>NC_141913.1:33375000-34625000 GCF_057802395.1 Ceratotherium simum simum | reverse complement strand
CAAATAGATTCATTTTGAGAATAAGGAAGCTCTCAGTATGGTTACATGAAAACGAAATCCAAAATTCTCTCACTTGCTATGTAAATTACAAGTCAAAAATGCAACTTTTTGGCATTTCTCCAAGTAGCTCAGAGAGCTTACCCATTTCTTTTCAGCCTGGTATCCTGGCCTGGAAAGTGGGATATTGTAGGAGAGCAATTATAGAAAATTTTAGGATGAGGCATCTTTCCTTTATCTTTCTTCTGCTCCTCCACTATATTGTAGGGAGGACTCACCAGGGGTCTGTGACGAAAGGAGAGAATAAATTCCTCACAGCATTCTTATCCCTTAACAGATGGGCAGGATCCTGGTAAATTCCTGTATTCCTGCCCTGCTGACTCTCTGGATTCAGCCAAATCTACTACTTACACCACCCCCTCCATCCCCTATCACATGTTCCCTACTGGCTGGTCGGAGATTGAGTGATATTTTTGGAATGAAGGAAGGAAAGGAGGGAGGGATAGAGGGAGAGAGCAGAGATTTTTATGTATTCATAATATTAAATGAGTGTTTGCTAAGTTTTCAGGCATTGTGTAGTTACTTTTTATATATTATATTTTTCATCCTTATAATAATCCTATGAAGTAAATTGCATTATTACTATTTTAGATATTAAATCAAGGAAGTGAAGTAACTTACTTAAGACTATGTAAGTATGTAAAGCTAGAATTTGAACCCAGGAATATGCAACTCCAAATCCATTCCACCTCACTATGCTAATTTCCAGTCCCATTGGCCAGTTTGCTGCTGGCCTTGAAAGCTTATCCGAGAGAATGACCTCAATTTTGCACAGTATGGCTAAAATCTGGGAGCCATGGAGGGTAGTAAGACAAGAAGGGAGTGGGAGTTAAATAAGAATTTAATTAATATTTATATAGATTTTTCCATGTTCTTCACATAACCTTGTCTATATTTCCTTGTCTATATTTGTTATTTCCGAGGAGAAAACTGAGGCCAATAAAAGTTATGTGCAACTCAACCAGTTCATTTTAGAGTCAGGATTCGAATCCAGATTTTCTGACCCAAATTTTGGGGCTGGTTTCACCCCACCATGCTCTCATCTCATATAACTCTTTATCCATCCATGGGAAAGAGACGATGATGGCAAATACAAGCTTCTTCAATATTTTAATGATGCTAATGATACTGACATTCTCGTTTTGTTAAGATCTCTCTAAACCCTGTCCTTGAAACTCCCTGTGATAAAGGTAATGACTCCACAAGACGAAGCTGCAGAAATACATTCATTGGCATTTTTACCACTTTTCTTCTTGTTCCAGACTGTTCAAATATTATAGGATTAAGAAATGTGTTTTTAGAGTGATTTGGTCCAACAAGTTCCAAAAGGAAATGACAAGAAGTGGTTTCCACACTCTAAAATTAAAAATACTCATCTTACTCACTTTAAAAGGAAGTGAGGAGGTGGCAGGAGAAGCTGTAACAGAGTCTTCATGAAAAAGACTCAATCCCTTGTAATTAATGGGAACCTCTAAAATCAGAAGCCAAGGCTATTAATCATTCAGCCAACTCTCCATAAGGTTGGCATCACCCACTCACCCACACACCTTTAATGACTCAATTCACTACGGGCAAACTTGAACTGCAGGGATGGTCCTCAGAGCAGCATTTCAAAACTGCTGCCAGTGGAATGTGAATGCTGTCATTAAATCAATGAGTTTGTTCTCTTTCTAGTCCATAAATGTGGCTTAAAGAATGTTTTTAAACTAGGCTGGGAGGTGTGGAAATTGCTTCCAGGATTAGAAGTGATAGGCTGGAAGATGTTTTTTCTCAATATGTGGTAGGAATTCTTAACTAGACCCTAGAAGGGAAAGATGTGTCTTGTCTGATAGAAAGCTTAATATGCCAAAGAGTGCCCAAGGGAAGCTGAAGGTGCGAGAGAGGGTATCTCTATTGGGTGGGAGGTTGGATTATGTTTCATTTTAATTCAAAAGTATTTGTGTTCTTTTCTCAGTTATTTCTTGGAGTGATGTAATTAATCGAGAAAACACATAATGGAGCAAACCCCTCCAGGGAGCTCCCAAAAGGATTGTCAGAGCAGAGGGACACTCCCAAGAGAAGACTGTCAGGAATAGAAGTCGTTTCAAACTAGATGATTCCCCAGCCCTTACTTAGCCTGCCCAAGAATATTGTACAAGAGTCACCACCAATCTTCTAGTAAAGGGAAAAATGTCTTCTATATATTTCATCCTAATTCTCCTGAGTTTTTCGTTAAACCTTGGTAAGCCAAAGTTCATCTAACTGGAATATTTAATTACCTTGATCTTACTACATAGACCAAGCATTTTAATTGTAGCAAAAAAGGGAAGAGAAACATTGTAGATAAAGAATTTTTTTTTTAAATATAGGTTATCTGCAGGCCAGTACAGACTTAGTCTCCTCCTTTTCCAATAGGTATTTATAGAGCATGGACAATGAAATAGGATTTGTGCTAGGTAGTTTCATAGGTATTAACTCTGAAAACAGCATTCTAAGGTAGTTATGTTTATTTCAGTTTCATATGGGAGACATAGAGATTCAAAGAAGTTGAATGAAAATCCCAAGATGACTCTCTAACCTTCCCCATTATTCTAGAAGGAATACTTCCTCCCAGGCCCTGAAGCATCCTCATTAGTGGGGAAAAATAAGTACTGATACCCAACAGACTTCAATTACAGGGAAATAACATGGTGAAACCACTGGAATTCTTTTTGTCCTCCAAGTATACAAAAATTTAAATTTTTTTTTTTTTGGCTGAGGAAGATTCGCCCCGAGCTAACATCCATTGCCAATCCTCCTCTTTTTTCGCTTGAGGAAGATTAGCCCTGAGATAACATCTGTACCAATCTTCCTCTATTTTTGGTATGTGTGACACTGCCACAGCATGGCTGGCGAGTGAAGTAGGTCTGTGCCCAGGATCCAAACCCATGAACCCAGGCTGCCGAAGTGGAGTATGCAGAATTTTAACCACTCAGCTACGGTGCTGGGGCCCCCCCAAAATTAAGTTTACCAGGAGAACTCTCAGCCTTCTAATACATGAGGAGTTGACTATAATTTCTTTTTCAATTCTATAGACATTATCTTTTATGGGGTGAATTATGTTCTCCCAAAATTCATATATTGAAGCCCTAAACCCCAGTACCTTGGCATGTGACTGTCTTTGGAGATATGGCCTTTAAATAGGTGATTAAGTTAAAATGAGGCTGTTAAGGTAGGCTCTAATTCAATACGATTGGTATTTTTACAAGAAGAGGAAATTTGGACACAAAGGGAGACATCAGGGATGCACATGCAGAGGAAAAACCGCGAGAAGAGGCATCAAGAGGATGGCCATCTGCAAGCCAAGGAGAGAGACCTCAAAGGAAACCAATCCCATTAGCACCTCCATCTTGGACTTCCAAACTCCAGAATTGTGAGAAAATAAATATCTGCGGCTTAAGCCACCCAGTCTGGTATTTTGTTGTGGCAGCCCTAGCAAACTAATACATTATCTTTATGGAAGTGGTTTTCTTTTGTTATTTTTAATTTTTGTGTGTGTGTGTGTGTGAGGAAGATCAGCCCTGAGCTAACATCTGCCAATCCTCCTCTTTTTGCTGAGGAAGACTGGCCCTGGGCTAACATCCATGCCCATCTTCCTCCACTTTATATGGGACACCGCCACAGCGTGGCCTGACAAGTGGTGCATCGGTGCATGCCTGGGATCCGAACCCGCGAACCCCAGGCCGCCGCAGCGGAGCGCACGCACTTAAGTTTGTGCCACCCGGCTGGTCCCGAAGTGGTTTTCCTATTAAAACAAACATGGATAAGAGACGTAGTTGTTGCTTCTGTTCCCAAGAAGTGGAATATGTAGGTCTTTTACATTACTCTGATCAATCCTGATTCCTGATCTATCAGGACAAGGAGGTGAAGCCATAAACAACAGTAGAGTTGGGACCACTCCAATTGGAATTCTACCAGTGAAGAACTCACAGCCTACTCATATGAATAAGATTTTAGCTACAGGACCTAAATAAATATATTTAACATATTAAAGAAACTCATCATTATATGTGAAATTACACACACACATAAATATAAACACATATATTTGTAAGGACAAATTCTGTTTATATCCCTGGAATCTCAGTGATATCAATTAGTATGCTATCCAACAGAAATTTCTGTAATGATGAAAATGTTCTACATTTGTGCCATCCTCTGTGGTAACCACAACCCACGTTTGGCTATTGAGCACTTGAAATGTGGCTAGTGCTGCTGAGAAACTGAATTTTAGTTTTATTTCCTTTTAATTAAGTTAAATTTAAATAGCCACATGTAGTTAGTGACTATTATATTAGACAGTGCAGATCTAGATCATATGGAAAAATTAAATACGGCTTCAGTTTTGTTTGGAAATAAACAGCAAGTAAGGCTAAACGGAAACAAACAAAAACTCAGTTTCTAGTAATATTTTAGTACAGACTCTATTTTGCCTGGCAAACACTGATTTGACCCTTTTAAGAAATGTAAAACAAAGAGAAGATTTAAAACTTATAAAAGTTTTTTGATGTGTAGTTGTACACCTAAGGGAACTTAAAGCGTGATAGAATTTTAGACCTATAGGAGATCTTAGAGACACGTAGTTTTGGAGTTCTGATTTTAAGAAAGTGGACTGCGCACTTTACAAAAATTTCTACTTCTTATACCAAATCATCACATATATAAGAAAGAAATCAATTACTACAAAGCCACACTCAAAAACAAGGAAAACGTCTCTAAAAGAGAAATATAGGCTGACAGGAGAAACCACTGCTGTGGTGCTAATGAGGATAGATACCTGCTACATCGCCACCCCACAAGGAGGCTCTCCCAGATAGTGAAAATTTGTGTGGGAAAGTCATGTGGGAAAATTTTCTTGAGGACAAGTATTTAACCAACCACCACCAATAATCCGAGGAAAGCCAACACTATAAAAGGAAACAGAGATAACAGAGTAATCTGAAAAGCTCTTAAAATGATGTACTTAAATATCCTCAGGGAAACAGTCACATTCCTTAAAAAAAGCTAGGAAACAAAGACAGGAGATTATGAAACAAGAGTAGGCATCTATGACAAAGAACCAGAGATTTTAAAATAAAAAATATAATGGTCAAAAAAAAAAAAGGACACAGCTGGCCCCAGCAAGCTAAATATTAAGTTGAATTCACACAGACAGAAGACAAGGAGATAGAAAATATGAGACAAATATTACGTGACATGGAAACTTGATCCAGAAACTTCAAATCCATCTGAATTCCAGAAACGGTAATCAGACAAAAATGGTGAAGAAGAAATATTTAAAGAAATAATGTCTGAAAAATGTCTACAAATTAAGGGAAAAAAAAAAAAAAGACATGAATCCTTGGATTGCGAGAATCTAAAAACCTGAGGAGAATTACAAACGACATCATCCTTGGACACATAGTTGTAAAATTTCAGTACACCAAGGGAAAAGAAATTCCTAAAATCTACTAGAGAGGAAAGGCAGACTCTAAACAAAGGGATGACAACAGAGTGACATCAGCCATCTCATTAGGAAAACATAGAGCACATCTGCATTCTAGGTTTCCTCCGCGGAAGAACACAGATGTTAGCCCGAGGACTGAAGGGGTAATTGGGTCGTTCCACTTCTCCGCAATGTGGAGACAGAGTGGTAACCTCTAATGCCTGCAGAGTCTCTTTAGCAACAGGACCCCTCTCATAACTTTTTTCATACCTAGATATCCCCTGAGGCATCAGAATACTCATGCCCTCCTCTTGGATCTCCCAACATGAAGTTTCTATTCCAAAAAAGCACATTTGCTCTCTTGCTCTCTTACGTGCTACACTTACCCTGGCCTTGAAGTTCCTCCCACCTGGAATGTGTTATCCCAGCGTTGGTTCTCAAACTGGCCCCTGTACATGGAGGGCAAGGAGAGACCAAAGAAAGAGGCAGGCCACTCCAGATTGGTAGGTGGTGGTTTTAACAAGCAAGGGAACTTACATTCGAGGCTTGTCTTGGGTGGCGGCAAGACGAGTAGATCTCTGCACCCGCATGCTAGAATCTTAAGTGTTTATATAGAGGTCTTAAAGGGGTTCTGCCACGTATACCATCCAAATGGTTTAACAACACATTGCTATCTCAAGACTGTGTCCTTGGGGCAGCCTCTAGTGCAGAGAAGGCAAGCGGAACACACACTTCAGGACAGGGGCAGGGGTGAGCAGCCTCTGATTCCAGCTCTGGAGTCAACCGGTGGTCAGGTCATCCCGATGATGTCCTACTACACTCCGCCCCTCCTGATCTGCTCTTACAATCTTAATTGTTCCCCTTCCTCCACAGTGTGCCCTGAGAGGTCAGCAAGGGGTTTCATTAGCATGGAGGTGGCGCATTTGGCAGCTACCTGGCTGCACTGGAGGCAGATGCCACAGCAACTGTACAGGCACATGCAAGAGAAAACACAGATTAAGATAATGATTCTCAAAATGTCACAATTTTTCCCACCAAGAGCCCAGGATGCAAACCATGGATTTATTAAGTCCCCTAGGCTGGGGGTCAGATCATTCAGGGCATTCACTTGTGTCCTCATGTGACTTAAAAAAGATGATACATTAGCAGACTCATCAGGTAGGAACATACAACATTCTGTTTGGATAATGGCACACATGCCTCCTTGTGAGGCAGTAATAATGTCCAAGGCCATCCTATCTTGGAGGACAGCTTTTCTCATTAAACACATTTCAGTTTTCAGTAAGGACAGGCTATGTCGGCTATCATTTAAGGCTTGCTTGGTGAATTTAGGAAGGGCTTCTACGTGTTCTATGATGTCCTCCAGGCCAATGGAGGGAACAAAGATGGCGGCCAAATGGTTGTACCGGTGGAAAACAGATTGTGCCCACCTGGCCTTGAGGAGAGGGAGGTTGGCAGCTTTAGGAACTTGACCTGGCTGTGCATATCATACATGTTAGCTGGCAGAGGCAGCACAGTCAAGCCTAAAGAGGTGGACTGGGGGCAGGAAGTGCCAGACCAGGACCCCCACCTTCTCCCTTCTTTCAATGGTGCATGTTCCATTTAAGGCATAGTGCATTTCAACAGATCCAGCTTGCAGCAGGACAACAGGATCCCAGTGGAGACTGAGTAGTTTCCCCTCACCCAAGGGTGCGAAGTAACTCACCCATGCCGGTGCGACATCCCATTGCAAGTTCCAGTAGGCACCTCTCCCAGGTGTGATGGGGCTAGGTCTCAGCAGCATAGCACGTTGATCCATGGTGAAAGCTGGGGCAATGTTTCCCTTGACTTTCATACGTTTATGGTGTTGGGTGTCTTGGCAGGGGCCCCAGTCTGGCGTATGGGGCAAGAGGCCCTACTGGTTGATCATTCCAGTGTATTAAAGCCTGGGACAGTACTTGAGTCCACCTGGCCAAGGTGGTTTTACCTGTTAGTAATTTAATCTGCTGCTTTAATATTCCATTCTTCCTATCTACCAACCCTGCTGCTTATCGGTTATAGGGGAGATGGAACCTCCATTCAATGCCATGTACTTTTGCCCAGTCTTGCACTTCATGGCCTTTGAAATGTGACCCCCAATCACTGTCTAGTTGTTGAGGGTATCTGTACCTGGTACTCAGCTTCTCTGATCCTCTAATGGTGGCAGTCCAGTTTGTGCAGCAACAAGGGAAAACTTGGGTTAGGCCAGATGCAGTGTCCACACAAACCAAGGCGTACTTACAACCCTCATTTGGAGGGAGGAGACCAATATAATCAATTTGCCAATCCTTTACCAGTTGGGAACTCCAGTGGATGACCTCAGACTCCTTTGGCAGTTGCCTTTGGCATTGCTTAGAACACACAGTATATCTGTTACTGCATTAACCAAGTCACTGTGCTTCAACGACAATCTGGCATCCTTGGTGATATGCCATCCCACCTGGGTGCAGAGCTGGCCACTTTTCCTATGCACTGAATCTCCTGTATCCACTGAAGGGTCAGTCGCTAGGGCTTGAACCTGGGCTAGGGTGCCAGCTTCCTCATTGCCAGGGCGTGTCAGTGCATTATGAGTCAGGACGTGGAAGACAATGAGGACTGCCTCAGTTTCTTGCAGGTGAATCCAAATGTCTTTCCACCTATCCTGACCTCACAAGGACTTATTCATAATCATCTATGCCTTGGTTTCCCATTCTCCAAGACATAGGGTTAATCTCTTAAGAACAGTCCAACTGTCAGTGCAAAGGGTTAACAGCCAGAACTCATGAGTGATCACCAGCCTAACTGATCTGAGTTCAGCCCACTGGCTGCTGCAACTCACTCCTTTATGAGAGGTTCTATCTGGAGTAGTTCTGTGTACACTGCTAGGAGCTGTTGCTCTATGGGGATATGTTGGGTTTCTGCCACCTTCCAGAGCTGGGACCAAAATCCTGAGTGTACTCTCTCTTTCTGTTGTCTCTGCCACATACCTCACTCATATCTTCCAGAGTCACCGACACATCTAACTCAAATGGTAGCCTTGCTTGGGAGATGCCCAGAACTTTAATCTGCTTCACTAGTATTTTGCCATCTCAAAGGCAGCTTGCTGTTCTGATCTCCAGTCCCACATGCCCTTTCTCTACCAGGCAGTATAAGGGATGGAGATACTGTGCCAGGTGGGGAATAAAAGTCCTCCAAACCCCAAAAGGGACAAAGGTTTGCACCACTTTCACGTTCTTGGGATTGGATAGGCTTGCACCTTATCAATCACAGCTTCTGGGACAAGTGGGTCTTACTCAACCATACAACTCCCAAAAAACTTTATGGTGGTGCCCAGGCTTTGAATTTTCTGTGAGTTCACCACCCATCTTTTCCCTCAAAAATGTTCCAGCAAAGTCTGTAGAGTGTCCTGCAGCACAGGCAATCTTCACAAGTTAATATTATATCATCAATGTAATGAACCCATTTTACTGATGTGGGAAAGGAGAATAGGGACAGATCTTGGGCTACCATCCCATGATATACTGTGGAACTGTGAAGGTAACCTTGCAGAAGCACTTGAAAGGTCTGTTGTTGCCCCTTCCATGTGAAGGCAAATTGATCTTGGGAGTCAGTGGCCAGGGGTATACTGAAAAAAGTATTTGCTAAGTCTGCTACAGCATAGCACACTCCTAGGACCATGGCCAAAGTATCTAAGATGGTAGCAATGTTAGGCACAGCCTCATGGATGGAGAGCACTAGCTTGTTCAATTCTTGGTAGTCCATGGTCATCCACCATGAGCTGTCTGGCTTTTTTACCAGCCATACTGGGCTTTTGAAAGCCCCACAGGCAGGGAGTACAATATCTACTTAGTGTAGTTCTTGAATAGTTTCTTCTGTTTCCTTATGTTCCCCCCAGGCAATTTATATTGTTTGACAGTTACCAGTCCATGGGGGTGGCAGGCTTACCGGTTCCCAGTTGGCTTTTCCCCTCAGTACTGGTTTGATTACTCTAACCTGGAGGCAGATTCACTCACAGAGGTTTGCAGAGATTGACCTTGTAGGATATCAATACCTGATATGTTCTCTGATATTGGAGAGATAAAAACTTCATATTCTCAGGGGAGAAGAACACCCAATTTACAGTGTCAAAAGGACTTTTCTGACTATAACCATTTGCCTTCCATGCCCATTGATGGCACTGAGGGGGCCAGGAAACTTCTGGGGGTTACTATGTATTAGGGTATATTCAGCTCTGGTATCCATCAGAGCCATCACCTTTTGTTTCTTACTGGAGGACCAGTGAAGAGTGAGCTCAACACGTGATCTCCAATTGCCTCCAACAGCCCTCACCTGGAGGCAATCTTGGCCTGCATCCTATACCTGTGATGTGGGAGGCACCCACCCAGAACAGGACTGTCTCCCTGAGGGCTCTGCTGGAGCAGGCATGGCATCAGGGATAGTAGGGGCAGATGGGGCACGTCTGAACTGTTGTTCAGGCTTTAAGGTTTTCCACAGTTCAATCAACACAGCAATCGGTTGTCAGTCTATCTGTTTAGGTCAGGTCCTGGTAGCAATGAGGTCAAACCACATTCGCTTCCAGGTTACTTTTCTAGGACACTTTGACAGCCGACTGGGATACCATTTTGGCTTTCCAAGATCCCTCTCTGTCCTGAGTCTTTCCCATCTCGTACCCATTTCCAGGACTTGTCAGTTTCCCCCAGATCAGCAGTGGATTGCCCAGCATCATAAATGTCTTGTGCCATGACTAGGCTCAGCATGGATATCAGTGTCCCATACGAGGTGCTAGAGATGAACTGGAGTATCTTGGCTTTCGTTCCCGCAGTGAATGTGGCCCAATCAGGGCCTTCAAAGACTGGGGTATAGATGGCCTGTCTCATTCCCAGGTCCCTAAGGAGTTGCTGCACCTCCTTTATAAATTCGCAGGGTTCCATATGCCCAAGGAGATTCCCCTTACCGGGCCAAGCCTCCCTGCAGACTAGAATAATCCAACATATAGAAAGTGAGTCTCTTGAATTCCCCAAGCACCATGAAAGCACTGCCAGAGGGCAGGGTGTGTGGTGATGTTGCTCATTTTCTCTGCCTCCTGCCCTGTCAGAGAAATGCCATCAAACCCCGTAATCCATATCGTGCTAACCATGGCTGGATACTTCCCTGGCCTTTTGCTGGAACTTGGCAGCTATGTCAATAAACTCAGTGGAAGTATGGTCTCTCATAATGAACATTTCCTGAACTGGGGGCTGCCATACTGCCTGGAGTAGTTGTTGCTGTGCTTTTGCTTGCTTTCTTTATTAGGGGCCAGACAGCAGGAGGTGCTTTGTCCATTTCACTGTCAATTACAACATCATCTTCTTCATTCTCCTCACTTTCCCAGGGGTTACCCCTCTTAGCCTCTCAACCAGTCTTTGTCACAAGTGCTGAGACCTTAACTCGTGGCAGCTGGCACCCTCCCAGCATTGCAAAATAGCACGCTAAGTTCTCCAACTGATTATCCTACTCTCCCACCTTGTCTGCCAGCCCCAAAGCTAGCAGGGTAGTGGACAAATGCATGGCCTTCTCTAACCTCAGCTCTTCTTCCAACTTTCTAACTTGAGCTTCAGCCTCTAGCTGAGCATTGGTGGCCAGCTGAACTGCCAGTAGAGGCCAGCCCATTGTGGGAGCCATTTGTTTCCCTTCTTTGCCACAGTGTCCTATGCATGGTTCCTCAAATAAGCGCATTAAACCAGCTGGTGTTTTCAGGGCATCCCCATACTCATGCAGAGGTCCACAAGCATCTAACACACAAGCCACCGCTCCCCACGTGGAGGTCAATGGCCAACTCTGGATTTCCACCCTATATCTCTTTCCCAAGGCCCATTTCTTTGGTCTCCTGGCCTTCTTGCCAGTTGTTGGTTCACAAACTGGCTCCCATGCACAGAGAGCAAGGAGATACTAAACAAAGATGCCAGCCACTCCTGATTGGTAGGTGACAGCTATAATAAGCAAGGGAACTTACTTACAAGGCTTGTCTTGGGCAGCTGCAAGATCACTAGATTTCTACATATGCCCACCAGAATCTTAAAAGTTTATATAGAGGCCTTAATGGGATTCAGTCACATACACAGTCCAGATGGTCTAACAATGCATTACTATCTCAAGAGTCTGTCCTTGGGGCAGCTTCTAGTGCAGGGAAGGCAAGCAGAACACACATTCCAGGACAGAGGAGTGGGTAAAGAGCCTCTGATTGCCCTGGTCCAGCTTGCAGGTCAACCAGGGGTTACCGTCCCCTCAATGACCTCCTCCAACACCCAGACGTGCTCATCTAAACTACAGTCATCCCTCAAGGGCCACCTCTGGAACACCTCTACCACAAAACCATCTTTAGCTCCTGATGATCCCCTCCCCTTCTTGGCTCTCAAAAATGCAGTGTTTGTTCAATGCATCTTGGCATTTTCAAAATTATCTGTTCAATGCATCTTGGCATTTTCAAAATTATCTTGATAATCCTACTGATAATCAACATTGAATGCTTAGTATATGCCCAGCACTTTGCATCTGTTATTGAACTGAACCCTCAAAACAGTGCAATTAAGTAAATATTATTATTACTCTCACTTTACAGGTAAGAAATCTGAAACTTAGGGGTGCTAAGTAGCTTGCTCAAGATCAGAGAATAAGTACATGTCAGAGCCAGGACAGACCAAAGGCTGTTGTATACAGTTGTGCAGTTTAGGCATTGTACAAAAGCGTACAGCATGGGGCCCGGGGGGTCTAATAATCAACTCATTCCAACTCAATAAGTCAACAATGAGCCCTTTCTGGAGGAAAGGATGTCTTTTCCTAATTCACTAAAGGCACACCTATGGGATAGTCACTGAGAAAGACTCTAAGTCTGTTTCGGTCCAGGACCCACACTTAACTGGTACACTATACCACCCCTCAGTTAAAAGAGAAAGTAATGAGGACCAGAAAAGCCAAATGATTTTTTGAAGTTTACAGAGCTAGCAGAACCTGAGTTGACATTTCAGACATTCCATTGTTCTTTCTGCCACCCTACTTGGGTTGCATTCCACTTAGATTTTATTATAAACTGTCTATTATTGTTCTCTGATTACTTCTTGTGTCTATATCATATACCCACAGTAAACTGTGAACTTCTTGAGAGCAAGGACCATTTATTATAGTTATTCCAGCAGCATATGCCATATGCTCGGGCATAGAGAAGATTCCAGTAAACACTCCTTAACTTGAATGGAATGCTTCTCAGAATGAAGTTACCCCATCACTCTGTAAGTACCTCTGCAATAGCACTTGGTCTTAAGAAAAGCACTTGGTCATATGGTCTTGAGAAAACATCAATCTGTACTCATCCTGCTGGGAGTAAGATGCCACCAGCTCCCTGCCAATAGATAATTCTGTCTTACTTAGGGTCTTTACTGATATCTGGCTTCCAAATAGAAGCAGCCCTATTATGAAAGAATTCTTGGGAAACTTCCTTTATCTCTTTCTTTTTTTCCATGCCCAACTGCATCATTAAAGCACTATAAAAAGATAAGACAAATGATTGTGGAATCTGGCCTTAGAGATTCCAAGAACAATAACTTACATATGTCTTGAAAGGTTTAGGTGTAAGATGAATGATGTAAGCCCCAGGCATATTTATGGAGTCAAGAAAAGCAATCTTATTTTATACAAATGTATGTTTTATAAAAGAATAAATGGAGGCTCTTAGCAAGTCTCATGCCTGAGATGCCTGAGGTTATGCTGCTAATAAGGGGAGGATCTGGGAATGGATTCCCGGCCTAACTCTCAGTCGGTGATCCTTCCTCTCATCACAGCTGCTGTACCCTGGTGGGTGAGGGGTATGTGGTCCCCTAAAATGTCATCAAAGGTTACTGCTTGAACATTCCTTCAGACGTGTATGAAGGCTAATCCAGATAGACTCCAGGAAGTGTGCAATAGGTAAAGCATCTTGGGGAGTTAAAAATAAATTCTCCTGACCATCCTTCAGAAAGTTAGAGGAAGAGATCATATCATGGCCAGGTAAAAATTCAATAATATCTTCCCCACCAGCTGAGGAAGATGATCAAGAAATTCAGCTCTGACCCAGCCCACAGGCAATTGCAGCCTTTCTCTAAAGGATCCTGTCTTCACAAAATAAATGCCTGCTCCACTTGAGTTAAAATTAGACACACATCAATTCTGGCTGTTGACACAGAAGCCTCTGGCAAGCAGGGTAGAATCTAGAATCCTCTACAGAAACGACCAGGCTCTGTAGACATCTTCCAAGACACCCAGAGCTAAAGGATTAAAATGTCTCCCCATTTCTTCATCACCAGCATCCTCTGTTTCTGATCCACAACAAGCTATGTCCCAGAGAGCCCCAGAGCATGAGTAAAAACTGACTCTCTCTCTGTGGCTAGGGTTCCAAAAGGGAATGACACAAATATGAGATGGTTTTATTTTTTAAGTAATGTCAGTTCCTGGGATCTGTAGACTTGCCGCAACACTATAATATTCATTATTTAATTTATCCATTCTTTAGACAAATATTGATTGATTATCTCCTACTCCATTGTGCTAAGCGTCAGGGTATAAGACAGGATCCCTGCCCTCAGTGGCCCCATGCCTAAGATGTGAACAATATTATTCTCCTCCTTTAATGAATAAGGAAATGGACACTCAGAAGGTTAAGTGAGTTTCCAACCTTAGCGTTGGAGCAGGAAAGAAGCTTAACTTTCTCAGTCTCTCAGAGATGTGACTTCCCTTTTATCCTCATTCCCTTCAAAAACCTTCAAACCTCATGAGAGCTTTCAGCACTGCCCTATTCATGCTGTTATTATAGTTTTTCCCCAAAATATATTAAAGATATTTGAATACACATAGGAAGGACATTTATTTTTGGACCTGGGGAAATAATTTTGTGTGTGATAAGGAAAGAAAGAAGTATAATTTAAACAAAACTTCACCTCAAAACTTCATCAGCATGACCTATTTGGATGTAAGAAATTACCTGCTGAGACAACTGTTTTAGTTTTGTGTTTGTTTACTGTGATTCTGGCCCTCATCATTCCAGGCCTGCATTGTTGCAACTAATATTTCTAGAAAAGTTTTCTATTTAATTCACTTGAGTAATGAACTTAATTTCTTTTCTGCAGAACAAAGTCCTCCTACAGGAGGGAGTTCAAACTCCTTTAGGACCATCCAATAATATTCCTATTAATTCAATTCATTAAACATTAATTAAGAATTTAGACTTGGGATACCACAGTGTAAAATGCTAAGCCCTTGTACCCAAGGAACTCCTGATCTGGCAGTAGAGGAGGAGAAGGGGAAATAGACCAGTAAGCAAATAATCACAATGCATGGGGAAATTCTCAGGTTGGAGCCTATAGTAGGCAGAGAGATTGCTCTTCAAGTGAAGTGATTAACTCAGTTTGAAGATGTTTAGTCAAGAAAGTTCTCCTGGAAGAGGAAAAGCTTGAACTTCTCTTCAACAAGAGCGCTCCTTTTCAGCCACGCCAGGTTTCTCACTCTTCTCTGTGCCAACCATGCACGTTTCTGCCTCTTACTTTGGCTTAATTCAATGACCACTATTTATGAAGCATTTGCTATGTCCTAGACACTGTGTTAAGGATACAAAGTCTTATCTCACTAGCTCTTGAGGAACTTACAGTTATTGGGAGAACTTACTTCCCATATCTCCCATGCATATAGTCAACAAATTTAGAAGGTTTCAAATACGTACAAGACGTTATTCCAATATCATTATTTCTTTATCAAAATATCCATCTTCAAGGACATGTCTTCCATGTTTTCATTCTGTAGTCTCCCAAGACATTCCATAGTCTCCCGAGACTTAGAAACAGCCTTTCATGACCGGGACTCCCATTATATACAGTTTTGTTCCCCTATGCTGTTACTTATATAGACGGTGCTTTTGTGTAGTGTTATTGTTCAATGCTGAGGGGCCCCAGAGGAAAAATTTCCAAGGACTATGTGCTGTGTCACCGCCCAAATGATTTTGTAAAGAGTGTTGTTTCTGCTTTTACTCGGGGTCCTCTTTCTGAGATCTCTGAGAGACATTCCTAGCTGGTGTTAGTGTTAGGAGAGTTCTGGGTCTCCTGAGCAATATATCTATTTCTACCTGATAAGACACTATACAATTTGCATAATTCACCAGATTTTCCTTTTTAAGGAAGACTAAATTATATTTTATAACCAAATTTATGGCAAACTCATAGGCAGTATTTGTGGAATGTTTGGCTCCATTTACTTTCTTCTTTCTTTCTTTCTTTTTTCCATTTTGTTAAATTTTGCGTATCCTGGTAGGATACCTTAAGTCTCTTCTAGACTGAACAATCCCTTCTAAACAAATAAAAAACAATATTTCCACTGCTGTTTTATTATCAAAGTCTGTAGCACAGAGCTAGCCTGGGACTAGGGTCATGTTACAACTTTTAGGGATGAATTTTCTGGGAAATATTTGGCTATTTTGCTGCTCTGTGAATGGTGGAAAAAGTAGGCAGAGTCCCTGAAGGAACACAGGAACAAAGCTCTTCTTTTGCTTCATGATCAGAACAAATTGAAACAAAGCCAAGATGTGAATTTCAAAGACCAATCCTGGAGTCCTCAAGACTGAGCAATGAAAAGATAATTTTAGGCCTTGAAGTTCTTGTCTACTAGAAGGTAGGAGACGGAGAAAGCTGACCCTTGTTTACGTTCCTGATTTGCAAAGCTGTAATGATATTCCTTTCCTTAAATTTTACTGATTTTGATAAACTCTGAGCTCTGTCTTGCTTTAAGGACAGCCATAGGGGTATAGATTTTTATGTCAAAAAATTTGTAAGATCAATATTTGTCCTTTGCTGAAGGCCTGTGGAGGATATGGAAAGTAGCCTGCTTGAAAAAAGGCTTCAGTGACCAGAATACAGAAAAGTCCAGGAAACCACCGATTGCCTCCAGGAAGCTTGACTCAGGCCAGGTCTCAGTGACCTTCTCTGTAGAATGCATTACAGCCAATTCAAACTCTAAGCCTAGCCCTCAAAAAAAGTGATAATGCTACCCTGCCTAGATTTCTACTCTTCGATTATTACACCACATACTGAGTTGTTGATCCAGCATCCAGCTATTTTTCTGCCTTTAGCCTACATTGCAGCAAATTGGTCTTGTGGGCCAGCTGTTACTTGTCTGTGTAAGAGAGACAGGTAATTACCAAGATTGGAGGGTCACATAGAAGAGATCTTCTTTTCCTCCTTTCTTCCACAGAGTATCTCCTTTAATAATCTGCTGTGAGGGTATGATATTTTATCACTAAGGATTGATTTTTTTGGATTCAAGTGCTTCCATGTTCCTACATCTCTATGTGTCAGTATGAATGAGTCTCTCTAGACTGTTTCATTCTCACAGCCTCCCTTCTTAAAACTGGGGGATAATTGCCTTGTTATTAAGGAGAACAAGGGAAAAGGGGGAAACAGAGAAAGAGCAAGGTGAGAGTCAGTCCAATCCTAAGATGGTAGACATATGTATGGATGTACATCCCACCTTTGAATTCCCAGGATGACCAAAGAAACCTCAAACCGGCAAGAATTGATTTAAAGTAATTGCTTTAAAAAGTAAAGATCCAGCAACATAAATACAAACTTTTTCTAGAGGAAAATATTTTCATCCTAATACTTAGGGAACCTTCGCAAATAAATTTTCAGGGGAAATGACCAACCTACAGTCAATATAAACAGGGACACATACAAGAGGATATGTTCACAAATCAGCAGAAACAACAGACAGCAAAAATATAGTCACAAAAATTTCATGTTTTATGAATATCACACAAATACTATAAAATAACTGTGTTTACTACATCTATGTCTAAAAATATTAAAAGCTCTTGAAAATATCTTCAGGGAACAGGAGACCATAAAAAGTAGGTTAGTAAATTAAACAACAACAGAAACAAATAGCTGGCTTCTGCGTAGGATGTAGAAAGCTCAAAAAAAAAAATCATTCTCACCTTTAGAACAAGAAAAAGCTAGATAATCTATGAAAATATAATTTTTCTTGAAGCCTTCAGAGAGGCAAGGTTGCAGGACAACTTACTAGGCTGAAACCTATGGAAAAGGAAAGTCTCCAAGGAGAGACAGGACACAAACGCTTGCTCATCTGAGGCAGGTGCTAAGCATCATACAATCCAATAAAAAGTACCCAGCTAAAATTTGTAACAATTGCTAAAGGCTGAGTATGGCATAGTGCGAGAATATAGAAACACTGGAAGCCATAGACACAAAGGAAATTAGTACCCCTTCTCATGGTTTTTTCCATGGACCACACTGAATACTCACAAGAAAGATGGGGGAAGGTGAGAGAATAGAGAAAGCCTTCCACGTGGTGCAGGCCTGGATGAAGGGCGCAACAGCAACTGCAGGAATGGCAAAAAGCCCCAGGTAGATTTGGCTCCTCTGTCTCACCTACAGAACAAAAGGCTAAGAGAATAGCATGAAACCCTGTAACTCTCCAGGTACAAGGTACAAATGAAGATACATCACAGCTGGGGGAGAGAACAGAAGAAACCCTCTATCCCTGAGGAATGGAAGGGGACAGGAAAACATCTTGCATCCAGAACAACAGGCATGCCATAACATCTCTCAATGGCAGGATCATGTAGAAGGCCCACACATGAGACCCAGGGACAAAGCATCTGCCTAAGACTGAGGCTGAACCAGGACAACAGAGAACACACACTTGCTCCCCCTGCTCTCAACCAAGCTAGCAAATATTGAGTAACAAATAACAGCAGTTTATGAGGAGGGGAGAGGCAAGAACATCCAGAGTGAGCCTCTATAAGTCTCAGGAATGAAGAGAAGGCCCAATGCTAATGGTGAATCAGACACTGAGAAAATAACTCTGACAAAACCAGTCCTTCTCCCATGCATAAGGTAATGCTAGAGGAATTTGAAGCCTATGGTAGAATGAGGGTAAACATAGCAGGAACAAAACCCAAACTCAGCTCAACTCCAAACTAGATTGATTTAAAACACTCCTCCTGCCACCACTAAAGACATAGTAAAGGAAAATGCATACCCATTTCCAATAAAAATACTATTTGTCTTAGTCTCTACTGTCCTTCACAAAATACTCTTCTAACAAAAAATTATGAAGCAAAAACTCAGACAACATACTATCAAGAGAAAAAGCAGTGAACAAAACCAGACTCAGATACAATCATGGTGCTTCAACTACTGGATAGAGAATTTAAAGTAACTATAATTAATATGCTAAAGGCTTTAGTGGAAAAATTGGAGAACATGCATGAACATATAGGGAATTTTGTAAAACAGACAGAGAAGTGGAAATTACAAGAGAGAATCAAATGAAAATGTTAAAAATGAAAAAATATAGAAAAAAGAGATAAAGAATGCCTTTGATGGACTTATGAGAAGAGTCCACACAGGGGAGAAAAAAGATCAGTGAACTAGAAGATAGGTCAACAAAAAGTACCTAAACTGAAACAGAAAGAAATAAGAATGAAAAAAAATGAAAGAAAATAAGCACAAAAAACATCCAAGAGCTGTGGGAAAATATCAAACAATTTAAAATATGTATAATTGAAACCTCAGAAGAAGAATAGGGATAGAAGGGAGAAAAGACAATTGAAAGAGATAATAACCAAGAATTTTCCGAAATTAATGAAAGCAACCAAATCATAATTCCAAGAATCTCAGAGAACACCTGTTAGGACAAACGCCTACACCCAAAATACATGTACACACATCATATTGAACTGCTGAAAATCAAAGATAAAGAAAAAATCCTGAAAGGAGCCAGAGAAAGCAAAAGACACGTTACACAGAGGAAAAAAGATAAGAATTATAGCAGACTACTCATCAGAAATTATTCAAACCAGAAGACAATGGAGGACAATTTTAAAACGCCAAAAAAAAGTCAAGATAGAGTCCTCTATCCATTAGAAAAAAATCTTTCAAAAATAAAGAGGAAATAAAGGCTTTTTCAGGCAAACAAAAACAGAAAATTCATTACCAGCAGGTGTACACTATAAGAGGAGTTAAAAGTTCTTTAGGCAAAAGGAACATGATACTAGAGAGTAACCTGGATCTACAGAAAGAAATGAAGAGCAGTGGAAATGACATTAATCTAGGTAAACACAGATGTTTGGGGCTCAACTGAGGTGATGGGGGCCAAACCACCCTGGGGTGTGGGACGACATAGGGATCTCAGATCCAAATTGCCTCCTTCTCACTTTGGGACTCCATGCCCCTACTGTCTCTTAGGCAGAGAGATGGGCACTTGTGGTCTCCCCCTGTCCCAGAGAGTGTAGAGTCCTGCTCCAAGTGTGTCCTGGAGCTACTTTCCTCCTAAAGGTAGAGGTATGAGAGGTAAGACAGCTCTTCATGGCCAAGCTCATATCAGGTGCCTGAAGGAGGCGGGTTCTGAGGATCTGTGTAATGATGGCTGCTGAAGCTTCTACTCCAGGTTCAAGGGCAGCAGTCCAAAGGAGACCCACATCACTTCACATCCCTAGTGGGATATGATGCCTAGCTCAAGACAGAGTGACAATTTCCAACTTCTTACATGCCAGATCAGAAACTAGAAGTCCTGTGTGATGTTTTTGTTTGTTTGTTTGTTTGTTTTTGTTTGTTTCCTGAGGAAGATTTGCCCTGAGCTAGCATCTGTTGCCAATCCTCCTCTATTTTGTATGTGAGCCACAGTCACAGCATGGCCACTGATAGACGAGTGGTGTAGGTCTGCACCCAGGAACTGAAACCAGTCCACTGAAGCAGAGTGCACCGAACTTAATCACTAGACCACTGGGGCTGGCCCCCTGTGTGATGTTTTTAAGATAAAATACGTCAATGCTTCCATCATGGGCTGCTCCTCTGTTCCCTTATAGATGATGTCATCAAGATGGAGACATACATTGTTCCTGACTTCAGTCCCTTTCACGAAAAGACCAACAACTATCCTTAGACAAGACACCACTGTGAAAATTCCAGAACCTGGAAGTGAGGCTGAAGCACCTCTCTGGACCACAGAGAAAAAGGAGGACAGCATTAGAAGAGTAAGATGAGTGGTTTCACTTTAACCACATCAGACCACCCCCAGACCAGCACAGCACTACACCAGGAGGACCTCTCTGGGCCTATGGTGTCTCCAGTGGGAAAAGAGCACCCATCTAGCTTCACCAGCATTGTGGAACACTTCCCAGGAGACCTACTCAGGTCTTGCCGCATGGGGATCACCTGAGGAATCTGTGGGCTCAACCACTGGGGATAAGATAAAGATGGAGAAGAGGGTGGGGCTTATAGCAGCCAGCAGACAGCACAAATAACAAAAGCAAAAATAAACAAGTGAGGCTACATTAAACTTAAAAGCTTCTGCACAGCAAAAGAAACAATCAACAAAATGAAAAGACAACCTACGGAATGGTAGAAAATAGTTGTAAACCAAATATCTGATAAGGAGTTAATATCCAAAATATATAAGGCACTCATACAACTCAATAGCAAAAAAAAAAAAACAAAATAACCTGATTAAAAAATTGGCAAAGGACTTGAAAAGAATGTTTTCCCAAAGAAGGTATATAAGTGACCAATGTGTACATGAAAAGGTGCTCAACATCACTAATTATCAGGGACATGCAAATCAAAACCACAGTGAGTTATCACCTCACACCTGTTAGAACAGATATTATCAAAAAGACAAGAAACAACAAGTGTTGGCAAAGCTTGTGCACTGTTGGTGGGAACGTAAATTGGTGGAGCCACTATGGAAAGTAGTATGGAGGTTCCTCAAAAAATTAAAAATAGAGCTATCATATGATTCAGCAATCCCACTTTTGGGTATATATACATAGGAGATGAAATCACTCATTTGAAAAGACATATGTACCTCTATGATCATTGCAGCATTACTCACAGTAGCCAAGACATGGAAACTACCTAAGTATCCAATGACAGATGAATGGATAAAGAAGATGTGGTATATGTGTGTGTATATATATCTACATATATATAGATATATATATCTATCTACCTCTCAGTCACTGGCAACCACTTTTCTACTCTCTGTTTCTATGAGTTTGATGTTTTAAGATTCAACATATAAGTGAGATCATAGAGTATTTATCTTTCTCTGACTTATTTCACTTAGCATAATACTCTCAAGTTTCATTCATATTATAACAAATATCAGGATTTCCTTCTTTTTATGGCTCAGTAATATTCCATTGTGTGTATATACCACATTTTCCTTACCTATTCATCCATTGACAGAGACTTAGGTTGTTTCCACATGTTGGCTACTGTGATTAGTGCTGCAATGAACATAGGAGTGCAGGTATCTCTTTGAGATAGTGATTTAATCACTAGATTAAAAAAAAAATAGGGCACTGGATGTGCCAATGGCAGCTTACTGTAGTGTCCTAATATTAACATTTTTAACCTGTCATACCTTAGCATGGCTTTGGCACTTGCCCTGTTCTCTCTGAACCCCTACTTTCCTTGTGCCAGCTCTGAAGTCTATCTTCATATCTCAAAAGCTCCAAAGCCTCCTGGGCACCTCCTTCTGCCTTTGCCCATTGGGCTCCTCTGTCTCTAAAATCTGAGCCTGTGACCCACTCTGCCTGTTCTTTCCTGTCACTCTTAAGGACACCATTTCTGCTGTCCTGCTGCCTCCACATTACCTGATATCCTCCGTAGGAGCCAAGCCTTTCCCCACACATACTCAACTCTGATTTCCTGCCGGAGCGCCTTCCTCCATATCTCACCAGCATTTTTCAATGTGATTTTCTTGGCCCTTTTTGGCCCACATCACTGTAATACCACAGTAATCTAGTCCTGACAGTTAGAATCCTAAACCACAAGAGTAGTCTAAGGAGCCCGACAAAGGATTAGGGGAAGGTCAGCGTCCCAACAATTTTTAATTATGGTGAGATAATAAAAAAGTACAACCTGGGGCGGACAATAATTTTGCCAGGTGGCGTTTGCAGCAGGCAGTGAAACACGTTTTAGATTTATAATTGGTATGTGCTGCTGTTCCAGGGTGGGCGGTTGCATTCCCACAATACATCACATTGCAAGTTGCTGACATGCCCTTCCCTCTGGCTTCTCTGGACTTGAAGGAACCCATTTATTATAATTATTATTATTATTATTATTATTGATATTGTTTCTCTCAGCCTTCGCTTTCAACTGTTTCATCGGCATTAATTAAAGGGTACTTGGGCTTGCAAAGCAGGCAGACAGCCCAGTCACAAGGAGGGCTTATGCAGGCCTCAGTATCTCTGAGGGCACGAACGCAGGAGTTCAAATGAGGAAATCACTGAACATCATTGTTTTAATTCATAAGGACATGGGGATGCTTTGTGGTTGGACAGCTCCAGATGACAGGCAGAGAAGTGGCTTGAGGACCAACCAGGACTGGTGGCACTATGGGGTTTTCAGCCCGGATCAGGATGCTCATCTGCCATAGTCAAGGCAGCTTTCGATAAAACTAGCAGGCAAAGTAAGGGCTCCAAGCTCAGATGAACAGAAACCAAGATGTGGGGAAGTCCTATGTTTCAGAGAAATTGAAGAGTGATAATAAAACCCTAGTAACCAGAATAGAGAAAGAGTTTCTTAATGGAAGATGAAGAAATGAGCCTAAACATCCAGAAAAGAGGCCAGAATGTGTAATCAATATTGTCCTTCACAGGAAACACCTTAGGGTCTTGAAGCAGTGGAAAGAACATTTTTCCAGGAGTTAGTTCCTCAGGGTTCTAGTCCACACTCTGTGCTTACCTAATTGTGTGTCATGGAGCAATCCACTTCTTTCCATCTTTTAGTTGCAGTCTTCATCTGTAAAATTAAGAAGTTGTACCACATGATTTCTCAGCTATCCCTCTGCTTTCACATGCTGCCACACCAGTCTACTCTCTTTTAACTCTCAAAACAGTTCTAAAATCTCTCTTTCCAATGCCTTTAGAGCTCACTTGCATGCATGACCATATGCACACACAAACATGCACACACACGTACCAATACACACGTGCACACACACACCACAGATGAGACAATCATTTCGGGGATACATCTTGTCTATTTATAACCCAAGTGGTATTTCTAAGGCTGACTATTCACCTTATTTTCATCTTGTCTTCAAGTGGCTTTTAAATTTTTTAAAAAATTAAATCAGATATGGGATCAAAGAGGTTTTATTGAAATACTATATGCCAACATTCTACCAGGAAGTTTCATTTGTATCCTCTGTGATCATTCTCATATTACCGAAGACATATGAGATGAACAATATCATCCCCATTTAATAGAGGAGGAAACAAGGTTTAATAATTTGCCAAAATTATACAACTGCAAGAGGTAAATATATTTTAAATAATATCTTCTAACTACAAATTAAAGGAGAAAGACTTGATCAAATATAGAGATATTTTAATCCCCATCTGAAATTCCATCTCCTGCATAACACTCTTCCTGTCTACTCCAGCCTCTCCCTCTTCAGAAGTGATTATTCCACTGAAAATTTCACATAGAGTCTTCTACTGTCTCATCATAAGGTATATGATTCTTATTCGAATGAGAGCCTCTTGTTGGCAGAAACCACGTCTTACAATTTGTCCTGGAGCCTCTGGCACAAATCATAAGACCAAGAAGTCTTATTATAGTATCCAATAAAGAAAGAAATAATTTCTATCGAGTAAATAACTATAAGAATAAATAACCATAACTAATTGAGTGGTCTGGTTGAATTCACAGGTGAGTAAACTAAAATTCCATTATTTCCTATGTGTACTTAGTATCCTTCTGTTAAAAATGTAAGAGAAAGTAGAAGTCTGAACATATTTACTGGAAAAATTGAAGGAAGGTACAAAGGGCGAAGATTGCGATCACCTCTTTCTCTCCATTAATGGGGTAGTGAAGGACGGAGCACAACATACTGTACTTAATGCAGATCCTGCTCAGTGAAACAATGATTACAATCAATTTGACTACTAATGTGACTTATCTTGTAAATTGCTGGGTCATTAACTTCAACAACATCAATGTGCTGTCACTATCCAATTCCACCAAATTAGTGTCCGAGGTAATAGGAGAACGAATGTATTAGTGCATTATTGGTGGCTAATAGAGACAGCAAGTCTTTAATGTGCTGCAGAGAGCAGCTGAGGCACCAGAGACCAAGATGATGAGACCAAGGGAATTGAATGAAGAGTCAGGATCCACAACACGGTGGCGCATTAGGGCTGCGGCAGGCACTTTCCTGGCCTTTTTGCCTTGGTGCCTTAGATAGCAGAAGAGCTGTGTTCTAGGGCGATCTCAACCTGTGGCAGTGAAACGCACATTCTTTGCCCACTGGGGGAAAAAGTAACAAAAGTGTAGCATTGGGGTCATCCAAGAACAACGGGCTTACCTAAGGTCAAGTTCTTGAAGTAGAGTCTTGTTCTGCCAGCCTTGAATTCACAAAATGCAGAGGAGCACTTACTCTGCACACACATGAGGACAGTCCTCATAACTTGAATCTAAAGCTGGATCAATCTCAAGACACATCCTGGAAGTTACGTAGCAAACTACACTCATATTCAATTTGAAAATTCCTTTGACGCTTATTTCTGGGAAAAAAATCTGAAATATTTGTGTCCATGCTCTGGAGACACCCATTATACCCTTCCTGCCCATCTTCTATTGTTGAGAAGCTGCTATAGCCACAAGCCAACAGGGGCAGCACTCAAACCACATGACCCCATCCCTTGTCACAATTCATTGAACCAGAGATGAATACCTGACTGAGGTGGATCAGGCATATTCAGCCTCTGTGGAGATTGAGCCAGTCAGGGAGTGTTAGGCACTAAACTGTAACTCTTTCAAGTTGGAATTGGTGCCAGGGTACCAAAGCCACATTCAAGCCAACATTATGGAGGAGCAGAATCTAAGAATCTTGCAGATATTCTAATGCAGAAAGGAGAATGAAAGACTTAAGTGCAAGTGTAGAGAGGAGCTATCTCAAGTAGCTGGAGAAAGAATGGCTACTTGACAATTTTCCAGGTTCTGAGCATAAAACCCACTGCATATCTCACAATTGGGTTTTATGCACTTCTCTTATATCTTTTTGCTAAACTGGTTTTAGTGGGTTTCTTTATCACGCACTCAAAGAGCCCCTAGGATAATCTACTTTCTTCATGATTGTCAACAAACATTTATTGATCACTTGCTGTAGGTAGCACACTAAACCCTGCCAGAGACACTCAAAACCAAAAGAAGAGGTTATTGCTTTTCAGGGACTTATAACTGAGTTGGAAAGATTTTTCTAAGTATTGGACAGAATTGCATCTTTCTTTGTTGAAAGTGGAACTTGCAGGAGCCCAGTGTCTGCAATCTGTGTAGTCCTTCCTATGACTGAGAGCCAAGGTAGAGAAAAGAGCTACCCCACCACTGTCTATCATTGACTGTGGGCCCCTATGAACCTGGCCCTGGGCTTCTGTACTCTTTATGGCTACCCTATGAGGCAGTTACTATGAATATACCTGTTTTAAAAGGAGGAAGCATGGCACAGCTAGCAAGCAATAGAACTTGAATTAAAACCCAACTAGTCTATCTCCAGAGCCTGCTGTAAGCCATTTCCCCCATGTCCCTTTTCTTCTGAGGCTATGCCCCTGTCCCCTTTTCAGGTAACCTTTGACCTTCCTAATCAAACCTGTAATCATCAAAGTGCTTTATATCAGTAACCTGACTCAAGAGAAATTTAAGTTATCATTTATCCCCTCTCTAGGGGGTCTTGTGGTATGTCTGATTTCTGCACCTGAAAGGAAGAATATTGTCCCTTGGATATGAAAATTTAGGCATTGTAAGAGAGGTTAGGTAAAAGATAGCATCTTCATGACCATCCTGAAACCCCACCCTGCAGGCCTGCAAATGAAGAGTGATCTAAGAATTTGCATGTGGAAGGAAACTCTTTAGGAATGACTTCAGAATTTTCTTGAATTCATATGCATTCAAATGAAGCAAGTTTCTTGCCTTCATTATGATATTGGTCAGAGAAACATATTTGTTGCTATCATTTAGGTTTCAGTTAGTTTATTTTGGAATGTGCTATATTATATTCCCCTTCCCTAAAGACAAGATGCATTAATACGTTGAGCTTGAACATACGGCAGATATCACTCAATATAATCCATGTGTATTTCCCAGGAACAATTCTCTCTTGCCATGACCCATTCTACACAAGGTATGTAGGGAGTTCTGAAGCCAGCCATCACAAAGCCTGTCACTCAAGCATCAAGGGTGACAGATATATCCATCACGTGTACTGTGGCTCTGAGCTTAAACTTGATCCTTAATAGATTTTCCACATCCTAGCAAAGAATTACCAACATAGAGGCTGCTACCAGGTGACAGACGTGGCTGAGCTTTGATACTTGGCACAATGGATTGGCCATAACAAAATCATAACACATACACACACCGAGTTTTTAAAAACTTTTTATTTTGAAATAATTATATTCACAGGAAGCTGAGAAGAAATATACAGGGAGTTTAAGGGCACCATTTCCCCAGCCTCACTCAATGTAAACATCTTACACAACTCTAGTACATTATTAAAACCAGGAATTTAACATTATCATGATCCATAGAGTTTATTCAAATTTCAGCAGTTATATATGCACTTATTCGTGTGGGGCAGAGGGGGTGTATAGTTCAATGAAATATGATCACATATGTAGCTTTGCATAACCACCACCACAATCAAGATGCCCAACTGTACCATTGACACAAAGATTTCACTTATGCTATCCCTTTATAGCCACATCCACCATTTCCAAGCTTTCCTCAACACCCCTAATCCCTGGAAACCACTCATCTGTTCTCCATCTCTATAATTATGTTACAGCACAAACGTTACATAAATGGAATCATGTGGTACGTATCCTTTTGAATTTTTTGTGTGTGTGTGTGTGAGGAAGATCGGCCCTGAGCTAACATCTGCCAATCCTCCTCTTTTTTTGCTGACGAAGACTGGCCCTGGGCTAACATCCATGCCCACCTTCCTCTACTTTATATGGGATCCCGCCACAGCACGGCTTGACAAGTGGTTTGTCGGTGCACGCCCGGGATCCGAACCGGCGAACCCCGGACTGCTGCAGCGGAGCACGCGCACTCAACTGCTTGCGCCACCTTGCCGGCCCCTTGAATGTTTTTTTTTTTTTTTTTTATTCAGCATAATGTCTTTGAGGGTCATCCAAGTTTTGTGTATACCAATAGTTTATTCCTTGTTACTGCTGAATAGTGTTCCACAGTTTGGATTACCACAGTTCATTTAACTATGCACCCATTGAAGGACATATGGATAGTTTCCAGTTTGGGATTATTACCAATAAGGTTGCTATGACCATTAATGTAATGTTCCTGCATGAAAATAAGTCTTTATTTCTCTGGAATAAATACTCAAGACTGAAATTTCTGAATTTTATGTCAAATAAATTTTCTGTTTTGAAAGGAATTGTTTTCTTTCTTTTTTTTTTTTTTGTGAGGAAGATCAGCCCTGAGCTAACATCTATTGCCAATCCTCCCCCTTTTTTTTCCCCTTTTTCTCCCCAAAGCCCCAGCAGATAGTTGTATGTCATAGTTGCACATCCTTCTAGTTGCTGTATGTGGAACGCTGCCTCAGCATGCCTGGAGAAGCTGTGCCTCTGTGTGCGCCCGTGATCCAAACACGGGCTGCCAGTAGCGGAGCGCACGCACTTAACCGCTAAGCCAGGGGGCCGGCCCCGAAAGAAATCATTTTCTAAGGTAGCTGTATCATTTTACATTCCCACCAGCAATGTGTGAGGGATCCAGTTTCTTTACATCCTTGCCACCATTTTTCCTTGCCATAATTTATCGTTTTAGTCATTCTGATGGGAGTGTAGTGACATCTCATCGTGGTAGAAATTTACATTTCTCTAATAGCTAATGATGTTGAACATCTTTTCGTGTGTTTATTTGCCATCTGTGTATCCTCTTCGGTGAAATGTCTGTGCATGTTTTTGCCCATTTTCTAGTTGAAGTATTTTTTTATGTTGACTTTTGAGACACACAAGGCTTTCTCAAATAACAAGCGTTTATTTCAAGCCTTCTACTTGGAAGACAATTAAAACATTTTTTATATTTTACATTCTAGGCAGGATTTAATCTTGACCTGGTTATTCTGCTGAAAATGATGCACAGTAATAAACACTCAGCTGTTTTCCTTTGTATCCGTTTAGTAAATACCTACTGAGTACCCTTCCTACTTTTATAAATTAATATACCATTTATTCTAAATTATATCTGAAGTCCCTAATTAATTCATATGTCCCTCTACAATCTACTCCATCCTACTTCTCCAATTTTATCTTTCACTGCTCTGCGCATTGAATCCTATGCTGCAATCACCCTCAACTTCCAACTCTTCCTCAAATACTCCATATCCTTCTTGACTCTGTGCTTTTGTACAAGTTCTTTCCTCAGGCTGGACTATCCTTCAGACCTTTCTTCATATAGAAAACTCCTACTCAAGCCTCAAGATCCAGTTCAAATACCGTCACCTCTAGGGAACCTTCTCTAACTTCCTCAGCCAGTTAGACACATCTTCCTCTATGCTTCTGCTCCATTTTGCTCAACTCTCAATGACAGCACCTACTACTCTAGGAATTCTCTTAACTTTTCAAATAGTTAATTCTTCACCTTAACATATGTTTTCCTTCCTCTGTAAAACAGCTGACAGGGCACACTGAATGCATGAGGCTGGTACTCTGCTGTCTAGCGCACTCACTTATTTCTATTCCCACCAGCATTTGAATGGCACACTTCCCAAGAATCAACCATGTTTGCTCCCAAATTTGTTTATTACAGTTGAACTTTCCATTGTAATTATGTAATTAAATCATATATTATTTAAAATGATGAAATGTGAGTTTTTGTTTCGGTGAAAATTAGGTTAACTGGTTTGAAAAGACTTGATAAAACCAAGTGAAATTAGGGATGGGTGAAAAATATAAGAGTAGGGGTGAAAAACATAAAATTCCAGGGGTTTTCAGAACTCAGATTGTTTTGATGCAAGTATTTTTAAACTTTTCACTCTCCTTCAAAATAAAGAGAAAATTAGAAGTTATATAAAGTCCTTGGTCTTATATTAAAATTAGTTAATTAATTATCATTTTAAGCAAAATGTATAGTATTTATAGCATTAGTATTTTTTACAGTTCTTCCCTTTAACTAACTTTCTCAGCAAACAAAACATTGGTTTGAATTACATCAGTGGAGAAGTCTCCTATTATGTTTTCTATTGAAGCTTATCATTCAAAAAACCTTTTTGTTTACATTCTTTCTCTCTAGGTTGAGAGCTCCTTAATGTCAGGAACCTGGCATTTTGCCTGACACATCATGAGTACTCGATAAATTATTGTTGAATGAATGAAAAGAAATCTGTAAAGCAAATTTATAAGAATCAAAAGAAAATTGTATCTTATGATCTTTGAGCAATTATTTAATCCAATTCATTTAAAGAAGTTATCAGTCTCAAATATCAATAGTCAGTTCAGAGGAGTTCATTCTCTCCCCTACACAACTACACATGCGCAACAGTATTTGGACCTCTTTAACGGTATTATCTAGACTTACTAAATATCTATCTATATTTACACATACAGATAGATATATAAAGATATCTATCTGTATGTATATATATGTGTGTGTGTATATACGCATCTATGTATATATGTATGTGTGTACTTATGTATATAAAATACGGTCCTATAAATTTAACTAGATCTCACTGTGATAAAAATCAGCCTTTCAGCATGGAGATGTTCTATTTGTTTCTTAACTATCATTATTTCTCTACATAGTTTCTGTAACATGGTCATGATGTAGCCTAACATAACCTAGATTCCTAAAATGGAACATTTAAAAAAGCAAGCCCAAATTTAATGCTATGAATTTCATCCAGAGTACAGTAAATTGCCCATAAACCAATTTTTTAATCTAGACATTTTCTCTGGGCAGCTTCCACAGCATCCATGTGAAATCCAACTTGCTAGATGAGATGCTTTGCATCAGTTTTTTGCCAAGTGACTGAAACTTTCAAGCTCTAAGGGCTCCTCTTAGCACTACCCTTGGTCCAACTAACACTGAATGGAGAATTGAGAGGGCTCTCCCTGGCTGTACTTCTGTAATCAAATGATTTGCCTGGTCAATTATTTTTAGGGCCTCCTCCGGCAATTACAAAAAGAAAAGAAAAACATGAATCAGCTCTTGTATTGTTGGTTACCTTTGGCTTGGATCCTGTCCTACTTTCTCACCTTGGAGAACAGGTGACACAATCCATCTTAGTGTGAGTGTCAACCATCTTGTCTTTCAACTGGAAAGCTAGAAGTGACAGCCTGGTATATTAAGAGGTCTCTGCCTGAATAAATTGATGTCAAGTTTTATTACACATAGACCAAGCTAGGAGGCACAAGACATCCACTCAACAACTATGTGTTGAACAAACAAATGATATAGAGAAGCATTGCCAACTTTTGAAATAAAGATAGAGACAGGCAAGGTCCGTGTTCTCGAGAAGGCTAAAGTCCACCAAAGAAGATACAATAGACACAAACCGAGACATACGGTAAGGTCCTTATGGTGTTGAAAGGAACCACTCTTGTCCTTATGGGCTGAACCTCACCTTATGGGTGAGGTTCTCCAAAGAAATGCCTCCTGGAAGCATCAAGACTTCTTGAAGATGTAAATAAACAGCTGGAATAGAGTAAGCAGCCTCAGGGAGTGTCTCATACCCGTAACTTAGTTTAAAAGAAAGAGAAATGGGATAGGGAAAGATTTTTAAGTAAAAACCATTCCCCAGAAGTAAAACAAAAAAATATAAACCAATACCACTAGCATTTTCTAAATACCTGTGTGAGTAACTCTGCGCCAGATTCTAGAAGAGTATTTTTCAAACTAAAAGTTGCAATCCCATAGAGAATTTCAAGATCATCATTTTTTAAAATGCAATAAAATAGGATAGAAAATATCAGAATACCTCACATATAGTAAAGGTAGGTATATATTTGTTTCGGTTATGGGTGTGTGGGGTGTTGAGTCACAGCGCAAAAATGTATTACATACTGCGCATTGTAACAAAAATTTTTTTAAATATTGCTCTAGAAAGTTCTTTCCAAACTTGGCTAACAATCAAAACCATCTAGGAGATGTAAAAAATATACAAGTTTCCAGGTCCCATCCTAAAAGGAAGGGTTCAAGAACGTGTGGTGGCCACCTCGGAAAAGGCTACAGCCCACGAATCATTAACTCTGATTAGAATAGGCAGAAGAGAAACAGTGAGAAAATGAACAAAAGTGAGAGAGTGTGGCAGAATCTAAACCCCAAGGACCCACAAGCAGAGTTAGAGTGATGAGTGTGAGAAGTTTATCATAGAAGACTGTTACAGAAGGTTAGTGGAGCATCTCCTATGAGCAAGCTGTAAAGGTGCCTAAGGCATTGCAATTTGAGGAGGAAGAGATAAAACACTTACCTACAAAAGCTTGATGCCTCAAGGTAATGTTCGTGTCATAGGTACCAATAAGTGAGGAAAAATGAGATCTCAGGATGGAGTCCACCAGGAAAGACTCACAAAGGAGGCAAGACTTGCCTTGGCTGAGCTTTGAAGAATGATTCAGATCAAGGCTTCTTGAGGAAAGAGAGTGTCTTACTTCATTGAGCACCAATTGCTAAGAACGTGGTAGGTGTTGAATGAAGAGGGAAAGTTCGTGGAGGGAAAATAAGATGAGCTAGAAAGGTAGATCTGGATAGTAAGTTCACATGTAGGATCAGCCCCTGCCCCTTATATCTGAGAGACATAAGACAAGTAGAATCAGGGGGTAAAAAACCTGACAGGACAATTAAGTTTTTCCATTCCTTCTCTTGGCCCCTGCTGCAAAGTTATACAGAAGTGTAAAAGAAAGCATCCAAAGATACTCTCTAACATATTTGACCATGAGGCTCGATGCCTCAGGTTTAAACAAGAGATTTGGAAAGGAGATTTTATCTTAAGACTTTAAGGAAAGGCACACACAGCACTAGTTTTAACCACCTCATTGCAGCTATGCTTCTCGACCCATTGCTGCACATTAGAATAATCTGGGAGCTTTCAAAACTCCCAATGCTTGGGCTCCTCCCTAAGGAAACTAAATCAAAATTTCCAGGGGTGTATCCCGAGCATTTGTGCTTTTGAAAAGTGCCCCAGGTCACTCTAATGTGCAGCCAGGCTTGAGAACCATTGAAACGTGAATCCTAAAATTCAAACTGCTAAAGCAGAGCAGAGTCTATTCTCTCTTTTTCGCTTCTCAACAGAAGAAATCAAGCTGACATTTATTTTTGTTTCAACCTTGCCCCAGGCTGTAGCTGCAATAGAACCATGGACAGCAAGGATTCTTTTCCTTAACTCGGTCGGCAAAACCAAAGATGAGCTTTTACTCTGAAGCTCCTGACAGCTGCTCTCGCTCAATGCCAATAATACTAACCTAGGCATCCTCCCCTTCCAGGCACACCTCCCCAATAGCAAGCCTCATATTCAAAAATCTTCAGAAGCCTTCAGTCTTTAATGGTAAAGCCCAAACTCTTCATCTGGGCATTCATTCCTGGCTCTTCCTGATCTGGCTCTAAACCCTTGTTCAACCTGTGGTCTCAGGATTCTGGCTACATGGGTTGCTGTACAGTTCTCTTAAATGCCACATTTTTTCTTGTTTCTTCCTTTCTCTTGGTCTTGGCCACGTCTGCAATGACAACAGTTCTATTCTTACTCTCACTCCATCCACATGTTGTTACTCAATGTCAAAGTCCAGTTTAAGTCCCTCCTTGACTATCAATAGCCTAACACCCTACAGCTTCTAAGAAGCTTCTTCCCACTACTGCAGCATTAGGAAAGATGTCAGATTTAATGGCACGAAAAGAACTTCAAGTTGTTTAGCGAAGGAGATTCATTGTATTTCAAGTTGTTTAGCAAAGAAGATTCATGTATACTGGGTCATTATTCGTTATACTGATTCTGTGGTCCAGCTGCCTGGGAATGAACTCTACTTAAACAGATTTATCATTTGACCTCTCTAAACCTCGGTTTTTTTCACATGTAAAATGGGGGAAATAGTAGTTCATACCTTAGAGATGAGGATCAAATCAGATAATGCAAGTAAATTCTTTAGCACACTCCTCGGTCCCTAGTGAATATTCAATAAATTCTAGGTATTTTTGTTTGTTTGTCTGTCTGTTCATATATTCTGGTAAATATATCTTGTCTCTTCAGCAAAATTATAAGATCGCTTAAGGACTGACACTATTTCGTAAACCTTACTACCTGGATTACAATACTATACTAAAAACAACATGGGGTTTGAAATCAGAGCATGTAATTTCAAGTTGAAGCTCAGCCAGTTATTTCTTGTATGATTTTGGCATGTTTTTTGACCTGTTTGAACCTCGATTCCCTAATGCCTAAAATGGGAATTGTAATAATAATGATATTCTCATGTTCTGGAGATTAAAGAAAGTAATATACCAGAAAATTCTTTGTAATCTCTCAAGTACTATTCAAAAAAGTCTAGTTGTAGTTACAATAAAGAATCTGAACGTTTATTGAATCATTCTATGACATCTAAATTTGGGATTACACATCAATAAATACATTTATTTACTGAAAATATAGGTTCTTTGTGTATATATTCATTTAAAAATCAAAAAGTGAGTGCAAAATCCATGCCTTAATTTCTTCATCTGTAATAAAAATAGCATTAAACAAGAAGATCATTAATGTCTTCTCTGACTCTAAGTTCTAGATTTTTGGAAAGTGCTTTTACTTTCATATAAGCTTAAAAAATACAAGCAAGAGGGGCTGGCCCGGTGGCGCAAGCAGTTAAGTGCGCGCGCTCCGCTGCAGCTGCCTGGGGTTCACTGGTTCGGATCCCGGTCGCGCACTGACGCACATCTTGGCAAGCCACGCTGTGGGGATGTCCCATATAAAGTGGAGGAAGAAGCGCATGGATGTTAGCCCAGGGTCAGTCTTCCTCAGCAAACAAAGAGGAGGATTGGCAGATGTTAGCACAGGGCTGATCTTCCCCACAAAAAAAAAAAGATACAAGCAGGAGATTATATGTCTAAACTTTTTTAATGTATATACTATACTAGAAATAATGTATAAGCATATGTTGTTAGTGGTTATCTTCAAAAGGTAGAATTATGGGTCATTTAAAAATTTTCTACTTGATACGTTTTTGTGATTTCAAATTTTCTACTATGAGGTTGTAGTAACTTTAGATTTTAAAAAATTTATTATTTAAAAGGAACAGTCTTGGAGACATAAAAGTCTTCCCCAAAAATGCATGTGTGCGTGTGTGTATGTGTCTTTTGTCTTTTAGGACAAGTGACTGTCAGTATCGTACGACTGTTTCTCACCAAACATACATTTTTTCTCATTGTTCATCATATTTAGAAAATTGAAGGGACAGAATCAGTAGAGTGGGGGCATACACATGAAGCCTTGTTTGCGACTTTGTACTGAAATTATTACAACCTCATTGTTGAAAATTTGAAATCACAAAAAATACAAAGTTTTAAGAACTCTTTTCCCAGAGAAGCCTGGCATGTTACAGCGGAACCTACCGGCACAATGGGGTACAGTAACCAAGCTCCCTGGGACCTTATAACATGTTGAGTGACACTGCATGTCGAGGAGGCCGAAAGGAATTCGAGAATAAATGATTTAGGGTTGTTTTTGAAAGTACTGAAAAACATGGATCGATTTCATGAGTAATTACTGTGCTCCTATAGATAGAAAAATATTTAACTATATTTCCCTAAGTGGAAACACATCTCCCGCTCCAAAATGCAATGTATAGAAAATGGGATTTTCTCCACAGATATGAAATTCATAGACATTTTAGTTGAAAGCGTGTATCAGCTATAGCAAATAATATCTATATATTGTTGTTCTGGTTTAATTTAGGGACCTTTGCAGATCATTTTAACCCTTTAATGTGGGTTGTGAGTTTACTGAAGGAACAACACACTCAGATGGAGATGAGACAGTATGGGTCTGGGAGTCTTAATCAGTGAATCGGGACAGGCTATAGCGGGTGAGCATATCCTGTAACTTAAGGTAAAATTTTTCTCGAGAAAGGGCCTATGGTTTTCATCCTTTTTCCAAAGAGTGTATGACCCAAAAAGGGTACCCAGGACAGTCCTGGATTATACCTGTTTATCTGGTATGATTTTTATTCACATCCCCCTTCACTCTCAAAATTGTCCCAGCCTAGAAGATAAATTATTTGGTCACTCTGGTTAAGGCCCATGGGTCAAGGCAGTGTATTTCTCTTTTTGTGGAAGTGCCGTGATTTACTTGACAGGAGTGAAGGCAGCTTTGAGAAAAGTTTCACGAAATTGTCTGAACACAAATAATACACACATCAACTCTTGATTTAAATCCCCTCGTTTTATATTTTGCTTAAATTTAGAAAACACACAGCTGAATACCTCATCAATGGTCATCCACCACCCCAAAATGCTTCTGTTCACCTTTTTCTGAGTTGCATTATATCTGGGTAAATACTAGGAATGGCAGGTAAAGAAAATATTTGATTTTTTTTTTTGTGCCTTCATTCGAGCAGCACTATTAAGTACCTATTTAGTAATAGTTCTGTGGTAGTGGAAAGAGAAAAAAAAGTAAAATAAAGTCTTATTTGTCCCATAGTTTACAATCTGTTTGAGGAGATGAGACACAGACTTATTAAAAGACAAGACAATTAAAACAACAATGAGATACCACTATACATATGTTAGAATGGCCAAAATCTGAAACACTGACAACAACAAATTCTAGCGAGGATGTGGAGCAACAGGAACTCTCATTCATTGCTGGTGGAAATGCAAAATAGTACAACAACTTTGGAAGACAATTTGGCAGTTTCTTACAAAATTAAACACACTCTTAGCAAACGATCCAGCAATTGCACCCCTTAGTATATACTCAAAGGAGCTGAAAATTTATCCACACAAATAGCTGTACATGGATGTTTAAAGCAGCTTTATTCGTAATTGTCAAAACTTGGAAGCAATCAAGATGTCCATCAGTAGGTGAATGGGTAAATAAACTGTGGTATATCCAGACAATGGAATATTACTCAGTGATAAAAAGAAATGAGCTATCAAGCCATGAGAGGACATGGAGGGAACTTAAGTGCATGTTACTAAGTGAAAGAAGCCAATCTGAAAAGGCTACATACTGTATGATTCCAACTATATGACTTTCTGGAAAAGGCAAAACTATGGAGACAATAAAAAGATAAGTGGTTGCCAGGGGTTGGGGGGAGGGATGAATAGGAGCAGCACAGGATTTTTAAGATGGTGAAGATACCCTGTACACTATAATGATGGATACTACTATTATACATTTGTCCAAACCAATAGAATATACAACACCAAGAGTGAAATGTAATGTAAACTATGGACTTTGACTGATTACGATGTTAATGTAGGTTCATCAATTGTAACAAATGTACCCTCTGGTGGGGGATATTGATAATGGGGGAGGCTATGCATATGCGGGGGCAGGGGATATATGGGAAATCTCTATACCTTTCTTTCAATTTTGCTATGAACCTGAAACTGCTCTAAAAAAGTAAAATCTTAATAATTTTTTTAAAAGACTACTAATGAATAGCAGGTAGATAATTAGTGATCTAAGAATTTGAAGGGAGAGCTGACTGTAAGTTAGAATAGTTAGAAGGACTGATTGGGGTGATTTTTTGAAAAACCTTGAATGCCAGCCAGGGCTACGGGAAGAGAGTATCCTCTAGACAATGGAATGCCTTTGGACAGTCTTAAGCAAAAGCTAGAATGTAATAACATAACTTGAGAAGTGACTCTGAGGCATGGCTTCCCGAAAATAAATTAATTCCTTAGCTTTCTCAAAAACAGTCACAATAATTTTCAGGCATTATAGATCATTCCCAGCCCCATAGCACCTGTCTGATTGCTTAATCTTTCCATTTTGGCTTTCTGCAGGCAGTTATTTAAGTATATTTTGAATCCACATGGACTTGTTAGCGGTTCTCTTGTCTTTTTTTCCTAGAGAAACTCCTCAAAGCCAGGGACAATGTGTAATTCTATTGTACTTCTCTGTATAACATCTCTCTGTTTCTCTGTATCTGTCTCTGTCTCTTTTTCTCTCAGACACACACACACACACACACACACACACACACTCATTCATCCTAAATAGAAGCCAGTCCGGAGTCTTCATGCAGGTGATGGATGAAGGTTTTGGTTTCATTTTAGTGGTCATTTCTCATATTCAGATTAGCGAGAAAGGCTATTGATGAGAAGCAAAATTGGATATGAGGGAGAAAGTCACTTGTGTCACAATGGGGATTCTAAGTAAAATCCCTCATCCTACTGGACTTACTAGCAGCATTTACAAAGCTGATCACTTTCTTATCATCGTCCTGATCTTTAAATGCTTGAGAACTCCAGTGCTGAGTTCTTGGTCATCTTCTCTATTTTCTCTTACCCAGTGAACTCATTCAGTCCTATGGCTTTGAATACCATCTATAGGCTAATGATGCCCAAATTTATATCTCTAATTCTGATCTCTCTCTGATCTCCAGATGCATGTCTATAACTTCCTACTCCACATCCCTACTTGGATATCTGATAGGCAACTCAGGCTTTACATGTTTGAAACTTGAAACAGAACTCTTGATTCGAAGCCTTCCACCAAAGTCCTTATGCTCTCACTCTATTCCCTATCTCACAAATGACATCTCAAATCTACCAGTTAGTGGCTTAGACCAAAAAAACTTAGGATCATCCTTAATGTGAGTCATCTTTGACATCTATCTTTCTCTGATGCCACATATCCAACACATCAGCAACTTCTGTCAGCTCAACCTTGGAAACATATTTAGATTCCAGACCACTTCTCTCCACTTCCATTGCTGTTTCCCTGATCTGACAGCCCTCCGTTTCCTGCTGAATTATTTAAATGGCCTCCCAACTGGTCTCTCTGCTTCCATCCTTTCCTTGTACAGTCTATTCTTCACAAAGTAGCAGAGTAATCCTCCTAAAATGTAAGTCAGATCATGCTACTTCTCCACTAAAAACCTGTCTCACTCACAAAAGCCCAAACACCTTCCTCCCTATAAGATGCTGTAATCTTTGGCCCCACCACTGCTCTGGCCTCATTTCTTACCACTCTCCTCATTGTTCTCTTGGTTCCAGCCACTGGTTTCTTAGTTGTTCCTCAAACATACCAGGTACATTGAAAATAGAACCTTCCAATTCCTGACTCCATATCCTTAGCCTACTTTGTTCTTTTTCATATTTCTTAACCTTACTTTACCTATTATCTATTTATTTGTTTGTTTAGTATCTGTCACTATTAGCATATTGGAATATAAGCTTCATGGAGGCCAAGATTTTTATATATTGTGTATTCAGCTGTATCCTCAGTGCCTAAAAGGTGGCCTGGAACACATTAGATGCTCAATAAATATTTGTTTTAGTTTTTTTTAATTTTTTGTTTATTCAAGTAACATTGGTTTATAACATTGTATAAATTTCAGGAGCACATCATTATACTTCTATTTCTGCATAGATTACATCATGTTCACCACCCAAATACTAATTACAACCCATCACCACACACGTGCCGAATTATCCCTTTTGCCCTCCTCCCTCCCCACTTTCCCTCTAGTAACCACCAATCCAATCTTTGTCTCTATGTGTTTGTTTATTGTTGTTATTATCTACTACTTAATGAAGGAAATCACACCGTATTTGACCTTCTCCTTCTGACTTATTTCGCTTTGCATAATACCCTCAGTGTCCATCCATGTTGTCACAAATGGCTGGATTTCATCGTTTCTTATGGCTGAGTAGTCTTCCATTGTGTATATATACCACATCTTCTTTACCCATTCGTCCCTTGATGGGCACTTAGGTTGCTTCCAAGTCTCGGCTATTGTGAATAACGCTGCAATGAACACATGGGGGCATGTATCTTTACGCATTGGTGTTTTCAAGTTCTTTGGATAAATACCCAGCAGTGGAATAGCTGGATCATATGGTAGTTCTATCCTTGATTTTTTGAGGAATCTCCATACTGTTTTCCATAGTGGCTGCACCAGTTTGCACTCCTACCAGCAGTGTATGAGTGTTCCCTTCTCTCCACAGCCTCTCCAACACTTGTTGTTTCCTGTCTTGTTAATTATAGCCATTCTGACGGGCGTGAGGTGATATCGCATTGTAGTTTTGATTTGCATTTCCCTATTAGTTAATGATTTTGAACATCTTTTCATGTGTCAATAAATATTTGTTGAATGAAGAAGTTAATACGTAAATGAGTGAATGAATTAATGAATACAGAAGCAAACAAACAAATAAGTACACCTTCTGTCTTACTCATCCACGGAGTCTCCATCCTTGTCAGAGTAGAGTTCTAAAGTTGCCACTCCAGAGACTTAATTCCACTAACACATAAATAACTACTCAGTTTTGTGTTTGTTTTCAGAAAAGAGTGTAAGAATCGGCATGCCTCCTTGACTACTCCATCCTCTCTCAAGATTTACTAATTTGATCTGTGATCTTTTCCCCTGGGAATCGTTAAATAATAGAACAGGAAAGGTCATTAGAGACCATCTAGTCAAAAAGAGCAGTTTAAAAGAGAAGAAACTGAGGCTCAAGTTACAGCGCTATTTAAAGGCAGAGCTAGAATTAGATTTCAGATCTCTAAATTTTCATGCCCATTGCTTTTTTTCTATCACCACAAGGATAAGGAATCTCTCCCTCTCTCGTTGTCCTTGCTATCATATTGTTGATCAAAATTCAATAACAACAGTCTTTAAAGAGAGAGTCAGATTTCCAAGTGCGTTTGAAGCTCAGTGATGACTTTCTCAGAGTACAAGAGGCTGTTGATGGAGTCCCTTCACTTTCACAGAACAGAAGAGGCAGAGATTCGTCTGTGGGCATTGGCAGGGCTGATGCTTGCTGACAAGGCCCCAGAATGGAAATATCCCGCTTGTCCTTTTAACAAGATTTCAGCCAGAGATTTGAAAGAAAAGTACTACAGCCTAGTGGGCTGTGAATATGAGTGGAAATGTCAGAGCTATGAATCAGTTAACACATTTTTATTTAGCATCTTCCTGTGAAAGAGGATGAGAAGACACAGCTCCTGCACTCAAATTCCTTACCATTTCAGTGTGGAGTCAAGAATGGTACAAGACACTGTGAGATCTTGGAGGTTCTAGCACTTTGGACTTGGAAAGCATGACCCGGGTGGTTTTCAGGGAGGACAAAAAGCTTAATTTTGTCATGAGGGGTAACTGGGATTTAAGTAGATGAAGGGGATTGTGATGCAATGCTTTCTCCTGTTCTCTCTGGATTCAAAAAGTACATTCACATCCTTCTGCTCATGGGACCTTCAAAATCTCCCTGGAATGTAGGGGAAGCAGAGAGTATATATCCCATTTTACACAGAGAAATTGAGACTCCAACCTGTGAAGCAGCCCCGGTTCTCACATCAGGTTAGAGCCCAAGTCCGCAAGACTCCCTCCCGGGACACTTTCTAATAAATACTCTCCTGGAAGATTGCTCCTCTGTTTCTTTCCTTACATTCTGAAGATGCAGGTACTAACCCAGTCTTGGAAACTCTAGAGGAGATCAAACTTGGCTCCTGTCCTAAGTTCTATGACATAATTAAAAAAAAAAGTTCAAGACGTCCCAAGGTGTCAGTTTCCTCTTTGCTGTTCATAACCCAAGTGTTATAATAGCCCCGAGGTGCCCCCCACTTATGGGGCCCTGACTCTTTGAGGCCTATTCGTGGAGGGTGCACAGTTGACCTGGCCCTGCTGATGAGAAAAGCACAGATGTCTACCATCTGGTCAGGGGTCCTTGTGCATGTGCCAATTTCCTGTCACTGACAGCCGGCACTTGATTGATGGAATTTGGTACTCTACCTATTTTTTTTTTCTTAGTACAACATAACCTCATGAATTCTGATGGCACTCGGCCAAAATGAGAGAATTTGAACTTGGGCAGGGGTAAAGTTTACCATCAACAAAATGAGGGTCTGTTAAATAAATTACCAATATAAACAGGATTGTAAAAAGGACAATTTAATCTACTTACAAGAATAAATAGTTTTCAAGCACCTAAGTTGCATAAATTTACATACAGTGGTGCTAATTACACATGATTGATAGCCAGTCATTCAAACACATCTGGTAGGAACCCTATTCTCTAACTTTGCTAGACACTAGATTTCATTACTTAAAGTATGTGGTAATAGTATAAATATATATTTTACATATGTATATATGTATTCACACACACTCATATAAGACAGTTCTTGTTTTTCATCAAGCCATGTTCCTGGAAACCACACCAGAAAGAATTATCAAACACAGATCACTGAGAGCCAAATTATATTTTCAGATAGGAACAATGTTATAATTGGGACTGGTGTGCCAGACCCAGGGATCACACCAAGTAAATCATGGATTCCATCAGCGTTATGTCATAACAACCTAAGCTACAACAAACACAACTAGAGAAGACAAGTAGTATTTATTGAGCAGTTGCTACATCTGAGTACTTTGCATATGTTATCTCAGCCATCAATACGTGACCAGTGGGGAGCTACTACCTCCATTTTCTGGAAAACAACATTGAAACTCCAAGAGATTATGTGACTTGCCCTTAATCACACAGTTGTGATCAGTAGAGTTAGAAATTAAATCTAGGTCTGATTGAAAATCTCATGGTTCCTTTTTGAACGACAACATCTACAATTCTTTAAAATTGTTAAATTGTACATAGTTACATAAAGTCTATATAAGGTATAAAATGGGAATAAATGTAACTGCCATTTTCTATGGCATGGCTAAAATTCTAGTTCTCCACGAAGACTCACTGTTAAAACAAATCTGCCTTCTTTTCTGTAACTATGTATGCCAAGCTGTAAAATTATTCAAATGTAAGATATTATTTTAAATATAGCTGTAGGATCTTCAACATATATTACTTTATACATTTTTTTCAATTGTTGGTGTACATGTGTTATCTTTCCCAATGTTCATTAAGAGTAGAGACTATTATTACTAAGATATTGGCACCCACCACCATCATTTATTTCACTATCTAGAGTAAAATCTTAACCAAGAGGTGCTTAAATATGTTCATCGCATGAATTAGCAAATGAATAAACTTTATCTTATTATAAATTATAATATGCCAAAAATTTAAAGTCTATATATGGCCACAATAAACATTAGAGTATAATTTTTAATTTTACTTTAAATTTTAGAAAGCTATTGGTGGTGGTACTGGGGAGAGGGGGGCTTTGAGAATGATTTGGATGTCTAGGGAGTTTGGAAAACAAACTTCTCTTGAAAAAATTTTCTATAGCTAGGAAATCAGTCCAAATTAATCCCTCTACTTCAGAGTTAACATTCAAAGTAAAAAATAACTTTTTATTGTGGTAAGACATACAACATAAAATTGACCATTTTAACCATTTTTAAGTGTAGAGTTCAGTGGCATTAAGTGTGTTCACAATGTTGTGCAACCGTCACCACCATCCATCTCCAGAACTTTTTCATCATTCCGAACAGAAACTCTGTACCCTTTAAATAATAATTCTCCATTTCCCCTCCCCCTAGACCCTGTAACCTCTATTACACTTAGTGTCTCTACGAATTTGCCTATTCTAGGTACCTCGTAGAAGTGGAACCATACAGTATACTTTAAAAGCTGCATTTACATCATCTAAATATTTGAAAACCTCATTATCAACTTCAAGATTGATAAATTAAAGGACAGAAATATCTTGACCCTGGTCCCTTTTTCTTAATATTTGTTTTCTTCTCTCCTTTAATAATATAAAAGGCAGGCTTGCTGGTGAAGATTTGGCAAAGGGAACTGGAAAGGAGTCTATATGTACAAATAGAGACAGTGGTCTTAGTGCTGGTTGTTCAGGGCCATGCTTATGTTCATCAATTGATTACATGCATCTGAGAGCCAGCTCAACATCCACCTTTCTCCCTCCTCCCACCCACTGCCCCTACCTCTTGTCTTTTCCTTCTCTCATTTAGTTATCATTGAGAACTGTCAAATGAACAGATAGAAGTGGCAAAATGGGGTGTATTCTTTCAGAGGTGCTGAAAAAAAAAACAGCAAAAGTGGATGCCAATAGGCTGGGGAATCATCAACATTTCTACTTATTCCAACTATTCTTTATACCAGTTCACTCAAACCAATTTAAAAGGTGTTGAATGAACCATGAAAATCATTCAATGTACTCTGAGCAGGTCACCAACCACAGGAACTTAAAATGGAACTCAGCCACCAGTTCCTGCTGTAAAGTGGTATCTTGTTTTAACTCTTCTAAGTCAAGGAGTCTCCATTTTAAGCGAAGCGTTTGCATTATCTGTTCTCCCTATTGAGGAAGTGTTCTCTTTGTTAATGTCATCCCATTATTCCTCATCACCTCTCCTTGTACTGGGTTGAATAATTCCTTCGCCTCCTTAGAAGTTAAACAGTTCAAATATTTATAGGCTGTAACTTGAAAAGTTTTGGGCTAATGGATCATGTTTCTACCTGAGGGACTCCTTCATTTTCCGAAATTACTGTGGGCACATGATCTCTAATCCTCCATTATTTCTGATTTCTCCAGGTTAAGCATCTGTGGGCGGCAGCAAATTTAACTGACACCTCCAAGCTGCCTTTTTAAGATAAAGGCTTTTCTTCCCTACCTTTAATATTTGAGCTTTCAAGAGAACAAATTGCCTCTGTACTTTCTGGCGTAGGAAATCTGATTTGGCCAAACAAAACATTAAGACTGAAGAGATGCAGCAGGTTCTTGAACTAGAATACAGGTAACTCTTATGACAAAATATTGCTAAAGCTTTACGTTATGCAGTGAATGAGCAGCTGTGAATCATCAAACGAGAGAATATTCATGAAAGGGGTTTGCAAAATATAAAATATTACAAAAATAAAAGTTTTATTAGCACTGATATGAATGGTGCCAGGTTGTTTGGATATTTGAAGTTTTATTTATTTTATACTAAAGCTTAAAAAGAGTGATAGGTAATAGTGTCGGATTTGCATAAAATTTACTGCACGGTATTTTTCCTTTTGCTTAGAAGGCCAGCACAATGAACATTATTATTGTAATAAGAGGAGGTCACATTTGTTGGTGGTTTACTCGATGTCAGTATATAGGGCTAAGTATTTTACAAAGATTATACCAATCCCTACAACATCTCTCTGAAGATAACATCTCTCTAGACATCTAACGTACAAGTGAGCCATTTAGAACTTACAAACGTTATTACCTGAGGTCACTCTTCTAATGTGAACTTGAACCCAGATCAGTTCAATGGCAACATCTGGGTTCTTATTAGTACTTTCCTCTTCTGTGATGTTACGATGCCCTTCAGTTACTGAAGTGCATCTGCAACATTTCCCTTAACTAAATGGGTGCAGCTTCCAGATTTTGAGTTTTCGCATAAGCTTTAGAGAGTTTTGTCTTCCTCCTCTACTATCAAACTATGAGATGTCCCATCTTCCTCCTCTCTTTGTGACAGCCCCCTCCACTCCTAATTTGATGCTGAAGGTCTCCTAAGGGTATAGAATCCAGATGAACGTGTGGAAATTGTGCAGTAAATGAAAGTCAGTATGCATTGTGTCAGGGACTAGGAAGGCTATCCTGAGCCAAACGGACTGTTGCATAAAGTTGTTGTTTTAAGCAGAAACAGCTATCAAGAATGCTGTAGAGGTAGGGGAGCTTCATTAAGTGGAAATCGAACTAGAGGCTTTCTGTAGGCCTCTCAGTTTAGGAATTTTATGAATCCATGAACGAAATTCTTGTAAATATACCAGAGTGAGCTATGTGTTCATTGATTCTTTAATTTCTCAGTTCAACACACTTTACTGGAAACCAGCCCTGAGCTGGTCACCATTCTGGCAGTCAAACATACAGCGGTAATCAAGACAAAAATGGTCAATGCCTTCAAAGAGAGTATTCTCATGGGGAAGGGAGGGCTCACATACAAACACAAATAACCAAGGTATTGCTGAAGAAAAATGCAGCCTGGGGAGTGTAATGGAGTGCAATGGATCATAGAAGCCTCTCCGTCATTGGTCACTGTCACCTCAAATTAAGAGTTGAGAATTGAGGATTAGAGGAGAAAATGGGAAGTGCACTGAGGAGCTGTGGACTCTATCATGACTGGACAAAATTAGTTGTAGAGGACAGGGGACATCAAAATTAAAAACCTCTGAATCAAAAGTTGCCCAGGACTGTCATTCGCTTTTGCTTTATTCTGGCTTTTTTTTCTGTCTGAATGTTAGTTATTGTTTTTTGCCTTCACCCCACTTGAGTGAGCAATAGTCTCTTGTTTTTGGAAAAAATTAAAAGAAAGCTTGCTGCTTGTGCCTGAAACCAAAGCAGAGGGATGGAGTTGAGTCTTCAGAAAGCCACTCAGAACTTCTCAATTAGTAGCCAATACTTAGTACAACAAGGAGCCATGTATTTTGTGGAGTGAGGAATACCAGGAAGAGACTAATTCCTTTTTAAGATAGACAATTTGATTGGGTGAGACACTGACATTCTGGAATGCCAGTTCTAGCATTTACCCTTGTGAGACTTTGCTAGAAGGAGAGCCTAGTTCAAGGAATTCACAGAAAGGAGTCAATGACTGAATTAACCCCCTCAAGAATTCTCAGTTAACCAAACAAATCTCCAATAGATTATCTGGCAGTAGGGAGGCAAACCTCTACTTTCTAACCACCCAAAGCCAACTCCAGCTGTATGAATTAAACCTCAATCATGTATATGTGTGTGTGTGTGCATAGTAATAGTCATACGCGTGTATATGTACAAGTAAACTTGTAAGTATGTAATAGATAGATGTATATAGATATATATATACACTCATTCACATGATGTGTGTCTATGTACAAGTAAACTTGTATGCACATGATAGATACATGTATATAGATATATATACACACATTCACATATATATATATCTACACACAAACCTGTATACATATGTTTACACACATATCTGTTTGAGTATACAAGTAAACCTGTATGTTATGCAAGTGTGTATATGAGTTTGAATTTCTCTTCAGTAGGGAGACTCCAGCCGTGACAGAGTAACTGGTAGTAGACTCACCTGCCCACCACATAACTATAAAACCTGGATAAATCATATCAAATAACTATTTGCAGATATTGAGGAGGAACCAAATGAAATGCTGTGTTCTTTAAGAGAATGAAGGCATAGGAAATGATACCCACATCTACTCAGACTTTCCCCCTGGGGATGTTTTCTGGGCTCTGATGCAGAGAAGAGAAGCCCAAGCAATGAGTAGTTAATGGGCAAAGAAAGCAAAATCAGAGTCTGGGCCTGCTAATGTAACTAGATTTTGGAGCAGAGGGACAGAGAAGAGTAAACCACAGACAGAACATTTCAAAAATCGGTGTAGAAATATCCTTCAGGTCCTAGGCCAACTTCTGGCCTGTGCAAGTGCAATATGAGACTATAGGAAGCATAGAAGATAGCAAATGCTGAGAAGTTGAAAGATAATCAGAGATTACAGAAATCCCATAGGGGACAGCCAGAGTAGAGGTACTTTGGGAAACACCTTGGACTGTTAGAGATCCTAAAAAGGCCACACTGTAGAAGTAAGTACCATGTCCTGAGAATAAGAAAAAATAAACTGAAACAGATCTACTTTAACAAAGCTTTGACCAGGCCTGAAAAGAATCAAGAGGATTCACCAGTAATTTAACCACCTACCAGAATAAAAATCAACTCCTTTTAGAAGAAAATAACTATCCAAAGCCTCTGTAAAACATTATTTAAAATGGTCGGCATACCATCAAAGTTCACTCAACATAAAATGAAATGGAAAAAAATAATTAACAACAGAGAGATAAGACAGTTAACAGAAGCAAATCCAGAGATAATCTAGATTTTGGAATTAACAAAGACTTCAAAAAACTGTTAAAGAAAATAGAGGGAAAAAAATGGATGAAATGGATAAGAAGATAAAATATTTCAACAGAGAATTAGAATCTATTTTAAAAAGTAATTAAATGAACATTCTAGAAGTACAAAAAGTAATATCTGAAATTGGATGGGTTTAACAGCAGACTTGACACAACAGAAGATAGAATTATTGAACCTTAAGGGAGTTTGTTAGAAAATACCCAAACTGAAGCACAGGAAGGAAAAAACAATAAAAAGAAGAGAACAGAAAGAAATGTGTGAGACAAATTAAACTAGCTAATATATGTGTAATTGCAATCCTAGGAGAAGAAAAGAGAAGGAATAGGAAAGAAACAATATTTGGGGGAAAAAAGGCCAAGAACTTTCCAATACTAATGAAAGATACCAATCCACAGATTAAAAAGCTCAGTGAGCCATAAGTGGGAAAATACAAAAATGTCATATCTAGGCATCACATAGTGTAACTTCTGGAAACAAAACTAAAGAGAAAATTTCAATAGAGAGAAATACTGGTATGGAGGAGAAAGTTTAATTTCTTTAAGTAGCCTTTATATACCGTCTTACTGAGAATATTTGGTGAATCCTGTGACAATCTTTAAATGCTTGTTATGATAAAATGGGAGAACATATTATATGCCTCTTTGGAAGTTATTCGATAGCTGCCTCAATTTTACTTCCTCCATAAAGGCTTATCTAACCATTCCATCTCCCCTGAGAACTGGAACAGAGCCAAGTATCTCTTTTTTCTTGTTCTCTCAATGTTATATGTTTGTATAGACCATGCTTTTCCATGTCAATTCTCAGTTCCTTAAGGATGCATAAACATTTCACATAGCTCTTTAGGATTTCCATAATTCCTTAAGGATAGCATGAACATTTCACATAGCTCCTTAGAATTTCCGTAGCTCCTTAAGGATGCATGAACATTTCACACAACTCCTTCAAAGCTAGTTACAACGCTAGAAAAAATTATGCTCTCTATTCTATTACATTGAATTAATTAAAGTGTATTAGTGCTCTTAACAAAAAAAATAGTGTAAAGCTTTCCGATTTTTTCACCCATATAATCCACACATTCTTTAAATCGATATTTATAATGCCCCTTCTGTGTGTGAAGCACTTGTATCTGAAAACAATTGCCATTGTTCCATAAATTTTCAAAATGTACATAAAATAGGCCAAATAAATACCAAATTCAGTATCCTGTTAAACATTATTATCCATTTACAATATCTATTACCCTTTTAAAATTTCAATCCCTAAGTCTTTTATAATCAATTGCAATTGCATGAATACACAATAACTTTTTTATTAAATCTGAGTTTAAATATTTGTTGTAGAGACTTAATTTAAAATCTGACCCTCTTTTGAATGGAATGCCTTTATGAAATTTAATAAAACATGAAGGTCATAAAATGTATTAAACTATTGTACTTTCCATTTTTAATTCTGAACAGGCAAGTTTCAAGGAGAGCAGCTTGCTTTCTTACAGCAAGGTAAGGCAAATTCGAACAGAGGATGGTTTCTCTTCTTCATGGTCCTCACCCTCGGGAAGATTCCCATCAGCTAGTATGGGAATGGCTGAGTACAAAAGACAGAGGAACATACCAGATGACCTCCCAGGACCTTAAAGCCTGAAGATTCCATAACACATTCTCTTTTTGTGCAAATGTGTCCAGAGAAATTTTAACAAATAGTGAGATCTCAGCTGCTTGTGGTTAAAAGACCATCAACAACCATATGAAAGGTCTGCAAGAAACAAATACTCCAACTAGAGCAAGACGACCTCCTCAGAGTAGGAATGATCTGTTTTTGAGACATTGAATTTTGGGAGGGGCCTTGAGGAGAAAAAAAATCATGATTGGTTTTAGCCTTTAAACTGTGTCTATTCATTCCTAATGTCCTCTCTAACTGACTGTTTATGGTACCAGGGCACTTGATAGACAGTTAATAAGTACCAATTGAAGGAACAAATATACAGCCTTCCTCTGCCACACTTTTATCATGAATATGATTCAAATACGAAATACTTCTGACAACGATTTTGGTCAGTTGAAAAACAGTGAGTTTTTTTTTTTTTTCAACATCTTGTAAAGAAGTTCACTGAATAGCTTGGTTCTCCAGCTTTGGTTATGACCCAAATTAAAGTTGCTGATGCTCTACAAAATGGCTTGGAAGCATCCCCAGAAAAAGAAACACTCCACCCTCCCTGTTCCCAGCCTCCAGGCCAACTGCAAAAGGGTAAGAAACATGGAGTCTTTATAAGAGGGAATCCTGCTCTAGAATGTTCTCCACTCACACCACCAAAACTGTAGTGAGGGGCAGAGAAGTGTACAACACTTTCTCTTATTAGATCATCACTAGCTGCCCCACAGTTGGCTGGCAAGGCTACCTTCACTTTTGGCCTGAGATCTTGGAGAGAGAAGAGTGTAGAGGAAAATGTTTTAATACATTTGTTCATTGATTATTTATGACTTGACAGTCATTGTTTGGTGGAGGGTGAAGATGAGTCAGATACTGCTGTCACTGACTTGAAGGAATTACTTACTCTCTGGCAGAGAATTGTGCTGGTTAGCTTCCATTTTTCCCCCCTGATTCACCATCCACCCTCTTCAGTGTCCCAGAAGACTGACAGTATGGGCTATATCAACAGGTTCTCTTGCCCTCTGCTTTTTGATTAATTCAGTTAATGGAGAACCTTGCAAAGAGGCAGTGGACTGAGAGTGGAGAGAAGTTGGGGAGCACGTATTCCCTGGCTCCCTCCATACTTTGTCACCTAGACTGGCTGCATCCTCAATTTACAACCGCATCCCTCAATCTACAACCATGGCTCCTATCAGCAGCCCTGTGAACATTCTCTCTCCCATGCTTCTGTGACCACTACCTTCACCTCGCTCCTTTAGGCTGAGAGGTGGTAACACCAGTTCTGTCACTAGATCCAGGATGTTGCACTATCCATTGTATGTCACTACACTCTGCTCACACCTTTGAAAGTAATTCTTTTATTAGACTATCCTCAAATCTTCAATTTTATTGTGTCACCTGTGACTGATACAAGGACTTTTGCTGACTTGCTGTGTGATTCAGGCCAAGTTATCTAACTTCTCTGTGTCTCATCTTTTGGACATAATAACATATAAATTGAACATCTATTCTGAGTATTACAAAAATACAAAGCATTTGACACATGGTAACATCCAGTTGCTTTATTCAGTCATCGGACTTGCTCATATTCAAGTATATGTGTTTAGCCAAAATAGAATGGGGGCGGAGGGGAGGCAGAGAGAGAGAGAGAATGATAGAATGAGAGAGATCAACATTAAGCTACATAATTTGGGGATTCTGTAGCCCATTCTCCTTAATTAGTGTCTGTCCCAAGCTGGTCTCAGTTCTCATGTGACCCTTATTCTGTGAGAATCATCTGTTGACTGGGATTTTTGCTGTTTGAAGACTTGTATTTTGTATTCCACATGACCCCTAAACAAAAGCCAACTACTTCTCTGGTGTTCAGCCAAGGAACAGCTCTCTGGTGGAAAAACTGGCTGCTTTGGACTTATTGAGAAGTTGTAAGTTAGTCCTTAATGTGGTGTTTCTTAGGGGATTTCAAGATAATTTTTATTTTGAATCATATCTTCTGGTTTTAGAAACCACTCCTCAGATAGGATAGCTCTCCGGTGTAAGTGTTCAACCACAGGAGCTGTTGTTCTACCTTTACTGTTTACATGTTGGACTGCACCACCATACTCCTGTCCTTTCTTTGTCCTTATAGATCCAATCTCAAGAATAGGTCTTTGCACACAATAGATACTCAATACATATTTGCTGAACAAGTAAGTAAAAACCTGAAAGAATAGAGCCAGACCACAAATTGCTTTACAAGATCATCAATTCCTAGGGAACATTTGTTTTCTCTCTTTTTCTTTCCTATTGGAGAGCTGGAATGCATGGTGGGTCCAAGAAAGCCAGTGGCTTATTTGGATGCTCACTTAGAGTCAAAATATGGACACTTCAGTTCATTGGAACTCATGGATGAGTTAGAGGTTTGGGGATTGACAGATGTGAATGAGAGGTTTTTCTGTGACTGATCTACTATATAAACTAAGTAGATTTCATAAAACTAAACTTCTTGGCCTCTCCATGTCCTTGATTTATTTTCTTTAAATTGAAAACATCATGCCACTATTGCTTGCTTTATTGTTAACTTCATCTAAGAAGGCTGAGGGTAGGTATTGCAGTGTTGGTACAACTGAGGTGATATGACAGGCTAGCAATACAGCTATGGGTCTAGCCTGCATTTCCTCTGTCTCCTTGACACTGACCTATACTTTATTGAGGTATTTGCAGTTCCATCTCCACTTACAGGGGCCTTTTTCTTGGAGTGGAGCAGTCTGAATACTGATTCCTATCCTGGAGCAACACACACATTTTCTCAGCACCCCTTTTGATTATTTTTGGCCCCCTAGTGTTATCTCCCAGGTGGCAAGCAGCTCTAAAGAGCTCACAGTTTGTAAACAATGCTCACAAGAAAATCCTGACAGAGGAGATTTTTAATTCCCTTTCTTGACTTATTTACAGAATTCTCTTCTTCCCTGCATTTGTGGCCAGCTGACTGACACATTATATGTTAGCCAAAGGAGTCTGATAAGCCATCAGTGTTAAATGACCATGATTAAGGAGAATATTTGCTCTGAAACTGGATAATTGGATCAATCAGTTTGGTCTTTCAGTGACTACAAGGCTTTGGGACATAAATCTTTAGGTAGGCCAATCCGTTAGAACTTATTTAATTTACGTGACCTCCATCTATCTTGAAAATCAATTCACTTTATCTAGAAAGTTAAATCTCATTTAGTATTTAAATCACCTTAACTACTTAAATTTCTGGCTGTCATGTGTCACTCATTTTATCATTCATTCAACAAATATTAATTGATTTCTGCAAGGTAGCACTGTTTTAGGTACTGGGGATACAAGAGTGAATAAAACAAACAAAACAACAAGCAAAAGTCTCTGCCCTCATAGAGTTTACATGCTAGAGAAACAGGAGAAAAATGAATAGCACAAATGGAAAATCATGTAGTATATTAAAAGATGTGAAGTGCTATGGTGGAAAATAAAGTGGGAAGGGACTAGAGATGATTTGGGTAGACGCTTCCAGTTAAAAAAGGCAGCACAGGCAAAATACCCAAGGTGGGGTATGCCTGGCATCTTCATTGTGCCAGGAAGCCAGGGTGGTGTAAGTGGAGCCAGAAAAGAGAGCATTGTTATAGTGAGGTCAGATATTAAATGTGAAGTCAGAGAGGTGATGGGGTTGGATGGTGTAGGGCCTTTGGGTCTCTCTAAGGTAACTTTGGCTTTTACTCTGAGTAAAATGAGAAGGCACTGGAGTATTTTGAGCAAATGAGTGACACGATTTGATTTATGTTTTAACAGAATCATTCTGTTTAGGTTAGAATGAAGGGTCCAAGGTTAGCAGGGAAAGTTAGAAAAGGCCTACTGTGATCTGATCAAGAGATGATAGTGGTTTAGATCAGGAAGTAGCAGCACAGGTAGTGAGAAGAGGTCATTTGAACCAGCAGGATTTGTTGACAGATAGGATGTGAGGGGAGAGAAAGCAAGGAGTCAAAGATGACACTAATGTGGTGGACCTGAACAATTACCAAGATGATGCCATTACTAACCGAGATGGAGACAACTGCAGAGCTTTGGGAGGGCCACACCCAAGGATTCCAAATCCTGAGTGGGCGGTCATTCTATCCACCAATCAATATTTTGGAATGCCTACTATGTACCAGACAGTGTTCTAGGCTCTGGGGCTATAGACATGGCTAAGACAGGCAAATCCACTTGCCTTAAGGACTTACATTTTTGTGGGGGGATACAGAGGCAAATGATGGATGGGTGGATGGGTGGATGGATGGATGGATGGGCGGGTGGATGGATAGACAGTCAAACTGATAAATATACATGAAATAAATTCAGGAAGTGATAGTCGTATGAATAAAAATGAAACAGGGTTAAAAAAACAAAAAGTAAGGATCCATTATAGTGTTGTAGAAGCTTTTTTAGCCAAGATGATCAGGTAAGATAACATGTGAACTGAGATCTGACTGATGAGAAAGAGCCATCCACAGCAAGATCTGGGAGAAAATATTCAAGCAGAAAAGGGATTAAATCAAGATCCTGAGCTGATGGTGACACTGGGGTGTTCAGGGGACAGAAGGAGCCAGTGAGGCTGGAGGATTGTGAATATGGGACAGAATGGTAGCAGAATTGGGAGAAGAAAAGGCAGGAAAAGTAAGCAAGTGCCAGATCAGGTTGGCCTTTACAGGCTACAGAAGATGTCTAGATTTCATTCCAAATTTAAATACAAACCATAGGAGGATTTTGAATAGAAGTTCAAATCTGATTTGTATTTTTAAAGATCTCTCCAGCAGCTCTGTGAAGAATGACCTTATGGAGAGTCAAGAGCGTGGGGAACCCCTGGGTGGCTGTTAGAGGGGGTTGTAGTGTGTCGACAGCAAAAAGTGTTGAGATTTGGGAATATATTCTGAAGTTACTCTATCCAATACAGTAACTACTAGAGTGCCACATTTGACTATCTACGTTTACATTTAAATTCATTAAAATTAAATACAATTAAAAATTCAGTTCCTTAATCACACTAGCCACATTCCAAGTGCTCAGTAGTCACATGTGGCTTGTGCCTTCCTTATTAGACAGCACATCTATGGAACATTCCTATCACACAGAAAGTTCTATTGGACCGTGCTGCTATAAAGTCGTAAAGACATGATACCAACTCCCGGAATAGCTATAGATGAAGATAACACAATGATTTGATGCCAAATGTGTCTTCAGGGAAGCAGAAATGGACCAAATGCCTTAGATTCAAAACATCTAGAAACTGAAGCAAAAGCTGCTGTTGAGGTCATGTCTTTCCCCATTTCTACTGGATTATTGAATCTTCACAGACTGATGCATCCTGACCTCCACATTCTATGTTCCTTTGGTAAATAGACTTTCATCTTGACATATTCCTAATAAGGACCTAGACCTTTCTTCTCTCTATATTGGTCCAGTTATCCTTTGGTTATAAGTATTAGAAGTCCACCCAAACCAGCTTAAATTTTAGAAAGAGAGTTATAAAGATAAAAGCATAACTCAGAACCCAGTGACCACCATCATAGCTGGGTGTCATAGGACCTACAGAGTTGTGAGATAGTTTCTCTTCTCTGCTTCATTCTTCTCTATCATGGATGAGTTTCTCTGCCCATGTATCTATCGTGTAAACCAGAGCAGCCCCCAAAGTTGCTACAACCCCGTCTTCTGGTTGAAGCACTGAACACTGATTAATCTACTTAACCCATGAGTTCTTTTTTTAAGTTCTGAGGAGAGACAGGGGTTGTCCCAGCTTGACCTGGTGCAGTCAGCTATGGCCAGGCTTGTGGAGCCCTTGATACTGGGATTGAGTCTTAAGGAAAAGGTTCTCTAGGAGGTGGGTATGGATGCAGAGGAAATGACAGGGGGAGGAGTGACCAGCATTCCTGCTAGAGTCTCTTTTTTCTACTCTATACTCATGGAACCTAACAAAGATTATACCAAAACTATAACAAGCCAGACAGGCATCTATTCATTATACATTTATTTAGCAATATGCTTGGCATTCTAGAAGACATGATTCCCATGCTCCTGGTGTTTATCAAATGCTAGGCATTACTTAAGCTGAAGCCTTGGCTTGAGAGGCAGGAATCAACAAGAATGAATCAAGCAAGCAGGCTCTGACTAGTGTTATTACACGAAAAGGGAGAGGGCCCAGCAAACTTGTAACCTCACAAAAGTCTTGAGGAAAATAGCTATTCTTGTATCTATCATCCGTCAGGCCTTCTCTTGTCTCATCGCTGATTCCTTGCACTGAATTCAGGTGGCCTCCTGTCATTCCTGGATCATCTGGGGTGGTTTCTTGGGGAGGATGCTCATATGTAGAAGCTTAAAGACAGGGACCATGACGTCTTCATCCTCCATCCCTTAGCGCAGTTTCTGGCATTTAGCAGATGTTCCTTACATGTTAAATAACTGAGTGGATGGAAGGATGGATGGATGCACGGGTGGATGGTGGATGGTGGATGACAGTTCAGGGCTCAGCTGAAAAGTTTAGCATCCCTATGAGCTCTGCTTGGTCCCCCTGGAAAGGACAGATCCTCTTCTTCATCCATAGATCATCATATTTTATCAGTCTCTTTCAATAGCCAAAGACACATATTGGCATTAGCGACTTTGACTTTTTTTTTACATGGGTACTAGCAAAAGACTAACAAAGAGGTCATGCCCACATTGGCCTGAGGAGCTAGATAATTCTCAGTATTCAAGGAAAAAACAAAATACCTTTTTCTAGGGGTGTTAGTACATATTTAATTTCAAAAATATCCCTTTCATGAGAGGTAGAGGGAGTTAAATTGCTTATAACAAAAGGCAGGGATCCCTGGTTTCAATTTCTGTTCGTTAACGGCCATTAAGCAGGTTCCTGACCTGTGCTGGACTGTTGCTGAGCAGTAAGTATATCATAGCAAAGGCCAGGAAACTGCTAATTAATCCTACAGGAGATTGTAGAGACACATTTACATTCATCCAGCAAGTGCTGTTTAAGTGCCTGTTGTGAGCATCTGAGTGCACTTGGACTAAGAAGAGCTCACGGGCTCGGTGTAACAGGAGTTCCACAGCCGGCCAGGGCACCATCAGCCCACACTCTGAATGAATCTCCAGAAAACAACTCTAAACTGGCCAAGTGGCAACAGACGCCTGCAGCCAGGTGATTCCCTCCCACCCTGCCCTTTTGGAGGCCTTAACACTGAGCTTAGAACTTGTTCAGGTCCTTCCATGCAGTGTACCCTGTGTACCTTGGGCAGCTAAGCTGGTGTTTGTTAAGGTAATGTAAGAACACAGCAAATAGATGGGAAGCACACACTTCGGGTCATTGAATCCAAACCATTCTCTCACTTCAGCCTGTTTTCTGCACAGCAGGCCTTGGCTCTAACGACTCTGTTTCTCATTGAGCTCCTGGAATAGCAACAGTCTCAGTTTCCTTCAGTGTCTTGCCTGTCTTTCCTTGAGGGAAAATCAGCTCCTTGTGTTTTTCTCATTCTAACGGAACCACTAAGAGTTGGGAGCAAATGCATCTTGGAGATGTGAAGAGGACAGAGTGTGGCCACCTACGTGGTGAAAAGACACAGAAATGTCCTGTGCTGTTTAATATAATTAGATTTAGTTCTGTGATCATTTATGGGGTGCCTAGGCTGGTGACACGGAAGAGTGGGGGATTAAAATTCTTTGAGAGCTTACTACATCCAGGCACCAGGACAGGCACTTTACATGGGCCAGCTCATTTCATCCTCCTCACTCCGTGAGGTCACGCTACAGCCTGTACTATAGACAGAAGAAATGGAGAGGGTCAGCAACTCACGCAAGTAGTATAGCTAGAGATGGCTTTGAAGCCAGGACCTCTGTCTACACCAAAGCCTGAGCTCATTCCACTTTTCCAGTCTGTCTCCTGGTGCAGAAAAAGCACAGGAAAGATGCAAGACAAATCAACAAGTAATGAGTGAGCACAATGTAGTTTAACAGAAAGGAAGGAGCAGAGCATCCCAGCAGGAGCCTACAGAGGCAGGAAGGTGGGATAGGAGGGGCCTGAGTTCAAGGCCCGGTTCTACCACTTCCTTGCCCTCTTAGAAAGCAGTGTAGCGGTAGCACTGAGCACTCAGTGGGTCATCCCTCCTCTCATGTGGTCTCCACCACACTAGGCCAACTCCTCCCTGCACTAAAGCCTCCATAGGTTGTCTGCCCATCTCCCCTCATAAGCTTCACCAATTTTCCCATTTTTCATTTACTGCAGCAAGCATTTATTAAATGCCTACTATGTGCACACTATGCATGCTTCCTGCTTTTAAACGCTCACAGCTATTCAATGTGAAAGATTTTATTTGCATGTGTGAAATAAAATATATATCAGATTTTTCACTGCAACATTATCCTAAAAACAAAATCGAGAAGTGGTTAAATAATTGATAGTACCTCCATACAAATGACTATTCTGTAGCTGTTTGAAAAAATGAGGGAAAAATCTCCAAGTTACGTCATTAAATAAAAAAGCAAGTAGCAGAACATTTAGCATGCTACTGTTTGTGTGTGTGTGTACCACTCACACACACATACACATGTTTGTGAACTGTGCAAGGATACACAAGTGACCAATAGCATTTACTGCCTCCAGGAGGGAGCTGGATGGCTGAGGAACAGGAACAGGAAGAAGACTTTTCACTATACAGCAGTGCTTTTCAAACTACCTGTGGGAGGAAGCACCAACATTTTTTTGTCTCATCCATCTCAGACAGTATGTGGTCCTTTTGTGCATGTTTGCATGCAGCTTGCTCTCTGTGCTGCTTACCATGCTAGTTGGACAACATCCAGAATGATCTTTCCCCTTTTCCTGGACTGGCGTCCCCTGGTTTCATGCTTGGTTGACAATGTCACGTTGTTATAAAAGTTTCCAACTCTTTCAATTCTTCCTCTGAATTTCTCTTATGTACTAAAAGCAAACAGTTCAACGGCTGGCATTGCCATACACCTTTCCGTACCTTTGACTTTGGCTATATTATCTATCCAAAGAAATTTGCTTTTTTTAAAAAATGCCAGTGACCTACCCTTGGCAGAGCAATTTTGCAAGGACTGAGGATAGACTTGCTGATCTTGGATTCCCTTGGATTTTCTCTTCCAGCATCAGCTCTCAGTAAAACTGTGAGGTTGTCCAAGTCTGTCTTTGGCTCTTTCACCACTCTCCAATAGATGAGCTTTGCAGCCACTCCAATGCCCCTCTCAGGAAACTGCCTCAGAGTTCCTCCTTATCCCCCCTCTCTAACACTTAATGTGGCTGTCAAGTCACTCTTACACAGAGGTGCAGTCTTGATACAGACATAAAGTATTTTCTTTCCCATGTAAACAGAAGGATTGAAGATATAGTTTTCCAGACTGAAGGAAAAAAGGCATCAGGATTGGACATCAGACATCAGACTTGAATATTTCTAGCAGGCCATCACTTACCACTGGTCAGCCCCAGGGAGAGTGCATGAGGAGACTGGAATAGCCCGGGGAGTGGGAGACAGGGGTTCTGTAGACTGTTCGTGGCAGGCATGGCATGAAGTTGACAGAGAGGAACTCTAAAATGGGAGATTAATGGAAATGAAACTGGCCATTGTAGATTCATGCAATTCAGCAAAATAACGATTAGAACTAAACTATGCAGAGTCATCTTAAAGAGCCAAACAGTCACCAGGTCAAAAGAAATCAGGCTGAACATTTTAACCTACCTACAGAGAGAGATTGTATCTATCAGAAGCATAACAAGGTGGAGTCCCAGGGGCGGATGTTGGAGGTACCCGTTCAAGCCATAACCAGGGGAGAAGTGTCCAGACTCACAGACATAACCTACCAGGTCCTGGTGGCAGGGATGTCCCTACTGCAGAGATGGTAGCAACAGCCTTGACCTACCACTCACCACCACAGAGCTCATCCGCCTTGTTCTCATGACATATGGATCAAGCAATCTGTTAATACTGGTTGCATCGCCATGTGTCTTTGCCCACAGGGAGAGAATGTGTTGGCTTTTCTGTTGTATGGATCATTATAAATTACTAAGCTGGCTCTGTGCTTTGTATTCCAGGCTCCTGTAAACCCAGATAATGTGAATCTACTCTGGTGATACAGATCCACTTTTGGTCAAGGGAAAATTCAAAAGGATGAGCACATAAGGCTCAAGAATTGGCCATGGACTGTGGTTATTTCAACATGACAAAGCTACCCGGAGACCTTGTGGCAGCCAGACAGCTAAAGGCTGAGGAATCAGCATCACAATGACTCTCGCTCAAATTTCTCCAGTTTTTTTTTGGTCAATGCAGAAGCTCTGGACCTAGTTCTCAGGCTTCTGTACTGGTTTTGATTTGGCATGGCTCAGCAATGGAATGGAGTGTGTCTGACACGCAATTACACAGTTACAAAAGCTGTATATTTAAGACCATGTTAAAATGCCCCGAGACAAAAAGTCATGTACTTTTTAAAACCTGTTTTAAATTTAAAACATTTTTAGAGACAATCCATGTACATGTTTCAAATATTAAAATGCATTTTTAAAGTACAGGCAGAAGTCTCTCCCTATTTGCTCGGTTTCCACTTCTCCCAACAAGTAGGCCCCTGTGATTAATTTGCGATTCATTCTTATAAATATTTTGGCATATGCAAGCCAATGAGATATATTTTTAAATTTTTTTCCTTCCTTTTTTACACAAAGGAGCATACTCTTTGCTTTCTTTCTGTTTATCTTGATGATCTTTTTACCAGTCTATTCTGGTGACATTTCTATATCCATACAAAGTTTTCTCTTTCAGGAAGACACACCATTCTTGTAGCAGACAAGGCAAGAACAGTGGATTTGGCATCAGAAAGATCCAGCTTCGTAACTTACTAGCTAGGTGACTTGGGTGGGTTTCTTAACTTTTGTAAACTTTTAGTTTCTAAATCTATAAAATGGGGGCAAAAATACTTAGTTTACAAAGTTTTTATGAGGCCTAAATATATGTGTGGACATCACACTTCCTGATTTCAAACTATATTACAAAGCTACAGTAATCAAAATACTATGGTACTGGCACAAAAACAGATGTATAGATCAATGGAACAGAATAGAGAACCCAGAAATAAACCGATGCATATATAATCAATTAATTTATGATAACAGAGCCAAGAATATACAATGGGAAAATGATAGTCTCTTCAATAAATGGTGCTGGGAAAACTGGACAGCCACATGCAAGAGAATGAAACTGGACCCATATCTTACAACATACACAAAAATCAATTCAAAGTGGATTAAAGGCTTGAACATAAGAAGACTTGAAACTATAAAACCTTGAGAAGAAAACATAGGGGATGTTGACATCAGCTCCTTGACATCAGTCTCAGCAATGATTTTTTGGATTTGACACCAAAAACAAAGGCAACAAAAGCAAAAATAAACAAGAGATTACATCAAACTAAAAACCTTCTGCTCAGCAAAGAAAACTATCAATAAAATTAAAAGGTAATCTACAAAATGGGAGAAAATGTTTGCAAACCATATATCTGATAAGGGGTTAATATCCAAAATATATAAAGAATTCATACAACTCAATAGCAAAAATAACAAACAATCTGACTAAAAAATGGGCAGGAGAAATGAATAGACATTTTTTCTAAAAAAGACATACAAATGGCCAACAGGTACATGAAAAGGTGCTCAACATCACTAATAATCAGGGAATTGCAAATCAAAACCACGATGAGATATCACTTAACATCTGTTAGAATGGCTATTACCAAAAAGACAAGCAATAACAAGTGCTGGAGAGGATGTGGAGAAAAGGGAATCCTGGTGCACTGTTGGTTGGAACGTAAATTGGTACAGCCACTATGGAAAACGGTATGGAGGTTCCTCAAAAAATTAAAAATAGAACTACCATATGATCCAGCAATCCCGCTTCTGGGTACTTATCTGAAGGAAATGAAAACAGGATATTGAAGAGATATCTGCACCTGCATGTTCATTGCAGCATTGTTCACAATAGCCAAGATGTTAAAATAACCTAAGTGTCCATGGACAAATGAATGGATAAAGAAGACATGGTATACATACACAATGGAATATTATTCAGCCTGAGAAAGAAGGAAATTCTGTCATTTGTAACAACATGGATGTACTTTGGGGCATTATGCTTAGTGAAATAAGCCAGACAGAGAAAGACAAATACTGCATGGTATCACTTATATGTGAAAACCAAAAAAAGAAGAAAAGTCAAATTTATAGAAAAAGAGAGAAGAAAAGTGGTTGCCAAGGGCTGAGGTGTGGGGGAAATAGGAAGAGGTTGGTAAAAGAGTATAAAGTTTCAAAGATAAATGAATAAAATCAATGAATGAATGTGTGGAGCCTTTAGCACAACATCAGGCACATGACCACTGAGAGAGAGGAGGGGAAGAAAAAAAGGATGGAGGAGAGATAGTGGAAGAAGAAAGAAGAGTCCGTATTAGTCTGATTTCCAGGATCCTGCAACTTAGCCAACTGGGCACTGGACTAATCAGTTCCCTCCAGTGGACTCCAGTGTCCTCATCTCTGAGAGAAGAGTGAGATGAGATGGTTTACAAAATTTTGTTTGTACAATTAAGTTAGAATTTAGTGCTCTGAAAGAATTTGTTGATCTTTCCAATTTTTTGTATTTATTTAATATGTGTTTATTGTTTGCCTGCTTTGTACAAAAGGGTTAGGAAAATAAACGTGAATGAAACATGTTTCCTCTCTTCAGAATAATCTGCAAATTAGATACGGCAGAGGAAAATACAAAGAAGAGGGCCAAGGAGAGGAGAGAAAATACGATTTCCTTCAAATCTTCATTTGAAGGAGACATACAGAAGGTTCCACTAGGAACAATGGGGTTGGCCAGGTCCCCAGTGGCACAGTCAATGCCAGTTAATCCCCATGGATTTGCTGGCAGCAGAGAAGGCCTGGTGAATGAGTTTGTTCTTAACTTTTATTTCAGTGATATGGTGGGTGGGAGGGATCACTTCCTTGGATCTAAGGCACTACAAGTAGTAACACAGGTTCTGAGAAAATCTGGCTCAGTTCATCTTTGAAGTCACAATTTGGTTCAATCCCAGTTGATTTACACGTATTAAGCACTTACACGTACTAGCTGTGTAAACTTGGGTTAAGTCACTTACCATCTCCGTGCCTCAATTTCCTCATCTGTAAAATGGGAGCAGTAATAGAAGTCTACCTTCTAAGACTATTGATAGGGTTAAAGTGGTTAATATATGCAAAATACTGAGACTAGTACATATTTTTACAAATCTTGTAAAAATTGTCATTATTTAGAGCCAGAAACTGTGCTAATTGCTACAGGGCATATGAAGGTCCAGGAGTTTGTGTCCTTGCTCTCAAAAAGAAGGATCCATATGAAGGCTGAAGCTACTATTGTTTATAGACTTAACAGTTATCATATTGGGCTGGGGTTCACTGACGTTCTCTCAGATAAAGTTCTCTTGATTTCTCTAAGCAACAGCTGCTCTAAGGTGATTAGGCTCCAAGGTGATTATCCTGACTTTAGACTCACTTACATCTTTTATATTGTATGTCAATCAGCTATTGTCCACAGGAGGTAGAGAAAGCTGATCAGCACTTTCTAAATAGACTGAAGAATCACTAGACAAAATGATTAGATGTTCCTTGATTCAATGCCAAAATGCTATTATTGCATCTTTACTTGGGAATCCAGGAAGATAAAACACTCAGTACATTCTTTCCGTGATGACATAATCCATACCAAGATGAGCACTGGCCCACTTCTGCAGTTTTGGGTCATTTGTAAACACCACTCCACAAGATTGAATAGGGTGATGACCCTTCATCTCAAGCAAACTTTTTTTAAAACTTTGTTTTTTAGAGTGGTTTTAGATTCACGGCAAAATTAAGAGGAAGGTGCAGAGATTTCCCCTATACTCCCACATATGCATATCCTCTCCCATTATCAACATCCCCCCACCAGACTGGTACATTTGTTACAATTGATGAACCTACATTGACTCATCATAATCACCCAAAGACAATAGTTTCCATTAGGGTTCACTCCTGATGTTGTAAAGTCTAGAGGTTTGGACAAATGTATAATGGCATGTATCCATCATTATAGTATCATAAGAGTATTTCCACTGCCCTAAAATTCCTCTGTTTTCTGTTGGATAAATTCTTGATGGAGCCTTTCTTGTGGATGAAATAAAATCACTTTTTGACCAACTCTAAGACAAATTGCCAATATCCCAACTCACAAAGGTTTCTTTTCTTTCTATTCTCAGGCATTTTTCCTAAAAGGAAATAACAAAAATGGATAATTCCACATGTTATCCATTCTCTGGCCTCCTCCAACTCTCCCCTGCCCACAAACCATCAGAAACACAAAAATGATCGGGAGTCAGAGCAAAACCAGCTCAAAGTGGCTGATTTGCAGTTGGCTATATGGGACCAATTGTTATGATAAATGTTCTTTTAAGGAGCCAGTTTTATAAAGGATATAGACTGTTTACGTATGATTAATTAAGAAATAATTATCTTTGACTGGGGGAATATGAGACAATAAATGGACCATAAAAACTAAATAAACACTCAGGCTGCTGGCTTTAGTTTCAATTGGTGCCAGGAATATTTATGACTTGCATAAAAGACATGATAAACTCTCCCCCTATCCACCCACTATTTCCAAAATCCGAAGGCATTGTGAAATCACCCTTGACACTTTTCTTTGTTTTTCCGTGCTGTCTGCCTGTGGATGTGTCACATCAAAATATTGCATTATTGCACAATTATTATGATGTTTTCATTTTCTATTTGTTGAATGTCATCATCCTAGAGGTCATCATCAGGGACCTCTTTCATCTTGTCTCCATCTCTTACCTGGCCTATAGAAATGGCCCGGTAAATGTTCCCCAGTGCCTGGCTGTCCCCATTGCAGTCCATCTTGCACATCACTGCCATTTACATCTACCTTGGGCATGGCCCTCTCATGCTCAAAAACAAGCAAACAAATGCCCCAAAATATTCTGTCTTTTTTTCTTTTTCTTTTTTTTATAGGGAATAAAATGCAGACTGTTTAGTCTGGCCTTCAAGTCTCTATCTTTCACGAATTCAAGCACTCAACAATCATTGAATCCTCACATGCGAGAGGTACTGTATTCAAAATGTAAATACAAGTAATACATGTTCTTTGATCCGTGGACCTTATAGTTCCAGTAGAAGGAGGAAGACATGTAAATAAACAAATAAGAGTAAGAGTAGCAAAGTTGAGTTCAACCAAAGAAATATGTACAGGGCATGGTGGATGCACGCACATAAACAGAGCATGTAATTGCATTTTTTTTTCTTTCGGAATGCCTAGAAAGTTTTCTACCAGAAAGTTGAAAGTTTCAATGAGAACATTGAGCGGAATCATATTGAATGGTGGTGATAGTTTCTCCTAGAATACAAGGTAGGAAAGGGGACCCCAAATGGAGGGTCCAGTGCAAAACAAGAAAGCAAGTTTGGGAGTTGCTAGAAGCTTGAGGTGTGGAGCAGATGGGATAAGACAAGAAAATAAGTTGGAGACAAAAGCTTATCACAAAAGAGACTATTTAAAGAGGTAAGAATTATCCTAGTGTGGCAAAGGTGATCGAGCGACAGGTTTTAAACCAGAAAGTAACATGATTGAATTTTCATTTTACAGGCATTCTCTGATTGAGGGTGTAGAGGAGGGATTAGCAGGAGACAAGGAAGGTTGTAGGGAGACTGGTTAGAAAAACATTGCAGGGGCCGGCCTCGTGGCTTGGTGGTTAAGTGAGCGCGCTCCACTGCTGGCGACCCGGGTTCGGATCCCGGGCTCACACCGACGCGCTGCTTCTCTGGCCATGCTGAGGCCGCGTCCCACATACAGCAACTAGAAGGATGTGCAGCTATGACACACAACTATCTACTGGGGCTTTGGGGGGAAAAAATAAATAAATAAAATCTTTAAAAAAAAAAAAAAAGAAAAACATTGCAGGAGTCCATACGAAGGATGTTAAGAGCCCAAATAGTAAATTGCAACAATGAATTTGGAAAAGCATTGATTTAGGAACTAGATGGACCTGGAATGCTACTTAGAAACTATGTGACTCATGCCAAGTCATTTAGCCTAGCCATGCCTGTTTCCTCAGCTGCAAAATAGAAATAATATTGTCTACCACCCAAGATTATTGTGAAGATAAACTGAAATGATTTTCAAAAAGTGTTTAACACAATGTCCCACATACAATTGGGCTCAATAAATAGTAGCTAGTATAAAGGCATAGCAATGGGAACGAAGGCTGTAAGGATGTGACAGATGCTAAAGAAGTAGAAGCTACTGGACAGCACTTGTTCCCAGATTTACCTTGAGAGTTAAAGAAAGGGGAATCAAGGATAACATCTCTTTTTACAAGGATGGTTTAATGGTTAGTAGACAACTAAGGGGAGGAGGAGATTTGGGGGGAAAGTGATGAATTCAAGTGGAAATATCCAGCAAGCGGTTGGATAAGAGCAACTGGAATTCACTTTAGAAGCTTGGGTTTATAAGACTTGAGAATGTAAAGCATACTGATGACAACTGAAGTTTCAGAATTGACAGAGATTGCCAAAGGAGAGATTGTGAGGTGAAGAGAGAAGACGACCTCAGAAAGAACTCTGAAGAACTCCAGCATTTAAAGAATTGGGTGGGCAAGAGTGGCCATGAGTGACCAGAGGAATGGGAGAAATCTGGAAATAGGGAGGACTTCGAATCCAGAGAATGAAAGCATTTGAAGAAGAAGGGCATCATGGATCATATCAAAGGTAAAAAAGAGATAACATAAGATAATCATGGGTTTGCATTTATTTGGGTTAGAAAGTTAGGAAGTCATTGATGACATTTGCTGGAGAAATTTCCCTGGGTTGTTGGATCCAATACCTTTGTTATGGTGATTGAGATGTGAGCCGACGAAGGAATGATGGAGATGAGTGAAGAATGTTATTTGGAGGAGAATGTGAAAAAAAAGATACAGTGATAAAAGATTGAGAGGGAGTTTTAAATGACAGAGGGAAACTAGGAAATGCTTACAGGCTTTGGGCAATGAGCTGTGGGGAAATGGTTTGAAAATACATGCAGAAGAGGAAATAACTGATGGATGAGGGCAAGAGAGGAGGACTCCAGATGACACAGGAGTGAAGGGATTAGCTATGAGCAGGTGGTGGAACAGCTCTTCATGGTGAAAAAATATGCCTATAGGCATGCCAGCTGTGGTAGGCAGAATGATCTCCCCAAAGATGTCCATGCCCTCATCCCTGGAACATGTGAATATGTCATGTTACATGGCATAGGGGACTTTGCAGATGTAATTAAGGTTACAGACCTTCAGATAGCGAGACTATCCTGGATTATCCAGGTGAGCACAATCTAATCCCATGAAGAGAAGAGATTTTTAAGAGATCTCTCTTAAAAGAAGAGAACTTTCTCTGGCTGAAGTGAGAGAGATATGGCAAAAAAAGAAGTTGGAAAAATTCAAAGCATGAGAGAGACTCAATACATTATTACTGGAAGGGGCCACATGGAAAGCAGAAGAAAAAATGCAGGCAGGCTCTAGGAGTAAAAGACCAGCCCCTGGATGACAGCCAACTAGAAAACAGTGATCTCAGTCCCAAAACTGCAAGGAATTGAATTTGGCCAGGGCCTCAGAAAGGAACACAGCCTTGCTGACACTTTAATTTCAGCCTAGTGAGACTAAACACAGGACCCAAATGAGCCGTGCTGTACGTAGACTCTAACATACAGAAGTGACTGCTGAGTTTGTGGTGATTTGTTATGACAGCAACAGTAAACTAATACACCAGCTGATAGCCTACAGGGAAGAGGGCAGAGGTGGCAATGAATGCCCAAGGACAACCAACCCTTATACCTGTTTTTCAGTTACTCACCCAGCAAGGCTTTTGACCTGCCCTGGTGATCTGGGCTCTTGCTGCAGATTTACGGCACAAAGGTGCAGGCAATGAATGGCCAAAGTTATACTAATGCTGGGAGAGGCAAGAGCAGAATGTAACCTTTTCCTCCGGTTTTACCCCTCACTGCCCTCTGGAGCCACACATCCCCCAAGACACCAGTGTCCCAGGGATTCCTCACTTGTTGTTGTTATTAGTTCCTGGAATCCATGTTAGCTTCTTGCTTCTACAATTTTCAGGAGTTGATCTGGGGAGGGAGCCAAGGACTGCCCTATTTCTCCATCTTGGCAGAAGGGAATCCTTGGGTATATTCTATGTGTCAGGATCTTATGATCTCATTTATTCAGTCTCTAACTCCATATGATAGGTGTTGTACTACCATTTCACAAAGAAGCGAACTAGATTACAAAATAGAAATAATTGCCTAAGGGCACACAGCTATAAGGTGACACAGCCTGTTAGTCCTTGGTGTTCCTAAGTATGAAACCTGTTCTTTTACTCAGGGTAGCATGCTGCCACACAAAGATTTGCATTTTCAGTCTTCTCACCTAATAAAGAAAGAGAGATGTTGACCCTGGGCAAAGGTATTTCAAGTGTTGGAGGTCCTGGAGGGCTGAGAAGGTATTGACATCCTATTAACAGCTTCCTTTTCTGCCAACTCATGGGGCTGGCCCAACATGTGAAGAGGAAACACTGACAGTTATAATAGGAAATCCAAGGGTGACCGACCTCTAGATCTTTCTCAAGCCCAGAATGAAGAGTATTTCAATGTTCCCTGCAGCAGCAGCCCTGGATGATTATGGCTAAAAGTTAGAGGCAGCTGTCTACTTAGGATGAAGCTCTGAGTATGAGCCTGTTGGCCCCTACCTGTCAACTACGAGATTGTGAATAACTACTTAAACTTTTGTGCCTTAGTTTCCTCATCAGGAAATTGGGGATAATAATGTTTTTCCAGTGGCAGATGTTCCCTTAACAGGTGATCCTTTAGAGTCCCCATAGCCTTAAGATATGGAATTCTTTGATTCTCAATTGAGCCTTACCAAGGTTCTGCTATAGACAATAGAATCTGCAACTATGCCACAGATCTCACCAACTAAAAAGTAAGATAACATTTTGCATTTGAGTAAGTCTGACTTCTTACACCTTTCCCTTTACTTAATGCAGTTTGACAAGCAGCAATGAAGTTCCAAGTTACCTCCCTGTGAATAATGTTCTAGCACGTATCTGTGTTGTTGTTGTATGTCACAGAGGAACTCCATAAAGCTAACGTATGACCCAGGTCTCAAAATACCGTTTCAGGAAATAACTCGGAAATGAATTTGGATCACTAGGACACAGTTCATCCATTCAGCTCAGGGAGCCTTAGTGCTTCCTGTGGCTCACTCGGCTCTGAAAATAGCATCATAAAGCAAAGGTGGAGGAAGTAATTAATTATGTAAAATAACACATAGATTTTACCCTGAATTGCAGAATCACCTTTATTCAAATCCTGTTGGAACTTTTATAAGAGCTATCTCTTCCCATGGTGAGGAAGTCTAAGCCAGCCATGAAAACGACCACTGGCCAAACTGTTCCTGGCCTAGAGAAGTGAAGGAGGCAGGCCCTAATGGGACGTTAAACACAGTCTTTCTTCTTTTTTTCCCCCATGAGTTTCTAAGTCGAGGAGAATGCTCTCCTTCTCCTTCTTAGCCTCTCTCTTTCCTTCCTTTTCACTTTTTTCTTAGGTTTAAGATCTTCATTCTACTACATCTACCATTAGGTTCATTGACTGAGGTCAGATCATTTCCTAAGAGCATATTTGGATGGCGGAGACATGGAAGAGAATAGGAAGACATTAGTTATGCATTGGTGAATGCCCTAGAGAAAACAGAAAGGAAGGAGAGTAAAATAGTAATTATGATAATGAAATTAATAGGTAATACAGTATCATTATATTTGGTGAGAAATTGGTCCTTTCTGACACCAAGACTCTAGGAGTCTATAAACACTTGTCGACACAAATAATCCATAATCAATCTATAAATCAAAATTGAGATGAGTTTATTATAAGCCAGTTTTGAGGACTATGGCCGGGCCTTGCTCCCTCAAGGAAGGGCACCAAAGAAGTAGGGTGTACAGAGTGGTTACATACCATCTTGGAACAAAGAGCATACATCACATATGACAGGACTATCTCTTTTCTACTGTCATGAGATGCTTAACTGGCACAGCAGGTCGGTGGTCAGCACGTGAGTGGTCACAAGGTGAGCACAGCAGGTTGGTAACTAATCCTTAGTTTCCAGGAAGAGATGCTTATCCTTAAAGAAATGCCAATATGGGGGGAAGTTACATCCCTATCTTTAAGGACATCATTCTTGTCTTTGGGACATCGAAAATGTTTAAAGCAGATGTACAATGCATGTTCAACAGGTCACATCAGGCCCTTTTAGAAAAGCAAGGTCTGGGCAAATTAGTTTTAACCCAAATGGCTTCCTCGTATACTCCAATATATCTTACTGTTTTTCAGACTACTTCCACGAATTCTACGGCTGTTGCTACTACCAATACAGGTACTACTACTGATAACAGTAATAATGAAAACTCATCTAAATTAGTGTAACTTTCTATTTTTCATTTCATTTGACCCTTACAAGTGCATAAAGCAAGTAGGGAAGCTATGGTATTATTATCCCTCACTTTGTTGACTCTGGAAGAAGTTGTGCCTCAGAGATGGCATTGATGCCACTCAAATGCACAGCGGAAGACTTCTGAATTCATTGTTTGGGCTCATTGCATTATGCATCACTCTAAGGCTAATTAATGGTAACAAACTCTTTTGTGAAAGCAAATTTTGAGGGACCATAAGAGGAGACAACAATAGTTAATGAAAGTTAGAATCTATAATCATACTGCAGTTAAGCTTCCCCCACCAGAGGCTGCATCTGTCTGTATGTGCTTATATGTCTGGGTGTGGGGAAGACCACAGGCCAAACTTTGCAACCATTTCTCCTGGCTCAGCATTCCTTCTGTGTGCTGTCAGCAAAAAAGGAACAGACAGAGGTGATGTTTTCATTGAAAATCAGCTTGTCCAGTGCACACGAGATTGCCACAACATGGCACCCAAATGGGCCTGTTCCCTGCAATTTTCCACAGAATTACCCTCCATTTGCCTTCACAGTCATCTAAGCTTATCTCTTGGAGAAAACAGAGTCCACGGTGGTTGGGTTATACGCTGGTGCCAACTCTAAAATTTCCTGTTGTCCTGACAGCTTGAGAGACAAGCAGGGAAATGTAGCCTGTGCTGGAAATGCTAACCAGAGCGTCTGACACAAAGCATCTGAAATCTGGTGCCAGGTAAAGAAAGGATGAGCATGCCAGGCTTAGATCAAGCCCACCATCAGTTTCCCAGAAGAAAATTAAAGACTTTAGGGACTAAAATAAAACAAAATAGACCCAAAACAAAAAAATTCAGTTCTTCCTTGGAAAGAAATGGTACAATTTTAGGATGGTGCTGGCTGATGCCCTAAGTAATACTTTGAAAACCTAAATGTCCAGCTGTCAAGTCAAAATAATAAGTCATGATGTCTGAATAGTGCTTTAAAGTTTATAAACAACTTGTACCTGTAGGATCTCATTTGGGTTCCACAATAACCTTAGGAACGAGTTGTAAGACACTCTATCCCCATCTTCTTGGTGAGTAAGTAAAACTCAAAGAGTCTAGATGGTTTGTCCACAGCCACATGTGAATTGGCTATGGAGTTAGGCCTTGAACCAGGCCTCCTGACAACTGTCCATGGCCTTTCTCTCCTGCCCACACCCTAGGTGTTCTGTGTCCTAGGAACTAGTTCTTTTCTCAGTTCCTTTAATGTGTGTGGTTCAGTGACTTCTCAAAGGGCACCGAACAAGGCACTGGCAGGAAGTCACAATTCTTGATTTTCAGGCATTCACTGCCAGACTATAGTACAGGCAACATGGCACTGTTTTAAGACCGGATTCTAACAGAAGTGGGGCCAGGGCCTATGACATACAAATCCTAAACATATGGAGGTAATGCACTCTCTGTGTTCACCAGGCCCACGTCCATCTGTCTCCATTCCTGTTCTCAGGGTGAATGTCCTTCTGTTTCAACTTGGGCACACTCCTGAATGCCTGAATCTTGAACTTGTACTCTCTATAGCACTATATTCCCTCCTCTCAATCCAGAACCTATTACCCAGTTTGACTTTTCTAGCTTGCCTCTCGCTAATTTTTAAATTTTATTGTCACTCCTATGAGTTTTGATTTTTTGACTTTGTCCAAGTGCCTTCCCTGGACCAGTATATTTGGCTCTACCCTAGACCTACCACGTGGTTTCTCTCCTATTCTCCCTGGTTCTTAGTAACTGCTTGACTTTTTAAGTGGCTAAACCCAGGGACTCCAATTCATTGAACAAATCCTCATGGGACACCTACCAGGCGTGGCTGCACAAGCTATTGTTGTCTCGGCAATGTTTGGAGGGACCAGTGTCTTTATTCTTGGTCTAGTGAAGAGAGAAGCCACAGAGGCATTTTATCTTAACCCCTTGTCTCTATTTTCAGCAGTTCTAACACAGAATAAATCCCCATTTGGAAGGATGTTGGTATGACTGCTTAATAGATTTGGGAGGAGGACTCTGTTGCTTTCCTTTGTCTATTGTTGCAGGTTTTCATTAAACTTTGAGGTTGTCTTCATTTTGTGGTTTGCATTTTAAGCATTTTCTGGTTTTGAAACTGCCTAGCAAATAACTTCTTTTGATTCAACTGCTTCCCTCAATTACTATTATACTTAACTCTTTTGTAAAATAGCAAACTCCACACCCCCTGGATATCTCAAACCACCATCCCACCCATCTGTGGTCCTTATGGTTCAAGGTTTCATTTAGGAACTGAGCTTCGTGCACTTGAGGAAATGATCTACGGATGCTAGACTTCTGCTTCTCTCCCCGGCAGGGCAGTCTTCTTGCTGTTTCTAGTCCCAACTGAAAGGAAGAAAAAACAAACCAAGAAGGGGTAAGGAAGGAAAGAAAGAAGGAGGAAAAGAAGAAAGAAAGGAAGGAAGGAAGGAAAGAATGGAGGGAGGGAGGGAGACAGGGAGGAAAAAAAGAAGAGAAAGAGGATAGATGAATGGATAGATACTTTGGACATTTGCCATGTGGTTCTATAAACATAAAGGCGTACATCTCAGTAGTATATATCCTTCCTCGCCACAAATCCTGCCTCGCATGCAAATTTCTGCCTTGACTGTCCAGTTCAGATGATCTTGGCTTCCTTCAGTCATTCAAATACTAGCATTTTGTAAAGTTTGCTCAAAGACAATCCTAGATAAAAATATAAATTAGGCAATCTTGTATTATAGTAATGATAAAATAGCTAACACCTATGGAGTACTAACTACATCCTAGGAATTACAAAAAAAACATTTTTCGTGCATTATCTCATTTAATTTTTACTGCAAGAGTGTGAGGTAAGTCTGTTATGTCCTACTTACAGAAGAGGAAGTGTGGTTTTGAGAGATAATGTAAATTACCTTCTCAAGGTAGCACCACTAGGAAATAGCAGAACAAGACTGAATTCAGATCTCTCTGATTCCAGAGTCTTTCTTTTCTCTTAAATATTAAACTATTTATACTCCTTACCTCCATTTCACTTACCTTTACCCCCTGCCAATCCCCGCCCATCCTATCCCTCCCCACACTGCCATTCCCGGGACTTTCCCTCTGTTCTGTAACTTCCTGTCTAGAGAGAAAGTCCTATGATAAAAACGATTGCACTGACATATCATTCAGTCATTAATTCAATGAGTTAACACTTCTCACATCCACTTACGGCAGACACTGTGCTAGACTGTGAAACAGACAGATGTTTCTGGGCTTAATAAATAGGTCCTAGGCTAGTGAGAAAGGCAGATCCGTGTCAATAACTACAACATGACTCTATGCGTTGAAATAAAAACATGTGCAAGGCATTCTGGGAGCAGAAGCGGAGGTTTGTGTTCTGTCGGGGAGTCTGGGAAGATTCCGGAGAGAGAGGATTATCAGGCTTGGATCTGGTAGTATGACTATGGTTTCAGCACTTACACATTCATTCAACACATGGTTACTGAGTACCTATTTTATGCAAGGCACTGTGTTGTATCATGACTATCACCAGTGGAAGAAAAGTAAACCTAGTATCAACCCTCATGGAGCTTCCATTCTGATGCAGAAAACAGGCATCAAACACATAAATATCTAAAATAAACACTTAGGGCCGGTCCCGTGGCTTAGCAGTTAAGTGTGAGCGCTCCATTACTGGCGGCCCGGGTTCAGATCCCCGGGCGCACACTGATGCACCACTTCTCCAGCCGTGCTGAGGCCGTGTCCCACATACGGTAACTAGAAGGATGTGCAACTATGACATACAGCTGTCTACTGGGGCTTTGGGGAAAAAAAGGGAGGAGGATTGGCAATAGATGTTAGCTCAGAGCTGGCCTTCCTCAGCAAAAAGAAGAGGATTAGCATGGATGTTAGCTCAGGGCTGATCTTCCTCACAAAAACAAAAAACAAAGAAAATAAATAAATAAAATAAAATAAACAGTTATAAATCATCAAAATGCATCCTACGAGTAAAATGCCTAAGTGCTGTAAGAGAGAATAAGAGGGGAAGCCAATTTAGGTAGGTGCAGAGGGGAGGAAAATTCATTTTAGAAAGCTGGCATTGAATGGTAACTTTGAGGGACAAGTAAGAGTAGAGATGGGCAAAGTGTTTTAGGCAAAGGAACAGCATGTGAAGGCCCCAGACTGAGACAAGTTGGACACACTCCACGAACTGAGAGGAGGCCAATGTGGCTGAAGAGTGGTACCAGAGAATCACAAGAAGTGAGGATGGAGATGTGGAGAGGTCAGTGGAGGCTTAGCTGGGTAAGGAGAACAGCTTTTACTCCCCAGTGGGATGGGAAGAGGAGGGATCCCGAGGAGGAGAGGGAGAGGAGCAAGACAGGCAGTAGAGCAGCTGGTAATGTCAGGCTCAGACACCTGGGAAACCTAGTGAGGTGTGGAAATAAATGAAGGCCAACCAAATGAGAAAAGCAGTCTATTTATTTCTGAACTGCTATAGCAAGAGAGTCAGCCACTGACACTTACCTTTTGGCAGAGACTCAAATGCAGGCAGAGGTATGGGAAAGCTTTATAGTGGAAAAAAGGGAAGGTTTCATGTATGTCCTGATTGGATGCTGTTGGTGTGGGGAAGCCGTGGTTGGGCTAACTATAAGCTGGGCATCCTGTGATTGGTTAGGGGTGCCTATTTGGCTTTCTCTAGTTGGTCCTAAGTTGGAAGTGGAGACAAAAATTAGGGAAGCTGTCTATTAATCCAGTTCTGGCCATTTGGGGCCAATTGTTACAGAAGTTGTTGTTTCGCTTCCTGAATTGTCACTAGAGGTAGCAATCTGGCCTCCTGCAAATCTGACTTATCACAGGCTGGTTTCCTGGGCCGGTTGCTGCAGGTTGTAGGTCTAAGTTGGCCAGAATGTGATTGGAGCAGAGAGTTCATGTGGCAAGAGAAGAACCAAAGCTGGGAAGGTATAGAAGAGCAGCCTTGGGTTTGGACTTAATCCTCGAGGCCAGTCATCACCAAACATTTCTGCAAAAGAATTTTGAGCATGTATCTGCAATATATCTATCTTTGTTTATATCTGAATTTTATACACGTTCCGCTGTATTCGTATTTTTGAGAAAATACAAGAGGTTTCTATACATTGTTATTAATTTCAGTGTAATTGTGTAAAGACCTGGCTTTTATCATATGACTCTAAATTTTGCTAAAGAATCATAGTTTGACATCATGTTCTCAAAGCTAATTTCTTCATTTAATGTTTTGAATGGTTAACAGTCACATTGTTCCAAAATCACCACAATTTAAAAAGGTATAAACTGAGAATTCTCTCTGTCACCCAGCCCCGTTCACTAATAATCCCTGCCCCCCCTCATATGTAACAACTTTTATTAGCTAATATATCATTCAAATGTTTATTTATGCAAACAAAAGTAAATGCATATATATATAAACATATGTACATTCTTTCTAATCTACTTTTCTTTTACAAAATGGTGACTGTTTACGTTTTAGATGTGTTGCTAATGGCATCTGGTTATTAGATTATATTTCAAGGCAGTTCATATCTGCGGTTCACATTTGTAAGATGTGATCTTAGGGTGTGTTCCGTTGTTAATTGTGTTGGACGAAAACACATGTTTCTAATAGACTTCTTAATGATTTAAAACATGTTTTAGCCTCCTTATCAAATCTGTTTAGGTTATTGTCATTACTTAAGTTACTGTTATTTGTTTAGGTTATTGCTATTACTTTGCACTGGGGCTGATAAAGGACAAATCTTGGAATAAGGGTACGGGAGGTGTCAGCCCCGTCTTACCTTGTTTGCTCACACCCACAAGATGAGGATTATCTTCTATCAGCAGAATTTTTTTTTCTCTTAGGTAGTAGACTGTTTAAGTCAGTTGTTGATCTGTGCAGCCTGGTTTAGATCGGTTAGATAGCATAACCCCAAATCCACTTAACTGTAATTCATCTTAGTGTACTAATGCAAATGGATACCCAGAGGGTGCCATTGTCAACTCCCGTGAGCCACATCCTTTCCTTGTAAATACCTCACATGCCCTAAGTGACTGATGGCAATCTGACGTAAGGACGGAATAAGGACCACCTGTTGATCTATATGTTGGTTCTATCAGTAAAGATGAATGTTTCCCACTTTTTAGAAAAATATATCCAAAGAAGTTCTAGTATTTCCTTCCCAGAGCCTTGGGGCATGTCTACCTCCCCTGTAAAAACCATGTTCTCAGCAAAAGGGAGCTACTGAAGGTTAATTAGGGAGTGGCAGGTTTTTGAGAAGGACTACTGTCATGAAATCTTGATGCATAGATGGGCATGAGGGCTAATGGGAGGTAGAAGACTATTACAACTGTTTAGGCACGATGTGGAGAGGCAGTGGTGATGCGGAGGGAGAAGAAGATGGCCGGATGAGACTTGTGGAGGGTGAATCTTCAGGAACTGCTGACTGAATAGAGGCAGTACTGTGTACTCCTGTCAGGAATATTTGCATTTCAAAAGAGGCTGCCTGGGGGAATTGCAGAGCACCTTCAGGGCAAGAGGAGATGAATTTTAGGCAGAAGAGGGTTGCTTCCTCCTGTTTCCCATCACCCTTGCCTGAGTGCAAGAACCTTGCTGCTTGCTCACCTTGCAGAAGCTTCCAAGAGGTCTCGGTGGCTTGGGGCCCATCATCCTCCAGGGACTTTTCTTGGAGGACTGTCCTGGAAGTCCAGTTCCCAGGATAGCCACTACCTGAAACTCACTGGAGGAGGCAGGCCATTCTCAGCCAAGGGGAGCCACTTAGGGAGAGGGCTTCACGGGGAATTGGAGGCTCCTTCTCCTACTCATTGTCTACTGCCAGGGCCATTCCCTGTCAGGCTGGAGGGATAATCTACATGAGAGAATAAACAGGTTGATTGTCCCATTCTCCCCCATTTAATTGTATACCTGTGAAATCACAGTATTCTAGAAGAGTCAGAATGATAGTGAGAGAGAATGGCTGCCATGACGTAGCATCCAACCTCCACCCAACGCTCTAATCTAACGCAAGGTCCATGAGAGCAAGAGTTGGTCTTGTTCACTGTGGTATTCGTGGTACCAAAAGCACTGCCTAACATCCAGTGGGCCATCAATAGACACTGCTGCATAAATAAATTAATGGATGTATGACTCAAGCCTGTCTGTATAGATGCTCATCTCTCTCTACTTCAACATTTCTGAAGACAATGTCTTCACTTTGTCCCAACATGGTATTTTGCATTGTTTGACAATTATACTATTAAGAGCAAGTTCTTCTTGTCCTGTAATAAAATATTTCTCCTCGAAATTCTGTTCTGTGGTCTTGAGTTTTCACTGGAGGGACTCAGAACAAGGTACTTCCTTTTCCACATGGCAAAGCTTGAGATCCTGGAAGACAGTTATTTTCCCCTTGAGATTTATGTCTGGGCTGACTCCAGCTGGTTTATTCAACCATTCAACTCCTCTCAGGTATGATGTGGTTTCCAGGTTCTTCACCCTATTCATCCAGCCCTTAGATTAGTATTACCGGTGGTATTAGCAAGATGAGTCGCCGTCATGGTAGTAAGAGTAACAGTAGCAGCTCACATAGTATTGCCAGGCATACTAAGAGTTTTCCACTCTTGTAGTGGTTAATAAAGTACTTCCACAGCCATTGCCTCATTTCACTGTCACGGTAACACTGGGAGATAGATATTAGTCTCTCACTTTATGGAAGAGGGAACTGAAACTATTGCTTGTCCAAGTTCTCATATCCAGTGCTCTGCCTTCAAGCCAGCACGCAATACTCTTTCTGCTACAACATGTCTTTTTTAATGTGTTGCCAAACACTAAATACTGCAGATGTGGCCAGGAACACCACAAATCTTGACGGGAAAAGAAGCAGAAGAGAAGGCAGCACCAAGACACGAGAGCTGCCTGGGGTTGGGGGGAGGGGCGTGTGTGAAGGGGTGCTGGGCTAGGTCGTGCCTTACCTGTATGGGAATCTGGGGTAGTCTTCACTTCTCTCCTTCCTCCTCCCTCTCTCCACCTCCAGGCTGGACACCAGGATTTTCTTCCTCTTGGTAGCTAGGGGACATCCTCCAAAGCAGGGGAGGTGTTTGCTTGTGGACCACTACAGACTCCTCAGGTCTGCCCTGGTCCCTTCTCTGGGCGCTGGTTTTCCCTACTTCCCTCTGCAAGCCGTCACTTTGTGTTAGCCCCTTGAGAACACTTTTCTGGGTCTCCTCCCAGAAAATTTAATTAATTAATTAATTAATAATTTAATAAATTCATAATGCAGACTTCAGTTCACTTCATATCACTAAACAGTGTTGGACAATTGTATTTTCCTGCAAAATTCCGAAAGGCAGGAGCTTAGGAATCATGAAGCACATCTGACCTAACTGACCAGCCCAGCCTACCTGCCCTGGGAGAAATCAGCCCACAGCGGGGCTGGATGTGCAGAAACACAATGTTCTCTTCTGACAGGGGTTTCAAAGCATCCGTTTCCTGGAATGGGGGCCAGCGGCCGGAGTGCTGTGGCTGGAAAAGGCCCTCAGGATTTATGAGCCTGCAGAAACGGCACTGCTTGTGTAACAAGAGAGAGACAGAACGTTCTGTCACCACCTCAGGTCCTCATGCACCAGGCCTTCTGGAAATGTTTTCCCAGTCTGAGAACTGAAGGCAGATGGAGGCGACTTGCTTTGGTTCACTTGCACCATCCTCCCTCCTTGTCAGATGCTCTTCAAATCCAGTGGACCCAGAAGGAACTCAAAGGAGAAAGGGCACAAAACAAACCAACACTTCCCAAGGCACAGTGTTCACATAACGGCCTTTCTGATCCCTCCATTACCCCAGGCTGCTACTCCACTGGCTCAGCTGCTCAATCAATTTGTCATTTAGTCAATCAACTAATGCATATTGATCATCCACTGAGGGACTGTGACCAGCACTGGGGAGGAGGCATAGAACAAAATGCTAAACAGAGTCTCTGCCCCTGAGATGCTTGCCTTAGGCCTGAGCAGACACTCACCACAGCTGATAACAATGAAAGACAGTTAATTATTAGCCAGGACTACATTAACTGGCTTCCCTGTCTAAATGCTCCAGGAAGGTAGAGGGGCAACTGCTTTCATCTGGCAGAACAAGAATGAGATGCTGGAGGCCTTAACTGGACTGGAAACCTGGACACAATTGAAACATCAAGGGCTTAGTAAGAACAGTCCAAATAAATAGAGCATAAGCAAGGAACTAGAAGCCTCAATGATTGAGGAACACTGAAGGATGGGATGAAAGGGACTGGGTTGGGAAGTTATGAGTGGGATTATTGTTTCCTCTCAGGAGCTGAGTAGAGTGCTGCAAGGCAAATTTCCTAGTAAACTGAATCATGTGCATACAGTCTGTGTTTTAACTTCCTGGTGACCATCAGTTGAGTTAGTCTATTCCAAGGGCCCGCACACTTTTTCTGTAAGGGGCAGGAGTGTAATCACGGCAGGCTTTGCCGGCCCTACAGGGTCTCTGTCGTAACTACTCAGCTCTGTGGTAGTGGGAACGCAGCCATACAACCTGTAAATGAATGAGTGAGGCCACGTTCAAATAAAACTTTATAGATGAACACTGAAATTTGAATTTCATGTAACTTTCAAGTGACGTAAAGTAATATTCTTCTTTTGACTTTTTTTTCAAACCATTTGAAAATGTAAAAACCATTCTTAGCTTGTGCGCCATACAAAAACAGGCAGCAGACTGGATCTGGCCCAAGGGCCATCGTTTGCCAACTCCTCGTCTAGTAGAAGCAATATTGCACTCATTGTGGGAAAGGAGAGAAGGAGAGAAGGATGGAGGAAAAGAACATTTATTAACTACTGACATTTACCTCTATCTGAATTTAAATTCATTTGCTCTTTGCTTGTTTCACATATGTAAGTGGTTTTTGACAATAACATCTCCTAAGCTATTAAAAAGCAGTGTACTTTTTTTTAATCAAATGTGCTGATGGTCATTCATATCCACACTGGTTTGTGACTTTTTTATATCAACTGTGTTAGCCATCGTTGGATATGCTTTCTCGAGGGCCAGCACCTGCTTATGGCCACTGTATTTATATTGGCTCCTACAGACTATTTTTTGGAGTAGGTCTACAGCAATTTATCCTTGTGTTGAATCAGCACATTTGAGAGTATTCTGTGTGAATGGTACTGAGTATTAAAGTGAGCACATAATCAAAATATAAGACTTGGACCATAAACCAATCTCTCTGGAATTCTGAATCTTGGTTTATTGTTTTTAAAACGTATCATAAATGCTCAGCAATTTCAGCCCCAATTTTCTTTCTTTTTAACATTAAGATTTCTCCTATTTATTCACTTCTATTCTCCGCTGATCCTTTCTTCTTCTTCTGTGACACCTTACCCCACCAGCCAATTTGATCTCCTCTCTGTTCTATGATCATACCGTGTGCATAACTCTTACAGCATATTTGCTGGTATTTTCTTCCTCCCATTTATGATACGTGCCAGGGGATGCCTCTTCTTGCCTTCTCAGGCAGTCTACCTCCACTCTTTAAGGTCAGGCTCAGGTCCTATCTACACTTGGATACTTTCTTTTTCTCCTTTTAACTCCTCAAATACTGGTGCCCTGCCCTATTCTTTTTTTTTTTTTTTTCCTTCATTTTGCATGTCGTATCCACAATGAAAGCTAGAGACAACCTTAACTTATGAGCAGAAATGGTCCCTGTGCCCCTTAAATTCTACCCAGCATATAGCACACAGCCATTGAGAATATGCTCAATAGTCAAATCCTTGTATCATTTAAAATGACACTGGAGAGGTTGGAGAGAGAAGGTTGGGATAAAAGTGGATGAGAGAAACAGTGTCAGGAAATCCTAAAAAACAAGCCAAGATTTTTAATACTACAGGGAAACAACAAAAGATGGTGCACTGCAAAACTAGAAAAACTATCCTCAACCCTGTCTCTCTCTACAAGTTCAGGAAAACTAATTTCAAATAAAAATTAGAAACAGAAAAGTAACAACTTTTAAATCATTTAAAGGTTATTAAAAGACAAAGATAATTAACAGGCAGAATAAAGACATGCCAGTAAAACAAGCTCACAAAACAAGTCAAAACTCTAGCTTGCTGTTTCAAAATTTGCTAAAACATATTAAGAAAATTTAAAAGGCATGAAAGAGTGCATAAATTAGAATTAGAAAATTTCAGAAATTAAATGACAGAACTCAGGGACAAATTTAAATTAAATGAAAATATAAAGTCAAAAATGAAAATGAAACCAGAAGGAACACTGAGTGATAAACACAACAGAAAAAACCTGAAGAGAAATAGAAGGTTAAATGGAAGAAATTTTAAAAATCAAAAAGAAGTAAAATAAAGAGATAAAAAGGATTCACGATATAGTGACTAAATTAAAGCTACTGGAACCGGCAAACAGTCAGCCATCGATGATTAAGTAGCTAGGAACTACACTTTTTTTCCTTTTTGCAACTGATTGTGGCTTTTAGTCGTTTCCCCCACGCATTGTTAACTATGCTGTTTAGGCAATATGCTGACTCCCACTAGGTTCCTATAGATAACATCTCCTTGAAGCCTGGCTCACCATGGTAATGGGTATTTGAGCTATTTTTCAGGAATTAGAGCCCCTTGTCCACTTCAGGCCTGCTGAGACCAGCAACCCATCAACGGGGCCTAATCAGATGTCTGATAAGGGACCTTTTGATGTCAAGAGGCTAAAAACTCCACCCTCGGGTCATGCCAACAGGGCCATTTTGTGAACATGAGTCCTGTGAAGAGGCATGAAGTCTGACTATGCTTGTGTAGATCATTAATTACCTCACCTCTCTTCACCTCTAATCATCTATCTCCACATTTCAGACCACCTTACCCCCAACCCCATAAATATCCCTGAGTCCCTATTTTCGGGGGGGTGGATTTGAGACTTCTTCTCCCATTTTCCTCACTCTGCTGCCTTGTGATTAAACCCTCTCTCGGCTGCAATCTCGTCATCTCGGTAATTGGCTTTCTGGGCTGCGAGCACAAAGAACCTGGTTCGGTAACACTACACAAAGAAGATTCCTGAAGGTAACAGGAGTCTCCAAAGAAGAAAACCAAAGTAAGGAAACAAAATAAATACTGAAAAATATGATTCAGAAAAGCTTTCCCTAAAAAAAATTTAAATTGCACATTTAAAGAGAATATATATTTTAGTAAAATGATTGGATTTTAAAGAAAAAAGTAAAAAGCAACTGACTTATAATGAAAGAAAATTAAATTATAATTTGTTTTTTTAAAAGCAGCATTTCATACCAGAGGAGAATGGAGGAACCTATTTAAAATACTCAAGGAAAGAAGGTGTGAGCGAAGGATTTTATATCCAACAGATTTTTAGCTATAAAGGGCACCAACTCTTATTTACACGTAAGAACTCAGGAAATTGTATTCCCATGAGACTTTTCTTAGGAATTTACCTGCTAGTGAGTTTCAGACGCCAAAATGACTAGAGAGACATTGACATAAGTCTGGTGGTGAGCAGTAGCCGGTTGCTTTTAGAAGTAAGATTAAATGTGTGTTAAAAGGGAGCAAGCACATATGCTCTTTATGTTCTGACAATGTAGATATAGAACAACTATAAAAATGGGAGAAGGAGAAAAGCACATGTTATTTTTTCCCCATCTTTTTAGGAAATTATATTGATGATAGCATTAGGGTTGTTTCACTGAGAAGGTTGTATATACGATGTGGAGTAAAAATAATAAATGAATAATTATGGTTTTTCTATTTCTTTTGCCCTTATGTCCTTAAGACTCTTGATATGAAAGAAATGAGATACAGACATGAGTTTTAGTAAAAACTCTTCCAATTCAAATTCAGGAATTTGAAATAAATTTGAATTAAAAGTACCAGCATGAATACACACACACACACACACACACACAAAACAAGTTCATACTAATATTTGCAACTCAAATTTATTTCAGATTATCTATCATCTCTATCTATCTATCTATCTATCTATCTATCTATCTATCTATCTATCTATCTATCTATCTATCCCTAGTGCCCAGATTGTGGTCTTGAAATACCATTTCCCTCTTAAAAAAATAAAACAAGAGCTCTTAGAGAAACGGCTCATTTAAGGTCTGAACAGAAAAATTATGAGATAGGCTTAGGACATCTTGTCACACCAGATAGCCAAGAAGCTAGCAAAGCCTACTAGGTTATATAAAACTGCTGGGGTTACATAAAAAGGATTCAGGAGCCAACTTGAAGAGACTCCAGCTGGCCACAGATGGGCCAATTTGAGCTTCAATAATGATGATAATTGTAACAGAATGAAACCCTTCAAATATGTTGAAGTCCATGAGTTCAAAATAATATTAAAGAATACTAGTTGGTTACCTTTGGAGAGTGATAGGGAACTAATTCATTATTCTAAAAATAAAAGGAAGAATGAAATATTTATCCTGCCTTTCTTACATAAACAGTACCATGAGGTAACCAAAGAGGAGACAAGGGAAAGCACCTCTTTATAAAAGCATGCCAACTAATCAGTGAAAAGTAATGACAGTATTAAAACATCGCCACTTTGTGCTCGCTACAGCAGCACATATACTAAAATTGGAATGATACAGAGAGATTAGCACGGCCCCTGTGCAAGGATGACACACAAATTTGTGAAGTGTTCTATATTTTTGAAAATAAAAAAAAAAAAAAAATCACCACTTTTCAATCCCTAATAAATGAATAGATCGAGGAGTTAAGCACGAAGAGCTGTTAATGTTGCAGAAAGACAGCCAGACATTATGTGCCTCTTGCTGAATGGATACAATTCCACCTACAATCTTTCCAAAGGGATCAAATTTGAATCCAGCTATCTCTGGATCCAGCTCTGAATCTAGCTGCCAATTTGCAGGGAACTCTGAGGACAGAAAAACATGTTGAACTGCACCAGGAGTGTGCAGCGTCCACATTGTGGGCAACTCTGCAGGTCAAATAGTCAAAGGTCTTCAACAGGTAAATGTAAAGAAAAGAAAGGATTGGAGGGGAGACATGTGGAGTCAAAGAGACCTAAAGGACATATCAAGTTTAAAAAATGAGTAAGACCGTTTATGTCTAGGGATGTACACTTGGCTGATAAAACCATGAGGAAGTGCACTGAAGTGATTACTGCACAAGTCAGACTTTTGGAGGAATGCTGGGCTGGGATGAGGAACATGGAGGCACTTCTGGGGGAGCTTGATAGGTTCTATTTGTTGATCTGGGTAGTGCTTATAGACGGTTTACCTAACAATAATTCATGGAGCCATATTTTATGTGGTTTCTCTATCGATGTTTTATTTTACAATATAAGGTTTTAAAAATAAAATGAAATGTTTTCAGAGACCCAGAGAGTTTAGAGAGCCTTCAGGAGCCTTACGGTTATTTCTAAACATGCACATCTCCTTGGATACCAAGAACACAGCAATGTATAACCTACACTCTCCTAAGCCAAAGGCTTTGGCTCTGGCAGAAAGAGAAGCAGAGCCTCTTTTCCTAGCCATGTGTCATCACCACTTCACCTCAGCCTGCATCCATGTGTGTGTGTGTGCCTGGACGCGTGTGGGAGGTTGGGCACTGATGATGGAGGGAGTAATGGAAAGTATAAACATAAATTGCTGCACTGAGGAAGCTTCACTTATTTAAAAGAAATATATTTTATCCTTTTGAGTCAAGATAACAATAAACTATTAGACTCAGCCTCTATTAAGATTATCCCAGATATTGTAGGGAAAAAAATAACGTATCTATTTTGGGGTACAGCAATTACATTCACAAGACGCCAGCAGCCCCCACGCATTCTCACTGGTGAAACTTCCAAGGCTCTCCTTCTCGGTGACCATGTGCCCACATCACTTCCTTGGGTGCCATTTGTTTTCTGCTGCATTTCTTCACTTTCCCTCTCCTTCTCCAAGGCGAAGAGCTCCTTTCTGTGCTCCCAAGTCATTATCCTTCCCTCCTCCAAAACCTCTTAGGACGTGAGTATGCTGGACATGGAGAGATTTGAGGAGAACCAAGAGATAGTGTGGTAGAGAAAGGAAAGGATCAGACTGGGAGTCCAGGCCTTGGGCTCTAGGCTGGGTTCTACCATAAATTAGTAAGCCATGTGAGTGTGGTTGATTCATTTCATCCCTCTCTGTTCAGTTTTATCGATTGTAAATTGAGGGACTTGAGCTATAAGCTTTCTAAGCTTCCTTCCAAAATAATAATCTATTATTAGTTGCAAGACTGTTTGGCGTTAAGCAAAGGAAACAAATTACCAGCTATGATATCACCAAGATTATTGTCCATTATAGAAAAGTACTTGACTAAGTGTTAGCACGTACTGAGTTCTAACCCCAGCTATGCCCCTAATAACTGCATATTTAAAAAATAAGTCCTTTATCTTGTTAAGCCTATTTCCTCATGCTAAAATGTGAATAACATTCATGTGTCAGGTGTGTTTTAAGACTTTAAATGCAAATTAAAAGACAAATTAGACTAGGAAAAAATAATTGCAATAAAAGCCTGATATTTAGAATGTATAAAAAATTCTCTAAACTCAGCATTAAAAAATCAAATTAGAAAATGGGCAAAACACGTGCACAGACATTTCACTGAAGAGGATCTACAGATGGCAAATAAACACACGAAAAGATGTTCAGTATTATTAGCCATTATAGAAATGCAAATTTAAACCACAATGAGTTAGCACTACTTACCTATCAGGATGGCTAAAATGAAAGGTAGTGATAATATCAAATGCTGGTGAGGATTCATAGGAACTGGATCATTCACATATTGCTGGTAGGAATGTAAAGTGATATAAACACCCTGAAAAATAGTTTGTCAGTTCCCTTCAAAACTAACTATAGATTTACCTACAACTTAGCAATTGGAGTTTTAGGCAATATTACTAGAGAAATTAAAACTTATTTTCACATAGGTACTTGTATATGAATGCCCATAGCAACTTTATTTGTAATAGTCCCAAACTGGAAACCACCCAAATGTCCTTCAGTGAGTGAATAGTTGAAAAACCATGGTATATCCATGTCATAGAATACTACTCAGCAATAAAAAGAAACCCACTATTGATACACACAACTTGGATGAACTCAAAGAAACTATGCTAAGTGAAAAAAGCCAACTTGAAAAGGATAGGCCTAGGTCAACTACTCTGAAACTGGTATACTGGAATTAAACAAATGAGTAAATGAATGGCAGATGGTAAGAGCCAGGTTTATCACTATTGGAGTGGGAGATAAGCAAGAGAAGGTGGCTAGAATGATCCATGTGGCAATGTATTAGAGTGAGAGATATCAGTTTTGACTCATGTTTAGCTTACTGTAGATACAGATGGTTACATATAGAAATATTTGTATATAGTGTATATACATGGGTTAGTGTACATACATATATTTCCTCGTTTTGCCAGCTGAGAGGGCCAAGAAGCAATGACACTCCAGTAAGCAACATGCATACCTAGTGCCCAGATCTTGGTTTCTAATACCATTCTCCAATGAAAGGAACTAGGGGTCCTTGGAGAAATGATTTATTCTAGGACTGCAGAAGGAAATATACAAGATGAGGCTAGAGCATTTTATAATGCCAGCAAGTAGCAAAGTGCTACAAAAACAAAAACTCAAAAACAAACAAACAAACAAAAACAAAAACAACCCCCACACAATGATGGGAGTGTGTTAGAGGACACAGGAGCCAACTGAAAGAATGCCCTTCAACCATAGCTTTATAATTTGAGAAGCAAAATGAATGAAGTAGTATTAGAATACAACTCAAAATATAAAATAAATATCCATGAGTTTGTACCAATATAAATAAATCATTGAGTAAATGAATAAATGGGGGATAAAAGACAAGTTTCTGTATAATTCCACTTACATGAGGTATCTAGAGTAGTCCAACTCATAGAAACAGAAAGTAGAATGGTGGTTGCCAGAGCCTGGTGGGGATGGGGAATGGGGAGTTCTTATTTAATGAGTACAGAGTTTCAGTTTCACAAGATGAAGAAGTTTTGGGGATTAGTTGCACAACAATGTCAATATACTTAACACTACTGAACTGTACACTTAAAAATGGTTAAGATGATAAATTTTATTCTATGTATATTTTACCACAATTTAAAAATTTTTTTTAAAGATTTAATATTGGAAAAACTGATGAAATCCAAAATTTGTAGTTCAGCTAATAGTATTATACCAAAGTTAATTTCTTAGTTTTGATCATTGTACTATGACTATGTAAGATGTTTCCATTAGGGAAAGCCGGGTGAAAGCATTAAATAGAACTCTGTACTGTTTTTGCAACTTTTCTGTAAGCCTAAAATTATTTCAAAATAAAAAGTATTAAAAAACAGAAAAATCTCCTGTGCATAAGAATTTCAAATAATTTATGTATATACTCAGCCCTCAAGGAGGAGGAGCACAACTCTCCACTTCTTAAGTGTGAGTTCTGTGTAGTAATTTCCTTCCAAGGAACAAAGTGCGGAAAAGAGTGGGGGAGAGAGTAATTTTACAGTGCAGAAACCTGACAAACACTTCCTCAGCCAGGCGATCAAGGTCAACATCAACAGCAATAAGTCTTGTTGATAGTATGTACACTTTACCTTTATGATCATCTTCTCAAGAACATACAACCACCATCTAATCATGAGAAAATCTTCAGATGAACCCAACTGAGGGACATTCTATAAAATACCTGACCACTACTCCTCAAAATTGTCAAGGTCATCACAAAAAAAGAAAGTCTGAGAAACTCTCAAAGTCAAGAGGAGCCTAAGGAGACACGATGATTAAATGTAATGTGATGTCCTGGATGAGATCCTGGAACAGAAAAAAGAACATTCGCTAAACACTAAGTACATCCGAATAAAGTGTAGATGTTAGTTAATAATAATATAATAATACCATCTTGTTAATTGTGGCAAATGTACCATACTAATGTCAGATATTAGTAATAAGGAGAACCGGGCTTGGTGCAGGGTTCATGGGAGCTCTCAGTACTATCTTCACAACTTTTCATAAATCTAACACTGTTCTAAAAATAGACTTTATTTTAAAAAAAGGCTACATATTGCACAGTTCCATTTATGTAATGTTCTTGAAGTAAGAAAATTGTAGAGATGGAGTACACATTAGAAATGGCCAGGGATTAGGGATGTTGAGGGACAAGGAGTGGTTAGCATGAGGGAAATCTTTGTGGTGATAGTACAATTGAGTATCTTGACTGCGGTAGTGGTTATGCAAGGCTATACACGTGACAAAATCTCATAGATCTATGCACATACACAACCACACACACAAATGAGGTCCTGTGTAACTAATGAAATCTGAATAAGCTTGATGGATCCTGCCAAAGTCAATTTCTTGGTTTTGATATTGTTCTGTGGTTGTATGGGATGTTGACATGAGATGGAGGGAGACAGTTGGGAGAGGGCTGGACTTTATGTATTTCTTAGCATCCTGCTGTGAATCTATAATTATTTCAAAATAAAAGTTCCAAAGTTTGGAAAATCATAGACCTTCTGGGACATCAAATGTCTACTAGCTTAGTGAATTATATTCATAGAGATGTGACACTGAAACTAGCTGACACATTTGCACAAGGCTGTTTTCTGGGTATTAGGGTTCTCCAAAGAAACAGAATATATATAAATATTCTGTACCACAGAATATTCTATATATATATATATATATATATATAGAGAGAGAGAGAGAGAGAGAGAGATTGATTTATTAAGAGGAATTGGCTCATGTGATAATGGAGGATGAGAAGTCCCACCACCTGGATCTGCTGCCTACAAGCTGGAAACCCAGGAAAGCCAGTGGTGTAATTCAATCCAAATCTGAAGGCCTGGGAACCAGGGGAGCTGATGGTGTAAATTCCAGCCTGACGGCAGGAGACAATGAGATGAGGTGTCCCAGCTCAAACAGTGAGGCAGGAAGAAAAGAGCAATTTCCTCCTTCCTCTGTTTCTTGTTCTGTTCAGGACCTCAACAGATTGGATGATGCCCACCCATATCAGGGATGATGCCCACCCATATACTACTTTACTGAGCCCATGTATTCAAATGCTAATCTCATCTGGAAACACCCTCACAGACACACTCCAAAATAATGTTTTATCTGGGCACCCTGTGGCCAGTCAAGCTGACACACAAAATTAACCATCGCATCTGGTTTAATTGTTTTCTTTCCATTGTTCAGTTTGGGAGTGGATTCTGGTATCTTCTAGAGCACACAGTACTGCTGGCTAAAATGGAGGAAGTCTTGAGAGACTGGCCTTGGAAGTCCCAGGGGCAAGGGCAGCATGGATGGCCTGAGTGAAGAGAAAGAGATCATCTGTAACTTCCAGAGATACAGAGTAGACTTTGAAAAAAAATTTAAGCTTTGTTCTCACAAAATTATTTTTGTGAGAATAAGAAAAAGATGCCTGCTTGGGGAAGATGCCACTCCAAGGGTGCACAGCTTGACAAGGGAGTGCAGGCTGGATTTCTGCTCCCTCTTTCTTTTTCAGCGAGGCCCCGTTGTGCAGGGAACAACCTGTGCAACCTTACATGGCAGCCCTGGCTGAGGATTATACTCTGTCACATGTGGAATTATTGGAGACAGTTACCCAATGAATGAGAGATGTTTGTGGGTTGTGGTCATGAGACTTCCTGGAGGAGGTGGGGTTTGAACTGAACCCTAAAAGATGGGTAGAATTTGGACAGCCAGAGAATAGGAGGAGGAAGTTCATGATCTAGATTTGCTTGAATACAGCTCAATGAGACCTTGTCTTTCTTGTTCATCCTTACATTTTTGGGACTTGGCAATGAGCAGGTAGGGAACGAAGGAAGGAAGGAAGGAAGAAATGAAGGAAGGAAAGACTTGATTGTATGTCCTCATGATTCTACTTTTAACTTCTTCCATACCTTCACATCTATTAATCATATTAGGATAGAATAGACTATGCTAAAGCAAAAAAATCCCAAAACATCATCGGCTTTATACAATGGTGGGGGATAAAGTTGGAAAGTAAAGGTAGGGCCTGTTTGAAGGGTGTAGAAATGACAGATTGGAGACTTTTAGACTTGGAAGGCGCTGAAGATATCATTACGAGTTTAACCTCCCATTTTATAGTGAGACTCAAAAACGTTTTGCTCCTGGGCGTAGAATTCTTTAGTGACCAAGCAGAAATACATCCCAGATCTTTTGCCTTTTATTCCAGGGCTCTATTCACTAAAAAGAGAATTAAGTTTTACAATTTGTTATTAGTGCCGTTGAGTTGATTCTGACTCCTAGCAACCCTCTGTACAGCAGAGCCCTGCCTGGTCTTTTTGTGCCATCCTCTCACTTTCCAGTACTATATCAGATAATGCTCTGCTGCAGTTTTCATGGCCAATTTTTTTGGAAGTGGGTGGCCACGTCCTTCTTCCTAGTCTTTCTAGTCTAGAAGCTCCACTGAAACCTGTCCACCATGGGTGACCCTGCTGGTATTTGAAATACCAGTGGCATAGCTTTCAGCAACACAGCCGCCACAGTATGACAACCAACAGATGGGTAGTGTGGTTCCCTGACCGGGAAATGAACCCAGCTGTGGCAATGAGAGCACCGGATCTTAACCACTAGACCACCAGGGCTGGCTAAAGTTTTAAAATATCAGGCTTAATAATGAGAGAATATGTGTGGTTTCTAACTCTTTTGAGGTTTTAATATTTCTCATTTGTTACTTCCCAATTTTAGCATATGTGAATGTGAATAACACTTCGGAACCAGTTTTTCCTTTAATTAATGCTGGAAATAAAAGCCCCCAAGACACTTTAGGAAAGCGTATTGCCATGACTCCATAACAATTAAAAACCTGGATATTGGCATTTCCCGTAAAAGTGAAAATGTTAGTAATAACAAACAATGGAAATGCACACCACTGTTTGTCACCTCCCAATCCCTTCCACACCCATTCATTATCTAGTCTGACCTATAAAAAGCCTTTTATGACCTTGGGCAAATCCTTTGGCTTTTCACATTCCATTGTCCTCACTCTCTATCACATTTTCGACAGGTTAAACTTTTTGTAGTAACTGATTTCCAATATCTCCACTCTTCTGCCAGCCTCCCCCGCCCCGCCCCCAATAGGCAGCTAGGCTAGCTTCTGCTCATTCCCTTGGGGCGTGTATCTGACAGCAGAAAGCAGAAGGAAAAAAAAATTAAAAAGACTTTTTTCTGGCTTTTCAATTTCAAATGCCTAGAAACTAGGGGGATAGAAAAGACTAGGGCAGAGAGAAACAGTTTGGAAGGAAGTGGGAGCAAGGCTTTCTAAATGACCCCTCCTCCTTCCTTCCCCTCCAGGATACAAAAGGATTCCCTAGATCTGGAACTAAGATTTTGCTATGCTGGTGGAATGGGGTCTTAAAAATTAATAATATTGAGCTGCAGAGAAATTTAAAAATATATATTTCTTCCATCCATCTATTTGTAGACTGAGATTCTTACCAGCCACATACATGAACACATCTGACTTTCCCAAGAATCTTTGTCAGCACATTGCTACTCTGTGGACTGATTAAAGACCTAAAAGTTGAGGCAATCCATTCCAAGGCAACAATTTTGTTCCTGCGTGAGAAGCTAGTGGGAAGAGATTAGGGGAACTCTCAGAAGTCATTGCTGATTTCAGAAATATCAGTGGTCTGATGAATCTGTCTTAGAAAGAAGACTGTACAATGCTTTAACTTCTCCTGGTTCAGTGCAAGACAGTTGGCAGAGAAGAGGGAAAAGAGGGCAAATTCTGCTTTGTTAGAGGCTGCTGACTAAATTCTCTGAATCTCAGGAGACTACCTACAGCACAAGTGTTCCAACCATCCTGAAGCTGACCTAATAATCTTCTCCTGAAGACTTCCATTCATTCCACTAGACTTCTGTTATTCCTCTGTGGGCACTGCAAATGCTGAAAGTGTTAATAAATGTCACGGAGGGTCAGATTGATGGTTAGGGATGGGGAGCTGCTCATAACATTTCCTATTTACCTCCTTGGCTTTTGGAAGAGATCCAACCGAAGAGAAGATAAAGGAAGAAAAGAATACATACATGTATGTATGTTTACATATTCTCAAAGTAAAATGTGCAAATTACACTTTTAACAGGGCTTTTAAAACCTACTCACGAATATAAACTAAAAATTAGGACAGAAAGTGGGAAGAGAAGAAAGTCCCAGCCTGGGGGCTCCACCTTTCTTCTGAGACCCCCCCATCACTCTTTTACCACCAGCAACATTCTGCTTAGAACTGCTAGTTCATTTTTCACATGCAGGCCTTGTAAGTTCCTTCAGAGTAAGGACTGTGGATTCCTGGCCATTGTCCTTAGGGTCTTGCTCAGGCTTTGGGTAGGTGACAAGTTAACTGTCTGTGGTATTGATTAAATAGCCTTTCCTATCACTTCAAACTTTAAATCCATCCTTCAGATATCTGAGATCATGGTATGGTGTTTAGTAAGAAAGCGTAATCCCCGTTCATAATGTTCTCCTAAAAATTTAGAACAGGATGGGTCTTCAACATCCTACAGTACACTTTGATTGCTTTCAGCAGAGGTCTGACTATTTCTTTGAATCAGTTCTGGCTTCATGTCCAGGTGTAATATATTCTGAAGAGTAATCCAGTAAATCAGACTCAAACCTTGCCCACAATGTACTTCCCAGATTCATACAAGAGGCAGAAGTTTGGTTAGAATTTTCTCAATGATTCTGTATCCAGTTGGTGTGAGCAGAGACCCCCAAATGCCATTAAACTCCTTAGTGATGTGAACCAGATGGAAAATAAAACAAAAGAATTCACAACTCATGTTAGACTGAATTGAATGTCTTTAATTTCACACAATGAATAACATATGAATAGGATTAACTTTTTTTTTTTTAATAGTTAAGTGCTCTATACTGTGCTAACCTGATCTGGTAGCGAAAAAGACTGAGTTTTCTTTTAGAAAAAATGTTTAAAACCCAACATCTAAGACCATGGAGGAGCATGACAGTAAAGCATGCCAGATGTATCTACGCCTCAAATAACAGCAAGTCCATGTTCATTTTAAATGTACAAAAATGCTTTATGAATAAAAACTGTTACAAAAAGAACATTTCAAACAATGTACAATTTTTCTTGCCTCTATATTCAATAAAATACAAATACATTTTTTGTTCTAAAATATGTTTACATACAATCAAAGTAGAACATGCAAATTACACTTTAAAAAAGGCTTTTAAAAACCACTTATGAATACAAACTAAAAATTAGCCAGCACGACTTGTAAGACAATCTTGTGCCCCATTTTTTTTCTTTTGAAATATATATATACATATTTAACACATCATGTGCATTTATTATTATTTAAGAAATAGATTTTTTAAAAAAGGAAGAAAAAGAATGACACCAACCTAGGTTGGAACTGCCCTTCTGTGTTGACCAGTGGCAGCTCTTTTCAATTTTCCCCCCTTTAGTGTTTATTATACCTGGGCAAATGGGCAATAGATATCCAGGAAGTTTCTTCCTTGGTTGATATGTGCTTCTAAGACTGTTCTCCAAGTGACTGAGTCCAACAAGGAAGGAAGACTCATCAGTGGGGCGAACTCTCCAAGAAACAAGAGGCAGGGGGAGCCTTGTATTGTGGAAAGAAACTTTAAAAAAACACCAAGAAAATGCTACGGTATATTACAGTTTGAGTTTCTAGGCACTGTGATGACATTATCTGTAAGCTCTGGCATTTGGACCATTGTGATACTATAGGGTAGTGTTGAGAATAATGTCTATATTTATCTACTTTTACATAATGAGAAGGACTGAAAATCCTGCAATGTAACACTTAAATGGCTTTTGAGGCATTTCGGCTTCTGCCACCCCCTCTGTCCACACTACAGTTGGCATTTAAAGGCTTTGGAAATATATGTATAGACTTTAGACAGTTCCCAGGTAAATCTTCCTAGTGGTAGGGAAAAAATATTCTCCAAAAGCTCATTATCTGAATATTGTTGGGTAATAAGCTCTAGGAGGGGGATTTTCTACTTAAGTCCTAAAACCAAATCCTTTATGATCTGCATGTAGTACATCACCTTATACTATAATTCTGTCACCACTTGCTTATCATATTTATAGACCCAGCAATGCACAGAACACAAATTCTCACTGCCATCGAACATGGCCTCTCACTCCGGACAGCAGCCAAGCTAACATGCTAATCCTCTGTCAGCCCTTAGTCACCAACTCTGGGCCGTCAGTGGCTGTTGAGTCCTGGTCCTGCCAAGTCACAAACCAGCCCCTGACGTGCTCTCCTTTCCGTTGACCTGTCTTCCTTGGGTTGTAGCCAGAGTCATGCCATTAGAGGAAGTTAAACTTCTGTTCCTCTTATTTGAGATGAGGAGGTGAAAAGCAAGTGGCCCTGCAGCCACTTAGGAAGGTGGATCAGAGGTCTATCATCACCCTCAAGGAGGCTTTTATATCTCAATTTCATCCTTTGCTCACCCCTAATCAGACTCCCTATATTATAAGTGGGCTCACGCCTGCTCATTGAAGGCAAGTATTCTAGAAAAAACAAAAAAAGAAAGAAAGAAAACCAAGGGGTTTCTCTTATCATGAAATATTTTGTGGAGCTGTTTATGGAGTCTCGTGCATCCCAGATGGTCTCCTCTCTAAATAAAAATGCAGCCACAGAAGGCAGCGTTAGGTGGCTAAAGAACTCCACAATGCAGGTCAGGAGAGCCAGGGTTCTCATCCTGGTTCTGCAAGCAACCAGATGTGAAGCTAGAGCGGCCCAGTGTTGAGCCTGGACAGGACAGGAGAGGCTAATGGAAAGGGGGTAGTTAGAAAATAAGAAAATGGTCATAGCAACGAGATGAGTTAGGTTAATGAAAAGCAAAAGCAAAAAAAAGCATGATACTGAGGGAAGAGCTGGGTAGAGGAGAGAGGAAACTGTGCAGGTGACTGGACTTGCTTCCATCTTCGATCAGCTACTTAGCATGTCTCACTTTTGGTCTTCTGCAGTTTTCCAATCTAAGGGTCATAAATGTAGAGGTTTTGCATTTATCTCACACAACAATTTGCATTTAACTCACATGACATGAATTTATGTACAAGTTGCAACTCTGCTGTCTCTCTCCTGGAATACATTTCGTTGGTTTGGAAATTCTAATCCATCCTAAAGTTATTTGAAATTTCTCACCTACTAGAGGTTAATGCCAATTAAACTTTAGGTCCTTTAAGAAGGTGAGAGAGTGCCAGCTCATTCTCCTCTGCTGGAAGATTTAGTCTGTTCACAGACTCGGTTGGGGAAACAGGACAAGACCGGAAGAAAGGAGGGCAAAAGAAAGAATGAAGGAAATGATTTTCAGAATCGAACAGGAGAGAAACCTCTTTATGGCTTAATTGGAATGAAAATGGTTGCTCTTTCATAGCAATGGTGGGGTGAGCAGGGCTAATTTAAACCTTCCTCTCGAGTGACTTTGGAGCCACTTAGACACGGCTTGGGAATGACAAATTGAAAGTGGCTGGTTTGATTTTGCTGTTCAACTTGTGTGAAATGCCAAAGGTCAACCTAGGTCACAAACTGAGGATCTATGATATAAGCTTTAAAGCACAGGAGAATGCATTCCTTTAAACTCACATATTGCTAGGATTAAATGCGACTGACCTAGTTGGCAGCAAATGATGTGAAGTCCATGGTGACAGTGCAGAATAGGATGACTCTGTGGGTAATTTTAACCAACTGGTGGTGCCAAGACAGAGCGGTGATGTTTGCAAGCATATTAACTTGAGATTTTAAAATTCACTCCCATAGACACCCCATCCCTTATTCTCTTACATTCCCACCAAAAATTCATCTCTCTCTAAGGATATAATGTTGTGTTCTGAAGTGATAATACAATTTCCAGCCGATCCCAACTTCCAGTAAAGAAATTTAATTTGGAAGTAAACCAGATATTCTAATTCCCATTAGAAAATTTAATTCTGTTTCTCAGTGTCTCTCTTTTTATAATCTACCATGCCAGGTGTCTGATGTCTTGCGGAAGGTAAGAGGAGGAGAGAGGGAGGAAATTGAAAATACTTATTTGGAATTTTCTCATCTGACTTTCAGAAAACTTCTACGGCAATGGGATAACTTCATATTCATTCTGAGTCTTCTTAACATGGTTTACTTGGGCTGTGGAAATGGATAATAGAGATGAAATATCTGTCCACGCTAAACCAATGGCTAGAGTACAATTTGGATGAGAAATGTACAATGGAAATTGACCCTTTAAAAGACGATTTGTCACACACAGTTTGCATCCATGCAGACTGATAGATTTATAATTACATTATGTACAAAAATGTTTTAGTTTATTAAGGCAACCACAGTTTGGATACTTTGTCCAAGGTGGCTTGATACAATTGGAGTGGTGATACCCTTTAAGCATTTTCATTTTTTTTTTTTTCAGATAAGAACACTTACTCACATTTGCTTTTAAGAAATAATTATCAAGAGATATTGGACTTCTATTTTCTTTTTTTCCTTTTTCCAACTACCTATGATAGTTATTTGTATTAAAAAAAATCACATACCAAGGCATTATTAGATACTTGTCTTTCTGGTGGGCCTGTGTTGCAGTTTTTGGTGATCTGTCAGTTATTCCATTTGCTGTAGGTTATTAAAACCATTTTTTTTCTGCCTATTCTCTGCTGATATGTTTTAAGTATAAAAATAACCTGGTTGACACCTGGGTCAACATAACCTTGGCTGCTCTAAATCACTTATTAAAAAGGTTCTATCAATACTGAGTATCTGTTTCACAATGATTGGGATTCAAAGCCAAGTTCCTTGGGACAGCATGCCAAGGGTGAACGTTACAACACAGGTAAGGTTTACATCATTTAGGTGTGTACCAAGGAAAAGAAGGCAGCAAGTAAGTTAATGAAAAGGTATATGGAAATATAATGGACAAAAGAAAAGTAGGAACAGAGGATGCTAAGTGTCAGTGTATGTGTGATAAAGGAGGCATACAGAATATGATGCATGTCTAAGGTTGCCTATCACTAGAATTCCACCTTCTGATGACATGAGTCCATCTGAGAAACTGTATCGTTAAGATTCAGGTCACCTGAAGATGACGTTGGTGCCCCAAAGCCTAGCTGAGCTTGAAAAACCAAAACAAATAAAAACCAATTAAATGGAAGTGGGTTACAACAAAGCCAGTTGAGAGATTTGCAGCTTTTCTCCCCTTGGAATGTTTCCTAATTGAGGGTGTTTCCCTTTCAATTTTCCTGGCCAGCAAATGCAACGGAATCAAGGGCGCACCTTGGATGCGGGAGGTCAGGTGGCAGTCAGAGCACCACCGGCTTTCTCCTCCTTGATGGGTCTTCTGTTCGCCTGTAAAGGATCTAGCCATACTGAAGTGCCGCTTGGTTGGGAACTGCTGGAAAGCACAAACAAGCTTCTCTTGAAGGCGTCCCCCTGCTTTGCTTTCCCGAGAGCTACCGATGGCTCAACCCGTCATCTGGCCCGATTCTGCCCGCCCAGCTTCTGGAGAGAAGGGCATCAGTGTCCCTGTAGCGGGGGATTCCGCCCCCACCCCGGCTCACTGCACTTTCAATGTGTCAGTTCCCCCAGCCCCAGGTTCAGACGCCCAGACCCACCCTAGGGAAGGACATCGCTCTCACTCCCTCGGGACTTCCTCTGCCTTTTGGCCTTCACCTCCTCTTCCTGGGGAAGGGGCTGCTGCGGTGGCGGCTGCTGCGGGGGCTGAGCGGGAGGCTGGGGTTTGTGTTTCCTCTTTCCGCCTCCTCGGGGGGTCTTGGGCAGAGGAGGGGGCGGGGGCGGGGGCGGAGGCGGCGGGGGAGGGAGTGGCGGGGGCGGCGGCGGGGGCAGGGGCGGCGCCTCCCGGGCCATGTGGATGACCGCTTCGATGGTGGCCATGATGGTGTCTTGGCTGGCGGCGGGCTCCAAGACAAGCGGGCTCAGGCTCGGCTTCTGACCCCTTTTGCTGGGAAGGTCGATGCATTTTTCCAGCACCGGCATTTGGTCTCTGGAGTCCTCATCGAACTGGGAGGGCTGCTTTCGGGGACGCCCTCTCCTCTTCTTGACGAAGTTGTTGCCTGTCTTTGATTGTCTCTGCAGCCGCTTGGCCTTCAGGATCTTGTTCACGTGGTCCAGGTTCTTCTTGGTGGACAGAATCTTGGTGTAGTTGCACATCTTCCGCACCTCGCACTGGATGGCTTCGATCTCCCGCCTCTTGAATCGCTTCTTCAGGGAGGAGCTGGCTGCAGGAGGGGAACAGAGAAGAAATTGATCACAGGATGCAAACTGCCTTAAACCTAGACTTTTTAGTGACAACTGGCATTATATTTGGCTATGAAGATTACAGAGAGTTAACGCTATGGATATGACTCAGTACCCAATATTTATTCCTTTTTCTTTATTAAAATTAAAAATAATAAAAATAAACATTGGTTGAATATCTTATGTGTCCAAAGCATTTCTATTTACATTATTTCAATCTTCACAACAATCTCGTGAAATACGCTTGTTCCCATTTTTAAGACTTAGAAACTGAGGCTCACCATGTAGGAAGATGTACCATGGAAGTCAATGTCAGAATCACAATATACATTTTCCCAGTACTTCTTTCTATTATAGCCTTTATTTTTCATTCATCCCTTTGACATTTGACCTAATTCAATTTAGCATTAGGTTATACTTTCTCTTTTTGTAGAAGATGTTGAATGAATAAAATGACAAACAGCCCTGCATACCAAGCCATCTGGATCATTCATATGGACTATCACCCTGGAAAAGGAGATGCCTTGACCTGAACTGGACTACCTAACTGAACCTGTTTTATTCCTACCCCTCCTCCACTGACAGAAGGGAGGATTATTTTCTGGGACACTCTATTTGGGATGACATCATCTCTCTAATTTTTTCCCCTCGATGTTCTGACTTGTCAAGTTGCCGGCTGGTGTCCAACTGACCAGGTCCTTCTTAACCAGTTCATCCTCTGGGAGCCTCAAGGGAAATATCAGCCAGGTGTTCCTGAATCACTTACACTTCCGCCACCGGGCTGTTATTTGCAAAGAGCTCTTTTCATGTCCTGGTGGCCAGATGCGTCTCTATTTTATGAGCCAAACTTCTAGTCTCAGGAAGTCCTGTACTGCCGCCACTAAATAGCCTTCAGAACTGCTTCATTTTGAAGTTCAGACACCATAAAGGGTGAATGGCTTCGAGACATAGCCAACTTTTCCTCCTTAGGATGGCTCTTTCTCCTTGTGTTATTCACCAGCAGGCACACATGTACATCCATGACACTCACATGGCACTCACACATACTCTGCTGCCCCATCTTCACACGGGCCGCTCCCTTTGGTCATTTATAAACTTAAGAAGTGAGTCCTTACTTAGTTCGTTGTGGCTGTGATTTACCCTAAATGCTCAACTCCAAAGAAGCCCATGTAGAAGATGCTGAGCCTACGAAACGTCGCAGGCATAAAAAGAAATGTGTTTCATTTTACCATCTTCGTTTGTTGTATCATCCCGTTTTTTCAACTACTAGTGGAGAAGCAGAATAAATAGCTTAAGGGAAATGAGGAAAAAATGCTGAAAACATGGATACCACTCTCACTTATTCTTGGGCACTCCCACTTGTTCTTCCCCCTGCTTTCCCCCACTTCTCTCTCATGCTGTGCCCAACATACATCTCCAGGAGGGTTTCATTTGAAGTTATTTACTCCACTGCCTTCATGGAGTGGAATCCCTGAGTTCCACAGGATAGGTCAAAATGTTACTGCTTTTGGCCAAAGGTCATATAAGACTTACTGAGCAATGAATAACTATTGAACAATGTTCAAAATAAGTTATAAAGATCCAAATAGAACAAAGCCAGAGTGAGCTTCTGTCTACAAAAATTTTTGTAGTTAAGGCTGTAAAAGGAAAAGGTGACTCGATTGTCAAGTTCTCAACGCAGGGATCAATCTTTGTCCGTCTCTATGTTCCTCACGGGGCATAGCATGGTGCCTCGTATATGGAAGGGATTTAAAAATTGTTTCTGGACTGATGAATCACACTAATCATTGCTGCCTTCTACTCATATCATCTGGAAAAGTGTTCTAGTTTGAATTTTTAAAGCAACTGTTGCAAATATAGTGACACTAAGAGTTAGCAGGCCTCCATGTCAGAGCCAAGCAATTTACCTTGTCCACACAGTTCATGAGTAAATGAAAACTAGTTGGAAAACTCCACAGAGCTTTTGGCATCATTCCAAATAACAAGTTCCATTTGCAGTTTACGCTCTCTTTAGTCTACGTCATCCATAGTGGAAAAAAATGCTATGTGATATAGAAGTCAGCATGCAGGGACAAAGTAAACTATTTTGGGCAATTAGTTGGCAATATTTGACACAGTAAAGCTTGACTGGAAAAATCCAAGAGCTGGAGGTCATCTGGGGCAAATACAACCAACAGATTGTCCTTCTTAGTGTTTCCTTTTTAGTGAGAAATGCCAAAAAACAAACACAAAAAGGAACCTAGTAGATAATCCCATATTCAATAATTTGTTATATGCTGCATATTTTTTTATGAAGCCCTTGCACTGAAAAAAGATTATGAAATAGCAATTAATTCTGAGTAGTGTAAACCTACCAAACAGTACTAAAAATATCATAACCAACTTCTTCCTACCCACTATTCACATTTAATCAATGTTAACTTTTTGCCATATACGCTTTATTTTTTTAAAAAAGGAAAACAGATTCAGCTAAGTTAGTGCGCCCCTCTCATCTCCATGCTTGTATTTATTTTTTAGTGTATATATGTGAACCCCTATTGGTAAAAATTAAAAGTCTGAAACTACCTAGTGCTGTTAATGCTGTAAGGAGGTGGGAACACTTGCACACTGTTGGCAGGAGTGTGAATTGGTATGATCATTTTGGAGAGTGATTGGGAAATAGCTATTAGAGTTGAAGATGGGTGTGCTCAGTGCCCCAGCAATTCCATGGCCAAGTTGCCTCCTTTACTCATTTGTAACGGGAGGCCAAGGATATACAAGAATGTTCCTTGAAGCTCAGTGAATGTTACATAAGACTAAAAACAATCTAAATGTTAATTAAAAAGATAATGAATCAACTGCGATATATATTCAAACAACGGAATATGACACATCTGTTAAAAGGAATAAGTACACATAAATATATCAACATGGTTAAAGCTAAAAAAAATGTTGTATAAAAAAGGCAAAATAAAGAAGTATTTGTAAGCATACCATTTATGTAAATTTTAAAACACACAGATCCTTTGAATTTTTATTTCATTTTCAATGTCCAGATGTGAAGGTTTCAAGTGACTACAGTGCAGGAAATCAACTGTAAGCCAAAGAGAGGGTGGATGAGATTTCAACATCTCTTCCCTCCAAAGACTAGACTAGATGCTCTCAAAGTCCCCTTCTATATTTAAAGATTGCTATAATTCTTTCCTCTATTCCTATGGGACTTTATGAAGACCTTAGACTAGTGATGTCTGGTAGAATGTTCTGCAGTGGTGGAAATGATCTATATCTGTGCTGTCCCTTACAGTAGCTACTAACCATATGTGGCTACTGAGCATTGAAATGTGGCTAGTGTGACTGAGAAACTGAATTTTAAATTAAATTTAATTTAAATTTAAATAGCCACATGTGGCTGGTGGCTACCATATTAGGCAACTCAGCTCTAGACCTACCCACCATGAAATCCAGAGGACACATAGGGATTCATTCAGTAAAACACAGACTGTGGGAAGCTCCCAGCAAGCAACCTGGTGCCTTCAACAAATAAGTTGCAAGGAGAGAGGGGGGAGGAAGGGGGATGGGATGGTAAATTAAAAGAAACTTAAGAGATAAAATGACCATATTTGGAGGTCAATTTAAGCAAACTGTCAAAAGAGATCATACTTCATGAACTCATAGAAATTTGAATATTGTCTGGGCATTTCATGATATTATATAATTACTGTTAATTTTCTTAAGTGTGATAATTGCATTGTGATCATGTTTTTTTTAAAAGTATCTATCTTTTAGAAATACATACTAAAATATCTATAGAAGAAGTCATATGATATCAGCTCGGCTTGGTTTCCAAATAATAAGGAAGGGAGGAGGTAAGTGGAAGTATTGATGAAACAAGATTGACCATGAGTTGATATTGTTGAAGCTGAGTGATGGGTACACAGAGGTTTATTATACTATTCTGCCTACTTTGGTATATACTTGACATTTCCATAATACATGGTTAAAAAATATAAATGGTAAGTGGCAATAAAACATCTTTCTTAGAATCTTATGACTGGAAGGTGCTCTGGTTTTCACCCTCTTGGGCTCTATTTCACCTAATAATTTTAGAAGGATTAAAAATGTCTTCATTGAAGGGCATGCATCATCTTTCTAGAAAACTCCTACTGGTAGCTACCCTCCTGGCTTAATGGGATGGGAGAATGAAAGAGTTCTCTGGGTTTTATGCTGTAACCAACTACATAAACCTATGTCATGGCCCAATCTCCATTGATGGCATCAAGTGTTAAGACTTAATATCCTTCTTTCTTTTTTACATTATAATCTTACTGAACATCTGAATTTTATTTTATCCTTATATGTATTATCCAAACTTTCAGTTCAAGTTCATTATCCTTGTATGTGAACAGCAGCAGAGTGCAGGAGAGTAGGAAGGACTCTGGGCAGAGGCAGCTGGAAACCAATGTGAACTAGAATGAACCTCTTAGCTTCTCTGAGTCTCTCTCTCTTCATCTATTACATTGGACGGTTAGACTAGATGCTCTCAAAGTTCCCTTCTAGATTTAAAGATTGCTATAATTCTTTCATATATTCATTATCAATTGCCTTCCCAAATGTGAGGTGGTTTTCTGCATTTAGTTCATGTAATAATTTTGAAATCCTAGTGTGGAGGAGAAGAGGGCTTAGGACTTGGCAAGGTTTGATATTCACAAATCTTTCTCCTTATTGTTTATGATTTCCCTGTCCCTCTAAATGTTTACAGATTTTTCTCTCTTCAAATTGTTTCATTATTAGACAGTAATTTCTGAGCTCTTGCAGGAAGATTGATTCCATATTTGCTTTCCTTCTTATAATTGTCCTATATCTTGCCTGTTCTTTGTAAGTTTTAAAGAATAATCAGGAGTGGCCAAGGCAAAACGCAAATTCATTTCTTCGTAACTCTGCAAGGCAAATCATCTTCTAGACCTTTCTCTGTATTTAAAATTGCCACACAAATGGTTGACTTGGTTTGGGTTCAGATCTAGATTTTCTGTCTCTGTGCTCTCATTATCAGAGGATTGGCTCATCAGCATTCTGTTGATTTTGCCATGTCTTTTATGATAAAGACTAGACTTAGCACTGCTTTTGCAAACAGACTTTATAGATGTAGTATAGGCACTGTGAGCAAGTAAGAGCTAACAAGTCTAGTTATATAGAAGGTTCTCAAGAAATAGGTGCTCATGGCTTAGAGACTGTACTTTGCCCACGTGCACATACCCTGGTTTTACGAGAAAGTTTTGGGTGGGTCGGAGAGGGAGGTGAATTTATCTCTAGACTCATTAGAATTTTTCTTGCTGTTTGAATATCCCTACGAGGAGGTGGGGAAATGAAATGCTGGAGACTGTTGAACTGCCTGGAGTTGAGTTGCCTTCTAGGGTGGACAGGGTTGGAACACCATCTACCTCAATCAAGGCAGGGAGCTACAGCGTGAATTGCTTTGTATGCTGATACATTAGAAGATTCTTCGAAGGCAAAGGCCATGTCTTTTTTCTGTACTCCCAGGGTCCCTAGCACAGGTTCATTCACACAGTGGTACATGGTCTGGTATGTAGTACATGGTCAGCAAATACAAGCTCAAAGGAATTCAACTGTTTGACGTTCTCCCATGTAAATTGTGCATTTTCTTTTTGTACTCTGTACTTAAGTCAGTAACAATCTCTTGTTTTCCTAATGCTGCTTTTAATTTTTTAATAGGAAGTATGAAGCAACCTGCCTTGGCATGCAAACTTTCTTCTGTCATCCTTAGAATTTAAATTAACCTTCAAGGGTCCTGGCCGTAAAAACCCTTTTGAAAAAGATGGCAATTTGCCTCTGCCAGGGAGGCCTCTGCAAGGCAGGGCACATCAGAGTTGCTTCTGGTCATCAGCATGAGGGCTACAGTGCTGCTTTCCAACTGGAAAACCATAACTTAGAATTAAGGGTTAGCAGATGTGGTGGATTTGTCATGATATAAAGGTGCTTCCATTCTGTTCTTTTTTTTTTTTAATTTTTATTGAGGCAATTCCTTTTTTTTTTCTCTGGGAAAGATTCACTCTGAGCTAACATCTGTTGCCAATCTTCCTCTCTTATTTATTTTTTTTCTCCCCAAAGCCCCAGTATATAGTTGTATATCCTAGTTGTAAGTCCTTTTGGTTCTTCTTTGTGAGCTGCCGCCACAGCATGGCTACTGACAGACAAGTGGGGTGGTTCTGCACCCAGGAACCGAACCCAGGCTGCGGAAGCGGAGCACGCTGAACTTTAACCACTAGGCCATCAGGGCTGGCTCTCCATTTTATTCTTAAAGTCATCCTAATACAGTTTGAGGTTTCTTTGAAAATGTGACTAGTTTGTTTGAAGCACAATAACTGCTTGACTACTGAAGGATCTCTTAGGGGTTTATTGTGAAAGAGCATTCCATCTCAGCTGCAATGGCTTGGGGGACCCTGGTCTTTGTTTTGTTCCTATTGCACACTTTCCCTGGGACAGGTAGAGATAGGAGGTAAGGTGGGCAGTTTAGCTGACAGAGAGGTGAAGCAGTGGGGTGCGTGTGCATGCATGTTCACATGTGTGAGCTCTGAAGTGGCAAAGCCACTACACAGTAAGTGCCCCAGCGTGTCTCCCCGAGATCTCCTGGGAGGCATTACTGGTGTTAGGGATTTAGGAATTTGCCTCGCACTCTCCCGCCTCTGTCACCTTGTCCCCACTGCTCACCTCCTCTCCACCTTTCCAGATCGGATTCCATTTTAAACCATCAGCCTCCCACATGGGGTGCACATTCCCCAAGGAGGAAGCAAGACTCTCTACTGGGCTGCAAGAAAAGCATGTTAATATTTTTTATTTATATTATTTATATTTTATCTAAAAATAACTAAGTTAAACATTCTAATGCTTAATATATGGAACAATGGTGATGCCCTTATTTGGGCTGTAAATCAGGTGATGTGTCCCCTGTCCCAACTGGGCATGAAGTTTCTGGAAAAAGAAGAGGCTATGCATTCAAGGAGTTGACAGGGCATCTCATCGGTTTGTTACTTTGAGGTTGTTACGTCCTACATTCTTCATGCTACAGCAGGTCAGCCTGTATGGCTCATTGTAGAAAATTAAGAACTTTAAAAGGAAAAAAAAATTAAAATACTTTGTAATGAGATCAGGAATATCCATAAAATATATCACATACCACAAAGAGTTTTATTGGTTATCTTGCAGCAAACTGTATGAAAGAGTTGCCATTTTCAAACATGAATTTGGCAATTTTATTGTACAAAAAGACCAGGGTTTTAAATGTTCTCACCTTTTCTGAGCAGTCAGTAATGTTACCTAGCAGTTGTTAAAAAAACAACAAAAAAAACCTTAATGTCCCTTTAGGGTAAGATGGGAAAGAAAGTAGCTGCTTTTAGAAAGAATCTCATACTATGGAGACAGCATTTTTGAAGATTGATTGAAAATGTTTCCATTGTTTGGCAATTTTGTTGCTCAAAATGACATATTATAACCTATAAAATCCCTTAAATCTGCAAATTAAAAAATCTTGTAAACAGAGTTAACTTCCAAATGAAGACTTACAGAGATTTGGACTCATTAAAAAATGCATTGCCTTTTGATGTGCAAGATCATCTGATTATTAATAAGCAAGTTAGTTAGCCAAATTTCAACAAAAACCTTTGCTTAATTGATGGATGGATTAAAAAAATAGTATTATGATTTATGCAAAATGATGCACTTTCTCCTTTTGGATCTATGTTTATGTGAAATATCTTTTTAACCTATAACATCTACCAACAGGTATTCAAACAAACTGAACTTGTAATCAGACCTTTAAACTGCTTTATCAAAGCAGTGTTAAAAAAAGTTGTGTTAAAAAAAAAGATTTTCAAAAAGAAGCACATAAAATCAATCACTTGGCCTGCCATAAAACATTAAAAATATTAAACAGTATAAAATTTTGAGGACAACAAATATATTTTTGTTTCATTAATAATGAAAAATTAAATGAAATTTAAAATTATCTTAAGAATATTATTTATTTCAGATTTATCTCAATCTTTTGAAATTTTTATTTTAAAAGATGAGTGCATATATTCTTAATATGTATTTCCATGGGGCAACTGTTCAAAATTATGTTACTGATATTACTGCATGATCAACAAATTTGGAGGGCACTGTTTTAAAGTTTTCCTTTCTTTTCCTAAACTCTTAAAGAGTTTATTTACTTAGTACTTAATCCTAGAAGATCACAACTTTCTATGAGCACATGGCCTAAAAAGCATTAACGCTTCTTGAAGACAGACGGTATATGTTCTTCTTCATACTCCTCATAACAAAAAGCACAGTGCCTTTTTCATAGTAGATGCTTGATTAATATTTCCTGCTGGATTGTTTCAGATTGTGAGCTTCTAGATACCAAAGTGTGGATATCATTAATCTTTTTACTCCCTAAAGCACCTTGAATTGAATTGCATGCAATTCCATGGCAGTGAGAAGAGTGTCCTATCCATGGAGAGCTTCCAGAATGGGATTTGACGCTGACCTCCTTTATTCAGTTAGGTAGTTCCGAGGTCTGGTCCCTAGGTTTTCAGGTCCCTTCACTTCTCTGACCACGGGGAAATAATACCAGTCAGTTCATGAGCCAAGTTTTGGAAAAACCACCTGTGGCTTTGGACAGAGAAAGGCACTGGTAACTTGTCTCCAGGGGGATCCTGAGCCAAGTAAGAACACTGCTAGTTGCTCAGGGACCTCTAAAGGAGGTAACTAGGACTTTGGTAGGCCTGAGAAAGCTGGGTGAAGAAAGCTCAGAGATCAGAGAACTAGCAACAGAGGCGATCACAGCTGTCTATAAGGTGCACTGTGCAAACTCATTAGTAGGAATTGCCCAGGATGGAACCACAGAAAAGTCTTTTAAATGGGTGAGTTTTTCTGGGGATGATGCTTATAGCGTCAGAGTGGCTTCCCAGGCTTTTGGCGAGGGGTGTACTGTGAGGGGTGACACTGGTAAACTGAGGAACATGAGGCCCATTTAGCTCTACTGTTTCAATCAACTTTGGCTTTTGTATGTTGTATGTGGCTCAAGCCCCAGCAGACTGACTAGACAACGTGAGAGGCTGGATAGAAATGTAGCTAATGCCAAAAAGTTTGACGCTACATCTGTTGAGTCTCACAGCATGCCAGGTGGTCACAAGGCGGGGGTGGTCGCACCCTCTCAAAGGGCTCTTTATATTTCTTTTTTCTTCCCTCTCAAACGTGGCATAGCTGTATCCTTAACCATAAATACCATCTCTTATATAATCCTCCAACTATTGTAGACGCATGTTCATACTTGATTGTGAAGATTTTTTCCTGTCTTTATAATTTTTTTAAAAAAGGAAAAACAGGGAATAACAAAGAATAATGTAATAGTCATGATCTTATGAAAATTTTTACATTTTTAACATTTAGGCTCAGATGAAATCAATCCTTGTTGACCATGTTAGAACTTCAAGAATTACATCAAATGGTAAGTATCCATGTTTTGTTTTCCTCCTGGTCTTAATAACTGCATTCGTTTACTTAAATACTCAGGCTTATTATTTACAATCTGATAGAAAACATATTGACCGGGACATTAGAAGAATGGGGTTCTAGTCTCGACTTTTCACCCCTCAGTTGTGGGTCTCCAGACAAATCTCTTAATTTCTTAGCAAGACCCTTAGTTCTGCATAAATATGATTCTGTAAAAATAGTCATACACTTCCAAGTCTTCTCAGTTCTAGGTAAGACATCTTTAATTCCTTCATCTGTGTATTATGAGAGATGAATTCTAGACTATGTTCCATTTTGATCCCCCTCCTCTGGAGATTTTTTCATCTGCCAAATCTCATCCTAAATTTTGGTGCCCAGAATGGAACTGATTTTCTAAGTATGAAGTGATTAGTGCAGAAAAATTGAGTTGATTAATTTCCGTGGTCAAGGCACTATACTTCTATTAATGAGGGCAAGATAAAAAAAAAGAAAAAGAAAAATCCTGCATTTTTTTTTTTTTTGAGCAACATCACACTGTTGGCTCATATTAAATGGAAGCTCAATTAACTCCCTTAAACGTTTTCACATAAACTGTCACCAAACCTGGCCATTGCTGTGTGGAGTTGGTTTTTGAGCTTAAGTATAAGCCTTCTATTTAAATCTGCAAAGTTTAATTTTATTGGTTTTAGTCCAGTGTTCAGTCTGTTGTGGAAGTTTTGAATCTTAATTTTGTTTTCTCAAAGAGTGCCCAGATTTGTAGGCACTTCCAGAGGGTTTAAATACCCTCAAAGTTAATGACTGTCCCTTTAACTCCTTCTGAACATGATTCAAGTGACTTGAATGCATGTGTGCTGTTTTTCTCTTTATTGAAGTTTTTTAGGAAAAAAATGTCAATTTACACAACAAAGTATCCCAGGATTTTTCATAGAAAGAATAAGCAATTTATACCCATTGCTTTAGACTTTCACATATTTTTGTGCCTGTCTGGTTAGTAGATGATGGACGTACCGCAGAAACAATAACTTTGCATAGCCTACAGGTGTGTGCCCAACTCTATTATTTCTGCCAGAGAGGATATTGCATCTGATGTTGGATTGGATTACGTTTTTCTTTTATCCAGAGGCAATTCTCCTGCCCTCATGAGGAACAAAAGACAAAAACAAAACAAAACAAAACAATGCTTTTCCAATTTCTCAATTCCAAATTTCTTTTTTCTAATTTCCAATTTCTAGAATTCAGTCTAATTAAGTCCTCTTCCTAAAAGCCATCAAGGACTCTCATTTCATTATTAATCTTTCTGGTCCCTTCTACATTGCTTGTATCTCTCTGATAGCACTTCACATAGTCTGTCCTGTATTAAGTTTATGGGATTAATCTACATTTATCTCTCCTCTTAAATTGTGCTTCCTTAAGGGACAACAACCATGTCTTAGCCATTCTCATTCATTCTTGGAACAAGTATTGATGGAGCCCATCTGGTGCCAGGCACTCTGCTAGGCACTCAATTCCATGCCCCTCCTCTTAATGACCAGCACAGAGCTCAGCTGACTGACTTGAATTGAAATCAATCTACATGACTTGACCTAAACCAACACTTAATCATCTATTTTGTAAAGTCTGTGGGAAATATGAAAGAGTTTATTGAAGGGGATCCAAATCACTGTAAATTAAATTAGAGCCTCACGTATGTCAGCTGTTCCCTACTCTCCTCAGAGCACCGTTAACTGTTTGAAGTATCTAAGCTATGGCCAAAAGCACTGAAGTACTGTGAAATATAGACTCATATCCAAGCCGCTCCATGGGAGAAGTGGAGCTTCAATGACAAAAACAAGTTTGGAACTTAGTAAGTGCCATGAAGAAAACCAACTTGGACATTTAAGCCCACATATTGATTAAAACTATGGGTCCCCTGGAAAAGGGAGACATGTACATATTATATATTAATTATCTAACACCAAAAACAAGAGAGAGAGAGACACAGACAGAGAATGAATAGTCTTTTCATTGCTGAACATTTGGATATGAATTATAATGGTTTATTGTAGGGGAGTGGTCATATGCTCTCGCTTGGCAAATATCTATATTTTCAAGTTCTGAGCACTGTACCAGTAGTTTTTTTTTTTAAAGTTATTGCTTTACTTTTTTTTCAAATATAAGCTTGAACAGAATCAAGGCAGCAAATATTCCTTCCTCAATTTAAGATTTGACAATTTAAGAGGAAAATGCTCATTCATCATCTTTCCCTTTTAGAGACCATAAATTATTGGCTCATATACCATGTGGCTTGGATTCTAGGAAAAGTTAGTGTAAACAAACCCAAGTTACAATGCGTGGAGTAAGAGAGTGAGTCATAAACAAAACACAGACATATGCTCTCATATAAATAAGGGCCTGGATCATCAGCTTCCCAAAGTCTGCTTCCCATTAATTACACAACAAAATGAACTTTCCATATGTAAGCCCAATCACTTAACTCTGGCAACTTGCACAACACAAAGACCAGGATTGTGCCTATTTAGGCACTAACAAAACTGTATTTCAAAATAAAGAAAGTCCTCTCAAAATATCATCAGGTATTGCGGGGCAAGAAAATCCCTTGGAGGAGTGTTTTTGAGCACTGAAACTATACCCAGCAACCCAGGAACCCTGCTTGAGGATGGTCTGGATCCCCTACTGAATTTCAAGGTAATATCAGGCTTCTTCTTTTTTATTCTGAGCTCTGTCATCTTTATGGGGCAAGCCCTGGGTCCAGGCCACACAGGGTGTTCACAGACATTGCTGGGATCATTGAACAGTTGAAATTCCCTCCATCAGGACCTTCTCTCTGTCTTTTGAAACTGTTCATTGGTAGCACAAACTCACATTTCCTCATTGTTGTATGAAGGCTACCTGGTCTCTCTTACTTTAAAGAGGTATCAAGGAAAAATATAACAATCCTGGGGAAGAGGATTCTTCAACAGGTGAGAAACTCAGAGAGGTGGAGGCAGCTGAATTCTCTCCTTGTGTTCCTTTCAAAAGCAGACCTCATAAAACAAACTGAATTCATTACAAAGGAGATTAAAATAACAGATGTCACATTTTAGGAGTCTTGGATGGAGGAGAGGGGAGGAAAAGGACTTTATTCTTTGCTAGAGGAGGTGTATGTGGTTTTCAATCATTCATTTACTCAACGATTATTTTTGTAACATCTACTCTTTGCATCATACCATAGACCATACAAGGTAAGTGGAATACATTGTTCCTGCTCTCCTATGAAACTAAGGGAAAGGGGAAGAGACTAACATTTTTGGAGAATCTACAGTGCAGTCTGCAGTATTTTACATATTTCCTCAGTTAATTATTAGCAACCATGTGAGGACATTACTATCTCTATTGTACAGAGATGAGAACTGAGACCTCAGAGGTTAAATAATTTTCCCAAGGGCACACATCTTAGAAGTCATGGACTCAAGGATTCAAGCCAGTGCTACCCTGTTTCAAAGCCAGTTTCATACCATATTTTCTTAAGAAAGCAAAGAAGATAGGGAGCTAGAGAGTGAGAAAACCTAGGTTTTCCTGTTAATTTTCTAATATTGACTGCATCAGAGTGCCAAATTTCTCTCAATTTCACAGTCTCGAAGCACTCTTCCAATCCCCAAATTCCATAATTAAATAACACAAGATATTACTACAGATTATCCATGTTATTTCTGCTAGATTAGGTGTTCCTGCACATTGTTTTGATCCTGTTGCTTTTTCCAGTTCAAATGCCTTTAATGGTTCCCTATAGGGAGTCAGACAGCCAATATAATGAGTGAAATTGGTTGGGATTATGAAGGAAGCTGGGGAAGGAGGGATGAGGACAAGGGAAACTAAAGAGAACATGGCCCATCTAATGGGGTACGACGTTATTCTGTATCAATCAATTGTTGTCAGGTAGGAATCTGAGCCCAAAGTTATCAGATAGTCTGAGTTTGAAAAGCCAGAACTTTTGATTATTATGTAAATCTTCTAATGTTTACAAGCTGCTAATTAGTTTTTTAAAAATGTATAACCCTCTGTAGGCCAATCAAAATAAAAGTGCAGATAGCTATTGGCCAATGGCTGCTCTTTTGCACTGTCCTTCAGAAGGGTGACCATGACTCATTCTAGAATTTCAGGTACTCCATGTTCTGACCCCAAACCTCTCTTCCAGCTGTATCTGTCGTAGTTTCCACATACACTCCTATCTCAGAGATGTTATAAATCTGTCCCTTCTGCTTCTATCTGCTATTTAATTTGATCCATCCTTAGAAAGTCATCTCAACTCTTCTCTTCCCAGATCATCTCACTGTCCTCCAAAGTCCCTTAGTACCATTCAGTTGGAAATTAATGACGTATCAATCGCTAAATGCTATCTCTGTTAGTGTTGAGATTGTTATTCAATCTATTCATTTTTTAACATTATTTGGTCATCTCATATTTTGAAGTCAGGCCTTCTCAAATAGTGTGTAAGTTCCCCTAGGGCAGAGGTGAATCTTATACTCTTATGGATCAGTGTGGCAGGTGCTGAAAAAATATTTAACAATTTGTAACAAAGCCTTATAGAAATTCTAGTAAGATGAGCTGGATATAGCAGTCAATACCCTCATGAGTAGGGGGCCTTTGACTGTGCCCTGAGATAAGGATATTTGGAGGAAGGAGAGAAGATAAAACTTCTAACAATAGTTCATGGATGTTATGATCTGAATCATAACATGACTAAATTATGAATTAATATGATTAAATCATGACATGACATGGCTTCATTTTTGACATGAGAGGGATCATAGTGATATATCATTTTGAATGTGTGATTGGTGTTTTCATCTGCTATTTCATTTCTTTCTCACCACTGTCTAAAGGGCAGAAATTACTTTTCCTGTTTCACCAACGGGGAAACTGAGACTCAGAAGTCTCAGTAAGACTCAGCGGCTTACCTAAGGGAATGAATTAAAAGTACTGCAGGCTGTACAATAACCCTAGTCCTCGAGTTCCAAATCCAGTTTCCACTGTGCATCTGTGTTGTGGCCAGAAAGAGTCCAGGTTTCCAAATTCAGGTAATATTTGTAAGTCAGTTCACCCCTCTGGGCTCTATTTCCTCATCTGCAACTTGAAGGGGTCTGCAGAAGTCCCTTCTAGTCTAGTCTAATCCAGTCTTGTCAATTCCAGTTTAAGCAACAAGAGAAAGAGACCTCCTGGGAGGATGCTCTGAGGTTATTCCAGTGGCTCCCAGAGGTAGAATGAAGAGGGCGACGGGTGAGTGATATCTTTGTCTGTCTGTCTCTTTGTCACATCTGTCTCACAATCGTTACTCTGTTCTCTCTCACTGCCTCCTTTCTCTCTATCCCTCTTTCTCTCTCTCCTCTCTTTTAGACTGACTACAGCCTGCCTGGACCACTGAAGATCATTCTTACTGACAGTCATTACACAGTTCTTCCACGTTGCCTGAGGCCATCTCCGCAGCAATGAGCAGGAAAGACCTTGCCCCCACTTCGCAACAGCTGGGTTCAGTATGCCAAACTTCACTGGAACCAAGAAGTTTTTCAAAATCTCTCCATTAATTACAGGAAGCCCAAAGCACTGTCCCCCTTTCTCATTAACACAGTTGCTTTCAGTTGCCACTAAATTATCTCGCCACCATTAAACCAACAATCTAATTAGACTCCTGGAAATGGAAAGAGCCAATGAATAAGGCAGGCACACTACTTGCATCTCAAAACTGATCATAAAATATTTGTGCCCTTTCATTCTTGGCCACATAAAATCTGCCCCTGGATGAGTCTCCTTTCATTCTCTCCCATTTATAAAGAGGAGCTTGAATATTTGATATAAAATGAGTATCTTAATAGAAATCGCTTCATGTACGGGAGGTTTTCTTTTCTGCATTTCGCCCAAGCGTGGAGTCCTCATTACAATAATCGCACCTGACTCCCCCTGCATACGATGCCTCACAGCCAAACCTCCCACTGGGCTTCAATGGAGATGTGAATGATACTATCACTGGGAAGAAGATAAAATGTATTATTATCATTACTCTATTTTTAAGAGGGTCTGACTATGGCAAGATATGGTTGGGAGAGTAATCTGTGCGAAGCATTCAGAGAAGGTAAATTGAGTTAAACTTCTCACAGACATAGCACTTTCAAACCTGTCATTAAACCTTCTGTCTTTCCTAAAATCTCAGCTCTGGAAAGAAAAAGAATTAGTTAAATCACATCCAGACATGTTCATTGAGTATTTACTATGCACCCAGCACTGCGCAAGGTTCTTGACCCCTAAATATGATTACAAGTGCTTAATAGTAGTGTTCCTGGCTTTTGCTTCTCTTCTTTTCATCCCATATAAGCAAAGTTCTGGGAATTCATGGGATACTCAATACTCACTGAATGGGACAAAACCTAAATAGGAAATGGTTGCTGCCCTTGGGAAACCAATACTCTGACCACAATGTAAGGCTATCATATATAAAATAATTAAATCACAGCCTAGGCCAATGTATTTTCCAGCCTTCCATTGAGTGATTTTTCCTGAAAATCCCATAGAACTTCTGAGTGAAAGGAGACACTTATGTGTACAAGCTCTCCTTCTCTTCTCTGAATAGACACCTACTCATGCATTGCACATATCATGCCATATAGGCTGACTCTCTAACTTGAAAATAATCATCACCCAAGGATATCCTGGTGGATCAGCCAGGAGCTGGTCTCCCATTACTGAACAAAAGATTCTGGAGGCCCCAGAGGTCCCTCACAGGTTGCTCCCTCTGCTGAACATTGTCAGGATGGTTTGCTGTTTCTGGTGTTAATACGGAAAATAAAGGCAAATCATTGCCTCTCAACTGTAATGAATATAAGGCTAGAATATGTGTTTTCAGGCACCAGATAGTTCTGTGTAGGAAACAGTTGTTCCATGCATTTTGATCAATACTTAATGATTACCTATTGTTTGTCCACCTTAGGGCTGGGTACCATGGTTTTAAAGTTGAATAAGGTCTGAGAAAAGGGAAGTGGATAGGCCAGTGTGGGACAGAGGCATGAGCACAGACACTACATTAAATGCAGCGATCGATGATTAATGGGCTTATGGGGGCCATGGAGCACAGAGGATGTGGTATCCAATTTGGCCATGGGGTGGTTCTCAAAGTAGGTGTAAAGGAAGGCTTCTTAGAATTGAAGGCACCTATGTTGAGTCTTGAAGAATAATCATGAATTAGCCATCCAAATGGCTTGAGGGGTGGGCGAGGGAGAGAGGAGCATTCTAGGGTGGAAAACAGATAGTAGCAATAACAATAACAACAACAATAGCAGCAGCAACATCAGCACTCATTTGCTGAACTCTTCCTCTGTGCCAGGCACTCTGCTAAGATTTTCACAAGGATTGTCTCATTTGCTCCTCACCACAATCCTCTACACTAGGTGCTATGCTTTTCCTCATTTTACAAATGTGAACATTGAGGTCTGAGATCACCCAGCTGGTAAGTGCAGCACTGAGATTTTAATGCAGATGATCTGAAGCAAGAACACATGGGTTCAACTAGAGCATGGCATGGCCCATGGGTGGTGTTAAGAAAAATGAGCCAAAACTTAGAATGGAAGGGTGTATGCCCTTTTGGAGTCCTGGAGTATCATTTTACAGGCCTGCACAGTGATTATTAATTATCTAGGAAAATGTATCCTTGTTGGATTTGCTATCCACTACTGATTAAAAGGCCTAGACTCTGCCAGGTAATAGGATAACTTGTAGATTTTTGCCCAGAAAAGATGCAAATGATTTCTGTCTGTAGGAAAGATAAGCCCAGAGGTTGTGGTTTTATTGCCCAGTAAGACATTAACTGAACAATCTTGTTCAACGTTCTTTCTCCAATGTCTACATTCCTATAACGCCCTGTTCCGCCAATTCTGTGGACTAGCTTTATCACCATGTTGGTTTCCTCATTAAAGAGTGGAATGAATCTTTGACATTTGTTTTAGTTTTTTGAAAACTATACTCTACCAGTGAGGATCCCAAAGGAGTTTGGTGCTGGTTGACATTTCTAAGGAGACGGGGCTGGAGCAGAAGGCAGGGGCCAGATTCTGGAGAGTTTGGTGTTTCTCAGGGATCTTTATAGCCTTGGCCATGAGAACAGCTCAGCTGCTCTAGGATGTCCAGATTAAATCAGAAAAGAGCTTATTTTCCCCTTATTGGGTGAAAATAAAAAGAATGTTTGGAGGTTTTTCAGAAGGCCTTTGCTGTGATGAGGTCTTCAGAGAAGTGCAGAAGCTTCCAATCTTCCAACCCTGGTGGGTCTCTTCATGGCCCAGAGCCAAGGGGAGGGGGCTTTTCATGAGACTGTCGCATTCAGCAGAGCTCTCTAGGCAAACAGAGTCATTCTGTGCTGCTTCAACATGGGTCCATAGGTAGCACTTTTCAGACAACTTGAACAATTAGTTTTTAAATAAAGCTTTATTTTCTCTAGATATTTTTGAAGGTTTTCTACTGTATATTTTAAGTGATTAGTTTGAACTTGCAGGAATTTATTTTACAATTTGAAGACTTCTTCGATTTGTGTACTGATGACCTTTGGAAGTTCCAAATCCTATTAACTTACACATTTAGTTGCTCTATTTTGGTTCTTTTCAATGACAAGACTTTTGGCTGAATTGACCTGTTATTTTGGTTAGGGGCTTCAGATCATGATTCCACATAGAACAAAAAGCAAGTGAAATAAATAATTTTCCAATTTTTAAATTCCTGTTCACTGTTTTTTGCATCTGGATATTATTTCATTATTCTGGGCCCCTCCCCATAGATGGTTAAGAGAAAAATCAGGCATCCCAGAATTTGGGAATTAGAAGTAATTTTCATGATCATTATGCTGTGTCTACTAGAATATGGATTTCATTCTGATTCCATCAGAAGTAAGAATTCATACTTTTATTTGTAAAGGTAATTAACTTTTCAAGCTTCAAGTTTTGTATCTTGAATACAGGTATCAGTCAGTTCTGACTGGCTGATAGTTTGGTTAATAACTAAATGATTTACTTAATATCAGTCTCTGCCTTCAGAAGCAAAATGTCTAAAAATTTAATAGACTTGTGAAATTTAAATATTTTCACTTACTCATAGGCTCTGGTAGTTTTAAATAAGGCAGATCGAATTTGAGAGAATAATGGATTCACCTTGATATGAAACAGATGATACACACTAAGAGCTGTGCTCACTCTGCTTTCCTCCATTATCTAAGTGGGCTACAGCTTAAGCAGTTGAGATTTCCTGATAGCAACCCTGATACTTGTCTTTTTTTCTTCTTGGATTTAGGACGAAAGACTATGGGGGTGTGTGTGTGTGTGTGTGTTTGTGAGAGAGAGAGACAGTAAGAGATGGGGAGACACAGAGACAGAGAGAAGGAGACAGCATCAGAGAGAGACAGAGAGAGAAACAGAGAGAGCGAGAGAGAGGGAGAGACACACAGAGAAAGAGAGGGAGAGAGACAAAGAGAGAGTGAGAGAGAGACACAGAGAGAGACAGAGAGACACAGAGAGAGAGACACACAGAGACAGAGAGAGACACAGAAAGAGAGAGAACAAGAAGGATACATCTGCTTGCTTTTCCATCATTCCTACTCTAGATTTTCAGATGTGGAACCATAGAGATTTTGTTTTCTTGGTATTTTGCTGAGTTCCTATAGAATTTGTAACCTACTTCACATCTCATCTTAAATACAAAGGAGGTGGACATGTTTCAGTAGTGAAATCATGAATTCTCTACATAGTGCATGACTTCCCTGAGAAGTTAGCACAACACGTAGAAGATCAGAAAAATTAGCCTGACTTATTGAGGTATGGATTATCTGGTAGGGTTATTAAATCATTATTGGCCCAGCGCAATAGAAGTTATTTCAAATTATGCATCACTTTGGACAAACTTTATTGAAGCTTTTACTGCATTAGCCCTAATTACTCCCAATAATGATGCAATGCTCCCTGGAATCACACCTCCTTCACTATGCCCAGGGACGGCAGTGATCAATTGCTACTGAGCAGTTTGATCACGAAGGCTGACCTGCTAGAGCCCCAGCAGCAGCCACTGCCATCCCTCCCTCCCAGGAAGCAGCTCACAAACTGACATGTTCTCAGTCTGGCCACCCTCTCCTGCGGATCCTCTTCTCCTCCTTCTCCAACTCAATAACTTCATAATCAGCATGCCTCCCAGACTCGGAGAAGCTAAAAAGTTGCCTTAAACAAAAAAATACACACACACACACATATACACACTTGAGCTAGAAAAGACATATTTTTAAACTTCTGACCCACATCCATTTCTCCCACATTGTAATGTTTACAAAATAAGGTGGGAAATGTTCCTTTTCTTTCTTTTACCAAAGATTATCTATTTGAAAAAGTACCATTAGGACCATAGACTGATTAATTATTTGGCAAGTATTTACCAACAGCCTACAACATGTCTGTCAAATGTTTTCCATTTGATGTGTTAAGCAGTTCCAAGATGGAGCACATTTGTCTCCAACATCTTCTGCCACATCTGGTACTGTGTAAGCACACAGTTACTGCCTCGCCATCATTCATTTCACTCGGGGATCATTTACTGAGCATCTACTCTGTGTCAGGAACTGTACTTGGTACTTTAGCATCCATTATTTTTAAATGAAAGGAATTTCTAATTAATTGAATTATTTCAGTATTTTTTTATCCTAATAAATGACTTCTTAAATTAATTTTGCTGTATAACACTTCATTTTACTCTTCTTTCCTTTTTTCTCCTCTGCGCTTGTCTAGGTTTTCAAATCCATTCCGTAGAAATGACGACCTATTTAAGTTGATTTCTGTATACAGCCAGAAGTCATTCTAAATAACATTGCTTATAGTGAAAGATGAAGAAAGAGACTCTAAAGAAAACAGAAATTGAGTTGTCTCATCAGAAATTTATATGACTAATGCACAAGCACTCAACTGAAGGAAATCAAACCCAGACACTGTTTATTAACTGCCTACTATGTGCCTGACTTTGGTTAAGCATCAAATTACGAGTTTCACTCATTGTTCCCTAAAAGAAGTAGGAGTCCATAGTTAGGGAGAAAGAAATTTTTCTAATGTTTGTTAGACACATTTTGCTAACATTGGGCTTATGACAGAAGTGAGATTCCACTGGAAATCAGGCGGTAAATCAAGAAATTTGGGTTCCAATCCAATTGCGTGACTTCAGGCAAATTGCTGAATCTCGGAAGCATCGGTTTCCTCACATGTGAAACAGGGCGTTGGACACGAGCCCAGGTTGTGTGACCCCCAACTCTCTCAGATTTGTGGGAAGCTGTTTATCTGTGGGGAGCGGAATCTCAAGAAGGCCTGGACCCCAGCACCTGGGGTAGATCTTTGGCTGTTTCCCCCAGAAGTTCTGCTCAGCAGCCTGAGACCCGGAAATGGACCAAATCTGTGAAATTCTCATGAGGGTCTCATTTTAGCACTGCCAAAAATAAACAGCCCATTCCTGCATCCTGAAACAGGAGAGCATCAGCTCAGCTCTGATTACCAGAGAGGTAGGCTTAAAAGTTTAATACTCACCTGTTTCTACGCCCGTTTGGCACATCTGTAAATTACTGAACGCAAATAGAGGAGGCAAGCCCACAGAAGCATGGGATCCCAAGAATGCGTTCTCTCACACTGAATGAAAAGAGTTCAGGGGAGGAAAATGGGGGACCACCTGTCTTTTGCCCCTGGGAAATATCTGTGCTTGGCAAGCAGAGGCGGAAACACATAGGCTAATTTCTAAATCCATAAAGGGAGGTCTCCAGAGCTTAACCGACAAGGTCGAACAAGCAATTATCTGGGTGGGTAGTGCAGACCTCAGCCCAAATCTTTTGCTCCAGCCAAGTAATGACTTTCCAGAGTTACAGGCATGGCACCAGTTCCCACTTCCAGGGCTCTGTCCACGTTGCTCCCTCTGCCTGGACGCCCTCCCACAAAGGTGCTACCGATCCATCAAGTCTCAGGGGTAGCTTCTGCCCCATTCCTCTGTGACTTTCCTTCCTCTGACTTCTTCTTGTTCTTATCATTGGCAACATTTACCTGGCATTTCCACCAAAAACTTTTCATTTCACACCTAGCATGTGAAAGATGTGAAGATTCAGGATCATATTTGAGAGATGACCCCATTCCTTCAGGGGATTTCTCAAATGGTTGGAGAGAACACCATTTCCAAGAGAGGTTAAGAGCTACTCCCACAAAAAATGGGTTTTATGGTGAGATAAAATTGTGAAATTCTGGGTCTCTCGCTCCTGGAACCTCACAATGCACATTGGTCAATTAAAGGCTCTGAGAAGCCCTGCGGAAAGGAAGCAGATATAATGCAGCATTCCCTATGCTCACTTAACTATGAAAACATGTTTTATCACAAAACACCTACTAATATTTTGTGGAACTCAATGTGGGAAGTGTCATTCCAAATATTTCTTTCTGTTATTTCAGTTGAGTTCATTTTCTAATTACCAACGATTTCTATGAAGGAGGTAGGTATGTAGACAAGTTGAGTTCTCTGCTCAAAGCAACCTGCTGAATTAGAAAATGAGTTTAGAGTGAACATCACTAATGAGTCTCTTCTTGGGCTTCTAATCATAATAGGCATTTCTAAATACTGCAGTACACTTAATATTTACCAATGCATTAATTCCACAAATGTTTATGCAATGTGCCATCACTGTGCGTGCTATGAAGATAGCAAGAATCTAAATCATGGGTTCTACCTCTGAGGTATGAACAAGTCTGTTATGAGGTAGAAGCAGTTAAATAGAGACATTTCTTATGTAGTCTACGAGTAGGTGGTAAATGCATGGTAGATACACTGGATGCTACAGGCATTCGGAGGAGGTGTGGCTGGCTGGGCCTTGAAGATCTGTGGGATGTGAATAGAAATTGAGTAAGGCTGTCCTTAAAGAAAGGTGTTAAGCCAAGTCCGAGGCCTACCTTCCTGGCAGTAGGGATGAGTGTGGCACAGTGGGAGCTGGTGCAGAAACTGGTGGGAGATTATGTGGGGAGTAGAGGAAGGCAGAATATCTGAGATGTCTGAATAAGGAGTTTATATTTTATCAACTGCCAGTGAGGAGTCTGGTGACTATTTAGGAATTCATGACATCATGGGGTAGAATGAATCAAAGCTGTAGGGGAACTCTGAGTACTGTCTTCCAACCCCAGTGAGCAAGGGAGGTAGTGAAATGCAGGATGGGTTTTGGACCTGAGTTGGAATCCTGACTGTGCATGGGTTCCTAGGACAAATATCTTTACTCCCAGCTCTAGGCAAGTATCTACTCTTAGCTTCCTCTTCTGAAATGAAGACACAGCATTTATTTCACAGAGTTCTTTTATGAGTTGTATGAGATAATATATATAAGGCCCTTGATGCAGAGATTAGTAATTAGTAAGACTTGATGAAGAGTAACTAATACTATTATCCTTTAATTGCTTTTGCCTCCAGGTTCTGAGCTGATCTCCTTCCTTTCTTAGACCTCTTCCCACTTGGAATATCCAGTGCTGAAATAGCTCACATGCTCAGTGTCTATGCGGGATTGGCTAAACAGAGAACTCTTACCTCTATTCAACAGCACATTCCCAGTGGGCCGTCTCCATACCCACCTTCTCTGGAATGAATCCAAAGCATCTGAAAGGTGCTCACCTGCATCCGACGTTGCTGCAGATGCAGCAAGGAGAGATAACACTGGGGTTGGTGGAATCGCAACACTGTCAACTGTGGCTGGCTTCTTCCTGGTCATCATGGTGGAGGCTGAGCCCTCGTTCTTACTATGCGTTGTCGTCTGGTCCACTTTTAAGTGGGGACTTGGCATCCCTAAAAAACAATAACCCCAAAGCCTACAGTTACTGTTAACAGAACAGGAAGACAGACAACATAAAACCTGAAAGTGATTTGAGGAAATTGTCCAATGATCTGACCTCCTTCTGGTACAAGAATAAAATTGTATAATATTTAAAGAGAAATAAATTGGCAGCACAACTGGTTTTGGTTTTGTGGCTGAGGTTAGTGGTGACGACATTCCAGGTTGGCTGACTGGAAGAGGGGCTCGGGGTCCTGACCTAAAGAGGTGGTATAATCCATCAGGCAGGCTTTTGCTCCCTGAGGATCAAGAAACCTGTCTCTGCAGAGGTTGTGTGGTGCACAGCATGACGGGGAGAAGTGGCTCCCACCCTAGTGAGGCTTCTCATCTCATGTAGCTGGGGAGACAAGACTAAATGAGAAGGAAAAAACTGGGCAATAAGTACGGGCAGGCTTGTGTGTTATTCATCCCACGTGCTCAGGGAGTTCTAAGATGTAGGGACTTGTGTGGGAAGAAGTGAGAAAAGGCTTTCCGGAGCTCATGCCAGAAGAGCAAGGATGAGGGAAAGGCGTTCCTAATGCTGAGTGACAGGCATATGCTGGTCATGGAGTGGGGATGAAGATGATTTAGACAAGAGACCCGCCTGCTGGAGGTGGAAGATGCATCCTGGGGACTGGTGTGTCCCAACAGTCACTAGGCTAAGAGTTTTGGGGGCCTTTGAGTGTCTGGGCATAATAAACATCATAAGTCATGTAATTATGATGCTGAAAAGCCTGGGTAGACTCTTGTGAGGTGCTTCTGTAAGGGCCTGGAAATTTACTATATAACAAATTGTAAGAGCTATTCTGGAATCTTGTTGCCTGGGCTTGAATCCAGGCTCTCTTCGTTTTCAGCTGTGTGATCACAAGCAAGTTACTTGACCTCTCCAAGTTTTAAGCTTTCTTAGCTGTAAAAATGGGATGGAACAGTATTCCCTCGTAGGGGTGGTTGCGAGCATCCGGGAGCCAATCAATGTGAAGTGCTTAGAACAGCGTCTGGCGCATTGTCCACACTATACAAGTGTTTCCCGTTATTACTATTCCTATTATTACGACTGTCACTGAGAACCTGCTGCTTCCTCAGGCCCAAGTGAAACCAGCCGGCAAAGGCTCACTTCTCTTCCCTGACATGACCAAGGATTTCTGGGCACCTTCTCCATCCCCAGCTGCAAAAAAGTGACTCTCTAACTCATCCAAGCATAAGTCCAGAGGCTGGGGTGTCTGAATCCATGCCAAATGGTCATCTATTCAGAGTGCCTTCATTTGTAGGCCACTTGCCACTGACAGCAACAACAACAAATGGGGCTTTTTCATAGTAGTTCTTGACCCTTTTTTTCTATCCCAACCAACTTGAGCGATGCAGTTCATCTTGGAGTAACATTATCTTACCGCCACAGTGAGATCAGCTGACTTGGGCCTAAGGCCAGATCGGTAGAGCACATAGCATGGAGGCTACTATTTTCTTAATTTTACAGATGAGGACAACACATTTCTGAGAGGTTAAGAGAGAAACGGCTAAATTTATACAGCTCCTAATGTCAGAGTGGGAAGTTTTCAAGTAGCCAGATGCTAAACCCGGGGATCATCTTGGTCTGCCTGCTGTCTTCTCACACCTGCCCACAACCCCAGTCTGCCAACAGCATGTTTCCTGCTCAGGACACAGAGGCCCTAGTATCACACCTAGAAAAGGCACCTGCAACCACCTAAGGAAGAAAGTCATGCTGACGTTTTCATTTACCTTCCTCCTCCTCTCCATCCCATGTCTGAAACTCCTGCTTGAGATGTTGTGAATAACAATACCATTTATGCTTTTTTAGATTTTGTATTTCATAGCATTTTGACAGTGGAGGGAGACAAACATCAAATTCCATGACAGAGAGATTGCAAGGCACACTCATCAAGAAATCAGGAAGTGCAGCAAACGCGTATAGTATGCCTGTAAAATATGCAGGTGCGCCAGGGATAGGCGAGGTACACACACGTATAATCTGTAAAATGCACACGGAATCATCTGAGGGGAGATACATTCCAATAGTTAACAGTGGGTATTCTGGAGCAGGAGAACACAGGGCAGATTGGTGAGGAAGGGGGAGTTTTTACTTTTACCCCTTAGCCTTCTGTATTGTTAATATTTTATAAACCACAAACGTATTAAACTCTTTGTCCATTGAGAAATTAAACATAGTTTGGGAAGAGTCTAGAAGTCTATCAGAGTATGGGCACTGGAGTAGATTGATGTGCTTGAATAACTGGCTGCTAACAAATCTGAAACAGGGATAGCAGGCTGGAATCTGATGAAAATTCCCCACTTTGGTACCCTGCACCACCACGGCCGTGTTCCCATCAAATGGATGCAGGGTACCATAGCACACCTCCGGAACTCGAAGCTGTCAGAGTTCTATTGGATAACGGCTTCTTTGGAAAAACTCACTGATATGTCATCTTTGTACCTGGTTGGTACAAAGGTTGCGCAGGTAGTTCTGTGCTCAAATTATGACATGCTCAGGGAATGAGCCATAAACAGGATTAGCAGGCGGATATTTAACTCTCACTTGGGAACAAACTGATTTCAAGTCATTTTACTTGTGCCCATTTTCATGCAAATGTTCACAATCCAAATTAGTCTCAGTCCACATCATTTCATTAAAGTTGATCCGATCAGACCTCTATTGGGTACACTTTGCTACTCAAGTGTTTATGTAATGGAATACGTTAAAAGTAATAAAATGACACTTAAAACACTGTATAATTTAGATTGTCAATGTTTAGCTGTCTTGAAAACCCTAGATAATTTAGGATTTTCTAGATTATAGTACTGTTTGCTAGTTGCCATCCAATGAATTTGAAAACAAATTGGAAAAAAAAAAGCCCTGACATTTTCTCAGATATTTTTGGGTTTTGAGAAGATTATGGAAACAATCCCAGGAATAGTATACATGAGTAAGAATACTAGATAAGCTTTCAACAAAGGCTAATCTAACAGTACTCGGAATCCACAAAATCTGTCTGGGAGCAGAGGTTTTAGGAAACTGGAGTGGGTGACTTCTCCTTGGGATAGAGCACTGGGCAGGCTGGTCATTGGAAGTCTTCGTTTCCTTTCATTCCAGGTGGCAGATGATGCTCCATGGAGAGGTACCCAAACAACCAGATGAATGTGAAACAGTTTAGAACCAAGTTCTCACGAATGCTCAGTGAGGACAGAGTGGTGAGACATTTGGAAAGTTTCTTCCTTGCATGGGCCTGGCTTCTCTCTCTCCATGGGAGGGAGATTTTTGAGGCTGGAGATGGATTATAAAGAAACCCAGAGTGTATGGTGATGGATAAAAACTAGACTGTTGGTGGTGAACACAATGCAGTCTATACAGAAACTGATATACAATAATGAAATGTTTAAACAATGTTATAACCCAATTTAAACAATGTTATAAGCCAATATGACCTCAATAAAATAATTTTAAAAAAAAGAAACCCAGAGATAGCATCATACTGACTGGACCATTGAGATGTGGTACTGCAGATTATACTGTGGCATGAGTAAAGGCGAGGATGGCTTTGATCTGGAAAGGGAGCACTATGTCAAATTCAGACAGCAGACTGTAGGGAGAGCACACTCGGTAGATGTGTCCAGAGCATCCCCAAACCCCAACACAGGACAAACTGTAGTGAGGCTTGCATATTTGGAGGCCAGTACATTTTTAACGGAGGAAATAACAATGCTAATAACTTTGTGGATTCAACATCTGTTCATAATTAAAAGACAGAGCCAAGAGGGAAAAAAAAAAAAAAAGTTAAACCTATATGAAAACATTCTGCTATAACTTCTTGACCTCTATCGATAAATTGTTTCAAAAGTCTTTGAAACTGTGCTGTAGCCTACTGAGGGACAGTCACTCATTTTCAAAGGTAATTTCTTATAGGCCACTTATCCCCTCAAACCTCTACCTGCACACCGTGTTTGCATTAGGGACTTGATTTATGGATTCCTACTCCTCCTACACAGAAGCTGACTTCCTGTTGCCTTGGTTACTGGGAGCTCAGTTCAAGGTTAAAGTACTCCCAAATCAGAATCAGTGGCAGGCGCTGTATCTAGCCGCCAGGTTATTGACTGCCCCAGGATGCGAAAAGGTCAGAGACCAAAGCACTGTTTACTGCCTTAAGGGTGAGTCAATAGCTTCGATATTTTGATTCTGTTTCTTCCAAAGTAGTAGTTGCTCTTCAATTACCTCTTCTTCAGGTTGCTCAAGGTCACAGGGGTCATGGAGGAAAAGCAGGGTCTATGGCAGCTGGCTTTCCCAGGATCCCCTTAATGAGCTCTGTGACCTTGGATAATAAAAATCAGCCTCACCTTAGAGTAATTATAAGGCTAGTTATCTACTTTATCTTATTTTCTCTATGGAGAAATAAACAAACAAATGCTTGCGGGATGGCTACTATTTACTCCCCTTTTCTAGATGAGAAAATGGAGATTCTAAAATCTCACAGCTGGTAAGAAAGAACTAGATTCTGACTCCTGGTAGGATCCTCATGTTTCTTTAAAATAAAGGGGCTGATGGAATTATCACTCAGGGATCATATGTAATTCATTTTGTAACACCCACTGAAGAAAACAGTATATCTGGAAAATAGTATAGGCTTGTTGAACACCTTAATTAATTTTTAATTCTAATATTTGCAAATGCAAACGTTTCCTGGTGACAAAGCTTAGGCTGGCATAGTGGGAGAGCCTGACACCACTGGGATGGTTGGTTCCTTCAGTCACCTCACTGGCCTCCTTTACATTGTAGACTGCAGGGCTTAGCATGGACTGGGAGGCATCTTATATTGCGCAGTCAGTGGCTTTTAATCTTGCAAAGAGCTTTGACATGCATTATGCTATTTGCCCCTTGCAGCATCCCTGTGGATGACAAGAGGCAGATGGTGAAACTCTGAATTTACAAATAAGAAAACCAAGGTTTTTCCTACAGAGGACCAATCAGGTGTTTACCCAAGCTCATATATCATGTGTGTGTGGAAGAAGTGGTGTGGTGCTGAGATCCATGCCTCTGGACTCAACTTGATGTTCTTTCCTATCCCATAACACATTGACTTTGGGGTAAGCTAGTAAATAACCTATTTTCACAAGAGGAAACCCCTCCTGAAAACCTGATAATAATTCCCTTTCTCATATAGTGGTTGTCTATTCAGATTCTTCCATTGTTCTTTTTTCAGGTTTGCAAACGAACTTCGCTCATGGCAATAAGGGGGATATATGTAACAGAAGAAAGGGAATCAAGTAATAGAAACCCTTAAGATTTGGGAAATAATATTTTTCTGTGCCCAAGTCAACACAAATGCTATTTTTGTTGCATTGTCTTATTCATTCATTTAACAAATATTTATTGAACATCTACCATACCAGGGACATGGCGCTGGTCAAAATAGTTGAAGTTCCTGTTTTCTAAGAATTACATGCTAATAATTTTTGCATAGCATAAAGGTAGCTGTCACTTTTTACAATGGCGCTGAAAGATCCTAAAGCGCTTTTTTAATCATCAAAAGGCAGAACCTCTGCTCCTCATATAGCATCTTTGGGTGAATTAGAAAAAGGCATCTCATACAGGCAGATAGAACTCCAAGGCTCAGATCTTAGCAGAGAGGGCACCATTGTGAAAATTAGAAAAAGGCATGGCTTCCTGTGCGCACACGCGTTGCCATTGCGTATGGTTTGGAGAGAGGAGCACAGACTGGATTTCACCCCACTCTCCCCTTGAGCCAGGTGCCCTTGGACAATGAATAACTTGAATAACTCAGTCATAGGCAGTGGCCCTATCGACATGTGTTCTGCGTCAAATGAGTTTTATTTCATTCTAGGACCTTGAGAGATGAAATTTAGGCAAGATCACTCTTAGGGAGAATCCTATTCAGTGAGCCTAGTATCAATCATTTAAAAATCAACAATTATTTGAGTACTGACTAGCAAAATTCAGAAGATGTGATCTCTGGTCTTTGCAGAGAAGTTTTAGAAGTAGAGAGTGGGATAAGACAGAAACTCTTACAAAACTGATAAACCAAATAAGATAGGAAGCCAAATACGTCCTTCACAAGCTTGTAGGAAAATGAGATGTCAGTGGGATCTGAGGTGGTCTTGTGCTCATCCATTTATTAACTCAACATTCATTAAGAACCTGTAAGCCCCAGGCACCATTAGGCACCAGGAACATGAACCCTCTCTGAATGGGGTCAACCATCTACTCAGGAAGACAGATACAGGTACAAAAATCCCAGTCTTGAAAGATAGGTAGAAGTCAGTAAATAGAAGTGGAGAGAGGACTTGCTAGGGCTGGGAAATGAGAAGAACAAAAGCAGAAATAACAAGTCTTCTTTGTGCAACTGAGACAAGAGTGCTTGGGATGAGTCATAAAAACCAAATGCTGGGAGATATGTTTGGAAAGGCAGTTGGGAAAAATTAAACCCACATCTTGCTGTCAGGTAAAGTTAATGCCTCCTTCCTACATATTGTTTTACCATCTTGGACAGATTCTGCAACAGGACTTATCTCTTGTTGTATAATTATTTGTTCATTTCTCTGCCAATTCTTGTAGGCAACTGCAAAATTCTAGGGGCCAGAAATCATGTCTCACTTTCTTTTGATTCTCTTGCACTTAGCTTGATAGATATTAGATATTCAAAAGTGTTGGATGGATGAATGGACAAATGGAGTGCACAGCTATCTTTCTGGGCCCAAACATTCTAGGGAAGCTACCCTAACTACCTCAGTCCACACATGGTCCTCCATTCTAAAACTCCTTTTTCAGGACAGCATAGAGTAGAGGTGAAGAATACATTCTTTGGAGTAACACTACCTACTTTACTAGCTGTGTGATTTTGGGCAAGTTATACCAACTCTTTGTGCCTCAGTTTCCTCACCTGTTAAATGAGGTTATTGTGAGGATTTTAAAAGTTTATATATTATGGGGGACTGAAAATAGTGCCCCCCTCCCCCACAAAGATGTCCACATCCTAATTCCTAGAACTTGTGAATATGTTATGTGACATGGCAAAGGGGAATTAAGGTTGCAGATAGAATTAACATTGCTAATCAGCCTACTTTAACATAGGGAGAGTATCCTTGATCACCAGATGGTCAAAATGTAATTAAAAGGGTCTGTTAAAGTGGGAGAAGGAGGTAGAAGAGAAGAGTCAGAGAAACAGATGTGGTGATGGAAGTAGGGTCAGGGAGATGCCATGTTGCTGGCTTTGAAGACAGAGGAGGAGAGCTATGAGTTAAAGAATGCAGATGGCCTCTAGAAGCTGAAAAAGGCAAGGAAAAGATCCTACCCTATAGTTTCCAGAAAGAAATGCAGCCCTGTTCATACTTTGATTTTAGCTCAGTGAGACCCATTTTGGACTTCTGACCTCCAATACTGTAAGATAATACGTTTATGTTAAGTCACTAAGTTTGTAGAAATTTGTTACAGCAGCAATAGAAAACTAATACATATGTAAAAGCACTTATTATGGTGCTTAGTTATAGTAAACAATCAATTTTAACTATTATTTCTTAGCATTATATTGTCTTAGTATAATTGTCTCATTTTAAACTTATTTTATATGTTCAAGTCATGTGTGTCCCCTACAAGATTTAAATTCCTTAGGAAGCAGAAATTTTATATTCTTTTCTTATATCTTCCCAGCATAAGGCAGACACAAAGAAACTATTCAATGAATACTTATAGTCAATAAATTGTATCAGAGACAAATAATTTGTTAATATGAAAGTTAAGAGACTGGAGTTCTAAGACACTGAGTTATTGCAGGCTCTGCCCCACACTTACTGGAGGAACTTGAATAAGACTTGGAATCTCACCGTGCTTCGGTTTCTTCCTTGTCAGAATCTATTCTAGATCTAATATTCTGAATCTAAGTTTTCTACATTCAGGGAAACCACTAAACAATCTGATTAGTTCTTGCTTCTCTTAATTCAGAAGTGAAGAAATGGGCTGAGAAGATAACATTTTGTCTATTGGCACTTCACAGAGATTTATATTAAAAAATCTTTTACTCTATGCAGTAAATTCTAATGATGTAGAAGTCAGTCTCTCCTGATCCTATAGTGATAAAGTCATGCCAGATGAAAGGCGTTTTCTAGAAGTGCCCAATGATACCATCCAGAATGGAAATACAGCAAATATCAAAATTGCAAGAAGGAGACAGACATCCCGAGTTAGAGGTTTTTAATATTTCTGCATCTTAGAGCTCAGAACTTCTTCTTAAGGAAAAAAAAAAATATATACCACATTTTGTATGCAGTTTAAAGTTCAAAGATATCTTTAAGCTCAGTTTAGAACCCTTTCGGGCCTAAGTCGATTCCCCTCCCCCTCACACACACGCGCGCCACGGAAGGACAAAGGGCAGAAAGATAGAACTAAACAGTATGCCGATGTCACTGCTCCTATGCTTAAAAAAAATGTAGAGACAATAGAGTGGTACCTGCTCCCTGAAAAATATAACAAAGAGATTTTCAAAAGGTATTAACAAAGGAAGAAGCAGTGCATACATGTAATTAAAACCAATTTAGTAGCACAGTGCACCAAGTATGCTCTTGTTACATCCTTGGTGATCAGGTAGGTTAAGAATTTGCTACTGTAATGCACATAAAGCATGTTACAGGCTTCATCAATAAAAGAACACAAAGGAGCTTCAGCAAATAAAATCAAGGCAGTTTAGAGTTGGAAGGGAACTAGTCCAGTCCTGCCTGGGCAACTGAGCCCCAGAAAGGGGATGTGACTTGCTTTGCCTAGTGTCGCTTAGAGAGGGTGGCAGAGCCATGACCCTGACCTAGGCCTTATTGTTGGATTGTCTCAGGCCCATATGTTAGCTTTGGGCTATAAGGGTTATCTTCTGAGCCTTCACAGAAGCAGTCTTCTTGCTCTCCTGGTGCATGTTTGTTATTCTGCACTCACAGGGCAGCTTAAAAAGAGACCAAGCCAAAAATGGCAGATATGATCCAAGATATAAGATCACTGGCTCTGGGAGATCCTTCCCTAGATTCTCCCTAATGTGAAGGGCTTAGTAGTCATTGCTGGTTAATATAAGCATCTTTTATAGTGTCTTCCTTTTTACCTTTAGAGCACAGAGTCTCAGAGCACATCTGCATGGCAATACAGATCTTGATGCTAACTGGGTCACCTTATTTGCATTTTGATTACTGCTTATTTAGAAGCCACATTGAGAAAAGAGCTTGATATTAGGAGCTTAAGTGCATGTGTGTCTATAAATATATGTATAAATAGATAAATGCATATTTGCTGGCTGGTGAAAGATCAGTCCAATACAGATTCATCTCTCATGGACATATCTGTAGGAGACTGGCTATGTATGGATGCTAGGATTATAAATGTGGTTATGGAATCTAATTATTCTTCTCAGTGCAATATCACCCACTGTATTGACACACTGTGTCAGCTAGAAAAGTCAGTTTAGCAGTTTAACCCCTTGTTAGGGAGTCATCTATGTATGACAAAGTTGCATTGTTTTCAGAGTTTTAATGGGTGTCCTTTCTTCAAACCACCTACTTTGTTCCATGATTTGAATTCATCCTATAGAATGCAAACACATGGCGATTATCTGCAGGCATACACATATTGACACAGAATGTGTGCTAGAAAAGCTCTCTTTGCAATAGAAGAGAAAAAAAATCACAGATACTCAGACCCATCATTAGATAGATCTCCTAATCTTTATCTCTAGTAGTTCAGTCAGACGAGCTAATACCATGATGATGGCTTTGAAATCTCTTAGGAATTGGATGAGGAGAAGTGATAGTGATGAACTCCCAGCTAATAAACACCGAGTGCTTATTTCGGCAGAATGATCAATTTCTAGATGTCCTGAGGCTTGTCTGATACAGTTGATTTACTCATCCTCGCTTACCTCACTAATAAAGCCAAAGTCCACCATCAGATTACAGAGGTGCCTGGGATTTCTTAAAGGGGCAGAAGAAAGCTAAGGTAGCCATTCATCGCATCCCTTTGAGCATCCCTCCCAGCCCACAGTCCTTGAAACCCCAGCTGCCTTCCTCATTTACACTCCACTCAGTAGACTTTGGGCTAGTACAGTAATACAGACAATTAATTTGTTATCTTGTTAGCAGAAATTTAATGCAATGATGTAAAAGAACTCTTACATATTGTGATAAACTTTAGTGCCTCAGGGCGGCTCCCCTTGCATTGGGCTCATTTCACATCTCATCCATTATGTAAATGAGATTTAGAAATAGTTGAGTTTCACTAATGTAGCTCAACTCTGATGGATTGGAGAGAGTCAGTCCTACTGAAACTAAGGAGGTTAAATGCATTTCAACATTTCTTTCTACTTGGTTGATTATGCAAGCCTCTGTTCAAGAAATGGGATGCAGTACATTTATTTCAACCATTCTCTAAGGAAATTTCATGTTGCCACACCCCAAAAAAGTTTGGTTTGGTTAATGCCTGTGTTGGTTCCAAACATTGTATAGTGCACAGAGATAATGGAAAACATGCCATTGCATGCAGCAAGATTGATAATATGATTTAAGATAAAAGGGGAGTATTTTAATAGTGCATCTGAGGAGTTCTCTCAGGCATCCAGAGAAGAATGAGGGGAAATTTCTACAAGTGGATAGTGAGGATGAAGAGCCCTTAGCGGAGTTTGAGGTCAGAGAAGAAAACTTAGTCATTGGGAAGGTTTGGAATTGGCAAAAAGATCACCATATTTGATTCAAAGATTCACAGGGAGTCCATCTAGTCACTGAGGGCCTAGTCTTGAGTTAGAGATAAAGAATAAGGGCCTCTGCACTCTGCATTTCATTTGGAAGGCCAAGAAATGGGAGTTCCAAAGACTGTAGGCAGGATGCCATTAAAAAAAAGGAATAAGCACTAGAGGAGAAGCAGCCTCAAACTATCTAAGGTCATGGAATCAGAGAGGTGAGGATAAGTGGCTAATTTAGAATAAAAAATATCGTGAAGTTTGTTAGTTTTTATTTAAAAAGGAGAGTGGTTAAGATGGAGGAAAGTAAAACAAAGCCATGGAGACAGAAGCATTCGTATAAGAGAGAATCAGAATCCAAATGTATTAGCCCGTAATTGGGAAATACACCACTTACAAGAAAATGAGTTTTAAGCTGGTAGATAAGACCGTGACTTTGGTTTAAATCCCAGCTCTGTCACTTACCTAGGCATTTGACCTTGTTCAAGTCATTTAACCTCTCAAAGCTTCAGTTTCCTTATTTTTTTTAAAAAAGTTTAATAAACCACCTACCTCAGAGGGCGATCATGGTGATTAAATGAGATAATACCTGTAAAATGCTTAGCACAGTGCCTGGCACAGAGGATGTGCTCAGAACAAGCCAGCCAGGAAGACGTACAGGAAACTTTGGATATTTACAAGGTGATTAGGATGGAGGCTACCAGATGCTTCACTGAAGGGCTGGCCATTTGGAGCAGAGGTTGCTGGCCAAGTCCTCACTCCATCTTTGCCATGCCAACTAACTTTCAAATCTCTGAAAGCTGGGACTCCAGCAAGAAAGTTTGCCAACTCTTAAATATTCAACTCGATGCCACAGTCTCAATAAATTGCTGGTGGTTAACAATAAGGAAGCAGTTTTGTTCCTGTGTTAATTTATTCGGCAAAAGTTTCGGTGCCTACGGTAAACACAGCAACTCTAGGTCCTTTGGGAGACCCTTAAAATATAAGAAACAGTCCAGTCTTTGGGTAGTCAAATATTTAGTTGAAGAAACAAGATGCAGAAACAAGAAATTTAAATAAAAATAACAATCTCTCCTGAGCTGAAAAGACCACCCACATTACCTTCCTTTGCACCTGGGGCCATGCTAGAGATTTATTGGGGAGATTTTAACTAGCTTATATTCTAGAACAATAGTTCAAAATGTATAACTCCTAAACAAACATAAATAATTGATCTGGTTAAGAATACAAATTTATATTAATTTAGATTTTTATGCTAATTTAGTATTTATATTAATATAGAGACCACAAGGTAACCAGTATGATCATTTTTAAGGAAAAGTGGTATTTAAAAGGGTGAGCTCTGAGCCCACATTCCCTATGTTCAAATCATAGTTCTATAAGCTACTGGTTATCTGAACCTGGGCAACTTATTTAACCTCTCTGGCACTTTGGTTTTCCCATCAATAATGGAATTAATAATAGTACCTATCCTCCAGGCTTAAAGAATACAAAGATAAATCCCTATGCTCAAAGTGCTGAAGGCAAACATGCAACTACTAATTTTCAATACTCTATGATAAGGACAATAGGATGAGGTATAAGCCCATGACTACCAAGGGGAATAAATGACTTCCCTGTTGGGTCAGGAAAGACTTCACTGAGGAGGCGACATTCCACTTGGGGCTTTAACAATTTGGAAGTATTGGCTGAAAGGAGAAGAAAGGAATTCCAGAAAGAAAGGCACAAAGCATGAAATAGAATGGCGTGTTTGGGGAAAGGCAAGAATTCTTATGTGGCTACAATCTAGTTTCTAGGGTGGGTGGGTGAAGTGTAACAGAAGATGGGGCCTTGGGTCAGGCTGGGAATGGTGCTAGGAGTTTGGATTTCACCTGCAAGTAATGGGGAGTCAGGAAGAATTTCCATGTAGACACACAAACACCCAGCCCTGGAGAAGAGGTGGTTTATTCTCTCTGGGTACAATTTGGATTAGAGGGACAAAAGCTGCTCCCAGTGGGTTTCTGAGAAGGCAGTCAACAGAAGATAAGACGTTTCTAAATCAAGAGTAGAAGTTGACCCTTTGATCCTATATGGCTAACCAGTGTGCCCTACTGTTCACAAGTCCTACTTGCTCTCCCTTCCTCTTTTCTTTTTCCCTTCTCTTTTATTGGGCAAATTCCACATTAGAAGTTCCCTTTGAAGCACTTGGAGGAAATACCGATGAGTCAGTTATGGCTCTTGCCATGAAAACACCTAAAACCATGTTCAAATCATATTTTCATAAATTAAATCTTGTTTTGTTCATTTGGACAGCTCACTGTTTAGAGGAAGCTGGAGGTGAGGACTTTTAGAAAGTTATGTTTTCAAGAAGATAAGTCCCTACCTAATGTGTGTGATGTGTAAGTATAGATTTTTACAGATCTGCACTGAGGTTTTCATTTTTTTTATTGTCTTTATGGGTGGGTATTTGATATAGTTTTTGAAGGACTTCATTCCCAATATAAAATCTCCTATTGATGCCCAGTCTCAGGTTATCTCAAAGAAGCTTTGAACATAGGAAAGAAAATGGGAGGTTTGGGGAGAGAAGAGGAAATAACTGAATAACAATGACTGGAGTGGAGATTTCATCAGTATAAGAAGACAGATATGCAGATAGAAACCAGCCAGGTGGTTTAATGAGGAGAGAAGAGACGGCCAGGCATAGGCATGAGACCACGCTGGTGGACTAGTGTCGGTTCCTAAAGAAGAAGTGTATTCCAGCTTTAAACCCTGGCATCCTAACAATTTGTTAAAAAATAGTCAAGGTAGTTATTAATTGGTATACAGGCCTAAATTAAATTATTTTACTACATTAAAATTTCATGACTTGTTTACTTTGTGAACTGAAGTTAGTCCAGCAAGTTATAGATACCATTGGATTGATATGTACTGAGAATACTCATGAATTTATTCATTTACCCCTTTGTTCATTCAAAAAATATCTATTGAGCATCTACAATGGGGAAGGAACTTTGGCAAATCTTTGTAAAAATGACATTGCCACACAACATAAAGATGGGCAAGAAAGCATAATAATTGAGAAAGGGCAGTGATGATTATCACTGTAACTAAAGGCAAGCTACACAAATTGAATCTGTGACCACTGAAGACACAGGAATAATGAACACTGGCATGAGTTCAACACAGTAACACCCCACCTTTATGGGTGAACATGCAGTAGAGAATGAGCCACGTTGCACTGAGGTTGTCGGAACATTTTGCAGACTGGCCCAGGGATTCATCTAGAACCATGCTAGGCAGGAGCATCTCCATACAGGAGTGACTTCACGTATCCACTCATGGTTTATGGTCATCAAGGAAAGCTTCAGGGGAGGAGGTGGGGGCACAGAAGCTCAGGAGATGGCATTCCCAGGCTCACTTCTCTTTAGCTCTATGACTTTCAGTATGTCACTTCTTTTTGTCCTGAATTTCTTTATGGTCTCTAATTCGTTCTGATTCTGCATCTTGGGTAGATAGAAGAGATTCCTGTGATCTTACACAGGAAGGAAATCACCCAGCTATCCCAAGGGAAGATGTGAGAGCCAAATATGGGAAGCACTTCTTTTTTTGAGAAGATGACAGAGATCTCATTTCTAGCAGATAAACCAAATAAAATGCAATAGTTACTGGACATGAAAAGGCCTGGGAAATGCAGTCAGGTCCAGGCTCCTCTGGGTGTTTCTATCATGTGTCCCACCCACAGGGTTGTGGGTGCCTCATGGTAACAATGACTCAGGAAGGCTTGCCTTAGAGCTGTTCACAGGGGAAGCCGTTTTTTTAATGAAGTCCTTTTGGTGACTTCAGGATCGACAAACTGTCCTTGGTTGAAGATCAAACAATTACATGTGCCACTTTTAATCTAAACCTCCCCACAACCCTATGAGGAAGATAATATTAAGCACATTTTATGTGAGGAAAATGAGGCTCAGAGATGTTAAGAAACACATTCAAGTTCTCGCAACAGCTAAACGTTAGCAGGAATTTGAACCCAGGTCTCTCTGGGTTCAAGTTGCTCATGTGTTTTCCCTTAAACAGTTATCCTTCCTCATGGCTATTAGAAATATAGATTGACATCTTAGTATTTGGATGCCAAATAGTGACAGAAAGTGAGAGGTTTTCTTTAGGCAAAGGTTTAAGAAAAGAACTCATCAGCAAATGGTTTGTTTTGTTAATTTTGTCTAGTTAGCTCTGGATATAAGCAGATAATGCCCTAATGAGGGATTAAGATGTTGTGGAACCTGTTGAAAAAACAAATTCTGACTGAATGTGTGCAATTAGGCTACAACTGTGGAAAATCTCCATGAACTCAGAGCTAAGAAATAACTTCCACATTTGACAAGAACCTGAGAATTAAGCTTCCTTAAGAAAGGAAAGGATGTTGAAACCAGGGAGTAAGTGGAATGGCCAAGAAGTACCAATGAAGCAAATGCAAGACTTTAAAAAAGATTAAAAAAAATTCCCTGACCATATTTCTCAAAATTGGAAATTATTACATTTCCCAACTAATAAAACTGACAGTAAAACATTATTTTTCCAGCCTCGGTTATGTAAGAAGTGGAATGTGTTTGTTTTTATAAGCACCAGTTTTAAAATAATCAAAGTTATCTGAGGGCAGTCCTTTGTCAAGCCAGGAATTTGCTTGAAGGACATCCAGCATAGGGTGACCCGGGTCTAGTCTTGGGCAGGTGGAGGCTCTCTTTCTCCCCAGTGGTCTCATCAAAGGCTCGCCTGGTGTTAAAGAGATTTAGGGGTGAAAAAGCAGTGGTCTTCCAGGTTCCTTTTAACATCTATTGGGAGTCCATACTCTCCTTGCCTTTGAACTGGTGCCTCGCTCCATCATACAGGGTTAGTTCCTGCTCATCCCATTCAGTATGAACTCAAGCAGCAGGTAACCTACCTCCCTTACTCAGAACGTCCACATCCCTGACCTTGCAGAGAGCACCCCCACTACACCACAGTCCTGTAGATCTTGCTTCCGTTCAGTTTAACACTTGCTTACACGACATTTGCAACTCACAGAATCAGTCAGATGCATCTTCAATCACTGCTCAGCTTTGGGCGGATGAATTAATTTAAGCCTTAATTCCTTGTCAGTAAAATGGAAATAAAAAGAGATACCTCAAGGAATTTGCTGAGGCTTAAATGAAGTAAAGATCTTTAAAGTATCTAGCACACTGCCTGGCTCCTAACAGGCATGCTGTTATTAACATTGTTATTAATATGCACAGTAATCCTGACTTCCCAATAAGATAATTAGTAAGTTGAGAAAAGAGTTTGTGTCCTATATTTCTCGTATGTTTCTAATAGTGTCTGCCCGGCAAAGGGCTAGCAAGAGATCATATGATCAACCAACACATATTTAATGGAACTCCATCAGTGCTTGTAGGAGACACACACAAAACCACACAACTAATACTACTACTTTAAGTGGAAACAGGATGGTGTTTTTTTTCTAGTTTCCTTAGGAAACATTCTACAATTCTATGAATATTATAAATAAGAGGATGTGATTTTTATGATTGGAGGAATCATGGTAGAAATAAGAGCTATTTATCATTCCATTTCAAGAAAGTGAAACACCAAGAAGGAGATGTTTAACTGTAAGTGTCTTTAATCCTCAAATACTATGAGATGTTAAAAAGATGTTAAGGAAAAACCATGCAATGTCTGCAGCCTGGGTGTCAGAATCACAGAACATCAGGGCTGGAAAGATCACTTAATGGATTCCATTATTCCACTGATGAGGAAACGGAGGCTCCCAGCAGTCACACCGCGTGCTATTGGTGACGCTGTCCCAACCTGGACCTCTGGGCCCTGGTCCTCTTCCCCAGTCATTAAGAGCAGCCAGGCTTTTCATGTTATTTGCCTGCCCAGGTGCCTGGCTTCCAAGTTTTTTTGCTTATTTTTCCTGATGATTATGAAGGTCTCATTAGGGGATGTGATGAAACGAGATGGGGATGAAGTGAGATGGGCAGACCCCTGCAGAACAATCTGTAATTTGCTTCTGATAGTAATTTCAAGACAGGAAAAGCAAACAGCAGCTTCTGACATAAAAGTCACTGGTAATAATAGAAGAGATCAGACTATGGTTTGTTCTTTGAAAAAAGAAAAATAAAGGGTAGTGTTCATTAGCAACAACGCAGCATTTGGCCACCATATTGATAGATGGGGTCTTTGGTGACACCTCTTTGTCTTTGTCACCAGTGGGAAACCATGACCCAGGCTCTAAAATCACCCCGCCCTGCAATGGTCCCTTCCTTCGGAGGGGGTTCCCAGATGCCCACCTATATTGGCTCTAAGTGTTCATTATGGGCACAAAACTTTGGAGTTGCAGGTTCTTGAAGCTAGAGGGGGTCCTGGTGATCATCTTCCTACAGAAGGAGGAGCTGGGCCCACCAAGGGGGACCCATTTTTCAGATTCCTCAGTTTTGCCCTTTATTGGCTGTATTTTTGGGAGGGTGTGGTCTGAGAGAAGTATGCCTCAGGTCTGCTGCTGGCATCTCTCGTTCTCCTCCCCTCTTTCTGAAAAAGGGTGCCATGCCCGGGACTACCTTTGCGTGTGTCCCTCTTCCTGTTTTCTCCCATCTCTCAGATTCACGGGGCACTGACTGTTTGGTTGTGGTGAAAATCAATTCAGAGACCTTTTATCTCCACATTAAGCCCCCAAATCCAGCTGTTTTTATATGGAAGTCCCCATAGGCTGGGCCTGGTCTAGTGACCATTTGTGAGGAAACAAAGGAAGAGAAAAAAGGCTGATGATGGCAGCTTTTGGAGGTGGGTATAGCAATTCCAACAGAGGGGAAAAAAATTAAAAGACGGCATTTCCACGCAGCCGTGAAAGGAGATGGAGGAATCCTTCCTCTCCCGGAACAATAAAGGCTCCTGCTAATTTTAACCAGAGTCGGCTCTGAAAACCTGCAGTTGACTGTGAGTCACTGGCCCTCCAGGGAATAGGAGGTGGGGAGGGGTGTGTGTGTGTGTGTGTGTGTGTGTGTGTGTGTGTATGCACACCAGTGTGTATAATCTCACAGTGCCCAGAGCCCTGGAGATCCTGGAACACTTCAGTAGCACAGGCCAGATTCATTAAAAACCCTGGCTACAGGCCAGCAGTTAAAATTGAAGCAGCATATTTATTGCATTTTGTTCAAATAAATCTGAAAACGTGTGAATCATATTCCTTGGAGAGATTGGGAGAAGAAGTAAACAACATCAGGCTAATACTTACAAGCCGTGGAGGAGAGAGAACAAAGATACAGAAGGTTCCACGGCTACAAGAACTCTGTGAGATGCTCGTCCTTCATAGTGGGGATTGGGGGGGCCTCACTCTCCTGTGCATGTCCTGCCACTTTCCTCTCGGGCTCAGTCCTGGCCTTGGTGTCACTTTAGGAAAGGTGGCTCTGCCCCCTGCCCCAGGTTTCTCAGTTGCACCCGGCATATTCCACCCTGCTCTGTGGGCCTCTGCTGTCCCCCAGGTGCAGCTGCTGTCACCCTGCTTTCTAATGGCAGCTGCAGAAATTAGATTCAATTATGGGCTTTCCTAAAATAGTATATATAAGGGAAAATCTCTCCCACCCCTACCAGCCCAGTTCATATGAAACTCGGCAAGAGCTCAAACTAATTATTTGCCTCTATAAAGCAAAATAAGTAGCCAGTCAGCTTTATCACGCCTGGGCTGTGTTTTCTTTTATTGTTTAATATGTTTCAGTGATGCTTGAAGGGACCAACTGTCTGTTTTAAGGAGTAACCTCCTAGTGGCTGGAGACTGTGGGTTGGACTTTGGGCCTCAGTTTCCCTAAGTGTAAAATGGTCATCATTCCTCTCATATGGTAATTATGAGGACTGAAGGGGTGAGGTGTCTTATAAAAACACCTAATTAGAGAACATAATATCCCCATGACCAACTGTCAAATCTCTTTTCTTTCTTTCTGTTAAAGAGATAATTTATGGGCATAAGTATGTATATACACTGATCTATTTTTCTCTGTTGAACCCAAGATTGTTTCTATAGAGTGATTTTGCCACCAACTCCCTCCCTCATTGCCTTTCATCGTACATGTGCTTGTTGGTGTGAAACATTGATAAAGGTAGATTAACAGGTATGAAGTGTTGTCCAACACTCCTCCTTGACTTCTGAGCCTCCTGACAATTATAACAGGCCTGAGGCATGGGCAGGGTGGTCAGAGGCAAGCCCATGGTCACTCAAAGAAAAGCAGGTGTATGTCTGTTGTATTTTAAGGCCTTGGGAAAGGTAAGGGTGCTTCCAAGCACTGTATCTATATTAACTAAGGGTAGGTTCTTAGGTAAAGGTTTCATGGTGATGGCAGTGAAGGTAGATCAAAACCCAGGTACCAGTTGCTAATACATAGAGCTGGCGGAGGGGGCAGGTTTCTGAATTGGGGCCAAAATGTGAGATAACCTGATACACCCACTTGAATATCCCATCTTGCTCAGACCCCTGAGAGGGTAGAAATGATTCTTGAGAAACTGGCCTTATTATATACCTGCTCCATCTCAGTGTTGGGGCTCATCCAGCTTCTTCTCTTCTGGTCTGGCCGAGTTCAGAGCCATTCCTTTCTACTCTCTGTGTCCTGAACCCTGGAAAACCTGTGGGGAGGTGATCCAGCTTCCAGGAGCTTCCTCCACACACCTTGGGATGCCCAGCATTGATCAGGAAACCCCTACTGCCAAGGCAGAGAGGCCAGAGAAGGCTCCCCTCTAGCTGTTTTAGGCATGCATTCCAGTTCCTGAAACTCTTCATCTCACAACTGTGCTAGTAATAGTAATAGCAAATACTTATCTCCAAGCCCTTTACATGTATTAACTCATTTCATATACACAACAGGCCTATGTGGGAGCGGCATTATATTTATTCTCACTTTACAGAGGAGGAAACTGAGCCACAGAGAGAGTAAGCAAGTCACCCTCTGTTACCAAAACTAGCAGGTGGCAGAGTCAGAATTTGAACACATGTAAGCTTCCTTCAAAGACTTAACCACTAAACAATGGTATATAGTCCTGGTTTCTTGGATATTTGACCCTCTCAAGAACTGGACACCAGGTTCCCTTTATATTTCAATTCAATAAGTTGCCACTAGACCAGAGGATAACAGGAAGCTTAACTGAGGTTGCCAGTCAAACAAGAGCATATTTATTAACCTATTCCTGTCTATATGAACCATGTCTCTGATTGCATGGGTTTCATTTGAAATGTGCTACCCTGACCCAATAGCAGGAGGATACACCCTGAATTATTTTTCCCATGATGGGGTGGATGTGCCCTGATTTGTCAGCATGTCTTCCTCCTTTGCTCTTTTGATGTAGAACAGCAGGTCAGAGCTAGGGGAAGACTCAGGCCAGTGAAGCAAACCAGAGCTAACTGGGTGACATGGGAATGAAACTGATTCTTCTGAGCCCTTTAAATCTCTACCTCCTTTCCATGGACTGTATGAAGTCCAGTTGTTGCTTAATGGATGGCCACAGGCTATCTTCATTAACTCCTTCAGCCTACATTCTGGCTGCTAATCGTACAGCAGACATTGGCTTTCCTCCCCCCTCCCACTTTGGAGAATTTGAGTTCCAAAGCTCAATGATTCATTTTGCTGTACTGCCCGGGAATTCAGAAAAAAATTTTTTTTCTGCCAAACAACATTTGCTTGTTGAATGAAAGAATGAATGGATTATTGAATTAAGGCAGAACCTGAGGAGAAACCAAGTTGTTTAAACACATCTGTGTATTCCCAAGTGTCTTGGACACCACATGCCTTTTCCTGAAAGCAAATTTAAAAACAGAGCAGGGAGAAAAACCTGGTGAGTGAGTTTTGTCTGTCAATCACAACCATTAGAGCTACAGACTTCACAGCATGAGTGGAGATGCCTGGTGACCGATACAAGGGCAAAGCCATTAAGTGGCTGCTGCTCAAAAACAATCAGATACTGTCCTAACCAGTCTGTGTCTAAGTGGTTTCAGCTCTAGAAACAAATATCTCAAAATTCCTATTGGGCTGAGGCAACCAGATTTTCATAGCATTGCTCATGAAATGGGTTATCAAAGATTAAGCTCTTAGGCAGGATTGAAGGCCTAAGGGGTGAGCTCTTGGGCCTCCCCAGACCACCTTGACCATGGGGAATGGTGGGTTGGGGGCGCTGTGGCTGGCACCAACCCAGCCTCCTACTCTCTACTATGGAGATACCCATGGGATTCCTTAACCCAGAAGCTGTCTGAGTTGGTTATGAGCTTGACATAAGCCATCATCATGTCTTTTATAAGTAGCAACCCTACTCCTGCCATCCAGGAGTGCAGTGCCAAGTGTATTAACCATGTTTTTTATTATCTATATTTTATGATGCTTTGACATTCAGAGCCCTGCTGAAGCCCTCCCTGGGCTTGCTAATTCCTAGAGATAGCAAACAACTTCCCTGACAGTGTGCCTTTTATGTGCAAACCGATCAATCCAGAGCCCATATCCACCAACTACCTTCTTTATGGACATTTCACAGGTTGAGCTACTATCCTTCTGCTCTCATATCACCCCAGGCTCAGGTACTAGGTAATTAGGGGTAATCTCTACACCCTGGAGTCTGCTGAAATTATTCAAACCAGACAATCCCAAATCTGTCTACCCTCTCTTGCCCATTCCCTCCACAAAAACCACAATAAAGGTTCTGCCCTGGTGCTTCTCCATGTGGCTCTACCTGCCACAGGCATGGTGTGGTGTGCCTCCTGTTTCTAGGGATCTGTAAGTATAAACTTCTCCCTTCATGACAATCATTTCCATGTCTGCATGTCTAACCGTACCTGATGAAAACAAATCCTGAGTGCATTTTAACACCAAGAGTCATGACCATCCCTAAACCTCCCCAACCTCCCTGGATTATGGTTGGACACTCAAAAAGAGACCACTCTCTTACTGTTTCTCTATCCCTTAATATAAGCTAGGAACTTTATTTCTTATTTTATGCAAGGATATTTATTTTACTAGGACCCTTATTTTTAAAAAAGTTTACAAGTGTTTCTAACAACAACATTATCAACAACCACAGCAACAACAGCTAACAGGAATAGAGCATAACTATGTGTTAGGCATTTTCCATGGATTATTTTCTTTAATTCACATGATCCCCATCTGTGGTCTCCAGAGAAGAACTGATTGCCCAAGATCACAAGCTGGACAGAGGTGGCATTTAGACTTGGGCAATCTACCTTCTGAGGCAGCGTACAGGGCTGGTGCACACTGAGAGGCAGCCAGGTCTGGGAAGCAGAATTTTAGGAGAGCACAAAGACCTAATGTGTGCAGCCCTAGAACAGTGCTATGTAAAGAATGGTCTGCGAACTGGCTGTTGGTCACCAAACTCTTTGTTAACTGGCCTCTGGAGAGAGAGAAAGAGATTGCACCTGTGTGTAAATCAAATATGACATTGAGTGTAGTGTTCAGTTCAGCTATTTTTTTTTTCTGCTAAGACTTTGTGGATGAAGGAAGCAGTTTGGTGATTTCCACAAAGGTACCATTTCCTTGTCTTGCTCTCATCGATGAAGACGTGAAATGTAATCCCTGGTATAAAATGGGATATGCTGCCCCATACTCTTGGAGGCACTGGGGCTGCTCCTTTGAGTATTCCTGCACTGAAGAGAGTGGTCTCCATGATCTTGTTGGCTTATTTGTTTAATCACTGACCAAATCTTGATCAGGTGACTGACACTGCAGTGCATGCTAGCGTCACAATATATGCCACTAGAGTGACAGACTCTTCTACCCTAGAACTCTATGACTCTAACAACACAGTCCTGTTCCAATCAAATCAGAATCATCATTTGTGATTTACGTTTTCATGTGTTTATATCCTAGCTACTCCTAAGAGATTGTGGAACCTTTAATCCTAGAACTGTGCTGCATATTTCTGTGGCATCCCCACAGCATCCATGTCAGTAGATTGTTTGATTTGACTTGATCATGTGAATTGTTTTCTTAAGGAATATCATATTTAATTCTAACAGCATCCAGTTATAAAATTAACATTTTCCTTTTAAAATTAGAGCTTTGCCAACAATACTGTATTGTAGACTTAAAATTTTCTAAGAGGGTAGATCTTATGTTAAGTGTGCTTACAACAACAATGACAACAAAAAATGATAAAGGGGATGGGAGGAAAGTTTGGGAGGTGATGGAAGTGTCTATGGCTTTGATGGTGGTGGTAGTGTGATGGGTGTATACTTATCCCCAAACACATCGAGTTGTATACATTAAACGTGTACAGCTTTTACATGTAAATTATACCTGAATAAAGTGGTAAAAAAAAAAACTTGCTCTAAAACTAAATGAAAAATTAGAGCTTTGCCTTCCTTCAGGTTCCAGCCTAAATCCACACTAGCTATGTTAGCCAAGACCTTGAGAAATTATTACTTAACCCCCTTAAGCTTGAGTTTTCTCATCTGTAAATATTAGTAGTAAAAAATCCACAAGGTTGTAGTGAGGAATAAGAAGTAATGTACACACAATATTTACCATAATGTCTGGCACATGGTAAATGCTCATTTAGTGTTTGCTAGTATTATTGCTTTTGCTGTTATTAATTTCAGTTAATTGTGAATTAAGAGAAAGAGGAGGAGTCCTAGATATTGTTTTGTTGGTAACCCCCATGAGATCCATCGATGACACATGCTGTCAGTGCTATGTTTTGATAAACTTCTGGGCTGCCTTTTTATGTGCTTAGTTAGTTGTTTAAGGAATGCAAAGACATTTTAACATCTGCCCAAGCCAAAAATGTCATGACACGTATCACTGTCAGGCTCCTAAAACAGTTACAGAAAAAAGTTATAGGAAGCATTTGTGTGTGTGTGTGTGTGTGTGTGTGTGTGTGTGTATGCGTGTACATATGTAATTTGAGGATTATCAGCTTTTATGGATTTCCTAGGCTCAAGCTTCCTCTTATATCAAGAAGCATTAGACGTTAACACTCTATGAGGGTATGAATTTACCAGTATGCTGGGGGCAAAAGCACCAGATGATCTTTAACCAAAGTGCTCTAGGGTTAGGGTTAAACCTCCCTTGATTCCCCACTTAGCCCAAACCTCCAGGAGGTACATCAGTTCATGACCAAACAAGCTTTTGGGGGTGGCTAGAAGCAGATGGAGATGGGGGCCATCAGTGCAGAAGAGTGAGTGGAGGAGGGGCATAGTGAAGTGGGTGAGACGCTTTCATAACTGAGGATTTTCTCTTCTTCCTCCCACTGTGCTCAGTAACAGAGCCTCCGAGGCGGGCGACTGTGGTTAACAGGCATTGATCTGTGTACCAAAGGAAAGACCACAACCGATCGGAGGAAAAGACACGTGATTAAACAGTTCACTGGCAACTGGAAACAAAAACACAGGGGCTAGCAGGAGACATGAGCAATTGGTAGATTAGAAAGGAGGAAGCACTGAGACTCAGAAGACTTGAATCGGGGTCTTAGCTCCATAACAATGGTGTACAATGAGGCAAGTCATTCTCTGGGCCTCAGTTTACATCAGACAGGCCAGGCTAGCAATTCCTAATCTATCTCACCCATGATTTTATAGAGAGGCCCAAATAAGATCCTAGATGTGAACATTTCTGCAAAACACACAAATACAAACTAGAATTATCTTGTGGCTGGAAGCAATGCCCTCCTGGAGTTGTAAACAGATTAGCCAAGGGCCTGAGCAAGCACACCTGTGAATGATAATGAATCAGACTGAAGGCTGACAACAAAAGCAAAAAATCCCTCAAACAAGAAACAAGTGCGTTAGAATCTTCTATACCCTCTAAGAGCCATTCCTACTACTGAACCACCCACTGAGGTTATATGATGTCCCATAAAAACCAGCACAATCATTATCTTCCCACTGTAGGGGGACGCAGCTCCACTCCATGCTCGGCCACATGCATCCGAGATGAGGCCGTTTTTCCAAGGCAGAGCTGCTAACCTGGCATACACCTGGGTTGCCACGGGGAACCTGGCAGCCAGCACCTGCTGCTGCAGCTGCAGACAGAGCTTCCTCATTGGCAAACACCAAAAAGCATTTTGTGAGGTTGGCTGCAGGGCCCAGTGCTGAGAGCGAAACTCCTTCTGGTGCCCTGTAGGTACATTTGGCGGCTGGGAGGGAACACAGTGCTTCCTGCGTCCTCCCTTCTGAGAACATGACTTCTGAGGCGCCCTCATTAAAAGGAGTGTTGCCACCACAGTGCAAGGTGGCAATTGCCTCCCCAGTCCCCTCCGTTTTCTCATCTGTGGAAGTGGGCTCTGGAGTGAGGCGTCGCATCCTGCTCCATAGCCAAGAAGGCACTCGCTGTTCTGCTGCCTTATCTTTACTGTTCTGCTGTCAGAGCTGTTGTAAACACACGTGAGATCCAAACCCAACCTGGAGGGCAAAGAGGGGAGGTAGGCCTGGTTCCCATCTCCTTAACTGGTTGTTGCTGTGTTGACCGCCAAGCCCATGCCAGGAGATGGGGTCTGCTCTTTCTAGCTCATAGGAAAGTCAGAACCTTGCCTTTAGCTAGAAGAAAGAGAACCAAGGAGTTTGGGGATTTATTTTTGCTTCTCGTTTCCTATCTTGAAGTGTGCACTATTATCCCCATTTCTCTGAGGAGGATATTGAGGCTTAGATATCTCAAATATTTTGCCTGAGGTCAGAGTTAGTAAACAGTTGGAACCAGAGGTAAAAGCCTGGTCTAACAGACTCCCAAGTCTTTGCTCTTGGAATCTCCTCAAGCTGGTTTTTGGAAGAGGAACATGATGTGATTTTCAGCATCATCACTTCCCTGAGAGCATATCCTTGGCTACCCTTCCTGGAAGTACTTCTGGATTTCATCCCTATAGGTAGATGAAGGAGAGAAGCACATACTTAGGGTAAAGTTTCCATCAGATCCCCGATGAACGTACCTGGTCTCTGATGAAGCTACACATCATTACAGGACCAGGCTTCAGGCTAGACCCATCAGGATCCCTGTGAGTTGTCACTGAGACTTTATATCTACACAATTGTTAAATTAATTAAACAAGGAGGCCATTAGGCTGAAGTGGCTTTAATGCCTTAGTGGCCTATATAAGCAAACCAAAACCTAAGCCTGAGATGCCTCAAGGTTAAGACATCCAAACCTAAGGACAACCCACCACAAACAGCCACCCAGGCTTTCCCAAATAAGGCAACTGCTTAAGCTATATAGCCACTCAAATAATTTCCTTGTTTCGCTTCCAACTCTTCTCTACGCAAGTCTTAACCTGAGCTCTTGTCGGTGGAGCGCTCCTAACCACTTCTATTTTGGCACTGCCCAATTTGAAAAGATTTTTGCTCAAACTCTTAAAATTTTAATATGCCTCAGTTTATCTTTTAACACATTCAACACCCAAAAGGTTGATGAAAAAAACTAGGGACGAGATAGAATTTGTTTTTTTTACTGCTCAAACTATAAGGAAAAGGGGAAAATAAATTCAAATAATGATGCCCAGAGAGCTATCCTCACTCTCTCTGAACCTTCCTCTTGTTTCCACAAATGAAGAACACTGAGCTGTGGATTTCTCAGGAATTCATGGGAAGTTTCAGGAATATTTGTTGGGACCATGTGGAGTTTTGATAACTTAGGAGATCTGAAGGAGACCTTGACACACCCCAGGAAGCTCTGGGGGCATTATTGGATCATTCCTGGAGGACAATCTGGGCAAATACTTGCCTTTCAGAATTCTGGGCCCTGAACTGACAGATCCCCTCTGATCTTAGGTGATCCAGCCATGGTTCAAACTGAATGCCTTTTGAATCCTCAGAACAGCTTCAAAGGCTACTGGATCACGTTGGATTCAAGCAATAGTTTGGCCTTAATAAAGAGACATAATACGGCCAGCTGACTTAATTTGGAAAACAAAATTCCTCATTTTTGAATGTCTCTAAACATCAGTATCTCCAGGTTAAATATGTGAGTAAATCCTAATGATGGTAGGATAAATAGAATATAGAAAAAAATTCATAGCTGTGGGGTGGGAAAGACTAGGTGGGAGAGATCAGGAGACCATGTCCTGGTGCAAAGGATTTATGAAGGGACATAAGGGAAGATGGTTGGAAGGGAATGCGGAAACATCATCTGGAAGCCTAAGGAATATAGGCTCTATCTGGCAGGCTCTCTAGAGTCAATGTAAGTTCTTGAACAGGAGAATAAGAATCACAGTGGGATTTTAAGCAGTACTGGAGGTCCTTTGTTCCATCTTAACAACAAGCCCTCAAAATGTGCATTGTTTTACAGCAAATATATTTAAAGGAAGACAGAACAAGATAAATGAAAAAAAACACTCATCTAGTGTAGTGTATTACTATACAGGATAAATTAAAGAGATAAAATTAACAACTGCCCAAAAAAAATGCGATCCATTGACCGGGATTAGCTGGAACTGGAAACAGATTCAGGAAGAGAAGGTGTGTGTGTGTGGTGGGGCAGGTGCTGGCTCAGGAAGGAGTTGACTGGGGATGGAATGCTAACTCTTCCACTAATGGCATGGTTGAGTCACAGAGTTTTCTCAACATTGCAGTTTATAAATGAGAAGGTGTGTAACTGGGGGAAGGAGAGTATATTTTGGCAAAACTTCCTAAATAATATTTTTCCACAAACCAGCCCTCTGCCACTCCAGACCAGACCCTGAGCTGGACAGATCATGTATTCATGCCTCACGTTGCTTCTCTGATTAACCAATAAACTTGCCATGTGCCCCACAGTTAGCCTGGTGTGATAGGCGCACATGAATATAAGACAGTTCCTGCCCTCAAGACCTTAAAGTTCAGTTGTTATTGTGGGTTGATTTGTGTCCTCCCCAAAAAGATACGTTGGAGTCCTAAGTAACCCCTAGCACCTCAGAAAGTGGCCTTATTTGGATATAGAGTCTTCACAGAGGTGAGCAAGTTAAACCAAGGTCATTAGGGTGGGCTCTAGTCTAATATGACTGGAGTCCTTACGAAAAGGGGAAATCTGGACACAGACACACACAGGGGGAACACCATGTGAACGTGAAGGCAGAGATCAGGGTTTTATGTCTACAAGCCAAGAAATGCCAGTTTGCCAGGAAACCACGAGAAGCAAGGAGAGGCATGGAACAGCTTCTCCCTCATAGTTCACGGAAGGAACCAATCCTGCTGACACTTTTGTCTTGGACTTCCATCCTTCAGAACTGTGAGACAATACATTTCTGTTGTTTAAGGTCTTCAGCTTGTGGTACTTTGTTATGGCAGCTCTGGCAAACTAATGTACTTGCAGAGACTGAACAAACCTACAAAGAACAGTTAAAGGGCAAGTTAGTAGGAAGAGAGATGTATTAATTAGGGGTGCCGAGTAGAGGAGGAAATATGCTGGTTAAGAGAGTTTTTAAAACTTCATGGAGGAGAGACGGCTTGAGTCAGGCCTTGAACAGGTTTTAAAGCTTATTCCTTGATTTGGTGAGTCTGCAAGTGGTTTTGCACTTTATCCTCTCCAGCCACTGTTTATGCACTTATATTTCTCTCCCTGAGTTTTATTTCACACCTCCTCTTTAATATAAAGTCCTGAGCCCAGACCCAGTGTGCATTTTCTGGAAGCTGGTCCTGGTGGTTTAGAAGTTCTTTCTTAATTTTAAGAGTCTGTTGACCCTATGACCAGAACTCTATTAGAGGCTACATCTCAAACCAGGCCCACCTTCTGGATGGAGGGTTGAATATTCTTCTGCTCCGTTTTTGCATCAGAAATATCACTATTATACCTTCTTTCACTTACCTAAGGGTAAAGCTAAGAATGTTTTGAAATCGCCTTAATTTGGGGAATTTCTAAAGGGTTGACCATCAAGACTTTTCCTTTAGTAAACTCCAAGGAGAACAAAATGTGACTTAACAGTATACTGAGGTTGCACATTCTTACTATAAAATTTTTCTTCATGTAGTGATGATGTTGGTGTCTGTCTTGTCACAATATTTGTTTCATTCCTTCATTGAGATATTGTGGCAAAACCATTACAGTACTTTGCAGATCACCAGGCTTCTCATATTTATTTATTTTTAAAATAACAATCACAATCCATGAAATTCCTTTGTCCACTTCAGTTATATTCCTGGTCTCTTTCCTGACTATGATGATGGAGAAGCTTATCAGGATTGCTCCCAATGCCAATTAATGATGTTTTAAAAATGACATGGGGAGTGAACTGAAGAAAGAAAACGATTCTCTAATCTCAGCAGAAAAGTCAGGGAATCGCACTTTCCAGTTCAGAGACTCTGCAGGGTCCAGCGGCAGAGAGAAATATGCTTGCACCCTTGAGCGGAGCCTGTGATTTCACTGCCTAGGCATGTAAAGAAATGTATTACAACCTGGGTACAGTTGACCTGGGGCTGCTGCTCTTCACGCCTACAAGAAGGAAGTGTGGCAAAAAGAAGGTGGTGAGATAAGCACCATGTTGGATCAAGGAGACTTTGTTCTCATCCTGGCTCTTTTTCTATCTACCTGAAGAGTTAGCTGAATTCTCGAGATTTCTGTTTCCTCACAGGTAAGATAACCAAAAGATCCTTTTCAGTGCTAATATTTTTTGATTCTATAACAGGCACCTGTTTATACCGTAGAAAGTGAAGATTACAAAAGCATGGATGGCAGAGATGTATGTCTTCTGCTCAGTGCACGTGCTAAGATGTGCCATGCCTGGGGTATAATGAGGGCAATGTTCACACTAAACATTGGTGCAGAAAAGATAAGTTCAGGATGCCAAAGAATACTTGGAGCATTCCCATTTTCGCAGCATAAATTGAAGAGAACCACAGTGAGTAGCCTCTATACTAAACCTTGCTCAAAGAGGGCAGGAGTGCATGTGGTATTTGGCGAGGGCTATGTTCACACTTATACCATATGCTGCCTGGGCTTTCCCTGGATGAGACTTGTGCTGGTGAACCGTTTCTCAGCTTCAGCACTCTTTATATTTGAGTCAGATAATTCTTTGTTTTTTGTGGGGGGAGGTGGGCAGTCCTATGACTGTAGGATGTTTAGCAGCGACCCTGGCCTCTACTCATTAGATGCCGGTAGAAACCCCTCTTCCCCAAGCATGACAATAAAAAATGTTTCTAGACATTGCCAAATGTCTTCTGGGAACAAAATTGCACCAAGGTGAGAACCACTGCTCTAGTATGATACAATCTTACTGAAAAACTATCCACACCCAAATCATAGAGCACAACTTTAAGAAAGGTCTCTCATCCTGAGTTTGAGCAGAGCCACCACATTAGACCCCTACTGTCAACAGATATTTGGGTCGTTGTGCAACTAAATGCCTTCTAAAGATTTAAGAAACATGACTTTCAGATAACTGCTGTTTTTGTTTTTTTCTTGATATCGCTATTCCTTGGGCATGTAATGTGGAAGGGTAAGGTGGCTCTTTCATTGGACTCACATGAGGATGGTTTGACTGTGAGGACGCAGGTGGGTCTTCTTCATGTGTTTACAGTGAGAAGCACTTGCTGTGAAGCTGTACCCAGAGCAGACACTGCCCATGTAGTGGGCTCATGATGGCCCTGGGTTGCGTAGACTGCCAGTCTAACCATGCTCCTTGAATAGAACAATGGCTCACCAAGCAGGCCTGGACTCACATACATAAATGGATCATCATGGAAGGGAGTTATCATGGGAAGCAAATTGTGCATCCCAGTAATACTGCCATTGTTCACATGTTGCTCAAAGTTTGCAGACATTAGAACCAGATCATGAACCAACCGAGCCAGTCTCAGGATCCTGTAATAACAATGGATTGGGAACTAAAAAATTACTGATTCACTAGTCCTGTGTACAGAGGATGAAGATTTTCCCTGACTAAGAATATATAAAAGAAAATGCACCAAAGTGTCCAGAGGCAATTCCAGAAATGCTCCAGAAGTTCTTTGAGTAGTGGCAGTGTGATGGAATGTGAGGTATCCTCTTGAGACAAGCACCTATTCATTTGGCTCAGTACATATCGGTACGTTTCTTAAATGGATTAATCTTATTACTCAATACTAATATCTCATATATATCAAGATACTCATCTTTCCCACCCCAACAACCCAAGTCCTTACTACCCATCCCTAAAGAAACAGTAAGAGTTAAGGCCCCCAGTGTTCTAGTCTTTAGCCAAGTTTCCATTGTCCCCAGAATCACATTTTCAACTGACCCCTTAAAACTGGCCTGAAAAGGTGAAAAGAACCAACACCTTTCCATGTAAAGGAAAGAAGCTCAATAATATCTCCTCAAGTGAGGTCGTTGCTGAGGTCTGAGTACTGTGGAGACGGAAACACAACATGCCAGCAAAAACTGGAGGCTACAGGTACGAAGATGAAACCACCCACACAAGGTAATAACTAGCAGCACTTAACATTTGGCACTGCCCTTGGAAACGTTTACGGGCTTAAAAACATAATTATAAAAGACAGAGAGTGTGGAAGGAGAGATGAAGGAAAAGAGAAGATGAATGAAAGAACTGTTCCATTCCTGGCCGCCATTAATAGCACTGAATTATAATAAATGCCAAGGGAATAGAAGAACAGTATTGAGACAAACACTAAATTCCAGGGGAGACCAGACCTGTGTTTTAAAAACAGGGCCATGTGCTTTGGAAGGAATGCTGTGTGCTTAGTCTTGTTTATAACATGGCAAAGGATTCAAGAATGTAATATGTGCCTCTTGACAAAAAAAAAAAAAAAAAAAAAAGATTCTCCTTAACCCTCACCCTCCACCACCCCTTCCACCCCTTGCCCCATTCCGATAGCAGATCTGAAAGATGGGATTCTATAGTGAATGTCTGGAATGCTCAGTTTGGGCCTGTCTTTCATCAGCATAACTAGATGATGGAACGGCTTTGTTTTTTCAAAAAGAGATCAATGTACGGAAGTGAAGATTTTCTGAGGGAGCTTTACAGACTTGTCGGATCTGAGATATTTTTAGGTAGGTTTTTTTTTTTTTTTTTTTGAAGCAGGGTCTTTGGATAATGCACAAGATCTGGAGATGCAAAGAGGAGCATCTCCCTCTAACTCTGCAGGGACAAAATCCCACCCTGACTTCATTCTGTCTTGGACAACTTTCCTGAGGATTCTTGGAATGAGCTAACTGAGAATGAATGCAGTGCAGTGAAAGAGCATGGATCTAGGGTTCTAATGTCTTTTCTACCTTTTCTTGGTTTTGCCATCTTGGGTATGTTACTTGGCCCTGCTGCGCCTCAGTTTTCCTAAGTACAAAAGGAGAATAGCAATATCTTCATTGCAGGGGTTTTGCAGGGGTTCTCAAATTAGAACACATCTGTAAGGCAACTAGCAGTGGGCCGGTGCACAAGGTGCAAGCAAATGTTACTTCCTTTCCCACTGCAGTTCCCTTGGAGAATGATGGGACCGGGAGCGCAGAGTTGGAAAAGCCTGCAAAACACATCTGTCCCAGCTTACTTCTCAAAGAGTAGTTTCATTTACAGCATCCCTGACAGATGGGAAAGCCAAGCGCTGCTTCAACGCAGGCAGAGATGAGATGACAGGCTCACCACCTCCTGGAGCAGCTCGTCCTGTGTGGACAGCTCTCACTGTTCGAGAGCTCTTCCTGGGAGCCAACATTTGCCTCCCTCTACTTTCACTGATGTAGAATACTGACATTTAAAAGCAACAACAAAAACAACTAACAATTACTGTGCACTTAGTTTGTACCACACACTGACCTAAGAGCTTTTCAGGCATTATCAGATATAATCCTCATGACACCCAATGACGTGGGATTTAATATTGTCCTCATTTTATGGGTGGGGAAACTGAGGCTTTGAGTGGCTATGCCACTTACCAAAAATGTTTTACATAGCAAGTTGGTCTCACTCCCAGTCCATGCTGCAACCCCTAGTCTACCCTCCTGTTCTTTGTAGCTCAAGCATTTACTGCAGGGTTGGATTCAGAGGAGGTGCTCAGCAAATGGAGAAAGAATGAATGCACACATACTAAAGAAGCATCCTCTCTGTAAAGTGGTAAGAACCTGGACTGTTGCAATCTTCATTTTGTTGGGGTCCTTCAGGGCCTCCTGGCCTCCCCTTTGTTGCTCATGCTGTCTTTGTAACTCAGCACCACATAGAAGTGGATAAACTGTCAAGCATGCACTCTGTCTAGTGTAAAGTTTCCTAGGGGTGTGTGTTACGTGCATTTTCAGTGGTGCATCCCAGATCAGTCATATAGAGTTTTAACAGTATCTTAGTTACTGTTTAAGGTCTTCATTATATTTCTATACTTCTCTGCTTTTTCTTTCCTTTTTTAAATGAGAAAATCATAAGATGGAAAAGCTGTAGAACTCTGAGAGGTTTTCTTATCAAGCTAAAACAGACGTGTATATTTTTAATTTTAAAATTACAGTCGTGTGTCACTTAACGAAGGGGACATGTTCTGAGAAATGCATCAGTAGGTAATTTTGTTGTTGTGCGAACATCATAGAGTTACTTACACAAACCTAGATGGTATAGCCTCCTACACACCTAAGCTATATGGAACTAATCTTATGGGACCACCACTGTATCTGTGGTCTGTCGTGGACCGAAACGTCATTATGTGGCACATGACTGAATATTTATTAAGATTTAGACAAATAAATTTTGAACAAATTTAGGGGAAGAGGACTTTGTAATGATCCTCAGGGCTCTCTCTGTCGTCTCCGATCCTACCCCCCACCCTTTCACCACCACCCCCTAACCCCCTTGCCCTATTTTCAGTCAGGAGCATGTAGGGAAGACCTCAGGGCAACCTGTGGGCTGCTCAGCATCCTGGCTGCTCACCAAAGCTCCTGCTCTGCCTTGGGCCCAGTTCTTACCCAGCTCTTGCTTTTCCCTTGTAACTGTGCCTCTGCCTAGTGACTTGATTCTACTAACCAAAGTGTGCTCTTGTCTGTCCAAGTCCAAATGTCTACACTGATTCCCTAATAACCAAGATCAGCCTCCTGTTTCATCCTCTAATGGGGGCAGGAGTTTTGGCTCAGAAGCCTGGCCTAGGCATCCTTCTTGCTTAAGCTGGATCTCTCTTGATTAAACACCATCTGAGACCCTTTGTTGGCCTTTATTGTCATATAATGTAACACTGGACTATGGACAAAATATATAAAAGAATATATATTTGGTGATATATAGTCACCATCATATATTATGGTGACTATAATCTCTGGTTAAAAAAAGAAAGACTACGGGTTGCCCGGTGGCGTAGTGGTTAAGTTTGCGCGCTCCACTTTGGTGGGCCAGGGTTCACAGGTTTGGATCCTGGGCGCAGACCTATGCACCGCTCATCAGGCCATGCTGTGGCAGCATCCCATATACAAAATAGAGGAAGATGGTCACAGAAGTTAGCTCAGGGCTAATCTTCCTCAGCAAAAAAGAAGATTGACAAAGGAATGTTAGCTCAAGGCCGATCTTCCTCACCAAAAAAAAACCAAAAACGAAAGACTAATAAGCTTTTTGTGTTTTGCTTTTTTTCTCTTTCTTGGTTAAATATTTTAATTTGGCTGTATTTAATTTCTCTATGATCAGTCATGAGCTCTTGATATGAAAATCTCTAGATTGTAAGCTACTAGTGGCAAGGCCTAACTATTATCTTATTAGTTTCACTGTCAGTTATTCAGCATTACATGATACAGAATTATGTCCTCAAAAATACTTGTGTGTGATGTTGGGGGCTGTGCAAACACAGACAAATTGAATGAACGGGTATGATATGGATAAACCAGGTCAGCTAATTTTAGCAATGCAGGTAAACTAATAACTATTATTTTCCCCTTTATTATGGAGCATTCTTAAAAGGGGTTGCCATGATTTATCAGTTAAGTTGTTCTAACTTTCTATCCCATTGGGCCTATATAAAAAAAGCCCCAAGTTCATGATCCATTAATCAGAACAGAAGAATGCACTTGATGTGGATACACACTGCACATGTCCCAGAGGTCTTTTCAGGTATCATTTAGTAGATAATATTAAGACTGCAGATTTCTCACCTTCCCACCCACTCATACCACATAACATTTAAAACATTGAGAATAATATAAGAATAATTAAGATTGCATTTTTGTACTTTCGAAGTATCATTCTTATGCTAAGATCTGAATGCTCCTTTAAATGCTTAATTATCAACAAATCAGAACTTATTGGAAACTTTTGGTTCTCAGCCTGAGTCAGCCACTGTAGGGCTCAAAAGGAGTACCATACTTGAGGACTCCTGCTCTTGAATAACTGATAGTCTGGTTAGGCAGACCAAACTTGCCCATAAGATTATCATCAAACAACTTGGAACCAAATGTAAGTAGATCTTGTATTGATAATCAGAGCTATAAGAGTAAAAAAAAAGAATGATTTTTTTTGAGCTAGAACAAATAGTAGGGGTTGCTCTATTTAGGAGTGAGGCCTTAGTTGAGGCTAGAAGGATGTTCAGGATTATTAATTGTTTATTACATAAGAACCAGAAGATTCTATCCCCACATATATAAGGTTAACATTAACAGTTTAAGACATCATTAGCTCTGATTCAGCTGGGTGCCTGGAAATCTCTTGTTTTGTCTTTTTCTCTCATCAAGCCATCAAGCTTGAGAAGTCATAGTGGTAGAGTAACAAGTGTTTTCTGTTGGGGTTATTTTAGAACTACTTCTCATAAAACAGCAGTAAATAATACTGTTATGGAGTTCTAGTGCTGTAGGTGGGTACACCATAAACCGACATCCCTGTGGATTTACTTCCCTGTATCCAACCTTCCCCAGCATTATCCCCAGTGCTTGACTTTAGATTGCTCCACAGCACAGACAAGAGGGCAGGAGACACACTGGAGGGTGAGTATATTTCTAAGCATCTTTCAATTGAGGCCTAGAGAGCTATCTGCAGATCTAGCTGTATATGGAAAAGGAACGGCAGTCGTTTAGATCAGTGCTGGAAGCTGTGAATACAGTCAATATGTCTACTGAATGGCACATATGTTTGACTAGAAACAGACACATGGATTTATGTGTATACAATTTCAGTCTGTGCAGGGCAAGTGAATTCTCTAGGGTCCTTCATGCTCACCACTCAACCTTGAAGAGAAAAGCTCTATAACTGGCCCAAAGTAAGGGAGAGGTACCATAGAGTAGACAACTGTGGACCAAGTTGCTGGAATAACGAGAGACTCCCCTGTAACTGGGTCATCACCCTACTCGTGTTTTCTGTACACAACTGGGACCACTGGAAATGCCCCCATCAAGGCAGAGCTTAGCCTCGGATTCCAAGTCCCCTGTCTGCCCCTGAAACACCACACCGACTTTCTCACCACAGTGCCCACCCACCACTGGCCTGGCTTCTTCAAAGCCCGGAAGAACAGTAAAGATCCCCATCTCCCTTCCCTTTAACAGGGCCTGCTAAACGGCCTCTCGCTGCCTTTTGCGTGTGGTGCTAATTAACATGATCCAAGTTACAATATGTGTTAAAGATTCCAGTTTTGTTACTTCTTTAATGAGCTTCGTGGGATTTGAACATGAGGCTCAAAGTAGCAGGGGAAACCTCATAATTAGTTTCAATTACAAGAAGTTCCTACGCATTAAGACTATTTGATGAACTGCAGAGGGAAGGAAATACCAACCAGATACAAATCACTAATTTTGTTGCATTTATTATAATACTTATTTTCTTCCTAATTAGTACTGATTGGCTTATGATTCTAATTAATGCAAAGGAATTTGGAATGGTATACAATGGTATGGCTTAGAAGATGCCAGCATGTACAACTGCTAAATTATTGCTAATTGTTATTTACATGAGGCCTGGAAGACTAAGTAATGCAATGCCTAATTAGCATTAAAGATATGGTATCCATTTCCAATTTACACTAAGGCAATGGAGATCAAATTGCTAGTTTAAAAAACTCAACCTTTAGATTCCAAGAATTGCACTATTGTATAGTGACCTCCACCTAAGGGTTTTTTTTTTGTCTTCAATTCCATCTTGCCAGAGCTTGGCTAGAACTTTGCAAAAAAGTTACACAGGAATACCCAGCATCACACCAGCAATGGGCCGCAGTACTTAAGGATTAGAGCCGGGAGCCAGTTGGCAAAGAGTCCAAGCATAAGGCCTCAGTTTGTTCCAACAGTGAAGGTGTGTGTGCTTGCTGGAGAGTGAGGTCCTGAGATGGCAGGTTTGGAAGACCTAAGCCCATCTTGATGTCATGGTGGCTATGAGCGATACCCAAAGAGTACTAGGGATGCCTATTCTGGAAAGTTGGATGTTCAGCCAGTATCACAGGGGCAAATGCTGCTTGCCTGATGGGGGTTGCTGTGAAGAAGAGAACAAAGAGAAGATCCTGGAACGGACAGATCTAAATTTCAGCTCTCAGTCCCAAACCCTCTCAAGTAGGCCTGTTCATCCCTGATTACGCCACTTTCTTTATGGCAAATGTTGGCCCTCATTCTAATCTGCTCTCCCCAAGTAGGTGATGGGGCTCAGAGGAAACGCTCTGGGACACACCCTTTGGCTGAGACCTGCCTCTTACTCTCACTACTTCTGCACCAGAGTTTCCGCCATTCTGCCTTTTCCTCGGCCCCCTTTCTTCTACTAGCCCTTTATCTTTCCCTTTTCCCACTCTGTCTTCTCCTTTGCTTCCGCTTTAATCCAATCCTCCACGGAATGAAAAGGAAGACTATTGGAGGAGGAGCCAGGACACCTGCCTGACTTGACTTTACAAGAGTCATTTCACATCTTGGGACTTGAGGTTCTCCATCTTATGGAGCAGAAATGCTAACATCTGCTGTTCTATCCCTTCCTCACAGCAGTGCTTGGAAGCTCAAACGGGATCACACATGTGAAAGCCCCTTGGAAATCAGAAAGTTGTATATAAATGGGAAGGATTCAACCATTTTATCTTCATAGATAGAAGGATCAGTGCCTGAAGGAATGAAAGTTGAGGCAGTGTGCTTCCTTTTTCCACTATGGTGTTGACACACGCACAGAGGCACCCCCCAGAGGTGAATGCATGGCTGAATAAAGCCAAGGAGAGAAGCTGGCTTCTGTTCAGGACCCTGAACTCCACATAGGACGTTCCTCTTCTCCGCAAGTTCTGTATACATTGTACACTGAGATCCCTGCTTTAGGCACAGTCTGGACCAGGGTGAGCAAGCTCTGGTTTCCATAATTCTCTGAGAGATTGTTTTGAGAAGACTTTTCACCTTCCAGGCAAACAGTTCCTGGCCATCAGGCTTTATTTAAAGATGTCATTCTCTGCAGCCTCATAAGTATTTTATATTTTTAGAAAGAGAGAGAGAGAAATAGAGAGAAAGAGTAACAAGGATAGTAGCTACTTGGTGTTTAACGTAACGTAAGCTCTGTATTGGTTTTTGGGGTAGCTTCATTCAAACTTCACTATGGGATTGTTGAGTTTTGATTTCTCAAAGTTGAGACAAGACATTTTCTTGACTAAGATCAGTTCAAATCATTTGGCAAGGTTATATGTGTGATATAAATATATAATATAAAATATATACAGTTTTCCTAAGAGAAATAGTGATTGGCCATAGGAAATTCATTATTACTCCATTTTTATTAGTTAATAAGACAGCCATGTTAAGAAAACTTGATGCCACATGCTTTATGCAAATTTTTTAAATTATAAGATATATCACAACTCATACATGCAAAGCATATACATATATATTCCATATATGTATGTAAATTTAAACTGCATACATTATATGTGTAATTATCTATATATATTATGTATATATATGTATGTATATGTACACTTAAAGAACGTATTCTTCATATATTCACTTACAAAATGTAAATAACACTGCCAGTTATGTACAACTATCCAGATTAAGACACAGAATATTGCCAATACCTTTGACACTCCCAGGCACGTTACCTCCACCCTCAACGTAGTGGCTTTGAGTAAACTTGAAAAGGGTCCCCTTTCCTTTGAGTGGAGATGCATTCCTCACACCAGGGTAAAAGGCTTGGAAGTAGCTTTAAAGGAGTAAATTTTAGCTCCAATCACCCTCTTGGCTAGATGTCCTTGTGCAATGTACAAAAATACATAGGCAACCCTGCCCAACCTCCCTTACTTTGCAGTTTTATCGTTTATATATATGGATCCCTGAACAATATATTGTTTGCTTTTTCATACTTTTAAACTTTATAGAAATAGTCATGTGTTTTTCTTGGTCAACATCCCATTTCTGAGATTCCACCAGGGTGATATATGTAGATGTGGCCAGCTCATTTTCTTTCCTAATAGCATTCCTGTGTATGAATATCCTACAATTTATTGATCCATTTTCCTGTCAATGGACACCCAAGTTGCGTCCAGTGTTTAGTTATTACAAAAAGAAAAAGCATCCCGTGAGGGAACTCTGGTATTTATTTTCTATGCATGTGTCAAAGAGTTCCTCTAGAGTAGATGTTTAGCAATGGAACTGCTGGGTAGTAAGATATGGAGACCCTACATCTTTGATTTTACTATATAATGCCAAATTGTTTTCCAAAATAATTGTGCCAATTCTCCCACTTGCAGGGTATAAAGAATTCTCATTGCTGTACAACTTTTCTAACCCTTAGGATTATCAGATTTAAATTGTTGCCAATCTGGTGGATGTGTCTTTAATTTTCATTTTCCTGATTACAAATGAGCTTAACAGTTTTTCTGTGTCCTCTTATGTGAAATGCCTTTTCATGTCTATTATCCAGCTTGTTTTTTTATCCAGTTGCTTGTTTTTTTCTTATTAAATTGTAGGAATTCTTTCCATATTCAGAATCCTCCTCCTTTGTTAGTTATATGAAACGAACGCAAATATTTTCTCAGTTGATAGGTTATCACTATCTTTATAATGTCTTTTGATAAAGATTTTTTGTTAAGATAGATTTATCAATTCTTTTTTTTTTTTGTGAGGATGATTGGCTCTGAGCTAACATCTGCCAATCCTCCTTTTTTTGCTGAGGAAGGCTGGCCCTGGGCTAACATCCATGCCCATCTTCCTCCACTTTATATGGGACGCCGCCATAGCATGGCTTGCCAGACAGTGCATCTGTGCACACCTGGTATCCGAACTGGCGAACCCCTGGGCCGCCACAGCTGAGCGTGCACTTAACTGCTTGTGCCACCAGGCCGGCCGGATTTATCAATTCTTTATGGTTTGAACTTTTTGTCTTCAGAAATATTTTCCTATCCTTAGGTCATAAAGTGTTTTCTACAACAAGTTTAAAGTTTTACCTATCACATTGAATTATGTAATCCATCTGAAAGTCGTTTTTGTGTACCTTAATACCCGGAAGGGTAAATCTCTCCATGTTTTCTTCTTCTTTGGGAGTACTTGAGCATTTCTTGTACCTGCCATATAGGCTTTCCATACGAGTTTTAGAATTATCTCATAAAGTGCAAAAAATCTGCTTGTTGAAATTTTGGTTGGAATTTTATTAAACTATAGATCAGTTTATAGAAAATTGATACCTTTATGATAATGAGTCTTTCTATCCATCAATAATATCTTTCTCAATTTCACTTCTGAATATATTTCAGTAAGTCTCATTTTTTAAAATGAAACATACATATATTTTGTTGAATTTATTTCTAAGTATAATATTATTTTTGTTATTATAAATCTGCATTTCTAGATACTAGCAACAAACAGAAGCATACATCAAAAAAGCTTTTCCATATTTATTTTGTACCTTTGTCATTATATTTTTATTAATTTTGATAACTTGTTCATATATTCTTTCTAGATTTCAATGTAATCATATCATAAGCAAATAATAATAGTTTTATTTCTACTTTTCCAAACCTTATACCATTTATTTCTTTGACTTTCTTTATCTTGCTGGCTGAGACCTTTAATGCAACTTTGAATAGAAGTGGTGACAGTGGGCATCCTTGCCTTTTTCCTGATATTAAAGGGAAGGGTTTTAATGTTTCACTGTTAGATATGATGCCTACTGGAGGATTTTTTTCTTGATATCTGTTGTCAAGATAAGGAAGTTTCTTTCTATTCTTAGATTACCTAGAGCTTTTATCACAAAGGAATGTGGACTTCTATCAAATGACTGCATCAGTTGAGATAATTATCTGCATCAATTGAGATAATCATCTGGCTTTTCTCCTTTGTTCTGTTAATATGGAGAATTACATTAATATATTTTCTAATGTCAAATCAATGTTGTATTCCTGAGTTAAATCAAACTTGATCAGAATGTATTCTTTTAAAAACATTGCTAGATTAGGTTTGCTATAATTTTGTTTGGAATTATTATATCTACGTTTATGGGTGAAATTGGCCTGCTATTTATTTATTTCCTTATTTTTCTCATTCTGTCTGTCTGATAGTCACCTAGGCTGCATCTTGGGGACAGTGCCCTCTTCTATGCAATGGACAAGCTTGTGTAAGAATGGAATTCTTGGTAGAACTAGCTGTAAATCCTTTGGTCTGGGTTTTATTGAGAAGATTTTAAACTATTGCTTTAATTTATTTAATGATTAAAGAAAACTTTGGGCTTTCTATTTCTTCTTGAAAGGATTTTGGTAAGTTACATTCTTTTCTGAATCCGTTCCTGTTTCATCTGAGTTTTCAAATATGTTGGCATCTAGTTGTTCATAATATGTTAGTCTCTTTATCTCAATGGCATTCACAGTTGTAGACCCTCCATATTATTGTTTATTGTCTCTCCTTCTTTCTCTATTATCTTTTTTTGCCTTCTATCCTTCCCTCCCCTCCCAATTATTCTTGACATAAATTCATTAGTTTTATCACTGTTTTCAAACAAACATCTGGCTTTGTTGACCCTCTTTCTTGCATCTGGGTTTTGTATTTTATTGATTTCTGTTTTTATCTTTATGATTTTCTTTCTTCTGCTTTCTTTGTGTATATTCATTTAAAAATAATTTCTAATTTCTTAAGTTGCATGATAAGCCTTTCTTGTTTTAATCTTTTTTATTTTCTAATATAAATCTTTAAACTTATAAATTTCTCTCCAAGAACCAATCTAGCTGCATCCTACAGGTTTTCATACGCAGTATTTGCACTAATATTCAGTTCTAAACTTTTTGATCCATGAGTTAATTAGAGGTGAATTTTATAATTTCCAATGATTTGAGGTTTTTACTGTTATCTTTTTTTATTGAGTTTTAATCTATTGCTTTTTGTTAGAGACTATGTCCCCTATGACATTGATTCTTTGAAATTTGTCATTAATTTTCATTCTTGTTCTATGTGTGTTGTGTTGTATTTTCTAATTAGCTGGATGTGGCTTTTATGTATGTTTATGAAAATGAGACTTGGCAGTTGTTTTTCTCCAATTTCCTAAATCCTTACTGAATCTGTTTCTGTTTGCTTGATCCATTACTGAGAAAAATTAGTAGAAACGTTCCATTCTGAGATCAAGTTTGTCAATTTCTCTTTTTGTCATCCTTGCTTTACATAGTCTTAATCTATGTCATTATGCACATACAAGTTAGAGTTTTTAAATCTCCTTGGTGTTAACTGAAAAATATATCACCATGCTTGTGTTATGACCCTTTTGACCATGAATAACTTTTTTTTTTTAAGCCAAAAGTTGTTAAAGACTATTTTGGCTGATATTAATATATTAGTACACCAGCTTTCTATTACTATTTGTCTGGCATATTTTTTCTATACCTTTATTTTCAGTCATATGTTTTCATATATTTTAGGTGTATGTCTTATAACCAGCATATTTCTGGGTTATGAATTTGAAGATCCAATCTGATCTTTTTAAAGTTTTTGTTTACTGTGATTACCGATTTATTTGGATTACTTTGTGCTTTATATTGTATGATTTTCAGTTTCTTATGTTTCTTCCTTGCTTGATTTATTTTTGTCTCCCCCCCCGACTAGTTTGTATGTTATATCTTTAATTCTACTTGTTTATGGCTACCCTAGACACTCTGAAATCCATATTTAATGTAATAATGTTGAAGGTTAATATTGTTAACCTTTTCCAAAACAATAAAGTAAACTTTGAGTATTTTAACCTTATTACTCTAACCATTTATACTACAATTATTCAGTATTTTACTTCTATCTTTCTCTTAAGAGTGAAAATTAGACATTATTTTATTGTTTTGTACAGCTAACATTTGTATATTTAAATTTATCCACATTTTTTCCATTCTCTCTGTTCACTATATCTTCTTACATCTCAGACCTTTTTTCTGGGAGAATATTTTTTTCTTTTTGAAGTTCATACTTTAGAAATCTCTTTAGGGAGAGTCTATCAGTTGTAAATATTCTCAGTTTTGTTAAAAACTTAAAATATCTTATTTTTGTTTTTGAAAGATTGTATTGCTGTGAATATTTTTCCAGTTTGACAATTTATTTTTCTCTCTGTACTTTGAAGATAGTTTTCAACTGTCTACTGGATTTCATTGTTACTGTAGAGAAGTCAGCTAAAGCCCTAATAGTTGTATGCGTTTGAAGGTTATTTATCTTTTCCTCCTGGTTGCTATTTGATTAGTGTGTCTACCTTGAGACTTTTTTTTTTGTCTTCACATAATCCACATAGAATTTATTGTGCTTTCTGATTCTGGGCATCCATGCCTATCACCAATCTTGGAAATTCTTAAGGATGATTCTTTTCCCTATCTTTCTACTATCTTTTTTCTTTACCTTCAATAAAATGCAAGAAAAGCCTGCTCTTTATCCTATGATTCTCTTAACCTTTGTTTATTTTGCACTATTTTCTGTCTACACTATATATTATTTCTTTGGACCTATCTTCCAGTTTAATGATTCTCTTTTTAGTTATGACTAATTTGCTATATCATCACAATATAAACACAATTGTTTCTAATTTAAATTATTATATATTTTGTTTTTAAAATTTCTATTTGGGTAGTTTTCAAATCTACCTTGTCATATTTCATAGTCTATTATACTTAGTCTTCTTTTGACATCCTCCTTTACGTTTTCAAACATATTAAGCTTATTTAGTTTATATTTGAGGGTGATTCGCATTTTTGCAGATTCATTGGGTCTAATTCTACTCTTTGTTGTTTCTGCTGATTTTTATAAAAGCTTGCACCTTCATGCATTTTGCATTATGATATTTTATTATGACTCATGTTTTTTGCATTTTATCTGTGAGAATTCTTTGAGTCATGGTTTCTAAATGCATTTTTTCCAGAGATAATACACACTTACATCTGCTAGGTGCCTAGGGGTTCCACAAACCCAGGAGCATTTTAAACTAAAATTTTGGCTTGGTGACTTCAGGTCACAAAGAAAGTATCTATTTTGGCCCTCATGTGAGAACTGTCTTGGGTTAAGATTTCTCAGAGGTGACTGGTCCATTCTACCAGTGCAGAGACAGGCAAGATCCCTTTCTCTCTTTGTGGAGTGGGTTCTATTCTAGCTATTCTTTCACTGAGGGTTTTGTCTTATAAAATCTAGCCTTTACAAAGGGATTTTGGATCATATCTCCTGCATTGCATGGACGCTACATTTATCTTCTATTCCCTATGTGCAGCCCAATAAACCAAAAAGTCTGGACATCCAGGGATAGGCAGATGTTCCCAGAAGGGCCGTCAACTTTAAAACTACCTACCTCTTTGTATTACTGTTGTTTAATGAATTTTAGCTTCTAGCAACCTCCTCCCAACACACACATACACACCTGGATATGCATTTAAAAAGATGTCTTTTACACTTCCTTCAGCTTTTAAAGGTTTTGTATCAGAAGAGTTTTAAAGTACATCTTGTCTGCTATATCTTGAAAATAGAAATCTTTTCTGTGATTTTAATTTCAAATGTTAATACAAAGTGACACACTAACTTCCTTCATTCTTATCATCACTTATTTTTTCTTAGCCTTATTCACACAACCTGAATTTCAGTTAATTAAATAAAGATGCTATAGAACAAATAAATTGACGCTTCTTTTTGAAAAGGAATGTTTAACCAGTTTCTATAAATATATCCTATAATATAGAATTTTAAGACACTTTTCTTTTTAAATCCTATAAGAAAACTTCTGAATGTGGCATCCATGTCCTCTCTTTTCCAAATCACATGAATGCGTATACATTTCTATTTCTTCTACACAAGGGTCTATAATTTTTAGCAGATTCTAAAATAAGTATGTAACCTAAAAAAGGAAAGGTTAAGGATTGCTTATCTTAGAGGAATATCAACAATGAGAAAGGCTCACATTTATAGGAAAATTCTGGAAACTATGTCTGGGAAAAGGGAGTGAAAAATATCCCATGAGAAACAGTACATATAGCTATATCTATCTGTACATGTCTGTTTGTTTAACTACAGATTGATTTGCCTATTTACAAAGAATTAACACACACACATACCCACACCTTTATATATGCGTGCATATGCTACTCTGCTAAAATGCAATAGTAAATGGGAATAGAGACTGGGGTTAGCAATCATAAATTTGTTTTAATTATATGTATTTTTATACCACAAACTTAACAATAATAAACTGCTTGATCTTCACTGAGAAACAAACTAGTCATTGCTGAGAAAACCCGGACAGCACTCCTATCTAAAATGGGTAATTCTAAACTAACATTACCCATCTTGACCTCCCGCCAGACTTGGCTCCAAGTGATTCGGCTGTTTCCATAAATCACATCTTCCTTCCAAAGACAAAGATATTTCAGATATTCAAAAGAATGCGGCGGGTCTTTGAAAGAATTTCCAAGACAGCTCCAAAACATATGAGCAGACGCAGCTGCATGAGAATCTGTGTTGTCTAGTCATTGCTGGGCAAGCAATAATCCTCGTTGTGGGGTTTGGGTGCCAGTGGCTTCATGAGTCTCAATGTGTTATAGCCACTTTATTCCTGTATATCTGAAATGTCATATATGACTAGACAGCGGTCAACAAAGTAACTCTGAGGGCTGTTTAGCAGACGGACCTTTAAATACTTTAGCCTATGAACGTGTCTCTGGGATAAGGTGACATGGCGACATCTCGAGGGGCTATGCCCACTGGGACAAGATGGTCAGTTATGCACACTAGAAGAAGCAGTATCACTTTACAGTTGTTCCTTGGATACTCTGTGGCATAATGTATATTTTTCTTTCTCACTTTAAAACCAAAAGCCTAGAAATTGCCTGTTCTTTTCCTCTGGCAACAAGACTCTAAAGGAGTATTGTATACTCTAGTTCTCTACTCCAAATATTGTTTTTAAAACAGAAAGTCTTATGTTAGCTTCCCCTGCAAGATCTCTCTGGCCATCACTGTAAATCTGTGAGGAAATGATGGTACTTAAGACAATGTAGCTGGTTAAAGGTTGAACACTGAAAATGAACAATGGAGAATCCATAGCCCTAAAAGCTGATTAAAAGTAACCCTGCAGATACTACATGGTGGATTACAAAGTGATTACTGAAAAATTGATAGACTGGCACCTAGACACTGCAAAAACAGAATAGCTGTACTGTAGATTTAAATTAAGAACCATTTAGGAGAAGAGAAAGAATCGTCACACAATAACTGTGGCCTACGTGAGATTCATACAAAATAAATACGACCATGTTCTTTGATGGACTCCACCACTTAAAAGAGTCAACATTAACAAGTGTATTAAGCCAGCATTATTATTATTACTGTTCTATCCTTACATGCAGGGTTGTCTGGGTCACAGAGGAATAGCACAGCTCCAGAGAAGTAAAATACGTAATGTGAGACTCTGAAAAAGTTACAAGTTACCTAAAAATGGGAACAATAGTACCTGCTGGTTATCTGAGAGCCACTGAGCATTCTCTGCAAATTGAGCGTGGACTGAGCTGTATATGTTAACCTTAAATCACTGCAGGGTACATTAGTAATGACAATAATTAGTACTGTAATAACCAACATGTGCCCACGATGTCTCAGGCACTATTAGAACAAAGTACTTGAGATGTATGACCTCCTTTATCCACATCACACCCTTACGATGCATAATCAGAATCACAGTCCTAACACCACCACCTTATCATGGCATGTCATTTTGTAGTTATACCATATATGGTCGTGTGATTCTGCACCTTTTATAAGACAGGCAGGGCAGGAACAATCATCTTTTGACAAATGACAAAACTGAAATTCGGAAAAGATGGGTCACTTGTGCAAAAACAGACAGCAGACAGGGATCTACTGTCGTGGTTCTTCCTGCGGATTCACACTCTCATAATCCACCGGAAAAGAGTGAAAAGCAGGGGGTTATTTAACCAGGCTGATGGCTTATAGTTGTCACCAAGCCTGGAAGAAGCCACACAAGCCGGCACGGGTGACGGCCATTTCCGGTGTTACTTGGCAAAGGAACAAGGGCTGCTGCAGCAGCATGAGGATTAAAGTTAGACGTGCAAACCTGCTCCCACCAGAAGAGCGAGGGTACAGTGGTGAAGAGCACAGCTCTGCAATCAGGCTGGCTTGGGGCAAATCTTGGTTCTACTCCCTGTGAGCTCTACATTCTTGGATATCTACCTCACCTCTCTGAGCCTTGTTTCCCTGATTTGTACGATGGGGATAAGAGTAGTACCTATTTCTTAGGGCTGGTCTGAGAAAAAATGAGATTATGCATGTAAAACACTTAGAATAGCATCTAACACTTAGTAAACTCTTAACAATTTTTTATTGTTTTAAAAATTATTTAATACCTTTTTTCACCTAATCTTATTTTGGTATTCACAAAAGCATCCAATCTTATGATGCTGTAAACTAAAATGGCTCCCTGCATGTTCTGCCTCTCCTGGGTTTTCAGTGTTCCTAACTGAGGTTTACTCACTAGGCCTGGCTCCCATCCAATCAGGGCCCTACAAGGCTTGGGGGTCTGGAGGCTGAGAGTCCACAGGAAATATTAGACCAGGGTTTTCAGTAACTCCTCAGAAGGCTCACATACTGTAATTACAGCTGTAGTTGTGGCTGAAATTAAGCCATCCTGTCACCTTGGGCAAGTCCCTTAATTGCTCTAGGCCTTGGTGTTGCCATCTATAAAATCAGGTGCAGAAACACTAGGTGACCTCAGGCCATGGACTAGGTTTGCAGAGGAAACTGGTACTGGAGCCCCTGACTCCTCACTAAAGCCTGAAGTGCCCCTGACAATGCCACACTCACTTCCAAAGCCTTTAGGAGTAGAGGTCAGAAAAGACTTTTAAAAGTAGCCTCATAAGCCAGCAGGGAATTATCTGACCTACTGGGAACAGGAATAAAATAAGAGGAAGAATCACATTTTCAGCTATAGAGAAAATACATAAAACATAGCAATTTTAGCCTCTGTAATTATCTACATGGATAATGATTCATCTTATTGCTCATCGAATTTGTTATTTTTCCAGTATGGATACAATCAAAAGTTGCATTGTTGCTTGGTTTAATATGCTTTTCATGGTAAACCCAGAAGAGTTGAAGCAAAAAAACAAGGCAAAGTAGAGCCATGAATAAAGGAAAAAAAACACTCTAAGCAGGGAATACCCTAATGATATAATAATCACAGAATCATCCAAATTGGATGTGGAAGGATGGAGCCTGTGCTCCAGCCCCCTGAGATGACTGTTCTAGAAAGCCAAACTGTGTGGATCCTCCAGCCGGAGTCCCCTGCCTCTCCAGGCCGGCTCCTCGCCATATGCTTGCTACCCAGGCTTTTTGGTTTTATGCATTTCAATGATGCTACCATTTTCCTCACCCAATTTGTATATTTTACACCTGTATAGGAAAATGTGATTGGAAGTGTCATTTATTCCAGAGCTGTGAAACCACAAATGGCGATTCACTCTACCAGGAACTTCAGTTCACACAATCAGGCAATTGAGAGGCTTTTACTGCCTTCAACTCGACCCCACCTTCCCCAAAATTCCGCTTTATGGGGAGTTTTTTTTATGCTTCCTACAATAAGCCCGCTCTGAATATAAATGCACATTTCCGATGTATATGGCACTTTCGAACAGCGTGAATAGAACATCTTGGAAAGATGCTACAGTGAAGCAAGTGCAAACATAATACCCTGTTGTTTTTATTGCTAATTAGAAACAAAACACAAGTTCGACCTTATTGCAGGCTAATCAGCTATTAAAACTAAACGCTTCTTTAAAAAAAAAAAAACATCAAATCTGGTTGCCTCCTTATATGTATGAAAACAAAAAAGCAACCAAAAGCGGGCATGTGCTTTAAAATTCTTTCCTTATTCTTCTCCGTGCTGATGCAAATTCACTGAACGGTTCTTCTATAAAATGTAAACATGGGCAAGGCAGTCTGTGGTCTCATCGCAAAGACATGGCTGCCATAGTAACCCCTGGATGCTCTTCTCTGGGAAAGTCCTGTTATTGTCAGAAAGATGAATTCTAAAACAACTCTATATTGTGCAATCTGCAGATTTTATTGACAAAGGTGTCAAGTCCTGCAGAACTGAAAGTTGTTTCCCTTGTCATGAGATAAATAAGCAGGTTTGCTGGGGCTCCCAGTTTTATTCAATTTGCTTAGATACAAGGTGACTGTAAGCATTGATTCCATGGAAGACTGGATATAGATTTTTTAAGGGAGGTGCATGTCCTGGGAGTTAGAGTCACCTCTTGAAGCTGATGGCTTTGCAGCTTGGCTCACAGATCCAAAGAGAGAGAGAGAGAGCTAAGCCACTGGAAGCTGAGAGATTATGGTGAGGAGGGGCAAGTGGGCTGGCCAGTTTTCATTGCTCCGCCTTGGAGATTCACAGTGGGTTGCAGCTGGAATTGAGAAACTTAAAGATCATCCAGAAGAGTGGTTCTCAAACTTGAGTGGGTGTGTCAGAATCTGGGGGGCTTGTTAGAACACAGGTCTCTGGTCTCCATCTACAGAGGTTCTGATTCAGGAGGTTTGGATGAGGCCTGAGAATTTGCATTTCAAACGAGATCTCAGGTGAGGCTGATGCTATTGTTCTGGGGACCGCACTTCGAGAACCACTGGTCTAACCCTCTCATTTCACAGGTGAATACACCGAGGCCCAGAGAGAAATGCTGATTTGTAGAGGCTGCACCCACACAGGCCTAGAAACCTCTGTTTCCCAATTTCATACCCAGGGGCCTTGTCATTTCCCTAGAACAATGCTTGGCAGTCTTTCTATCTGCTGCAAATAAACATAACCTTAACCTAGAAAGAGGAAGCTGTTTCTGAAGCTGGTGTCAGGAGTGGAGTGCCTGTCTTCCTGCTGGAAACTTCTATGCCATCATTCAAGGTAAGCAGACTCTATGCCTGAGAAAAAGGAAAAGGCCTTTGGAGAGTCCTCTCTACTCCTGCTTGTCAGAGACGATGAGAGGCCAGGGAGGCTTGGGCTGTTCAGAAACGGACTTGGTTGTCTTACACATTAATGAGTTTCCAGAGACTAGACTTTTCTTTCTTCGCAGAGGAATATGGCAGAAGGTATTTACGAATCAGAGAAGGTATTTGGGGTTGGGTGAGTTCTAAGGTTCCTTCTAACTTTGAGATTCTATGGTCTATGAAATTGGCTCTTTTAATACATATTGAAGTAAAATCTCCTCATTTCAGCCTTACTAAACCATAGTTTGTAGCGAGATGTAAGCTGTAATCGAATAATGCTAAGCCCTGAAAACAGTTTACTGTGCAAACTGCTATTTCCTGAGTCTGATTTCAGCAATCAATTTACAAAATACGTGTCCTGACACTTGTATTAAAATACACCCAGTCATCCTACATCCTCATAACCTCCTTTATTGTCTTCTCAGCATTTACTGATATCTGAGATTATATTATAGACTTACAGCCTTGCTTACTGTCTGGGCCCACTGAGACCAGAATATAAGCCCTGTGAGAACAGAATGTTACCTCTCTTGGCCACTGCTCTAACCATAGTGCTCACGCGGTGCCGAGCACACAGTGGCACTGGATCAGCATTTGCTCAGCGGATTAACTCTGAGAGTTCCTTACCTCCAAATTAGCATCTACAGAGGTTTTCAGACATATGAATTTAGTAACGAGGAAGGAACTACTGTATTTATAAATCTATTAAATGAGGAACATGGATGGAGAATCAACACAGTCACATATTTCCTCCCTGCACCAAAATATATACAGTAGATGGTGTTGAGAAAAAATAAGGAATATTAAATTGCATCAAATGAGTTTTCTTGAACCTGTACCATGTTTTGTTTCTCTCAGAGCCTCTCCATATAAGAGCCCTTTGTGATTTTTATATCAATGTGGATCATTTGCTAGTACTTAGGTCTGGAACACTTTCTTCCCAAATTCTTACAGCAAAACCACCAGCTCTATCAATATAGCTCAAAATTTCAGATTTATTCAATACAAAAAAATATTGCACCACTATCTGTAGTGGAATTATATAGTTTTGTGATCCTCTCCGTGGACCAAACTTTACTAAATTGTCTTTGAAATTATGGAAGATAATGCTGTTTGGAAATTTACACTGACTACCATTTTGTTTCAAGACTGTAGACTGAGCCTTAAGCTGAGCCAAACAGGGAATGGACACTGCAGTGCTCTAGTACACTGAATTTGATTAAAGTAAGGCAGCTCCTTTGAAGTCATCCTAGAACAAAGGGCCAAACAAATATGAAAGGCTTAGGGATAAAGTCAAAAACAGGCAGCTTCCAGGAATACAGTGCCAAGCAGAAAAACATTGAACATACTGGAGTCAACCTCTTGGATGGCAATGGGAAGCACATGCAGATTGGGGTTGGGTCTGTAAGGGCCAGAAGGTCCATGCGAGCCATTTCATGGAGTTGGTGAGGTAGCATTGATGAGATGGGAGCCTAGCCCTGCTCTGGGCTGCTCAACTCTCAGACCAGGACAGCAGAAGTAAGAGGAAAACCCACCTTAGGGGAACTCATAGGCACTCCCATCAAAAACTGTGGAGCAAATGAGTTGTGCAAATCCGCAGCTTGGTAAAGGAGAAAAAGCACCAATGCTGAATTCAGACAGATCTGGGTTCAAATTCTGATTCAGGCACTTATTAGATACATGATCTTAGACAAATTATCCACTTCTTGAGGCTCACTAGCCTCACCTTTAAAATTGAAATAATAATTCTGGGGGATGTAATGTGCAGCATGGTGACTATAGCTAACAATACTCTATTGTATATTTGAAAGTTGCTAAAAGAGTAGACTTTAAAAATTATCACAAGAAAACAAATTGTAACTATGTGAGATGATGGATGTTAACTAAACTTATTATGGTAATCATTTCACAATGTATACATACATCAAATCATTGTGTTGTACACCTTAAACCAATACAAAGTTATGTATCAATTATATCTCAATAAAACAGGAAAAAAATTGGGATAATAGTGCCTATTATCAAGAGATCTGAGATAATTAAAGATATTTTATGAAAAAAGTCAAATGACATTGCATCTTGTACTTTGAAAACGTGTCAGCCAACAGGTCTAATTCACCGAGTACCATTGTGGGCAGACACATCACGCCAGCGTGGAGGGGCTAAATATACATCTCCACATCCACCTACAAAGATGCACTATGCTTGGTGTTGTCCAGTTTTTTAAGAATGATAGATAGCAACACAGCTTTCTATTTTGACATTCAATAATATCTTCCTTTGAAATTTTGTCTCCTCCTCTGTTAAATGCGGCTAATTCTATTTAGCCCCGACTACCTCAGGGACATTGAGAGAATTCAGGGCAGATAAGTGAGGTAAAGGTGCTGTGAGGAGGGCAAATACTAGGTGATGTTATGTATTAGGATTAGATTCCAAATGCTCATTCTTTTGGGCTTTAGTATTTTTGGGCTTTGTGATAATTATCACTACAAGATGAAAGATAAAATGACATTGTTTCCTCTGCAGAGGCAGACACCTAATTACAAAGCCTGGCTTCCAGCTTCTCTCTTGCCCCCTCTTCAGTGGGAACAGGAAAGAAGCTGGCTTGCAATAAATGTGATGTGATGCCTCTTGAAATCGGGGCCTCTGAGGGTGAAGTTCGTATTGACAGTCTTAAAATATGAGCCTGTCTCAGTGTTTTATGTCATCAATTGTGACTGTCAGCTTCCTCTGCAAGCTGAGAAATAATGGAGCTATTTTTCCCCTTGCTCTTCCCAAACTACTGTTGGCCCATGGGCTGGATGCAGCCCTGGCTGTAGTGGGAGGAGGGATCTGTTTTAGGAATATGGGAGGTTTTATGATGCTGTGCACTTAATCCCAGACTCAAGAATAAGAAGAGCACATGGCCCTCAAGCTGAAAGGTCTACTATGCCCCTGAACATTTTGGTACTTGAAGACTGTTCTTCTGGAAGCGAGGAAGATTTTACCAATTCACCAGCACCTCTTAAATTCAGTGTAAATGAGAGGCTCTCTGAGACAGTCGCCTTTCAGCTGGGCAGCACTGGGCTAAAGCTTCAGGGACACTAGTGTTTACAGGCCCCATCGGCCTCTGTGAATTGAGCTTGGCTGCTCTAAGATTGGCCCCAGGTTACAGGATCATTCTGGGAAGCAAGGTTTAAACTTCTACCAGGGAAACATAAAGAGAACAGCGATCTACTAATAAATCAGAAGATAATTAAGGTTAAAAAGTCAATGTTCGGGAAACATCAAGGATCTGAATTAAATCAACATATCAGGATAATTCAAAAGCTAGTGCCTGGAAGGCAGCATTTTATTCACAATCCAATTCATCCATCAAGCAGCATTTCCCCACTCGTGGGCCCTCGTTCTACACAATGATTTGGGACATTTGCCAGCTGCAGCCCGTTTTTCTGGCTGGTGCTCATTCTTGATTGAACATTAGCCAGGGTTTATAACCAAACTTAGATTAAGCTTATCTGCTGTCCCTCCCTGCTCTGCTCGTTTTTCTCCTTTCTCTCTCCCCAGAATATCCTTTGTGCACACACACTTCCTCTATTTCTTCTTCTATCTCTATCCAAAATAGACCAGAACATGTCCAAAAGACATTTCCGTGGGCTCTTTCTACCTGGGATCAGAAAGAACAACGGTCCACCTTCCTTTCTTGTCTGGTACATCCTTGAGGGAACAATTTTAGAACCGCTTCACTCGATGATTACAGTAAGCCTTTCAGTGCCCGGGAGGTTGGCCCCACAGTGAAGGTGAACCAATCATTTCAGGGTTTGGGATAGGAGACACCTCAGCGATAACAAGAGCTGCCTGTACCAATGATTTACTACAGATTAGAAACTCTCATTCATTCTTTATACACATTAGCTCTTTTAATCCTTACAGTAAGTCTCAGAATAGACACTATTTTCCCCCATTTTACAGGTAAGGAAACTGAGGCTCAGAGAGGTTAAGTTATATGCTATGGTCTCAGAGCCAGTAAGCTACAGAGTTGGGACTCAACTCTGTAAGTTAAAGTTGCAGGTATGTCTGATTCCAAAGACCATTTTTTTAAAATTTTATTTTAACCTCAGGGTCCATGAGCCTCAGAATAACAACAGCAAAATAAAAACAGAAATACTTTTTGAGCACTTCCTATATGCCAGGCTCTGTTCTAAGCATCTTACATGAAGTCCCTCCTTTAATCCTCACAGCACATCTCTGATGTACGATATCCTTATTCACATATTACAGATGTAATAGACAGGAGATGGAGCAGAGAGAAGTAAATAGCTCATGCAGATCTCCCAGCTAGTGCGTGGCGGAGCTGGGGTTCAAATGTAAGCATTTGGAAGCCCATGCCCCTAACATCTACTACGCATAGCTATGATGGATTATTTTTCTACTTGTCCTGAATCGTCCCTTAGCCCTGAGGATCTGTACCTGTATCACCATCCTAAGGCCACAGAAACAGATGGCTCACTCGTGTTCTTCTGGACGCATTCTGGTGCTGAGACTAGGCTCAGCGGGGCTGGCAGAGGGCAGATTACTTCCCAACAGCTTGGCTTTCTAGAGTTTACACAAGATCGCTAACATTTTTTTCAATACTGGCTTCTTCTTTGTGGTTTAATTATTTACTCACTCAGGTTCATTTGCTTTGGAGCTTCTTGAATGTCAGAGCTTCAAATCTCAAATGCAAGCCAAGTTTTGGCCTTTGCAACAGCCCAAGGTTAATGCAGACCGCAAACAAGGGGCTCTCCAAACTCATTGCGGCTGTTGGTCTGCTGTTCCCCACGCAACTGCTTCCTGCTCCAGTGCATTTCCTGGGTCTTGTGTGAAAGGAGCTTCGATGCCCCAAAGGCTCTGGTGTATATGTATGTATAAATGTGTATATATATGTATATATATATATATATATACATTCCTCCCCCAAACTTGTCTCACTGCTGACTGAATACACACACCCAGTCTACTGAAGGTGGCAGTAGGGATTTAGGGAATAATTCCTCATAGTAGAGGGAAAGTGGAAAGAGCCCAGGCATGGCATCAGGAGACCTGTGTTCTAGTCCTAGCTTGGCCACTACGGTTTGATCTCAGCCAGGACACTTAACCATGGGAACCTTGATTCTGCCATTTTTAATTTTGAGGCATTAAACTATATTAGTATTTCCCGAACCACCTTATGCAGAATCATAGTATTCCCTGATATATTAATGGCTGGATTTAGAAAAATAAGAGTTCTATCGTCAGATAAGTTGGGAAAAAGTTCCTCTATGAATGGATTCACATCACTCATGTGTGTATTAAAAACGATGAGATGTTATGTTGTAGATAATCATATATTTTTGTTTATTCTGATAGTTAATAAACTTATTTGATAATCAAATTCTTTTTTCTCACAGAATACCTATGATCATTTCTTGAGGTGCTGAACAATGCTGAGAATTAGTTTTAGGATGTCAAGCAGTCTCAAGCACAGCATCTTCCACATTCAAATTTTAGTAACTTAATAAATAATTAATACATTTGTTAAATGATTAGACTGCTGTGAGAAATCTAAGAGAAAAACTGTAAATGGTATTTAAAAGTGAGTTTACTTTCGCATAAGGCCATCAGTTGACAAGACAGTAGAATCAAAGTCTAAAATCCATCTCTATGGTAAATGGTAAATGAATGGTCCTTACAGGTAAAGTGTCAACAGTGTCCTACATCTAGCAGAACTGAAGATGCAGACAGGGTTTATTATTCCACAGTCCCAGGTTCTTAATGATGAATTTCTTTTTTAGTGCAGAAGGGCTCTTAAGGTCAGAGAAGCTCAAATATTCGAATGGAAGAGAGCTTCTCACCTGGATCTGAAGATTTCCAATTCTGCCTTTGTACCCCTTACATCTCAGGGCTACACACAGAAGTTAATAAAGAGGTATTGGTCAAATCAGGTTCTGAAAAGTGCTTTTGTGAGGTATACATGTTCCAAAAGGGCCAAAAAAAATAGTAATCCAATTTTTAAAGAGAGCCATTTACAGGCTAATTTAGTATTTCTACTAAGGTATCTTTGTTTTATTGCTTTTCCTTTTCTCTATGTACCATAATTTGTATTTGAATGGAAAATGAAATTTGTAACAAGGTCTGTGTTATTTAGGGGAAACTAGTCTGCTCTTGACTCAGCTTGCTCTTCATTGTGACAGTTGGGGATACTCTTATCTTACTGTAAAAAGATCAGGTAATACCCTTCTTCTCTGCTATGTATTTGTTGTTTGGTTGGGTTTTGTTTTACCAGGATGTAGCGGATCTCATCATCTCACCTGGTCTGTGCTCATGAGGCCACATCAGTCATCTGGGGAAGTCTACTAGATTTGAATCAGCAGAGAACCTCTCTGGGCCTTAGTGTAAAACCTCAAAGCCTTTTATGTAGTAAAAACACCACGGTACGCAAGGTGAACAGTCCTAGACACCTCCCCCTTCTCCCTCTCTCTCTACAGTTCTGGAGTCCTTTAGCTCTTGACCACAGGTAGTTTGAAAAGCCTTGCTCTAAGGCAGAGCTCTGAGAATACCACCCTCCACCCCCTACCAGCTTAAAACCTTTGAGTGGTATCCCACAGTGCAGGGTCAATAGTCCAAACCCCTCCACCTGGTGGAGCAGCCCCTCTTCTTTGTCTGCCTCTCCAGATCACCCGTGGCCATCCCCCACCTCTCAACCCATGGGCAGCCACCCCCAGCATCCTCCTGTCCCTAACAGGACAGGCTGCGTCATGACACCAGTCTTTATTCTCATTGCTGCCAATGCTTGGATCTGCTCTTTCTCTCTATCCAGCCACCAGTCCCCATAGCTTGATTCAAATGCCACCTTTTCTGGTCCTCCGGAGAGTACTGACTACTCTCTTCATTTGCCCTCACTGGACTCTGGGCACACACTATATCAGCACCAAAGGCATCCGATGCCCTTCTCTGTTTCCATGTGCATCTCTCTCTCAGAATGGCAACCCCTGGAGAGCAGTAACTGGGTCATACGGGTCTTTGTGTATTAAAGTCCCTGACACAAAGTAGATAGATGCTTAATACATATTTGTTTAAAACAATCACATGCATTTGAAATTATACCAACAGGGATATATTCTACTACTGAAAACCTACTGGAATCTCTGTATACAAAATATCAAATAAATGTTGGCATACCAGAGGTGTAGAATATGTGTTTAATAATAACAATAATTATACCCACTAATATTTATTACACGATTTCTATGAGTCAGACAATATGCTACAATTTTATAAGCAAACACACCCTGTGGGGTGGAAACTATTATTATCCCTATTTTGGACTTGAGAAATCACAGGAGGAGGTTACGTAAAGCACTTGCCCAAGATCTCTCAGCTTAATCTCTTTGGTCAGCCTCTTTCTTTTCCCGGTTCCTTCCAGTGATAGCTCACTGCTCTAAATCAGAGGGTGCCCGTGATTTTTCGGCCTGAGTTGGTAGCAAATCCACTGGGGCTGCTCCCTGAGGAAGTGATGTGAATTCTCAGCTTATGGGGCTGTGATGATCAAAGGAGAGAATGCGCATGAATGCACTTTGCAAAATATAAGTCACTATCTCAAAGTGTACAAAATAACCAGAGGTGGAGAATTAGGATCCTTTGACTCAAAGGCAGCAAGAGTCAGGGCATTTGCTTGCCTATTTGAACTTGAGTGGATGTTATTCGGGATTTCTCCAGGTGCAGCTACACCTGAGGCCACACTGCAACACTGCTGAAAGCGAGTGTTGTGTAGGCAGGATCAGGAGGCCAGGCACAAACAGAAGGTGAGGAAGTTCAAGGCTGTGGTGGAGTTACCTTCAGAGTTATTTCATTTTCCAAACAATCAGGAGGATGCTGTGAGGGGTTGGGTAAAACTTCCTCTGGGCACAGACCTACTAAATCACAGCTTCATAAAGCAGGTACTTGGTGTAGGAGGGACAAATGGGATTTCACAAATAGAGTCAATCCTAGGCCCCAGCCAGCTAAGTATGCCTGCTTTTCTTGGGACCATCTCTGTAGCATGCAGCCAGCAGAAATGAAGCCAAAGGGTCCAACCTAAAGTCCCTACTTTATTTGAATAAAAAAGTCTCTACATGCTGAGATTTATAACTTCACAGGAAGGTTTGGGTGGGGGGAGGATTAAAAGAACATTCTGTGTAGCGTTATGATGCTGCCAACGGTTTGTGGGTTGGACAGGGCACTGCGTTCCTACAGATTAGACATAACTGAGGGTTTCTTCTCCTTCTCTTTTAATAGCAAGGAAATACAAATCCTCCCCTCATGTCAGAGTAGCAGTTCTTCAGACTTTTTGTACAATTTTACCCATTCAGGAGTAACATTTAACTGAAGGGAAATCAGAAAAACCGTAGCTTTTTTTTTTTTTCTTGAAACCAAGGGAATTTAAAGATATCGAGTTTAGCTTTCTAATTTAATTTCTGAACTTTCTCTTTTTTAATGAGAGAAAGAATTTTAGTGGATTTGAGGAGAAAGCACATGTTTTTGTGATTACTAGAATTTTGGTGGTTAGTGTTTTATGAAAACGCCACAGAGCTCTACTATGAGGAATAGTAAGCATTCAGAGTAACCCCCCACCCCCCCCAACTCCTGACTCCCACCAAAGAGAAATGTCAGCAAGAAATCCAAGCAAGGGAGTTATTTTCCTTTTCACATGGAAGAAAACACAGATTCTGAACTGTGAAAAGAAATTAAGAGTGAGAAACATTTTTATTCAATACGTGTTCTGAGCCACTGCCTCCTAGTGCGCAAGCTATGCCTGGATTACAAACTGAGGTTTTGGTTGCTGGTTAGTCTCACCAGGTCACTCTCAAAGAGCAAGTTATTATAAGTCAATCATTCAGGCAGGGATTAGAGGAAAAACCACTGTTGCCTACTGATGAAGAAAGGGTTTGTTAAGCCAGTCAGACATATCACAGAATTGCAAGATGACCTGAAACTACTTAAACAATCAAGGTAAGTAATATCATGGCCACACTAACCGGCAGGAGGCAGAGTGGTCACCAGGCCTTTTCTTTTATCCTCATAGTTCCCTCTTGCTGGTAGCACCCAGTCAAAACTTACCACTTGGCAGAAAGCTCTCTGATAAGGCCACACCTTACCTAGGCTGGCCTCCTCCCTCATCCTCCACACTGACTCGCCAATCAAGTCAAGCAGATCATGCCTTACTATCCATCCTTTTTCTCTGAAAACGTATCACATTTTGTTATTATTTAATTATTTCATTTGCTCTTTTTCTCTTCTGCATCAACTTGTAGACTGTATACTCCATGAATCCAGGAGCCCTATATATCTTGTTCACTCTTATATTCTCTGGAGTTTTATATAAATGTATTTATAAAATGAATGAATAAATGCAATATTTTTTCAAAGAACGCTAGATATATATTCATATTTTCGCCCAAGTTGTTCCTCTCTATTCCCCATTTATCTAAATCCAACTAATTCTTCAAGGCCCAGGTATGGTACTGCCTCTTTATGAAGCATTCCATGTCCTGTTCTAGTCTCTAAGTGAATTATCCCTCTTCTGACTTTTTTACCATCCAGTTTACCACTTTGTGGTTGGATAATTGATTTTTTTTTTTTTACTGCATTTTCAAAATTCTCCACGAGGTAGACCTTTATTTATCAGATCACAAGGAGAAATCTACAAAGAACATAGATAATCACTCATGATGCAAATGTTAGTATCTTCCCTTCTGGACGGTGTTTTTGAGAAAGAAAGAGCATGTGCAAAAGTCAGAAGGTGTGGAAGCAGGTGGAACATACTGTGTTTAGGAAATAGCAAGAAGTCCCAGGTGCTGGAACATGGAGGGAGAGGAGTGTCCAGGAGTCAGAGAGACGAGGAAGAAGGGAATGTCAGAGAGATTGGACCCTTTGGGGTCCAATCTGGAGGGGCTGGAGGGGCCACATGGAAAGCATGGGAAAGAATGCAAGCAGCCTCTAGGAGCAATGGCCAGTCCCTGGCTAATAGCCAGCAGGGATCTCAGTCCTAAAAGTACAAGGAACTGAATGGGTCAGCAATCTGAATTTGCTTGGAAGCTGATTCTTTTCTAGAAGCTCTAGTAAGGAGTACAGCCCTGCCCACCCTTTGATTTTACCCTTGTGAGACCATAAACAGAGGACCCAGCTGAGGCCCCTGGACCTCTGACCTACAGAAACTGTGAAATAATAAATTTGTGTTGTTTCAAGCTGCTAAATTTGTGGTAAATTGTTACAGCAGCAATAGAAAGTGAATACAATTTTTGCTATTTCTCTTATCACTGCATTTTTATGGCTGAGGTCAGTAGATAAATTGGTCTACAAAACAGATGCTAATGAATAGTGCTAACAAACTCTCACTGTGACAGACCAAATGCCAGGAGACTGAAGTTACCACCCCTTTCAAGACAACTTTCAAGTCCTGCAGATGACGCCTACACAGTGAACTTTCAGTTATCTTAGGGTGCAATGTGTATTTTTTGTTACTTATCCACCATAACTGTATAATCCTGACACCTTATCTTTGTCATCAAATACAATTGTGGTCCAGCTGATGCCTGCACCTCCGTGCGTGTATGTGTGTTCAGAGAGGGATTTAACTCACCCCAGTAAGAGTGTAATTGGGAAGGAAAGCCTGATGTTTAAAGGAGATTTCTATAGCAATTTGCTGTTTTGTATTTTTTGTGCTTGAATATATTATTCAAAATGGAAATGAAAGAAAACGAACATTATTAACAACTATGTGGTAAGCAGTGTGCTGGATGCTCTTGTGTATATTCTACTTTTATTTGGCTCTCATAAAACTCTGTGAGGTAGGTACTAATAGCCTCATTTTTCAGTTGAGGAAAAGGAGGATCAAAGAGGCTAAGTTGCCCGAGGTCACACTACTAGCAAGTGGGATTTACCATCCAAATCTACATCTGTGAGACTTTAACTCTCAATCCTTTTTTTTTTTTTTTAGCCTACTAGGCTGCCTTAGAAGTTGCTGAATTTATTCCTAAGCTACTGCTTCTCAAAGCATGTGCTCGGGACCCATGGTGCTCTGCGGGGATCAAGGTGATCAATCAGCCCCTCAGTAAGATCTGTGCTCAGCACCATTTTAGTGTCACATACGCTATGAAAAGAGGAGGGCATGATCCTGATCCCTTCACAACCCAAATTTTATTTAGTGAGTCAAGCCATCCTTACCTAAAATAAAGGTAAACAATGCAAGGCCATATATAAATAAGCACTGACATAAAAGTGAAGATATCAGAGCTATAGCAGAGAAGCAGGAGATGCCAGGATGGTTGAGGAAATAAGTAGGTAATAGTTAAAAGCCAGATGGAAAAGAAGAGAATGTTCTATGTGAAGGAGGCAATGTGATGAATGGAGTCTCAGCTGAAGGGCTAATTATGGTATTTTCTGTAGGATAAAGAGGAGATTTAGCAGAACTCACAGCAAGGGAATAAGCTGAAAATGATCAGGAAACAAGATGAGACTGTGCAGGTAGATAATGGAGGGTCTTTTAAGCCAGATAAAGACTTTTGGACTTGATGCAATAGGAGTGGATATTTCTACATCTGGCATCAATTACTCATTTACCTATGGCTGCCTTCGTAGATGTTCCATGAAAAACGACTCCATTCTTCTTTTTCTATTTCAATAATTAATATATTTATTTGGTTAGAGCCATAAGGGGAGGTAGATGCAGAAAAGTTTTCTCTGGGCTGATTATTGCCAAAAGGATCACCAAAGTGAAAAATGAAGTAGAGAAGCGTTGCTCTGGACCAAGAAGGTGCAACCTTGGCCTGGTGGAAGATCAGCCCACGTGAATGAAATATTTCTGGGGTTTAAATGACTTCCATATGCAGGTGGAGCTGTCCTAACCAGTGTCAGGAGAGGAGCCCCGGAAACAAGATTCTCCTTTCTAACACAGTCCACTGGGGCAGATTTTCCTCTATTATGATTAATATCAATTGGAACTAGAAAAATAATGGAGGAAAAGTCAACAAGAAAAGCTATTTCAGCTATTTTATATGCTATAACAAAATTTTATTTGCACTGTCTATGAAGACATAAGAAATCTCCTGGAAGATTTTGTCTTTTCCTTTGCCTGATCCCCTTTGCAAGTGCCAAACTCAGAGCATATGTCAATGTAGGCTTCCTGGTTGAGGAGAAATGGCAGAAAAAACAAACAGGAGAGCTGCTTTTTTGAGGTGGGAACTATTGGTGTAACAACTTCACCTTAGAAATAGCCATAGGTATACCAGGAAGGAAAATAAGCAAATATAAAGTAGTTTTTGTGTCATAAACCTATACTTAATAGCTGGCTCCTTCCCTTTAAATGTTCCCGATATGAGTGACAGCAACACTGAGCAGTCATAACTCATTCTGTGTGTGTGTCTGTGTGTGTGTCTGTGCAAAAGGGGGGTGGTATTTGCAGCAGACACTGGTTGGTTGCATTTTCCATTGTGGGGTGGAGTTGTGAATCTCAAGCTTTGGAAAACTTAGTGCATCCCCCCTTGTCAGATTCTGATCTGAGAAGAAACACTCAATACTCAGTGACTCTTGGGAAAAATTTTTGGCAACCGTGTCAGCCATGACTAATTTGTCCCCTTCCCAGTTGCTGTCCTGGCACTTGAATTCTTGTGGAGACCTTAAATAGGACAGTCTAGAAATCTGGATGGTTTTCACGCCCAATTACTGCTGCATTTATTTTAAAAATATATTCCCCTGTTTGGGCAATGATACAGAACGCAGAAGGAAAGGTTATGGTTGTCAATTCTGGGAAGGCACTTGAGAAAAAACTGAGAAGACCAGGCAACCAAAATGGTGGTGGGGAGAGAAGAGGAAGAAGAGGGAGAGCGGGAGGGGAGGTGAGCATGAGTCAACTTTCTCTAGCTTCTCTTGGTAGGGGATGAGGGGGACAGAAAGGAAAGGAAGCAAGGTGAGTAGTTACCATCAGCTGGGGACCTGTGTGGTATGTTATTATAATGGGTATTTAGTGAGATTGTAGGTGATTTTATTTTTGCTTATCCATGTTTTTCTAAATTTTCCAAATTTTCTTCACTAACAAGCATTTCTTTTAGATGATAAAAGAAACAATAAATGTTTTTCCAAACAATCATTTGCTCTACGCTATTGGTGGGGAATCCATTTTTATTGTTGCTGTTGTTGTTGGGGTCGCAAAGAGAAAAATAGTATCTAACATGAAAGGGGTTTACTATTTAGTAGGAGACATACTGACATAGACTTTTAGGACTGTGACACTCCTAATGAAGGATGACAAGGTGACCCTTACATATTTATAGCTGTAACATTGCCCAGTACTATGTCTTATACATATTAGGCACTCGATACTTTTTCAATTGTGTGATTAAATAAATTAAATAAAAATATAATGAACAGTGCAAAGAAGTATGTCCTATAAGAGAAACCTCTTTGGCCTACTGGTCTTACTTGGAATCTAAGACGTGACAAACCATAATTCTTTCACTCAATCCCAACTCCTGGTGGACATTAGAATGGGGATGAGGTCCTCTCTAACACTTTGCCAAACTTTTTAGATGTAGCCCCAAACCTATTGTTTCCTTAATGACTTGCTCTAGTCTATTTATTTTTAGCCTACATCATTCTCAAGATGCATGTTTTTCTATGTTTACTAGTAGATGTGTAAAGTCTCTCAAATCATGTAAAACTTTTCTTTAAAAAATAACAACGTTTTAAATATTAGTTTTAGTGTTTTGTGATTTAGTAAATAAAACCAATCTTATTCTCCCTTTGCATCCCCTTTGTGATTTTCAGGATATCCATGCTCCATCCAGGGTCTCTGTGTCCCAGGTGAGATGAAGGCTCTACACACGGAATCGGCCGCATACTCTGGGCTTGGCTGACCGTGGCTCCAAAGAGCTCCTTTTATATAAAAAAACTAAGTTTAGCAAAGACCAAATTGCTTATTAGTTAGTGCCTTATTCTGGGCTCCACTAGGTAACCCACTGGCAAGTGTTCTTTATGGATAACTCAGAAGCTGAGCCATACTATTGACTTTATCAAAGACTTAGGAAATAGAGTGGGAAGAAAGGAGGTGATGAGAAAAGTCAGGAAACCTGGGACCCAGGACTTTCTCTGTGCAAAACTGGTTCAGTGACTTTGGACAAAGACTTTAACCCTCTGGGTTTGATTTCCTTGCCTATCAGCTGGGAGAGCAACACCTATCTGCAAACCTTAGTGGATTCTGCAGATCAAATAAAAGCCAGGAAATGTGCTTTGAAAAGCATAGTGCCCTATTCAGATGCAAGGGGTGACTGGGATGTAACCTCAGGGAAAGCTTTTTATCTCTCTATATCATCAGATCCTCCATCAACACGGGGAGCCCAATCTCCTTACTGACTCCCGCCCACATTCTCAATCTTCCTGGCCCCTTCAATGAAGAATGGGAAAACCACAGCAGAGGCCGCTCTTGGGACTTGCTCTCTCTACTCTTCAATCTCCTCTCTTAATGCCTCCTTTTTATCCAACTTGTGAATCCTTATGTAATAGGGCAAACACCAATGTCAACGTGCTTTTACAGTATGCAACTTATCACTCTGAAAGTTATTTTATGGGTCCCTTTTTCCTGTAGAATGGGTTTTTATTTCTAGTCATTAAATATGTGGACTCTCATTATTCTACCTGATTGCTTCGTATGTGTATATAACTACCTTTTGTCTCCTGATAGCTTTACAATGCCTTTGAGGACAGCCATGTTTCTTGGTACTTCATCTTTTCACCCAGCACCTCACACCAAGCTCAACACCCTTCATGCCCAGCACCCTTTAACGTGGGTATGTCCTCTCTTCCCCCGGGGATGCAGTTTCACATCCTCTGCACAGCAGCTATGCCTCTTAAAAATCCATCCCCACTCAACTGATAACTTCATTTTAGCCAGGTGCCTTCCTGTACCCCCTACATATGCCCAACTGCACATCTTCACTCATCTACTGCCACACTCATTCACTATGCATCCATTCTCCAAGCTTCAACTCCAGGATTCTGTTTTTCACTGAACACCGTTATCCTTCTTAATCTTGGATCCCTATAGCTTCCATTGTTGACCACTGAGTTAGCATGGATTAAACTTGGTCTGCATTCATTCTCTGGTTGTTTTATGCATGCTAACTTAGTCTCTTTTCAGTATACTATAAGGAACTTGAGGTCAGGAGCCCTCTCTTTCTTTTTCCTTGCTTCTGCTCTCTCTCTTTTTCCCTGGCATTGTGTTATATATTAAGTAACTAAAGAACTCCCAATCATCCTTGAGAATGTAAGCTTTATATGAACCAGCATATATATTTTATTTCACAAAATAATAAAGAATTTTGCTGGAAGAGCAACAATTGGGCTTTAGTTTATATAAATTTACACCTAGTAAATGTTCAATAAAAGATCCATTTACCAGAACTTGTGATAACCAGAACCTTGTATAACCTTCCATATATTCACAGTAGCACAGCCAACACCCATGGTAGCATAAGGAGAAGTTTCAGAAGTTTTCAAATAGACATTACCATGATCAAAAATTAAGTGCCTGCATATCTTTAGGGCAGGAAGGGGGAAGCTGGCCTAGAATCTCTTAGCTCCTTTCAAATACTAGTACTTTTACCTTTTCTATACATGGCCTTCACAGGGAGGCACAATGACATAGTATAAAGGGTTCTGGCATTGTTTTCATGCTTCCAGAATGGGGGGATGTTAGACTTAAGACCTACCAAGAACGGGTGTGTCACTTCCTATCAAGGGCTGACTTCAGAAACAAAGTCTCCTTAGAAACTGGAGCACTGCTAGAACCACAACAAAGTTTTGCTTTCTGCACCTGCAGCCTCCATTTCCTCATCATCCATTTATTCATTAACTCTTTGCCATCTGGATTTGGCACACAGCCCACCATACCGTAACCATATGAGGCAGTAAATACATAGTTTTCAACTTTTCTTCTGTCTACAGAGCCGCCAATTTGTCCATACATATTCTCCTCTATTCTCATCTTCCATGGACTCTCTGCAGCTTCTAGCCCTACTGGCCACCCCATTCTTCTCAAATTCATTCTTCTTTGACCCCTAGGTTCTCCTCCATTATTTCCGTCATTCCTTCTCTGCCTCTTCCTTGATCCCCTCTTATTCTGCCTCTCTCTTTAAGGTGGGCACAGGGTCCTCCCTTCTACCCTCTTTTCTTCATTCCCTATAATTATCTCCTTTGTTAAATCTCCAGCTCTAGCCACGTACAGCCTTGCCAACTGCTGCCTTAACAATTCATCTCCTTGTACACCAACCAGATTCTCTCCCTGATTTTTGTAATTCTGTTCATGTGCCACCACTCTTTCAGTTGCCTGGGGCCAACATATTGGAATCATCTTCAACTATAGCTACAGAGGGAAAGAGATGAATCAAGAATGATTCCTTATGATTATTTTTCACTTGAACACCTGAGTAGATAATGATGACTTTATGAAGCTTATAATCTAGGGGGTGGGGTGAGAGAGGAAGGGCAGAGTGGTTGGTACAACTCAAACAAGAAAAGGATAATTATGATACCATATGAGGAAAGTAAAGATGGAATAAGTTTGCCTAACCTGGACTAGGGGGAGGGAGTGGTCAGGGAAAAAACACAAAGTATAATTTGGTCATTTCATGAATTGTGCCTGTTTAAAAAATGGCTTCCCATTGCCTACTTAACTATGCACAAGCCCCAGAGTGTGGGAAAAAACCCTCTAACTCATGAGCACAACATTCTTTTCCAACCTTATCTGCCATGATCCCTCAACTGCAGATCCTAGCCTCAATAAAACTAGACTAAGCACCATTTCCCGAATGCTTCCAGAGTATTTCCACTTAAGTACCTTTGTCTACATGGCTTCTATGTTGTGTTTGCCCCTCTCCTCCCATCACCACCCCACCATTTCCACTCTCCAAAAGCCTCTTCTATCCTTCAAGACCCATCTTGAATGGTAACTACTCTAAAGAAGCATTTCCTGGTCCCATCTCTCCATCCCCACTGAAAACATGGAGGTTGCTCACCCTCAATTGGACAGCCCAGAAATTTCTCTATGACTTTCTGATGGCCCTTATAGTCTGCCTTACAATATGAGTTGCATCTGTTTTCTTCCTCTAGACTATATAGGAGAACCTTCTGGATTGTAATCTCTTTGAGGGCAAAAGCATTGAGTTACTTGTCCTGAATTCCTTCCCCAGAACTGCACCAAGCCATACATATACTAGGCACTAAATAAATAATTTTTATATTTCTCTTGTCTTTATTACTTCCCCTTGAATTTAGCCAATTTTAGGCCACAGTCCTAACAAGTATGCAGTCCCATTACTTGTTAGTGTATAGAGTGAAGACGTGGTTTTATGGAGGGTCTTCCCAAAGGCACCATCCTTATCTCTGCCCAGTGACAGGCCAGCCTTTGGAAGGCATGCTTTACTGATTTCTGCAGCCTAGAAAAGCTCCACGTTGTATCAAGGCCAATTCTGTCAAAATTGTAACTTCTCTGCACCCACACCTGAATCTGCATAATTCTCCAAAGCCACAAAGGTATAAATAAAAACTTCCAGCAGGACAGAGAACATTTGCCAATTGTGGGAAGATAAATGGCCTAGAGACTTCATGCTCCAAAGGCAGAATTGCTGGGTTTCTGATTTCAGTGCAGCAAAGGAGATGCTATGAGTCTAAGATTTTTTTTTTCATTGCCATAAAGTTGTGGGTCATAACATTTAATTTGATTAATTCTTGGTTTCCAAAAGGAAACCTTAGGAGGAACCTTGGGAGGCTCAATAAAATAAGTATGTGCAATTGTTAAGACAGGAAAGGAGAAAAAAATGACTTCCATCAGAGCCCATAAAGATCGTTTCCAGTCCCAAACATAGGTCCCCAGAGATAGCCTGGAAAGCAAATTATTGTCAAAGAGATGTTTACTTTTTACAACAGCTCACAGCAAAAGAAAACATATAGCTTAACATCTCTCCCACAACTCACCTTTCTGTTTTATTTCTTTTATTCTATCTCTCTCTCCCTTTCCTTTTCTCTCTCCCTGATGTTAAGCTTCCCAGTCTGAGCTCTTCTATCAATTAGATATGTATCATTGGATGAGTCACTTGACTTTCTTAAGTCTCAGTCTGCTCATCAGCAAAATGAGGTGTTTATACTACATTATTAAGATTCTTTGACTTCTGAGTCTCAATATAAATGTAAGCTAGCTCTATCTGCTATCATACAATTGGTCACATTAGTGCTCTAACTGATTTATTTCTGAGATGACTGTGGTTTCAGCCTGCATAAGGAGCAAGTTATCTTGTTGGAGGGAGTCAGGTATGAGGAGTTCCACGTTTTGGAAAGGTGAGATCAAATGGCCAAGTGAAGTGGCTGGAGTCAAAGAGGAATGGGGTGAGTCAATAAATTAATATATGGACCAGAGGGATCTGTTTTGAAACTTCATTGAATGGCTAATGAACTGGCCAACTTGGCCAATAACTTGGGCATTTTCTTCCTAAATGCCCAATCTGGGTGTGTGTGTGTTTGGATTCAAATTCCATTGCATAGGGGCCGGCCCCGTGGCTTAGCGGTTAAGTGCGCGTGCTCCACTACTGGCGGCCCAGGTTCGGATCCTGGGTGCGCACCAATGCACCGCTTCTTTGGCCATGCTGAGGCCGCGTCCCACTTACAGCAACTAGAAGGACGTGTAACTATGACATACAACTACCTACTGGGGCTTTGGGGAAAAGAAAAAGGAGGAGGATTGGCAATAGGTGTTAGCTCAGAGCCAGTCTTCCTCAGCAAAAAGGAGGATTAGCATGGATGTTAGCTCAGGGCTGATCTTCCTCACACACACACACAAAAAAAATTCCATTGCATAAATTTGAGTCTTATAGAATCTTAAATGATCAGGTTTGGTCAGAACCTTTGTTGTCATAGTCTCACTTGGGAAAAATGAGAGTCAAAAAGATGAAGAGGTCTTTCAGCTGGTTGGTGTAGGAGACAAGATTCAGGCAGGTACTCAAAATCCTGCTAAACCACACAGCAGCCATTAGCTAATTAATCTTTCATTTCCTCCTACAGGATGACCCAGAATTCAACTTGGATTAAGGTTAAACAGACTACACTTCATCAGCTTTCCAGTTTTTACTCTTTCTTTTTCCCTGGTCTTAACTTTCTCCTCCCATGAGTCCTCTTCTTCCTGCTGTTCCATTTTTAGAAAACTTTCCTCACACATGTTTCTTTTGTATAGTTTTCATGACATTTCATCCATGTGGTTAATTCCCTCATCTGGATGACTGCTTGGAGGAGGGTTTTGTATTATTTTTGGCTTGGGCACCCATTTCCTGCCTCTGAGTGACAACAGAGACTGCCTCCCAAAATGCCCCACAGTGCTGATAAGAGGAGCTGGCAAAGGGCAAAATGGAAGCCACAAGGAGAGGTGGTCATCCAGGCTCAAGGGAATCTGGCTACTACATGGCAGGATTCTGATATCTGAGAGGTGAACTAAGGGTTAATTCTCAGCATTCATTCATCATGAGGAAAGTATTTGACATTTGGGGACTCAGGATGGCTACCTTAACTAATAATGGCATTGGACTAAAAGGTAACATATATAAATTTACTCTTCTCATTGTTTCTTCAACCTCTGATGGGAGCCTGGACAGCAGTAGTCAAGATGTCTGAAGTTCCTGGCATAATTTTAGGTCAAAGTATGCAAAGATTGTTTCCAAGTGGTCTGAACAGGAAGAACATCACTCACACTAGAGATCTCTCCCACTGCCTTATGAGAACTTGGCTTAGAGAGCACACAGCATCGTCTGACTATGTATTGTCAACCTTGGACAGGTTTGCTCTTCTGGGAATCTGCCGCATGTCAGCGTGCATGAGATGGTGATGCCTGGTGGGAGAGAAGCGCAAATGAGGGCCAATAAGGCTTTTTCCAATTCTGAGAGTCTGTGGATTGCACCTTCCCAGTGTTTATCCATTATTTGGCCCCAGGCAAGCATTTTTATAAATGGATATTTAGCATATGGTATGCATTTAGAAAACAGGTCAAAAGAGCCACTGCCTTCTGAAATCAAAAAAGCAGAAGGAATAAAATACAGAAAAAGGTAAGGAGTCTGTGCGACTTCTAAGCTCTAGGTGTGTTGTAAGGGGGCTAATGAGAAAATGCATCCATCTGTTGGGGCAGGAGGATGGAGAATGAATGATTTTCCAAGGAGGAAAGAGGAAATGGAGTGTGCAACTGCTGCTATTGCTAAATGGGGTCTCTAATTCCTCTCTACATAATGGTAATGACTTGCATTTATGTGGTGCCTTTTATCAGCTCTGATCTCAGGGAGCGCTCAAAGTCCTCTCTTGATTCAGCTCCTAAATCTGGTCCTCAATAGGCTAAAGGATGACATCTATATTTATGCCATATCTATTTTAGAGACAACTAGCTCACGTGAAATAGGACATTAAGATGCTATGGAAATGAATCCAGAATAGAGAATGAAAAGGTGGTGGGAGAGAAGCTGTGAGAAGTGCAGATGCTCATTTCCAATCATGACCCTCAGTATCATCCAGGTGAACAGACACTGAGACTCAGATAAAGTCTCTGAAAGATCCAAATGCCTCTAGTAACCTCAGCCTCATCCCATCCCCCTCCCATCTTTTAATGGGACTTAACACCCTTTGGAGTGTATTATATTAAGGTGAATGCTCTTCAGGGAGTCTTGATAAACTCTGATATCAGGTTCCAAGTGCACTAAAGACATTTTTCCCTGATGCTTTAGGGTTCAGAAATAGAGGAGACATTTGAGGTGCAGGCAAGGAGAGGTCAAGGCTTGGAAGGGAGGGGAATGATAGAGAAGCTGGTCTGTTCCAGTAAGATATTCAACAAGATGTATAGAGACGATAGGTATAACACATATAGACATGGAAGCCACCAACAATTATGACTCATCAAAATGTTGAGGAAAAGATAAACTCTTATAACACAGAGATAGGCACAAAGCACTGGAAAATGAGTACTGGATTTCAGTATAGACAGAGGTGGAAGCCCTGTCCATGTAGATTTTTCCAGGCTGAAATTTAGAAAAAGTTAGGCCATAAGGAATCCTTCTTCATTTGTTGGGAGTTGAATAAAGGGATGTCTTCTTGTCTTAATAACTCTCTTCTGCAATCATCACATAACCCTTGTGCCTTTGGGGAAGGCATGTAATGAGAGGATAGATGGGATTCTGAGAGGAAGGGAGGTGGTGGGATACAGGAGTACTAGGCTGGGGACTGGGATCTGTTCTAGACTTGGCCTTAACTAGTTGGGTGACATGCAGTTGAACTGCAATGCAGTGGGCAACACCCTGGGCTTAGAAGCAAAAGTAATAGCTTTTTGAACCTGGGCAGGTCACTTGATCTCTGAACCTCAGTATCCTGATCTGTAAAATAGAAATGAAAATACCTCTCTTCTAAGATTGCAGGAAGGGTGTTATGAAGAAATGTATGTGCAATGGCTTTAAGAACTAAAACATACTATATGAAAGAGGTCTGGCCCAACCTCTTGAGTTACAGATTGGCAGACAACACTCCAAAGAATTGGAAAGCCATGCCTGAGGTCATGCAGAGAGTTCATAACAAAATTGGGACCAGTACCCATTTCTTAGGCTGAATCCAACTTTCTTTCCTGATATCGTCATGATGCCTACTTCTTTCTGCCTCATGTTGCTGGCTGAGAAACAAATAAGAAGATGGAGAGAGAGAGGGAAAATTTCAAATAAAGTAATGACCACCACATGAATGCAAACACAAGGAAAGTTGTATGGCTAGAGTATGCGCACCCTCAGAGACACACACAGTGACTGGATATGAACCCCTAGCCAGGAAACTTCAACCAGCACCCAGCAATACAGTCCAACCACAAAAAAATCCCCATAAGACTGCTGAGAAACCTAATAAGCAAAAATGGCTGGTTTTAGCTTCTGTGATCTTGCTTCTCAAGTCTGTTAAGTCAGGATTCTTGGTTAGGTTCTTAATAACACACCACCATTATTTTCTAGCTACATAATGCCAAAAAAATAAAAAATAAAAAAATAAGAACACCCTCTGTCCATGGCTAGTTTTGGTCCTGTGGATCAATTCCATCATGCTGAAAGAGAAAGCAACAGTATTTCTCATGTGAAAGTTTAATCTAGCAACTCCTGTCCAGGTGGGCTTCATTTGGGCTTTGTACAAAAAACAAGCACCTTCGACAAGGTCTGAGGACAAAAAACGAGAAGACCCAGATCAGCACACCCACTTTGGGCAGACATGAAGTGTGAGCCATTTATCACCTTTGGCAAATGCAGGAGACACGACTGCTAATTGGTTTCTTCATTAACCAAGGAGAACATCCACCACTACTCACAAGCTAGTGGCAATGTGGGGCAATCTTTAAGTGGCTTCTAACTCATAATCATATTTCTTCCTGAAATCTGCTGGCCTAGAAAATATCTCTAATTCTTCATGAATAGACTGCCCTCACCTTCACTAATTATGGACTTCCCATGAAGGAAGAGGACAAGCAAGGGGTACATATCATAAACAGAGGTGAAACACTACACCCAAACCTTATACAGGGAAAAGCAGTCCTTTAAAAACACTTTTGCCAGATGGTTTGTACTATCTGGGGGCAGGGAGAGCATGAAAAATCCTTTTAGCTTCTGCAACTTCTAGGAAAGGAATCTCTACTCTTTTCCTAGCAAATAATTGCTCTATTCTACAGGATTCTTATCGTCTATGTGATGTGCGGACAGGGACAAAGTGATACTTATGCAGAAGTGTGAGGCTTCCATGGCAAGGAAGGTTTGTGGGGGTGAGCAGGTTAGTAAAAAAAATCTGCCCGTAATTGACAAGGAATGAGTGCTTTGTAGTAGAAATCAAGACTTCAGTTTACAGGTGAGTGGGCAAATCCCATTCCCAGTGGACATGCCAAGAGATGCAACAGGAAGGTCCTGTAGGGGCAGGAGGCTCACAACACCTTTCAGGCAGCTTTTCAAATGCCCATGGACAAAGAGAGGACAATATGGCCTGGGGCTGTGGCTCCCTCATCAGGTACACTTCAGGATTCATTGGTCATCACCTTCCAGTGGCTCTGCTGTAGACTTCTCATCTAGGATGTGTGACTTCTGGAGACAGCATGTCAGATAAACTACGTATTTATTCATGTCCAGCTTTGACATTCTTGAGATCTTACTGATACTCCTAAGTGAGTTTTAGAGGCTTTATTCAACTAGCAAACTGTACCATCAGATCAGATGAGGACCTAAAATAGCATCTTTAATAAAAAGCATAAATGTAGTTGGGCATGGCTGTAGTCTAGGTAGCTACTAGGGCTGCCTCTGGGCCCACAGTTCTCAGGCAATGTCTCCAAGAGAGAGAAAAGATGGTAAATACCAAGTAAGCAATGTATTAAATGTACAGCAGACTCAAATCTGCAAGGAGACCCACAGTCATTTGGTTCCTCCCTCTTTGCAAACTGGTGAACTTGATGTGCTCGAGATGGCGGACTCCTGCACTGCAGAGTCCAGCAATTAAACAACAAGATAGCCCAAGTCTGAAGAAAAACTTGGCCTTACCTGGAGACATGGAGGACTCGTAAGAACTTCTCTCCTTGCGGTTCATCTTGAAGGCCTGGATGTCCTTTTCCCTGTACGTCCCAAAGCCTTCATAGCTCCTCCTTTTATTCCCACTCACGTCACTGTCCCACTTCTCATTTGAAGGGTTCATTTCACTGAACACGTCCAGGCTCTCTGGTCTTGTGCTGCCACCATCCCCACCACTGCCAGAGTACCTTTTTGTGCATGAGTCTGCAGGCTCACTGCTCAAGTCACCTTTGTCCTTGGCCTGTGTCCAATGCTGGGCATCGGATAGTGACAGCGTAGACAGAGTGTCGACCTCAAAGCTGTTCTTAGAAGCTTTGTGGCCGGCTTCACTGTGCTGGTGCTTCTGCTTCTCCTTATGCTTGTTCTTCTCATTCCCCAAGGGGAGCTCTTTGTCTGCACTGCTCAGCCGCTCGCTCAGGATGTGGCTGGAGAAGCCTGTGGCTTTGCCTGCAAAGAGACCGCTCAGGTTGTCATGGGTCCCCAGGATCCGGTCTTCCTTGTGCTTATGCTTGTGTTTGTGTTTCCTCTTGTGGAGCCGACCACTGGACAGACTGGCACTGCCCACCTTGGGAGGATTCAGGGATGGCTGCATGTCACTGAGGCTCATGCCAACAGGTCCCTGCAGGTGTACTCCATGCTTTGCTTTATGCTTAGCTGTACCAGACATCTTCACATGGGAGCTTGTGTGGAACTGAGGTGGTGGCACTGTTGGCCTCATGAATGGGGAAGCTGCTCCAAGTGTGTGCGATAGGTACAAAGGAGCTGGGTACTGACTGTAATAACCAAGGTTCATCATAGGCATTGATGTGTAAGGCATTCCATAGGGTGCATAGTAACTTCCACTGGGAATAGGGTAGCTGAACCCTTGTAAAAAAGGCACCTTTGTCATGGTGTCATTGGTTTTTGCAGGCCTACCACGCTTCTTCTTTGACTTCAAGTCTGAAGTCCTACGAAGATAGAGCAACGGGTCATACTGGATATATGGCACCGGGTAATAGTGATCAAAATTAATCCGAAAAATGCTGGGATATGGATTCTCGTGGTAAAAGGTATAACTCCGGTGGGAGATCCTGAACACCTGGAACTTGGTGATGAGCTCTTCCAGGTCTGCCAGAAACTGGAGATCATCACGGTTTTGCAGGGTTTTCCGTTTCCTCTTGTGCTTTGGCTTCTTGAGGCTTTCGTGGGCCAGAAAGTTGTCCACAATGAGATGCTTCTGCCGGTGGCCATGACGGTTCTTTGTGCTGGTGTCGGACGGAATGGCCTCTGGGTTGTCCAGGGAGCAGAAATCAAAAGAGTACCTCCGTCGTGATTCCGAACTCTTCTCCGCTTGGTCAGATGTGCTGTTGTTGTCTGTCCCAATGCCACTGTCGCTTGGGATCGTCTCCTCACTATGCGACTCGCTCACAGGGGACAGCGTTATTTCCTTGAGTGACCCAATCTCGCAAAGGTGTGAAGGTGAGTTGGCCATCAGCCTGGGTGGAGACAGCTTCCAGGTTCCACTATGTATTCCCTTTTGGGTTTTGGTTGGAAGAGCACTGATGGGCTGGAGATTTGGCATAGTTTTTAACTCTGAAAAATTGGTTTCAGTGCTGGCGGGGCTCAGGTTGCCATTTGACCCACCTAACTGTGTTGAAAGTGGGTGCATAGCTGCTGGTGAAGATGCCACAAGGGACTGAAAGTTGGAAGGCACGGCTGGAACATCCGGCTGGCTAGAAACAGGCCTTGGGTGCTTGATGGCTGTTTTGGGTTCTTCGGATGGGGGTGGCAGCTCTGCTCTTGGCTTCCTGCCCCTCTTCTTGCCAATGTAGATGGTTCCCCTCTTGCTGACATTAATCTGCTTGCCCAGTTTGCTCTCAATTGCTGCTGCCCCAGGGCTGGTCTCTGGGGGAGCTTTAGCCTTCAGAGCAATGTTGCTGGAGCAGGACAAGATCTGGTTCAGGATATTTTTCCTCTTGAGTGTTTTCATCTTATTGATAGTTTTGATGGTCTTCTTATCCAACACCCCAAGCTTTCCAACTTTTTTGTGAAATTTCATCTCGCTCATGGGTTTGTCCTCTCCTGGCACTAGCTGGGCCAACTTAGCAAAACTGCGTCGTCTCTTTCTTTTCTTGGTGCCAGGAAACTCCCGGCTGATGGGACTGACTGGGCTGGTGGAAGTCCCCTCATGAATCGTCTCAACTGTGAGCAAAGGCTGTTTCTTTGGTCGTCCCCGCTTCTTTTTGACTGGCGTGATCACAGTAAGACTGTCTGTGTTGGTGTACAGAGGGCTGGATGGGGTGATGGGATAAGCGGATGGTGGTTCCACCATCAGTTTATCGGAGGTGGCCAGGACTGCCTCCCGAAGCATACTGGTGGGTTTGGGTTTGCTGCACGTCCACCTCCGTTTTGCAGCAAATTTTGGATGTTGGATTTCCGGCAGCTTTCTTGATGGAGAGTGATCTGTGCATGTTGGAGGTGTCATGACCATGGGTGGTTTCCGCTGCTTTGACACACCTCCTGGGACAACTTTCTCAGCATTTCCACCAGTTTCAAGACCAACTGAGGGGGACTCGTTCTCTATCATTTTACCCAACTTAGGGACACGGGGATCTTTCTTATTTCCCTCAGGGTTAGAAAGGATCCTATTAACTACTTCACTGCTCATAGTGATTCCAGACGCCAGAGCTTTCTCTGGCATAATCTTTTCCACCACTGCTTTGATGGACTGTCTCTTTTTCCTCTTATGGCTGGTTGGATCTAGACAGGGTGCCTTGATAGGAATAGTAATCCGGACGTGACTTGAGTCATTTTCAGGATTACTGACGGAACTCACATTCTGCCTGGCTGGTGATGCCTCTTGGGCATTATCTGCAGAGTAGCCTTCCCTTTTCCCTTCTGTACTGTCAAATGCTTTCTGGGCATTCTTGACCCAGTCCAGGTCTGGGTTTGGTATGGTTTGACTTATCACATCTTTTTTACTGGACTTTTTCTTGCCGCCTATAGTAGGTGGTTCTGGCGGCTCCTTTGCACCTCCTCCATCTTGATCTACCAAGGGCTGAAGCCCATTGCACTCGGCAGAGCTGCTGGGTGGGGCTGGGGAGCTGTGGTTGCTTGGGGATGGAACCACACCTCCCAAGAGCAGATCTTTGCTACTGTTGGACAACTGACTCCATGTGCTCCCTGCACTGCCCTTCTTACCCTGGGCCTTTGCAAAGGAAGCCACGGGCTCAAGAGCTGGGATCTTGCTGGTGCTTGCAGTTTCTCTGCCAGACTCTGGACTGATGAAGCAATTCTGAGTGGCAGGTCCACTGTCAGAGTTGGTGGACCAGTCCATGTGATTCTGGCTGCTGCTTTTTTGCTGGTGCTTTGGTTTTAAGGTGTCACCGGTGAAGTCCTGTGGAAGGCCTGGGTCATAATGGAGAGCTGAGAGTTTCTGCGGCCGCTCGTAAGCCTAAGGGTGGGTAGAGTGGAGAAGGGGAGAGAAAGAGAAACAATGAGCATGTTGGAGCTATTTAAAATTTAATTTCAAAAGACTTAATTATTTGAAAGTTGGAAACAGCCACCTTTAATTCCAGAATGCTTTACGGAGGTTTTCTCAATTGCACTAGTAAAAATGTGTTGCACTGATTTTGAACATTAATAAAGATGCTTTAATCGCTGTCTTTATCCCCCTAAATAACAGGAACTTTCACCTATTTTGGTTTAATGTAACTCAGAATAAGAACTGTTTAGAGAGAGAGGGCCCTAAAGGTCACTTAGCCCAATGCCCATATTTTACAAACAGAGAAGATGAAACTTCAACAATGGAGAGTCCCGCCCAAGGCAGCAGTGTCCGGAGAGAATCTGAACTTCCCGACTCCCTCCATTCTTTTGCCTAACTCAAGCTGCCTCTTATTTCTGTCCAGGCTTCTCCTCAAACACGTCTTTCCTTTGCTTCCTCCTACTGCAGTTCATGTCTGTCTGTACTTTATCCTAGAGTTCAACATCTCTGTACTCCAACAAGTAGCTCATTAGGAACCACTACTAGAAGGAAAAACAGCACAAGTTGAGGGATTAAGGGAGGGGGGGAGGTTTGAAGACTGCGTGGGGGAAAGTGGGCCAGTCAAGGGCATGAAGAAGAAATGGAAGAAGGAAAGAAACATGAAAGAGCCTCCAAATCTTTGCCAACTCTAGGAGTGGAGCTGTGCTTGGGAGTTAGCCCGCTGAGGCATCCTTAAGCTCACATTAGGCATTGACTGCTCTCTTGAGGAAACTCTTGGATATTCTCAAAAGGAACCTTGAGTCTCCTGGACAAATGTGCCAGGAAAAAAAATCATTATTATTCAAGATCACACCGCTGAGCTTTGTCAGCTGTGTTTTCCTCTACATTGATTCTCAGCAAATGTCTTCAGACTTCAGCCCCTTCCTTAGGACTGACTCTTCAGTTAGGAAAGCAGAACCTGTGCCAGAGGCACAACATAGCCAGTGTCTATAATCACAAAGGGAATGCATAGTGAACACATCATCTTGAGCTATTAAAACTATTTTTAATATAGATATGTTCACGTTGTTCCAGATAGATTTTAAGCCATGCTACCAGTACAAAGCAGCATTCTTCAAAGCTTATTGTAAGTCCCGTTTTATACATGGAGTAGTAAACTTACAGGATGCATTACCCTAAGATTTGTTAAAGAAGGGAAATTATTAGTAAATTGGAGAAAGCTTTGGATAATATCCCCACTGAGAAGAATATGATGATTGGCTTAGTGAATTTAGGAAGTTTTAACCTGTAATATGTATCTGTCTATGATCTACCTACCTATCTGTCTATCTATCTGTATCTATTTGCCATTGATGCTATAGGGTTTATGATTGATTAGAAAACATTTCTTACAGTCGCTGTCAAGAGTCAAAATACAGATGGCAGAAAGCATTACAAGGAAAATTCAATGTAGCAAAGCAACTATGGTTTCCTTCACACTAGTTTCTGGAATCCTAGGGTTATTTTCTGCCTCTGATTTTGTGAAATCCTGTTTATACTTCCAGTATTGAACTATATTTTTTAAGTATCATGAGAGAATCTTCCCCAAGCTAAGCCTATAAGGGCCCAGGAGAAAATTAAGACACAAAATTTATTTAATTTCTTCTTCATCTTGCAATTTTTAGTAGAAACATCGCCATCATCAACATCTAGAGAACTAATCCTGCCACTTGATTTTGTCTGCTAGGTATTACTGCTGTGGACACAGGCTGCTATCTCATTTTTGGAAAAAATACAGAAATCTTATTCATGGCATAAAATATCAAATATCACTTACTTATCTTTTATGAATCGGGGCTTTGTTAATTCGTCATTTACGCTTTGGATTTTAGTTGGCCCTGTGTGTCTACTCAGAGGATGACAGGTCTAGGAGAGGGCTTGGTGACAAAGTTTCCCACTCCTTAGGGTGACAATATAATTGACTGCTCATCCTACAACGTTTTTGAGTGTTAATAGTGGCACTTGTTAAAAATTACAGTGGGACAAAAGGTGTAAGTTATTGTTTTGGACCTGAGCAAAACAGGACTTAAAGTCCCACTCTTTCCTCTACCCCCACCACCAACGCCCCTCCATTTTTCTAGATGTGAACACTGAAGTCCACAGAGGGGCTTCATAGTGAAGCTGGGACTAAAATCTTGGTCCCTGATTCCCACCAGTTTTTCTTTATTGCTCCATCTTCTTATTCCTGGCAGCTAGCAGAGTCCTTAATTAACTCTTTCTTCGTGTTCTAACTCAGCTCAATCCTAGGGAGGCCCCCTCTACCTTATAGAAATCCTTCTATTATAGTTTTCATGAAATCACGTATCTCGTCTTGTACTCATCATAGTTTTAATTTTACATTGATTTGTGTGCTAATTGAATTAATGCCTGTCTCCCTTTCTAGCCTGTATACACCATCACAGAGGTCCCAAGCACAGCACTTGGCAAATAGTAGATACTCAATAAACATTTGTTGAATACATAAAAAACTTACATTTTACGATGGATATTTCATTTTGTCAACGGTGAGATTAATGACCTGTATATTGCAACATATTGTCTGCAAACACAATCACCCCCTCCAGCCTAATTTCTTATGCCATTCCTTCTGCATGCACCATTGTCTCCCCAAAAGACATCTATCACAATCTTTATAATGCTATATGCCATTTATTTGTGTACTTTTCTGTCTCCTTCTCCTAGACTGTAAGTACTCTGAGGTCAGGAGACTCTCATTTATCTTCTATCCCCAGTGCCTATTACGAAGCAAAGCAAATCACCCTGAAAGTTCTCAATAAATGTTTGTTGAATGAATAAACAAAATAATACTTGAGGTGCCTATTACCATGACAAAATATACGGCTGCACACAAGACAATAAACTGTCCATCAATTGTTTGATAATGGCGCATCATAAAATTGGAGCACTCAAATGTGTTAGTGTTGAACAAAAATCCTTCCCAAATACTTAAGTGTCTTGCAAGGTAACTCCCCTTCAACGCAATTTTTCCTGTTAGTTCTCCCCCGTCTCCTGTTAATTGTTTCACTTTCCAATTAACTCTGCCTTTGGGGAAGGCCATGTGACTGTCAGGAGGGTGGATTTCACTCTGGCAATTGAAAGGTGAGGCCTGCTTACTTACACCCAGGCAGACCAGCTGAAAGTGATGCAGTTAGGCATGCCTGGTTCCCAGTCCTTCCATCTGGACGTTGCCTGATCCCATTGTTTCTACCGTTTCAGCTGCAATTTGCCCTGCTGCGAGGGCCAGGCAATCAAAGGGCAGGGTGGACAAAAGGGAAGCACAACAAAGGATGGGGGTAATGGGGGAAAGGATACTTTAAACCCTGCACTCAGATGGGCTGCAGTGAGGGGCAAAGAGGACTGAGAAGGGGTGCTTTCTAAGGAATCTGGCAGAACAAGGCTTTCTTCCAGCAGTGGCTGATGGCTATATCCCATTGCATTGCATGAAATCCCATTTCTTCATCTGTCAGCCATGACATGTTATATACACAATGGGGAGGCTGTCAGTTCCACTATGTCCTTCACCGAGAATTGAGCACTTATTCCATTGAGACAGAGATGGACATGGTAAAACAGGCCCCTAGTTCAATGCTGGAGCAAGCTGGGAGAAGGTGGAAGTACAGGCTCTCCTTCTCATCCTTCTTCAGGGATCTGGGGATATGATTCCATTTAGGGGTGTTTGACTGCGGGCTTAATTAACCCACATAGCACATGCTTCCATTTCCCTTTAGATTATGAAATTTTCTGGGGGATAAAACCTGAATCTTTTAAAGTCTTTATACCACTCTCAGCCCTCAGCAAGGCTGGCTCCTGAAATAGTTAGCAAAGAAGGGAAGAGCTGATGATATGCAACATTGGGCTGATTATTTTTGCAGAGAACTTTTTCTTTTATTTTTGCTGAGGGAGATTCGCCCTGAGCTAACATCTGTTGCCAATCTTCCTCTTTTTGCTTGAGGAAGATTCTCCCTGAGCTAACATCTGTGCTGGTCTTCCTCTATTTTGTATGTGGGTCACTGCCACAGCATGGCTGCCACCAACTGGTGTAGGTCTGTGCCCTGGAACCAAACCCAGGATGCCAAAGCAGAGCACGCCAAACTTAACCACTAGGCCATGGGGCCAGCCCCTATTTTTGTGGAAATCTTTTAATACCAACTAAGCTCAGTGTGCCTCTTGGCTGCTCCCCACCCCCATAAATTGATTGTTCGTGGAACTCATAGTCATTTTGAAAGTGTGGCTTACTTTTATAAGAACAGGGCTTTCCATGCACATTGAGCCTAGGCCAAATGTTAATCATGAAACACCACTTTGAAGACACTAGACAGATTTCTCTCCTAAAGGATGTGTTTATAGAAGCAAGTCCTTCTATAATGTGAAGAATTATTTTAAGTAGATAACTATCCCCTCCCCCACAACCAATGTATAAATCATGTACACTTAAATATTGTACAAGTAAGATTTCTTTTTAAAAGTACTTTATTCTTATCTAATTTTTAAAACAAGCATTCGGTCACTGCCTAAAAACTTGAAAATCCATAAAAATGGGAAGAAAATGAGTCACTCAGCCTTATCTCAGGCTTACCCAAAGCAAAGTTTGTCGCAATGAGAGGAGAAGATAGTGATTTGGGTCTGAGAAAAATCATATAACTCATCAAAAATCAAGCATGACTTTGTGAGAGATAAACTACACTTCTGGGTTAGCTCTGTTTGTGCTACTTTCTGCTGACACCAATAATTTAAATTTACTGTTTGTGAAATATTTTGTTTTACATGAGCAGGAAAATATGCCTGGGTATGAAGGAATGAGGGGAGCTTTATCTCTAATTTTGGCCCTTGCTGCTTCTCAAGACATGGTCCTGGATCTCTATCTCAGCACCACCTAAGGGACTGCTTATTAATACAGATTTCTGGGCCCCAGTGCAGATACACTAATTCACAATCTCCCAGGATAAGACCAAGGAATGTTCATTTTAATATGCTCCCCAGATAATTCTGATGTACAATCAAGTTGTAAAACCACTGATCTAATGTTTTAACACCATAATTCTGCTGGGGTGGGGTTCTTCTGCAGTTGCTATGATATTTGCAGCACTTTTTGGTGGTAAATATGCAGAGCAAACCACCACAGACCTGTTAGGATATGCAATTTGGCACCATTGAGCATTCCTGTGTTGCTCTCTGAACTCTTTGTAATTTACATACTAAGAAAGTCTAACATGGTCACCTGTTTCGGTATTCCAAGGACACTGCAAGGTGAGGTCGACAGGAGAGTCGATGATATGGGTGGATGAAAATATTGTACTCCCAGAAAGGAATGGGCATGCAGGTGTTCACGACCTCCCACTCTGGGCTTTCTATTTCCCCAACTCATTCAGGCCAATCCCCACAGCTCTGGGGAATCCTGGCATTCCATCCCTGAGGCTTGAAGCAAGTGCTCAAGCCTGAGCAAGAGCTGAGTGTGGGAGACAAGGAATGCAACCACAAACTGTCTGATTAAAGGTTCCCAACCCTCGCTGTATGTTAGAATCATCCAGGAAGCTTCGTAAAGAACACCATACCTGGGATCTGACCCTGACCAATTAAATCGACATTCTAGAGGTGGGGCCTGAACAGTAGTACTTTTTTCAAAGCTCTCAGTTATCCCAATGAGGAGACAGAGTTGAGAACCACGGGATTATATCAAAGACAGGGGTCTGGGTTAGGGACTAAAGAGGCTCTGATATTATCAGGAGATGTTCCAGCTCAGTGGTTTTCAAATGTGTTCCACACAGTCCTAGGATTTGGTAAAGACACTTCTGAACTGCAGCCAGTGGATTGGCAAGAGAGAAGCTCCAGACCATTCTTTTAACCCCCAATTGAACACAGCAGCCTTGCAAAGGATTTCATTTAAGAGAAGGGAGCTGGGGAGAGATGGTTCTGTCACTTAAGACTTTGAAAATTACCATTTAGGCTCATAAATAGGAGGAATGCACATGCCAGCTTCCATTGAACTTGCCCCCAAAGCATCTCTCCTTGGCCCAGTTCATTACTGCATTTGCTAATGGTAGGTATAAAAGAATGCCACTTAGTACCTATTTGAACCACGGCTTTATGATCCTCTGATTTCATAGAATTCCAAGAACGTTTGTGCCCCTCCAAAATTCATATGCTGAAATCCTAAACCCCAATGTGATGGTATTAGGAAGTGGGGCCTTTGGGAGCACAATGTGATTAGATCATAAGGGTGGAGCCTTCAAGAATGGGATTAATGCTTTTATAATAAAAGAGACCCCAGAGAGCTCTCTTGTTCTTCATCACGTGAGGACACAGAGAGAAGATGGCCATCTATGAACCAGGAAGTGGGCCCTCACCAAACACTGAATCTGCCAGTGCCTTGATCTTGGAGTTCCCAGCCTCCAGAACTGTGAGCAAGAAATTTCTGTTCTTTATAAGCCACCCAGTCTATGGTACTCTGTTGTAGCAGCCCAAAAAGACTAAGACAATGGGACACAGAAAAGCTACCCAGCTACTAAATGGAATAAAGTTTCCAATTACATATATACAGTGAATGTGTCTTCATTTCCTGTCACACGAATTGCCCTGGGAAGTCACCTTGATGTGGTTCCCACAGGAACCATTCCTTATTTGCTATTTGGGGCTGTGAGTGATACTAAAGCACTGCTTTTACTGGGAGTGGTAACAGCACATACAAAGACAGAGGCCACTATCATATGCTTCCTTGAGTACACAGTAATTCTGCATAGTTAAAAGTGATCACTGGGGCCAGCCCCATGGCGTAGTGGTTGAAGTTTGGTGTGCTCCACTTCAGCAGCCAGGTTCATGGGTTTTGATCCCAGGCATGGACCTACACCACACGCCAGCCATGCTGTGGCGGCAACCCATATACATAATAGAGGAAGACTGGCACAAATGTTAGGTCAGGGCTAATCTTCCTCAAGCAAAAAAAAAAAAAGAGGAATATTGGCAATAGATGTTAGCTCAGGGCCAGTCTTCCTCAGCAAGAAAAAAAGTGATCACTGATGGGGTTCCAGCTATAATGGTATTAATAGGTATTAGACTTAACCTTTTTATGGAAATATACAAAACTGAACAAAATATGTAAAGCAACTGTTTTCAGGTATTAGACAATAGACATTACGGGCTGTGATTCTAGAGAGAAGGAACACTCACAAGGCTCCACAGTATACCTGGTTTTCTGCCTGGGAGAACTTTCTAAACCTGGGCATAGAGAAATGGAACTCAGAGAGCTATGATCTCATTGGGTGGAAGAAACAGAGATCAGAGTTTGGGGTTTCTGAGGGGACTGGAATTTGGGAGACAGGGTACATCAGAAGAGGAAGCCATGTAGAAAAGGAACCCTAGAAACTTCCATAAGATCCTCTATGTCTGTGGCCAATTTTTAATCTGTACTTGAGGACAAGACTCCATGAAGCCTAGCAGAGACTTGCTACTAGGGGGCTGTCAGCTGAACACACAGTCCTGAGGTCACACAATATTGGGCAATGTTGTATTTCTGACTAGCTAGAGTGGGGAGGCTTTAATGAATATCCTAGACATTCAGCTGAGATCCCAGAAATGGTACCCCTTAAGAGTAGGATTAGTCTAGCCCTAGAATAAAAGCTACTCTAGTCCCTTCCTAACAAAGTCTAACAAGAATCCTCAATAGGATAAAGCTAATCTGCCACTAAATTAACTACCTCTCAGAACAAAAGTCAGATTCTTTAAAGGAAAATAACAAAATCCAGAATCTCTATAATATAGTATCTACAATATCCAGAACACAATGAAAAATTCATTAGACAAGCAAAAAAGGAGGCAAATATGACCCACAACCAGGAGAGCAGATGCAGATCCAAGGCCCTCAAAGTAGCCATTATGAAGATGTTCAAGTATTTAAAGAAAAAGACGGGCATAACTGATGAGCAGATGGGGAATCTCAGCACAGAGACAGCAACTATACTGAAATAGCCAAATGAAAATTCTAAATAGGAAAAATACAATATCTGAAATCAAAAAACTCACTGGATGGGCTTAACAGCTTACAGGACACTGCAGAAGAGAAGTTCAGTGACCACGAAGAAAGGATAGCAGAAATTCTCCAAACTGGGGGTGGGGAGACCAGGGGGAGGTGGTATTTAAAAACAAAAAAACAAAAGTCCCAGCACTTCAGTGATCTATGGAAGACTATCATGTGGTCTAACACACATATAATTAAAATCCCAGAAGTAGAGGAGAGAGAATACTACATGTGGATTTACACAGCTAAGAAGCTCAACAAATCCCAAGCAGAATAAAAATACACACACAAAAACTACATCTAGGAACATGTAAATAAATGGACGAAAATAAAACATAAAGAGAAAACTTTAAAAGCAATCAGAGAAATAAGACACATTCTTTATAGGGAAATGGTGATAAAAATAATATCTGACTTTTCATCAATAAAAATCAAGCCAGAAGATAATGAAATAATATCTTTAAAGTAGTGCAGTGAAAATAAAGTCAACTTAAATTTCTATATCCCATGAAAATATACTTTAAAAATGAAGGCAAAATAAAGATATGTTTAGATAAATAAAAACAGAGAATTCACTGTTGGCAGACCTGAATTACAAGAAATGTAAAAGGAAGTTCTTTAGGTTAAAAGGAAATAACACTAGAGGGAAACACAGATGTACATGAAGGAATGAAGAACGTGGAAGTGGTAATATGTAAGCATATATACAACACTGTATCTGGGTCTTAAGATCTTCAAAGGGTGAATGACTGCTTAAAGCAGAAATAATAACAATGTAACATGGAGTTTATGACATTGTAGAAATAAAACGTACAATAACAATAAAACAAAGAATAAGAGGGAGCTACATAGAAGGATATACTTGTAAGGTGCTTACATTGGAAGTGATGTAATATTAGTTCAAAGTAGACTGTGATACTTTAAGGGTGTATATTGTAATCTCTAGAGCAACAACTGAAAATTAAAAAAAAAGTGGTATATCTAAATTATCAATAGAAGGAAACAAAAGCAATATCAAAAAAAGTTTGATTAGTCCAAAAGAGGGTAGAAAAGGAGGAAAAAGAATAAAGATAGAGGAGACGAACAGAAAACACATAGTAATATAGTAGACTTAAACTCAACAATATCAGTAATTACATTAACTCTAAATATATTGAACAGTTTCCCCAAAACAAAACAAACAGGGGGTAGATCGTCAGACTAAATAAAAAAGTAAGACCTAACTACATGCCATTTACAAGACATATACTTTAAACACAAAGACACAGAGAGCTTAAAAGTAAAAGGATGGAACAAGATGTATCACACAAACACTAAATTTAAGAATGCTGGAGTGACTCAATTAATATAACACAAAATAGGCTTCACAACAAAGAGTATTACCAGAGGTAAATAGGGACATTTCAAAATGATAGAGTCAATTCACCAGGAAGAAACAATAATCCTAAATTTGTTTGCACCTCATAACAGAACTTCAAATACATGAAACAAAAACTAAGAGAATTACAGGAAGAAATAGACAATTCCACAACTAAAGGGATTTTAACACTCCTCTCTCAGTAATTGCTAGAACAAATTGACTAAAAAAAAAGATCAGAAAAAATATACAGAAGGTTTGATCAGTACTCTCAACCAACTTAACCCCACCAACTACAAAATACCTTCACCAAAATATGCAGGGCCACAAAACAAGTGGGAATGGCCAGAGAGCACATGTCTATATCCTCAAACATCATTTGTCATCAGGAAAATACAATTAAAACCACAACAATACACCACTACACACCCAGTAGGATGGCTAATAATAAAAAGATGGAAAACAACAAGTGTTAACAAGGATATTGAGCAACTGAAACACTCATCCATTGCTGGAGGGAGTGCAAAATGGTACACCACTTTGGAAAGTGATTTGGCCACACCTTTTAAAGCAAAATGTACCCTATGACCCAGCAATTCCACTCCTACATATTTACCCAAGAAAGATGAAAATATGTAACCACAATTAGAATTTTATAGAAATGTCACAGCAGCTTATTCAGAGGAGAAAGTGCCTGAAGACAGTCCCGGTGTCGATCAACAGAAGAATATATAAACTCATCAATAAAAAGAACAAAGTATGGATATATTCCACAACATGGATAAATCACACACACAAAATCATGCTGAGTGAAAGAAGCCAGACCCCAAAAATGTACATACTGTATGATTCCACTTATATAAAATTCTAGAACAGGCAAAACTAATCTATTATGGAAATCAGAATAGTGGTTGCTTATAGGGTGGGATAGGATGGGAAGGGGAAGGAGGGAAATTTCTGGGGGTAATGGACATATTTTGTATCATGATAGGAGTGTGAGTTACACAGCTGTATACATTTGTCAAAACTATTTGAACTGTATACTTAAGATCTGTACATTTTAGTTTATGTAAATTTTACCTCAACTATGTAAAAAAGAGTGAAATACATCAAACAAGGATTACTAAGAACTCCCTGTATCCAACACACACACAAACACACACACACACATGCCCCAAAGCCACTCTGCAGAACTTAGGGATGTTTTCTTTCCAATGAACACCTAGGGCAGCCAGCAACTTATTGTTTCCCCTTCCCCTAGTCCTCACTCTCCCCTCTGCACAGGGACAGCTGACTGAGTTGATCCCAAAACAATGAGGCCTGAAGCAATGAGGCAGGTGCTGTGGCTTCTGCAGGCCCCATTCTCTCCGTTCCTCGTCCTTGGCGGCATCCCTGACCTGGGCCAACAGGTAGAAAGGTGAAGCCCGCCTCCACCCCAGCCACAAATCTACCTTGCTCGAGGTAAGGAAGGAAGCTTGACAAGAACCTGCTCACAAATCAAAGTTAACGCTGCCCCGCCTCCTCTGTAAATCATGTGAGATCCATCTGGGTAATGACTCCTCCAGTGCAATTCCCTATTAAGAGGCTTTATCTGGAGAGATAAGCAGCTGGTTTCCGTGTCACTAATTGCTGTCTGCTGTGATTTGAAAACATCTGCACCATTGTGCTCTTCATTTTCATATTCTAATCACCCTGAAACTTGAAAAAGGTACATCATTGATTGTTTCTATGGGTTAATTAGTACACAGTCTCCTTGTAGAGACAATTTAAAGGCAGCCAGAACCTCAATCAGGAAGTTTGTTTTAAAAATTAATAACAGCGGCAGTGGCTGGAGGGACTGTCATGTTCAGGGACATCTCGGGACTCTCCTGGTGGAGAAGCCACCCTTTGTTATGCTCCACAGAGGAGGGAAGCCAACAGGGCAGAAGGCAGGAGAGCGGGGAGAGGCAGCAAGCTGGACGCAGGAATACAGGACTGGGCTTGGTCTGAGTGGACCTGGCCACTGTCTCCTCTGCCTCCCTCCCCTCCTGTCCCACTACCCCCTTCCAACAAGCCGAAGTCCCTTTGCCTGTCATTACACATTAGGACTTTGATGAGGACTGACCAGAATATCTGGATGTGAGAGGAATTTGTCAAAGCAATAAGAGCATGAGAGATCATTTCATATTTTAAAGTCTGTTCATTGTTCCTCCTGTTCCCCGCCTCAACTATAGAGGTGAGATCCAAGGGACAGCTGAGAGGCCACAGTGTGGTTGGGAGGCCTGGCTTCTGTGCCGGGGTCTCAACTCCAGCTCCACAATGAACGGGACAAGTCATGTTGCCTCACCTATCTTAGCTTCCTCATCCCATTGTATCAAATGGGAGTTGGGAGGATTAGAAGTTATAAGCATAAAGCATTTAACACAGTGCCTGGCCCATACTAGGCATTTTATAAACATAGCTATTATACTTATGTATTTTTCAGTAAACTGCTTTTCTGAGAAGTGACATTCAGCAGAAATGGGGGTTGGGGTCAGGACATTAACCAGGGAGAGCCTCATTTAAGTTCAGATGGCGGTTTCTTGCAATCACCATTTCTAGAGGTCCTCGTGGCCACAGTCTTTTGCCACCCCCCACCCCAACCTAACCCAGTGTTCAGAGCTCAAGGTCTTCCTTCATAGCCTCCCTGGGAGCTACTTGACAATATGCAGTCATAGGGAGCTCATTTCTGCACAAACTACATTGTTCTATTAGAGAGTACTTTCCTATTTTGAGCTGAGGTCTGTCTGCGCTTGGATAGTTCTGGCAAGCAGGGGAGACAAGCACCCCTGCATGTGTTCGTCTGGTTCCCAGCAACTGAGAGCGAATGCACTCCTGGTAGGGAGCCCCCGGGCACCTCCTCCTAGGACTCCCAGATGTCAAGGGGCTTCACCCATGGGTATGGACATGTGCCATTGTTAGGGGAAAAATGACAAAAACTGGGCTTTCAATTGTGTGGCATACAAATAACAAAACAGCCTCTCAGCAGAAGAGCTGGAAGTCAACTTAAGAAAATTTAGAGAAAGAGAGAAAATAGTGCGGAGCTGCAGGGCAACTACTTCAAAGGCAGCCATGCAGCAGGCTCAGAGGGGCTAATGGGAGAGCAGCAGCCTCACTGCATCCTTCTAGAAGGGACACGGAGGCCTCCTGATTGAGCTATTCAGGTGCCGAGGACCAGCTGAACCAGAATCCCACTAACAGCACCACTGTCTACCATGTGCCAGCAGCAGGCTTTGCCCTCCCTGCCCAAGGTTTTCTAGGCCTCTAGCTGGGTCCTGGGAGTCCTGGGGGACAGAGCAGAAAAAGGGCGCAGTGCTTGCCTTGGACACATTCCGCAGAGAAGGCTCTGAGCAGCAATTGCAGACTGATTTTAAAGAAGAGTTATGGAGCAACAGTTAGGTTTTAAAAATTTGTTTGCTATTCTCCTCTGTGGCTTTGTTCATTCCACTCCCTCGAAAGAGGAGGAAACAGAACGTGTTCTTGCCTCTTCTTTGAGAATCGGTAGCATACAATGAAGGGGCAAAATTAGAGGGGTTAAGTATTAAGGTCTAAATGGCATAGCTATAAGAGAGGTATAAAATCTTTAGTGTATTCAGAGGCAGAGCCAGAATGGCAAAGGATCTGGGCAGGCTGGAGAAAGTTGAATGAACAAGGGGAGTGTGTACTTCATCTCGCTAAAAAAAGAGCATTTCCCAAACTCGCCTGAGGGTAAGAGTCGCCAGTGGCCTCTGTGGAATACACAGCTCACCAGGCCTCTCTCCTGCAAGTTTGAAGTCACGATCCTGGGCTGGGGCCAGAGATCCTTGATTCAGTCAAGTTTGGTAAACACTTGCTAACGTAAGGGTTTCTCCATGGAAGGGGGTTGAGAATTGTTCAGCTCTGTTCCAGGGTGGAGAAGCAGCAGAGAGACCAGCGTGAGGGCAGTAATGCAGGTAAGAGCAGGAAACAGCTCCAAGATTAAGCCCAAAGATTTTATCTGGCTCATGCTTGTTAGAGGAAAAAAAAATAAGATGGGAGAGGGCGGAGGAAAAGAAGTATTTTTTTCCTCTTTACCTCATGTTTCCTTTTTTCCTTTTTATAAATGCTTTTTACTGCAAAACTGGTGCTTTTTGCCATTAAAGCTAAAATAACCGCTGATTATAAATCAAGTCTAAAATGTCACGAAGATGCTGAATTTGCCTGAAAATCCAGCTTTTAAAGCTTCCCATAAACACTGCAAACTGCGGGCGTTTGGCTCATCATTCACGTAGCCTGAGTCTCATCTGGAAGAAGACACTGCCTCCTACAGGCCAGGTAGGCAGAGTGAGGGGGAGGGGCTGGCCTCGTGGGTGGAGTGGAGGCTGGAATTCATTCCTGCGCCTGAGGTGCTGCAGGAACCAGTTCACATCCTGGGTGCACGTGAATGGACACAATGATGTTCCCGGTGCAGCCGTCACGTGGATCCCCACGTCAGCCCATGTGGACTGCCCTCGAAATCTCCTATTTTATCTGTGCTCCTCCTCTCTAACAGGTAGGAAGACTCCTATTGAAGGTAGCATGGCATTTGTCACTTGTGGATTGTCTTCCAGCTTTCTTCTGAGAGGCAATGGAGCAGAACTGTGTAGCAAATAAGAGCACAGACTCTTGAGCTAAGATGACTGGGTTCAAGTCTTAGCTGAGTCTAAATCATACCAGCTGTGTGACCTCAGGCAAGTTGTTTAACCTCTCTGTGTCCCAATTTCCTTACCTGTAAAACAGGGATAACAGTATATTTACCTAGTAAGGTCAATAAGTGAATCAAATATGTCAATCTAAGCACTTTGTTCAGTGCTCAGTGCGCACTCAGGGCTAGCCTAGTGCTCACTCTGCAGTGGAGAATCCTGAGTGCGTGCTCAGGCTCAGGAATCAGAAGGACCTCAGAGTCAAATCCCACCTTTGCCTCTTACCACCTGTGTGACTTGTTTCTTATCTTCTCTACTTCTAAAATGGGAGAAATAACATGGCTGACCTAATTGTGTTGTTTTAAGAATTAAACAAGACAACATCAGTAAAAACGTTATCACAGAACACATCATAAGTGTTCAACAAATGCTGGGTATTACTAACAGTATAACTTTATGGTTATTAATTATTGGTATCACCACCCATCAGAAACACGGATCCCGGGTAAGAGGAGGTCAGGGCTCACTTCACCCTTCACCCCTAGTTATCCCCACAGGCCTTGTGACGAAAGTTCTGGCTCAAATTCCTGGGCCATGATGCCAGGGATGGGAGGAGGTCTCTGATAACCAGAGTGACGTTAACTAGTTAGAAGAAGAGTAGTTAAAAGGAGAATCCAGCCCAAGTGAACTCACTGGCATGATTCTGTGGGGTTATTCTGGGCCAAGTGGCTTGGCCTTGGTCTTCCCAGCTGTACCTGGTGCCTTCCTGTAGTGCAGATATCTTAGAGTTTTACTCAATTGTCTAGAAGTTGTAAATTGGAAACACATTCTCCCCTTGCCTTTGTCATATTTAGCTTAATGGGGGTTTTAGGCTCTTCCTGCATCAAAACATAGAAAGCCAGACGTTGTACAGAGTTCTTGTTGGGGTGCTTTGGGGTGGGTGTGCTGCCCTGCTATAAAGTCTTGGGGACAAGATGTACCACATATTATCTATGATGAGTGCCAGTGCCCATGTATGGGCAGTTGGCACCATTGAAGGGTGATGGAGAAGTTTGGATGTGGGCTGAAAATCTACATGTGCCTCCATTAGGTCAGGGTTGGATGCATCTGACTCTATTCATCCTGGAATCATTCATGAAGCAAACAAATATTTTGTTGCACAACAGACAAGGTATGGTACTCTCACAAAGTTACAGAATCTTAGAGTTGGAGGGATGTTGGAGACCCTCCTCTCCTGTCACAGATGAAGACGCTGAGTCTTTGAAGACGAATGGATTGCTTAACTCACACATATAATCAGGGCCAGAGTTGGTCCACAGTCTCCTGACTCCAATCTCCAGCTGTTCCTTCTACTTCCCTTGTGAGGACCTCCTCCACAAAGACACGAGGTACAAGGCACTGTGAGAAAACCCTCTGGGTACCTGCAGTCCTGTGCACTTTGCTGAGGATTTTTGCACCTGCTGGACCTCCCCCCAGAGCACTGGATTCTTGAACTCACCTCCAAGGTGAGGCCGACCTGAAGCTTCTGCCCCAGCTTGGTTGCTGGACTATCTCAGAATTTGGCTTGCCTTTCCCTCAGTTCCTTGTCAATTTTGGTTAGAGAGCTTGGCCTTTGATCATTCCACTTGCCCCTTAAGCTGGGCCCTTCTCAGACACCTGCCTCGCCAATAACTGCTCTAGCAGCCGTCACCCCGAGGATCTCCTTCCTTGGCCCACTGGCTTAATCATGTCTCAGGCTGGGTAATTTTGGGCTGGCTTTCAGCAATTCTTTGCATCCAAGAAGAGATAGGGGATGAGGGAGCCAGGAGAGCTCCTTAGGGACCACCTGTCACTCAGTGAGGACACTGCATCCCAGAGAGGGAGGGGAAGCATCTTGCCCTGGCACTTCCTGATGATATAGCATTAATCATCAGGCAAAAATCAGATGGTGAAAAGCTTTCTTCTGTGGCCTTTTGGATGCTTAGCTGTGCTAGGTCTTTTTCTCCCTGCCTTTGCTGATTATGCACCAAGACATAAGGCTTTTAAAGACAAAGGCATATCCCATTTGCAGCTGCAGGTCAACAGGAACTCACCTTCTATAACATCTACATCCAGATGGATGTCTCAGCCTTACCTCTCCCTCATTCAAATGCCCCAGCAACTCCCCACTTCCCAGGTAAGAGTTTTAATGTTATTTCCTCTTTATTTAATTAATCTGGTTTTAAATTTTCACTCAACTCTTAACTAGTGGTGTGATTTTGGGCAAATAGCTTAACACTCTGGGCATCCATCTTTCTTTCTGTAATAGAGAAATGATCACCCCAGGCCTGCTTGCCTCTCCAGGTTGCCCTGAGGATCTCATGGATGTGAAAACATTTTGGAAACCATAAAGCACTATATAAATGCAGGTTATTGCAGCTGTTTGTTATTGCTTGGTTGAGAACTCTTCTAACGATTTCAGAAAGCCAAGAATGCTGAATGCACTCCCCGTAACATCAGCATGAGACGCAGGGATAAGTTTTAGCATAATTTTAAAAATCATATTATTTCTATACACTTTCTAAGGACTCCCAAGCCTCACCACCCATCTCTCCTTGTCTCAGCTGAAAAGGAGGGAGGAGGGAGAAGGGAGGGAAATAGAAAACAAAAACAATAGCCTTCCACACTCTGGCAATAAACTTCTAGCTCCAAAGCAGGTTTTATTGAGTGTGTCATAAAAACAGTCATTTCTCCCATCATAAAAGAAGCCTGACTACCCAGTCTTGTTTTCCTGCAGTGAGCCTGCAGGTTGAGTGGGTCCTCGTTCTGGAGTGAGCTATAGACTGCCCTCTCCTCCCCAACTCTGCTCTCCTCCCTTGCAGCCCTGCATATATCGGGAAATGAAAGGTGATTTTTAAGTATTTTATTATGTGTGAATTTACAAGGGAAAAAAGTATACATTTTTGGAGATGGAAGTAAGGCTTAATTGACCCTCTGTTTTATGGTTACTGCCTCATGGGTATGTACCAGACAGCTCAGGCACCAGGGTTTAAAAAAGAAAAAAAAAACTCCGGACGGGACTGTAGCAACTTTCCCAGCCATTAAACAGGACCTGGAAAGTTTAGGTCATTCTGGCGAAATGAAAAAACTCACACAGGCTTGAGAAGGAAAAGGAACGTGGTGGGTTCCCCAAGCTGAGCCCACCTATCTCTGAACTTCTGTCATGTTCTTCTCTCCTCGGCCTTGAGGGCTGACTGTGCTGAACCACCTGGGAAAACGTCTGATGCCATACATAGGGTAATTTACTAAATGGGTACCTAGATGAATCAGTTCTCCTCAAGGGGGGTGAGCAATGTACTTTGGGAGTCTGCTTCTCACCAAATAAGAGGAGTTGTCACTGAGACATCCCTAGGACTGTGGTGTATTTCCGTGTTTCTTCTGAATGAACTCATGTCCTGCCAAGCTGACCGAGTTGGCTCCTGGAATGCAAGGGCAGCTGGAGACACAGTGGGCGTAAAGCATTAGGCCGAGCTTCAGGAACCCTGATTTCTAGTGTGTGCACTGCTCCTCTGGGCCTCAGTTTCCCATCCATAAAACAAAATGGCTAGTGTGATGGAGTATGTCCAAGGCTCTTCTGAGCTCTACCACTGTAAACTCTAAAGTACAATTATTCTTAATTTAGGATTAAAGATGTAGGAGGAACCTCATTCTTGAAGGCCCTAAATACAGTTGAGGTAATTTTCCCTCTCTAGCCATTTCTTAAAGAGTTTGCCTGAGCTGCTTCTACAAAAAACCCTAGGCTGTGGGTGACATTTGACTCCCTGTTCCCAAAGCCTGTTTATCAGTGAGAAGGACATAGTGACAGGGGCCTGGGGCACCGGAAGCTCAGAGGTGCCTAACCTCCAACCTGGCATCATTTATTAACTAGATGGCAGTCGCCCTCTTAGTACAAGTTGAAAGGAGGCCATAGTCTCAAGGGTCCACATATGCAACTGGGTCATCCTGGAGTTTTCCTGTTTGTGTCTACCTACAAACAAACAAAAAGCAGGCTTGCAGGGATTTCCTGAAAAATAGAAAATTTGTCAGGAGAAGGAAAAAAAAAAAGGTCTGGAGAGTGGGTCTCCCTGGTAGGTATAGAGCTTCTAGAAATACATCCCAACACCTTAGTTTCTTAACCCTCAAACCACCACACCACCACCATGCTGGCCTATTTCCTTAAGGGCATCAAAGACACTTCCTTGTATCTTCTAGATTGCATTAGCTCCTCCAGGGAGAATTAGGGCACCATGGAGAGGCATGATATACAGTTATGGGTTTTAACTTACTGGATATCTCATCTTTAATAACAACAAATTCTCAAAGCTCTGTCTAATCATAAGAGGAGGTCTAAAGATTCAATCATGTCCATAGATGGAAGAGAAGCAAAGTGTGTCAAGCTAACTATTTAGTGTTTAGTGCTGAGGGCACCATGCTCAGTGGTGTATCAACCAGTTAACTTTACTCAATTCTGCCTCCAAATGTAGTAACCTTGACTTGTCAGCTGGCTCATAAATGCATAGTCTTGGCCATAGGGATGATTAATTTAAAGGGCATTGGTGGCTCAGGACAAATTTATCCCAAGTCAATGGACAAACGACTGTGACTCAATGCCATGCAAAGACTCAACAGCATCAGGAGACCTGTCTGCTGGTTTAGAGTGCAATGCTAAACCCCTGGTAAGCTTGGGCACACATCTAAACTCTCTGAGCTCAGTTTGCTCACCAGTTAAATAGGAATACTGTCCCTGCCTATTGATTTCTCTGCCATATTGTGCAGGAGGAGAGGAGTTATGCTACACAAATGGCATTGAGCTGAAATCTACACTTTTCATGCAGGGGAAGTTACATGCCCTTCAGATGCCCAGAGGGTCATACTCTTTGACATTCAGTGACTCACTTCACTTCTCTATATGTTTCCTCCAATATAAAACCATATGGTCAGATGAGATGATCTCTAAAGTTCTTCCCAGCACTGCCATCCTAGAAATCTGTAACATCATGACACCAAAGTACCTTGCTACACACTAACCAACATGGCAGCTGGCCTACGTCAATCAGGCAAGTGGCTCTTTTCAAAGTTAGGGTAATCCATGGTTTGAGGATCAACCTGTGGAATTTGTTCAACCTCAGGAATTGATCAACCTCAGGAATCAACCTGAGGATACTGTCTTCTCTGGTAAGTACCTATCCTAAGGCTTCTGCTTCTCCAACATTTTACAACTGGCAGCATCTTAAGCTAGAACATGTGCCATGTAATTAGATTTTCTTGCCTTACAGATGTTGTGCCCCCTCAGTTTGAAAGAAGAGAGACACTTCACCCAGGGATGAGAGCTGAGCAATGCTGTGTGTCTGCTCACTAGTGTTCACTTCAGTTAGGCAAGGAAAACACTGTCATTAAAACGGGGTCTTTGTCCTTTTGACAGCTGTTTCAAAGAATTGGAGAAAAGAGATTTTTAACTGATTTTTAGCCACATAAAACTAAGATTTTAACCCCAGTGACTTGGGGAGGGGAGGAGGAGATAATTACTTTAGCTCTTTATAAAGGTAATTTGCAACATCAATACTTTACATTCCAACAATGGCTATAGCTCACATGGTAACAGAAAACATCTCTCTTCCTAGGATCTTAGTGAGGTTCATGGACATGGCTAGTACATACTCATTAGAATGACCATCGGTTTTGTGATTCTGCAGGTTCAAGCCTTTGTTCTGGCTCTAAAATTAGTACATGAAAGATTTAGAGCAAGTTACTTAACCAGAGTCTCTACTTCTCTCTTAGCCCATATGCATAAAATGGGCATGAGGAGGCCTTACACAGGGTTATAGTGAGGAAGAAATGAGATACTGGGAGAGGTAGGTTATATTTTATTTTTTTCATCTCTTTATGTGTATGTACTCTTTACCATACTAATCGACAAGCAATTGGAGAACGAGAAGACCATTTTGAGCCTCTTTTTTATATTTACAAAGCAAATTAAAACTGAAATAAATAACTGAAATAAAAATGTTTGAGTCTCTCTTATGCTTAAGTCTGTTCTGGTTACTCTTTGACTCATGAATAGAGTTCAAATTCCTCTGCTGGGCCAATCAACGTTTCCAAACTGATGTCCTCAAATACACGTACCATAGTAGACCACTCAGCATCACAAAGGACCCTCCACGTGTGACACTGGCCACACAGTTCCTTCTACACTGGAAAGCCATTCTCTGTTACCTGTGCATGCCTTGTTTCCATCTGGCAAAAGTCACCTCTAATGTCGCCTCCTTCATAAGGCCTCACACTGCCGTTTATCCCTCCATCCACTGGGCTCTCATGATATTTGTTCTGGATATCCTACAGGGCTTAGCACAGTCAGCCTTATGGTATAGGTCTCTCCTAGACTGTAAATCTTTTGAGGGGACCTCTTACAACATTTAGCACCTGCACTGACTACGATAATAAAAAAATTGTAGAGGCATTTCAGAAGTTGTAAAGCACTCTTGAAAACAAAGTATTTTTGTTCTTTCCATTGTGGGCATCGCCAGCACACCAACCCTAGTTTGGGAGTGTTCCACATGTCCATTCTGCTCTGCCTTTAGTCCCTCTAACATGGCTTCCCCAAGACCTGCTGCCATTGGAACCCCCACCCAATCCCATCAGACAGTGTCCAGCCCCCTGCTCAAGGCTCACAAGGCTAGCCTCAGAGGAATTTGGTTCTTGATGTCCACCAGTCAGTGATGCTGGAGATGATTAGACTAGCAGTAGGAGAGTTCAATTACCTTCCTGTTCAAATAGTGTGTGCAAGCTTTGCTAGCAAGCCTGGGAACTTACCCATCGTTTATTACACTGTAGGCAGGTTCTTCACTCTGGCCTGCCAATAGACTTTAGGAATTGCCTCCGTTTATAAATTGAGGGTTAACTTTATTATGAGAGTAAAAAAACTGCAGAATTTGAGAATTAATCAGAGAATTAAAGTGTCTTAAAATTGATGTCGCTTGAACAGCTCCTTTTGTGAATAAGGAAACCAAAAACCAGAGAGGTTACCCAGCTAGTTAAAGAAAGAGAGAGGACTGAAACCTAGACCTCAGATTGTCTCTTTAGCTCACCTTCCACTATACCATATCCCTGTTATTATTAGTAATATTTTAGTAGATATACTTTACTATATATAGAAACAAAGAGGAAAATTGAAAAACTATGGCCAGGCAAGCAAGTCATTTGCAAAAAGTTAAGGTGACCATCTCGATGCTGGGACCTGGTTTCTAGCTAATGTATTATTATACTCATAAGGCATAAGCTCTGGGACAGCCTGAGCAAAGGAGCTTTCCAGACTCCCAGTAAGTGGCTGTTGTCCTTGAGAGCTCAGATCCACATGACAGAGACCTTCATGGCCAGTCCTGGCAGAAGCTGCAAACCACAGTGGACAACCACTGATGACTGCCAGCCCTCCTATGATGATAAATCAGCACAGAGATGATTTTTAAACCACTGAGCTCTTGCTATGCTCCTTCTCACTAGCCTGCTTTTGATCTTGCTGCCCCATCATCTATAGGATTCTCCCTCTCCTGTTGGGCTTGGCCAAATTATATCAGTCTGTAAGACGCAACTCCAGTCCATCTTGTCTCATAAACATTCTTTTATTTATTCATTTGTTCAAGAGATATTTTTTGAGAAACTGCTAGAGGCCAGGCCCCATTCTAGTATCTAGGGATGAAGCTTACACTCTAGCAGGGAGAAGGGAGACAGAAAAACAAATAAACAAAAAACTATATTGATATCTATATATGTGTTTACACATGCACACACATACACACATACATATATCTGATATATATGTACACATGTATTTACATACAAGTACATGTAGTATATACACATACAGTCATGTGCCACATAACAGTGTTTCAGTCAAGGACAGACTGCATACATGACAGTCGTCCTATAAGATTAATGCCATATGGCCTAGGTTTATAGTAGGCAACACCATCTAGATTTGTGTAAATACACTCTATGATGTTCGCACAACAACAAAATCACCTAATGACGAATATCTCAGAACATATCCTCATTAAGTGACGCAAGACTGTACATGTATATTAATTAATCAAATGACATTAATTATTAAGAAAAAATAAAATAGGATATGAAGAGTTTAAAGACAGGGAGATTTGACTGAGACACGCTGGGCAGGGATGTAAGCAGAGACCTAATTGAAATGAATACTTCTCTAAACAACGAGTACATGTAGAGTCAGAACCCTATAGTTAATCCATTGATTATCTTATGTATCATATTTTTATTCAACGAACATGTACCGAGCACTAATTCCATGTGAGATCCTGTGGGCTAGATGATGGTATGTGGTGGGGAGTGAAGTGGGCGTGGCTCTGCCTTCCTGGAGTTCACGGTCTAGTGCAGGGACAGGTGTCACTAAACACATCGACATGGAAAGGTGCACTCAGACCAGCTATGCTGCCTATGCCAGTTCTTTATCTCTGACAGAATCCAAAGTGGGTTGGCAGTTATTAGGCCCTAGGGGAAGAGTCGACTTATAGTTGCCATAATCTCAGTTTACTGCTCCAGGAAAAATGACGTTACCACTAAGATTGTGCTAAGGCCATTTGTGGGGTTTAGTTCAGGGGCAGTGCACCTCAGACACCATCTCAGGGTTAAAATTGATAACTAGAACACAAATTCTCACATTTCCATGCCATCTTATAGTAGCCCAATGTTTTTATATTCATCATTTTGTTCATCTAACAATTTGATGGATTAGGTAGAATTGAGCAAAATGGCCAGAATTGGAAACATTCAGTTGGAAAGAACGTTTGAGGCTATTTGATCCAACTAGCTTCCTTTCCTCAGCATTTCTGAGTGATGGCCAACCGTCCCTGCTTCAACATTTCTAATGACGAGGCACCCATGACTCTCAAAGCAATCTCTTCCATTTCTTTGCAGCCCAATGGCTTGTTAGTGGTCAGGTTGAATAAATTCCATGTCTCCTAACTCCCAGTCAAGTGCTCTTTGCACTGGGACCCTCTCCCAGAAGGACTCTCCTTGCACCATGACTGAGGAAGCCTTTCATGGAGGAGGCCTGGCTTGGGGGAAGCTGAGCTCCAGGTCACTCCAGCTAAGCCTGGGCCCCTCTTCCTCTGGAGAGGATCTCACTCCACCCTGGCGAACCCTGCCCACAAGTGCATGCCCCCAGGAAGCACAACCAGAGCACAATGACCAGATCCAAAGGCACACATTATGCAGAGGTACAGGCTGTCCCGTGGATTATTATTTTGAAATACATGGTGTGTGTGGGTTCATTTAATCAAATTCTCTAACAACTGTTTATTGAGAGGAAAGCATGGATGGCTCAGCAGCACGGGGAAGGGTTTTTGGTTTTCAAACATCTAATCTACTTTACTAAGCCCTCCAAAAATACAAACCAAGGGCAGAATGCTCCAGGCAGGCCATGGCGAACAAGTCCATGTAAGGGCACGTGAGCACCATGAGGCTTTCTAGGCGAGACAGAAGCCTGCTGCAGCAAGGGCTGACATGTTCCAAGCTGCCTTTCCTCTCCTACTTCCTTCTCCAAACTTGCTCCCGGGAGTCCCAAAAGTCCTGCTGAATGCTGCAATCATTCCCTGGAAGCACAGCACTCCAGAGCCCTCATGTGCACTGGCTTTGAGTGCAGAGGTAGACAGCAAGGAGATCCAGGGCACCTCACAGCCTCTGCTGCACCAGGCAGACACTGGCAAGGCTGGGGGCAAGCTGGAGAAGGTAGAGGAGAGTACTGGGGACTCAGCAATCCCTGAAGGAGTCAGAGCCCCACCCTTCCTGCTGGGGGTGGATGGGGAGGAATCAGAGCATTGAACCCCTACACATGGATGGGGGAAGGAGATGGAAGGTAACTCACTCATTAACAAGATTCTAGAACCAGAGAGTCAGGCATTTAAATATGACCTGGCCCTGCGCTTTAACAAAATATTTTTAAGCTTTGATATCTTTGATTTAAACGAAATCTCAGCTGGAACATAAACAAATAAAGAAGTTAAGAGCTGAGCCACCCTAGGATCAGAGGGATGGAAACATTCTCAATTATCCTGCACCAAACCACATCTCTCCAGGCAGTGACCCTCAAGTGGGCCCTACAGACAGAGCCCTTGGAGAGCACCATTCACAAACTACCAAGTAAGTCAATCACCTTTTTATTTTACAAGTAAGGAAACTGAGGCCTAGAGACAAAGGGCTAGTGCAAATCCACCCTACCAGCTCAGATGTCTTACAGGTGACCTTGTCCAAACTCTTTCTACCCCACACAGCATCCTGAGGAGGGTGTCTTTCCCCTGATGTCTACTCAGAGGGATATTGAAGAGGTTTTCTGGAAAATGAGGCTCTCATCTCAAACTGTTACATCTATTAATTTCTTCCTTTGATGGGGTTCCATTAAGTCAACTAAAAAAGCATGGTGTATGAGTTGGCAAGGTGGCCACTGGTCATGTGTTGATAAGGTTTGGGAAACCAGGAAAGCAGCTCATTCGGCAAGTACACGTCACCAGGCTCAGGGTGGTCTACACTTTCTGCAACAGTTTTCACACATACATTATCTCTCATGCCTCCCAACACCCCTGCAAAGTTCATAAGGGAAGGAATTATCACTCCCATTTTATAGTTGAAGAAAGTACAGCATAAAGGGTTCAAGTGACTTCTCTGAGGTTGAGAGACTTAATAGTAAAGTTGAGAGTTAAATATAGATTTCCTGACATATTTTAGGATTCATTCAACCTCATTATACTGACTGCTCTGAGAATATGCTCTCCATGTCTGGGCTGTTTCTTGGACACCTTATCCCATATCTCCCAAATAGGGCAATGTCAATTCAGCCTTCGTCTGCAGACATGAAGTGACGTTCTCATGAAGTATCTCAAAGCAAAGGCAACGCCAAATCCATTCATTTACTGCCAGGATCAGATTCCATTGTGACTTGACCTGAAACCATATTTGTACAAATTATGTTTAGGAAATTGGAGTATTTGAGAAGAACCTGATAAATATTTCTGGAATGAAAGAAAGAAGGAAGAAAAGAAACATTCGGGGGCAGCAGACAGTGGATTTTTCTCTGAGAGAAAACTATGAGGTACATTTCATCACAGAATCAGGATTCCCGGTCAGAGAAACTCCAGTTCAGGCTGGAAATCAGAAATCAGAAAAAGAACAGATGTTTGTCTGGATTGAGAAAAGCATCAACGGGATGATTGGAAAGGGGAGGAAAGTGGTTGAGAGGAAACTTCTAGGAGTCGTCTACTTGTAGGTTTGGATCTTAACTCATAGTTACTAGCAGCGTGATGTGGAACAAGTATCTAGTCTCTGCCCCCATTTCCCCATCTGTAAAATGAGTGTCATAATAGCTACCTTATGGGGTTATCACGAGGACAGAATGAGATAAAGGAGTGAGGTGTCTTGCCCAGGGCACTCAGTCAGTGGGAGCAGGTTCCCGTGCATGACTTTTCCCAAGCTTCCTTTTTCCCTGCTTTAGGGAATCCTGTTCAAGTAAAGCCCAGCTGTTGTGTTGGCCTGAAGCCTGATCTGGATTCTTTATTGTTCAGCCATCTCTTATTTCATGTGCCTAACGTTGGATTGCTAATAATAGTTAATACTGAACATTTCAGCCCTGTGATGGTTAATTTAATGTCAATTTGACTGGGCTAAGGGATGCCCAGAGAGCTGCTAAAACATTATGTCTGGGTGTGTCTGTGAGGATCTTTCTGGAAGAGATCAGCATTTGAATCTGTAGAGAGTAAAGATGGCCCTTACTAATGCCAGTGAGCATCATCCAGTCTGTTGAGGGACTGAACAGAAGAAGGCAGAGGAAGGGTGGATTTGCTCTCTGCTTGAGCTGGACATTCATCTTCTCCTGCCCTTGGAAAACAGCATTCCTCATTCTCGGGCCTTTGGACTTGGACTGAAACTTTCAGTCAGAGGCTTCAGAATAGGCTCCCCTGGTTCTTGGGCCTTTGGGTTTGAAGTGGAACTCCACCACCAGCTTTCCCAGTTCTCCAGCTTCCAGACAGCAGATCATGGGGCTTCTCAGCCCCCACAACCATATGAGCCAATTCCTCATAGAATATCTCTTTCCGTATATCGATATACATCCTATTGGTTCTGTTTATCTGGAGAACCCTGACACATAAGCCCTTAATTATTTACTATTATTTTTATGTGCTTATATCTTTTTTTATTGTAAACAATGCTCTGAGCCCTTTGAGGCCTGGAGTCATGTTTGCTCTTAAATTCTCATAGTATTTAGCATAGGGCTGGGCATACTGTTAAGTGCCCTGTGTATACTTATTAACTGACTTATTGGTTAGCTGAATGACTTGTACCCTCCACTTGATACTAGTGTCCTTTTGACTGAAGAAAAAAGATTTACTATGCATTCTTGAATTACCAAATGAAACCCCATACAGCCTTTGGGGATTGGTCTTTCAGTCTATTTCTGAAGTCAGGAGAACTGCTGGAGAGCTGTCATTCCGGAGCATAAGGGAGTGCGGGGAAATACAGTGGGCAAATTTTCCCTGTGCTTTCCCCCAAGGAACCCCTTATATCAGGGATCTTTGACCGCCAAGTTGGGGATGCAGTAGACAATATTTCTTCATCATAAATTTACACAATTATATTCAAATCAATTTAACGTACATATTTATGATACAGTAATGACATCAGTGACAACCTGATTCATTTACTTAATAAACTTTAGTATTTTTTTAATGGACTTCTCTGTTGTCTATGACCCGTGAAGGAATTAAAATAGGTCTTGATTCAGAAAATCAGAGCTCACTTCAGGCGCCAGGTGTTAAGGCACCTTTTGCCAGAATGTGTGTCTGAGCAGAGTCTTGGAGTAACAATGCTCAGAGAAAACTTACTGTCAAGATCGCTGGTCTGGGAATTGAATCTTGGATTCATGTCCTATTTCTGTTACTAAATTACTTTGTCTGTAACATGAAGGGGTTAGCCACGATGAACTTTTAGGCTTCTCCCAGATCTTAAAGCTCTAAAAGAATTTAACCTCAGTCCCAAACCTATCCGAATCAATAACATCTGATGATATCCATGCTTATTTCTGTTTATCACTTCCTACTATCATTTGATTGCATAAACCCTTGGAAGAAGTGTCTCTCCTTCTACTTGAACCTAGAAGGTGATAGTCACTCAAAAAGCAAAGGCAATGCCAAATCCATTCATTTATTGCCAGTCTTTGCCTACCATAGAGAGAAACTTTGATCCTGCCCAGCAAAAACAAATAAACTAAAAATCAGTCTTCAAACTTTGGCGTTTAAATGGCAAAACAAAATACGATGCATGATTTCCTCAGTCACTCAAGAGTTGCCCAGGAGTAGAATATTCCTAGAGGGCAGGGCCTTGTCTCATTAGTCAAATTTTGTCCTAGGCCACTGTGTTCATAATCAATAGCTACTAGTGATTGTCAGGTTTTAATGACAAATATTCTCATCCCAGGTAACTATGATACTGCAATTTACTTTGAGGTGAGTGCAAAGCACGTACAAGTAGCAAACGGAAACCACACACAAAGTACATGAAAGAAAGGCATGTCTTGGGCTAGGGTAGGGGAGTTGAGGGTGGCTTCTGCAGCTCCAGACACTCTACACTGAGCCTAGGGTCTGTCCCCCATCTAAGGACAAAAGCTGTACACACTGAAAGGCTGTGGCTGGGCACCCGTCCTGAGCCCTGTATTATTTTGTTAAGCTCACCAGAATGGCATGCAAGGCCTGTATTGCAAAAGGCTGAGAAAGGAGTGGAAGGAGGATGGAAATAGAAAATAAACCAAGGAAACCAAGCCTCCTTAGTAACTAAAAATGGAATGGGCCCAGCCATGATATGGTGTCATCCTGACCTTTACACAGCCAGCTGTGGTCACCATGGGCCATTCAAAGATGTCTGAGAGAGCACGCTGAAAAGCCAACACACATCTGGTTCTGAGTTGACCACGGCAGGGATATATGCTCTACTTACTACTTTGGCAGCACTAAGAGGCTCTAATTTGAACAGGTAGGGGCAGCCAATGCAAACCCACGGTACAGCTCTAGACCTGGCTGGAGTACAGGGAAACCACTTTCCCTCCCTCCTTAGCCCTTTCCAAGAGCATCCTCTTCTGTTTTCCAGGCCCTTCCTTGTCTATACAGCCCAGTCATATCCACCTCTCAGTCCTAACGCACCTCTTTTCTTGGCCTTCTGTGAAGCTGACGCTGCATACTCCACACTCTTCTCTTTTCTCAGGATGCCCACAGCACCAACAGTTTGAATTAGAGAGTTTCACTTGAATCTAACCATGAGGCAGCCTTGAGGGCAGGAGCCTTGCTCTAAGGATGACAGAGCAGAAAGACAGAAGAAGACTCAGTCCCTGGTTATATGGTGAAGCAGCCTCAACAGTTGTGGCCTTCTTATCTCTAGACTTCCTTAGTCAAGAGAAACTCAACTTCTATCTTGTTTGAGACTTGTTCTGTGGGTTTTCTGTTATAGAAAGCTGAACTTAACTTTCATTGTTGCAAAAGCCCATCAACTTGTATTAATGGAAGAATGTACCCCATTGACATTCTCGATTCAGGCAAACCCTATCTTAGAGCTGAGCCAAAGTGAGCTTACAGCAATGGGCTTCTTCAGATAATATCTTATTTCTCTTCAAAACACTCAAGTCCCTAGCTCCAGATCTCTTCATTCCTCTGGATTAAAAGTCAAAGCCCAAGGGAATTTCTTGTGTTATGGTTGCTGATGGTGAAGCAGAGGGCCAGAGCCAGACCTCCAGGGCACTGAGAAGGTGAAGATACCACCAGTCCTCACTATATCCTTCGTTATACTTGAGAGAAAAGATAGAGTAACCAGGAGAGGAAGAGGAAGGAAGGAAGGGAGCAGAAAAGAGAGTGACTGACTGCATCTGTGTAAATGAGCATGTGTAGAAGAAGGGAGTGAAAATCCTCTGAATATAGAGAACACTGTAAAGAAAAGTTACCTTAGAAATCTGTATACAGATGTGCTCAGTGAGCATCAAGAAATAAAGCAGGCTTCTGGAAGGAAGGCAATAGGTAACACCCATTTCACAGCATATATGCTCCCCTATAGACTCAATTCAATTAAATTTTATCATTACTTGGATACTATAACTACAAGTTCTAGAGAAAGGAGGTAAAACTCAGCACTTCCACAACCATTTATTAAGCTGTCACTATGTTGCATAAACATGGTCCTTGTCCTTCAAAAGCTTCAAATTTAGTAGGCAGTCAAGACTGATATTTATCAATCAATAAGGACATCATCTAGAAAAAAGCTTTTATGAGTAAACCTGATCTATACTTCAAAGGGAAGTTCAACGCCACTGCCTTCGGAAACAGAGCCCTCTTTTCACCCCTTCTGGCAGTGCTCACTTCCCCTTCAAAACCTCAGCATGTTTTTCGTTATCTGTTATATAGCAACTGTCTTCTACTGCCTTGAAGTTTGTGCATTTGTGTGTGTGTGTGTGTGCATGCGTCTTCTCTCCTCCACTATTGTCTATTGTCTAAGTTCTTTAATGTAATGACAAGCATTAAGTCTTACACATCTGTGCCTCCTCCATGACGTCTGTCCCAGGCCCTGGCACGTAGTTAGGCATTGGTGAATATTGGTTGAATGTCTCTTAGATAAGAAGTATGGGATGCTGACCAGTGTAGAGCAGGCCCTTTATGGTGAAGAATGTCATTGGAGAGCTCAGAGAGGCTCCATGGTAAGGGCTGGCTGCGCTGGTAGAATTTAAACAGGTGAAGCAGAGCGGGGAGCGCATTACCACCTAATGGTGGGAGACCCAGAGGGTAGCATCATTTCCACACCTTTGATGAGATGCTGTTCAACTTCTCCAAGTTAAACAAGTACAACTGCTTTGCCTTAGCATTGGGGAGATGAAGCTCTTTGTTTACTCATAGCAAAAAGACGGGCTGAGAGGAAGCTAGCTTTCAGGGAGGAGCCACCTTCAGCCTGAATGGAGGTCTCCTAATCTGTTAAGAATCAAAACAAAACTTACAGGTGCTCTGGAGACAGTTGGCTAGTAGGCAGCAGAAGTGGCTTTTGGGTTCCAAACTGGATTCTGTTGAGAGTCTTTGAAAGTCATCATTTGTAGGATGGAAGGTCAGAGTAATGAATCTCTAAAGGCCCTTTCAGCTCTCAATTCTCTGCCAGCTCTACACTCTAAGACAGGTTCTACTTAAGGAGCTGGCGGTATTTCGATAATTGCAGCCTCAAGGAGCTAAAGATACACCAGAGAAGACAGAGTGATCATATTAGACAAAAATACCTCTGGTCACAGATACAAAGTTTCCAGATAAGGAACGTTCCCCATCTCATCTCAAATTCACGGCCAAGCCCAATGGCCCTTTGATTTTATGGAAACTCTCTCTCACTTTTCCTCTCTTTTCAAAAGAAATTATATGCTTGGATAGTTTGGACACTTTGGAAAGCAGTAACACAAGTGCACACACAGGGATGTGAGGAGATCTAAGTGCTATACTGATACCCAAAATTTTCCTGGACTTCACCTTCCCCATAAGTTCAAAGAGTAGCAAATAACAATAGTGTAGGGTGGATGGTAAGAGAGTGAGGGCAGGGGCAACCCTGAGACCTGTAAACTGAAAACACGCAGGAATCAGAGGCACTAGATGAGATCTAAGAGTAGAAACTACCCCTTCTCACTATCAACAACACAAAACCAAATCAAGAGCTCTTGTGTATGCTTACAGAACAAAACAAACAAACAAAAACCCTGCTGTTGTTAGTCTGACAGAGCAAGAGATTTAGCTTCCTCTGGGAAAAGAAGCATTGCCAGTGAAGACACAAAGGCTTTATTATCACAGAGACCCATGACCTTGACCTTGGCAGGACACTTGCCTACATCATTGAGATCTAAATGTTGCTCTTTAACAAACATGAGGCAGAGTTTCAATTCAGTTCACTTCACTTAGGGGGAAAATAGTCAACAGGCATGCACTTTGGATTGTGCACGAATCAGCTTCTTTCATCTTCTTGATCCCCCCAAAGACACAAGGGTTTGGGAAAAGCAAGTGTGGCCCAAATGAAGCTCTGAAGGGAGGAAAAGTGCCCCAAGAGCACCTCACTTTACTTGGCCCTCCTTCCCCTCATCCCAGAACCATATCTTGAATGAGTCCTTCACTGTTGTCAGTCTCTGAATGGTGTCCTATCATTAGAGGACAGTAGCAGTGTTGATGGCAGGTTACATCATGAAGGCCGTAGAATGAAGTCTATTTATTTTAAGAAGAGCCTTCCGCTCAAGATAGCAAACATTCTTGGAGAGGATGAGGCACTGTCTGGGCGTTCTCAGTGATGCCAGCATCCCAGGAGGCAGGTGGGTCTCAGCCTTCAGACCAACTCCTCTAATGGTTATGGAATCAGTGCAGACTTATAAATCTCAACAGGAATTCAGAGAAAGGAGAGCATAGCATGGTCTGGAGGAGTCTTAGAATATGCTTCCTTGGAGCAATGAGATTAGGCCACTGTCCTTGAAAGTCTTTTGATTTCTGAGGATGGTAAGCTAATTCTGTGATCCCCAAGTATGGACAAAGTGAGAAAATTTCCTTTGAACCAAAAAGACAAGAAAAAGAAGGAAAAATGGCAACATGCAATAGCATGGTGTTTTTCAGATCAATTCTGGACATGCCCCCTTTAAATCTCTATAACTTTGACAAAAGATATAATCCGTCTATGCCTCAGTTTTGTCATCTGTAAATGGGGATAATAATGACTGTGCTAACTTTATAGAGCTGTGGTTAAAATTAAATAGAATAAAGCATGTAAAACGCATAGCATAATGCCTTACCTTCAATAAATTTAGCTAGTATACCTGTGAGAGTAACATAGGTTACTATAAACAGTAGGAGGAGAAAAAAAGAGCTGCTGTGGGATTGTTCTCAGCTTCAGGCCACTCGGAGCCCAGTAGCAGGAAGGCTATGCTATTCTATCCCAAGTTAAGAAGGGCAGCCTGCATGAGAAAACCTCACAGCCTTGGGCCTTGACCGAGATGGTCTCCCTTGTCTCATTGCTCTCGGTTACATTTGAAGTCAGCCAGCAAAATAAAAGTTGGCCAAGCAGACACCTACAAACTGGGTTACTGGATTCTGATCTACTCAAATAAGGGGCTTTCAAGCCAGAGGTGGAGTGAAGTCTGTAGGGAGCAAGAAAATATTCTCCCCTTGGCACTGCCCTCCAGATCCTAACCTCTCAAGAGACAAACCACTTCAAGTCTAATTCTCTATGCACTGCCAGCAGCCAAAGCTCTCCATTTCTCCTTCCCTTCAATTGCTCCTTCCTTCTCTCTTTTCTGACAGGAACTCCATCCCACCTTCAGGTAGGTGAGGCCATTTTCCTTTACAGATCCAGAATTTTGTGATTCTAACAGAGGGACCCAGCAGCATCCGGGTCTTTGTGTAAGCTGGGAGACATCATGGTTTTCACTGAGTCCAGAAGCAAGACAATGAGAATGTTAATCATGATTTAGCAATGCTAGAGTAATAAAAAGGGCAAAAACAGATTTTTCTGAAAATGAGGACTGACAGTAGTTTAGTATTTTTAACATTTAAAGCAGCTTCATGGTGTTTGGGGCTTTGCAAGAACTCCATAGGGGATACATTATCAATCTTTTTAAACAGATGAGGAAATGGAGTCCTAAAGGATCTAGAAAGGCTTTTATGCAGAAATTGACAAGCTGACCCTAAAATTCATATGGGAATGCCAGGGACATAGAACAGCCAAAGAACTCTTGAAAAAGAACAAAGTTGGAGGACTCACACTTCCTGATTTCAAAATTTAGTACAGAGCTACAGCAATCAAGAGAGTGTGGTATTGGCATAAGGACACATATATAGATCAACAGAATAGAATTGACTGTCCAGAAATAAACCCTTACATTTATTGTCCATTGAATTTCATTAAGGGTGCTAAGATAATACAATGGAGAAGAAAATTATTTTCAATAAATGGCCCTGGGATGATTGTGTATACACACACAAAAGAAAGAGAAGGGAAAGAAGAAGGAGGAGGAGGAGGAGGGGAAGGGGAAGGGGAAGAAGGGGAAGAAAGAGGAGAAGGAGGAGGGGAGGAAGAAGAAGTAGTAGGAGGATCTTACTTCACATCATATACAAAAGTTAATTCAAAATGGATCATAGACCTAAATGTAAGAGCAAAATTACAAAAATCTTAGAAGAAAACGTAGGAGTAAATTTTCCTGATCTTTGGTTAAGCAAAGCCTTCTTAGATATGACACCAAAGACGGAACAACAAGAGAAACATAAATAAATTGGACTCCATCAAAATTAAAAATGTTTGTGCTTCCAAGGCCATCATCAAGAAAGTGAAAAGACACCCCATAGAGTGGGAAAGAATATTTGCAACTCATATATCTGATAAGAGACTAGTATCCAGAATATCTAAAGAATTCCTACAAAATGGTAAAAACACAAATAAATCAATTTAAAAATGGGCAGAGATTTGAATAGACATTTCTCCTTGCAAAATATGCATGTGACCAACAGCAAATGAAAAGATGTTCAACATCATTAGTCATCAGGGAAATGCAAATTCCACAGTGAGATACCGCTTCATATCTACTAGGGTGGCTATAATAAAGAAGATGGGCAATAGCAAGGATTGGTGAGGATATGGAGAAATTGTAGTCTGCATACGTTACTAGTGAGACTGTATAATGGTGCACCTGCTTTAGAAAATAGTTTGGAAGTTCTTCAAAAAGATAAACATAAACTTACTATATGATCTGGCAATTCCACTCCTAGATATATGGCCAAGAGAATTGAAAACACATGTTCACGTAAAAACTTGTACAAAAATGTTCATAGCAGCATTTTTTATGATAGCCTAAAAGTAAAAACAACCCAAATGTCCATCAACTGATGAATGGATAAACAAAATGTGGTATATCCATATAATGAAATATTATTCATCCATAAAAAGAATGAAGTACTGATACATTCTACAGCATAGATAAACCTTGAAAATGTTAGCTAAGTGAAAGAAGCCAGACACAAAAAGCTATATATTATACGATCCCACTTATATGAATTGTCCAGAATAGGCAAATCTACAGAGTTAGAAAATAGGTTAGTAGTTGCCAGGCACTAGAGAAAGTGGAGAATGGAGAGTGACTGCTTATGGATGGAAGATTTATTTTTTAGATGATGAAAATGTTCTGGAATTAGTGTTATGGATTTCACAAATCTGCAAACATACTAAAAATCACTGAATTGTTCACTTCAAAAGGGAGAATGTTATGGTGTGTAATTATACCTCATTAAAGTTGTTATTAAAAGAAAAAAGAGAACCTAAGAGAGTTACCAAGGTCACAGAATCATTGACCTAACAACCCAAACAGAATTAGTTAGGCTGGTCTAGTTGCTTTCTTAAATTCATTCATATCCCCACTTTTATTTTCTTCTTTTGAGTCTTCTTTTCATTTTTCCTATCTTGTTGAGTTTTGTCTATCTTTGAAGCCATTTAAATTAATTTTAGAAAAAGGAGGGCTATAAATAAGTAAAGACATAAAGTTAATCTAAAATTAAGCCAAATTTTAGTTCCTGGCTCAGTTTAAGCCACTTCCTATTATATTGCATTTCTTCCTTCTTGTAAGAGAGAAGAACATTTCTTTCTGTGCCCTGGCAGTTTCTCTCGTGATGAAACTGAGATATGAAGAGTAGGTTGTCTAAAATTTTATCTTCGTTGGAGTATTTTCTCTCTTCAAATCTCATTTGGTGAACTGACTACATAAAAAAGTCACTAAGGACACGTAGAACACTAAGAAGAGATAAAGTGGATGCTAGTCAGTTAGTTGTTACTAAGGCCGTTACTAGAAGAGGGAGAAGGTCGCGCCTAATCACTTCCCTATAGCCTTCTCAAGAGTGGTCTTCAATGCCACGATTCTGGTGTTTCAGGCTCCTCTTAATCACATAAGTTCCAAGAATCACAACCAGTTTCCAGACTCAGCTGGAAAGGCAAAGATCTCCAATGTTTCCTAGAGTGTTGGTGCTAGCGACCTCATCTACACAAAGCCTGGTTATCTTTTAAGTAGGATTCAGAGGTTTCATCACCCAGCGACTGACCTTCCTGGTGAACAGGATTGCTACTGGGGCGTGTGAAAAGGAAAGGGTGCCCAATAGGTAGTTCTGACCATTGCCTATGAGTGCTCCTATGGTGAGTAGTGTGGAGCTAAAAGTTTGTACAAGAGATAAAATCCTAAACCATAGCTGATGGTAGCATCAGGACAATCCTGGCTAGGAGGCAAGGGGCTGGGAAGAGTTTTCCAAAAGCATCTTCTAATTCTGAGGGAACAACTCCTCTAACAAATCTCTAGGTCAATTAATTTTTGTGGGACTCCTGGTGATGTTGGCTGGGATGCTAAAACCTGCCACCTCTGTGAAGCTTATGTGGGAGATGAGGCCTTGAATCAGAGGTGAAGGCACCTTAGCATCGGGGATACTGAATGCTGTGAAAGCTGTGGCTTGTTACAACATCCCTGTTGTATCACGGCTGCACCATTCCCGGCGTGTTCTGCCAATTCTTCAGTGCCTTTGGTATCAAAGCCCTCTTCTTGTCAGGGAACTATCTTAGGATCCAGCACTGAAATATGGGTCCTGGTATATGTAATTAACTAATTAATTCCATTTATACATACTTACTAAATGTCTAAGATGTGCTAGGAAATGTGCTAGGAACATACATATTTCTTACCTTCCTAAATTCTACAGTAGTCAAAGTTCAGGCTTCTGGAACCCCCCCCCCCCCAAAGGATGCCAACTTCCTCTTCTAATAGACCTTTAGCAATCACACTGACATGTTCCCAGCACAAATATCTCCAGTTTCACTCATCCTTCCTTCATAGACACACTTCTTCAACTCCTACCATCTTGCTCTGTCTTCCTCTGTCTCAGCTCTGGTTTTTCACTATTCTCTTTAAAATGTGGTACCCAGCCACTGCTGGACCAGTGTGCTATCCTAAAACCACTGCCTCTCCTACCCTTACATTTCTGTTCATGGGGACTAAGTTTTCTCTTTATCCTTTTCAGTTTGAAGTCACCTAAAACTCTGCATCAGAGATTGCTTGCTCTTCATGAAAATTCCATTTCTTTCTTGGGCATGCTGGTAAATTATCTTTTCCAGACTCCCTTCAGTTAGATGTGGCCACTAGAATGAATTCTAGCAAGTGGCATGTGAGCAGAAGAGATGCATGCCATTTCTCAACCAAGTCTGGAGAAATGGATGTGCTCTGCCACAGCCCCATTTTCCTAACCTAATGCAAGGAACAACACTCTAGCAGATGACAGAGCCATGATAAAAGGGGCTTGGGTCCCTGAATCACTACATGAAGAAGTACTGCTCACTGACCAGAAACATTTGGCCCTGAACTGTCACATATTTTGTCACCTATTTGTTAGGTCAGTCTAGCCCACACTAACTAATCTTTCAGATGAACTGTTATCAAGTCAGATCCATGACAACCTGTGTTTGTGTAATTAGCTAATTTCAAATAACTATGGGATTTTGCATTGCTAAGTCTGTGCAAATAGGTTTAAATTTGAGGATGAATTTTTTTTTTTGTAATGCAAATCTCATTTATAATTTGATTTGGCATCTTTGACCATGAGAAAAACACTACAAGGAGGGCATTTAAACCAATAGTGTTATACCTGCAAGAGCAGGATGTACAAGGCAGAATCAGCAGAGGTTACATATGCCTAGAAAACAAGAAGGAGCAAACGCTGAGCCCCAGGCATGGAGCAACAGGTATCTTTGTGTTTGTGTTATGTTTTGTGTATGTGTGTTATCAGCAGTCCAGAAATCTTATGCTTAAACAAAAAAAGTAGTCACAGGGGGGCCATTCATTTCATCCTTATGTTTTAAAAAGAAGTAATGTCATCGACTTTGTAGCATGGATCCACAATAAACCTAGTCTCTAAAGTAATTATATTTACCATTTGTAAAATTCAATTCTGCTTAATTCATTCGTTTATTCATTCATCCATTCATCCCTTCAGCAAATATATATGAACAGCAGGCTATTCATACATAGACTCAACACTGTAGCAAGTTTTATGTAGGATAATAAGAATTAGAAGATAAGGCTCCTGGCCCAACAGACCTTATAATTTAATGTGGAGACAAGCTCTATATAAGGAAAAATAAATGAAATGTCAAGGACTAAATAACAACTTCAGACCATTAAATGAGCAGTACAGATATTAAGTGTCAAAGAGTTTCCAGGAAGGAGATTGATAAATCAATTCAATTTAACTAATACGGTATTTATTGAGCACCTACTATGTGACATCAGATAAATTTGTTCTGATGATTGTTTTGATATTTTAATTTCAACAAGCATTTATTTTGTACCTAGTCTGTGCTATGCACTGGGGATAACGATGCTGCAAGAAGCTGACTATGGAGAATAAAAGACAATGTGATATGTTATAATGGTAACGACAACGGTATTTGTCCAGTCCAAAACCCCCGACTGTTTCATAAAGTCTCGGAGGGCAAGGACTGCTCCTTACATTTCTTTGTTTCTCCCTTTTATCATCAGAGTTACCTCTGTAAAGTCCCCCTTGGGCTCCTTGTAGCTTGGTGTATAAGCTCTCTCACAGGATGGCTGGTAAGTGAAGGGGATCCACCTTGTCGACAATATCAGACAGTGATCTATTTCTACACCTCCTCCTTAACATCTCAGGGCAACCAAGGGAAGATAATATGCTCTGACTCCTTGTGTGGGACAGCGGATGGATACATATCAGACAGGCACTGCCCAGAATAGGAGGAAAACAAAATCCTCACTGTGCACCAACAATACATTTTTCACTTGGGAAAGAATGGAAACAATTGAAATATTTACTGTGAGTAAATGCTTAACTGATGTGGAATTAGGGTTCATTGTGTGTGATAGTGGTAATATGGTGATGTAAGGGAATGTCCTTGGCATTAGGAGGGGCATGCTGAAGTAGGTAGTGGTAAATGGTCATGCTGCCTGCAATCTACTTTTCAAATGGGTCAGCAAATAATACATTTGACAAATGTTAGCAATATTTGAATTTAGGTAGATGATATATGGGTGTTCATGGAATTATTTCTTCAAATTTTCTGTATTTTTGAAAATTTTTATAGTAAAGTGTTTGTTAGAAAATGCCTATTTACAGCATGTCATTTGGTGTGTCAAATGCTCCCTACCCACTCTCACCCCCAGCCCACTCCACCTCCGCCTCCACTAGGTAGTATCTGAAATTCCACCATGAAGAGCCTCAACCTAATTTAGTTTTGTGAAAATGTACATACACCAAACAGTTAGCAATTAGACCACATTGTGTACCAGTGAATACATAATACAGGTGCTGGTTAGAGGTGATGGGAAGAAAGAACATGAAAATTTACATAGGTCTTTTCAGGGAGAGCCAGAGAGAGAGAGAGAGAAACAGAAAGAGAGAGAGAAATGATGGGTGAGAGCAGAACTCTAGAGCAGTGCTGCTCAACAGAACTTTCTGCAATGATGGAAACATGAATCCACAATATCCAATACGTAGCCACTAGCCACATCTAACTGTTAGCACTTGAAATGTGTCAAGTGTGACCAAAGAACTGAGTTTTTAATTTTATTTAATTATTTAATTTAATTTTAACTCATTTAAATTTAAATAGCCACAGGTGACTAGTGGCTACCCTATTGAACCATGCAGCTCTAGAGAGACATGAGCCTACAGAGGGAGAATGGCTATTTTCTAGAAGTGAGTTGGTACCTGGAGAATTAACATTTCCTAAGGGAATTAAAAAGATGTGTTAAAATATGTAATTGGTGAGGAAGGAATGAAAGAGGAAAAGTGGTGGTTCTTAATGGTACATACTACTAGGAATGCTTGCCCCTGGGTAATATTTCTAATTGGTCAAGTCACAATTATCCAACAGCCGATCTGCCCAGTACCAAATCCCTCCATATAGCCTATACGTGCAGCACATTTATGCTCTGAGTGTATAATGCTAGGCTATTATGACGCAAAAGGAGGGTTCTAGGGGGTAGGATGCAGCAAATCACCAGGATCTTTCCCGCCCCATTGAGTGGGTTACATACCACAGGCAAGGGGTCGTGTCACCCACTTCTCCACCTTCCCTACCTTCATCCCACCTAAAGCTTCAGCCAAGAGGAAGAGAATGCCTACTATGTGGCTACGGTCTGAAGTTCTGCCCCTCTGGTGGGCAGAAGTCACTCACCTGCAGGCAAAGATGATGCTAAGAACACAAAGAATCAGGAAAAGACTCCATTCATTAGACGGGTCTATTTGGCCTCAAAAGCTACAATCTCAAATGTCTGTCTCCTGCTGACCTTATTTTTCTTTCAACTTTTCGATGTCATTTCTCCTGCCTGAACAAAGGACAAGAAAGTCCAGTCTCATCCCACAATAGACAGAAATGCACAGAATAGACAGTGCTACAAACTACTACAGAGCTAGAGATGAATCCCCATGCTGGGAGAGGTAAGGTAGGAAGGAGGGACTCTATCAAAGTGAGAGGCAGCTAATTCCCCCAAAAGAATAAGAATAAAACTAAAATAACATTATTAGCTCAAGTGAGGAAGCTGAATCTTCCCAGGGTGTCAGATTAAACAGTTTAGCTCTGTTTTATATATTAAAGACCCATGTGCAGTGTATTGTTTTTGTGGAGTTAAATGGATTCATATGTTAAATTAAAAAGGTGGGGGCTGAGGGGGGATTTTGTTTGTTTCTAGTATTATTTGGCAGAGCATAAGGAGCCTTGGACTCAGAACTGGAAAGCTTGGGCTCAAATCCACACCCTTGCTGGTACCAGCCAATTGCCCTTGGGCAGTCACTTGAATACCCACTCATCTTCTTCACTGGGAGGTTGTGGCAGCCCTTTTCAAGCTGGATTGAGAATGAAGCCCTAATGCCCTAACCCAGTGGTTCTCCAACTTGAGTGAGCTCAGAATCACCTGAAGGGTTGGGTAAAAGCCCCAGGGTAGGCCTAGAGTGGAGCCCAAGAATTTACAACCTGGCCGGTTCTGAGGTTTGGAACTCTCTCCTACGTGGCTGACCCATCAGTCTCATACACCATGGCCAACATACACTGCCATGGTGAACTACTGTAGTTTTCTTTTGCAGATGGAATCTTCTTTCTTGAGAAACCACCCCAAATCTATCGCCAACATCCCTGTACCATGACCTTCCTCAACCTCCAACTATAATTGCCTTCAGGGTGACATGCATCTCTGTATTCCCAACAAAGCTTGACATCTGGAAGCCACTCAATAAATGTGATTATTTATACAAAAAGTTGCTCCCGTTGTACTAGAGACGATTTAAAATAGCTTTTCAATAAATTATTGCTGAATTAGTAGATACCAAAAAAAGGCTAAAGTTGAGCCATCCCTGGATGGCCTAGTGGTTCAAGTTCCGCGCTAATTGCTTCAGTGGCCTGGGTTCTCTTCTCGGTGGCAGAACCACACCACCTGTCTGTCAGTTGCCATGTTGTGGTGGCGGCTCACATAGAAGAAATAGAATGACTTACAACTAGGATATACAACGATGCACTGGGGCTTTGGGGAGGAAAAACAAAAAAAAAAGAGGAAGATTGGCAACAGATGTTAGTTCAGGGTAAATTTTTCCTTGCAAAAAAAAAAACCAACAAAAAACAAGAAACCAAATTTGGTGGATGAAGATACTAAAAAAAAGGCTCAAGTGAAGAAAGATAATGCAGGGATTATTGTAATTATTCAAAAGAGAAAACTGAGCAATAAAGACATTATACCTTATTTCGCCATCTCTCACAATTTCGTGGAGGACCCCAGCGTGAGACAGAGGGCTATTTTCCCAAACTCCCAACAGAGACTATTTCCGTTTGGGCACCCCCTCAGTATTGAGGTATAAGTGACAGCAGTTCAACAACACATGCAAAGCCAAGCCAGTGATCATTTTAAAGAATGCAGTATCTCATGTTATTTGATCACTATATTCTGTGAGCACTTAATCCTCTCAAATATTTTGCAATCACTTCCTCTAATTACAGAAAAAACACATTGGAGTGATGTGCATGCTCGGGAGCATCCCCTCCTGTTTCCTTCTCTCTGTTTAATCAAGAATTTGAATCACCTTTCAGCTTCCTAATCCTATAATCCTAAAAGGAATTTACTCTGCTCCAAGCTCTGCTTGGCAAGACTCCGTACAGTAGAACCTGGAGCCCTTTCACAAACACTGTGAGAAGGGAGAGAAAATCCTAGAGGTAGGCTTCTTGGCTTCCTTCCAGAAACTCAGGAAATTGGGGCCCTGGAGATAATAATCCTATACTAGTTAATATTCTGAAGATATGGACCTGGTAACCCTGCATTAGATTTACCTGGAGGGCTTGTTAAAATTCTAACTTTCTGGGTCTCATTCTAGCCATATTAAATTGGAATGTGGAGATCTTTCTGCTCTCTATCTATCTGTCTACCTATCTATATTTAAATTTTCCCAAGTGATTCTCATGTGTACCAAAAATTGAGAACCAAGTGGCTAGCCATTCATATCCTCAATGTACATTCATTGTATTTCTGTGTTACTTCTAAGAAACTCACTAGTGGTTAATATTATATCCCAGTTTAAAAATTATGATTTATAAATATATAGGATTAATTAATGGTGTAGCTAACAAAGGCCCTTGATCACTGTGGGTCACTGCTGTGGGATCCAGAAAGAATGTGCAGAAACAATGAAATGGGCATCTCTATACTTGCAGACACGCCGGGTTACAGGCCATGGTGCCCTAAGTGAGTGGCTCATCTGAGTTTACAGTTAGGGTATCCACTCCTCAGAAGTCTGGGCACTATGACTGTGATGGACGCACCAGCTTCTCTGGGACAGCCTGTACTTCCAATATTCTGACTTACTGTCTCCATATAACATCACCATAGCCTAGAAATCTCAACATTTTAATACCCAAATCACACTAACCCAACACACCTAGGAGTGTATTAAAATCCTTTCTCAGGCCATGGGTCCATACTTCTTGCTTGGTGAATATGGTCATTGTAATTTAGAGAAAAAGCCCAAAGCTCAGAACAAGACTGTCTTTCCACATTACCTCCAACTAAAAAGATGACCTTGTTTTACCACCCGCACATCTGCTCTTGTTCATATATTGCCAGGTACGTGTCTACGCGTGCTTTTCTATTTACCCACTCTCTGAGAGTAGGGACGGGTCTCCTAGTTTTCTCTCCTCTCACAGACGCACCTGCAGTGTTTCTCACACAACTCAATTAATGCTCTAAATGGGTAAGAGATGATGGCCCCACTTGATTCGAGGAACTCATCAGTAAAATGAGCTGATGTGTCCCAGACCACACGCTGGGAGGAATACAAATTGTAATGCACCTTCCAATCAGCCCTGGGTCGCAAAATAGGGCAGACTTTTTTTTTTCTCAGAGCCTCCATATGTTCAACTCACATGGATCAATAGAAGCACCATATTGTCTTCACAAAAGCTTTAGATCCTCACCCTTTCTGATACATAGAAAGTCCCAGATTGTATTTTTCTCAAACACAGTGATGCCCTGAAGCTTCAGCTTACAGTTTGGGAAAGGGAAGCAGCCCACGGTGAGTTTCATGGCCACAGACTGGGATATACCTCAACAGTTTGGGTTTTAAACAGCCCCAAATGGACCTTGTAGAACTTAAAAGCAAAGAAATGCAGCAACTCTGGAGCTCAAACACAATCTCAACTCTAAAGTGCTTTTCTGGAAAAAAGAAATACAGCAAATAAATAAATAAAATGCTTTTCTGCAACAAGACAGAAAATCAAAAGTTAGGAGTGCACAGCTGCCCAGCCAGAAGCAAAGCAAAGTCCCAACAGGAGTGAGCCAACACACTCTAGGCAACAGCTGGGTAAACATTTCTGATAAAGCCTCACAGTTTTGATAGAACCTTGTGTGTGTGCGATGGTAAAGTTGGGTAGATTGATAGCTGCTTAAGTATCTGCAACTAAAGAATATTGAGTAAGGACATTGAGAAACTGGAGCAGATGAAGAGAAACACAAATAAGGATGGTGATGAAAGCAGTATGATATAACAGGAGGAAGAATGTGGATATTTAGCGGAGAATCAAAGCTTCAACATGGAGTGGGGAGAACTGGGGATGACTACGACAGTTCTCTTCCAATATATCAAAGACCAAGGCATGGAAGAAGGATTAGACTTACACTGGCTGAGTTCCAGTGGGCAGAGAGAGGCTAATGGGTGAATGTCACTAGGAAATAGATTTCAGCTAAACATAAAGTGTTTTTCTGAAAATCAGAATTGTTCAGATATGGAAGGAGGTATTGGAAATTTTAGAAGAGGTAGAATGTCCTTTTGTCAGAGACAGTTCTTTATTAGATGGGAAGTCAGAATGGTAGACCTCTCAGATACCTTTCAACTCCAATTCAAAGATTCTGTGTGCTGAGAGCCTGCTCCCCACCATCTCCCGTATACCACCCTCCTCATCCCACCTGCTAGGAGTAGTCAGTGAAGTAAGTAACAATCAGTGATGTTAAGAGGATCACAAGTTACAGGTATGTAATACCCATGAAGCCCTGCTGTGAGTGTATGTTCCTCTCCAACCCTTTCACCGATAGAGTGATAATGCTCATATCAGAGATTGCGTATAGGGAGGGTGGGGTGGGCAGGGAGGAATGGGGAATTGATTTTTACCCCACCATTATATTAAGTATTACACCAAACCTCCTTTAAAAAGGTCTTTGGATTTGCCACTTGATATTAATAAATAGCTTATAATCCATCAAAGCATTTTTCTCTTTTGCAGAAATAAATAAAACTAAATATTTTAGTTTTCCTGGAGAGAAGTTCCTTAGTCCTCAAATTATATTCTAAACACTACATTGTTAAGTTTATAAGCCCTCCTAAAATTCTTAGCCACTTGTCCAGCTGGAAGAAAAGATAGTAATTTACATAGATTACATCCTAACACCACTGCCACCTTCCCACTTGGAGGCAGCATGGGGTTGTGGAAAGAGACCTCGTGTGTGAGTCCAACCACCTTCTCCAACAACTTGCTCTGGCACCTTGGGTGGCCATTTCACTTCCTGTGTCAAAGCTTACCGCCATTTTGTAGCCCAACCATAATCACCCAACAGAGAAGACTGAACACCACTTGAATACCTAATTATATCTGAGGACCCCACTTAGAGAGGTCTCTGATTCAAAATTCATGGTATTTTCTGCTGGTCTTAATTTTTCAAAATTCTCAATAAATTAAAGTTAAAGACTTTTATCCATAGCATTTGATGTGAAATCACAGTTTTTCAGTTATGTTTTCAACAGTGAGTTGGGCTTATATGGTCTTCTATTCTCCATAGCTGAAATCCATTTAGATTCTCTTGATGGCCCTTTCTTGATTCCTGGAGATTTTTATACTGTACTTGTCTCATTCTTAGACATAATTTAATTGAACAAAATGGGAGAATGCATTTTTCCAAATGCCTAAGATGGTTCTGGAAATAACCATGGAGCGTTAACTATTTTTCAGTCTACAATCTACATATAATTGTGCATATAACTGACAGAAATTCTAAATGCCTGTAATTAATCAACACAATAATTTTCTTTTCCTCCTTATATTATGATTTTTGACTGAGCACCAAGGGGGTCTTTTAAGCTGTATGAAACTTCATGACAATGCAACAAGCTCAGGATTACTACCTCAATTAAGGACATTGCTACAGCAAGGAGTAAAAAGAAAAAATGATCCAAGAAGATCACCAGGAATACAAGTCTAGGCATTCCTTGTTTACTAGGGAGGCAAACTGCAAGTCTCCTCGGGGAGGAATATGTAAAATAAATTTATATTTACAATTGCTTCCTGCACGGCTGGCTAAATTGAAGTCATTTTGTGAAGCTTCACAAAGAAGAAGAGGGTACCATTTCCTGAATTCTCTGGCTGGTTCTGGCAAACAGCTTCGGGAGAGGGGAAGTGACTTGCTTGAGGTGATGAGTTAGGAATCTACGAGGCTGCTAAATGGAAACTCAACTGTAATTGGAACAGCTTTTTATTTTTTATTCCAGCCCTCAATCACCTCTTCACTCTCTAAGGTTCTTTGCCTAAACTTTCTGCTTAGTTGCAAGTTCTGTTCTCATCGGTTGCAGATCAAGAGTGGAGATCTAAAACTTAGGTGTGCCCTACAACCCCTGTTTAACCTTAGAGGAATGGACAAAGTGTGGCATGTACAATATATAAGGCAGGGATTCTCAAACTGTTTTGACCCTAAACAACAGTAAGAAGTACATTTTTCATTGTAACTTTGTACACACATACCAGTGTGTATTTATGTATGTGTTTCACACACAATAAAATGAGTTTTATGAAATGAAATTTATACTTACTAAGTATGAGGCATGTTGATTTTTTCCCCTCCCTCCTTCCCTCCCTCCATCCTTCTCTCTTCTCTTCCTTCCTCCTTTCCTTTCTTTTCTTTTTTCCTTCCTTCCTTCTTTCCTTCATTAGCAGTAAACTGCTAAATTGAATTCACAATCTGCTAATGGATCTTTTTTGGAAAAAAGAAAAATCTTACATAAGGAATAAAAGTGAAAGATTTTTGCCACTACAAGAAGGCCACATTGGGGTGAGGAAAGGGCATTGATCTAGCAGCCAGGAGACTGAGGGTCTATTCCTGTTGACCATCAACTGTGCAGGATGGAAAGCAGGATGGAACTTCTGGGCCAGTCTGTGTTTGAAACTCACCTCCCCCAGTCACAAGTTGTGAACTTGGGCAAACTACTGAACCTCTCCATGCTTTACTCTCCACATCTATCAAATGGACACTCATAGAACCTACCCTAAGGGGTTATTATGAGGATCTGGTGAGTTAATATAGGAAAAGGACTTAGAACAGTGCCAATGCCTGGCCTTCAGTAAGCAGTCAGTAAATGTTATCTAATATTTCTAAAATTGAGGGGATAGCATCTGTTCTAACTATCTAAACCTTTCACTTAGGTTTTTTGTTTGTTTTTAAGGAGATGAGAAGGAATGGAATGGGGAGAAATGATTCAAAGTTGTTCTGGAAAAAGGACTGGTGATGTCATTGACCACAAGCTCTTTTTGAGCTAGTAGTGGTTTCTAAAATAGTCATCATAATCCTAGATGACAGAATTTGAAGTAGAAAATTTCAATGGATACTGCTAACAATCACACCACACCAGTCAGGGCACATTTAGAATACTGTGTCAAATTCTGAGGACCTTGCTTAGAGTCATGGAGACACCAGAATTGTCTATTCTATGGAAAGGTGAACAGAACTAAAGGGATGGAGACTCTATCAATTAAGGCTTGGCAGAGAAAACAAGAAGTGTTTAGCTTGGAGATAGGAAGATTTATGGGAGCCTTGATAACTGCTTTCAAATGGCTGAAAAATTATTTTGTGGATGAGGAAGAAAAATTATTGTGTGGGAGTTACGACAGAACCAGTAGATAGAAGTTTCAATGAAATAGATCTGAACTCTATATAGAGACTAATTTCCAAACAATAAAAGCTGTCTAGCCACAAAATAAGTTGCCTGGCCCAATAGGAAGCTCTTCATCACTGGAAACATTCAAACAGAGAGGAGATGACCTAGGAGGTATGCCTAACTGAATTCTTGCATTAGTAGCAAGATCAAGTCAGATAGAGCCTCTTTAGAGCTAAAATTCTACATGATGACATATAAATGGGCTTTAAAAGGCCTAAAGCTATGTACATATGCAGAGTGACATTATTTTGATGCTGGGTGCACCTGTTTGTACCACCTAGAAAGTCTGTATAAGTTCTCCAGGAGATATTTTGTTTCCTTAATTCCTGTACATTTGCTTCCTTAATTCCAACACCAGTCTAAAGTTTCCAATTAAAGCAAAACTTGGGCAGCCACATAACTCTCCACCAACAAAACAGCTAGGTCTTTGTGTAACAGAACTTCTTGTCTACAGTGAAGAACTAGTGGAGTTTGGTTTACTTTTCTTTCAGCCCTTCAATAGCAAACAAACAATTTGGAGATAATTTGGGCTCCGTGTAAACTCCTCACGCCCTCTCATGCCGAAAAACTGTCAAAATGTTTCAATGTAAAAGGATTATTCAGGATTCATTTTATGAGGCATTTGAGCTTAATTTCTGCTGTTTCTCCTCACACTGGAGTACCCAGGGCTCCCCCTCCCCTCAGCTGTGAGTCTGGGTTTCTCATCTCGTAGGTGGGTTTGATTAATATGTCTGTCGATCATGAGCAAACTCCTTTGAGAAAATGAAAAGCAATGTTCAAACGTTCAAGAATAATGTCTTTTACAGTTCCCATCTCAAGATGTCTAAGACAAAAATCTCTGTGAAAAGACATGTGACCTACAGAAGAAAAAAAATGCCTCCATTATACAGAAACAAGATCTCTTGGTATTTCTAAAGTAGGACTCTGAATCGGTCAGATGAACAGGGAAAGGAAAAATGGAAGCCTAAGCAATAGCCCAGAAAATTTGATAAATATTTACAGCCAAATGGGATCAGGCAGGCCTCAAACACATCATTTGTCTCAGGAATAGGGCATTTGCAGCCTTTGTTAACTGCACGGTTACAGTAACTTTGGCTTACTTCGGTGGAATAGACCCACTCATGATGATTTTAAAAGCTGCAGTTAGAGCAGAGCCTCATTATAGGACTTCCACACAAGACAAGGCTGGGTTATAATGAGGCTCAGTCTATCGCGCCCCTGACTTATGCTCACAGGTATCTGGATGAGGAGGAGAAAGACAGGTAGGGAGAAGAGGATTAACAGGAAAAAGGATAACGATGCATATGGCAAGAAGTAGTGCAATTAAAACTATATGTGTGCTTACTTGTTTAATGTCTGTCTCTGGCCTGGTATTAATGTCTATCTCTGCTTCAGAAGACCACGGATCATACTGGAATATAAAAAGTCCACCATGGTGCCTGGCCCAGAGTGGATAATACACATTTTTTATAACTTCTCTTCTCCTCCACTCACTTTTCCTTCTCCATCAAAATCCTACTCCATCTGCAAGATCTAACTCAGTCCACTCTGTTTCTGTACACCTTGTGACCTGACAGGCCCCTGGATATTCCCTTTAGTGTAAGATTGTTTTCACATCTGTAAAGAAAATACAATGGAATTGAACATTTCTACCTGAGAACTAAACCCAAGGAAAGAAAACAAATAAATCAAGACTCCATTCAACTGAAGGTCTATTTCTCAGGCCGGTTTCCTTGAATGCTTTACAAACAGTAGGCACTTAATAAGATTTGCTGACTGAATATGTGATAAAATGTAGATCAAACATAGATGATCAAATATAGGAGTGTTTACAGTGCTTTTGTTTTATTTCATTTGTGCCGGTGTGCCGCTCCTTCTTGACAAAGGTTTTGTGTTTGCCAAGAACCCTAGACTTGGAATCAGAAGACCCATGTAAATTCCAAGCCAGTATGGTCACTTACTAACACTGGGAGCTTGGGCGAATTGTTTAATTTCTAGAGTTTCAGTTCCTTAGAGTTAAAATTTAGAAGAAAAGTAATTGCCCTGTCTATGCTGTAGGTTTGAAGTGAAAATTAAATGCAACAATCATTAGGAAATTAATCTTTAAGCAAAAAGTATTATCAAATGTAAGATAAGGTAGGTAAGTTATAGTCTATAGGTCACGCCTTCACTTTTCTTCTGCCAGCTGCAGGCTTCAGCTGCTTTGGAGGATCCCCTAAATTAAAGAATGAGAGAAAAATGGGCATATGTGTCCTAATAATAACTTAATAATATATCATTTTAATAAGATCTACACAAACATGTCAGAATGCTCTATCTTTGATCTCTAAGAAGATTCCTGTGGAAGAGGCTTCGTCTTCTTGCTAAAGTTTCCTCATCAGGTAGAGAGAAATAGGATAACATCTTAGATGGAGAAAAACTCAAAAAGCAGAAGAATCCAGTAACATACAGAATTAATAGCACCTCTCTGTATTACAAAGATGTTCTCGCCCTGCTTTTCACATGAAGATTTACCACTACTAGAATAAGAACACATAAAACAACAAATCATCCATTAAATGTTGAGAAAAATTATATTATCCAATAAAAAGGGAGAAAATTTTCAGAGAAATCAGAATTTCAGAAGAATTTCTAAGGGTCAGTTATTTGTCAAAGCTGTGGAATGGGGCTTCTCCACAGAGATGGCAATCAATTGTCAACACCTAAATTTACCACGACCTTTATCTGTCCCCTCTATGTGTATATAAACATAGAGATATGAAATCTCTCCTGGGTTAATTGTATATCAAAAGGCCTTATCTCAACATTTTAATTTAGCAACCTGCTAAGACCCTCGCAGCCGAATCTAACAAATGAGGTTCTCGGTGTCCGCTCTTTTAAGTGGACAGTCAGTGCATTCACATCTAAGAGACACTGTCGCCATCCCTTAGCGATGGTTGGAAGTCTTTAAAGCAGACCATGACTTGAGCACCTAGAGATGGTATTTCTTATGACTCCAATGTACACTCAGCACATGTCTGGAGCCAAACTGAGCTCCACACAGAATCGAAACAGTCTAAGTTAACTGATCAAGTTTTTCTTGGTTGTTTATTGGTTTTAGGACAGGATTGAGTAGGGATGATAAATAAGACTTTGATGATAGCCCTTAAAACTTTTAGAGGAAGAATGAACATCTCAGTACAAAGTTAACTTCCTCTTTTGATTTTTCTCTTCCTAATTTGGCAAGAAAACAGAAAAATTTTAAAGACACAGAGGCCTATTGTGGTCCCTGGAGATTAATGAAAGAATCAGAGAAATCCTAAAAGCATCAGCAAAATTGTTTATCTCTGTTTTGAAATGCTGAAGGGAAAAACGGTGCAGGGGGTCTGTGGCTTTACAATAAAAGGGAGAAAAACAAACATTTATTAAGGAAGATATTTAACTTTCCAGTCAATTGAGGCTTACAGGCAAATGAAATCAGTTTGCTGTTATTCTTCCAGAATAAAAAAAGTATAAGAGAGAGAAGCTTCCACTTGCTGGTGAGTGACCAGGTATATTATTTGATATTACACCTTACACCTTCGGGAGAGAATCGGTGGACACCACTTGGGACATAGATCAAGCCATCTCTCTAGTCCTCAAGGGGAAGGTCTGGAAACTAAAGCAGTCAGCTGACTTGACTCCCAGGAAGGATTGGCTGTCAACTATTTCCAGACCCTCTTGCTTTGTACCTTTATATTGGATCTCCAATTTACTATCAATCAGTTTCCATGCTCCAAACCCCTGGGTTAGCTGTCAGAGGCATCAATGTTATTAATCTTCAGTGGCCATGTCAATGACAGTCACTGCTCATATAAGTCCACACAAGGGATAAACATAATAGCGGGGCATTAGGCTGTGAGTAGACAAGGTAAGTCTGAGGAAAAGAACAGGCTGATTGTCACCATTTTAATAAAGCACAAACCTCCTTTATCTGCTATATAACTTTTTATTTTGCACCAATGGGAAGCTTATTCCTTTTGGTACCAATTCAATTCATAAGTCTTCAGGGAAGATAAATCTTTAGCTAAAGAATAGAGAGAACAGTATCAGCTTCAAAACACTACTTCTTGGGATCCTGTAAAAAGGCTCCTCCAAGCAAAACCCCTGAGTGTTCTCTAAAAGTGGTTCATAGGTGACATCGGATGAGCTGCTAAGAACGCACCTTCACACAGGCAGAGCTACCTGGCTCACAAGGGGACAAAGCCCTAGGTTTGAGTTTCATTAGCTCTAATTCTTACCAACTGAATTGCAGGCTGCAGGCTCCACCTATATAACCTCACTCCCTGGATCTTCATGTAGAAATTGATCATCTTCCCTGGGAGAGCAGGACCAGCAGCGCTCTGGATTACTCCACCAATGAAGGAGTTTAGGCTGCCTTTCATCTAGGATGGGCACTAGATGCTCCTCTAATATGTAAGTTCCTTATTGAGCTCACAAAATGATTTTCTTTGTTTGTTGCTCCAGATCTTGTCTAGTTTGGCTCTACTGTCTTGCACCCCAGTACCCTACCTTCCTCCTATTGAGCCCTTGCATTTTGGAGCCTGGGTTCCTGGTATTTGCAATTGGATGTCCTGCTGCTACTCCTCTATGTGATCTTTGTTTGACCACCTCTGCTTAGGCCTTTGACATCCTCCTGTCTTGCCCCTGGGCATCGTGGTTCATAGTTAGCCACTGGCTCATTGTATTTTCTGCATGTGCTGTCTCCTGTCGTCAGTGGTCCAAAAATTTTGTCCTTCCTGGGTGCTCACCCCAGAATAAACAATCCTAGCCAGTCCCTGCTCCTGTCTTCTTTTGCTGAAGACCTGACACAGCCCTTGGCCTCAGCCTTTGCACATTCCACCCTACTTTTCCACCACTTGAGCCCTAGTTGAGAGTAGGGAAAACCCCTCTGTTCTGTCATCTCATTATTGGAGCTGCTTCTTCTGCCCTAAGGGTAGGAGTCTCTAGCCCTGTCAAGAAGGGAATTCCCAGGTAATCTTGCTGATGCTCAGAATAGCCAGAGAGAGCTATACACACCTGGTTGGCTGAACTGATGTGCCAACCGAGAGACTGGGGACTTCCCCAACTGGGAACAGCAGCCCAGTCAATGAAGGAGGTGTAATTTTGTGTGTGAATGACTCACGGCCTTGATGAATGGTGCTAGGCTCTCTTCAGTCATCAAATACTTCCTAAAGGCCCACTGGGTGCCAGGTACTGCATGAGGTGGGAGAGTTAAAAAAGCTTTCTTTTAATAAGCACCTACCTTGTATCAGGCATTTTACATCAATCGTTTCTAATCCTTCCAGTAACACTCAAAGGGAGTTCATGTCCCCACTTGACAAAGGAGAAAACTGAAGTTAAGCAATTTTCTCAATATCATACACCTACTAAAAGGAAGAACAAAATTCAGACCCAATTCTATCTGACCCCAAACTCCAAATTCTTCCCAAATACCACATGGTAACACTATTCACTCAATGGCTAATCATTCATTCATTTGACAAGTGTTCCTGAGACCCTAATGCAAGCCAGGGTCTCTGCTTGCTAAGTTCAATGTGAGAAGATCCTTCACCAAGAATCAGAAGGTCACTTTGGAGGTGCTCACGGGAAGCTATTTGGGGGCTTTAAAAAGCTGACATTTATGTGTGGCATCAAACTGAATAGTTGGCTTCTTTTGAATTAATAATAATAAAAAAATGTACAGTCCAGTAATCTTTCAACAGGAGAAGTGGTTGCCAAGCTAATGAAACTCCCAAAGATGAGGTTTTCTCCATATTTCTGATGGGTGCTGAAGTTTAAGAGGAATTGGATACACCTGAAAGGTGACAGGGCTCTTCCTCTAGAAGACATCTGGGTAGACCTGAGAGCCACAGATTATAAGCACCCTCTTTTTATTTTAATTGAAACCACTTATACATATGAATAGAAAAGTACATTATCCAACTAGGAAAAATATGCAAGCATCAAAAAATGAAATGGGAAGGCTTTGATCCAAGTGAGTTGAGGAACATCTTGGACAAAATAAATAAAGATTTAAGTAGTCAATGCCCCAAGCAGTGAGCTATGGAAGAGCTATGCCTATTCTTAAAAACCTTCATTTATACTCTTTACAGGCTTTAGAAGTCCCATCTCTAAGGAATGGAATGGAACGAAAAAGGAAAAAATACTAGAACTGGAAGGCTTCCTAGGTATCATTCAAGCAGATCCCTCCATTTGGTGCATAAAGAAACTGAGACACACAGCCTGACTGACAGCTGGAGTAAAAGCTGTATCTGCGGCTGCTTGGGGTGCAGATGAAGAGCTAAAGGCTGATTTGATTCCACTTGTGTTCAGCTGCCATCTGAGGCCATAAAGAAACTGAGACACACATCTAGGCACCAAACTCAAGACATACTGAGGGTCTCAGGTTTCCCATGTCATTTTATTTTTGGAAAGACCTCTTCAAGATGCCAGTAGGGTTTAGTGTAACAGACTGGAAGAAGTTGTATTTGAACAAGAGTATCTTCACTGACACATTTTCCATGTATCATCTTTTGGCAAACATAGAAACTATTTCCCTAACGGCATACTTGTGAATTACTCAGAGTTGCTGGGGACTCCAGTTCTATTTTTCCAATGACCTTCTTCTGATTTCTGAATCTAAGGTGAGTTTAAAAAGGTTCTGGGCTCTGACCTGGGCATGAACACCACAGCCTCCCAACGTTGCCATTGGAAGGACCTACTGGACCAACTTTCCTCACCTGTACAGAGGGTGTTCACTTGGAAAGGGTGGCAGGGAAAGAGGAGACACATGGAGTGAAATGACATGGAGAAACACCAAGCTGGAGAGGTCTTATAAAATTACATTTACTGAGAAAGTACTCAGTTCCAGTCAAAGTGCTAGGTCCCTTACATACGTACTTAATCATTCTTACACCAGGTGAGTATTGCTTCCTTCATTGTATGCATGAGAAAACTGAGGCTAAGAGAGGTTGTCTAACTTGAACAAGATCACAAAGTTAGCAAGTGTTGAAGCTGAGATTTCATCTCAGGTCTCGTACCCGCACCTGCAGAAACCCCTCTGCTATACTGCCTTCCCTTCAGATGCGTCCAGAGATTGGGCACTAACTAGGCACCTGGGGGTAAAGCTCCTTCTGTTGCTGGGAAATTCTTCCTAAATAAACTAGAAATCTGCCTCTTTCAACCAATTCCCATTGGTTCTAGTTTTCCTTTGGGGAACAATTAGTTTAGCAGAAATTCTAAATCTCTTCTATACATAATGCAGAAATGTATAGAGATGCCACCGGTACACAATACCAGCTACCCTGTCATCTTACATCTGTGGACAAGAGAGCAAAGAACAAAATGGGAAAGGGGCTTTAGAGTCTGAAGGTCTTGGTGAATCCCTGTTGTCACTTTACCACTAAATAGCTGAGGACTTTGAGCAAATCACTTAATCTGCCCCAGTCTCTACTTTTTGTTCTGTAAAATGGAATTAATTATCCCTGCCTATTTCACATGTTTCTGGTGCTCACCAAGTATAAGAAGGCATATAAAACTGCTACATAAATATAAACCGTTTTTATTGTTTCATATCCTGCATATGTGTTTGAGCATGACCTGATTCATTCCATGAGTGCAAGGAATGAAGTACCTTTTTAAAAAGTCTCTCTGGCCATAACTTCAGGTAGATGGCCCTGCACCTAGTGGAGATGCATTAATATATCAACAGATACCCAGCTCAGCTAATCTAGACTGATACATATTTAAGGAAAGTGGAATCAATAAGATTGGCACAAGGGCCAAGTTTCTTCAAGTGTTGGATTGTCTATGGCATATTTTTTTAAAAAAAGATATGATAGAGGAAGATGGGGGGGAGAGTTTTCGCTGCAAGAGGAGAGTTTATTTTCACAGCTGAGCTACGTTAGTGATTCTGAGAATGGCCCAGTCTCGAGGGCACAGACACACCATCACATCCCACCGAGACAGCATTTGATGAATTGCATCTCGGAACACCCTACTCATGGCGGAGGCTGTGTCAGCAAGCCAGAGCTGTCCTCTGAGTTCACTTGCGCACAAATGGATCTCCCACAGACAAGTGGATCCCGGACTACTTCTCAAGCCATGCTGATGGGGAGGCCGGACAAGGGAGCTCCCTTTCCCACTAGTTGTGGAGATACTGACGCTGAGGACACATGGCATGGTTTGATGCCTTCACCTCCATTTAACGCTTCATATGTTATCTCATGATTTCTGAGGGCCGTTTCGGTCCCCAGTGGTTTGCAAGAGACAAGCTCTACCTCTTATCTGAGAACCAAAAACGTTATCTGAAGAGCTGCCACCTGCAGAAAGGCTGGTGTCAAACCAAATGCACTGGTGAAGTACTTCTTTTAGGGGAAACAAACACGTGTACACAGGGGTGTATACGCACGCGTGCACGCACACACACACACACACACACACACAGACACACGCACACACAGACACCTGGAATGAATTATCTGCAAAGCTGCTGAAGCCCATAGCATGAGCCCTGCCACGCTAACCTGATATCCTATGGACCTATCCCCTGTCCCTGCCTGATGCCATGTCTGCCTTCCTACCTAAAATAGGACGTGCTTGATGCTGTTCTTGTGGGCAGGGCGCCCTCAGCAGCAGCTGGGAGAGGGAGGGCTTGGTGAGCCAATGAGCCCCTCAGTTGGAGGCACTGGCAGCTGACTTTGAGTTCGGGAGAATCTTTTCTTCCCCAGGTGAAGGGACGTATATCGTAGGCATGAGGGAAGAAGAGGCAGGTTAAAAAAAGTAAGATGATACAAAAGTTGCTTGTCACAAAGCAGAAGGAAGAGAATGGCTTCCCATTCTCCTCCAGGCTCTGGCCTCAGATGACAGCTGAGCACAAGTGGAAACAAATCAGCCTTTAGCTCTTCGTCTGCACCCCCAGCAGCCACAGATACAGCTTCCACTCCAGCTGTCAGTCAGGCTGAAGCACTCAGTAAATGCCCATGATTAGCACCTTCCTCAATTGGGAGTGTAAATGGAGAATCACAGCTCACTCCTCAAAGTAGCCGGAGCCACACACCCATTAATTTCTACCGAGCCAAATGTAAACAGAAAATGAATGTTCCTGTACACGTTCCAAATTTTATTTCCCCTGCTAAACTGTTGGGAGGAGGAAGGATAAGTTCTTCTCTTATGATCTTTTTCCATATTTGAAATGATCTTTATGTTTGACTTCCAACCAAATGATTCTCAAAGGGAGACAATGAAAGCCCCTGCACCCCCATTTGTCAGTATTTAAGGCTTAATGAACTCTTGGCGAGTTCTCTCCTCCCAGAGCTTCACGGTTGTTATTACTGTTTAGTGGTGATCTGTCCAATGCTCCAACATGCCAAGAACGCTTGCTCGTAATGAGAAATATATATTTATTTACTAGTTGAGTAATCTACAGAGATGTTTTTCTGGAGATTGCCACGTTCACTAAGAACTACCACACCCAGCTGTGCTCTTTGTATTTAAATCCCAGGCATTCTCCAATGAGGGGGCCACCGGGTCCAGCCTGCCCCGCCTGCTCCTGCCTCCATCTCAAAGATAATCTCCCTCAGCTGTGTATGAATCTGGATCGAGAGGAGTGCGTTCAGAGCTCTAAGCCTCTGGGTGCAAAAGATTCTCTACAAATGCACATTCAGAGTAAACAAAACCCATCAGGTCCCTGTGAGAGTCCGACCCCTGATTGTGCTAAACACATCACGATGGAATCTGCAACTGGCAAAGTAATTGGCGTTATTACAGCTGATGGGGAATTTCTGATGCTGCCCGAGCTCTCCTTTGAAATAATACTCAGCCATTTAATTTGTCCAGCTCTCGTTTAGCTGATTGCTCTTTTCTGCTGGAGTTTATCAAGAATGAAACGCGCTGTCTCTCCAGACGCCTGCAGGCTGAGATTTCACAGGCATTTCTTTTTTCAACACTCTCCCCTTCTCTTATGACCTGTGCCTTAGTCACCTTTCACAAGATACCAATAATGCAATAGGTTGGAGGCGGGTGAATCAAACTGATTTAATCCAAAGCTGTGTATTTCTAGTCCCAACTCCAGAGGCACTGAACACTCTCTCTACACCCTAAAATAATGATGAGAGACACATAGACCTCCAGATTTGATCATCCTAAAAAAGGCTCACAAAATTTATTAGCTCTAAAATTAAGACAAGTGATAGAAGACATCTTCATTATAACTGCAAAGCCAGGAGGCATTAGAGAAATATCAGAATTTGGATACCTGCATTTTTGTTTGGGGATGTGTTTTCACCCCTGGTATACATACAAGCATCCCTAAAATGGGCTCAGAAATATTTATTGAGCATCTACTTTTTGCTGGAAGCAAGCAGACTCTTTTTACACACGCTCATACCCCCCAATCCCCATTTAGGCATTTCTGTTCCTCCCCGGATGAAGGGCAAGAAAGCCAAATTTAGCCAGCTGTGCTTTCTCACTGTACAGAGAAGGCTGGCATCTGGGCACAGACCTCTCGTTCCCATCAGCAAGCTATTTGCCCTGTCAGCATGTCAGTGATGGACTGCTTACTGGAGACCAGAGTCCTGTGGTCAGGATGGCTCCCCTCTGCAGGTGCCATCTCAGTCTGATGGCCCACAAAATCTAGAACCCATGTGCTCCCTGGACCACCCCTTGCCACACTTTTAATAGAGAAAACTGAAAGTATGGATATGAAAGTAATCACACAACATCCCCAAAAATTCCCAAGTCCTAACACAGTCTCTCTGAACAGCGCCCATCCAAATGCCCTTTGGTACACTTTCTCACTCACTCTTCTGGGCAATAAATCTCTGAGCCTACGATTCTTGTACAGCGTCAGAGCCAAAGTGGACGTCCAGAATTATGCTGAGATCACTGTACCCCAGAGGGTTTTCAGATGAGGCAATACTCTGGTGGTTGAAAATGCTCTTGATACACTTGTTTAAAATCATTTTTAATACTTTACAGCTATTCCTTTTCCATGGGGGAAAAGATAAAATGTTAATTCAGAAAGTGCCATAGATGGTAAGGGAAGGAAGCAATCAATGAAGGCACTTCTGGGTGCTCTCATCTCCCAGCTAAATAGTCCCTATCTGTCCCTTATCCATTCCATCCATCTCTGTCCTCCTCCATCCTCTTCTGGGGTCATTCTCACAGGCCAGAGTGTCTCCCATTGCTCATTTGAACGACAAGTGTCATAAACAAACTGCTAAGGAGATCATGCAAGATCTAGATTTCTTGTTTATGTTTTTCTTTATTCTGCAGTAATCCCAAATTCTAGTCAGATTGTCTTGGGAAGCTGCAATTTGTGCTGTAACCCTCTAACTTCAGTGGCCTAGGTTCAATTTCAATTATGTAACCTATAAGAGTAATAAGAATTATGGCACACATTTATGGTTTGCTTACCGGATGCCAGACACTTCTTTGAGCCTATCTATTCACCTATCTATTCAAAATCCCATGGGACAGGTATCCTTCTTCACTAATGAGGAATCTCAGCCACATAAAAGTTAAATAACTTACGGAGGTCACACAGCTAGTACAGGGCAGACCTAATGCTTCAAACTTATCAGTTTGGGCCCAGCATCGGTTCTCTTAACAACTACATGATAAAGAAATGGGAAATATTCTCTGTGCTAGTTATTTAACACAGCAGGGTGGGAGAGATTTATGCCATATTCCTAAATAAGCATCAATTTTTACCATTTATAGTAATAAAGACTATAACAACATCACATAAAGTTTTTCCATCTTCTGCATCATTGGTTTGGGACACCTGTTGGAAACATGGTTCTCCCAGAGGCGCTGATACACATTTTTAGGAAGGTGGGAGTTGTAGAAGGATGATCATAGGCAGAGCTGGAGAGAGGGGAAGTGGATGGTCATTATCAGGGAGATATCAGAAAACTGTAGTGGAGGCTGTTTGCAGACTCAATGTGGCCTCCAAACACAAGCAGGCAGATGGCTGGAAGATGCCGTTTGAGATCTGCAAGCTGTTCCACTATGAGGGACCCTTTCCTGTGAGGGTCTCCTGACACCTCTCAATCCATCCCTTTTGTTTGGTTACAAGATGGTAAGAAAGGGGTCATGTAGGGTAAGAGGACAAGAGGGTTGAAATGTGAGCCAGGCAGTAGGAATGGAATGGATTTAAAAAGTGAGCTTGTTCATTTGTTGGAGAGGTGGGTCTTCCTTCACATGAGGCAGGATTGGAACTATCCTGCTAAAGGAATTAGGAAGAAGACACCTTCTTTCAAGTCTGAAAGGTGTCTGTGAATTAGCATTTTCCGCATGAGTCATTCCTAGACCTAAAAACATATAGAACAAAGTTATGCACCATATTAAAATTTAGACACAGGAAATCTGATGCTGTAACTCAATCTGGTAATAAACACAGATATTTGAGATATATCACAAAACATCAGTGGCCCCAGGCCTCAGAAGAGCATTATTACAGGACAATTTTTAAGAAGCTCAAACTGAAGCCTCTTTACCAAAAGGACTGAAGAGAAAAACAAGAAAACTAGAAACATGAAGATGGTGGAAGAAGTCACAGAGTAATTAAATATTTTGAGTCTTAAGGGATCATAGAAACCATCTAATCCTACACCCTTGTTGCTAAGTTTTTTGTTTTGTTTTGCTTTTGTTGTAGATGAGAAAACTATAGTTGAAAGAGAAAAGAATGACATTCAAAGTTAATCGCCACTGGTTGGCCTCACTTTGTTCATACTTCTATTCTGAAAAGTTGAGTTTAAATCAGATTTGGAGAGGCTAAATCATATTTGAATATCCTAGGATAACATATTGATTGCTTTAATAAGGTGGAAAAATCTTTCTGCATATAAATAACCCCCTCCTCTCCCAGCACCCACCTACCATCTATCAATTTTTCTGGTGTGAACTTCTGCACATTAGGTTTGTTTTACGTTGGGCCCACCTGCACGCAGCTCTCAGATGGTCAGAACATCTTGGGAGAAACGCAATATTCACTAAGTCTAAAGAGATTTAGTATCCCAGGAGAACTTATTAAGACTTCAGAATATTCCACTGAAATGCCAGACACTCTGGAAACACCTGGAGAACTTCTCTCTCCAGCACCAAATGCCAATGTTGGTTTAAAAAAAAAAAATCTAGTAAAAACACTGTGAAGGCAGGCAGTGCAAAAAATGTATACTTGTAGTACGAAACTGCTGATTTTATGGAAGAAAAGCAAGTGTCAGTTTGGGTTTTAGTGCAGGCTATGTGTATGCATGTGAGCAAATATTTTTGTTAAAAATGCTCTATTATTGTTCTACATGTCCATGTTTGGTAAGAAAAATAATTAAGTGGGTTGCCAAAGGAATTATGGAGAAAAACCTATGTTTTGTCTAGGTATCCTACAACCAGAGAGACACCTTACAGGTGGAGCTATTTTTTTTTGGAGGGGGAATATTATCTACAATACAAATATATTCACATGAGCTCACAGAAGAAGGCAAAGATTCCAGATCCTACCCTTTTGATAAAACTAGGAAACTGCATAATTAGAACAGCACTTCTCAAGCGATTTTTGGTGAATGACCAGATGTTTTTTCCCCAATCCATATTTTTGTACAGTTACTTTGGTACAATACGATAAAGATAAATTACTAGGAACATGATCATATGCTTGGATATCATGGAAACATCAGGTTGCTATCAAAGTTTCTAAACACTCTCTCTGTTTCTAGATTTATCTCACGGTGGATCAGTAATGCACACTTGACAGGCCAGCACTGGTCCGCAGCCCACGCTCTGAATAGTATTGAGTCAGAGAGCAAAGACACATGGCAGGTGATAGAAGGCAAGCCTGAAGAAAGGCCTTGAGAAAAAGCATGGGTTTACTAACCAAGAACCCGAGCAAGGAGGACTCGTGGGATCAACCTCACTCCTGAAGTCAGAGGATGCGGTCCACTAGCTGACCAAATGCATTCTCTCTTGGGGTAGTGTCGAAAAGCTGGATCTTTTGGGATATGGCTTAGAGCCTGGAAAGAATGTCTAGATAGCAAACAGAAGAGGCCATCAACCAAAACATGGTCACTAGCTAGTTTAAAACATTGGGCAAATCTTAACTAGTGAACGGAAATAACTGGGGATGAGCACAGGCGTAGGTATTACAGAATCCATGCTTAGCCAAGCTTCCTCTGCCTGGACCACTATTTCCTCCTTAGTGAAACGGGAAGAGGAAGATATCTGATAAGGGGGTTATTGTGAGGATTAAACACCAGGGGACAAATGAAGCACAGGGCACATTCCTGACACAGGGTAGACACTAATTGAATGGGAGACCCTCTACCTTCTCTCCTTTTCAAGACTTCCTCTGTGCTGCAGTCTTTATCTAGAAAATGAGGAGGTTAATTTAGATCCTGGGGAGCTTCTGAAAACACCAACATCTGGACTCCAACCAGACTAATTCAGTGTGGTTAAGCTTGAGCTCCTGTAATTTGTACATGCTCCCCTGATAATTCCCAGCAGCAGTCAAGGTGGAGAACCACCTCTCCAGGTGCTTTCTCTCCGGCTCTCTCTCCATCTTTCAGTTTTGAAATGGAGGGAGGGAGTAAGCAAGCACCAGTAGCAGGACTTACTCATACACAGTTTTGCTTTGGGATGGTTCTTCCAAAATGGCAAAGCAGAATTATACACGAATTCAAGACAAGCCAATTTGTTTCTCATCGCTGTGTGTCTTAGACGAGAGACTGCCCTGCCCACCTCTGCCTCAATTCAGTTTCTTCCTCTGTAGAAGGGGCAACAATTACCATGATTCTCCATTTGGGAGTCTAGGAAGGAAAGGAAGGAGAACAGAAATTCTTTGCCAGGATGGAAGGATTCAAAACACTTTGTAGCAATTCCCTCTATCACTCTCAGGTGTACAAATTGCTCTTTCCTGAACCTGGCACAGATCAAGAAAATTGAACACAATGTACAAAAGTGAAGATGAGGCTGATGTCATGGTCTTATCAGTGGTCAGTCTGGTTTTGAATTATCTTAACAGTGGGGATAAGCTCTAATTCAACGTGGCAGAGCATAAGTGGTTAAGAACACAGATGTTGGAGCCAGACTGCCTGAGTTCAGGTCCCAATTCTGCCACTTATAGGCTTTGTGACCTTAACTTCTCTGTGCTGACTTATAAAATGGGGATAATATAATTATTGAGTCCACAAAGGTGTTGTAAGGATTAAATGAGATAATACATGAAAAGTTCAAAGAACACTTTCTGGAACATAGTACAATTTTAGTAAGGATTGGCATATATATACTCCACCAAAGGCAATGTGAACATGTACTAACGCCAACTCCTGTTGAGTCCAACAGGGGCTGCATGCTCTGGAAAATCCAGAGTTTCTATTTCAATCTTTACAACTGTTGACGCTGAACTCGTAGGCAGTGGGTGTCCATTGGGAGTAGAGTCAGATAACCATGTTCTGTTGGAGAGCCATGATCAACCCTAGAAGAACAAGCAACTTGGGAACTCAAAAATGTCATGCTAAAAAGAGAGGAGCTGAGGAGCCTCTAACTCTCCCTGGAGTCCTGCTACTTCTCAGGGGAGAGAAGGCTCAGGGAGCCCACCTGTAGCAATAAAAGCCATAGAGCATCATGAGCCATAGGCTGCTGTTGTGGCCCCATGTCTGCTTCATCCTGCTTTTTCCGTTGGGAGATGTGCACAGCTAGGATTTCTTTCTACTCAGAAACTCCATGGTCATATCTTCCTAAAAGGTAGCTTCTCTTTACTAAATACTTGGGGTTGTTGCATTAAAAACTTCTAGGTTAGGAGTCATGGAGGCCAGGATATTTTGCACATGGTTATATCCCCTGATGATCTATGAGAAGAACTGATTGTGGAGCCTGAGGAAAATGGAGTTGTGTTCGTTTAGAGATGACAAAGCCCTTCTCCTTTGAATCCTGGGCCATAATCATTCTTACTCCAGGGATGAACACTTCACCTTCTCAACGTGTACTTCCTTCTGGGCCCCCACTTTGGTGAACAATACTCCTATTTCTCCAATCAGCCAAGCAGCTGCCAGGTCCCTGATCTGCCCTCATCCCTTCTCTGGCATTCGTCCCCTCAGCAACACCCCCACTGACCCAGCCCAGCTTCATACCCTACGCCCTACTACTTCTCATACGGACCAATGGCACAAGCTTATTACTGGACCTCCTCTTCATTTCATCACACCTCCTACCCATGGCATAATCTTCTTGTAACCAGTTCTGACTCTTGCCCACCCTCAAACCTTCAATGGCTCCACTGTCTTCAGATGGATGTCAAAATCCAAACTCTGGATCCTGATTCAAACAGATCAACTGTAAAATGACATGCTAACATAATCAGAGAAATCACTGAGTATTAGAAAATATTAAGGAATTACTGTTAATTTTGATAGGTGTGACAATGACACCATGACTATATTTGCTAAAAAGCTCTTATTTGTTAGAGAAGCTTACTGAAGTATTTATGAGTGAAATAAACTACTGACTGAGATTTTCTTTAATATTCCCCTCAAAATTAAAATAAAAAACAAAAGTAGCTGGGAGGACACATAAAGTAAGATTGGCAAATGGTAATGACTATTGAGGCTGGCCCAGTGGTGTGGTGGGGACCAATTATATCGGCTGTGGAAAGCTGACTGGCAAAGACTTCAAACAGATTAAACCATTGGCAGCTTAAAACTGGTCATGGTGGGGATATTTACACCACAGAGATTAGCAAATGCTACAAATGAGGCCTTTTTTTAGCAGCTTCTCATTGACGTTAAATAGTAGATAATCAAAGTTGGGTAATACATGGAGGTGTATTATACTGTTACGCCTACTTTTGTATAAATTTGAAAACTTCAATAATAGTTTGTTAAAAAAAAAGTTCAACTATTTCTCTAGACTTTTAAGACCTTCTGCAATTTGGTCCCAACTTAATTTGCAACTATTATCTCTACCATACTCCCTCTGAACTAGAGCAATTAAACCACTCCAAGTCTCCAGAACACACCCAAGCATCTCTACCCTTGTTTTAGTCTTCATCCAGGCTTCCCCAGCCCTGGAATAAGTTCACTGACTCACTTCCTTCTGTCTTGGTCCATGTACAATGACACCTCCACCTGGAAGACTTCCCTGCTTGCTCCATGAAGATACAATGTCTCCTTCCCCTGGATTCTTAAATAATTTAACCTGTACTTCTCTGACCAAAAAAAAAAAATTGAATTCACTGTGCATGGCAGGCATCATGCTAGGTCGCTTTCACAACATTGTCTCCTCTGACTCTCACAACACTCTGTGAATAAGCTGGGCAACATTTTTGCTTAATAAGGAAAATGAGGATTAAAGACATTAGGGAACTTTCCCAGGGTCACAAAGGTAATATTAGCGCAAGAACATTCTAGAATTGTCAAATTCTGGAGAAGAGTCTGTGCACAGCAGGCAGCTCCACAGAAGGGTCTCCGTGGGTGCCTCTGAATGAAATGGCAACTCGGTGACCAAAAGCCCTGTTTTCTTTACACTGAACGATGTTTCTCTGCGTGTCCTGGTTTACTCTCTTCTTATCCTTCACTACAATGTATGCTTGACCATAACAGCAATGGACATTTTAGAAATTCCTCAAAAATGGCTACCCTTTATAGCACAGCTATTACACTTGCCCCGCAAAATCATGTCTTGAGGCACACTTGAAGTAAAACTCCATTTTTCCTAAAGGAAGTATCCTCTTCTCCTCTGAGACAAAGGAGGGTTTATAAAGTAGGTGGTTTCCTTCCGTGGGTGCTCTCCTCTGTGGGGGGTGGGTCTTTTCAAGGTTGCTTTCCCAGCACTGTGGCTGGACGTGTGAAACCTCCATCTGAGTCTGGACCCCGCACTTATGGCTATTTCTTCCCCACATCCTCCACCTGGGCCCTTGCAAGCATGGGCACAAATGCCCATAGGCACACACACATGGACTTGACTGCAAAGTTTAAGCAACCTTCACATCTCTGTAGGAGCCAAGAAACAAAGAAGAAATAAATGCCAAGAAGCCCTGGATGCTATTTGTATCCTAGTGGAAGGCACAGGATCCAGCCTTTGCCTTGGATTGCTCCTAGAGATCTCAGCTGCAAAAGGAATGGAATGTCTAGCAAGAGGGGAGTGGTAAATAAATGATGGTACTAGCAACTGGACAAAAATAGCCAACTGCTAGAAGACTTTCCAGTGACAGGGAAGGCATGCAAACAAACAAAAAAGAAGGTAACAAAGAAGCATATAAAATATAGTATCAATTTAAAAATAATCCAGTAGATGTGTATGTCTATGTACAACGAAGATTGAAAGACTATACCTCAATATGTCTTTATCTATATTTCTGGGGTGGAATAACAGGAGATTTTTTTCTTACATTTTTCTGTGTCTTCCAAATTTCCTTTTTTTATTTTTTTTTTTATAGTTAACATCCATCACCACACATAGTTACAAATTTTTTTTTCTTGTGATGAGAACTTTTGAGAACTACTCTCTTAGCAACTTTCAAATACACAATACAGTATTATTAATCATAGCTACCATGCTGTACATTACATCCCCAGGACTGACTTATTTTATAACCAGAAGTTTGTGCTTTTTGACCACCCTCACCCATTCTAATTTCTACAGTGAACAAGTATAGCTTTTACAATAAGAGAAAAAAAAGGGAATGAAAAGAAAAATGGAGAAGAAAGCATAGGATTGTTGGGATTCTAGGAAAGGAATGAGATGCCTGCTTTTACTCCTTTTGCGGGTGGAGAGGAATTGTCTGGAAAAAGGAGATGAGGGTCTTCATTCCCAGTCATCCAAAGACAAGAAACGACGGGACTCAAGTGTATCCGTTCCTTCAAAAAGCAAGAACAGGACATTGGAAAATGAAAGATGCGTTTGGAGGGAAACCAAATGGAAGAGAAGAGTCTGGGTGGTTTAGGTGTGAATTTCAGAAGCTTTTCCATCTGTGCCTTTAAAACACGCTGAGAATAGTAGCCACCTGTCAGCCCCACGCCTGACTCTAGGAGACAGTGCTACCCCGCGTGGTCCAGAGGCCAAGCTCACCAGCCTGGGAAGAGTCCCCACCGCTAACGCACAAGCCTTACAATCTTAGCATCAGCCATAAGGCTTTACCTGCAAAGTAATGTGTTTATTTCCAGGAACGAGTATGGTGTCTTTACACATTAATAATCATGAGAGAAAGGCAGATAGTCATTTCCTTACTCTCCTCTTCTCTATCTGGATGCAGAAAGGAGGACAGAGACAAAGAGACAGATCAGTCCGGCCCAATATAGTTGCCACTCGCTACACATTCAAAGCTGAGAGTCACCGAGGATTAGTGAGGAAATCATGACTATTTTCCCTAAGAGGCTGCAGCAGGAACAGGCATCAAGGAAAAAAAAAACCTTTTACATGCAATGATAGGTGTGGACGGGACCGTGTGAAAGCTGACAGGCCCTATTACAGTTCCCCCAGGGAGGGGTCCTCTGTGAGCTCCCTCCTGAAAGTCAGTGACAGCTCTTGGAAGGGAACACAGCCGTGAATTATTGCGGACGTCAGGATGCGTGGGGCTCAGTTTCATCTGAAACCCAAAGAGAGAAGGGGAAAACAACAACAGAAGCCAACAATTTGGTGCAGTGGGGCTGCGAGGGGGGAACCCAAGGCATGCAGGCAGCGTTCTTTTTCTGTTTGAAAAAGCACCCAAAAGGGTGGTGTTGACTTGAGACACATCGGGCTTTTTGATTTAGGAATAACACTGAAGAATTAACTTTGATCTGGGCATGACACTCTGGCCACAAGATTCCCAGGGCTTCCTGGCCTCAGGAACATGCATCCTGAGGAGTGAAAAATGTGCATTTATGCTTCCAGCCTCGGGAGGATGACACACAAATGGAATAATGTGGAAAGGTCAGACAGAACCAGGGGAGTGAGCCATCTGCACCAGCAACTGTGGGGCTGTCTGTGGGTGAGCACGAAAGCTGCCTTTCTAGGATCATGGCCTCCGATGTTACGGATGGACCCCAAATATATCTAACTTAATAGTTAATTTTAAATCTAATATCTGGAAATATAGCTCAACAAACATGGAGAAAACATGATCATCTTAGAAAGAAACAATGCCAAAACCACCCCCCCCCACACACACATCCCTTCCATAAACTAGGTCTCCACTAGGTACCCTTTTCAAGCCACAAAAGAACAACATGCAAAGCCTTTTCTCCCTTCATTTTTATAAATTTTCAGATAAAATAAATCTCTAGCTTGGATGTGTGTAAATATAGGTGTGAAGGCAGGTAGGATATGGGTAAATGTTGACTTTGTTTTGTTTTTGTTTTTTGGAAGTTCGTGTGAATACGTGAATAAGCACTTTAATTAATAAGCAATTTAATTAATTACCAGTTTCCAATAGTTGTCATAAAGGCTAACTGGTTAACTCTTTGTAGAACCTCACTGCATCCCTGACGGAAGGATCAACAAGCTGTGATGGAATCACCCAAACTGGTGTATGGATTTATCCTGACTCTCAGCAAGGGGGCCCTTTATTTTGTTCATTCTCTTCCTTGAGCCTCTCACTTCCCACCCTCTGTTCTCATACCTAGCTCTCTGTGTGATCTGGGGCTGCTTCTCATCAGGACTCTGGTCCTCAGTTTCCCCAGCAGGAAAAGGGGGCTTACAGGATGTATCCCACATAGGAGAAGTGTAATGAGAGCATGGTGAGCTCTTGGATGTGAAACATATTTAATGAAAAGAAATTCCCAAATACATGGAATTCTTGTTACTAAAAAATTACTTGCTCTACCCCAGAAGCTCTCTGCCTTTAGCCACAATGTATCTCCCCACAAAAGTACAGCACCATGGGACTTAGCAGGGACACAGCACTTAAGGCAGGCACTGAGTTAGGAAGTGACAGAAACTTTCATATTGAAAAGGTGACAGGAGAAGGGACAGAGTCCCACAGTCCCACAAACCCTTGGGTTTACCTCTCTTTGTATACATGCTCTGTCTACACTGGGGTCCATGGGGAACACATGGACTTCTATGTCTCCTGTGTACTTGTGTGTACATGTGTTGGTGCTTATGTGTTTGGGTCTAGACAGTAAATCCCTTCCAGAGACAGGGAGGGTGATTTTCCATCTTCACCACTGCCAAGGAAGTCCCCAGAGAGCCCTTGCCTGTGCTCTCTCGTGGTTTGCCCATGTGACCTCCAAACAGCATTCTGCCAGAGATAATAGTGGCCCGTTTCCTAACCAACATCAGCGAAACTAACCAACATCAGCAAAACTCAACCATCTGCCTCTGCAGGAATCTGAGATTAACCTGCCTGCCAGACTACTGACTGCAAGGCATTTGCACACAGACTACAGAAATGTGAGTATCCTGTCCCAAAAAAGGAGAAATACAGGAGAAAACCCAGCCCCACCCCACCCTCCACCCCCTTGGTTTACCCTTTCCTAAGTTGAGTCACCTACCACCACACATTCCAAGCATCTTGGTCTGCGTTTTTTTCCACTATAAAATAGCAAGAAAGAGCAGAAAGAGGTTGTTTTGTTCGAGATGAGATGAGAGAGGAGTTGGAGAGAGAGGGCAAGCTACCAGATGATTGTCAAGGTTGGTGCCTCGAGTCAGAGAAGCTGGAAATGCAAAGTGGGGGTTTCTGCATTAGTGTCACTTTGCTTGCTCACAATCAAACTATGGAAAATTTCACTCTCCCGAACCTCATGAAAGGACCAGTGAAACTTACCTGTGGCTGAAATCCTTTGAGGTCACTGGCTGCAAGGTCACTGGCTGTGAGGAGCTGGAAAAGAACAAAGGAGTTTTCCTTAGTGATACTTCTAAAAGTTTGCATACAGTAGCCCCGGGATAACTGATCAGCAATGGACTTACTGTAGCCTAGATCCAAAGCTAAAGAAGCAGAATCACAAAAAGCAAACGTGGTATTTCTGGACTAGGAATCTCGACTCAATGGCCTTCTCATCTTGTGTCCACCACATCTCTGACTTCATCGCCCCCTCTGCTGCCCTCTCCTACCTTCTTTCTATGTGCCACCAATTCTTCTAAGGGCCTTAAATTAGGGATCATGGACTATGCGTGGACTTCAGCAGGTCCATAGACTCCTGAAATTGTAAGTACAGTTACTCATGAGTCTATAGATGTACGGTCACGTGTCACTTAGCAACAACAACATGTTCTGAGAAATGCATCGTTAGGTGATTTCATCGTGCAAACATCACAGAGTGTACTTACGCAAACCTAGATGGTGTAGCCTACTATACACCTAGTCTATATGGTATTAATCTTATAGGACATTCGTCGTATATGTGGTCTGTCGTTGACTGAAATGTCGTTATGTGGCATGTGACTGTATATACTTCCTTAGGGAGAAGGTCCTTGACTTTCTTCCTACTATCAGGGTAATGTAATCTGTGATATCACAAGTTAAAGAGACAGTTAAAGGCCCATGTCTTCTGGAAGGGTTGCTGCTGCTTCTTTTTAAATCAAAGCAGTAAAAATGCCGCTTTCCTCTTTCCAGCTATGTGACTCAGTTTCCTTTTATCCTATGTTGACTTTGATCTCATATACTATTTAGGTGTTCATAGCTTATGCCTCAAACTATCATGTACAATATTACAAGAGTCAAGTTTGTATATTTTCTCTATCTCTATGCTTAATCAATATTAAAGGGTAAAATTAAGGCATTAATATTTGCATCCTCTCCAGAAAGCACTCAATGGGATCATGTGATTAATTAATAAAATAATCACATTCTTTATTGTTGCTCAAAAATGCTGGGAAAGTATGGAATAAAGAGAAAAAGGGCAGATGCTTATTTTGATTCAAGGAGTGTGACTGCTAGCTTTGTTAGGCCTGGAGAGCATTTGCAAAAAAAGAGGGAAGATTTCATGTTTGCTGTAACAATATTTTGTTTGGTTCTAGAAAGAGAGGGAGTCACGCTGGGCTCCAGTGCCTCCAGCCTTCAGAAAAGCTCAACTGGGCTTTTTAGCTTCTCTAAATGACTTTGCCAAAAAGGATGCGTCAAGTGGTGTTACTGCCGGAATAGAGCAGAAAGGAGGTGGAGAATGTAAAAGCTGTACCTTTCTCCCCACACCCAGTCCCGTGGACTGAATTCCCCATGCAGAAGGTCCCCTGGAGAAGGCACACCATCCCTGTAGATAGCCAGGTTAGCCCTTCTGATTGTAAGGAAACAGCCAAGCAACAACCCATTGGGGCACCTGACTAAACACTAAGGGCCAAACATAATCATAAGACTTAGTCCCTGCCTTCAAGGAACCTACAATTTGGTGGAAGGATAAGCCATGTGCATGTCAGTGTGAGCAAAGTGCAATAGAGTGTAAGTGTCAAACCGTGATCATAAGGCAAGAAAAGTCAGCGTGCGGCTGTTGAAATAAGATGGTGTTGGAATGAGCCTTGAAAATGGAAAGGTGGTAGGCTGAGGCGCTTCAGATGGGGCAGCTGGAAGAACAAAGACGGAAAAGGGATTCACCGATCCCAACACACCTCCTTTTGCTTCTACTCATTGCCAGCCCCAGCATGTGTTAAGGAGGAAGGGAGGGCATTATGATAGACTTTCTAGGTCACACAGGTAGTGCATGTATTTGGGATTTAAATCCCAAACTAAATTATCCCAACGCTCATCCTCTTTTTTCTATAACATGATGCCTCTGAATTATAGCACATTGGAAATAATTTGTTGAGGAGACATGGCTTAGGAAAAAAGATGAGTGCCAGACTATTAGTCAATTGAGCCATCAGCAGTAACAGAAAGCATGGGTCCCTATGAATGACCCTTAACTGACCCTTCCTTCTAGACATTATTTTATTTAATTGATAATGACTGTCCTCTCTTCAGATCTTATCAGTACAGCCTAGGCCTCTAAGTTGAGCTGAGTACAGGTTAGGATGGAGCTTGGGACAGAAAGGCTAGAGTGAGGTGTGGGCATGGGAGTGACCTCTGCAAGGACAGGGCGACCAACATGTGTTAGTGTATAGGAATCGAATCTCAAATTCTCCAGGCCCTGGGAGTCCAGTGGGCAGGGACCCTCTACAACCTTATAACAGGGTTCACCAGATAGACGGGCATGGGACCAAAGCATCTAGTTCCTCCTAGTTCTGAGAAGCTGCAAGTGAAAATAAACCACAAAGGTGTTCAAAGCATCTTAACATATGCACTATTCCCTCATATCAGTGGTTTTGGGATTGAGAAATGACAAGATCCACTTGACTGGAAATAGAGATATGGCAGTTTTGGTTATTATGCCTCACACGCCTAGCTCAACAAAGTTAAGATCTGTCCCACCCTCCTTGAAACCTTAAATCCTCTTTCCCTTCTCTTAATAAGGAGCCACATGCATACAATTTAGTTCTTAATAATTTAAAGTTCTGTTTTGTGCTGTTGTATGTATTTCTTATTTCCTTTTTTTCATCTAAGAAGATTGTGCTCAAGAAGACCACGGTTTATATTTTATGTACCTTCTGCATTTCTCAAAGTGTTGAGAAGAGACTGGACGTACAATTAGTCAATAAATACCTGTTGGTCAAATGACTTCCAAGTTAAGTGGGGAATACTATCAAGAGAGAGGTGAGGACTGGAATGACTAACTTACTGAGCCTAGAGAAAAGAAGCGTGAGAGACACCTAGCTTATCCTTCAAGTCAACGAAAGGAAGTGGCACTTGGCACGTAGAGCATTTCCTGCATGAAGTAGGCACTCAAATATTTGAATGAATTTATCAACTCTGACTATGGGAACAAGCTCTTCCCTATCCGCTAGAGGTTTTACGAGAGAATATTGGCTTATACTTCAGCGTAGGAGTCAAAGGTTAAATCGAAGGTAGGACGGTATGAAAGCGAAGGAGGCTGAACAGTGAATGAGCCTACCACCAGAGAGAGAGGGGGATCTCCCCTTCCTATGGATGAAACAATAAAATGTTCAAAGGGTCCTTCGCAGCAGTTCAGACATGTTAGCTTATCTGTTAGTGGGTTGGGGGAGGTAGGGAGGTGGTGTCAAGGATGGTTATCAAGTAATTTCTGAAACTTCTGAATTACTTACCTTGGAGATTCTGAACTATTTCACTCACCATCTAGTGTGCATTTCAGGTGTTATCTGACCTGGGAAACAACCAAAGGCAAGGTTTGTGACCCCCTCTCACAGTGGTTCCCGAAAGAACAGTGTGCAGAAATCTGCCTTCTCTCACCATCCAGCCAGGACTCCCTGCCAGCCTGGCTCCTGGGTTCTAATCACGCTCTAAACCAAACACATGAGCTCTTGGGCAAAACACAAGCCCTGCTCCTTGGTGTCCCTTTGCAAAGCTTTGCCCCTTTCCAAAGCTAGTTATTTCCTAGAAGTCTACACATTCTGCACCCAGGAAAGGAAGAAAGGCCAGACCTCTGCACTGAAGTATGGTAATCAGATGTGGATTAGAAATACAGGACAGGAACTCCTCCTGTATTTCAAAATTTGAAGTCGCAGAGCACCAAGATTCGGACCCCAGATTTCCAGATCCACAGAGTATCAGGACCTGAAGGAGACAGTCAAAGGTTCCTGCATGGATGAGGAAGTCATTGTATCCCCAGGGGGCTCAGGAGCCACCTCTGCTGGGGAGCTGGAGCAAGGGAAGGTGGTGTAGACAGAGACCCCCACTGTGTCCACCTCTCACCCTCCCTTCAACCAGCAGCTCTACTTTTCCCTCTTTCATGGATACAATTTCATTTGGAATCAAATGTTCTACCACTAAAATAAATTTTAAAACCCCAGACTAAGTCCTTACTTTGCAGAAGAAGTTGATAATTGACTTTTTCAAGATCACATTACTAGTTAACAACAGGACTGGGTGGGTGTCTTAACCTCTAGTCCTTCTGCAGAGATGCCCACTAGTGATCATCTCAGTCTTCACAAATCCTATCACCCAGACACGACCAGGTGCTGGCCTTTATCCTGAAGGTGGGATAGATGTGCTCAGAAACTCAGGGGAAACTGAGGCATGGGCAAGAAGAGATGAGCATGGCCCTCCACAGAGCTGCTGCCCTAAAGGGCACTGATCTAGACCCTCTCCAAATCGTCCCCTCTACTCAGACCCTGTCCTCATTCTGTCCCATTGGAAAACCATTCACTGCCCAGAGCAGCTAGCAGTGTGGGGAGGGATCCAAGACAGGGAGGCAGAGAAGGAGGAAAATGAAATCTGCTTTGGCTCTGGGGACTTCAATCACGCTCAAGTTAATGAAAAGGATCCTGCCTTTTCCCAGGATGGCTAAATGTCTGCACTGCTCCCAGCGAGAGGGTTGAGCGGGTGTGGGGAGAAGGGCAGACAGAATTACATTTAAAAGGCAAAGGAAGGAGAAAATTCTTTCATCTCCCTGGTGGAGCTGGGCAGTGTTCCTGGGGCCCTGTCTCAGACCATTCTCATTCCTGACACGTCTTGCTGCTCTCTGGAACAGTCCACATTGAAAATATTAGGTTGATGACCCTGCTTTCCATTTTCGAGGAGCTGCAGTTTCTCTCTTGGCACAAGTTCATATTTTTCCTTTTTTTGTCTCTCCAAGCCTGAGGGGTGGGTTGGGGAGCAAGCAGGATTGGAGGAGGATGAAGGGAGCTGGGGGGCCCTAAGGAGGTGAGAGGAGAAATACCTTCTGCTTCCCACGCACAGACATTCTGCTCTCTGGCTCCTCTTCCACCCTGCTCTCTGAACGGGGTTCTCTCTTTGCTTTCCTCACTAAAAGTCACCCCCAGAACAGCTGCAGAAGCATCAGCTTGTGACCTCCATGGGCCTAGGACTGCCCCTCAAACATCTTCCTTTCCACCTTCTAACTTCTACAGCTTCCAAAGCTTCCCTCAAAGGAGGGAGGAGGCTGCTCCACTTGTCTCCCTATGTTCTTCCGCCCCGGGAACATTCTTTCCCCTCTGCTAGCCCCTTACCAAAAGGACAAGAAGCACATCTGGGTAGGACGGGGCCCAATATATCCCCATCAATCCCTAAGGCTGACACAGGACACACGCATCTGGGAAGGAGGTCACTGACACAAAAGTGGGGGATGTGGGTCACGCTGGACATCTGGCCAGAAGGATCTCAGCCTCATAGACATACAGGTGGAAAACTGAAGTCTGCTTGCCTTGAGATCCTCTATGTCATTTGCTCTTCCCAGATATTTCCTCCTGTGTGGGCCAGAGAAGTAGACGATGGCGTATGAGATGGATGGATAGATGGATGGATGCACAGGTAGGTAGGTAGATAAAGAAACAGAGCAAAGATGGCTTTGGGGAGAATAAATGACCCGTTTTCAAATTGCCCTTAAAGATATCACCCTTGCCTTAATAAGACTTCTACTTAACCTCTTCCTCCCTTCAATCTGTTCTCCTTCCTTTTCCTATTTTGTAGGAAATGGATCTTTTTCTCCTTCTTTATTTTGTGAAGCATCACTGGCTTTTTACTTTGGCTATAGGATGGAACCTGAACCCCATTCTACCCCAACCCCTCAACCCACAAGAAAAGGGATAGTCTATATGGAAGTCAACATCCCAGCCAGATGAGTCAAACATCCAATCATATGTGTGACTGAGGTTGTTAGAAACCAACCAGCCCCACTCTCTACCTTGGCAAAAAGGAAACAGGCCCAGAAAGATTGTGACTTACCCAGTGGAAAATCTGGAACAACAAATCCAATCACATGTATGTAACCCAAACAAAGTTTTAGATGCCCTAACACCGGGGGAATGGGGGATTCTGAAAGGAGAGGGGAGAGTTGCAAGGTAAGTCAGGAGTTAAGACAGAGAAAAGGAAAGAAGGCTAAGGAAGGTTTCCACCAAGCAACAGGCTCTGGAACCACCGACCATGAGTGAGGCCACAGCTCTACCAGGACCACGGACGGACATGTGGAGACTAGAATAAGGGAGGTAAATGGAACCAACAGGTTGCTCCACTTCACAGGGATGATCAATGGAACATTGCTGTACAAAAGGCCATTAGTTAGACTTGGAGGGAGAAAACTCATGTCCTAGCCCTGGTTCTGCCTCTACTCACTATGGGATCTGTTATGGGCTCACTTCACCTCCTTTGGTCTTATTTTACCACCAATAAAATGAATTCTATGTTCCCTCTCACCCCACACTTCTGTCTCACCTCAAGGACGAAACAGACATAAAACAGACTCTCTAGTCTCCTTCTCTCCTCTTTCCCAGCAACTCTCTCCCCAAAACACACACCTCAAGAGATTGTCTACACTGTCTTGAAGAATTCCTCAGCAGAAGGATAGAAGGGAGGCCAAGGAGGTCGTCCTGTACGGTGTCTTCATTATTGGTGTGCCAATAGGAATTTAGACAGATGATCACTCACACTGCTACACAGGTTCACCACCCCAGTAAGACTGCAGTCACATCCACACCTGAGTGAAAGGTACACAGTCTTACAGTTCAAAAGGCATTAGTTCTAACTGCCAAGGTATTTGGGGTGGGTGGTGCAGAGGCCAAGCAGCCAGCTTCCCACCAGCCTATGAAGCAAGTTACACACTTGAAGATGCCACCCTAGCCGGGCTGAGTGTCCTTTAGTTACATCCTCTCAGCCTCGTGGAATTTCAAAGGTTAAACCTGAAACCACTGACAACTCAGTCCAGTCCTAGCTTCGGGCTGTCTTCCCAAAGAGCAACAAGGATGATTAATAATAACTGAATATAACTCCAAGCAAGCCTAGTCTTGATTGCTTATATTTTTCTTTTGTTATTTTTTAAATGATGGGGTTCTAATATTTACAGGCACGATCTGTAACACATTCCCCTAGATATGCAGCCAAAAGAGCTTTTATATATTTTTTTAAAGATCCCATGCGTAACCTTGTACATGTAACCCATGCTCTTATGGTGGTGTGTATATTCGGTTGCTGTCCAAGTCACAGCTATTTCAGCTTCACGGTGGGAATGCCTTTAATCCTTTTTCTTGCAGATTAGAGCTGTAACTACCAAGACCTAATGAAAGAAGAGGGCTCTGAATGCCCTAAGCTAGAACTCACTAAGACAATGCGTCTTGTTTTATGTTATTTGAACCTAGCGAACTTACAGAAGCTCGTCCTCGCCTTTTTGAATCTCCTAGTAGAATTCTTTTTAAATGTCTTGTTCCTCAGATCAAGACAACTGGATTTCATGGAAGGTATCTTGTGTGGTGTAGGGTGGAAAGTTTACAAAGGCAAACCTGGTATAAACAGGTAGTGTGGATGTTCATATGCCCATTTATTATTTCGGTAAAAAGTAGCTCAAGAGGGTTAATTCGTTTCTGAAGTTACACAATTAGTAGGTGGTAGAATGGCATTGGAGCCTGGTTTGGAGACTCGTGTTCTTTTTCACTACATCATAACCTTCTATGAGCCCCCCCGGCTATTTTTGGAATGTGCATTATTAGAGGTTCTATCAGGGCCTCCATGAGGCTTCTGACACTTAAAAATAAACCATGCTGGGGCCAGCCCGGTGGTGTAGTGGTTAAGTTCGTGCACTCTGCTTAGGCGGCCCAGGGTTCACGGGTTTGGATCCCAGGCGCAGATGTGCACACCCCTCATCAAGCCATGCTGTGGCAGCATCCCACATATAAGGTGGAGGAAGATGGGCACAGATGTTGGCTCAGGGCCAATCTTCCTCAGCAAAAAAAGAGAAAGATTGGCAATGGATGTTAGCTCATGGCCAATCTCCCTCACCAAAAAAATAAATAAATAAATAAAATGCTTATAAAACAGTGGTTTCAAACTGTACCCTAAGGAGCTCTGGCTTCCACAGAAGGGTCTTGGGGATAGTGAGGTGGGTGAGAGGAGCTGAGGTGGGGAGTTCCAGGCCCCAATGCCATTTTATCCAGAATAGCACAATTTTTATTGGTATTTTATATTGGACTTCCTTGTTAAGATCTATTTGATTTAAAGCTTTATAAAAAAATAAATTTTGAAAACTCATATATTAAAAGAGAAGGTCCTACATAGGTTAGCAAGCCATTCCCAGTACTAACAGAATATTCCTGGAGAAAGAGAATTAACCAGCTCATCTCTTTAAAGATGCTAAGATAGTCAACACTTACTAGGACCAGAATGGCTGCATGACCAGACTTCATTTTAAGAACACTGTCTTTAGTACTTGCCATGAGTTACTCATCAGGAAAATGTTTTCTCTTCCATTCTTTACACTGTCTGCAGACAGTGATGTCTGCTCTCTTCACCTCAAGTTCAGCAAGCTACACGCTTAAGAAAGCATAACTAATTTACCAGGAAAGGAAAGAGCTAAAGATATGTTGCTTCTCAAGAGCTCAATCTGGGCTGTAGGGCCTTTCTTTCAAATAAAATGAAGAAATCACATTGCAAGCATCTGTGGGCTGTTTCCCAAGTCCGTAAAGGGCCGATAAAGGAGGTTCCCCTCACTGAACATATGCCAAGCAAAGCTGGATGCTGAGGGAAAATCCATCCTCGTCTCCTTCTTCTCATCATTTACTGAATTTCTGCTTAGAACTGACCAGATGATCTGCTCACTTGGCTCCAGGACTAGTATTAAAGCTTTCTAATGCATCCCCTTGGCGAATCCCAGGAAATTGATTTACACCCATAGGCTCACTCAGCAGCAGAGAATGGAAAAGTCAGAAGGTGCTTGCTTCGAAGTGTCTGAGCACTGCAGTCAAAAGCTCTGCTCCTCAGCTCAGGGGAGCCAATTTGGCTGAGAATCTGGGTCCCTCGGGCCAAATCTGGAGAAATTAATCACAAATACAGGTGAATATCTAAAAGGGGTAATGTCAAGCTGGACCCAGTGATAGCTCAACCTGGTAGCTGCAGGAAGGTGCAGCTTTCGTGAGCCTCGGGTAAAATAGAAGAAGCTCCTCCAGAAAGTGTACCCTGAACTCTTGGCAATTATAATATGAAAAATCATTGATTTTTTCAGGACCTACTTTTGCCTGTTGTTGTACCAGGTAGATGCGTTAACTCTATTATCCCTCTTACTTTTCACATTATCAATGCAGGATAGTATTATTTTTACCAGTTCATGTTGAGCAAACTGAGGCTCATATTGGTGAAATAATCCACCCAGGGTGATGGAGGCAAAAAGTGGCAGAATTGGAATTTGAACACAGATCTGAATCATGACAAGTCCAGTCCTCCGTCTAGAGCATCCAGAACCCCCGCAGGAATCCCTAAAAACAATGGTGCTTTCTCCCTCCCTACTCTGTCAGGGAGTGATCCTTAGCCTCAGCAGTGTTGTTACCACTGCCAGCTGTGCCTCAGATGGCCCACCACGCAGACAGGTGCCAGGCTTCCTATCAGCCCCAGGCAGCCTCACAGCATAGGTATCTAAGGTTAAGATCCTATTATCTTGATCTTCCTCTCAAATATCTCTGAACTCAGGGCCAGCCCCGTGGTGTAGTGGCTGGGTTTGTGCACTCCACTTCGGCAACCCAGGGTTCATGGGCCCGGATTCCGGGCACGGACCTACACACTGCTCATCAAGCCACGCTGTGGCAGCGTCCCACATACAAAATAGAGGAAGATTGGCACAGTTGTTAGCTCAGGGACAATCTTCCTCAAGCAAAAAGAGGAGGATTGGCAATAGATGTTAGCTCAGGACCAATCTTCCTCACCAAAAAAAAAAAAAAATTCTCTGAACTCAAGTTGACTTTTTTCAAAGGAGCTTCATTCCTGAATCCTGGCTGACCAAGGACTCATTAGAGTCTGCACTGCACACTGTACACTGCCACAAAGATTGTTCATCATCACGTGGCTCTTTTCTCCCTAACCAGTTACCTCCTCTCTCTCCCTTCTTTCTTTCCTTCTTCCCTTCTTCCCTTCGATCTAATAAGAGCACACCAACTTCCAGGCACCATCACAGATTCTGGAAATCCCCATAAACTACTAAATGCTTTCCAGGGGTCAGCTCATCTCATTAAATCCTCTCAAGAACCTCACAGGGCAGCACTAGGAGTATACCCATTTTCCAAATGAGAAAGTAGAAACTTGGCTACAGGGCCGGCCCTGTGGCTTGGTGGTTAAGTGTGCGCGCTGCAATGCTGGTGGCCCGGGTTCGGATCCCGGGTGCGCATCGAGGCACCACTTCTCCGTCCATCCTGAGGCCGAGTCCCACATACAGCAACTAGAAGGATGTGCAGCTATGACATACAACTATCTACTGGGGCTTTGGGGGGAAAAAATAAAATGAATAAAATCTTTAAAAAAAAAAAAAAAGACACTTGGCTACATTAAATGACTTATTCAAAGTCACAAGATAGTAACTGACCCAGAGAACACACTCAATTCCATCTGAAACCTAAGCCTATGTTCAGTCTTAACTACTCCATGTGTATGGCACTGCCAGGAATCTAAACGTTGTCATGGGTAACCTCATCCCACCTAGAAAAGATCTCTGCCCTTTAGAGACATGAGCTAAGACAAAATGAGGCAGGCATTTATTAAAAAAAGGATAACCAATAATGGGAAGAAGATAGTTGCATCTCAAGGAAGAATAATATCATTATGATCATATAAGTGGGCACCTTGAATAATACAGAAAATTGGGAAATCTCAAGTAAGCCATCTCTGTTACTACAGGCATGAAACATGCTATTATGTCATCTTCAAATCCAACATAGCATGAGAACTAGAAGGAGCACAGGTCGTATGGACGGTTTTGCGCCTGACAGAATAAAGGAGCAGGACGGTGGGAGGTAAGATCTTCGTCAAAGATACAGAAGTGAAACCTGAGTTCTTCCTCTCATTTGCAAGAAACAACCTTCACAAAACTAAACATTTAAAAGAGTCTTTTTCTACCAAATACCCCTGCTTATGGTTTTCATCAGAAAGGTTACTAAGTATTTTGAAAGAAGTAAGATCAAGTTATTTGCTTATTTATTTGAATTAACCAAGTGGAACGTGCTTGTTTACATGCTTTGCTACTGGTTGAAACAAAAATATCTTTGCATCGCTATTTGAAAACTGTTTGCACCATCAATGTGTAATCTCTTCCACAGAAGACCCTGCTCTTGCCTTAGTGTTACAGGCATTGTAAGTGCTGAGTACTTGGTCCTGCCACTTGCTAGGAGGGAAGTTCTTTAAGGACCAAGATATCTGGCTGTTTCCAAAATGATTCTTCACTATTGAAGATATTCTACAGGGTCTGCCACAGCTTCTAAAAATATTCCCTGGTATATTCAGCAAACAAACACCCTCGGAAAACAGGACTGGATTCCTAGCACAACTTTGAAGGAGCATGGCTCTTGGAACATGTATCTGGCACTTTGTTAAAAATCTGCCCCTCTGTTATTTCAGACCAGACTTCTGGAAACATCTGGTTTACCAGTAACTCTTTTTTGCTGGAGTTTGTATGTATCTGTCTATTTTACACAGTCCTGCCTCAACTACAGTTTGCTAAAAATGGTCTCTTGTGATTTCATTCTCAAGAACAAATTCACCTCATAGAGGTACCTGGAAATTGACGTTTCCTTCTTATCAGAATGGCTCAGCCAAATGTGGATTATGTCTCCCTGGACCTCTTCCCCAAATAAGACATCCTTGAATTGTTCTTCCTAAAATCACGTGTGCCTGCCTCACATTCTACCCATTTTTGGACAAACCTGCCCAGAATTTCTGGCTGGCTCATTCAGGGGACATCTCTATACATTGCCCACTGAGACTGAGCAACATAAATGTAAAACACAGATGCTATATCAGCAGGACTGGAAGTAGCTGCTAACTCAGCCTGAGACCCCTTGAGTAACCACGTGCTAAGCCCTTTATTTATAGCACAGACGAAGGGCCCACCACAGGAACTGGTGATGTTCACTTTTGCAGCCACATCGGCAATTCACTGCTAGTGTGACCTTGGGCAAGTCACATCCCTGCTCGGCCCTTCGTATCCCCCACCTCTGACAGGAGGAACTCTGTGACCACCTCATGATCTGACAGCCTGTGAATCTGGGAAAAGCGATGGATGGCCCTGCCACTCACCAAAGACATTATCAGGCTTCACACAAACTGTCTATTACTAGTTAGCTATCATAGCAAAAACGGTGGAGTGGCAGGACATAAGGAGAAGTAGGGCCCTGGGCAAAACTGAGAAGTCAGCAAAGTCTAAGTGTATCCTTAGGAAGATCTTTGCCCTCCATCTCTCACTGGTCTTTCAGAGAGTAAGAGGTCTGATTTCTCTCCACATCCCTTCCTAGTCAAACCTGGTTTTAGGGAAGTAGTCACTATCAATCAATTACACCACAATCACTATTTTCAGCATAGCTATTCGCTGTGCTTTACTTCTAATCAGGCAAGAAAAATTAGAGTCCCCATGTCTCTTGATAAAAAGAAATTCCAGATCTGTAGCAAAGAATAAAGGTGAGAGAGGCCCACAATTTGGAGGGTAGAGGGCCCACTGCTACATGGGGAGTTATATGAAGCAAGCCTGAGTCTGGGATAGAAAAGGGGCAAGAGGGTAGGAAGCCATATCTAGCTGTGTCCAGCCACATACTTCGCCATATCTAAATGAAAGCCATGTGAGTGGCAACAGCAGTGGCCCAATCTCTCCAGTCACCCTAAGGCTTTCCTTGACCTCATGGGATATTAACAAGCATCCTAATTCTAAGACACACAAGCTTATTTCCACATAAAATTCAAAACAATTTGACAATAGGGCTGTCTCTTAATTGTTTACCCTCTGTAATTGATTGGGTGCAAAACGACAGGTGTTCTTCATTACCGAGTCACAGGGTATGTTGCCCTATTTCAAGGAATAAAATGTTTTTATTATAACAAGAATGGTGAAATATGAGATTGTTAAAATACCTTTACTCCCTAGACCTAAAAACATTTCAAATGATGATCTCATTTAATCATCCCAATGACAATGAAAAACAGGTAGGGACAGAAACTATCCTGTTTGTTTGAGAGATGGAGGAAATGAGGCAAAAAAATCAGTCAATGACTTGCCCAGGGACATGCTCTTGGCTGTAGAAGTCTTAGTGCGGACGGGATCTTGGGGGGTGATTATCTAGACCAGCTCTGCTCTGATGCAGGGATTCCCTTCTCCGACATCTCTGACAGATGGACACCCAGCTTGAACAGTTCTGAGGAAGTGGCACTTGCTATTTTAGTGCCACAGCAATAGCCTTCAGCAAGTTCTACCTTTACTCAGTTGAAATCTGCCTCACTGAAACTCATCCTTCTAGTTCTGAGGAAGACAAACTAATTGCTTTTTTACTGCCATTATCTTCCTGTTAAATAGGGAATGTGAACCCCATTTTACAGATGAGGAAACAGACAGACTAAGCAACACACTCCAAGCCCGCACCCCAAGTTTGAGCCAGATACCAAACCCAGAGGGTTTCAGACTCATCCTCTCCCATCTATTGTCCAGTCCTGCCCATGCGCACACACTACAGCATGCTTAGTCTTCCTGCCACTGGCATCGCTGATACTTTTGATGACAGGTGTAGTATCCACACATCCCCAGGCGGGATACCCAAGTGCTTTCAACTGTTCTTCCCTGGATACAGCTCCCAGTTTCATCACCATCCAGCATATAAAAGCCTCCCTCAAAAAAAGTGCTCTCAGATCTGACCACACTGTACCTGTGGGAGGAGTAACTGATACTAACCGGTCTTGTGTTGTCAAATCTTTAACAACTGAATCTTGGAGGAAAAAAAGGTCTGATGTAAGGCATTTGCTAATTTCCATAGTGGAAATACTTCCACAGTTTTAAGCCACCAACCTGAAGTCACTGACTGTAGAGGTGGGAATACATGTGCCCAGCAGCCTATCTGCCTAAGAACAATACCAACTGGACTGGAACTCAGGCCAGGTGACGTGTATGAAATGGAACATTCCGACAAGCTCAGAAATTAAATGTCTTCTGTGCAAATCTGGGTGTGCAGTAAGCCAGGCTTTTGAATGCAGTAAATGTGAAGGATGCCAATAGTCATTCCATAAATTCATTCAATAAATATTTATTTTTCTAGGAATTGGGGATATAATAGTAAAAAAACAAAGTCCCTGCTTTCAGTGAGACAGACAATAAAGTAAAATGATAACAACAATAATATTAATAATGATATAACCTGTCAATTGTAGTTGGGGTGGTGTAGGCATGTTTGTAACCCATGAGCATCTTGGTGTGGCTGAGAACTGAGAGCTTCGATGCAGAACATTAAGCACACAGAGGGTCTGTGGGCTTATGTGCCGCCTGCCCTGGTTAGAGCACGAGGTACGCTGAGGACGTCCTCGGCAAGGAGACTGAAAGGTGTTTGGGATTTACCCACCTTGGAGTCCACACTGAGAAATCTGCACTATCTGGAACTCAAGATGTGCCTGAGGAAATCCCAGACAAATGCAGTGAATCTGCTCGCTATAGACTGAATATTTGTGTCATCCCAAAATTCATATGTTAAATCTTAACTCCCAATGTGATGGTATTTGGAGGCAGGGCTTTGGGAGGTGATTAGGTCATGAGGGTGCAGCCCTCATGAACGGGATTAATGCCCTGATAAAGGAGACCTCAGAGAGCTCCCTTGCCGCTCCCTCCATGTGAGGACACTGGGAGAAGACGGCCATTTATGAACCAGGAAGCGAGCTCTCACCAGACACCAAGTCAGCCGGCACCTTGATCTTGGACTCCTCAGCCTCCAGAACTATAGGAAATAAATTTTTGTTGTTTGTAAGCCACCTAGCCTATGGTATTTTGTTACAGCAGCTTAACAGACTAAGACAGTGCTGAACCCGGACCTATGTCATCTCTATCCTGGTTGAATTTGTTAGATGTGAGCTTGTTTACACCTGTAGACTGAGTCCTCCCTCTTGTCTGCTTGCTCTCCTCATGTCTAAATGTCAACTTTCTCTTATTGAGCCCCTGTGAGTGCCAAGCATCGTGCTGCATTCTGAGGATACATCAATGAACAAATAAGATATAGTCCTTGCCATCAGGGAACCCAAGAGTCTAACTGGGGAGACAGCATTATTTTTGAATAACAAAAATAAGTGTAATGTAGAGTTGTGATAAGGTCAAGGAAAAAAAATGAGAAAAAAAGTATGAGTTTGCCATAAGAGTTAATGGAGAAAGGCCAGACTTGGAATTTGGGGCTGGGCAAGGAAGGCTTTCCCAAGGAAGCAACAATTAAGCTGAGCCCCGAAGGATGAGCAGAAGTTGCTAGGAAGAGAGTTGTGGGAAAGGTACTTCAAGGAGATGGAACATCATGCTCAGAGGCCTCAAGCAGGAAAATTATTTGCAAATTGGAAAGGCCCTTACGATCTGCAACATGAAAAGGAAGCTAGATTGAAGTTAGGACTCTGGAATTCTAATCCAAATCCTGTCATTACTTAGTGCTATGACCTTGTTCTAGTCACTTCTCATCCCTAGAGCTCAGTGTATTCTCCTGTGAAGTGGAAATGCAGCTAGGCAATGTACTCTGCAAAGGAATACATGCTTGACAGTCCACCAGATTCAAGTTCAGCTGCTAACTCTTTCTAGCAGCTTCATCTTGAGCCTGTATTTTCTCATCCACACAAGATGAGTAACATTGGATACCTGATAGGGATGTTTGGATGATGAAATATACGCCTGTAAGGAACCTAAAGGTCAGTGCTTCATAAATGTGAGTTGCACCCTCTTCCTTAGATCTTTCAGAGGTGCAGGGAGGCTCGAGTTGGACCACTTAAATGGGATAACGGGGAGAGTGTGCTGTACCACATCAACAGAGGGGATGGTTAGCACCAGACTTTGCACCCTTCCTCTCCCTTACCTGCCCTCAAGCTCATGACCTTCTGAAGTCCTTTCATGTGGGAGGGTTGTGGGCAATGTGGAGGGACTTTGGCCATGGCTTTGTTGTGGCTGGGTTTTAAGTGGCCAGCTCAGCATAAGGTTGACAACTTGCCTTCCCGGGCTGAAAGCGAGGATGGGCAGGAGGTGGTTGGAAATGCTGGCTCTTCTGTGGAAGCTTTTATTAGAAACAGGGGATTCCCCATTGCTCTTTGAAACTCTTTTGGCCAAACATGAACTGTCCCAAGGTCAAATTTATTAGTGCATCTAATGGCCCGGAGAACTCTTGGCTTTGGTGCTGAATCCCTCTTATCGCCCTTCCCTCCCCTGAGCCTTGCAATTGGGCCAAGGCAGCTGCTCATACCCCACCAACCCCAGAGTGGTTCACTCTATATACAAAAATAGACACACACAGGCGGTCACTGCTTTCATGGGGCCATCGTCAGAAACTAGATATACTCAAGACATTCTCCAATGAGGGGAAAGAGGAGCTTGTAGTTGATTACATGGCAGAATGACAGAACTTGGGCTGGTCCCCAAAGATCCAGCATGGATACACAAAGGCACTTAGAATTTCAGCTTCCTTATTTCTGAAAGAGGTCTAAAAATCCTGGCTAGCTCACAGGATTTGTGGGAAAATAAAATAGGACGGGGGGCCATGAATGTCTTTTATGCTTGTTATAGAAATGAAGGATATTATTGACGACATTATTATTTCTACTTCCCCTGATAAGCCAAATGACCATATATGGGGCACGGTTAGGGGAGAGGGGGGCACTGGACCTTTGTGGATCTGGCTGCTCCTGAGTTAGACACAGGATTCGTCTCAGTAGAGCAGCTGCTGTTTAACCCCTGGCTCCACGCCTTGCCTCGTGGGAATACGGAAGGAGCAGGCAGAATTTCCTGCAGCAATGGTGAAGAACATGGTGAATGACTGGCAAGGGGCACTGCATGCAGGGTGGCCATGGGGAATATCTCGAATGAGGCTGAGGGTGCCGCCAAGGCTAGCTGAAGGCAGGGCTTATGTGAGTTGCCTCGGTTTCTCTTCTGTCTCTGAGCAGTGCCCTCTGCCCAGAGATGCCTCTGAAGGAGGGAAAATGGGGGTTGGGCAGGGCCGATGGCTGCAGCCTCCCAGCCTGTGCCTGTGCATCTCATTATTGAGCGGGCCTGAATCAAAGCAGCCTTGTGCAGCTGCTGTCCCATTTAATCCATTCGTAATCAAAAGTGATTAGCATGGATGCCTCGGTGCTGAGGTTATTGTGTGTGTGTGCGATCAAAGCTCTGGCTCCTGCCCACTTCCCAGAGCTGCCTGCACCTGGGAGGGCATGGAAGGCCATGAGCCTGGGGCATGGGGTGGCCAGCAGTCCCTGGCAGTCCGATGAAGTGTGAGTTCCCTGAGCAGAACCCGGGAGCAGCAAGTGCAACCTCACTTGCACGAGGCTCAGAAGCCTCGGGGAGGTACCCGGGGGAGGCCCATCGCCCAGGTTTCCCCTTTGGAGGCTGGCATTTCCAGCTTAGAGACTTGAGGGAGCAGGTGGAGCCAGGTGCGCTGAAGGCAAGTAGGGCTCATTCAATGTTACTTAGACTCATGAAGGATTCCTAAACGCCCTCATTTTACAGAAGATGACACTGAGACCCAGAAAAAGGAAGCATATTATATGCCTGGCAGGGGTGTGTGTGTGTGTGTGCACGTGTGCGTGCGTGTGTGTGTGTGTCAAGGGAAGAAAAGAGAGAGGGGAAGCGGGAAGAGGCCAGGAGAGAGGATGGGACAAATGAAGTTGTCCCCAAGGGATGCACAGCTGGTAAGGGGACCTTGCAGGCTGAGAGAAGAAAGAACTCTATAGCTAAGGAAGCAAAGCCAGAAGAGCTAAGGAATCAAGATGTTCCCACCTTTAATAGTTTCTATATTCCTTCCCACACACCAGCTCTGGTAACTTTCTGAGCCACATCTCCCTTTTTTAGAGAAATCCCAGCCGAAATCTCTTCCTCTATTTATAAATTCTGCCTGAGTAAAGCTTGATATCTCACTTCTCTCTGGCAGTCCAGATTATGAACATCATTAAGATCCAAAGGAAGACTCAACTATTTCAAGAAGCTTTCTTGGACTTCCCTTCTCTCAACTGTTCTATGATGTTCTATCTGTACTACTCATTTGACACTTAGCATGCATTGTCCTTCTGATAGCTCCTGGTTGACAGGGAATAAATCCTTTGACCCTTGGATGATGACAATGAAGACATCGAAGATGACGACAATGAATGTATGAACGCTGCTCCATCAGCTAGACAAAAGCCCCTAAGGGCAGCTGTTGTGTAGTGCACTTTGGGACACCCGTCGACACCCTGGGGTTGAACAGGTCTTGAGTCTTTGACAGGAGACTGGGAGCTCCTTGAGGGCAGAGCTGGACATTTGTGACTGCCTCTGTCTCCGGGACCACACACAGTCCTCGGATATAGTAGACCAGTAACAAGAATCTGCCGAAGGGTGGATGAAATACAAAGAGTTCTGCAGGAACATGTCCTGTGATTTCATTTTGACATGGTCAGTGAGGCTGTTTAGAGGTGCTCCATTTCCACCAAAACTTCTGAACCATTCTCAATGGGCTGCAGAAAGGAAAAGAACAGGGGATATGGGGCAAATGGGGGAAACAAGCCAGGAAGCTGCTTCTTTACAAAAAGAGTTTCCTAGAGCAAAGAAGTTGGGAGCTCCTCACTTCCATCCCTGATAAAAGAAACGACCTGGGCCTAATTACTGGTTTGTATACATGACTTGGGTGCATGGCGATACTGTGTGGGACTGGTCCCTTGGAGCTACGGCAGATTCTAATCTCCCCATATAGAGAAGAGTCTTTTGGGAGTTGCATGCATTTTTTAGATCGCAATGGGTGCCTGGGCTACAAATTCCATGGTGCATCATGAGCTAATGCTACAGTTTTCATCACTGATTTAGGGGATTAAGGAGCATCCCAAATCCAATTTGTGTACAACATTGTGGGGCCCTTCACACCAAGAATGATCAAGTTTGGGAGGTGAGAGCTAAGCGGGAAGATTTAGGGGCAATTTAGAAACATTTACTATAGAACCCAATACTAAGAGAACTAATCTTTCTCTTGCTGAGTTCAACGTCATGTTGGAAGATAATCGAATACTCCAAAGGTATAAATAATAAATAATTACCCAGCACAGAATGGGTAACAGATGGTAATAACTAACCTTTATTTAATAAGCTTTCACATGTACTGGGTGCTTCATACAAATCTCATTTATTTCTCACAACAATTTCTCTGAGTAGGCATTAGTAATCCCATTTTGAAGATAAAGAACCTGGGGTTCAGCAAGGTTAAGCCATTTGCCCAGACCACAGGGTTAGAAAGTGACTGAGGTGGGACCTGAACTCCTCTCTCTCTGATCCTGCAGCCTGTGCACTCTTCCCCATGGCCTTCACCACCTCTGGCTCAGTCCCACTGGAGAGGCTGAGACTGATGCATTAGAGCCATGTAACCCGCGCAGAGCCCAGGCACCACTGCAGCCACCTCACCTCTCTACTCGCTCACACTTCAGTGCCTTGCCAATAGGCAAACCATTCCAGACTCATACTGCTGGATGAAACATTAGAGCACATTCAAATCAAATCCTCTCATTTTACAGATTAGTGAGTTGAAGCTCTAAAAGGTTAATCACCTGCTCAGCACTACAATGCTAGTTTGTGACAGGCCCAGGCTTAAAACCCAAGTCTCTAACTCTCAGTTCAGTGCCATTTTTAGTGAGTCATGGTATCTGAGAATAGAACAGCGGATGGAAAGCAGGAACATGGGGGTATCTGTCTTTTTGGCACTGGCATTGCAAGGACAATATTCTACTTAAAATGCCCAGAGATATTTTACTAATATGTTGCCAACAGGGGCACACAGGGCCTGTACAAATCTCCTCCTCCCGGCAGCAGATCGGGGTGACTCCGGCACACGCATCCATTCAAGACATAGTGTGTTATATCCACATGGCCTTTACAACGCTTCAGTCCAGAAACTTGCAATGCATGCAGGAGATTGGGGAGAGCAGGTGGAGATTTTCTTCCCTGATTTTTGAGAATCCACAATTTCAGCTTAATTTGTAATAGATAGTGAGAGTAAAGAAACTGACAACAGGGCCATCAGCTATTCTGTTAGTAACACTTCAGGCCATGGCACTTCAACAGGAGTCGAGCCAGCTGTCCAATGCACAAAACGACCGTTGGCCCCATCCTTGGTAAAATGTAATTCTGTTCACACCGCTTTCTGTCTGGGGGGAGTTAGAAACCAGAGCTTCCAGAATAATCAGAAAGCTTCCTAATGACAAAGCTCAAACAAGCGGAGATTACGCATCGTCAGAAATGTAATCTGCGACTCCTCTCATCAGTTTCCTTGTGTTTGCATTTTTTAAACCACCTCTTCAGGAAGAAATGAGACTGTTGGAGGCTCTCCCTGTTCTTGCACCTAGAGATGCATTTATCTTCTTCCTCTTAAATGCCAGGGGAAAAATTAGAATGTGGTGAGTTCAGAGGCCTTCTAGTTTTGTGACTTCTAGCTCATAATGTGTGTATACATGTCTTTTCTAGACACATAATCAAATGTGAATTAACTTTGTGTACATTCTATATGAGCAGACAGCTTCTCTGCCTGCTACTTCCCAGCTTTTGTTGGTAATTCCATAGAGAGGGCACAGACCCACGTGTGCTGTTCTGCCGTGGAATACTTACAATGCTCACTGCACCCATGCTCCAATACTCTTTGGTGGCTTTCCATCATTTCTAATAATATCAGCAATCCTTACCATGGCCTTCAAGGCTCCCCCAAAACTGGTGGAGCTCTGCCTACCTCTCCACTCTTATTCTCCCATCCCCTGGACCACTGGCTCACTCAGCTCCAACCGCAATGGACTCCCTGTTCTTCTTTTTATACAGTAGTTTGCAATCCTAGTTAGTTGTACTATAGAATCACCTGGTGAGTTTTACACACACACACACACACACACACACACACACACACACACACTCTCCAGAGATTTTAATTTAATATATTCAGGGGGAAGTCTGACTAAGTGAGCTTTATTAGAGTTTCCAGGGTGATTATATGTTGAGCCAGGGTTGAGGACTAAGGCTTTTGCAGCTGCTCTTCTCTCTATCTGGAATCTTCTGTCCTGGGACACCTGCATGCTCCCTCCCTAACTTCATGCAGGTCATGAGGTGTATGTATAGGAGAGGCCTTCCCTGGCTGGTCTTTCCACATCACTACTTTTTCCTCTCCTCCATCACACTCCATCCTCTGGACCTGTTTTATCTTTCTTTGTACATTTAGTGCTGTCTGACATTTTATTATATATTTGTTAACTTGTTTATCATCTGTCTCCCTTCTCCTACCCACTGTCCCATCCCACTGCACTGTAAGTTCCTGAAGTGCAGAGACTTGTCTTGTTTTACTCACCACTCGATCCCAACGGTGCCTGGCAGATTGGAGGGGCTCAATAAGGATTTTTTGAACAAAGTGGTGCATGAATATCTCTGCTCCACCATCAAGAGGGCTCTGCTTTGTGCTCCCAGCACTGGAGATGGGTTTGCATCAAGCCATTGTTGCTTCATCACACAACTGCAGGCCAAGTTTGGACTTTCAGCCAATAGAACTGTGTACCCACTGAGAGGTGACCTGGACTATTAGCTCAGTTCACTCATCCTGGAAGTCACAGAGCAGAGGATGGAGATGCTAATGTGATAAATGACCATGCAGGCGCCATGGCAGAACTGTGTAAGGCACTAGGCAAACAGGTGTGGCCTGAGTGGCTTCTGGCTGGGGCTGTCTCCTTTGGAAAACAGGAGGCCTTAGAAGTGGAGAAGCAGGACTCGGATTATTGAACAGATCCTACAAACATCATGTAGATTGGGACCCTAACCTACGTCCTTCTATCACTCAGTGTTACACCTATTCTTAACCTCTCCCCACAGCGCTCCCAACTCTAACATCAGTTATGGGTTATGTATTTTTTTTTTTTAAAGATTTTATTTATTTTATTTTTCCCCCCAAAGCCCCAGTGGATAGTTGTATGTCGTAGCTGCACATCTTTCTAGTTGCTGTATGCGGGACTCGGCCTCAGGATGAACGGAGAAGTGGTGCCTCGATGCGCACCCGGGATCCGAACCCGGGCCACCAGCATCGCAGCGCGCGCACTTAACCACCAAGCCACAGGGCCGGCCCAATGGGTTATGTTTTGAGATCTCTTTAGAATGTCAGTCTAGCTTTGATTCTGGTGTATAAATGAGAACCCAGTACAGTCATTTCAGTTAAGTTCCTTTGAGTGACAGGATTGCTCCTGTCATCATAGAGTTCTCTGGAAAGGACAGCACCTTTCATGAGCTCTCAGCCATAGCCCCATGTGGAAAAGCTCTACACAAGGTAGGGAGATGGTAATGGTCATTGAGACTCATTCAATTTATTGACGTGGGAAAGTAGAGACTAGAGTGGATTTTGACTGAAATTTCCAGAGTATTGATGAAATAGCTAATTGGAGAAGTTAGGATTAATCAATATCTTTAGGGATAGACATCCTAATCACACTAGGCTGTGAGAGATTCCTCTAGAATGTGGACTTGGTCGTTCAACAAACATTTCCTGAGCAGTTACTGTGTGTAAGAGCGAATGGGGTGTCTGCGGGCCGGGCACCTCACCATTTCTTGCTCATAGTGCTCAAGCCCTAGCTGTGCCTAATCACCTGAGATATTTTTTTTTAACATATAAGGCTCAGATATTTCAATTCACAAGGTTCAGAATGAGGCTGGGCACATATTGTATGATTCCATCTAATAGGAAATGTCTGGAATAGGCAAATCCATAGAGACACAAAGTAGATTAGCTGTGTCCAAGGGCTGGGATGCAGGGGAGGGGAAACAGAGAGTGACTGCTAACGGGTATGTGTTTCTTTTTGGGGAGATGAAAATGTTCTGGAATTAGATAGTTGTCATGGCTGCATAACTTTATAATATGCTAAAACCACTGAACTGTACACTTTCAAAAGGTAAATTTTACAGTATGTGAATTATATCTCAATTAAAAAAGGATGCTATGGAAGCATGCAACTTAAAATAATGAAGGAATAGGACTGGGCATCTAAATTTTTAAAACATTCCATACATGTTTAGGAAGCACAGCCAGGGTTGAGATCCACTCTGCTCAGTCCCTCAATCATTTCAAAAGAGACTGCAGCAGATTAAGGGTTAAGTTCTCCAGGGCAACAGGCAAGAATGTGTTTCTGTAAATGCTGAACGTGAGGAGCCCTGAGTTTCCAGGTGGAGGGTCAGGGAGGCTCATGTTCTCAGGCACCTCCAGGCGTCCCATAGGCTTGGCACTGGGGACACAAGAAAAGCCAAATTCAGATGCAGCTTTGCACAAAGCTGGATGATCTCTTCTCATTTACTCTAGGAAGAAGTGTTGCTGCCAACAACAGGCGGTGCAACTTGAAGATCTTGACTGAATTTATGCATGCCACCCCCCCCAACAACTCTCCCCCAAGCAGGTTTCCCTCTTGAGTGTAGAAGGTAGAGTGTAGATGGTAATTAATTAGAAATGGGCTCCCTGGTGAATATAGATAAATGAGAAAGCAGCAGTTGGGGGGGCTGGCCTTGCCTGCAATAAGCCTTAGAGAGAGCAATGAGCTAGCTGCCCATGGGGAAGGTCCCCAGAGCGGTGGGGTAGAGCACGCCATGCCCATGGCAGTACAAGGTATGTGAAAATGGGCCATCCCTATGGGGGCCTATGGTCCTGGGGACCCTCAGTGGCAGTCTTCCTCCTCCTCCAAATTCAGTGCGCTGCGCAAACCAACAGAGAAATTAATCACCCAGAGGCCAGAGACTGACTGCTGAAGAACATCAAGCAGAACATCTTGGTACCTTGAGTGGGAATTCAGATCATGGGTGCCCATGTAGGTTAATGAGATGAAGTGTGAAGCTTTCTGCTTCCTGGAAAGTTCCCTGTGTGTAAATGACTGCAATCAGGCCGTTCTGAAGGGGCCAAGGGTAATGAGGAGAGTGAAAAGAGGCTGGATGGCTGCCTGAGACTCCTGGAGACGTCCCAGGCCTCTGAAGAACCATAGTCTAGAGACGCTATTTAACTGTGGGTGGGAAAACCAACTTAGTTAGAAGTAGCACCATCTAGTGCAATACCCACACTCAATCACACTTCCTCTGTTGTGAGTTTAAAACGAAATGGGATGTCTCTTTGCTAATCACTACAACTGAACATTGGCAATTGCCCTGGAGTGAAAGAGAATAGCCAGGGGTAACTCTATTGTACCATTCAGAAAAAAACTCTTCCTCATATGATCAAACCTTATCAGTCACTGATTCCTATCAAGACCCTTCTCTCCACAAAGCCAATCTCTCTCCTGGCCCCAGGCGTGAGTGTGAATTTTATAACACATTGGAAAGTAGACTTTTCCTAGGCTATGTCTACCAGCCCCCAGGCCAACCTCAGCCCTCCACACACATTACCATTCCTCCCTGTCTCGTTCCAAATGCTTCCAGGCACCTTGTAAAGCTTCCCCAGTCATCAAGACCAAACAGCAACCTACTCTTCTGAATCTCCAAACTTCAACTACTGAGAATCCTTATGGAGATGCTCAGCATATGTTGCCTGGTTGAGCTGGTCAACTGAGTCATGTTTTTACCTACCCCTCTAGCTGGATGGTAAGAGCCTACAGGACAAAGCTCATGTTTTCTCTTCCCTCATAGCATGATGGGTGGAGGGCCCCGGAGGAGATCAACCTGGCTTTAAATCCCAGCTCTGGCATTATCAACCGCGCACACTTGAGCAAGCTGCAAAACTTCTCTCAGCTTATCCTCTCCCACACAGACCCACATTCCGCACCTCTCCACTCATGGCATCCAGAAGCACAAGCACTGGATATGAAAGTGAGAAGACGAAAGTGTCTCTTCTAATTGAAGTCAGAGCAATGCAGCAGTGCTTAATAGCTTTTAATGTGCGTGTGCATTTGTATGTGAGAGAAAGAGACAGAGAGAGAGAAACTAAGAGAGAGAAAAAATGAGACAGAATGGGAGAAGAGAAAGAGACAGAAAAAAACAAGAAAGAGAGAGAGAATGAGAGAGAATGGGGGAGGTGAGAGAGTGCGAGAAAAAGAGAGAGAGAGAAGAATGGCAGAGGACAGACCCAGCAAAGAGAGGGAGGGGCTGTATTTGGCGAGGAAGGCTGATATTCCTGACAGAACTTGGACAAACTATAAATCAAACAGCACACAGCTGCTGATATCAAATATACTCTCTTTTTGTACTACATCAAAAAGCTTTAATTAACAGCTAATTTATTTGGGAGAGAAAATAAATTCCCTTATCGCAAATAATTGTGTTATAAGTCAAAGAATAGACTCCCCCCCCCACACACACACGCAAAAAAATATGATAGGAGTGAAAATTGAACCTTTAGAAAAAGGATAAGTAACAATCTGGATCAAAGATGGAAAGAGTTTGTGGATTTGAGAGGTCAGCTGGGCTGAAATGGAGACTTAATTTGTGGAAAATCACATCTCTCTCTGCTGTAGGGACACCCTGATAAAAGTGTTTGTAAAGATTAATTGTTCCTGGATTTATGGATAATAGTCAACGAAGATGCACTGAGCCTTTCCATGTGCAAATCAGGTGCTCATTTCCTAAGTCCTACTGTGCCCAGTCTCACAGGAGGCACCCTAATGGATAAATAATGACTCCTCCTCCCTGTTCCCATGAAGCTGTCCTATCTACTGCCTCCACTTACCTGCCCTTGAAGGACTTGCCCTCTGGCTGCAGAGACATGTGACCCACGAGGCACCACCTAGGAGAGGAACATGGCCCAGAAGTGTGTGAACACTGAGGACTGTGGCCGGCCTGAAGTGGGCAGGGTTTTCAAACAGGACCTTGAAAAATGGGTATCGAGAGAACTCTGTTCTGCCCCTGCTCTGCCACTAACTTCCCTTGTGCTTCCTTGGATGAGCCACTTCACCCTCTGAGACTCAGTTTTCCCATCAGTAAAATGAAAGAGGCTACAAATTCAAACAAGTGAGATGAGTGCAGTAGGTCATCTGGGGAGCTGGAGTGAACTGGAGGACCAAAGCTGGCCTGCTCTCCTCTACCCGATTATATCCAGAAGCCAAAAATCTAACACTGGTGTGGTGTGTGTGGATGTGTTTGTACATGCATGTGAGAATTAGTCTTACTTTTAAATGTTGGCAAATTTTGTTGAAACACTCAGTGGGTGGAAAAAGAGGTGTCTGTGGGATGAATTTGGCCCCAGGCCCCAGTGTGAGGCCTCTGGACAAGATGTTATCAGAAGCCCTTTCCATTTCTCACATTATGTGACTGTCTTGTGAGCTGCCCCTCCACCACTCTCCTTCCCAAATTTTCGATATGCAGATGCCAATTCTGAATACAAAAAGTGAACCAACTACAGAAGGTCTAGCTTACCAGAACCTCCCACAGGGGTGGAAATGGCTCTGGGATGGCTGCTGTCAGTCTCTTTGGCTGACCATTTGGCGGACAATGATTTCCTCGTGTGTAAAATGAAGGGGCTGCCTTAGGAGGTCTCCAGGGTCCCCACCAGCTCAAGTGTCACGGCTGATGACTTCAGCATCTTCAAGTGAGTTTAACTAAACAGCCAAAGGTAATCCGCATGAGAAATCAGAGTCTACCCTATAACGGTTCCTTGGTTCAGATGGGAAATGAGGGCAACGAATAAGCAGGGCCGTCAGCCCGAAGCCTAGTCACAGAACTGGAGAAATGTTTATTTTGTGGTCCCTCCTTTCAGCTGCTTTCCCTACTCCTCCTGTCTCTGCCACCCAGCAGGTACCCCCACAATTGGGGGCCTAACCCCCCCAATACATGTGTTAATTGGTAAGCTGAAGACAATTTCCTTTTGGAAATTCATAGTCTGTGCAGGCTTCCCAACCAAAAAAGTTGGCTCTTAAATAACAGAATTTCAGCAACCCTGAGGGTCATTGTGAGATATTGTCTGGGGAGGGACCCAGGCTGGTGCCCTTCGGATCCCATGACCAGGGTAGTCACTGGCTCCAACTGGTAGTAAAGCTGTCCCCAGAGAGCAGTGTTGTGAGGAGTAAAGCTATAGGGCTTTCCTGTTCCAATAAATATCAACAATTTACTGTAATTTGGTTGTGATTTAACAATGCTTTTAAAAGAGGAAGTAAATGGCTCATAAAGTCTGGTGACCTATTCACTCTTGCGTGCTTCATCAGGCCCTCCCTCTGAGCTGGTGCCCTTCACATATCCCTGCCCTCCCAGGGAGAGACCAGAGATGAGGACGGCGAGGGCAGGGAGCCCCATTCCCACAGTCCCGGCAGCAAGCCGCAATGTTCTTCATCTCTCCCTCTGTCTCTCTCTGTCACTCTGACTCTCTTTCCTTTCCTCTTTCTCACTTTCTTGCTCTAATCTTTTCTTTTTCCTGAACAATGGAAGTTGAGTGGCAATGCAAATCTCTGTTTCTCCTTAAAAACCTCAGCCAGGGAGGCAGCATGTCACCCATATTTATGAGCTTTAAATGGGTTTTATCAAAGTGGGGTCGCACTAAATCACGCCCAAGCTGTCATAAATACAAATGACTCGACATAGGCTGCAACAAGCCTTCGGGGAAAATTATATGATGTGCTGTTGCAGTTATGGTATATCACACAGGGTGCTCATATATTTCCAATGGCAAGGTAATCCGATCCTTCAGAGGGCTCTAATGGGTGAAAAGAGGCGGTAAGTCAGAGTGAATCACAAAAGGGATGCGACGGTCACATGCCTGATGAACGAGGGACCTTTCTCTGGATGCTCATGTTTTAAAGAACCAGCCTGTTCATAGGAAGGAGGTAATTGATGGAATCTTAAATATTTTATGGAGATTTCCTTATTTAGAATCAATCAATTAATTATGAGACTAGTTGATGGGGCACTGGACTAGCAATCAAGAGACTTGTAGCTCTGGCACTAATTGTAGCGACATAACTTTGGCCATGGGTAGTTTTAAAATATGCCCACAAATTCTTTGATATTCTTCCTTTCAAAAGGTGAAGCCTAACCTCCCTCGTCTTCAATGTGGGCTGGATTTAGGGACTCATTCCTAATGAATAGATTGTGGCAGAAGTGAGGTATGTGATTTCCCAGGCTAGGTCATAAAAGGTATTGCAGCTTCCTCCTTGGAGCACTCACTCTAAGAAAAGCCAGCTGCCATGTTCTGAGGACACTCAAGCAGCACCATAGAGAGGTCTACATGGTTAAGAACCGAGGCGTCTTGACAAGAGCCAGTGCTAACTTGCCAGGCGTGCAAATGAGCCACCTTGGAAGAGGATCCAACAGCCCCATCAAGCCATCAGATGACTACAGCCATGGCCAACATCTTTCTTGACTACCTCATGAGACCAGTGAGCCAGAATGATGCAACTCGGCTGCTCCTAGAGTCCTGACTCACAGAAAATCTGAGAGGTAACAAATGTTTATCATTTTAAGCTACTAATTATGGGGGTAATTTTTATGCCCCAAGAGATAGTTAATACAGGGCAATAAACTTGTATTCTCTAGGTATTAGTTTCCTTATTTTTATATAAAGGATGGACTAAATCAGAAGTTTTAAACCATGGCTACACATCAGAATCACTTGAGAGCGCTTGAAAAACATTTAATGCTCACGACCTATACCAGACCAATTGAAACTGAGTCCCGAGCATGGTGAGGCCCCATCATTGGCTGTCTATAAAGCTCTCCAGGTGATTCTAAATGTACTGCCAGAATTGAGTACCACTGAACTAGATGCATTCTATGTTCTAAAATACTTTTTATAATTTTACAAGCCCTTGGCAGGTTTGGGAACTGAGAATGTGAGAGTTGGGCTATTTCTTCATTCCCAACTCCCTCTCATTATTCCAGATGCCTAGATGCTGTCCAGGAGAGCTGAAGACAATTCCTTTACTCCAGTTGGTGAAACCTGGCCCAATACAAAGAAATGCATTTTAAGATGTAAAATGTCATTACAATAAGGATAAGTCCTGGGGAATAGGAAAACAGCCCAGATCTGAGGAGAGCTGGCATTGATCAGTATCCTTAACCCACTGCAAGAAGAGAGTTAAAAATAGGCCATGCTTGGCTTAGTAGAGTCCTTTTACAAAAGAGGAGTGCTGTTAAGCATGAACCCCTTGTAGAGGGAGCACCATGTCACTGCTGGTCTAGCAAGGGTGGTGGTGGTGCTGGGTAGCAGTAATGCACTGGAATTTGAGCCAAAAAACTTGCTGCTCATTGGCTGTGAGAACTTGGACAAGTCAGTTAATGTTTCTGACTCAGGGTCTATGTCTGTAAAAATGGAAATTACATATCTTGTCATATTGACTTTGTCCTATGGAGTAATGAGACAATCGAGGTGAAAAGCCTTACAGACAGTAGTGTACACACTTCAGAGTACTACATCCCAGAACCATGGAAACTCAGAGAAAATTCCACTGCCAGCACAGGTCTCCTTCTCAGAGAAAAAATACATACTAACTCCACAAACAAAATAAAATAAAGAGGGCCGGCCCCGTGGCTTGGTGGTTAAGTGCGCATGCTCTGCTGCTGGAGGCCCGGGTTCAGATCCCGGGCGCACACCGACGCACCGCTTCTCCGGCCATGCTGAGGCCGAGTCCCACATACAGCAACTAGAAGGATGTGCAACTATGACATACAACTATCTACTGGGACTTTGGGGGAAAAAAATAAATTAATTAAAAAAAATAAATAAAATAAAGAGCAATATGGATCAAGAAGACAATTTGCCCCCAAATGATCAGAGAGACCTTTTCATAGTCCCCTGTTCCTGTTGCTATGAGTCACATGTTATTACCATTGCTCTCCACCTGCTCTTCCTAAGGACGTTTAAACACTATCCTCTATGCCATTCCTGGATATCTAGCAAACATCAAGTTTGAGTACCTCCTTCATTTATCCATCTAGTCATTCAACAAGTGTTTATAGAGTGCTTACTACACACAGGTACCCTTAAAAAGCCAGAAGGGGAAGAAACGCTTATCATGTTTACCTTTTATCTCAGATCTCCACTTATCTGGATGCTCTTCTTTGGTCCTCAACCTCTTATTACAGCCTCAGGCAGTCTGGACATCCCACAATACTGCACATTTGCCTCAGCCTTGGTGTTATCTCCAATGCTGGAAACTCATTTTACACAGTATAGGACTGGCTCTCAGGAGAATGGAAAATCCATAGGGCAGGGCCATGTCCCACGGTTCTCTGTCTCACCTGTAACAATAGCTGCGAGTCTGGTAGCTGCTCAAAAAGCCAATGTGGGCTGATAAGCAGTCTCATAGCAGCAGCACCAGGCTTTGCCTGGGTATCCTGAATCAATATCCTTCCTTCCATATCTGCACATCAGCTTGCTCATCCCCTGAGGATGAGGGATGTAGAGGGAAGGGATTACACTTTCTGTTTAAGCGGGATGTCTGCTACCTCCCTGGTGGCCAACTCACCCTGGATTCCCACTTCAGGGAGCACAATTTTTGTGGTTCATTCACATGCTTAACGTGTTTAAGACACTGCCAGATGAGAATTTCGGGCTCCCCAGGAGCAGTCCTTCTCAGGTCTCTCATCTTTCTACTCTGTAATACTTAATTCTTTGGAAAGAAGCAACGAGAAGGCTGGGTTATTTTTAAGATATTAAGAAAATCATTCATTGCTGAGAAGTCACATCAGGGTCTCATCCTTCAAACAGACAGTTGAGTGTGTATCAGCCTGAGAGAGAGGCTGATTATTAGTTTTAAAGAGCTTATTTCATTCTATTAAAAATGGGATCAGTTCATCTTCATCACATCTGTCTGTGCGTGGCTCCTGCATGCCACAACAACTGTCAGCTCTAGGCATTATGTTATTAAGGTGTAGTGGGTGTATGTGTGGGTCTGCCTGAGTGTGTGCATTTTCCAAAGGAGCAAACAATGAGATTTAGAGCATGAGTAATTAATGGCATTGATTTGCTCATTTGCATTTAGGAAGGGACTGAGAAGACAGTTCCCAACCAGCCCATCCCACACCCCACTGGCCAAGGGAGGAGAAAGGAACCACAGCTAGGGCTGACTTATCTAGGCAGCAATAGTAAGGCCTTGGAGTAAATCGCCTTACTAAGGAATGCTGTGAAGGGAATATGACTGTCATAAGCATGTGTCTCCCTCACACCCCAAGGACCATGTAGCTGCCAGGTGACCCAGCACAACTGCAGCAGAGGTTCCAGATGTTCCTGATGCGTGATTAAAGAGCTGTTTCCTAGGACCCAGACTCCTTGCCATTCTGTTATGGATGAGGGCAAGAGCTGACTTGAGTATCAGATAAAAAAAAGGGTAGAATCTTCTACTGTTTTGCTCTATATCGACGCCTACCATTCATATGAATGGGAAGACACTGCACAGTGTCTGTAGTGAGTGTAGCGTGGTACTAAATGTCAGTGCAAAAGGAGTATAAGCAGGGAGAGACTCATACACTGAAATATGTGATGGATAAGATGGAGTAGATAATAAAATGTTAAAACAAATGCAGCTGAGTGTTAAACGTGGCTCACAAAATATGTTTTATGGATCACTAAAAAAGCCAAAGGGCAGAGCCAGGCATGGGTGCTTGCGACAGAGGGGACCTGGAAGAACCCTGAGACTGGGAGCATCTTTATTAGAGGAAGGAGGAAGGAGGGCCCACATGGACCAGCAGGAAGAAACAAGCAAAATCTGGAATGAGACTTGAGAATTATGGAAACATGGAGCACACGGCCCCTGACAAGGAATGGTGGGCAATTCAGCTGAATAGATACTAGCATGCCTAGAGAAAGAAGTGCGTTTGCATGTATCTCTGTATATATCATATCTCTAGGGAAGATAATCTGAGATGACAGATAATCAAACCATCATTTAGCATGTATCTATGTCTTAGAATTGATATGGATGGGTAAGGAGATCACGAAATGACAAAATGCCTCTAAAGACCTGAGTCAGGAAGAGCTGGGTGGCTGTCACCTGGTCCTATGAATACATGTGTCCCTCCCATTGCTGCCTCAGCAAATGGACAGCATCACCTCTCAGGCTGGGGCAAAGCATGTGCATTGTCCAGTGTGCTGAGGCTGGGCCTTCCCCCAACCCTCCCAAGGCAAGGAAGGCAGTTGAGTGATGGTTAAATACAAAAGGCATATTCTCTTAGTTTCTGCAAGACTAGAATATACAATAATCCCTTATTCATTATCAAATAAAAGATATGCTATATTGAATAAAAGATATGTCATATTAATACATTATTTAAAATGAAAAAGACTTGCTATAGATCACAATGCTGATACTTTACCAGCAGATAACTGAGTTCCCATGAAGGAAGCAAGGCCTGGTTGACACTTCCAGCCAGAATGAAGCACTCTTGCTCTCTACTCAGATCACACCTTCCACTTTCCTTGTACAGTCAATATTAGTTGAAAGAAGGAGTGCACATCAAAGACTGCCCGGGTTGAACAGGGACCTATATCCAGGGCACTGGCATGGTGACCCGCCAGCACTGCTAATTTCCAAGGCATCAAACAAGATTCTTAGCCTGTGGAGTAGAGCCCATCGTGCCTTCTGGTAATCTTCTGTGGGGGCTGGAGAGTAAAAACAACTCAAAAAATTAACATGGAAAGATTCTTAAAGAAGAAATGGAAATAGATGGTGAGAAAATCATGGCCACATACAGTTGCAGAAAAATAGGGATGTAAGTGACAGGGCCTAACAATTGCCATGGCTTGTTATATAGAGTCATGTGTCACTTAACAATGGGGATACATTCTGAGAACTGCCTTGTTAGGTGATTTGGACATCATAGAGTATACTTACCCAAACCAAGATGGTATAGCCTACTGCACACTTAGGCTCTATGGTACTAATCTTAGGGGACCACTGTCGTATATGTGGTCTGTTGCTGATGGAAACGTCGTTATACGGTACATGACTGTACAGGAATATAACAAGACTCCTGGTCCTCACAGGCTGAGTGTCACTAGAGAAGCTGCTAGGAACAGGTCACAGCAAAAACCAAACTGGGGCAGGAGTTGGAAGAATCGAGAACAGTGGAGCCTGTCACACACTGCCCTGGCCTTTGGGAAGTTCATAAACCTGTTCTTTCTTTTTCTCATCTGCCAAACAGACAACTACAAACCTGTCTTAGCCTAGAATTTCCCAGACCAATATTGAGAAGCAACAAAAACTACAACAAAGAAAGAGTAGGCAAGCCATGGTTGTCAAGAGTCTTCGGAGCATTGTTCTATAGCAGGGAAGGGGAAGGACTAAGAATCCTAAGACAAGAGTGGAGTGGAGTAAAGTGGGGTGGGGTGGAATGGAGTGGGGTGGGTGGGGTGGAGTGGAGTGGGGTGGGGTGGGTGGAGTGGAGTGGGTGGTATGGAGTGGAGTGGGGTGGGTGGAGTGGAGTGGAGTCTAGAGAAGTGGAGTGGGGTGGGTGGAGTGGAGTGGAGCAGGTGGTGTGGAATGGAGTGGGGTGAGGTGAGGTAGGTGGAGTGGAGTGGAGTGGGTGGTGTGGAGTGGAGTGGGGTGGGTGGTGTGGAGTGGAGTGGAGTCTAGAGAAGTGGGGTGGGATGGGTGGAGTGGAGTGGAGTGGGTGGCGTGGAGTGGGGTGGGGTGGGTGGAGTGGAGTGGGTGGTGTGGAGTGGAGTGGGGTGGGGTGGGTGGAGTGGAGTGGGGTGGGTGGTGTGGAGTCAAGTGGGGTGGGTGGGGTGGAGTGGAGTCTAGAGAAGGGGTGGCGTGGGTGGAGTGGAGTGGGGTGGGTGGTGTGGAGTAGAGTGGGGTGGGGTGGGGTGGTGTGGAGTGGAGTGGGGTGGGTGGGGTGGGATGGAGTAGAGTAGAGTGGAGAAGCCATGGACTCCACACTTGTTAACTCCAGTACTAACATGACTTGGCTGGGCCTACGGACACTTCCAGCTCTTCCATTCTCTGGACCTGACAAGCCAACATCCTCTCTTGAACAGCAGAAATGCTGAAGCAGATGTATCCTAGACAGGCCCAAACTGAAGAGAAGCAATGGCATTCTAAAAAAAAATGAAGGTGGGGGGGCGGGGTGGAGAAAAGAATGAAAACTTGACTGTAGTGTGTTTATAAAAAGCTGATATGTAATTCAGTGTTTGTGGAAACTTTTCTGGTCTGTTTGGTGGCAGAAACCAAAGTGAAAACATGTAAAGGACGTAAATATCATTTACAATTTTAAAAAACTTGTAAAGATTAAGCAAAATGATGTCTGTGAATGTGCTCTGAAAAGTGCAAGGTATTGTTCCAATGGAAGGGATTGTTGTCCAAGGCCAAATACTCCATATGTTTGTTTGATGGATCAGAAGGCCATACAGTTGCAGAAAAATAGGGATGTAAGTGACATTCTTAGAGATTCAAATTTACATTCTTAGAGATTCAAACTCTTGGAGTTTTTGCCCTCAGGCCTTCTTTTAAAATGCAAATACCTCTGGGAAGGCTGACACTTTTAACTAATTCATTCCAAGGTGCAGAGAACAGGTTGTCAAGTGGACACAAGGTGGTCTGAAAGTCACAGCTTTGCTCCATCCTGACTGTGAACTTGGCAAATAAACCCCTTGACCTTTCAGAGCCTCAGCACCTTCAAATGGGAAAGAGACACTTGGGCAGCTAGAATAAGATGGATCTCCAAACTCTAAGATGAGATTATTCCATGTATCAGAAGTAGGGTGCCAGATAAAATACAGGGCGGCCAGTTAAATTCAAATTTCGGATACACAACAAATACTTTCTAGTAAAGTATGTACCATGTATACTTACACTAAGAAAAATATTTGTGGGAGTCCTAGATTTTTATTTGCTAAATCTAGCAACCTTAATCAGAAGAAGAGGGAAGATTCTAGGAAGGGCATAGGCCACAAATGGGAAGAGGAAGGGAGGCAAGAGGAATGGGAGTAGGAAGGCAGCTACATGCATAATGTTGCCTCCTTCACAATCCTGAGGGCTGACCTAGTGCGATGACATTCATAAAATGCACCTCACCCAAGGGTGTCAGCGAGATGCAAGGGCTGTCAGAGACCCTCCTGGGAAAGGAAGTGGGCTCCAGGGAGAGCCGTCCTGAGCAATGACCGGCCACTTCTCTGCCTGTGGCCTGACCCTCCACTTCTCCTCCCAACACAGTGACCTTCCTAAAACACAACTTTCCTTACCTCCCTCCCTCCTTAATACTCTTCAGTGGCTCCCTCCAGCTGCTCTGTGAAATCCAAGCTCCCTAGAAGCTCAGAGAAGCCCCATCTGATCTGCTATAGACCCCTCCCCTAGCCTGCTCTCTTGCCCCTCCCAACTCATACTTCATAAGCCAGCCATTGGCTTTCTTCCGTCACCTGCCTGGAAGACTGTTCCTTTTCCAAATGCCAAAGACTGCACCCTTTCCAGAGAGCTGGCCCTGGTTCCTCCCTCTCTCCTTTTGATTTGGCTCATCTCCCTTTGGGTCTGCTCTGTATCCCAGGCGGGCATCTGTTGAGCAGGGTATCACACTATACTCCACTTTATGCATTCCCACTGTTGGTCACTTCCTACAAAACTCCTCAAGGGCAAGTACTTCTGTCTTAACTCATCTCTGAATCTCCAGTCCTTGCCACAGCGCCTGGCATTTGATGACTACACTAATAACTTGATTGATTAATTATTATATTTGCTGGTCCCCGTTGACTGAGGACATTTGTTGAAGAAACTATTAGCCCCTTCCTCCCCATCCCTGTACCCCTTCTATAATTCCCGGGGGTCACAAAGCATCTCTGGAACTAGCCACTTTCTAATCATCCCCATACACCCTACCAGCACTCTGGCAAGCTGAGCAAGCCCTCCTTTGAACTCACAGCTTTGAGTTGGCATTTACCATTTTATAACCTACACTCTCAGTCTAGTTTGTATTTATCTAGCAATTAACCATATATTTCCTTGTGGCACTTCTTGAACCATTTTCTGTACTGTCATTCCCATCAGCAAGTATCTCATTAGTGCTTTCTCTAGGTAACATCTAGTATCATGTTCTTGGTGATGGATGAAGCCAGGAAATGAGGTCCTAGCCCTCTGGGAGCTTGTACGTATAAGGTAAAACAGAAGGTAACCCACACTTCAGCTGAACCATCCTTGGAGATATATCTACAATGTATTTACACCCATTACCTTATGTTAAATGAAAAGTCTGATATCTGCCTCTAGTTTCTATGAATGCCTGGAATCCGATCCAGTATTTTTATTTTTGTTTTTCTATTCTGATACAAATCAAGATCTTTCCCCTTCTACAGTCTTGCCTTTCAGCTTTCTACTCTGCTCTCACCTACACCAAAATTTTCATTTGTTTTTTATGCAGAACAACTAGTTTCTTTTCATGTCAAGCCTTGGAGGCCTCACCTTTCATATCCCAAACCAGGTGTTTGTTAAACAAAAAAAACACTCACTATCTTAGAGGCAGAATCAGAGGCAAATCTTGTAATTTGAAAGATCCTCTATCTTCTCCCCTTTCTAACTAAAAAAAACATTACATGGAATACAAGCTATAAGTCAGGGGGGCTTTGAGTAAACAGTGACCATTTTTGAGCCAGGAAATGTAGCATTTGTAGACTGTGTTCTCAGGATTGAACCTGATTAACTCATCTTTGCATGTCTGCCTGTGAGCAGGAGGAACCACACAGCCCACTTCTATCCCTCTCTCTCAGGCGCTGCCATCTGACTTGACCATTGTTGCCTGGGCTCTGAAGGCTCAGCCCTATTTTCCTGCTACTCCCCATCCAGTTCTGAGGCCCACATGACCCAGGAAGGCCATGGCGCACACAGAGACGCTGGTATCCACACTTGCTCTTCTTGGTCTTCTAGACTCTAACACCCTCATCACCTTCACAGGGACTGTTATTATCCTACCCTCTGGCCGCAGTAAACTGCCACACTCCCATTTCTCAGAACACTGGAGGAAAACCAGCTGAGCTGATCCCAAAGTTCTGAGGTGAGGGCCAAGATGTTGTATTTCTAACAAGCTCCCAGGTGATGGTGGTGCCTAAGCACTGGCCTAGATCCTTGGCTTCCATCATGCCCAGCATATGTGCTCTTAGACATACAGCCCAGCATTATGGGTCACTGATGGGAGCAGACACTTCCTATCCACCAACACCCCCCCACCCCCAGAAACACACAATCAGGCCTTGAACCCAGCAGTGATAGGTCAGGAACGAGACTGTGCTTTAAGGGGTGGCCCTGGCCTACTGCAGCTGTTTGTCCGATGTAATTAAAAACCAAATATGACATGCTTCAGAGGCTTCAGAGAACTGGGAGAGCTGGGACCTGGCTTGCAGAACAGCATGCATTTTGTGTAACCAGCCTAAACAGAGTCAGGGAAGGGGCAGGGCCGACAGCTGTTTCTCATTCAGAGAGTAGCAGGGCCCCGGGAGTGGGAAGCCAAGCACAGAGCTGCCCTGCCAGGTCCCTGTAATCAGAACCCAGAGGGCACATCAGCCATTCTTCAGAGGGGCAGGGTGAGGGGAGTGAGGTCATGGAGGGCGACCCAGAGGGCACTGAGATTGGGGACATAGGCTATACTCAGCAAACATCCTGATGCATAAGGCAGGGGGTGACTATTGACATCTAGTTCTATCATGACTAATTTGCATCTTGGGATTCTGAGGAAACTCAGCCTTACCAGAGAAAGGGCTGGAAGGCGCCCCTCTGATGGGAGTGTTTCTCTGATGAGGTGTTTCTCAGAGAGTGGTCAGAAAACCAAGGGCATTAGAATCCCCTGCACACTTACCGAACATGCAGATTCTCAGGCCCCATCAGATCTAGAGGGTCAGAACCTCCGGGGGTAGCCCCAAGTCTGGCCTGGGAATCTGCATGCTGCAAAATCTCCCCAATTGATTGTTTTGCTCACTGACGGCTGACCAGGGCAAGAGTGGCTCGGGTTTCACATGTGCTGGAAGCCAAGGCCCTTTTCAATGACTTTTCTTCAAATCTACCAATGGTGTCTACCCTCACCTGACAGGTCTCACACTCAACACCCCCTGGACTATAAAGGAGGGTTCCCTCCTGTGCACCGTACCCCAAAGACCACACGTTCTCTAGAGCCAAGGGAAGCATTTGGCTTCTCATTCTTGGCATTTTCTAAATTAGTCTATTTAGCAATCAACAGATATTTATTGAATACCAATTTTGTGTTTATCATTCTACCAGGGGAATATGAAGAAGTATAAGCCATGGTCCCTGAGAGCAGGACAGGAAGCACAGAGAGATAAACACAACTCAATCACGACAGACACCAGGGGCAGACGGCACAGCGAGTGAGTGGATGGGACAGAAGGATGTTTGTTTAAAATCTGTTACAATCAGTGTCACAATCACCTAAATATCATTTGTTTTAATTCAGAAAATCTATATGCTTCGTGTAATCCAAAACCATTGTTAATATCCTCCATTTATGGAATACTTACATGGTTCCAGGCACGGTACAAATGAGTTTCCCTTACATTACCTCACTTAACCCTCTCCGAAACCTGATGACGTAGGTACGGTTATTTTTCAATTATAAATGAGGATTCTGAGCCTTGTGGTTATTAACTACATGTCCAAGTTCACACAGCTACTGAGAGCTGAAGTCAGAAAATAGGCTCAGTTCTGCCTGGTTCTAATAACTTGTGTCAGTCTTGTCTGTGGCAGTCCTGAATAATCTAGAAATAGTGCAATAAGATGTTGGAAGATAATTAAAAGGCATAATGGCACCCCAACGGTCAGAGAAGTTTGTAAGAGTTAGGAGTAAACGTCATGGACGAGATTGACCTTTGGAAGGGAGATTCTGAAACTTCCTGAACTAACAGGTACCCCTTGACCACACATCTTTTTACACACAGGAGGCAGAAAAGCCCTGGGAATCCCAGGCAGAAAGGTTAACTCCTAGATGATCCATGAACACAAGTCAAATTAAGCTTGCTCTATACTCCATACTATTCTGCATCGGTTGAGACCACGATAAGAACAGTTAGTTCATCACTGGCGATGTTTACAAACAGTCCACTGCTGGATTCACAAAATGTACAACTGGACTTGCTCTTCATTTTTTTTTTAAAGGAGGGTTGGGAATAGAAACACAAAAGAGAAGACAATCGATACAAGGCCTCACCGAATCAGCACTCTGGAAAGTCACTGAGCAGAAAATTGAATTTAAGTTTCTCCAAATGATATGTATTCCCCATCCACCCAATGCTTTGTGGAATGATCACTCCCTCTATAAGGAAGTCATGAAACCAAGGAAACACTTCAAACTGGAGAAAACACAATGTACTGTTTTGTGAAACCAGACTTTCGGAATCAATTCAAATTCTCAATGTATAGAGTTTCTTCCCCTCCCCTCAATAGTACACAGTAACCTTCAATCTTTTTGCAACAATATGTTTTAAAACTTGTGTGTGGTTTTCCTGTATTCACTGTTTACAGAGGATGAGAATAAAATCATATTTTGGCCAAGGAAGCGGGTTAGTATCCCCAGTAACTCTGCTCTCTGAGGGCTACCCAACCCAGATCCCATGTGAGCAAGTCCCAAAAGTTTGCAATGTACAAGATAATAAGCAGAAACACCCTTGTATCGGCAAAAAGGAGATGGGGAAGTCTTTAGTGTGACCAGAGAAGCTCCAAACATCTCTACACATCTTCCCTCAGTCTGCAATTCTCCCCTAAGAGATGCCTTTAAGGTTTTTATAGTAAGAGAAGTATAAAATTACAATCTGGAAAGAGCCGTTAGATCATCTAGGCCAGTCCCCAAATTTTATGTTTGGGTAAAATAGTACCTATGTAAAGTTACTGCCTTGCATAAGAATTCAGCTTTTAAATGGCAGCAGCATTTCCCAATGTCAATTTGTTCTGTATAACATTGATCCTTTCTGACCTTGGGTCAAAATAAGTGCCCTATGGTCAAAACAGTTTGAGTAATGCTGCATATATTATATCACCTCCCCTCTTCTCCCTTTTGTAGATTCACGATGCACAATACAGTACTGTATTAAAGACGCCAAGAAGTTCTACCATCAAGAACCTGACCTTTTTTTTTTTCAAACTGATTTAGCTACTTACAATTTTTGCAATATAATTCCTACTAACATTCAGAGAAATGAGTGTCCCTGTGTAAGCCATTTGGGAAATCCTGCACAATATCATAGTGTCTTCTCTCTTTTATGAGGAAAATAATTCAAAGGTAATATTTTATACTAATTCATATTCAGTTATTTAGGACTTATCAAGTCTCAATTTCCCCTTGAGAAGAAAGTTTAAGTAGTGGTAAAGAATTTGGATATGTTGGGGCCAGCCCCATGGCCTACTGGTTAAGCTTGGCATGCTCTGACTGGGCAGCCTGGGTTCATAGTTTCAGATCTCGGGCACGGACCTGTACCACTCATCAGCCACGCTGTGGCAGAGACCCACATACAAAGTGGAGGAAGATTGGCACAGATGTTAGCTCAGGGCAAATCCTCTTCAAGCAAAAAGAGGAAGGTTGGCAGCAGATGTTAGCTCAGGGTGAATCCTCCTCAGCAAAAATAAAAAAGTCACAATAAAAAAGAATTTGGATATGTAGAAGAAGCTCTGAGACATGCTAAACAAACTTTGATAACACTTTGCCCTCGAGCATGGCCAAATTTTACAGGTGGGACTGTGCCAAACCAAAGAGATTAAAGTCAAGGACTAAACCAACTGATCCACCATTGTAGAAATTCACCTTGGCTTTATCTTTAGAACTTCATTTGCTCCAAGACTACCACTTTCTACCACAAGGCTACTTTCCCACATTTTTGGTACTCTTTAAGCATAATCACAATGGCAGACATATAGGAGGTGGCTAATGATGACTTGATGTAAAAAAAATGACATGTTGCCAAGACAGAAATCTGACTGTGGTTCTTATTCTTTCAGAAGAATGGGAATTGGGATGTGACTGGCCTCAGGATTTCACTTCAGTAAATTCTTATTCTTTCTAAGCAATAAAAATAGTTCAAATATTTTCAGTTGTTCAATTGATGTAATAAGTTTAAATAAACTCAGTTTATATCCATTTTATCAGTAGAAAGTAGTCTGATCAACAGAACTATATTTGACCAAAAAACAAATCAACAGGCACTAATGCAATAGAGCGAATCAGTGACATTCCTAAGATGTGCTGAGCTTGCAATCATGAGAAATGAAAAGCGCATTGGCAACCAAGTTGATGATAACATCCTAAAGTCTTATCCACGGCTTCAAAAATCCCAAATGGATCCAAACAGGCCTTGCAGAGGAAACTATTGCTCTTCACTCCCTAACTTTCTACTCCACCATTAGATGGAGATTCAGCCTTCTTCAAGGAGTTGGGAAAGAAACTTCCACTACTGTTCATTCTTTTCCACTAATCTGATAGATGTAACTGGAAAAAGGGTTTGTCTTAGCTCCAGCTGCCATACTAGATACCATATACTGGGTGGCTTAAACAACAGACTTATTTTCTCACAGTTATTGGGGCTCAAAAGTCCAACAACAAGGTTCCAGCAAGGTTCAGTTTCTGGAGAAAGTTTCCTTCCTGGCTTATAGGTGGCCATCTTCTCACTGTGACTTCACATGGCAGAGAGAGAGAAAACCAGGTCTCTTCCTATAAGGACACTAATCCCATAGGCTCAGGGCTTCGCCCTTATGCCCTCATTTAACTATAATTACTTCCTTACTCCAAATATAGTCACATCAGAGGCTAGGGCTTCAACATATGAATTTTGTGAGGACACAATTAAATTCATCGCAGGTCTGAAGATGCTAGGCAGAAGTCAGTGGAAGTTCCCTCTCTTTCTCTCTCACTCTCCCTTCCTCTCCTTCCATCTGCCCCCTTTCTGTCCAAGCCTTCATGTTACACAGAATAAGAAAAACAGTCAAGGCTCAAGAAATAATTTTCAAAGTGATTGAAAACAAATCAGAATGGATCAAAAACATCTCATTATTTCCTCAGCTGTCCCTGAAATCACCATATTCAAGGAGATAGTTCAGTATCTGTCTTTTTTATCCACTACATGGATGATGACTTATGGTTCAAGAACCATCGTCAGATTTGACAAGTCAGGACTTGCAGCAGATCACAGATTTTGAGTCTCATTGTTTTTACTGCCATGTGACAAGGCCATGGGTAACCTGCTCCACCACATTTCAGCATAACGGAACTTCCTAACTGTAGATCCCCCAGGCCCTGTTGGGAAAAGTCAGCTACATGACTTAGAAACCGCTGTGATGGTCTCTCTTTTTTTAAAACCAGTGACTTAAAGACAACAAAGGGATATTTCAAACATATTTTGAACAATGGCAGTATTAAGTGCATAGCCTCTTTAGAAGAACACTTTGAGAGGTAACTACCCTTACTTGGAAGTATAATAAGGTCCAGATTGTGTTTTGAAAAGTTAGTCTCTTACTCTCTCACGCTTTACACAGAAGCATGCCCATCCTTCATTTGGGGCCATGGATATAAAATTCCAGGTGTGACTAGGGTTGAGTTTGCACTGCATTGTTGAATTTCTACTGTTCTTCCTTCTCTCCATTTTCTGCATACTGAACTGCAGAGAAAGTGTGTACACTCATAGAGGAGCCAGTTGGAAGCTTCGGAGGTTAACAAATACGGCACACGGAGTGTATAACTCAACTCAAGTGAGTGTTCAACTCAAGTAGGTGCCACTGACATGGACTATATTGTGACTGTAAGGTTTGGTTCCCCCATCAGCTCTATAAATTGTGCAGTTACTCTTTGTGGTATGAACTCACTCATCCAGGAAGGGAAAGATTTGTTAAGTCCTGCTGAAAATAGTGGCTATCTATGGTTTGACTGGCCACCGAGATACCTGTATCTCCAGGCCATAAGGAGCCTTCAATGAATACCCACTGAATAGTTAAAATACACAAGTTACAATAAAGAAATAAGTGAATAAGCTATCATAGGGTTCTCTGGCTGCTTGACACTCACCAATTGATCTATTCTGAAGTCTGGTCTCATCAGTCTGGGAGCAGTAGGCAACATAATTCCTATTAGGGAATTTCAGAGCAAGGAGAATGAATAGAGTAAACACAAGGGCATCTCTATTGACCTATGTAGGGACACTTCTAGCCCAGCTGAGAGGGGAACGTAGTTAGAATTCAGCTGTCCCACCATCATCGCAAGGTCTTGTTTTGTTTTCCTCATTTCAGAAAGTATATTGAAAGTTCTTCAGTCAGAAAGTCCCGGAACTCCTACAACAGAATCCAAGAGAGCTTTTTACAAGTTTCTTCTCTTTAAAAAGAAAAAGACATTTGTCACCTAACAGAACAGGCCATCACCAGCGTTGAGCCCCCATGCTTATGTCACCACTCTGACTGCATCATGAACTATGGCTCATAGTTAAGTATCTCCAAGGCCAATGAAGTGAGGGAGAGAAGCTCCCTGAAAAGCATTCTCAGCCTGCACTGGATATAAAGAAGAAAGCTCAAGAAATTGTAGTTTCTCTCCGTGGCCCCTTTGTGGGTCCAAAGCAGCTATTAGGGAGCATTGGTCTTCCTGGATTATGTGCTAAACAAACCAATATTTGAACCACAGAAGGGCCAGGCTGGGGTTGAGGCTGGAGCTGGGCTGGTCTGCGGGGGCCTCCTTTGTCTCGGGGTTGGATTCATTCCTCTGTGTTCCTTTTCACTACTCCTCCCCACCCCCAGCTCCTTCCCCTCTCCCAATTCATTCTTGAAGAATTTATCCTGCTGCTTCTTTAACTCAGCATGTGTCTGGGCAGATGTCCAAGAACGCTCCCTTCAGCAACGACAACAACAGGAACAGGAAAAAAAATCCTCCACTTCAATTCAGTCCTCCCTGCGTTCGCTAGCGCTCCCTTCTCTCTCCTGGCTTTTCACAGCCCATGATGGATAATGTCCTCCTCTCTCTCACCCTGGGACTCCACAGGCCTTTCTATTGGACAACACGGCCTCTGTGAGGCGACCTGGGAGCCCAGCCACTGGGCCCTAGGACCCCCTTGGGGTCTTTTGAGAGAGAAAAAAAGAAAGGCCAAAGAGGGCCCTGTGTGGGGGCAGGCCCAACAGGTACAAAGCAACCAGAGAGCTGAATGCCCTGAGCCTTTGTGCCAGGGCCAGGGCCCGGCAGCGAGGAGAGAGGGTGAGGAGGGGGGTGAGAGGTTCTTTCCTACCTCCTTGCCACCCCTTTCTTTGCCCTAGTGAGAAAGGCAACCACACTGAGATTCTAAAGGACCAAACATATTTTGAATCAGTGAAAATCAGCTACCAGAACTTTCCTTTTGACTCTATTGGCTTCTCTTGAAATTCCTTGAGAGAAGACATCACATATTCAATCATATTTTGTTACAAAAAGATTCAACAAACATTATTGAGTACCTACTAAATTCCAGCTACTATGCTACCTGTTTGCTCATGCGTCATTCCATTTAATGGTTGAAACAACAAGGTGGTAGTTACTCCTTACCAGCAGATGGGGAAACCGAGGCACAGAGAGATTAATTCCTTCATCCTAGGTTACACAGCTAATATGCAGCAGTGTTGCAAGTTGAGCCCAGGTCCTGTGATCCCAAGGGCCATACTGTTTTGCTCTACTCTGCTGCTTCAGTAAACTTTGAGAAAGGAAAGAATGATTGAATGAGGAGCTCCTAGCAAAGGTGGGAAGATTATCATACTATTATTATTATTATTTGCACCATACAGTAAATCTGCATCAAGAAATCTGCATTACCTAGGAAATTATTGTTCTCCTTTCTCTTCATGACTGACTTGGGATAAATGGATCAGATGAGGGTTGCCCCTAAGTTGATGAACCATATTATCTCATTCTACCTTGGAAATGTTTCCTTGGATTTCAAATTTAAGCTTCTATCCTCTACATTTCAAGATGGGTAGTTTGAAAGCCATCTCCTTGATTAGTGTTTCTGTCTTTTCTAAAACTGGACTAGCAAATATTGTCTACTATACAAGAGATAATTCGTGTTTAGGAATACTTTCAGAAATAGTCGGCAGATAAATCTGGGCCTTTCGTTAAATGAAAATGGTCAGATAAAACATTTCCCTTTTCCTTGTAGCTTCTAGCAAACTTACAGCCCAAGTCAGTTCCCAATGTAGATGATCAGAGCCTTGATGGAGCCACGTAGCTTCCACTCCTTTTTAGATGATTTCTGCTTTATTTTTTGTCTAATTTCTGAATTTTGTATTATGTATGTAAACCTCTGAAATTCCTTTGGAAACAGACAAGATACAACTCCTTGATAAAGAAACAAACAGTATATGTGTCTATCCCAGGCTGTCACAATAATCTGAAACATTTTACATTAATGTCCACACCTGGGGATAGAGCAGAGTAAGACAGAGCAAGTTCCTTAATGGGAGAGAAAAAACTAACTCTGTCTGACTTGGTGAGCAGTGTGCTGGAGAGTCTGTACCCTTCTCTCCTGGGAGAAGAGCTGGGAGGCAGCTAACCCAAGTTAGCATAGGAAAGGAACAGTCTCCATGGAGGAGAGTGCAGTCTCCAAGGCCTCAGCAATCCAAGACTCTTCTTTGCTCCTTTATCTCCCTGCATTGGTGTCCCAGGCCCTTACCTACTTTCTAGAGTTTTCCACCCCCTTTCTTCGTCTGCTTCCCTAGCCACTCCTTTCCGTTCTCATTGTTCCCTCTCCCTTCTTCCTCCTGCTTCTTGTCTCCCCCTCCCCTCCTTTTTTCCAATTGCCTCAAAAGGGCAATAGCCTGGGGAAGAGAAAAAGAAGGAGCAGGAAGACACAGCCAAAAGTTAAAACTTGTCATTTAGAAAAAAAATATTTGGCTTGGTGTTAAATATTTATTGGTCCTTTAGAATAAAAAGTAAGGAAATACCCATTGAAATGTTATATGTCAGACCCTCAGAAATATAGAAGAGCAATCAAGAAATCTCTCAACAAATGGAGCATCTGCTTTATGCAGGTACTGGGTTAGTGGGGCACTAGGACTAAAATTAGAAATAAATGTTAGTGGAGACCCTTACCTTAGAGAGGATATAATCTTGTGAGACACATGCACACATTCCACGTTAAATCGCCATATAAGCGAATCACACAAAACTCTACACGTGATGTTACATGCAGCAAATGAGTAGGTGCAGAGGCAGAGGGTACTACAGACAAGATGTGAACAGGCTCTCAGGGGCAGGATGCACTGCTAGGTGGGCTCAAGGGAGGGGAGTCTTGAGATGGGCATTGAAGGATCAGTGAACTTTGAAGAGGAGCAAGAGGCAGAAAGAAGCTGCAGCCTTAAGATCCTGCCACCCATCCCCCACCAGCCACCTTCCAAGGCATCATAATTGGTCTTAACATTCAGAAGGGGTGTAGAAGTGGAACCTGGATGGAATCTGGGGTGAGAAATTGTAATGCCTCCTGTCAGGACACTGAGGAGCCATCCTCTTAGCCATCTGGGATTATTGCCATGGTTACTATTAAGCCATGGTGCTTATACACTGAGGATTCGTTCAATTCAAGTATTGTTTTCTCTTAAATTCAGCTAATCCTATACTTAAATGGTCTTAACCACATTGCTTACCTCAATAACTTATAACAACTAAGCAGTACAATGAAGGGAAAAGTCAAACCATTTCTTATTTGCGAATCACGGGGATTGGTCTGAAAGATTTTTTTGGCTATCACATTTATATTATCTTCCCTTCTACTTCTTTGGCACTTTGGCTAATAAAGATTAAGCCTATTCTCTTTTGCACAAAAGCCCCTGGTCTCAAAAGCAAAGAGTCTGCTTTGCAGAAAAGTTTGAACTTCCTGGACCTAAGAACGACTCCTCGGGTAGTGCTGTACTGCTGCTGCATGTTCTAGAATGCCTCCCTGTCAGTGTGTGGTACTTAAGTCCCCAACTCATGGGCCTTAATGGATGTGAGTCTTTATCACAGAGTAAATGTTTTCAGCACCAAATGATAGAGCTAGGCATAAAAAAATAAATGCCATCTATGTCCTGCTAAATAGAAGGCACATTCCTCATTTATTAATTTTTTTAAGATATAACCGCTATTGCTAGAACAGGGAGGGAGAAACTATCATTGGTTTTTGTTTTTTTAGGTATTCTCCCTCAGATGGATGGAAGCATGTATCTTTTTCATTAATATCACCTGCAAGAAAACAAACCCAGGGATCTTTATTTCTTTGTAGGCTATTAAATGCTAACAGCTTCCATGTAACCAATACCTACTGTAGGATTTAGAGTCTGCTTAATATATTGTGTAGGCAGCAATCTCTTCTAATGAATAACTTGTAAGGAGCTGAGTAGCAATGGTAAATTCTCTTTTGTATCTATACCCAAACTGGAAACAATTGCACTGTTGGTGACTTTGGGCCACATGCATATATATACCTGTGAGGAGGGAGCACTGGGAACATCTCGATCAGAGACCTAGGCTTTCAATAATGGACCAGCAATTGCCATGCACTGTCTCTAAAGACTACAGTTTCTAGATAGGGAACAAGTTGAAGTTCAGTTCTTCAGGCTGATAGCCATATCTTCAGTGGGGTCAGTTGGAGAGTGAGGCTGGTTGGAGAGTAGGTTAGGGGAGTGGGTTGCAAAGAGTTGCACTCTAGCACCCCAACCTTAACAGCTGTACACCTTGCCCATGGCAGGTGGTGAATTCTAAAAGGAATTTTGGGATGAATAGCTAAAGAATTTAAAAATCCTTTACTCCATCACATTTTGATTAGAACTTCTTTGCTAGTCAGTGGTTAATATCAACTGTCAATGATTTTAGAAGGCAAATTTAAATTGATGGATATTTAGGTGCAAGACACTGCTAGACGCTCTGAAGATATGCTAGAAGATAGAGAAGGGAATACAACATGATTATTATGCTTAGGAATTTATAATTTCCCCAATACAACCTAGACCGCCTGGTGATAAAAGAGTCAGGGATAGGTAGCCTGAGCTTAAGTAGCTCTCTTTCCATACTTCCTAAGAGAAGGAAGAAGCTGCTTGGTCACGAATGGAGAAAGAAAACTTTCTCCCAAAATCAGTCACGTTCCGACATGGACTACTCCATTCTGCAAAGCAGAAGTCACTGGTGTGATAATAAATGCAGTTACTCAATCAACAAATAATGATTCAACACTTACAAAGGGATCAAAGAAATAAAGGGAGAGACAAATGGGAATTTAATCAGTAGGGAGGGATATCCTTTGGAGAGTGGTCCCTTCTGCCTCTCTGCTCTACACAGAGCCACACCAGAAGGAGCTGTGCTGCCACAGATGTAGAGTTCAGCTCCCCAAGACAAGTGTCCCTAGCTATGGACAGCACACAAGAACCCAGATACACCAAGGGGATCCATGTCCTTGCTGACTAGCTCTGATTCGGAGGAGATTCCTTTGAACACTTAAGTGAAATCTGCTTCTTTGTCATTTCCACCCACGGTCCTTCCCTGCCCATGGTTGTGAGATTCCGAGGAGCCAGTCTATTCCGATACATTTGATAAGGCTACAAGCACTTATTGAGCACTCAGCCATGTGTCAGGAACAGGGGGATAGGACGGGGGATCCAAAGCCTTTGAGAAACCATGGGAGAAGAAAGACAGGTGCATAAACAGGACAAATGAAATGGGACAAATGCTACACTAGGAGGATGCCTAAAGGAGCATGGAACCAGCCACAGGTGAGGGAGCAACTCTACTACCCAGAGAAAAGAGTGACATGTGAGCTTGGAAAGTTTCTGGACAGGCCAATTCTGAAAGATCATTCTAGGCAAAGGGAACACTGCACAGGCACATGTAGGGGCACAGAAAGACAAAGAATGTTTGAGGAAATTCAGGAGACTGCTGTGACCATAATGCCAAGTGCAAAGGAGAGACAGGTCAGGTTGTAAAGAGCTGAGATTCCACTTTGCAGAGTTTGAATTTTATTCTTTAGGTGACAGAGAACTAGTAGAAGGTTTTAAGCAATGTTTTGCTGGGAAGTAAGCAGAGAAGGAGTTAATGTGCTGACTTTATATGTGAAAACAATTGTAGCACGAAGAGATTAGGCCTGAGGCCATTCAGCCAGTGAGGTCTGGAACACAGATCTTCCCATCCCCAACCCAGACTGCTTTCCACCAACGCATGCTGTTTCCAGAGTCAATATATCTTTGTGGGAAGCAATAGATCTCTTTGGACATCCTGTGGGAAGCAGAATCCTTACCTGCCCATAAGAAATTGTAATCTTCTCACTTCAATGAAAGGAAATGTTACCTTGATGGCTCCCAAACGACTACATATACATTTCTATCAAGTCACTTGCCACAATGTCATTGTGACTATTTATCCATCTGCCTTTCCACACTAATTATGAGCTCCTTGAAATCAAGGACTGTGTCTTCAGTATTAACTGAGCAATTACCACGTGCCAGACACAGGGTATTCCACTGTCAGTGAACTAGACGTGCCTCTGCCCACTGTGGAGTCCAGATTCCTTCCACCTCTGCACTCCCACTACTTAGGTGCAGAGTGGACACTCCAAAAAGGTGTGTGAATGACAGAGAGAGTAGAGCTGGTAGTGCTGCACTATTTTCCCCAAACATTACAGAGGTTTCCTAAAGTTGTGCCCTGTGTGTGCACAGCTTGTAAAGGGGAAAAGGAGCCTGAGTCTCAACCCCTCCCCTTATACCACAACCACCATTCAGAAACACCAGGCTTAGGACAGAGACACACACCAGGCTGGACTTCATAGTTCCGGGTCAGATAGAGGATGAGCAGGTGCCAGATCTCTCAGAGTTTGGGGGCCGGGAAAGCATCCCATCATAAGCTGCAAGAGTTAGGACACCAAGGGAATAATGCTTTCACTGCCTTCTAGGGTCCTCCCCTGGTACATTAATAATTCTCACCTACCTTGTGTGATTAAGGAAGCCCTGAAACAAGAAAACCACTATGCTGTAGGTTCAGCATTGGGCTCCAGAACCCAAGCTCCAGCCGTGTTACTGCCCGCCCGCCACGTGGTGCTCAGCTGGGTGGCTCCAAGCCCAGCCTGGGCTGGCCTGGTGAGGAATGTCCTCCTGCTGAGCTGGCCAGAAAGAGCCACCAGCGACTGGTGCCACTCCCCCATGAACCAGCCAGCCTCCTTAAAGCCCTGGACTGGAAGGCCTGGTACAGCTTCCAGCTGCCTGCTCATTCCACCACCAGCAGTAGTGACATGTACACCAAGGGCACCCCTTTTTGTAAAACAATGATCCTGCATGCCCTGACTTGGCTGTGAGTGCTTACCTTTTGCTGCTGCGTGGGGATCATTTGAATTTGCCTTGTCTTCAAGGGTGTGACATGTAGGTTGCATGCAGTCCTACTTCACGCTTGAAGAACCAGTGTCAATGGAAATACTCAGTATCTGCTTGCTGCCTGTTGGCTGTATTTTAACCCAAGGACAGCATTATCACCTAAGCTAAAGCAGACCAAGATAGTTTCTCCATGTGTGGGCTTAGTGCGGACATGAAAACATGCTTCCTTACGGTGCTGTGAAAAAACAGTGGATTCCCAGTACCAGGTTCTGGATGTGAGTCTCACTTCTGCTGCCCTCCATGGGACCTTGAGTGGGCTATTGATCTCTGGGGACCTAGTGTCCTGCAGTGATACGGGATCCCTCTGCCACCACTCAGGATGTTGTATAGATTAAGTGAGAGAAAGAGCTTCTATTTCTCTTTGCACCTCCACCTACTTCCAAAAATGTTTGTGTGACGGTCTGCAATGAAGGAAACATATATATAGAGTAAGACGTACTATAAAAAGAAAAGATCCAATGCCACATACAGGAAGGATGAGAAGGAAAGAATTATACCCACGCTCTCAGCTGATGGAGTAGCAGGTAAGTATCCAGAAGTTCTGATGGGAGAGGGAATGAGTGTTGGGTATATCTGGTGCTTGGTGGTGCTGCTCAAAGGACATCAGGTGATCACCCACCCCCAACTAACGGTGGGATTTCGATTCATCTGTTGAAAACCAACATGACACGTATATCAAGAGAAAAAGGGAAGTCTATTCCCACTCTCAAGTGGGAAACAATCTCAGAGAATTAAAAGCTACATAAAAAATTGTTCAACTGCTTTCAAAAGTCCAATAATGGCAGACTATTAAAATAAATTTGCGTGTGTGTGGGTATACACATATATTCAATGAAATACTATCTGGTCATTAAAATCACTAAGAAAACATAAGGAAGTATTTGTGACAATGTTAAGTGTAAGCAAATGTAAAAGGATATAAGCGATGATTAGAACCTTGTGGCTGGTTTTCACAGTGAGAGATGGCAGAAGGGCGCATTCTAACAACGCAACATAATCCTGTTAGGCTGCTGAGATTGTGCATGTGTGTGCGTGTGTGTGAGTGTTTCTTTTCTTTTCATGAAAAGAAATCTCAAAATGTTTTTATAAACGTTTTTGTGAAGATAACAAATATCAAAGAAATAATAATTTATGCCTCCGAGCTCTCTGTAGGCCACCTTTAACTTTGCAAGAGCTATGATTTCAATCTTCTTAAAAGTGGTTAATATCACTGGGGGATGGGAGTGGGAGTTAAGACATTAAACAAAGCCCACTAAGGACACCTATGACCTTGGTACACTTTGGTCACTACCCCAATGGCGTGTTCACCAGTTTTAAGCCTCAGGAGTCTGTGCATCAGAGTGGAGTGCACACTGCTCTGGGAGTCCTGGGTTCAGTGCCACCTGACCTTGGCCAAAGTCACTTCCCAGCTCTGAGTCTCACTTCCTCATCTGCAAAACAAGGAGGTTGAGATCAACGAACTCTGAAGTCCTTCTTTTCTTAAGGTTCAGTGATTTTATGATCCTCTGAATCTCCACCAGAATAAATTCCTTTTTATATGTGAAACACTTTGTAATGAAATATCTCTATAATAAAAAGAATTTTGCTTCCCAAAAGGGGGCATAGACTAACCGGAGAGTGTGAGATGTGGAGTTAGAGAGACAAGGGTTCTAATCCCAGCTTGCCACTTCCTAGATGTTTATTCTTTTAGAAAATCCCTTAACTTGCTATAAAAGAGGTTTAAATGTGATAATTTATGAAACCTAACACTGATGTGGAGTGGCAAAAACACCTGGTTAAAACAACATTCAAGCCATATGGCAAATATGTAACAAAATATATGTCACATACAATAATCTACCTATTCTTGGAAGATTCAAAGATATTCTGAAAGGTTATGTATTTCCAAGAACCGTAAGTGCCACATTTTTCACGATAGTTCCGATTTCTCAGGTCACATGATCTAATCACCCCTTGTCCCCAAAAGGACATACATGCCTCGACTTCTGCTTGGAGGGTGTGGCCATCCACAGTGCACCTCCTGGTTCGACTGAGACCCACGTTCATGCCAGACCAAAAAAGAATATCTGATTTTAAAGAGTGTTCACAGTCACCTCACCCTCTCCACCCAGACACAACACTCAGTGCGATGCTCATTATTTAGCCAGATACTTGCCAGAGTTCTGCATTAGGGATGTCTGATGGACAAAGGCAAAAACTGGATGTTCTATTTTTGAGCCCCCAGTATTTAACCTCATGACTCTACGAAAGTCACTTGCTTAGTTTGGGCTGTGGTCTCCTGGTGAGGGGACTGGACTGGAACATAGTTAAGGCTCCAGCTTTCAAATGCAATGCTTCTCCGTTAGCAGTCTGCACTTTTAGTAAAGTCTCTCAATAAATGCTCTTGGTTCTAGCCGTATCCCAACATGAAGTCATTTGAATCCATGCCTTCTTGGTTTACCTCAATGATGCTACTGGGCTGCTGCCACTGTGCAGATCTGCTTCCCGTCAATTGAGAGAATGCACAAGATGACCCTGGAGATCCCTGTATGCTGTCTGGATTTAGCCCAAGGGGCAAGATTATCATCTGACCTCAAATAGAAGCAGCCCCAGAAAATTGTCAATTTCCCTAAATCGGTGGCTGGATCCACATTTAATGCATTCTTGTCAACTCAGAGCAAGACAAATAGTATTCTGGGTCAGAAACAGGTGAAAGGACCCACGGGGGAAGAGGGGAGGTGTGGAAAGTGACAAATTTGAAAGATATTTAAAAAAAAACACCCTACGTGCTTCTTTGCTAAAACTGAGTCCAGAAGAATAAAAATTTGAAGAAGGGGACAATGTGGGGTGATGAGCTGAGGCGTCCTGTTCCACTGAACACAGGCCTCCGATAGGTTGTAAAAGCAGGCAGCTGAGGACTCATTCACGCGAGGCTGTACCCTTCTCTTTCCAATGCCCTGGTGTTCACAGAAGGGGTTTGCGTCCTCCCTTGATAACTGGACATCAACAGGAAATTTCCCTTCTAGTAAAGGCAGGCATAGAGGGAGGTATCACTGAGGTACAAAACTCACCACGGGCCTTTTCCAGAATGTGGCCAGCCCCTCCCCAGAGGGCTCCCTCCTTTTCCCCTCCTGCATCTTCTCCCCTCAGCCAGCTGCTGACCTGTCTCTGTATTTTCCCAAGATAGGCTTCACAACTGCCCCTCCAGCCTGGCCCCTCGATCCTTCCTGAGTGTTTGCATTGTAGCCCTTGCTTGCACCTGCTACACAGCCCCGCCCCTTCTCTCCCCCTCGGGGGTCTGCCCTAACCCCCCTCCCACCCATTAGCAGATTCCCAGGCAGATGACACCACAGAATGAAAAAGGCCAGTGGAGGCTGCAATTCCCCTGCCTGCCCGCCCTGCCCAGCTTTTGTAGGAAGCACCCTCGGACCCCCTCCCTCACCTCCCCCCGACCCCAGGCCTCCTTCTCTCATCTGTCGTCCCCTGGTTCCCAGGCTCTCTCTACTGTTTCTCTAATTTGTTTATCGATTTGGGGAATCAAATCACTTTTGTTCAGCCAAAGAAACAGCCCGGTGTTATGGAGGATGCATTCATTTGGAATCAGGAAAGCTGTATTAGACACAGATGCAGGACGTCGGGCTGGGAGGGGCCTGCAAGATCATCTCTTTCAAGTCTGTCCCTTCACAGATGAAGAAACAGAAGGCCCAGAGGGGCTGCAGTCCCCCAGCACTGGTCATCAGTGTGTCCTTAGGCTGTTACCACGCCTGTCTTGGTCTCAGTTTCCCTCATCTGCCTGGCAACAGAGACAATATGTTTCAACTTCAAAGAAAACCTGGAAGATGGTAATTGTGTTGGTTAACCAAGGCAGTGAATGTGTATCTTGGCTCCAGCCTCATCCTTAACACAGGGGATCTGTCACCCTGCTGACTCCACAGAGATGCTGGGACAGTGAAACCAGAGAGAGGCACAAACTGGAAGGCACTACATACATGAATCACATGGGGATACTAAACACCGGGATTAGGAATATCAAAAAGTCGTGTCAACCATAACAACAACCAAAAAATGGTAACTATGGGAGGCGAAGGATGTGTTAATTAACTTTGTTGTGCTAAACATCTTGCAATATATACCCGTATCAAATCATCAAATTGTACACCTTAAACTTACACAATGCTGTATGTCAATTGCATCTTGATAAAAGCAGAAGGAAAAAAAGTAGTGCCCAAAGGCTTCAGATTTCTGGAACCCCAGCCCCATATAAATGACCAAAGTAAATAGCAGCAAGAAAGGAGCCTGATAGAAGGAGTCTTATTGGATAACCCAAATATCTATTGCCCATTTCTCCCTTCCTTGCCCCTAGGAAGTAGATGCAGACCCTCCCTTACAGCACTCCATCTTCAAATCCAACTCACAGTGTAAAGTTCAATTCAAAACCCCCGCTAACAGCTGCCATCTCTAAGTTCTGAAGTCTTGAGGGTTTTTACTACACACTTTAATGTTAGATTGTGTGTGGTCTAATTTTCTTTCCTCATCAAGAGAGAGAAGAATTCTTAAGGGTGGGAACTATATCTTCTTCTCTTACGCCTTAGGGCCCAACATGCACCGGGCACATGGTAAGAGCTTAGTAAGTATCAGTTAGTCGCTTAATTTTGAACTCAGGAGAGAACAGGAATCTAGGTCTACACTGAGCTCCTGGCACAGTATGTGTCAAGGCCAAGAGCTCCACGTCTTCCCACCCAATCTTCCCTGCTCAACAATATGTTTACGATATTAGAGGAAGGGTCCATAGCCCAAATGATGAGATTTCAGTTGACACTAAGTACAGCTAAACAGGATTCAATGACCCTGAATTCTACATACCTCACATTTATAGCCATCTCTACACACCTGTGCTCATGCTATTTCACCCACCAGAAAAGCCACCTCTCCAAATCTGATTATCAAATTTTTAAGAATATGTTCAAATTCTGACTTCCTGGAATACCACGTACAGCTGTACAAGTTATACACTGCATAACATCAGAGGCCACAGGTCAGAGTGCAGCAAGCCTGCACCTATTTCCTCCCTGGAGCCTTAAGTATCTCTGCTCACGTGGATCTCTGACTTCAAAGGACTTACCGTGTGAGTCCTCTAATCAAACATTCAATTAAATAGGAAGAGAATTTTATTTAGTCTCTGCTTACTGCTGGAAGCTCCTACTTCCTAGGTGACCTAAAATTTGCCATCATTTAAGCTAACAGACAATATTTCTACTTTGCTAATTCTGAATGTGTAAGAAGCCATAGATAATTTTTACCTTATTTATTGTAATAAATTCAACTTTAAGGAACCAGAGGCATTTGAGTTGGCCCTTGGGCTTAGACTTCCATTAAATTTGCTTCTGGGGGCCGGCCCGGTGGCGCAAGTGGTTAAGTGCGCATGCTCCACTGCGGCGTCCCAGGGTTAGCCGGTTCGGATCCCAGGTGCGCACCAAGGCACCGCTTGGCAAACCATGCTGTGGCAGCATCCCATATAAAGTGGAGGAAGATGGGCACGGATGTTAGCCCAGGGCCAGTCTTCCTCAGCAAAAAAAGAGGAGGATTGGCAGATGTTAGCTCAGGGCTGATCTTCCTCACACACAAAAATAAATAAATAAATAAATAAATAAATAAATAAATAAATAAATAAATAAATAAAATTTGCTTCTGATTCCTTTGGGCTAAAGCTCCTCTCAACCCCACACAGCAACTTCCACTTCCCCTCCACCACCATGTTGAGCCTGCAGAGAAAGGAAATCTTATCCTCTTCCTCCACCACTCTGCCTCCTGTCCTCACCTCCTCAGTCCAGCAGGAGGACAAATGCAAGATTTATGGCTGAATGAAAGACAGGACGCCTTACAGCTAGTGTCTCAATGTACCTCCTTCTTGCAGAACTCACACACATAAGGAATGTTGAATCCAAGGTCTGCACCAAAGAAGGAGAGCAGGGTGGGATGAAGGAACGAGGGAGAATGAAGAAAGGACAAATGAGGCTTGGGGTAGACTTCATGATTAGGGAAAGGCTAGAGCTCTAGAGGACGATCATTCTACCTTCAGTTCAGCACCTCCTCCAGGTAATTTTTTTCCCTTGTTCTGGCACAAAGGAATGACTCATGGTCTGAGGAAACAAACATCATCCAATCTGGAGATAAGTTGTTCCTATGAGTCCTTCCCCCTCCACATTGCTAGAGCCCCATTCTCACAGCAGCTCCAAGAGGCAGGGATGCCCCCCACCCCCACTTTACAAATAAGGAAATGGAAGCTTGAAGACATTCTGTTCAGACTGAGAGACTGTGGAGTAGAACTAAACTCAAGTCTGAGTGGATCTAAAGTCATTTCCTTCTTACCTCATTCTGTGGTCAAGTGCTTTATTTTCCTGACCATCCAGAGAATTTACTGTCAAAGCCATCACTTTTCTCCTTGACTACACTTAACTCTTTAGAATGTTCACTATTTTAGACAATGAACCTTGCCTCGCCAAGGAAAGGGCAAGAGTCCTGAGGGCAGGAAACAGGTCACACCCGCTATGTCATCAGAGGCACTCAGCCAGCCCTTGGGTCAGGCCTCTGTTAAATGTGCTGACTGATTTCTGTGGGCTCGAACTCTTCTCCCCACACAGCAACCTCCATTTCCACCACAACTATCTCGCATCCAGTGCAGGCTTTGCATGAAGCAGGTTCTTGATATATTTTTATGGAACTTTCCCAAATCAAATAAGCTAGAATAGCTTCTAGAAGATCCTATCTTGTATTTTTGAGTGAGACTCTCTGACTACCTGCTCTGTTCCAATTTGCCCCTCTTTCTCTACACTCCTGCTGGGTTACATGCCCCTTCTCTGCTCCTTCAGCCCTTGCCTCAACTATAGACCCCATCCTCAAGTCACCTGTCAACTCAATATCCCATTAGGCTGGGAGTTCCTGGAGGGCAAGGGCCCTTGTCCTTACTCATCGCTCTATTTCCAGCCTATAGGAATTGCCAACTTTAGCCCTTGATCAATGGTGTTTGTGGACTCAACAAGGGAAGTGGACCAAAGAACTTAGGAATCTGACCTGGTAGACAGGGCCACCAGTACTATTCTAACGCCCCAGCAGATCTGATGGCCCCAGGGTTATCTGTGAGCAGAAAACCCACTAGGGTCCCCACGTCCAGAAACAGATGTGGTCTATTAGGGTATCATCTGCCAGAGGATCCTGAGTTTATGACTCAAGTCTTGCATCCACAGAACCCAGCACAGTGTCTGGCACACTCTACAGAATTACTATGTGTTTGTGGAATAAATTCATTAGTGAATCTAAGCTGGATCAATCCCCACCTACTCTCTTTCCTCAGAAGGCAAAGCTGTGTAAGTTTCCCTTTTCAATGATTGGCAAAGTCATAGAAATTCAGAGCCTCATGGAGCTGAGGAGCTGATTCCAATTTCTCATTTGCAGATGGGAACACTGAGGTCCAAGATCTCACAGAAGGCATCCCACTCTCAGTCTAGCACACGTTCAACTCTGTCACACTGTCTCGCTTTGCAGGAAATCCAAGAGCCTGCGAAGCCCGTGGCTGAGCCACAACGCTCTTGGCTTCTTTCTTTCCATCTCTGTCCAGCACTTGTCTCTCAATAGTGAAGAAGAGTTTCCTCTAGAAAAGAGAAAAAAAAAAAAAAAAAAAAAAGAAAAGCCTTTCCTCTCTTAGGCAGCAGACAGAAGTTTTCATGTCCTCTGATATTCCAGGAGAGGAGCCATCACCACATAGTATCTTCCAAAGTTAATGCCTCAATTTCAAAGACTATCTGAAAGGACACAGCCAGAGTGGACTGTTGAACTTGAGTTTTGTTTGACTGGAACATCAGTGGAAAGGAACTCAGAGAAACAATTTAGTGCCTTCCTCCCCTTCTACAGCTTGTCTCCTCTCTGTTCTATGGATAACTGATGCTCAAAATGAACGTGTCATTGACATGGGCCCAAAGAGACCTCTCAGAGTCACCCATTATTAATGCCACAGAATCGACAACCTTGACACCACCCCTGGCCCATGGGTTTTAATATTAAAGAAAACAATCTTGAAACAAGAGAAACTCCTTAAAACTCCTGGTGGAATGTGGCATTCCCTGCACTCAAAGGCTTTCTTCCGATCGTAAATGCTTAGAAACGTTGCTCCGTGACTTGTCGTTTTCCAGTGCACATGTTAGATTCATCCCAGCTCACATCTAGACACTTGATTTCCAAGGTGTTGGCAGGAGGCAATTCAATGTGCAACTAGGGAACAGACATCAGTGTTGCCACGGAAGAGGCAACTGCCCTGAGTCCAAGGACAGAAGAAATGGTGCTCAGCCAGGGCGCCAACAGATCCCTTTGGGCACCATACAACTGGACGGCACACCATGCCAAGCTGATGTGCCAAAATATCTCAAAAATAACGATGGGGAGAATAAAAGGTAGTGTTCAAGGAATAAACTAATTCACCACACAATGGCTTGACAGACCGTTTCCTCTTGCTCAACTGTTTTCTAGAGGAATCAAGGAGCACTAAAAATCAGTCAGAATTCTAGCTAAATCATAGACATCCAAAGGGATCTTGTGTATTAACGAAAATGATTGAATTTGTAAAAAAATGAATTTATTCAAGCATTTTTAGGAATGAGACCACAATCACTGTGGTACAGGCCATGACTTCTGCAGGGATATGTGTGTGTGTGTGTGTGTGTGTGTGCGCGCATGCCAAGGGGAAAGAGAAGTTGGAAAAAAGAGGCAAAGAGCGAAGTCTGTAGACTCTTACATGTGGGTTTCCTCCCGTGAGTCCCAGGACAACCCCGCCCACCATTTTTCTGCGCCTCCCACTGTCCTGAACTCTGCTAGCCCTGGAGATGTTGAGGGGTAGCTGCTCAGGTTGCCCAGTCAGATACTCCTGGGCCTCCCAGAGCTCACTTCTATGGGGAACGAGATCAAGCTGTTATTCTCTGGTGAACTGGTTTCTCCTGCTCAGGAAAGCCTCCACACCAGTTTTAAGGAGCATGAAAAACCGATACCTGTGCCCAAACTTAGACTCTACCCCAAGAATGACCATCCCTGTTGGGGACCCTCATTCACAGGCCACAAATGGAGGCCTTTGGCAGACACTGAGCCACAAGAGATGTGAACCTTCATCCAGGGGCATGAGCTACTGGGTTGCTTTAATCCTCCTCATGGTAGGGGAAGAAAGACTGAGGCTGACATTCAGTGTCAACACAAAGGTTTAACTGCAACTTTAAATAAAATTGCTTTCTGTCCCCATCATTTCTTAGGTCTGTTGGTATCTTCAGCAGTCATTGTGAACACCATATTCCAAAACTCCAAGTTCTACTTGGTAACCTGTACTCCATACCCAGGTGGGTAGAGGTTATAGTCATAGTCACACAACTGCACTGTGGGAGGGAAAATAATGGTCAACCTTACAGGAAACCCAGGACTGGTTTTTTCAGCCAGCACAAATAATTCATGCTTTTCATTGTTGTCTCCCTCCTTTCGCAAAGAATGCAGGACAGTGCCACAAGGACATACAGGAAATAGTGCATGTGATGTGCACACATGTACATGTGAGCACCTGTTTATGCATGCAGGTGTGTATTCATTTAAACATCTCAGCCTGGAGGAATGTTCAGAGAGTGATGGAGCTAGAAGGGTGGATGGGTCAGGGATGCAGCCTGGAAAATTTCTTGCTGGACTGGTTTTGTCTTTTCAAAAGTAAATGAAGTGTTATGTTTTCAAAGAATTTCGAATTTAAGGTCCAGTCTAAAATCTGATGGCAAGTTGTCTGCCAAAGACCAAAACAGAATAAGCAACAGAATTGTGCTCAAGAATTCTGTGTTCAAGTTCTGGCTCTGAGATGAACCAGGAGCTCTCGGACACTTCCTCTCCTGGGGTCTCAGTTTTCTAGACTGTAAAATGAGAAAGGTGGACGTTTGCTGGGTCCTGGATCCCTTCCAGAATCTTTTGAAATTTGCATGGCTCTCCCCCAGAAAATGCATATTCACATTTGAATACAATTCTGCATGACATCTGAAGGGATTTATCACCAGTTCCCTGGATTAGGTGATAGTCCAGTGTCCCTTCAGGCTTTAAAAATCTCTTTATATTTCTCAGCAAGAAAATCAATGCCTGTGGGCTTCCATTTCAACTTCTCTTTTTCTCATTCCCTCAACTCAATGATCTACATACAATGTTACATCAAGTTATAAAGTTCTATGAAACTGCTTCCCAACCCCCAAATGGACATAACATGTTAGCAAGCAAAAGATATTATAATTAAGGTTTCCACTCCCTAAATCAGACATCATTTACTCTGCTGTGGCAGCGATGATCTGCAAAGACTTGAGAATTGACATCTCCTACATAACTCAGTTTTGGGTGTCTCCTCTCTGAAATCTTGCTTGAATCTGATCATGAATGAACATCAGGAAAGCATGAAGACAACGACACATGTCTTTCAGCACAATATTATGTTACTCTCCCTCCATCTTTAGAAAGGGGTTCCAGTACACTTTCAGCTTCCCTCCTTAACAATTACATAATTTCAGAACTTAGAAGGCACGTTATACAGTATCCTGGTTCAATATCTTCCCTTCAGATGAATGTTCAGAGAGGAGGACACTCAGATAGAATTGGGACTCAGTCTCAGTTCTTTTGAGTCTCAAATCTTGATTTTTTTTTTTCTTGTTCTTTGCTGCCTATTTCAGAGGCCTCACACAGGAAGATAAAACGGGTTGAATATGTGTTGGGAGGAGAGAAAAGGTGGGGATGTTTTGTGAAACAAAGAAAAGAATACCCACGATAAGAGCTCTCCCACTGCTTTCCTTTCCAACCAATGTAGTGATAAAATCCATTAAATCCATGGGGACCTGTACAAATGGGGGAGAAAATAACCCTTGCAGGGAGGCTATAAGGACAATTTCCCTTTTGCAGGGCAGATGGGAGCCTGGATGACTGTGTCAGTCCCATCACTGGCTATTCTAATAGGATGTAGGGACTCTGGCTTTCTGCATTAGATTCTTTCCTGAAAAGGATTATTCTGAGTGCATCTATTTCATAACCTGCTAATTACTCACTGACCCACAGGTCCCAGAGATTCTCATGTCCATTTTGGACTGATCTTCCATGACTCACGCCTTCTCACACTTAGGTTTGAGTTTCCTCTGCTCCCCCCACGCCACACATTTGGACACCTGGGTAATGAGCTGTGGCCAATGAGAGACAGCACTCTTATTTAAAGGAACAACATTATCAGTAACATGAGACTTCATTAAGGACAAATAGCTTGACAGAGCCTCTTCCCTACATCCAGCACAATGCCATAGGCCACAGGTAACTCCTCGACCCAGTTTTTATGGGCCGGTTCCCCTCATATCCATTTCCCTCACAGTTCCAAGGAGTCTTTCAGGATGGCAGATTAAATTTCCTTTTAAAGCCTGAGATTAGGAATCACACACACACATTACTCTTCCCTGAGACATGTAAGTCCAGACTGGAAGGATGAGGGTAATGCATATTTATGGAATTAATTTTTTGAACTTGCAGTTTTACCCAGAGCTGCCTTTGCATGAGAATGAAGAGAAATCTCATCTTTCTAGGGGTCATCTAATTGCGGTTTTGAAAGTCCTATTACCCAGATTCATCCAAATGTTTCTTACATACTCCTTCAAAAAATGGGGTCCCCAAACTCCTGCTCCATCCTCCTTATTGCCCCCATCTGAACCTTCCAATACCTCAGTAGAAAAACACAATATTCTCACTGGGCAAGTGGAAACATTTATGCCAAAAATTACTTTTGAAGATTCTGCTGCCAACAAGTAAAACACAGAAGCAACCAACACCATTGGATGTTACATATCACTGCAGGGCACATAATCCTATTTTGCGTAGCATTTGCATCCTATCGGTGGTTAGGATGGAGAAATAAATAAAGGATTTGTATCAGGTCTCAGTTGCTCACAAAAAGCTGGTTGACGGCATATTTTTTGTTTTGAAAACGTTTTTTCTTTGGTCAGTTTCTGAAACCTCTTTCCCAGCCTTACTCCAAATGCTCAGGGGTCAGCAAAATCCTGTTAAGATTAGCTTGGGTCAAATGCAATTAGAAAGGGAAATAAGCTCTGGAAGGGAAACAAGGTTTCCGAAATGCCCATCCTGCTGATTCTCCACATGGCCCACCATGTGTTCCAGGAAAGCCGATCTCCTCTGTGGCCCCCACAAGGGTCTTGCCTGCTTTGCTGTTAACACGTGCTCTTACATTCTTCTTAGAACTACCTTGTTTCTCTCCATATATTCCAACCAGCAGATACTTATCGGCTCACTTCAAGTCTTCTCTCTGAAGGGTTTCTGAGCTAACTTAACCTGTCTGACCCTGACCTTTCCCGTTGCTTTAAATAAAACTTAGTTGGCAAGTGGTAAATTTCAGCTGAACTAGTGAAGACTTGAGAATGAATGACACATGGCTGCCCACTGCATTTTGGATGCTAACAGGCTAGTCGGGAGACAGAGAAACAAATAATTATAAGGAAGAGTGAAAGAGAGCGTATCAGCCAGGGTCTTAACAGGAAACAGATGGCACGCCCAAATCAGGAGAGTTAAGGAGAATTAATTTACAACGGTGTGGATAGACATAAGGGAAGCACAAGAAGGGATTAAAAGAGAAGCTATTACAACCTTTTGTCTTAAAGTACAGAGAGGGAACAGTTACTGGAACCACAAAAGCTTCCAGAGGGTTGGTGGGATTTCACTGCCTTCTACCTCCAATCTGGTCTCCATTCTTTCCAGTCTCCACTGGAAACATCTTTCTAAGGGGCAGATGGGAGGACCCACTGCCTTATTTCTAAGCTCTGATGGCTTCCGTTTGCCCTGAGAGTGAAGTCCAGACTCGTTGGCGTGCTCTTCCAGGCTCTTTAGCATCAGGACCCGGCCACCACTGTTCAGCTCGTCACTTCCCCACTCCAAAGCAGTCATCTACATCATCACAGCCTTGCACATCTTCTATACCACCATGCCCTCACTGGAATGTCATCTTTAGTTAGCCAAGGCCTTCTTGTCCTTCAAGATCCAACCCAAATGTCTCTTTCCCGTAGGCCTCGCCTAACCCTCCTGAGTGAAGTTGCTTATTTCCTCCAGCATCCAAGTTGTGTATCTCCTGTAGCTCTGATGGGTGCCAAAGGGTGAACGCTCAGGAGGGTCTGAGTTTAAGCAGAGGTAGAGGGACAGGGGCCAACTATTACATGTATTCTGCATCTTAATCTTGGACTCCTTTCACATTACCATGTGGTCACGTCCCAAAGGACCCATTTCTTCTTTTCGTAATCAGAAGGTCAAGATAATTCAGGGAAGATTTAGAAATAACATTTGTTGCTGCCAAAATTTATTACATCTATACACAAAAAAATATGGAAAACAATATTTGAAGACAACTCAATGAAAAGAAATAATAATAACAATGATAATTATTTAGAGTCCCCTTTTGAGGTGCTGTCCTGACCTCATGCCCCTTGGGGCAAGGGTCCCATGAAGCCAGAGAGTGCTGGGTTTCAGCAGAAGCACTAGGCAAGACACTCTAAATTAGCAATATAAATCTTTTAGAAATGAGTGATATCACTAGTCCGCAGCTTCAGGAATAATTGAAAAATTAAGCAAGGAGGCATAAAGGGCCTTCAGCAAATAAATTCAATGATAAAATGTTGACTGGCTCAGGGGATTCTATGTTATTACCATTTGGGGGCTTTTTTGGCTCCCAAAGTTAAAGTGAAACTGCCAAGTACTCTTGGCCTGAAACGTCGCAAAGCAAAAAAAAAAAAAAAAAGTCACCAAATATGAACGGAAATGCTTCTATGATGGTGCATGGATAATTTAAGAGAGGATGGAAAAGGTTCCATGATTCTAAATTGAGTAAAACAAATTTAAAATGCTTCTTGGTGGAGTAGCTACTAACATCTTAACAGAAAAACACAAAAAATAAACTCTAAGATGGAAAAATGAAATCAATGGACATAAACTTTAGAGCTACAATGCTAATATACAATCAAGAAAGAAACTATACATAGAAGCTATTGGTTATACTATATACTGTCCACTGTGCCCCGGGCCTCAATCAGTCTCAGCTCGCATTATATTGCCAACATCGTGCTATGCAAAATGGTTGTCACAGAAAAAAAATACAGGATTCCTATGCTTGCCTTAAAGAGCTCACAGTGTAATTAGGGAGTGAAAACTAACACACTTGAAACAGTTTTGTGCCCAGTTTTGCCTAGAGCTTCTGCCTATTACTGCAAGTGATAATGGAATCCTGAGACGGAAGCTGTCAGTTTGGGCTGGATAAAGCTGCAGGTAGGAGTTAGACATAAAAGGATGGAAAGACATGGCTGAGGTGGCAAGGAGGAGGGAAACTGAGTCCTTCCAACACAAGGGCACTGCATTGAAACACCACTGCCAGAAGAGAAGCATCCTGTCATGGGCACAGATCTACGACAGAAAAACAAATCTCAGTGGGAAGATGTAGGCTTGTTTCCAGCATGTTTAGAGTACTAGGTGTTACTAGCAGTCAGGTCAGAAAATCCAAACAAGCAGGGACACAAATATATTTAGATAGATATATAGAGATCATTGTCATATCAGAGAGAAAGATGCTGAGAGAGAAACAGAGAGACAGAAAACTTGGAATTAACCTTTCCCCAAAAGAGAGCAGAAGGACTCAGTGTCACCTGGAAGACTCAGACATGGGGCATTAACAAGGGAAAAGTTTTTGTGATCATTTCTGCTAGAGTATGCCAGGGGCAGAAGACCAGTTCACAAGCTTTAGGAAAAGACAAAAACAGTGTTTGAAAGGTATCTATAAGGGAAAGCAATTTAAGAAAAATAAATGAAGTTTCTTACTTTTGTCACAGGTCAATCGGTTTTCCTTTCACATTTTTATTTTTCTTCTCAGTTCCCTAATGTGGCATTTCCCACATTTAATATTCTGCACGTTTGTCTGTGTGGACAGACATGACATTTTAGAATAATAGAAATATCGAGAAGTGTGTAACAGGGAGGGGTGAAGAGGAAAGGAAGGTATGACGCATGACTTCGAGACCGCCTAGCACACTCTCGGGCCAAGGGTGGAGGCCCTGCCAACCTTTTGCTCTGGCATCTAGTTCAGACATTCACATTTTAGTGTAGAGGAATGAGGCTCGATGGGCTGGTTCTCCTCCCAGCCCTCTCATTGCCTTATCTCGTTGACCTTGGTGAGCAGAGTAAGTGTTCTATTAATTTATCTGTTGAATGAACAAGTTGAGCCAGCCAATCTCTTTTTAGACTCCCAAACCCAAGTGGTTGTAACCCTACCATCTCGGAGCTGAGTTCAGGGACTTGCTGAAGCTATGGAAAAATCAAGAAGAAGATAGCTCATACCTTCAAGGAAGAGGCAATCTAGCTCAGATGGAAAAGTAAATGCCTGGAATGAAGAAAGGACAGTTCAACAGACCATGTAAATACACACTAAGTTGTAAGGACAACAGAATATAAAAACAGTTAAAGAGAGGAAATGTCCAAGGTCAGGGCTTTCTGGAAAAGTCCAAAATGGCTTTGTGACGGGGGTGGAATTTGAGATGATGGTAAGGGAAGAAGAGACATGCATGCACACATCCACCCCTACACTTATACACGTGCACATACATGGACCACAGCCATCCCCCTGAGTGCCTGGCAGCTGTCAAACACACAGAGCAAGCCGATTCCTCAGGTACGTGGCTGAAAGGCACTGAGCAGGTTCCTCTACCCACATTTCCGATGTCAACTTTTAGTATGCTGAAAATACTTCCATTAATTTATTATTTCATTACTTGAAGTCTTGAGGGATATTCATCTTCAAAGTCCTCCTACACATTAAAATCCCTGGAGAAAGGAAATTTCCTATATCAGTTGTCCTCAAATTTTAGCTCTGTGGGCAAAGTGTGGGGACTGCAAACAGCTGAGGTCTTGGGAGAAGACGGCATCCGAGAGTTAGAGCACGCACAGCACTTCCTCCAGGGAGGCCAGGATTCCAAAGTAGCCTTGTGCAAAGGGATTTCCACTCGTTAGTTATGTCTCCCTTTGTCTTCCTGGGAAAAGCAAGTCACGCAGACTGATAAGTGATAAGGCCTGGAGAGGCTGAGGCTTCTGCACAGGCTACATGAGAACATCTCATAATAAGACTCCAATGAGAGTGTAGGGCATGCTGCTCACTATGTCAGAGATCACTACCCCATGTTTAGCTCAGTTTTTTTCACATATAAAGAAGAGGATTGGATTTAATGGTCTCCAAGGTCCCTTCTAGTACTCAGTTTCTACGTTTGTGCATTTGGGACAAGTTCAACCGTATTTATGGGCTTTTGCTTTCCTCACATTGGATAGAACTTCAGGTTCTCTCACAGACCATGAGAGTTAAAAAAATACTTTGAGATCCATTGGTAAAAACATTATTTTTTGAAGGTACCCATTAAAAGGAAAAAATCCCAGACACAAAAACCAGTCCTCACAAAATAAGTTTGCAACAGGACTGCTTTTCTAAACAGCTCTCTTACCCCATTTTACATGTAAAGTTCTGCCAGAATGTTCTCCCCCAGGTTCTCCACTTACTCTACAGTTCAATTTACAAGAGTCCATTTTATATACCTCTTCAGGAAAATATATGCTGCTTGAAATGTGGTACACCTGATTTGAAGCAGAGTATAATACCTCATGATGAGGATTCCAAAGATTTTGGTTGATACCCTTCTCTGGCCAAAGCCAACTTATTTATACTCCCCCTTCTTACCACAACATGTTGCCTCATGGACTCACATGAACATATATATACTATACCCTTCACTTTAAGACATATGGGGCTTATCCACTCAATTCTATATGACCTTGGTCCACTTTGTTTCAAGAGCCCCTATTTCTTCAAAATGGTGCATATCTGGGCAGCCGGCTTGCCAAGAGGTATGAATGGCTGAAGACAATTTACTTAACCCAGATTCTCTTTTCTTTTTCAGAATAACTGATCAGCCAAAACAGTGTCTCAAAGGAAAGGAAATGGAGAAAAAAATGGTTCCAATAACATGACACCATTTTCCCATACACTTCTCTGTCATTTGCCAACAAACCATAGGAAGCCATCACTACTTAATGAAAAGATGTATAATTGTCTAAATCTGGGAAGAGTTTTTCCCTGAAAACAGTAAATCATGCCTAGGATATAAGGAGGCTTCTTTTAATAAATATACTCTGTTTAGACATGGATAAAATGAAGGAGTTACAGAGAAAAATAAAGGAATGTAAAGAATGAGAAAAAGGTAGGATCGAAAGAGGTGAGAAGGAAAGACTAAGGCAGAGAGAAGAAGGAAACTAAGGAGAATTTAAGAATGTTGGTAAAAAGTGGTCCAACTCCTTGTTTTCACTATTGAGAAACATGAGACCTAAAGCATGGGGGAGGGGCAGCAATTGGAAAGTCTGAAGAGAAGACAGGAAAAGAAAGAGCAATTGAGAAAAGAAGAGAAGAGAGGAGAAGAGAAGAGAGCATGAGTCTGAAAGCAGCATCTGTGGAGACAAGCCTGAGAAGTCCTCGGCTCTGAGGAGCATATTCTGCCTTGGCTGTCAGATGCAATCCTGTGTACATGAGTGCACCAGCTATATTTAGCTCCAACGTAACTCAAGTCACTAGCGTTCCACTGGGGCAGCTGCAGCACAGTCCTAAAGAGACATTTTACTACCTAACCTAGAATAGCCGTGTCAAGGACCTGGGCCTTCACAGAATTCCACTGTGTTTATATATACAAGAGTAGCATTTTGAACATAGACTGATGAGACTATTAACATAGTTTAACGACCTGCTGTATAACAAGACAGTATTTTCAGACGACCAAAGTCATTACTCTTGGTTCCTAATGATGTCCCTTACCCCTGACCCCTGGAAGCAAATATTGGCCCTTACCTTTTATGGCATGTTCTCTCCTGAAAATTTCCCTGATCTTCTAGTCTTCACTTCAACTCCTCACAGGGCTCTGTACTTTGGAAGAATACTCTCTGGTATCTACTCAAGCACCCCCAGACCCAGCTGACCCACAGAAATAACGACAGGTTTCCTCTGATGCCAGAGGAACATGGCTGACTTCTACTGAAAAAAAAGTTTGGTTACTGGAGAGTTGGCAGGTTACCAACCTGAATACCCTATAGCCAAGAAATGGAAACCCTGGCACCACACAGGAGAAGTACTAAGACTGGGAATAGTTCAGATAGTCAACAGCGCTTGACCTGAATATTAAATAACTATGACTCATTGTTCTGGGTAAAGCATCCTGGTTAGATTCTGTGGGGCAAAACCACGCATAAGCATTCCCTTCCCTCTCGAGGAGATTCAGTTATGATTCGTGAATACCAAAAATCACTCAAGGCAGCCAGGGGAACAGATGAATGGGCTCCACACAAACGCTGAGGGAAGAAGAGGCAGTTGGAATCTGGGAAGCCTGGGAAGATTTTTCAGAGGAGGAGACTCCTTTCTTGAAGAATGAATAGGGTATTGATAAACAGAGAAGAGGGAGGAGAGCATTCCAGTTGGGAGAGATAAAATAAGCGAAGACGTCCCTTATTCTTTGGTTGTGTCGCTTTTGCGGGACGCTTTTAGTCGGGATGCTTTTGCAAAACTAAAGTTACCCATCCTGTGCCCTGACAAATATCAGTAGATTCTCCATAATTAATTCCTAGAACAAAAGCCATCTGCACAAAAGTTTTTGCCAAGAAGCAACCTCCTTATCTACAAACCAGAAGTCAAATGTCCCTCTCCCATGAAACAAGACTAGGAGAGGCAAGCAGAAACTAGCCTAGAGAAAGTCTGGGTCCTTGGAAGAATGGTTGTCTCTGCTGCAGAGAAAAATACAAGGTCTATGACACTGAGGGAAAAATGATGGAAGCACCTGCCCTGGCCTGAACCTTGAAAAGGAGAATCCTTGGAGGATGGTGTACGCCAATCATTCCTGCCTGGCAGAGCAGAGGAAGTGAGGGGCAAGTGCCAGGTGGGGTAAGGAGCTTGCTTTAGCCAGAGTTCACCTACTAGCTGTCTAATTCCTTTAACCCAGACTGGACTGAAGGGCCAAGAGAGAACATTCTCTTTAGGGTATGAAATGGATCATTTCCAGTCCAGATGGTTTCTCATAAATACATTAATGACTTTATAGGCACATCGGCCTGAAAAGGTGACAGTTTAACAACCACACTGTGGGAAATACTCCTTTTGGATTCCGTGTAAACTGAATAAAAGGCCAAAGGACTATGAAACAGTATGTGGCGAATTACCCCCTTTCCCACACCTCATTCTTTGTAGACAGCAAGCTCAAGAAACAAGCCTGATACTTGGTTTGAAAGGAAAAATAGAATGCATCCAAATCTTCAGGATCATTTGAACATGGCCCCAATGTGGAGAAATGCAGGCATGAATATGCACGCACACACACACACACCCCTCACTGGTAACAAAATCAAGACTTCTACTGCTGAGCATGGCTGTGCAGTGACAGGACTCATGTCATACTTCAACTGGATGAATCCCCAAGTGGCAGGTATATACCTATATCAAGAAGTCCTTTTCTTCTACCTCCAAAACCACTCACAAATCTGATACTTTCTCTCTAATCTCCCATCCCCATACTTCACCCAAACTACCACAATCTCATAATTCTTTTCTGGCTCCTTTCCATCTTTCCTCCACAGAGCTTCCAGAAGCATTCCTTTACAAGCAAATCTAATCTTGTCATGTCCCTACTTAACACTTTATGGCCCCCATTGCTTTTATGCTAGAGACCCTGGAAATCTTTCTCCTGGTCAACATGGACTGGCGCAGGTGTCCCCTCCCTTTCTGGTTTCATCTCCTCCCACTGCCCCTATCATTTCATCTGCACTGCATACCCCACTACAGTGACCTTCCAGTTCCTCCACACTGCCTAAGCCACCCTGACTCCCTCTCAAGGCCTTGGCTCAGAAACTTCTCTTTGCCTTTCAGACCTTCACAGCACTTTTGCTTCACAGTCTTTACCATGTTTGAAATTGTTTACTTACATTTTGATTGTTTGATCAACGCCTATCCCCACTAGGGGCTGCTATGAAGATCAGATCAGAGAAGGGGTACAGAAATCCTTAAAGAACTATAAGCAGGAGCCCAGTGTACATCATAGCTTTTCCACTGCTACTTTTAAAGAACTCCCTGCCCTCAAAATAAAATGCAAATGAAACATCAGTAGCATCACTTTCCCCAAACATCAAAAGGAAATGACTTCCAAAGCAGGCTCTTTTTATGTTGGGCTGAGACAGCAGCAGGCACTACTTGGTAAATGATTAGCCTTGGGATCTCCAGGCATCATATAAAAACCCACTTCCCTCAGGCCAGGGAAGCCACTGACAACAACCTGCCTGAGTCTTGACAGTCTCCCTGGTGCTGGAGCACGTCCCCTGGACCTGACACACCTGGTTCCTAAGGTGCCAGTGGCCAAGGGAGAGTAAATATTAACTGTGGGAGGGAATGATTAGTCAGTTGTGGACAGCTTTCCACAGTTTCCAAGGTACTGACCTGAAAAGGAGCTGAAAGGAAAGAAGATTGGGGTAACTGGCCCACTGGACTGGGCATCTTACACATGCCTCTCAGGTCCACTCCCCATCTCCTCTAACCCTGCTCTCTACCATGGATGCTGACCTATACAGGGAATGTTCAGGTTCCTCTACCCTCTGGCTTCAGCCAAGGAGGGGACCCAGCAGGAGATCACAGGAAGTGAGGTGACAGAGGTCAGGTCTATTATTCTCTCAGCTTCTTCCCTGCTGGGTCACCCCAGGCTGGCCATGTCCCTTAACCAAAGGCCACAGCTCCTATCAAGTATTACCCCAACACAGCTTGTTCCTCTTCCCCAACAAACCCACCCATTCTGGGAACCAGTTCCTCCCATTCCAAGCCCAGGGTGGTCATAGTTCTCCTGGGCTATTACTATCACTGAGATACTGGTTTCCCTGCACCCCGCTCACATCTGCAGGTAAAGAAACCTCATTAAAATAAGCATACACATGAGCATCAGAGTGCAAACTGAGATGAGTCTGAGCAAGTAAGGAATGTGTGGCTATGAGTGCCTGCATTTCTGTGCTCTGAGGTGGCTGTGGGACTGGTAGTCAGGAAAGGCTTCCCTGAGAAACCGATGCTTGGGCTGACATCAGAACTAGACCAAGTCTGGGTGGGTCATGGGTAGGAGGTTAGTGGAGGGAGCAGCAGAATCTCACAGAGGGAACAACCTGTGCAAAGGCCCTGTCACACTTTCCCTCACACCTAGTAACCCTCACACAAAGGGTCTTACCCTTTCATTTCCTATTTGGTTATTTAAGCTTTTATGGGGAACACACTTTGCCATTTTTAATGGCTACACAAATATAAATTGTGAATGATGATAATAGTCATGTTAATAGAAATCTTTAGGTTTCAGTTTTACTTCTCCAATACATAAAAGCTTCTTGGCAGCCAAGACTTTGTCCACGGTGCCTGGCACAATGGTAAATATACAGCTGAAATCCAATAAGCATATTGAAATGGACTGAATGTTTGTGTCCCCCTAAAATTCATATGCTGAAATCCCTAACTCCCAATGCAATGGTATTAGGAGGTGAGGCCTTTGGGAGGTAATTAGGTCATGAGGGTGGAGCCCTCATGAATGGGATTAGTGCCCTTATAAAAGGGACCCCATTTAGCTCTCTAGTCCCCTTCCATTATGTGAAGATACAGGGAGAACACAGCAGTCTGGCTTCAGAACTTGACCATGCTGGTACCCTGATCTCAGACTTCTAGCCTCCAGAACTATGAGAAATAAATTTCTGTTGTTTGTGAGCCACCCAGTCTATGGTATTTTGCTATAGCAGTCCAAACGAACACACATATGCAACTGATTGATTGACTGAGGAAGGAAGCATGGGGAAAATCCAGCAGAGACCTAGCACCACCTGTCAGTGGAGGCAGGTTTGTGAAAATGCAGGTGAGCTGACCTCCAGCTCAGTCTGAGGTTGACCTTGGGCAAATTACCCTTATCTCCAGATACTGTTTGCTCAGGTCTCAGGCCAGAGGGATAGGAGATAAGTAAGAGTTATTTTGGTCTCTTGAATGCCTCAGAGAAGAGCTAGGACACAAGTGGTGACCTCCGTTCCCAGGGCAACATGTTAGATTCAGCCTGGAGTGTGGGGTTTCACGCTGCCCAGTCCCCACCAATATGCAGCTCATCAAAGAAGACTGGAGGTTTTCCTCTAACCCAGAGGTACCTTTCGTGGAAGCCCTTGATGACTGAAAAATGACGCATTTTCTCTGAAAGGGGAAGTGATATTTTAGATTCAGCCATTTTTTGTTTTTTGTTTTTCTTTCCTTTCACCTCAGGGTATAAGTTTGATTCGTGGCTATCTCCCTGTACCTCAGAGTGATAACGAATCCAAGAGGGAGATAGAAAAGTCGACCTTCACTTTACTGGAAGGCATTTGATTGAACCAGATAGAAAAGTTGACTGCGGGACAGGGACGCCAAGTCAGTCCTGTTTCCGTAATTAACCTCAACACGGCCTCAGAGAGATACCATCCCTCTCTGGGGCTCAGTTTTCTCATCTGTAAAAATCAATGGCTTGTATTAAATAATCTATGAGATCCTTGGATTTTACGATTTGGGGCACTAGTCATTCTTTTTTAATTTCAGCAAATATGTCTTCAAAGTCAATATGTTCTCACTATTGTGTTATTTTTGGGGGGGTAACATACCATCTAGTCCCCTAAGGGTTCTTATCTTGTGGTGGTTGTGCCTACTAAGTGGGTCCATGATTCTCTTGATACTGCACACAACGTTTTGTGCCTATGTGTATTTTTCCTGGAAAACCGAGTCCATAGCTTTTAGGTGCATACATGGGCCTATATGCTTTTAGCAGAAAAGCGTGTGGTTGTATATTAGGGAATGTGTTCACAATACCAACCCCGGCAGCAGATACACCCATCCAACCACTACGTGCTATGGGCTCAGAGGAAGGAAAACCCGTGGGACCTCACAGTGAGGAAGATTTCAGAAACAGGATGGCCCCTGATTTGGGTTGGGATGGGGTAGGTGGATGCTTAAGGGGAAGGAGAGTTTTGGAACCCTGTGCAAAGCATAATTGTGGGTAAAATATGCCGTGTTCTTGATTAAAAAAAAGAAAAATTCCCGGCTGCTGTACTAATTCAGCGCTCTCTCCAGTGCATTCGGGGGTCACACACTCTTCCTTTTTCCCACCTGTCTTCCATTAGCACCAGCCCTCAGAGTTCTGGGTTCAAGGGAAGAACAGCTGGGAGTTGGCCCAAGATGCAGCTGTTCTTCTTGCCAGGAGAATACTGGGAGATCCTGAGTCTGTATGTGTTCCTCAGCCTGGATGGGGAGGCCCCACACCAGGCCACACAGTGGGTGGGAACAGGGCAGTGGTCTGGGCTTTTCCTCAGGATAACAGGGAACAAGTCATGACACCTCTGAGATTATGCAAAATCACATTGCTCTGAGATTATGGCAAAATGGGTCTTGTTCATTGATTTTAAGGTAAATTTGAAACATATAATGACAGAGTAGAAGTTACACCATATACAGTTAGTTATACACGCATGTGAGAAAACATAAACATGGCCATGTATAAATTGAGGCTTAGGAGTTATAACTTGTATAGTAAATACTATTATCCAAAAGTTTAAACATCTGTGAGACAGCTCATAGCAAATACGCTGACATATGGCATTGAAACCAATATGTCAACACTTATAAGTAAGAAAACATCTATAAAAATAAATGAGACCACTGCTGAGCATCTCTGGTTAAGCATTAACACACACCAGGATCTGCCTGTAACCTGTTCGTTAAGGTGCAATGCCCCAGCTAATTAATACATCACCGGCAGATCAAGTCTAGGGAAGGATATTGAGCAAGTGCATTCCTGAGGCCTCATTTACCCTCTTTCAGGTGGGAGGAAGTCAGAAGAAAAGGACAGGGGAGCAGAAAGAGGGAGAGATGGAAGAAATTATCATTTTGCCACTCTAGAGCATCCCACAATTTATAAAAGTAGCGTGTATGCGCGTGCGTGTGGCGGGGGGGGGGATAGGTATGTGTGTGTGTCGGCTAAATCCTGAAATCACATCCCTAGAGGAAAAGCTGAAGGAGTAAAAGAGCTGTTTAGACAAGGAAAAGCTACATTTAAAGAAGGCTATCATGGGGCCGGCCCCGGTGGCGCAAGCGGTTTAGTGCGTGCGCTCCGATGCGGTGGCCCAGGGTTCGCTGGTTCGGATCCCAGGCACGCACTGATGCATCGCTTGTCAAGCCATGCTGTGGCGGCGTCCCATATAAAGCAGAGGAAGATGGGCATGGATGTTAGCTCAGGGCCAGTCTTCCTCAGCAAAAAGAGGAGGATTGGTAGATGTTAGCTCAGGGCCAATCTTTCTCACAATAAAAATAAAAATAAAGAAGGCTATCATGACAGCATTCTGCCACTTGTAGGACTGTTGCTGACTGTGGGCATAGACAATGCTCTCTTGCCTGTCACTTCCCCTCCCTGGGCCTTACGTTTTTCATCTGTAATATGAAAGGACTATGTGAGATCCCTGGTTCTCATCTCTTGCTGCACTTAGAATCACATGAAGGTCTTTTAAAAAATACAGATCCTAGGACCCCACCTCAGAGAAGAATCTCTTCAGGTAGGAAACAGGCATTGGCATTTTAAAGTCTCCTCAGGTCATCCTAATGCACATGCAGTCAGGTGGACAAGCACTGGTCAAGATTATCCCTAGGTCTCCTCCAGCATGACATTCATGAACACTTCCAGCTCTAGAACTTTATTTAACTCAGTCATATATAATGTCCTTCCCATTTCCTCGGTGGCCCTGGGAGGAATCAGAATCCTGAGCAAAACTCAATACGTAAAATATTGATGTTCATTTTACAAATATTCAATACGTGAGTTCACTGAAGCCTACTGAACAGGAAAATCTTTGGAAGGAGAACTCGTACAGAAGAGTTGCTCAGGTCTCAGCTCAGGACCTCTTTGCTCTGACTTTCAGTACATTTTTCCAGCTTGGTTATGTTGTTTCCCATCACAGCAGATTAGAAGCACACTGAAAGGCTGATTTGGTGAAAGGACTGGTTATACTCATCAACAGTGGCAAAAAGGAAGAACTGGCAGCCAGACAGGGAGAGAGAAAACCAGAACGCTATAAAAACACAGCACAGGAACCAATGGAAAACAGAGTCTGGGGACATTAGTTGTAGGAGCACACCGCTCCACTCATCTTAAAGATGCTGATCTCTCTGTGTCACTAATAATTAGGGAGAAAGAGTTTACGTTCAGAGAACTCTACTTTACAAGGCAGGGGTATGTGTATATGTGTGCATGTCTGCATATATATATGGTGATTTTCTAAGCAATGATTTCAATCTTTCAAAATGTAGGGGTCAGCATAAAATTCCATTCTATTCTTCTCAGGCATTTAAAAATAGACCTGCTGTCTATAGCCTTTTCCACCTCAGAATCGCTCTTCAGATTTTCATCAGATAATGTCACCCCTGGATGTAACCAATAAACTTCAGAAACCCCAGAATCTGCAGGTGAGCAGAGTAAGACACAGAGAGGGAAACAATTTCCCCTGCCCTTTCTTAGTAAACTGCCTCTCAAGTTACTCCACCACTCCCATTCTACTTCTAATAAAATCTATAGTGAATAAAAGGAACTCAGGCCAGGCCGTGAGGAAGAAGACTTGGTTTGAAGTGCACTAGGTAGCAATGTATGAAAAATACACCTTTAGGGGTCATTGGCATCGTGGGGACCCAAGAGGAACCTGAGACTGGCCGACTAAGAGACCACAGATGTTCTTTTAGTAATAATCACAATTAGTTGTAGCACTTTAATAAGTCATAGTATTCCAAGGAGGGAGGAAGAAAAGAGAAGAGAAACAGCAGTGGAATTGTTAGAAGATTCACTAATACATCAGTGAAACGCCACGGCAAGCAGGGAAGTTACTCACAATAACATCTCCTGATAAGACACCACTATTCTGTTCTCTAGATGTATTGCCCTTAAGTAAAAGCAGCACTCTAGTGATTTGCTCTCCTGCAGCATGGAAATCAGAGTTTCCTTGAAACCAGAGGGTAAGGCCTCTGCGAAATCTGGGAAAGCCACGATCCTCCACTGGATCTGAGCCCTGCCTGTGATATCAGTTAGATCTTGTGTCCATCAACGTTTCCTTGTTTTATAACCCAAGGAAGAATTATGACACATAAACCTTGCGTCTTCAGAAACATTTTGTCTCCAATACATCCCTAAAAACACTGAATCGGATCCTAAGTCACATCCCTCCTCAATATTGTCTACTTAAGAACAATGCCTGAGGTGGGATGTGACGGTGACAGGACCAGCAAATCTTCCTATTATTTATTTTGGTGACTCTAAAAAATGATGTGGTGTGCTAGACAGAAAGCACTGGCTAGGCCTGACATCAAAAGGACTCGGATCTATTTCAGCACCTCTGGCCTCCAGCAAATTACTTTCCCCATCTGAACATCCACATTCCTTTCTAAAAAATAAGATGCAGCGGAAAATCTCCAAGGCTCCTTCCATCGGCTCTGTTGGCCTGTTGTTCCCGATCTCACCACCTCCAGTAACTTCCTCAATTGTGTGCAGGTTCAAATCTTCCTGGAGGCCCCAGTGCTCTTCCTAACCCCAGATACCTTGGCCTGGGTGTTAGATGGCCGACGTTCCAGTCCCAGTTCTGTCTCTTGGTTGTTGAGTACTGCAGGTAAATCCTTCATTAATCTCTAGGACAATCAAGTGAAATTATTTCTTAATATATCTCAAATTCCAGCACTAAAACTCACTCCAGGCCCTGCTTAAGAATATCTTCTTAAAACTGCTGTAACCACTACAGATCGTGAATTTTACAAAATGCAGTGTAACGCAGTCTCGATGTTTTTGAAGAGCTAAAGGAATGAGGTTGTGTCCTAAGAGAAAGGTACTGAGCCTTGCCCCACTCCCCCACCCTTCACACACACCAGGCTGTGCTGTTATCTGGATATTTACCCGCCAACCAACTTCAACAAAAACTGCTCAGCCACAGTAGTTACAGAAACCAGTAAAGTGGCCAATAAGTCACAAATAAATCACCCCTTCCTACATGCCTAAGAATTCAAGATAGTTTCTCTTTGCAATAAACATATCCTGCACTGCAGGTACACCATGAGCTAAAAATAACATTTTCTTCACAATCCTGTGGCCCAAAGAAGGTAAACTCAGACAGACAAAGAGAGCCAGAGAGAGAAAAAGAGACAGAAAGACAGAGAGACAGAGAGAGAGAGAAGCATGCCATGAATCCTAAACATCTTCCTAACTGGAAAATTAAATGAGCTTCAAACTATAGTTCAAAAGGCCTAGATTTCACAACCTACAAAAATCAGTTGTATTTCTGTATGCTAATAATGAACTAACAGAAAGAGAGCTCAAAAAGATAATACCATTTACAATTGCATCAAAAAGAATAAAATATCTAGGAATAAATCTTACCAAGGAGGTGAAGGACCTATACAATGAGAACTACAAGACATTATTGAAAGAAATCAATGATGACATAAAGAAATGGAAAGATATCCCATGCACGTGGATTGGAAGAATAAACATAGTTAAAATGTCTATATTACCTAAAGCAATCTACAGATTCAATGCAATCCCAATCAGAATCCCAATGACATTCTTCACAGAAATAGAAAAAAGAATACTAAAATTTATATGGGGCAACAAAAGACCCCGAATAGCTAAAGAAATCCTAAGAAAAAAGAACAAAGCAGGAGGCATCACAATCCCTGACTTCAAAACATACTACAAAGCAATAGTAATCAAAACAGCATGGTACTGGTACAAAAACAGACACACAGATCAATGGAACAGAATTGAAAGCCCGGAAATAAAACCACACATATACGGACAGCTAATTTTCGACAAAGGAGCTAAGAACATGCAATGGAGAAAGGAAAGTCTCTTCAATAAATGGTGTTGGGAAAACTGGACAGCCACATGCAAAAGAATGAAAGTGGACCATGTGCTATCGCCATTCACAAAAATTAACTCAAAATGGATCAAAGACCTGAAGGTGAGACCTGAAACTATAAAACTCATAGAAGAAAATATAGGCAACATACTATTTGACATTGGTTTTAAAGGAATCTTTTCAGATGACATGCCTACCCAGACTAGGGAAACTAAAGAAAAAATAAACAAGTGGGACTTTATCAGATTAAAGAGCTTCTATAAGACAAATGAAACCAGAATCAAGATGAACAGACAACCAACCAGCTGGGAGAGAATATTTGCAAAACATACATCTGACAAGGGGTTGATCTCCATAATATATAAAGAACTCACACAACTGAACAACAACAAAAAAACAACCCGATCAAAAAATGGGCAGAGGAAACGAAGAGACACTTGTCCAAGGAAGATATACAGATGGCCAATAGGCACATGAAAAGATGCTCAACATCACTAATCATCAGGGAAATGCAAATCAAAACAACACTAAGATACCACCACACGCCCGTTAGAATGGCTATAATCACCAAGACAAAAAACAACAAATGTTGGAGAGGATGTGGAGAAACAGGAACCCTCATACAAAGCTGGTGGGAATGCAAATTGGTGCAGCTTCTATGGAAAACGGTATGGAGATTCCTCAAAGAATTAAAAATAGAAATACCCTATGATCCAGGCATCCCACTACTGGGAATCTATCCAACGAACCTGAAATCAACAATCCAAAGAGGCTTATGCACCCCTATGTTCATTGCAGCATTATTCACCATAGCCAAGAAGTGGAAGCAACCTAAGTGTCCCTCGACTGATGACTGGATTAAGAAAATGTGGTATATATATACAATGGAATACTACTCAGCCATAAAAAAAGACAAAATCGTCCCATTTGCAACAACATGGATGGGCCTGGAGCGTATTATGTTAAGTGAAATAAGCCAGAAAGAGAAAGACAAACACTATATGATCTCACTCATATGTGGAATATAAACCAACACATGGACAGAGAAAACTGGACTGTGGTTACCAGGGGCAGTGGGGGTGGGGGGTGGGCACAAGGGGTGAAGGGAGTCATATATATAGTGATGGACAAACAAAAATGTACAACCCAAAATTTCACAATGTTAGAAACCATTAAAACATCAATTAAAAAAAAAAAAAAAAAGGCCTAGATTTCAGAAAGGGCTCCACGACCCATACAGCCAGCTGTGTGGCCTTGGCTTGATCTTGTACCGTATCTAGGCTGTTTATAGGACTATAGATCTTGAAACCTACTAGAGACTCTTAAAAAGCTATCCAATCGACTGCTTTTTCAAACTTTTCATGCAGAAGAACCACCTGGAGAGCTTGACAGAACACATCTCTGGTCTCAAGCATCAGTCTCTAATTCAGTAGGTCTGGGGTGGGGTCCAAGAATATGCATTTCTAACAAGTTCCCAGATCTTGCTGCTGCGGCTGGTCCTGGGGCCACACTCTGAGGAGCACCGATCTGGCCCAGTGATTGTCAACCAAAGCTGGAAATTTGAATCACCTGAGGAGGAGCGCTGACAAAATGCCGATGCCCCACACACACCAGACCGTAAATCAGCATCTCTGGTCATGCAGCGTGACATATATATTCTTAACAAACACCCCATGTGATCTCAATGTGCAGCAACTGATCAAGTCCAGTCGCCTCGTTCTATAGATAATAAAACTGGAGTTCAGAGGATCAAGTGATGTCAAGTTTAACACATTCATCTGCAAAGGGGGAGGTTTGGACACTGAATAATTTTTAGGTCCCAGCCTTTAATTCTATGGTTGTCATGTTCGATATCTGCATCACAGCTATATCCCAAATATCCCCAACACACCCAAATAATAATAGGTAGATACCACAAGGCTAAGGGAGACTTTCTTCATCTGGCCACCCCAAGTAACCAGAAGGAATCAAAGAGGGCCACTCGTGTTGGAAGGCTCTGAGCATTCTTAAAGCTCACCACTGTGTAGTTTCTAAATATAACAGGCAGTCAGACACTCTGAATAACTCTTGGCTGATTTGGCTTCCCTGGGATAAACTTTTTTTTTCTCCTAAGATTATGCTACACCAGGAATAGAGCCCTGAGGGGAGAAATTCCTCTTCAAAGTCAGAGCTAGATAACACTGTGTGTGGTATTCAGGTTGTTCTCCCTTGGAAGGAGAAGAAAAGGTGGGAGGCAAACTTCTAAGACGGGACAACGTTAAAAAGGATCTTCAGACTTTGTATGTGTGATGTGTGTGGTGGGGAGGCAGAGCGAGGAAGGGAAGTGGTCAGGCAAAAGACGATTAACACATCCTGGTGGTAGGTTGGCAGGGGGAAGGAACATGGGCAACAGGTTCAGGTACTCCAGGTGGCGACGGGCAACATGAACGTCCAGGTGCCAGCAGGCACTGGCAGCTGTCCCTGTGCTGGCTCTACCGGGAAAGACACAGTGTGTAAGCCGAGTGCACAGCTCGCTCCCCAGGAGGTGGGCTCAGGTGCAGCTCTGACTGCATTTCTCAGCCAGACAGCAGACACTTTTACTTTGCCCTCTGGTTCTTGTTGCTCCTTCCCGTAGCGGGGAATTTGATGTGACCTAAAAATTGCCCAGAACATATGCAGACATTCATATCTTCTCTTTTGCACAAATATAAAACCCTTCCTCCTTATTCTAGTGCAGGCCAAGCCTCTCCATTTTCCAAAATGACATTTTTGAGTATTGGAGTTGGATGGAACGTTGGGGATCACCCAGTTCTGTCCTCTCCCTTTACAGTTAATAACATCATAAAAGCTACCATTTATTAAGCACCTACTATGCATCAGGCACATTATCTACATTAAATCTAATGCTCACCCAAGCCCCAAATGAACAGTATGTTTCCAGATTATAGAAGATGGAGCAGAGGCAGAGAGAGAGATGAAATGATTTACCCCAAATTGCACAGCTAAGAGTGTCACAGATAGGATTCAAATGCAGGTTTCTGGCTCCAAATCGATGCCCTGTCCATAGTGGGTGAGAAAGAAAAAGCAACGGGGAATGGTTTCCTGCCTCCCCCACCCACTGCTTTAGGGCAACCGACCGCCCTGTCTCAGCTGACATCACCCTGTGCTTTTCAAGACTTGAGCCAAAACTTTATTTAGCAGTTCTAAATTTCCAAATGTCCAGAGAGGAGTTGTTAGTGCTCTCTAACGCCCAGAGGGAAAAATCAAACTTTCAGTTTCAACCTTAGACAGGGAGAAGCCCAGCTGGTATTAGAACTGAGCAGAAAATAGCATGCACAACGGAAGGATGATTATTCTCCAGGGGAATTTCTCCAAAGTGCTGGAAGCTCAGGGAAACAATGTGGTTTGGGGAAGATGTCGAGACCCTGAATATGCCCTCCAACCCTTGGAAGATGCAACTCTGCCCTGGCCAGGGCTAGTGGGGGGAGCACAAAGCAAAGCACTAATTTGCATGTTTTACTTGTGCAGGTGTGCACAGGGTTGCATGTGTGTGTGTGCTTGGTGTGGAGTAGAGCCATCACAATAACAGACATTAGAGTAAGAGGAATATCCTGCAGGAAGCCTTTCTCCCATCTCTCTTTCTTATCCTAGAATGGACAGAGTTTCTCAACTGATGTGCTTATGTGGTGGGACTGGATCATTCTTTGTTGGGGGGACTGACCTGTGCATTGCAGGATATTTAGCAGCATCCCTGGCCTCTACCCACTAGATGCCAGTAGCACTTCCTACCTAGTGGTGACAATCAAAAAATGTCTCCACACATTGCCAGATTATCTCCTGGGGGGAAGGATAAAATTGCCCCCTGGTTGAGAACTGCTGTTCTAGAATGTCTTACTCTGCCACCATACATTAATAGGAAAAAAGTTCACTCAAAGGTATGTGTCTGAGATCCTCTTTGAAGGAGTTGAAGATTCATAATCTGTACATTTTCATCAAGACTCGTGTATTTTCTACTGTGAAACTTATAAAAGAACAAGGCCACGTCCATGGCACCTCAGGATTCACAAGCCCTCCAGCAGTCTGATGGCTGATGGCCAAGTCTCCTATCCTCTTTCCAGTCCCAGGAAAGGCCCCCCTCGCCACCACGTTCTTCTCCACCAACCCTCCCAGGCCTGCCTCCAGGGCTACCTGTTCCCCAAAGTCTCCCTAGCCCACTGGCAATTCAGCACTGCTCCCTTTCTACCCTTAGGATCTACAACAGTGCTTGGCACATACTAAATAAATACATTATTGAATAAATAAGTATGTCTGAAGAAACAAATGCTCTTACAGTTTATCTAGGTTATACATTTCCTTAGAGTGATCTCTGAAGGAATGTCCATTTTATCGCACCAAACAAATTGTAAACTTCTCTGAGGCAAGAAATTCTGGCCAGTGATTCCAGAGCCCCCAGGACAGCAGTTCTCAACTTGGGCTGTACACTTGCTAAAAATCCCAATGTCCAGATAGCACCCCCACACCAACTAAACAGAATCTTTGGGGGTCAGATCCAGGCATGCTAGGTCGAAAAGCTCCCAAGTTATTCTGATATGCAGCCAGTGTTGAGAGCCTATGCCCCACAGCTCTGTGAATGAATGGTGCCAATCTACCTCAAAAACCATAGGGGAGTCTTCCATGTACTGGGGATGAGGCTGCCAGTGTTAACTAAAACAGCAAAGTTCTCAGCTTTCGTGTGGGTTTATAGCGTCTTAGTGTGACTGCACTGGCGATTATGGATCAGAAATTCTGGTTGACTTTGATTAATCAAAATGCAAAAATTAATGAATGATTGTCTAATAAATACCTCTGCTCAGGAAACAAAATCTTTGTAAACTTGACTCCATGTGAGAATAATAAGTTGGATGTAGTACCTTCCACTTGCCTTTTATCTTTCAAAATGTCCGACAGAGGGAAAGAACTGAAGAACGCTTGTTGACGAACTGATTGATTCTGTTGAGCATTTTTTTAAAAATTAATATTGTTGTTTTGCTTTTTAAGCTAAGCCAAAAAGTGCCCAAATTTTCCTTTCTGGGCAAAAGTAATCAAAAGAAAAATTGACAGTAGGGTATGTGTCTATTTCTTCCACATAAAACACAGCTTGTTCTTCCTGCAGAGATCACAGAACTGTAATCTGGGCAGCAGCTACCAGGATTCAAAGGAGAAGGGAGAAAAATCTCCTAAAGGGTGGGGATTTGGTTTAAAGAATAGATCTGGGTAAATTACATCATTCCTGGGTTTGTCCAGTGAATTGGATCACACAGCTTGTCACACAATGACTTCTGACTCTCCTGGGGCCAGCAAAGCAGCCCCGGGCAGGCCTTATCAGGAGGAATCAGTGTGGAAAAGTACTTTCTGAAATAAAACTAACATAAACCAGGCGTGTCAGAGTTGGTTTTGCTAAATTTCAGGAATGTGGGAGGAGCTAGTTTACTATGCACACAGGTTGGGACAGACTCATTTTGCAAAAAGCACAGTGTCCATCCTACTTCCTTCTTCTCTGTTAATAGATAAAAACAGAGAAGCACCAGAAAATAAAATCTCTGTGTTATAAGAAGACAAGCAGGGGAAAACAAGAACAAGAGAGCAGTGAGGTGACGGACCGCCACTCAAATAGGAATATCAGTGTTGACAGTGTTAAAATGAAATGGACATAGCCTGAAGATAAACTCTGCTGAGTGACCCCCACTTACCGTCTGGACGAACACTTAGATCCTCTCCTATTTTTTCCCACATTCTCCAATACACTGAATGAAGTCAGATTCAAGAGAGCACATTTGTACTTGTTGAAACACACAGGAAGGAAACGTTATTTAGATAAATGGCTTTTATGCAGCTTTAAATTTTAGATCCTTAGAAACACCGAGCTGGAAAGTACACCAACAACCATTTCGTCCTTCATTTTGCGGAGGGAAAAGTGGAGGCATGGGGAAGTTAAATGATTTCTCTAAGGTCATGGGGCTATTTTTGGTGAAGCAGGGCTAAACCCCAAGTTTCTTTCTGCATAATCCTTTTCTCCACTTATCCACTGCCACTAAACAAAATTTACCATTGATTACATTATATCCAAAGGACGTAAGACTTTCTTAGTCAGCAATTTGTTTTACAACATGGGAAAAAATGAGTTTCTTTGAGTGGGGAGTTGTTCATCTGCTTAAATGATAATTTTTACGACTGATAATTTTACTCATTAAATTAGTGCTGAGTGCTTGCCTTTTCCATAAACAATTCCGCTCCCTTCTTACCCGTGTTTCTAGCAGAGCAAATAACAACATAAGGAAGTTGGAATACTGCAAAGATAAGGTCGTGAAGCTCTGCAGAATATTATAAGAGCAAGATCAGGCTTCCAGGCACTCATTCCCCTGAGCTCTGCTAATGGCTTCTATCATCTAAAGTTTTACCACGAAACCTTCCGTGGGATCCTCAACAAGAGAAAACATGGAGGCATGGCTTGAGGAGCTCTGCACGCACTGAAGGTTCTCCAGTCAACAAGCCAGCTGCTGTACAGAGACACCATAACTTACAAATGCATCAGAAATTATATGCTGTCCCCGAAAGTCACTGGATAAGTCCTCAAAGACATACCTTTCTCCCCACCTCTGTGGCCTGCTGCTGAGGGAAGAGGTTCTGGAAGGAGAGATTATCTCCTCACATCTACCTAACAGCAATGGAATCATTTCTCTCTACCATCACGACTGGCTTTCCAGGAGCCAGCCGGAAACTAAGATTATACACTTCTGAAGGTGAGCTTCTTTCCACAGCTGGAGGGTTTTTTTCCACCCAACATCATCTGGGAAATTATCCTCTGGGGCTGCATTTTATCTTTGATCTTTAAAGCATAGCTCTGTTCCTGTCTTGAAAATAAACCCCCAAAAATGAACGTATACACATTCAAATGAGTAAAACAGACAAATCAGAAGGTCTTTATTCACATTACAAGAAGCCTTTTGTCTCTTTTTTTCTTTCTTTTCTTAAAGAAGGATTTTCCCATACTTGCTTTAAACGGACAACACCTAAGGTGTTGGTGTATTTTGTTTTTAAAGAATTGACTTCCAAAAAAACTCAGTTTCTATATGTCTTTTCCGTGATTCGCTTGTCTCATAACGTGAGGCATGCCTGTCCCCCCGTTGCCCACCACAATAGTTCACTCAGTTGCGTATTTAGTCAGGGCTCCTGGGGCTTGTGTCAGTTCCGTCTTTGACTCAGAGGCATTTTTCTGAGAGGGAAAGCAGTGCCTGTTTGTGGCGACTCTGAAAGTACTTCAGGCTGACAGGTGCTATATAAATGAAATATCCTTCCAATTACTGCTACTGTACTATATTGAATTAAGCTATATCACCATAACTAAGGAAACAAGCTTGCCTACACAGCAGCACCCTTTCTTGTCCTGGCACTATTCATGCTCATCTCCTCATAAATAAAATCATTCCCAAAAAGAGAAATCTAAACTACCTTCAAAAGCATTATTGCCCCTTGTACATTACTACACACCATAAGGATTAAATTGACAGGGCTTCAAAGTCTGTAAACTGATTTCCAGGTAACAGCTCAAAATGCTCTCCCTTCTTGGTACCCAAAGCATCTTTCGCCTGCTCTCCTAGTAGACAAGGAGTTTGAGAGAAGGATCAGAAACTGAAAGCTATTGACAGCATGACAGGAGCATCTCAGCATGACAGCTGATGGAGATGATCACATTTCCCCAGACAAACTCAATTGCTCGAGTAAATCAAGTGAAAGTCAATAAAACCCCTCCCTCCTCAGGTCTCATGTGGTTCTCCAACCCTGCACCACTGAACTTGTTATTGGTGGGAGGGGAGAGAAGAAAGCTCCAGATCTTCAGGGAATACTTGACTGTTGCCAAAAAAAGTTTTCCTTCTCCCATGGATAGCTTCCCTTTGCCAAATAGAACTGATGTTGTCTTAAAGAGAGCTTGAAACACATGCTCTCCTCCCCATAGATCCTACATGGGGTCTTTACCTGGCCTGTTTCCCTTGGTCTTTACCATGGAGGCTTATTTGTCCAAAAGGAAGATCTCCAAGTTCCATAAAACATATCTGCCCTTTTGTCTCAGCCAGTGACTTCTTATGATTTCTTATAACAGTGCTTATAACAGAGCACAGTGACGCCATAAACAGTGGTATGGAAAATATGTAATTCTAGAAATAAAATCAAAGAGCCCTAAAATCATGTGTTTGCATTTCTGTATATGCTAGAACTGAGGTCTAAATCTGGGTTGATGCCACTATTAACCCAAAGGCTGCGATGCATGTGTCCTTTATGTGAGTCAATAACCACATATACGGGAAAAATCCAGATGTCAACTCTGTAGCTTTCAAAAACTTTGGAAAAGATATCAACCAAGAACGATTCAAATATTGCATTTCCAAGGAAATAAAGTAGATGCTCTGTCACAGACAGGATGTTGGCTTAGAGACCAGAAGGAAAGGGTGGGATGAATGGATATATCTCTGAAAGTCTCATCAGTGGTCTCTCTGGAAAATCAATAATGAGGCTGATGGACAGAAATGATCTAGAGGAAGAAGCATCCCATGAAACATAGAGCATAGAAGGTCATATGTAAAAATGGGGAAATAGGACTGAGTGAGCAAAAAAAAAAGAGCTAAAATAGTGTTTAGTTTGCACAAATATAGGTAATACTTTGATTTAAGGTGGGGTTATGGGAGTATATGTATAGGACAATGCTGCTATCCATTCATTTTGAGTTGGTCACAATGACAAAATCCAAAGTGGCAAAACTCTGGCATGTCACTAAGACATAGAAAAAGTCACTGCTGACCTGTCCTTTTAGAAAATCATACTTATCCCTAACCTGAAATGTCATGTGCTGTTGGGATGTGATATCAATGAAGAGATCACAGAGGGGAAGACAACAACTGAAATCAACAAGGATGTGGGACAATGGTCTTAAAACGATAGATGAATAACATGTGGTCTCTAAAGGGAAGAGGAAGGCTGAGTGAAGATACAAGACAGTCCAGAGACTGGGAAGTCAACAAGCACAGCCTTGTTCACCAACACTCAAAAATTTTCATCCAGAGGGACTCTCCTTAATGCTCAAAAGAGAAAAGAAGGCAAATGAAAGGCAATTTGCTTCACACAGCAGTAAATAAACCATACAAGTAAGAGGTCAATTAGGTGACATCAGCTCTGCCTGATCCCCAGAAAAAGTTCCAGCAAACTGAGATATTCACAACAGGTGACTGAGAGAGACTAGGCCTTTGAGGAAATACCTGTAATGTCACCTCTAAGGCTGATTTTAGAGGGAACAGCCATGTCCTGACAACTTTATTTGTTTAATATTCTTACGCAAAAAGCCCTGTGAGCTTCTGTCAGAGAACATCTCTAGTTTGACCGGGAATCGAACCCATATGTCATTGTTTATGTTCTCTTGCGAGTGTGTGTGCATGACGGTGTGTTTATACATGTTAAAATCCAAACGCCATCAATAAAAAATATTTCAAGTGCTCCTAAAATAAGCTTCCTTTAAAAATAAGTTAAACAAATAAGGGATGATGGATGTCGAATATACAAAGTACATAGATTATAAAGTTCTGTTATCATAAGCAGAATGGTGTAATTCAGCTGAAGGGATTTCCTCACCTCCCTTAAGAAATGCATTCAGTTTCACATAAATGCCTCAGATCATTCTAAATTTTATCAGCAGTCATCAGGAAGTCTCAGGTATAAATATGTATCCATTTTGGCAACATAATATCAAGTGAAAAGAACAGGAAACTAGGAGTAGAGAGGTTGAATTCTAGTCCTATGTCAGTCATTCAATGACTACATAATCGAGCAAGTTACTAAATTTCTCATAAGATGTTTATTTCAGTCAACAAATAATAAGTTCCTACTATGTGCAAAGCACTGTTCTGGGTGCTTCATGTACAATGCAGAGCAAGAAAAACAGCTTTATGGAGCTTAAATTCCAGCATGCAGAAACAATGATAATGTAAACAAATAAATAATTTTCGTAGTTCAGGTGGCAATAAATTCTCTGAAGGAAATAAAACAGGTCAGTGTGATACAGAATGACTGGACCATAGGGACCTTAACCGAGAGAATCTGGGAAGGCCCTTCTGAGGAAGTGCCGCGTGAGCCAAACCCAAGTGACAAGAAGGAGCAGGTCACGTGATGGCAGAGACCAGTGTTCCAGACAGAGATAAGAGCAATTGCAAGCCCTCTGAGGAGGGTCTGGCTTAGGGCTGTTAAGGAACAGAAAGGCAAGAACAGCCAGAGGAAGTCATATAATCATTCATTGGCCAACCTCTCTAAAGAATGTTGTAAGGATAAATGAAACGAGATGAGTAAGTCCTTGAAAAAATTTAAAATACTCTACAAAATAAAATGGATTATTAGAAGCAGCAGACTATGAAGAAAAACTCCTATCCTCCATATTGTATCTTTAGGAAAATTATAATTATAGTATCTTTCATCCATATATCTCAAAACATAATTTTTAGAGCTACAAAGAACAGTCCAACCCCTTCATCTTCCAGCTCAGAGAATTAAAGCCCTAACTTACCCAAGACCATGTCAGTGGACCTCCAAGACCCGGCCTATCAGGCCAGGGTGCTCCATCCTTCAGGCCTACATTAGTCTGCTAGGAAACAAGACTTCTCACTTCTTTTCCGGGGCTGTTTCATTTTACTACAAGAAATCTGCAATATGGGCAAAACAAACCAATGGCCCAAGCTTAATGTAAACAACTAGTGGCATTGGCACCATAGAGACAAGAGTTTAAATCCCAACACCCAGGCCTGCCCCTAGACTCGCCACTTACAGGTTTTATGGCCTTGGACTCTATTTAAACTCTCCAAGGACTTAAGTCTACATTTAAAATTAGAGGATAATAAAAATGCCTTGCCTCCCTATATTACAGGATTCTGAAAGGATCAAATAGTATAATATACATGAAAGTCTGAGGAAACGATAAAGCAAAATAGAATATCATTACCCTTGTCCTTTTTTTTTTGTACAAAGTGTCTCCTTAGGTCATCGACCATGCACAGCTGCCAACATCCTACTATGCTGCGTGATCGCCATTACCTTGGATAGACCTTGGGAGGATCTTTGGTGAGTTAAAAAAAAAAAGAAACTGCATCTGAGATGCAGTTGGTGCACCAATCTCCAGGAACACTTGGTGATTTATGAAACTTGCCTCATGAATTTACTTCTCACTGATTTCCTTGTCATCTGAATTCCCACAGTGGGAGATGCAACCACAGATTACACTGGAAATACCTATTCCTGGATGAACACTCCGGATTCTGCTAAAGATAAGCCATGGACCTTGAGCAAGTCTCCGAACCTTCAGCACCATTAATATAGTGTGTCTTCACTCCAAAATGTGCAGAACAGTTATTATCTTCCCCTGACCAACATGCAAGATACGTCATGTTTGTTGAGTTTCCTAGAGTTTAGAGCAATTTAAACATTTTATTTGATCCTTTTAATAACCCTGGGAAGAGTGAGAACAGGGATGAGGAAAGCAAACTTATAGAGGAGAAAATGGAGGCTTTTTGTGGTTATGTGACTTGTGGAAAATCCCAGAAGTCTATATATTCTGACTCCAAGTCCAGCACTCTTTGAAGTTTACTGAACCTCTTTCAGGTAAGGATCTAGAGAAGATCAAATGGGGTCATGGATATAAAAACTGTTAGGGCTTCCCAGATGTGATACTCTATAAGTATCATAAGGACAAGGTAGCCGTGACATGCCACCTTCCTCTGTCTGCCCTCATTACCTGACCAGTCAGTGGTACCTGCCCATCTAGAATATAAGCTCGCTGGTAGAGGGGAAGGACTCATCCAGGGTATTTCTGCCTCCCCCAGGACATCTGGAAAAGGACACAGTTTGCCTCTATCAATCCTTGTTGATTGATTGTCTGAGTTTAACCCAAAAGATTATCTAGTGCTCTCCATTGGAACCGTCCCACTCCTTTAAGAAAGGGCCTCCCCTCAGCAGTCCCAGTAGGGGAAAAAACAACACACCCAATCTAGGCAATTTCCATACAGCCATGAAACTTTATTTGAGCTAGAGCTCTTGCAGGGCTTCCTTCGTGTTTTCTCTTGACTTTTCTTTCCCTTCCCTATGAGGTAAATAAATATTTTAAAAAGAAAGAAAGTTGTGTGCTCTTTTGTTTGGTCTGATCTACATATTGGAACCAAAAGACTGTATTTTTCCCCAAAGCATTCATGTTGGCCAAGTAGCAAAAATGCATTTCTTTAAAAATATAAAAGTTTATTTTACATGTTGTAAATACCAGGAAATTCTTCTCAGGATGTGAAAGTTCAGGTTTTGGTTTTCTTTTATCCCCATTCTTTCTCTTTAAGGGAAATAAAGAAGAAAACAAACCTCTCTCTTCACAATGGAATCCCTTCTTTCTGTCTATGCCCTGCTGGAAGCAGCACACCTCTGAGTGGCTTCTAAGGTTCTGGTTGAGGTCGTCCTGCATTCCTAACAGCTACTTCATTTTCCCTAATCCCCCAGACCAGAAGGGAAGAATGCAATACCCCACGATAAAGCAATCCTGGATTTCTGACATCCCCCTGGTAAAGGACATTTCATGACAACCTCAAAATGCTGAGGGTTGCCAATAGTAAGGGTTGTGTTTGATTTAAACAGTATTACAGTGCCTTAAGTCATAGAATTACAAAAACTGGGTGATTAATAGGCCTTCTCCAGTCCAACTCCTTCATTTTACACTTGGAGAAACAGAGTATGAAGAAGCTGCAGCTTGGCCCCATGTGCTCAGCTTCTCAGAGGCAGAGGAGGGATGAGAACCCAGGTGCCTGGTTCAGGTCTTTGCATTATTCCCTTCTCCTTTGCATTCCCCCTTGCACATCATTGGGACGTCAAGGGAAACCTTAATGGGAAAATTCTTTCAAAAGGGAGTCTAATGAGGGATTATGCATTTCTCCATTCAATCATCAATTTGGCAAATATTGACTGGGCACCTTTTATGTCAGGAATTATGCTAGACAATGGGGGATACATAAATGATGTGGACCCTGCCCTCAATGTGCGTGTGTGTTTGTCTGCTTGTCTGAAGAAGCACAACTTAACACTGTGGCTTTAGTGATAAAAAAAAGGGCACATTAAAAAAATATCACAGTGGGAGTGGCACCAATCAGAACACTGGCGGCTAAGTGCCCCTCTCTCTAAGAATTTCAGTTAGGTGAGCACATCCCACATATCCACCCTTATTATCCTACAATCCATTCTCCACATAGCAGCCAGAACAATCACTGAAATAATTAACTAAGGTCATGTCATACTTCTGCCTAAATTCTTCAATGATTTTCCATTGTCCATGAGATGGAGTCCAGGGAGACCCCTACCCATGCACCCCTCTCAACTCCCTCACCAGCCTTCAGGCTGCACTCTCCCCTTGCTTGCCCCAGGCTTGCCACATTGGCCCCTGTCAGTTCCTCCAAAACACTAGCCTTAAACTCCTGCCTTAGGGTCATTTGGACAAGCTCTCCCCTTTCTTAGGAACTCTTTCTTCTGACCTAGCCAGACTTGTCACCACCCCACCCAATCGGCCATTCACTTAGCTGACTCCTTATTCTTCAGCTCTCAGTTTAGACACCACCTCTTTAGGGAGAACTTTGTGACACTCAACTCTAGGTGAGAGCCCCTCTGTGGGCTTCCATAGCACCCCACTTTCTTTGCCTTACATTCAACAGCTTTATTATATTTTGCTGTTAAGGTCTCTCTCGCTTTGTAGACTATAACCCGAAGAGGGCAAGAATTATATTTGTCTTGTTCACTGTAAGGCCAAGGTCTAGAGTAGTGCTTGGCACATAGCCAGTTTTCCATAAACACTCATTGTTTGACTGGATGGATAAGTGAATAAATATATGAAAGTGTGCATATGAACATTTCAAATGAAGAATGCCACGAAACCATGATTGGGATGAAAAGTTTCAGCATGGACTTGATCAGTCAATTTTGGAACTCAAGAACAAGTGGACATGTCCTAAAGTGTGAAAAAGGAACTTTCGGGAAAAAAATTTTAAATTCATTATCCTGAAAAATGATGTGGGTAATTTAAAATCTTAGCTACCCAAAGGATGAAAGGAATACAAAAACGACAGTTTCAAAATGAGAAAGGCACAATTCAGTGGGATGAGGAGTCTGGGGCCTGGGGCTCCTCATTGCCCAGCTGTATGTCTTCTTCCTCTGTAAGATATTAGGAAGGTAACTGAGGAAAGGCAGGGGAATGGATGCCTATTCCTGGAGCCTTTTGAGGATTATCGTCATGGAGCACTACCAGGTCTCCTGCAACACGTGCCTCCCTGCGAGAGTTGGAGTCCAGTGTGCCTGAGTGTTTCTTGTTTCTGAATAACGAGAGGACGGCACAGTTGGGCACAGGTCGCGCTGGGAGCAGACACACTGTGAGCTCCCCACTCTCAAGCAAGGAGGGAGTTCTATTCCGTAGTCCCAAAGTGTGGTAGAAAAGTGTGGTGTGTGCACGCATGCATGCATGTGTGTGTGGGGGTGTGAGACGGTAGTGGTTGGTAGAATCTTTGAAGCTGTAATTTAAATTTTACTACTAGATTATTAAGAGAAGGTGAGAGAAGAAAACATAACCACAGAGAAAAATAAAAGGCAATAAGAGGGAAACGCAGTAACTTAGGAGCCTGATGCAGAAGAGCAGAGAGCAGAGAGGTGGGAAGACATTAGCACAGGAAGGTAATTAGGTGGCTACCCTTAGAGAGGGTTGGATAAGCTCACACACAGACTCTGAGCTTGGTTTTAGATTTGTCCTCCAAGCCCACCTCTGTACAAAGTTTTCCCGCAGTTAGCAGTGGGCAGCCTGGATAAGCAATCTTTCTCTCTCTCTCCCTCCCTCCTTTCCTCTCTCCTTCCCTTTCCCTCATCCTTGCCCTCTCCTGCCAACTGTTTGTCCCCAAAGTAACCACAGACAGGCCATTATTGTAAAAGAAAAAGAAACTGCAAGTCACTCCAGTCACAAAGGAAGCAAATGCACACCAAGGCAGTTTATATATTTTGACATCTGTAGTGTATGAGGTGTTTCTTGCACGCCTGGAACCTATACTCCTGGTTTGGGGTGGGGTGCTATGCTCCATCTGAGGAAAGTCTTTTCAGAATCTAAGCACTTTGTGGGGGCCCCATGCATGTCCCCCAGCCTCCTAACACCCCCACCAAGTGTGAGGCTCTGGTGACGATGACGTGGTGCATATTTCGAGAGAACAGAAGCATTACACATCCCCTGACTCTCTGACAGGCCTGTAATTTTCTCCTGGTGGAATTCTGGAAACCCAGCCTCCTCTAACCTGTCTAGTGACTTTCTGAAGTCACAAAAGCAACACTGTCCAGCCCTGTCTTAAGAAAGATTAAACAGCATTTAACAACCCAGGAAAGGTAATGATTTCACTACAAAATCAACACCCGGGGGTGGCCGGGAGGCTGCTCCAGCCACCGCTCGATGGCCACCCAACACCTCGGGCCTCAACCGGCCATTCATCCTTCTTCTTCCACTCGGCTGCCCAGCTGTAAGGCTCTGACCCAGTGACATCACCACACACGGAACAGGATTAAATGCTTGGGGGCTAAGTAAATCGACCTCAGCAGGCAGCTCATTCCCTGCAGGGACTGCAGTGGGGAGATCCCAGCTCTGCCCCAGGCTTTGGGCAGGAATTACAAATTCCACAATTCTGCCCTCCACGGGAGCCCTCCACAGGCTCCCAAACCCCGCTCTGTGGCACCTGGATAGCAAAGGTGAGTGAGGAGCAAAAACTAGAGTAAAACTTTCGAGAATAAAAAAAAAAATGAATCACTTAATGGAAAAGTATAGTATCTCACCACTGGATTTGCCAACTTAGGAAAATTACATTTTTGACTCCAGAAAAGATAAAATATAGGCTTTTTAAAATTTGCATTCATAGTAAAATTCATGAGATGAGATAAAGAAAATCAAATGATAAAAATAAAGAATACGTAAGATTCAGTGCCTGAAAGTTCTTTATGGATATGCCCACGCCCAGCAAGTGACACCAAATTCTCACTGGTAAGTTTCTGATGAACTTCTCAACACTGAGCCCAAGTTTATAACATGCCCAGAATAAAAATCAGGGGGGAAATGGTGAGTGATTAGGGGTCCCCTCCCAGCTCTAACAGTTCGCTGAGTGGGTCACCAGGTCTTGGGGCGTCAGCCCCCAGTAGGCTGAGAAAGAGAGAGGAGTGGGAAGGAGGGGTGGCTCTCTGTCCTCCAGAGGCTGTTACGCTTTCGACTTTTAGACGAAGGGAATCAGCAAGTGGGTTTCATACAAGGCCGGCTCAGTATCAATGCCTCCAAACTCCAGCCAAACTAAACAACTCGCATCTTGGCACTGTCTCCTTCAGGGAGAAGGAAAGAGGGGGTCTGGCAGATAAAGACGCTTTAGAGCACACGCCAGCCCGTCCACACACGAGGAACTTGATTTCCATGCCCCAGGGAATCTGTCGGTGAAATTCCAGAAATTTGCTCAGAGATTGTAAATATAACAGTCAAGTTCAGAAATCGGAAGGCTGTTCCCCAGCCTCTGCTTTTCCATGGAAAGTACTAAGTACTGCCATTCTGACCCAACAGATAAAGTGTTTGAGAAATCAGGTTTTTATCATTGGTCCCCAAATGGGCCTATTTCAGCTTGAAGAAAGTCCCTGCTTTCTTCAATTTACCTGCTCCAAAGCCTGGAGAGAGGGTGCCTCCTCCGAGGAAGAGAGCAGAACAGCCAGAGGTAAATAGGTACCACTCTCACGACCCAACAAGGACACACACTGGACGGTGCCAGGCCAGGACGCAAAGTCAGGTCCACACGGTAACACGGCATAACCGAAGAGGACCGTAACAGCTGTAACATAAAAGTTCATGCTGACGGGATGACTACTAAACCCCAGGCACTGAGTCTGAGTTTCAGAGAGAAACGGAGCTGAGTGTGTAACCCAATTCTACCCCTTATAAGTAGGGGGTATTGAGTAAGTTATTTACCATTTTGATCGTTGGTTTCTCCTCCCATATTTGGGAGGAAAGAGAAGGGCAGTGCTGCACACTGATAGAACACCAAATGTCACATCAGGACAACGCTGGCACTGAGGAGACCGCAGTTATACCCTACTTTGATTGCCCACGTTTGACTTCTAAAGCATTTCTTCTCTCCTTGTCTCATTTTTATCCTCCAGGCCTCCTGGGAGATAGCCAAAGGAAAAGCTCTTCTCACTTCACCAGTGTGGAAACTGAGGCACAAACAGACAAACTGTAAGCAGAATACCAGGACAAGCCCCCAAGTCCTCCTGATCCTGCATCAAGTATCCTCCTCTATTTAACTGGTCAGCATCAGAGATGGACATCTGTGAACACATTCGTGGAAGTTAGGGACATCTGAGCGCTAAATGTCCCCCCCGGGATATTATCTCCCTGCGGCATTATTTAGAGTATTTCATATTTCTTTACGTTTTTTTTCGTGGCTATCAGATTAAAAGGCAGGACCTCTTTAGGCATAAAGGATAAGCCCAAATGGCACAGCTCAAGTGATGAATACGGGGAATTAGAGGGAAAGAGGAAAGCTTCTTAACACGCACTTTCCAATTGCCCTGGAGCCCAGGAGCTTAAATATTTACCATGAAATTTCCTGTCCCTCCGGCTTTAGGAGTTTCTAACTTGCTAGATAGAGTCTTATCCTGACAGTTCCACCTCACAGTGCCACTAAATAAAATGAGAGGAGATTCTGTCTGGTTTAGAAATCATATTTTCTTTGGCCTTTTAGGAAAAATCAATCTAGGCTGGGTGTGAATGGGCATCCACACGGAAAGCACGGACTGTGCTGTGGAGCGAAGAGTGGGGCTCAGCAGCCCTGCTGTCAATCAGGAGCAGCTGAACGTGAGCACCAGGGGCTGGCTGCCCAACTGAGCCGTGGAAAGAGAAGATGGGGGTAGAAAATGCCAAGGGTGCAAGAGCCCTAAAAAAGTGCTTCTTGACTTACATCCGGGACTGGACTGCCTGTCCACACACTGCCCTCAGGAGGGAGTGACTGTTCATAATAACCCCCTCGCTTATCTGCCAGGGCAGCTCCACATAGATGATCATACCTCAAAACTTCATAAAAGATACAAGAGAGAGACAAGTAAAGGGCAATGAAGTTCAAATTGCCTTGTTCATTGAATGTTGGAGGGCAATTAAGAGATAGAAGCAGGATGGGGTCATTCTGGGGGTGATCACAATTTGAACAGTTTAGCTGAAGATCAAAGTGCAAAGAAAGTGGTCTGAACAGAGATCTGCTCGAGCCTAACTGGCTCGGTGACTGAGACAGGTCCCTGGCTTACCTCGGCTACAGATTCATCAAGTATAACATGCAGGCAATCAGTAAGATGGCCTTCATGTCCCTTCCAAATCTGGAAGACTTGAATTCCATCATTTAAAGTCCAACCTCTATGACTCACTATTTTTCAGTCTAAGACAGTGAAAGAAATAATCAAAAGTAGTGCTTTCCAGGCTTGGGAACTCCTAAACTGACCTAAATTTGAAAATTATGCTCCATCTTAATAACTTAGATTGAGTGAAGGAATTAAGAGGTAAAATAAAACTGCAGAAAAAAGAGATGAGAAACTAAGGTGGACGAAAGTTATCTTTAATTCATTTATTGGAAACAAAGCTATGGATGAAGTGATGGCAGAAAAAAACGAAACCAAAACTGAAGAACTGAATTCTTGCAGGCACACAGCGAGAAAGAGAAGAGCCTAGACACTATAACCCTATATTACCTCCTCTGGAAACCTCCTGACTTCCCAGGCTATGTTACTATAGCACCTTCTGCATCCTGCTAACTGCATTTGTCACAGACATAGCCATGTTTATTTAGTTGTCTGTCTTTCCCAGAAGATGGTGACTTCTTTGAGGACAGGAAGAGCATCTTATGCAAATTTGTATGTGTAGGACCTTGCACAGAGCCTGTACAAAGTAACTGGTCAAAAAATATTTGAATGAATAATCATTGAACTTAATTCCTCAGTAACAATTAAAAGAAAAAAGATCCAGGCCACCACTAAAAGTTTCAATTTCTGGCAAGACCTTCTGTGGCAAAGCAAAGTGCACTGATCTGAAAGTATCAGCATTCTCAGGATTTTCATTAGCATTTTCAGGAAAGTAAAAAAAAATTTTAAATTTATCTCCAGGGACCTTGTCATTATCCTCTCTGCAAAGCATAATACCAACTTTGAAGTGATTTGACTTAGAATAAAACCCAAGTAAAAATGTAGACAGCATGAATCTATTGTTAAGTACCTAGAGACATGCAACTCACTCAGCTTGAGAGGTTATTGTCATTTGTCTGGATGCCTAAATCTCAAGAGTGTGAGCTCTGGAATCAGGTGACCTGGGTTCAAATCTTGGCTTGGACCTTTCCAGATTTTACAGCTTTTTTCAAGCTGAGCTTGAAGAGTATCTTCCAGTGTCAGTAGAGGAGTTAGATTAGATGACCCTCAAGTCACCTCCAACTTCACATTCCCCTAATCCGAAGTGTTCCCACCCTATCCACAAATCAACTACTGCCAAATCACATTCTGCATGACAGCTCTTGCTAATCTCTTGTCCATGTCATAGCTAGTGACCATCATCTATAACAGTGGTTCTCTAACGCTCAGGTTGGTGTGGGGGAAAATCAGAGATGGGTCATCAGAATTTCTGTGCAGGTCTTTTACCAGATGCACTCCCGCACACACACACACACACTCTTGGAGAATACTTCCAAGAATAGAGGTTACGACTGTATGTTTCGATAAAGTTCCCCAGATAGAATGATTCTCCATTCACCCCTCACTCTGATTGAGACCCATAGACTGTGCCGAGACTCATGCCTACATCTAAAGAGGCAGTAAGGACTTTATCTTTTCGAGAAGAACATCTTCAAAGTCACAGCTGCAGCCCACAGCAAACCAAGCTCATTTCTAGCAGGAATTAGTGCATAAATCTTGGGCTTCCCTTCCTCCTTCTCACATTACCCTTCAATAACTATGATCTATCACTGGCTCAAACTTTTGTTTTCAATCTGATTTAGTGGCTGTGTTGTCCCCAGGCACCTATAAGTGGTTGTGGCAGGAGAAGAAAAGTATGTTAACATGTCATCTAGGAGCTATGCCATTCACCTCACCAGGCCATGCCAAGGAGGAAACGAATACACACACACTTAGAGAGGGAAGGGGGAGAGAGGAGAGAGAGGGATTAATACTTACTTGGAATCTGAAGTATGAACCTAGCTTAAGACCACATTCCCTTCAGCTAGCCTGAGCTATTCTGCAGGGCCCTAGTGGTTGGATTGGGTATTTGTTTACTCGTTTGTTTGTTTTGGTTTGGGGTTTGGTTTCCATCAGTCGGGAATAAGCACTTAAAGAGGGAGGCTCCAAACACCCCAACTACCGAGTTCTCTACATTCTGGGAGCAAGAAGAAAGCAAATTTCTGTGGATGAAGCAAAGATGTATTAAAACAAAACCTGAGTGTGCTGCCTGCCATGAATGAGTGGGCAGGTGACCGGCAGACCCCACAGTCCTTGGAGCTAGCACTGCTGTGTCTGCTGGGGTTTCTTCCTTTGTGCCCGGCTGTGAGCTGACCTTGCCATGAAACCTTTGGGGCCATATCTGCAACTAAGACTCACTAGTTAGAGTCTAAGCCATCGTGGTCCCCTCTATGGACATCCTATCTCTAAAATGTAGTGGTAAAGTGAGATCGCTCACAACACAAGTAACAACGGTAGAGAAAAGCTGTGCAAGTCTATTCCATAGATGGGGGGGGTCTATGGGCACCCTTAGGGAGCAGGTTTCCTCTACAGACTGTCTCTACATTTATTTTTTATAAACCACCCTAGGTCATAGACGGATAATTATGAACCCTTATTCAATATGAGTAGATGGCAAAGGAAGATGAGGGAGAGCAACAACACATTCCGTGGATCTGCATGTAGAAAGTGTCTCTGGTTTTCAACAGATATCAAGAAAGGAAAAGGAACTTAAAGAACCAATGAACCTCTCCTAGATATTTCTACACAGAAGGGCACAATTCATACCTTCAAAAGTCCAACCAAGTTCTGAAAATATCAATAGAATTAAAGATTCTTTCAGGTAGGAGATCCCTAAGGAGGTATCATAACACTAAGGTCTAACATCTTTTGGGTGTATTTTATGCCAGATATTATGGTAGGCATTTTTACATGTAGCATTATATTTAATTCTCAATATGCCCCCATGAATCCCATTAAACAGATGAGACAACTGAGGTGGAGAAACATTGAGTAAGCTATCAAAGGTTGTCCAATGGTATTCAGTGGAGCTGGATTCAAACCCAGTAAGTATGAGCACAAAGACTGAAAGCTTAAGCACAACACACAGCAACTTGGGAAAATGACCAAGAACAGAAGTATCAGACTGCCCAAGAGTGGAATTTTCCTTTAGCCCTGGGGTTACACCCTTATGAAAATACCCCCAGGACCTGAAGAAGCTTCAGAGCCAAGAATGTTCCTTTCCCTGACAAGCACCAGCATTTCCAGGGATGCGGCTCCCCATCCCCGCTGGGCCCGGGGCAGCTCCAGAGGAGGAGCACCTTCTCCAGCCAACGCAGGAGGCCCAACCCCGCACTCCCCAGGCAGAGGTGGATCCTGGAGGTGTTTTCTTTTCCTTTTCTTATTGAAAGAAAAAGCAAAACTCTCCACACTCCCCACATGTGAAGTGCGGCTGTGCTGCCGCCAGACAATAATTTTACAGTCACACAATGACCCTTGCGCAGAGAAAAGAGGAAAAGCCTGCACCCCACCCAGTCCAAGCCTGGGAGAGTCAACCTTTGGAAAAGCCCAGGTCGCAGAAGATCAAACTCACTGGCTGAGGAACAACAGGAGGTGGGGAGGGCGGCAGGGGAGAGGATGGAGAAGGAGGAAGCATAAAGTTTAAAGGTCAAAACAAATGTCAACCTAACACCAGTACTGTATGAACACCACACAGCCTCACTGCTAGACAAATAAATGCTGCCGGGGAGGCAAGGTATCAGGAGGTTTTATTAACTCTCTTCCTGGAATCGTACACTTAGGAAGCCTGTTCCATCACAGAAGCTGCAAAGCACAATATTTACCCCTTGGGGGGGAAATCACAGAGCTGATATTGAATCCACAATGCAGAGCTTCTCCTTCATTCCCTCCCCAGCTGCCCTCTGTTCTTGCTGCACCTCCAGGGTCCTGTCAACAGGAAATACCCACACAGATTTTGATAGGAGTGGAAAGGGTCACATGCTGATGAGAACGCAGGGCACAACCCTGCTGCAGCCTACGGCTGACTCTTTCCCAGGCATGACTTGGCCCCACTGAGCCCACTGAGATGAATGGGTTCCTCTCCATCCTGCGTCTGTGCCCAGGTCTGCAGGGTTCCCACCACTGTCTGGAGAGTCCACATGAAAAATGCCCCTTTGCAGAGCCCAAGGCAGTTAAGAGGAACCCACTGGATGGCTGGTCTCGGCTTGGCCCACTTGCAAGGCTAAGCTCTCTGTCTAGTCCCTCTGTGCTTCCTATGCTGGCTGCTCAGCTAGGTTACCTGGAGAACTTAAAAATGCACGTGTGCATGTGTACGTGTGTATCTGTACACGTGTGTGTGTGTGTGTGTGTGTGTATTCCCCAGCCCCACCCTCAGAAGTTCTGATTCAGTTGGTCTGGAGTGGATCCTGAGAATTTATATTTTTAAAAAGCTCCCAGGTAACTCTGATGTAGTCAGTGACCCCAACAGCAGTGTGCAAATGGTGCTCTAGAAAATTAGAGATCACAGTATTCGCCTCCTTGCAAGTTTAAACCACTGGTCCAGGACATGAGGCCCAGTTTGTAGCAGGCCACTGCGATAGTCACCAGGAGTCACGGTTGAGTCAGAACACCCTTTCGAAGTGCGATGCAGTTCTCTGCATTGCATTCAAGTGACAATCCTGGGTCTGGAGGCACACCTCTGTCCTCACGCCTGCCCCAAGTACCAGGAACGCCTTCTCCAATCTACCTCTCCCAGATGCCACCCTATTGCTATGAAATAGGTGGTTGCCTACACTCTGGTCTATAAGGTTTCCCGAACTTTTTGATGGGATTTAGTCTACTGAGCCCCCTGACATCAGTATAGTTATGACTGTAAGTTACCACTGAAAACATATGAAGGAATGACTCAAAATATCTTGCGAACTATTCCTGAACAATTGAGGCTGGGGAATGTTTTGCTCTGGCAAGTACTAAAAACAAAAAGAGTGAGGTAATTTTTAAGTATCATCCAAGTGTAAAAGATAAAAAGATGAATCCACTGGCAATCCCAAAGACACTGCATAAAAGAATAACCCAAAGGCAAGCAACAGATGAAAAATAGGTAAATAGAAACCCACTAAAGCAGGTAAACTCAGAACACACTTGATGTCAAACTAAGCAAGAGTGAAGGGGTGTGAGGATGTTACTTGACCATCCCAGGGCCAGGCTTGGGCAAACCAAGGAGATGCTACAGTGTTTTCCAGGCTCCCAGCCTTCCCTCCACGTCCTTTATTCCTGGTTCTGTGCTCTCCCTCATCTGAACATGCTGGACACGAGGGACTCCTTCTCTCTTCTTCCTCAGTTACTGCCACAGAAACACTTCTCATGGGCACATCAGTTATCAGTCATCGACATCGCAGTTTGAATACAAACCCATGGTATCTCTCCTATGGAATTTGCATTTTTTGTGTTTTACTTCTCATCTGGGCTGAGGGGAGGAGAAGGAGGAAGTAGGGAGAGTATTTTTCTTTTCCTTTTGAAAAACTTTCAGGATCCACTAGCAGTTGGGCACAGTCTGGGGCTGTCTTTGGATAGTGGGGTTGAGAGTGAAGATTCTGGCATGTCTGCAATTAGATGTCTGTAGTGAACCCACATAGAGGCTGGTATGGCTTCATTTACATGGTCTAGATGGAGTGTGAGCACATAGGTATCAGGTCCCAGTGCTGAAAGAGGATCCTCACGACAGTTGCACATTAATATGAGCATCTGAAAGGCTGCCAGTCAGCCCTCAGCCTCTTCCATTCCACGACAACAGAAAGGAACTTCTGTGTGGCAAAATGGTGGGAAGGAAATTCAGTTTTGTGTGTGGTTTCTTTGTTTGTACTATATTTTTTTATAAGAAAAGTCACAGGAAAGAATAAAAATTTTAATTCTTTACTCTCCACTCTCATTCTTATCCCAGTACTTCCAAACACTCAATTCCACATAAGGTGGAAGAAAAGGAGGAAGCATTGAGATCAGAATCTCCAGAACTTGGCTTGAGCCAAGGTCACGTAGGTGGGTCCCTTCTAGTTGACACATCTCTAAGAAATCACCACCCAATAAGAGCAGAGATAAAGACCTTCTTGAAGTATGAAGAAAATATCAGGCATCTTCCCTTTTTGTTCCCAAGGGACTTGTGGTTTTTAGAACCAACACTAAATCCTAAAGATCAACTTCAGGCTAAGGGAGAAGTTTCTAGAGGTTGAGTCACTGTGGAAAGACAGACAAAAAAGGTTAAAGATAAAAAAAGGGAGATGTGTTAAGTAGAAGAGATCTATCCAGATTCCCACAGGAAGTGTCTAACTGGGGGGGTGGGGGGGGGCCTTAAACTCTACACAGGTGAGGATTCCTTTTCTGGAACAGCCAGTTCACAAAATCCAGCCCCAGCAACCTCAGGCTCGCAGGCTCAGCTCTGACCATTCAGCTGACCCTCCAGCTCATTTATTTTCCTTTTCCTCCCTCTTAGTGCACCTCCTTCCTCTGTCACAAAGCAAGTCACCAGCAGGCGAATTATACCCAACAAGTCACATTCTCCATCTCTCTCTCTCTTTTTTGTTTTTGTTTTTTTTTTTGGTGAAGAAGATTAGCCCTGACCTAACATCTGATGCCAATTCTCCTCTTTTTGCTGAGGAAGATTGGCCCCGGGCTAACACCCATGCCCATCTTCCTCTACTTTATATGGGACGCCTGCCACAGCACTGCTTGACAAGCAGTGCATCCATGCACGCCCGGGATCTGAACCTGTGAACCCTGGGCCGCCAAAGTGAAGTGGGCACACTTAACCACTATGCCACAGGGCCGGCCCCCCCATCTCTCTTCATAGGGCCCTTTGCAGAAAGAAAAGAGTCTGTGAGCCTGTCCTCCACTCCATCATCCCCCTGTGGGTATGGGGGATGACTACAGAGCCAGAAGTCTTTGCCTTATTCCTGAGGATTTCCACAGTATTTTCTTCAGCAGCCAGGGACAACTGTCAAAGTAACAGAGTCTTTGGTGAAATATATCCTCTACATAATTTACAGGGTTTGGAACAATTCAGAAACTGTAGGTTTCCTGTGCAATTCATTGTCTGATATGGTTAAGTAATGATCACTATAAATCCACTAATGGGAAGCTTAAATCTCTCTAGAAGGAAAAGAACAAAACACCTGGTAATCACCAAAAAACTTGGTAAATATGAACGAAATCCTTAGCTAGTCTTGACAGATCCCTAATGGAGCAAGTTGCATTGTAACCAGCCCAATTCCTCCAAACTAGAGAAACATTTAATAGAGAGTTAAACTAAGTAAAGAAACTTGAAAACATACCTTATCCCAAGCTCTGCAACACACAATGCACCTCACACACAAGCATACACTATGAAAGTATTTCCTAATGTTTTGAGTATTTGTGTGTACCTATTTTTCAGGATATTTTTATAAAAAAACTTTACCTGGAACCCTAATATGTAAAACAGATAAAAAGCAAAGCTTCTGTGGTTAGAGTGGGATCCTACTCATTTAACAATTTCTTGGCACCCATCCTTGGCCCCTGAGGCATCAGGGCCTCCCCAAATTACAACTTAAAGACCACCAGCCCAGTTACTAACAACAAGTATGGGTTGTCTTCATAGGAGACGGTATAGACTTTCACTGTTCATGCTGGGGTTCATATACTGAACATCTACTGTGCTCATATACAGAGATATCACAGTGAAAGAGACACGAATCCTGATCTCAAGGAGCTCACAGTCTTGTCATGGGAAACACAAGTCATCAGAATATTCCAAAGCATTCGAATAAGTAACGTGATAAAGCTAGTCACAGGATGCTATGAGATTCCAATTTTCACCTCACCAAAAGTTTCAGACCACTGAGCCGGTTTCAGAATGAACTGACTATGACTTTAATTATCAACTCATTAACTTTAGCATGGAAGATTGCCCTGCTCAAGAAATGAGTATATTAAAGGCATGTTTGAGACAGACTCTATACAATGAAGTTATTTCATTTTATTCCCAAGAACTATGTAAAAAGCACTTGCAATCCCCCCCATAAATAACTGATGATGCCAAATTTTTAAAGCTATAAGAATAGTAGAATTTTCACATTGTATCAAATAGTATATGATGCTATGAATGATATGGTGGCCTACCTTGGCACTGATCATGAAGATTAAGGTTATAAGCATGTATAACACGTCATACAACTCAGTTACCCATTAAATCTTTTTCTTACCAGCATTTAATATTGTCATTTTAAGGAGGTAAAGAGTTCCTAAGCTTAATACCAATTTGGTGACCTGAGTTTGCTGATTTCCTTCCCTTTGCTGAACTAGAAAGTTTGAGGTCCAAGTCGTAGTTGGGACTGCTCTGAGAACAAAACAGTTTGATCTGTCTCTAGATAATTCAATTTACTCCCACGTAATCTGTGGAATCCTTAACTCCAGAGTTGTTGTTTTTTTGTAGTAATAGATGCTGTTATTTTGCGGAATGAAAGATAACACTCATGTCAATGACAAGGGAAAGGAAAAGAAGACTATAGAACCTTGGAAAAGAAGACAACTTAGAGTTATGTCATCTGGCACCCCACAGGAGTAGGAAGGACCCTGCACAGGACCACATCATTTGTTGGGACACCCCGGTGAGAGGGAATCAACTACTTCCTGGGGAAGCTCATTCCTCTTGGATAGCCTTTTCATTTACTTGTTTTTAAAGAAAAATTTTCTTAAGTTGATACAAATTTCTGCCTCCATGTCACTCCTGTAGATTGGTTCTAAATCTGCTCTGTGGAAGCACACAGAACTGAACTTCTCCCTTTCATGGGACAGGCCTTCAAATACATATCCCTGTGGAAGTACGAAGCTCACTTCCAAATCTGCTGGGACCCTATAGATTTGCCTCCAGTGTTTTCTTCACTTTCAGGATTCTCCACCTCTCTGAGGGACTACAATAGATCATAGACTCAAAGATATAATTTTTAGAAATTATTACTATTCCATTTTTAATTTTTTAAATGTTTTAAATAGTGGTAAAATAGACATAATATAAAATTTACCATTTGTAAGAGTACAGTTCAGTGCCATTAACTACATTCACATTGGTGTGCTACCATCACCACCATCCATCGATAGAATTCTTTTCATCTCGCAAAACTGAAACTTGGTGCCCACTGAACACTGATTCCCCATTCCTTCCTCTCCCCACTTCCTGGCAACCACCATTCTACTTTCTGTCTCTGTATTTGACTACTCTAGGTACCTCATATAAGTGGAATCATATAGTACCTATTCTTTTATGACTGGCTTGTTTCACTTGGCATAATGACTTGAAGGTTCCATGTTCTAGCATGCATCAGAATTTCCTTCCATTGTAAGGCTAAACAATATTCCATGTTACCATTCCACTTTACAGATTGAAAATCAAGGCTGTAAGAAGTTAAGAGCTTTCCTGTGGTCTCACAACCAGAACTGAAGCCAGGTCCCCTGACTCCCAGTCCTCTGCCTGCTCATCTCATCTTTCTCTATTTTCCAAATGTTCCATATTTCAATTTGGACTGAAGCTGAAGAGAAGGCTCCTTTATCAACTTTCCCCAGGCAAAGAGCTTATCTTGTTCTTGGAAGCCAATGCACATACATCCCAGAATAGGAAGTACCTTTCAGACAGTAAGGAGTTTAGAGGTTCGGAAGAACTACTGTCCCCAAGATCCAAGTGTTGGCAGGGAAACCAAGACAGGAAGCCGGTGGATTTAGTCCTACTATAATAAACAGCACTTCCTTAAGGATTTTTCCAATTACTGTTATAATTATTTATTTTGTTCTCTTTGAGGGGGAAGCATACTGCAAAGCCTCTTTTCTTTTCTTTTTAATACTGGAACCTGAATTCCTGTGGTGGGCAGTATGGTAGTTCCCACTCATTCAAAGAGGATACATTCCAAGACCCCCAGTGGATGCCTGAAACTGCGGATAGTACCAAACCCTACAGATACTGTTTTTTTCCTATACATAGGTATTTGATGTGTGACAACAAAACTAGACAAATTTCTTTTTCCTTCTTCACAATTTCACGGATAGAACATTCATTCTTACCATAGATCTTAGCAACCTCACACACGATTTTTTTCTTTCCTTATTAAGTGAAGAACTTTTACCTTTTCACTTAAAGGAAACACTTTATGGCTTCTCTTTGGCATATGCTAATTGGCAACATCACTACTCTTGTGCTTTGGTGCCATTATTAAGTAAAATAAGGGTTACTTGAACACAAGCACTGCAATTGCAACAGTCAATCTGATAACCGAGCCAGCTACTTAGTGACTAACGGGTACATAGCATATACAGTGTGGATCCAAGGGACAAAGGGATGATTCACGTCTTGAGTGGGATGGAGCCGAACAGCATGAGATTTCATCACACTACTCAGAACGGCATGCAATTTAAAACTTATGAATTATTTCTAGAATTTTCCATTTAATATTTTCATACGATGATTGACCGTGGGTAACTGAAACCATGGAAAGCAAAACCACCAATAAAGGGGGACTACTGTAGTAGCAGGGAGAGAGAGACACCTCATGGGTGGTTTCATTTGTTTTGTTTTTTAATCTGGATATGTGCTGTTATCTCTCTTGCCAAGATGTGGGGAAAGCCACAGTACAGTGTAACCGGAGTGGGGCTGAGCCATTCCTCAAGCTATTACTTCTTAATAAAGAGGAGCACTTCTGCAAGGGATGAAGTTACTGTCAGAGAAGGCATGACTAATAATGATTAATTTGATCTGTGCCAACATAAACTAGATCCGCCATTCACTAAATAATTATTCTGTAGCCTGGATACCATTTCCACAAGGTTCAGGGAAGTTGCTGGCCATTTATCACATTAAAACAAAACAAAAAACCTACATAAACAAGAGAGGATAAAATAAACCATCCCCCAAATAAAGTCAAATGCCTTCACATCCACCCACAAAATGCCTGCTTAATGCTAGAAACAACAACAACAAAAACCCTATGTCACTATCTCATGCTGAAGGAAGACAAACAAAATTGACTGGACACATATCCTTCTCCAAGAAAAGAAGTGGAGCCAAGTCTGGTTCCTTTTCCAGAGAGGGAAAAGGATCCACATTTCCTGGCAGAAGAGCATCTTTTTCCTCAACGGATCTTTTCTTCTATCTTGTAGGTAAGATATCAGCACTCACTCAACACACGAGGAAACTGTGGTTTGGGAGATTTACTCTCAAGTTTCCTAAAACCCCAGAGCATATTTGTAGCAAAACCTGGTCTCAACTCAAGGCTTCCACCTTAAGGACTATCCTTGGCTGTGACTTTTGATAAAGTTCTTCCTGGGCCAGATCCTAAACCAGACTGTCTCTTGTGAGTTCTGTTTTTGGAAGAGATGTTTCATGAATCATTTTACAAATATTTATTAAGCACCCACTACATGCCAGGCACTCTTCTAGGCACAAGGACACACTAGTGAGAAGAACACAGTTCCTGCCCTCAAAAGCTTTCATTTTAGCAGAGAAAGGCAAGTAATAAACAAATAAGCAAGTGAAATACATAGTACATCAGATGGAGATAAGTACTAGGTATAAAAATAAGGCAGGTTAAGAGGAACAGGGAAAGTCAGAAGGGAAGGAGTCTGTTATTTTATATAGAGTGGTCAGGAAAGCCATCATGGATAACTGATATTTAAGCAGAGGTCAAGAGTAAGCACTACAGGGCCGGCCCCGTGGCTTAGCGGTTAAGTGCGCACGCTCCGCTGCTGGCGGCCCGGGGTTCAGATCCCGGGCGCGCACCAACGCTCCGCTTCTCCGGCCATGCTGAGGCCGCGTCCCACGTACAGCAACTAGAAGGATGTGCAGCTATAACCTACAACTATCTACTAGGGCTTTGGGGGGGAAATAAATAAATAAACAAAATTAAAAAAAAAAAAAAAGAGTAAGCATTACAAATATCTGTGGAGGAGCCTTCTCAGCAGAAGAAACAGCAAAACCCAAGTGCCTGAGGTAGATTGGTTCTTAGAGTATTCTGTAAGGTGGGAGAGTGAGATGAGACCAGACAGGTAACAGGGTCCAGGGCCAGCTCACTTATAACTCCATAGGCCATTGCAAAGAGTTGATTTTTGAATGGAATTAAATGGGGAGCCACTGGAGGGTTTGGAGAAGAGAAGCATCCTAATTTGACTGACGTTTTAAAGGATCACTCTAGCTACTGTGGAAAATAGAATGGATATATGAGCTTGGAGTTCAGCTGGTAGGTCCAGGGTAAAGACAAACACTTGAGTGTTTTACGTGTGAAGATGATAGTCAATGCCATGAGAGCATAACAGAGAGAAGAAGAGGTTGAAGAACTGAGTCCTGGAGTACTCCAATGTTTAGAGGTCAGGGAGATGAGGAGGAACCAGCAAAAGACTCAGAAAAGGAGCGGGCAGAGCTAGCAAGAAAACAATGAGATGGTGCTGTCCCAGAAGCCAAGGGAAAAGTGTTTCAAGGAGGGAAGGGTCAAATGTGGCCAGGAGGTTGGATATTAATTAATGTTGTCAAAAAGCTTAGGAATATCTCTTCAAAGATTATTTAACTTCTGCCTTTCAGCAGACACCAGCAGAGTACTGGAGAAACAGTTTCACAGCTTTAAATAACCATTATCATTGATCATCCCTCGAGTGTCCAAAGTATTCTCAGTGAGAAGTTTAGAGAGTCAACATGGTAACCATTAACCTCAAATAACCCAGCTCCATGCTGTATGTAGCTGGTGATGCTTGCTTTCACCTAAGGGATGTAGATGCCTCGATGTCAACTGATCCCCGTTCCTCACCACAAGCCAGGGGACTTAGAGGGAGAAATCAGTTTAGATGTGAAGACACTGGGACACTAATTCGGATGCTACGCCACATTGGTCTGCACCATTAAATTATTCCCTCTGCCCATAAAAGTTTGACTTCTGTGACCTGGCATTCAATGTCCTCTATAACCTCCTATTTCATAATCCCAACTATTTATACTCCAATCCATGGGTTACTCACTGCTCCTTCAATACCTGGAACACTTCCTTACTTTTGGACTGGGATGCCTCCGTCCCTACCTCTGCCTATTTAAGATAGTTTTTAGGCCCAGCTAAATTCATCAATGAAGATTTCTATAAATGAGGCTCCTCCCAAGCCTAGAATAATTTCTCCATTCTTTTCATGCCTTTATAGCACTTATTAAATACTTATTATTGTTGGCATCCCACAAACTTGATATCTTTTTGGTGACAGTCAGCATGTCTTCCTCATTTCTGTTCTGTGTATCAGTTAACACTCTGCCTTGTCCCAAATAAGTAGTCAACAATTATTTGGAGGACGAGTGAATGACTCTTAACAAAGAATGATGGGGTGTAAGAGCCAAAAGCAAGTCAATAGCTGAGTTCAGTTCAGGACTTTTAAATTCTGACACCCAGATCCACTCTTCAGAAATGTCTGTCCCTTTTTCTGCCAGTGCCAATTGCTGATGGACAGAACTGTTAAATACGCTCTGAAGGCCTTGGCTCACCCACCCCAGAAACTGGCTTGCAAGTTTTTCCTTCTCTGGGCACCTCTCTCACACTCCCAGCCTCAATGGGAAACTCTTGGCCCATTCCTGTTTTAAAAATAACTACTTCTTTCCTTTCTCTTTCACAGCCTACCCTGGAAATCACTGAGATAATACTATACAGCAAACCAGAGAAAAGCAAATGGTCAATGCATATCTGTTAGGGCCTGCTCTGTACTTGGAGCCATGACCACGACCTCAATTTCCATAGTTGGTACGAAGAAAAGAATAGACAAATCTCTCTAGCTTTACATATACTGGAGGATCCAAACAAAACTCAAACCTCTATGTGCTAAGTGCTAAATGAGTTGTACTGTCTGGATAACAACATCTTAGGAACTCAGGGCCTGGGGAAATATCAAGAACTGGCTGTTATCAGGAAAGAGTTCCTGAGGAGGTGGGTTCTGGAACTGGAAGGATTTGCTAGAGTGGTGACAGGACAGGAGAGCATGCCAGGAGTGAGAAAACAAGTTAGCAGACCCTGAAGCAGAAAAAAAAAGTGTTTAGAAGCTTGGTAGAACTGTGGATTGGCCGAGGTGAGAGATAAAGCTGGAAGGACCAGTCTGGCCAGCTAGTCCAGTTGGTTACCTAATGGTCCTAATATAGCTACCTCTGTGCCTTTGATGGCCTGGGTCAGGCAGGATACAGCTATGAGACAAAGCTATGCACAAAGATCTACCATTAGTCACAGTGATGCAAAGAGCACTGCACTAGGAGTCAGAGCCTGGGTCCCAGCTCTGGCTCTGCCACTGAAAAAACTTACAAACAAGGCAATCAATTTCTCCGTGCTTTGCTTTTCTCCCTTCACGGGAAAAATGGAGTATGTGGGGGGGTGGGGAACAATGGCTCTGCCCACCTCATATGGTTATCATGAGGCTCATACACAATAATGATTATCAAAGCTCTATTCAAAAGCGATATGTATATGAAATAAATCTCTAACAAAAATATGGTAGGTTGCCTTAAGAAATATATTGGTATAACTTAACAAAGACCCAATGAGAGCGCTGTAACTGTTTGCCGCCCCCTACTCAAAGAGTACTTTCTCTCGATGAGGGACTCTCGTCAATTCTTCAGAATTAGTAGGGTGCTGGCAAGAACACTGGGATCAGACTGATTTGGACTGATTCCTAGCTCTGTTATTTGCTATCTTCTGTGACCTTGGGCAAGTTGTGTAAACTTGCTAAGCCTTGGTTTTTCTCTTGTTTTATTTATCAGTAAAATTAAAACAACACTATCTACTTTGTGGTGAGGATTAGAGAAGATTTTGTGTAAAGTTTCTAGGTCAGTTCCTGGCACAGAGTAGATACCCACGAATGTTGTGGTCATTTTTATAATTGGCTTCAGTGTGAAGGACCTCATGCACAGTAGATACCATGTCAAGTTCATCAGCCATTTGCCAAGGATTGCAATGTTTTTGATATTATAAACATAATTTAAATCTTATTTGAGACTCCTTGCTTCTTTTCGTATGCCTTTTATTTCTCAAACTGAAAATGACATGGTGGAAATCAGCATACAATGTTATTTAAATACATTATGTGTTAGAAAATATGTAATAGACCTCTCCCTATCTCCCCACCTCCTTCAAAGAAAAAGTCCAAGTCTACTGATTGTGGAATAACTGAAAAATATATTGTTATCCCATACCACACTTGTAATTTGGACTACATTTTGTGCTTCTATCATGTTTGGGTTGGCAGGGACTGGAGAGGGAGGACAAGAGAACAGAAAGAAGAGGTACATAAACCAGAATGGCTCAGAATAAACATTTACTCATTTAAAGTTGATGAAATCCACTGGCTTTTGGTCAAAGCCTCACTCCTTTCTTAGATGTGAGAAATGAGGTCAATTGAGATTTAGAATTTGGCTCTGCTGGTCATTTGCTGCATCGAGAGCTTGGGGTACCAAGGCAGAGCAGGGCTTCTGGACAGGTCCTGGTGATCATTTAGAGGCTCAGTTGAGCATCCTGGAGCATAGGCACACATTCAGCTCTCTGCATGTCCCCACACAGACCAGCTTCCTGCCTTCCCAGCCAGGGAGAGCTGAGTGAGGCTTGATGAGGAGGAGGCCTCCTCTCTGTATCGCAACAAGCAAGCAGTGAGAAGTTTAAGGTGAAAATATTCTAGATGATCACCTTTATAACAAAGACAATCTCAGAAACAGTATTTACCAAGCAAGGAGAGGGGTTTGATAGGAGATGTGACCATCGGTCCAGGAGACACAGTATACTAGTTCTGTTACTGCTGCTGTCACAAGGGCACCACCAACAAAATAATCCTGCCAGTGCTCAGCCAAGAGGAGCCAAGGTCCTCAGCAAGCATCCAGGCCAGTGGGTCCCACCCTGGCTGCACATAAAAATCACCTGGGGAACTTAAAAGACATACCATTTCCTGGAACCCATTTCTAGATTTTCTAGTTAATTGGTATGGGATAAGGCACAAACATTGGGTTTTTTTAAAAAGTTCCTAGTGATTCCAACATGCAGCCAGAGTTGAGAACTATCATCTACTTCAAAACCATTACATATAGATGGGAATATGAGGGTCAAAAATTTCCAATGAGTGATTTGTTCTTAAATCAAACTGCCTTCCCCTTATTGTCCAATATTTGGGTCATATTTCAGGAAAATCTTCATATTTTAGACTTAATTACAAAGCTCCCACTTCGCCCCATGCACACACTGTGAGGGGAAATGAAACTCTGCAGGGCTAAGGTGGAAGAAGGGAACTGAAAGGTGAAACTAACCCTAAATAGGCACGAAACTGACAAGAGTCAGCTCAAAGGCCCAAAGTGGAGAAATGAAGCAAATGAAAACAAACCACCTCACTGAGAAAAGCCAGTTAGACTCGAAAAGCTCTTTCAGTTTGGATAATTCAAGGTTTCAGTGAGGGATTATGTTTTACATGTTGAAAGTATCCCCCACGCGATAAAGCTTTGCAGACCTGGCGTTTCTTGGGGACAACTGCAGAGCTGTAACAGTCTGCTGATTGAACACACACCTCCTGAAATAAAACAGGAGAGCATGGATCACTGCTCCTGGACCACTGTAGATAAATCGAGAGGCTGCCACCTTTCCATGGCCTATGAACAGCACTGCTGTGTCTAATCCCACCATGAGTTCATTTTGATAATTGAAATAACTTTTTCCCCCTTCCACATCACAAAAGGACCCAAAAGGACCTAATTCACCAATTACAAACTAAAGGGAAGAAAGATGATGTTCTCCAGTTTGGAAAGGCCAAAGTTTAGATTTTCTGATGGAGGAAGTTGTTGCTTTGAGAAACTGGTTATGAAAAGAGTTTGAGTTTAGACCATGAACCAATATCACACAAACACAGCATCTGTGGTGGTCCTTGCAGGCATCCCAGGAACCCATAGGATGCTTTTTCATCAGTGGACAATGGAAGAAATGCCCCTTAACCCGAGTCTATATTTTCTTATATGGAAAACAGAGATGGGAAGCCAAGTCCATAGTTTCCTTTAAGACCATCATAATGATCAGACAAGAAACAGAACAGAGGCAGTCAGAAAGGCTAGACTGTCAAGAATCTGCAATGGTGTATTGACGCAAGCTATTAAATAAGCAGCAAGATCTTAAAAAGCATCTATTTTCGTCCTACAACTTTTGGAGTCTCAAGATTTAGGTCCAGAGATCTATTCTCAGGTACTGCTTGCATTTTTGTCCCAAGGAAAGTGCTGGTAAGTCAAGGGAATGATCTGAGGATTGATTGATTTGATCATCTCCTTAACTTGCCTAAAGCTCAGTAGTGTGCCCTGTCGGTACCTGGGCTTTTTGGTGTCCTGACGTCATCCTCTACCTCAGTAGTCTTTGTCCTCAGACTACTCTCTCCTGGCTCAGAGACCAAATTAGAACAGGATACTAAGTGGGTGACAGATGGGAGAGGAAGGGAGCTGTAACTTCCCAGCTCTCTCTCTTGACAAAGTGTAGAGTCACACTGAGGCTCCCCTACCCCGTCTGTCTCCTCAACCTTAGGACCTTCAGAGACACGTTTAACAGACCCATCTCCAACCAGAAATGGAGTGGTCCAAAACACATTTTCCTAACGAACATCAATGATGTGACTGGGGCGCACTGGGACTTTGATTCTCCTCATTATCCTCCAGCACGTTTCAATTATGAGGGGGTTAGCAGCCACAGTAATGGTCCCTGATCTGCAGAACACTTTATGATGTATAAATTGCTTCCTTATACTTTATAACAGAGCGGTTCAGAGCCTGGACTCTGGAGTCAGGGTTTAAATCCCAGTAGCACGACCTCAGACAAGCTATTTAACCTTTCTAAGTCTCCATTTCATCGTGTGGTAAATACTTCCCTCAGAATTGTTGGGAAGATTAAATGAGATAGTGCAGATAAAGCACATAGTAGAGAAACACAAAGGAAGTGTTGAGTATATGTTAGCTATTATTATTAGCACAATGTCATCTAAACCTCATAATAACAATCCCATTAATGATGGTGGAGACTGGAAGGAGATACAGAGCACGCGGGCTCATGTATACCTGTGTGTGTGTGCATGCATATACCCATGGCTAGTTGGTAGGCTGTGTGGATGAGTCTAGAACTGGAATTAGCAGTGAGGTAGGATCCATATAATGCCATGCTTGATATGCCCCAGCAGGAGTGTGGCTGTATTGTAGACCGCAGCTAGCTGGGAAACCACTAATGGAGACTAAGAGTATTTATTGATCATATTGCATTGACGAAAATGATCAGAGAGACATTGGAGTGACTTGTTCAAGATCACCCAACTTGTTAATAAGTGGCAGAACTGAGATGTCAACTCAACCTGTCTGGCCCTAAAGCCAAACTCAGGGCAGAGGGGATGGGGCCGTGGAGTTCTGGCCACTGGGGGGATTTCAGAAATTAACCCAAATCCTCCTCCCCACTGCCCTATATTGCCTGGTACTCCTCAACAGAATCAAAGGGGCGCATCTCAATAATTGTTTCTTATCTTAGATGGCTCAGGAGTCAGATGTGTGAACTAATTATGTACTCCATTATCCCCCACAAGGAATAAAAAAACACCAAGTCTGCCTTTTTTCAAATGAATTTAGCACTGCATCAATCTGCAAGGCACCAAAACGTCACATTGGTGAATCTGTAAAGTCATTCTGAAAATTCAAGAAATCCACAAAACTGTCCCCTCATGCTCTCCTAAGCATGTCCCCATACCAGAGACAGAGTGCCAATCAGTCTCCCAGCATAAAGGGGCGAGTTCCAACTCACAGAGCAGCCCATAGTGAAATCTCTCCTCCTGGGAAGCACTGAGAGTGGCAAATTTTCAGGACAGAGGTTTAGATGGAAAAAGGATATTGCATCATTAAAGAGGTTAATGAGCTTCGCAAGGCAGATGCCCTGAATGCCAGGGAGGGGACGGCAGAGAAGAAGGGGCGGTGGAAGAGACACATACAGGGAATTGCTCCCATTCTTCAATGTCAGGTGTGGTCAGGAGGTGCCCTCCTCATGGTAATAATTGCAGCAGAATGACAAGTTCTCCTGGTGGGCACTGGAACCTGGGTGATGGTTGGGCAGCAACCTGCTCTTTACATCTCTCTAGCCCTGAGCTCTCTGAATGGAGATTGCACTTGTCAGCACAGGGATCCCTTAAGATTCTGCCAAAACCAGCTAGTTCAGTGTTTCTGAAAAGGGGTGCCCCAGAATATTGGTCCCAACTGAAAGTGTTCCATGATAAAATCAAGTTTGGGGAAAACTGCATACTGCAGGTCACTCTTGGAGATTCACGAGGCACATCAGCATGTGAAGGCTCTGAGAAATGCTTTATAGAGGAACTTGTTTAATTTTTTAATCAAGCATTTATAAAACTTATTTAATCACTGAATTTTCCTCCTTTCCTTATTTTTTAACTTAATATCTAGCAAAATCTCATTTTGGAAAACATTTTTAGAAAAGCTGTTCTAGAACAAAATCTCTCATTTTACAAAATATAAAACAGGTACACTGAGGTCTTAGTGACCTATTAAGGGTCACAAACAAGTTAGTAGTTCTTATTTTTCAGTGAGTTAAAGGCATATGACATTTTGTGGATAGGTTCAAAAAAATCAGCAAAGATGCCGGGATAGACTATCAATCAACAGATCAATAGCAACCTATTGAGCACACTCTCCAATCAACCGTAGGCTAAAGAAGGAGTGTCTTTTACCCCTTAAGTTGGGGTTTGGGGCATAGTAAATTCCAAAATCATACCTGAGGGAGGATTTTAAGTTTGAACAGGAAAAGCATATCCAAAATTGGTCATCAAGGCCAGCAATAGCTGCATGAAGCTGAGATGCAGAGTCCAACAGAGGATGGGAGAGCCAAGGAGAGCCACAGTGACAAAGTTGGCATTGCTGTGGGAGGCTGAGTCTGGATAAATTCTTGAGATGGAGTTCCATGCCATGGACTGGATATTTATATGCTCTAGTGTGGGTTACGAGGAGCATGTGCTGCTCTTTTTAAGAGGTCCAGACCACAGAAATAAAGAGAATTCTCTATCAGAATGCCTAGACTTCTTAACTCTGTTCTATTCAACATCTCCATCAACTTCTTAAATGAAGTCATAAAAGGCTTTTTTTAAGTCAACTCCACTAACGACATAAAATGGAAAGAAATAACCAAAATAACAGACAAAAGATAAAAAATTTGAAATTATCTCCATAGGCTGCAATGCTGATCCAATATCAATTTAGCATTGATAAAGCTAGTTAGGTTTAAGTTACAATCACAGCATAAGGAGTTAAGGTAATTACTAAAGTACCCTACACAAATCCCACTGAGTTCTGTACTGATCAGACTACATCTAAAGGAATGGATTCCACTTTATTCATATTTGAGTTATATTTAAATAAGACATTCATAGAGGGAGTGTCTCTCACTGAAGAAGCATTACAAGGAATGACCTGCAGAGTGACTGGAAACTGCGGAAACTAAGGTTGTTGAAGATAGAGAAGACTAAGGCTGCATCACAGCTATCTTCCAATACAGGAGAAGCTCTCCTGTGGAAGAAAGAAAAGACCTAGTTTGTAGGGTTTTAAGAAACTGCACAGAGGCAATCGATGGGGAATGCAAGAAGAAAATATCTCAGTACAATATAAGAAATAATTTTCTAAAAGTTTGAACTGCCGGGTAGCCAGATGTCCAGCATCCTTTGAATAGCCACCTCTAACCAGATTTTGTCTGCCATAATTAAGTGGGATGGCCTCAAATTTTCTCCAAGAGTTCTGCCTTGTTTCTTCACCCTGCCTCTCTCAGATTCCTGACTTCCTTCTCATTCATGCTTATGATTTGGCTCTCTTCCCTGCCTCCCTCACCCTGCTCTCTCTGGTCCACCACACACCATCCTCGATGTTTCACTATTTTTTCCCCAGACACTTGACACTGACTTCCACCCAGGACACGCGCCTTGTCACACCACATGCCTTGCCTCCAACACAAAGCTCATGCTCACCTAAAACATTTCTGTATGGGTCATTCATGGTCACACCTGTCATGGGGTAGAGGCCAATGCCCATCTGTCAGGGACTTGAGGAAGGGATTTCCTTGGGTGTGGGAGGCTGAAGCAATGGCCTGGGAGGACTCATCAATGGGGTGTTTCTATTATTTTTGAGGTAGCGTTAATTCTAATACACAAGACTCTCAAAGGCTAGGCAAAAGCATTTCTATGAAATTAGGAAGTCAGACCATATTTCTATTCCCTATTCTTAGGCCCCCATCCCTGGAGGTGAGGCTCCTTAAAACGATGTTCACCAAGGGTGAAGGAGTGTTTTCACACCTGCCTTCTAGGATCTATCCAGATTATCCTTCTGGGGTTCTATGATTCGTAGCACAAAATCCCTATTCTTCTGTGCTGAGCCCATGGCAGGTTCACATTGGTTCCAACACGAGATAAGCCTTGGTGGATTAGAGGCCCTGGCAGGAAATCAATCTCTAATCTCTTTCTAGTGGCTCATCCTTCTCAGTAGGATTTTGGAAATAATCCACAAGCAAAGGTGACTTCTTGATCTGTCAGAGAGGAATAATGGAGAGAACACTGTGCTGTAAGACTAAAAACCTGCAAAAATGTCCCAGCCCCGAGTGACCTTGAGAAAGTCAATAACCCCCTCTAAGTCTTGGTTTCCTCATCTGTAGACCTAAGGTGTTTGAATGCACGGTAGTTCCCAACTTTTCTGGGTCACATATGATCCTGAGAATCTGATGAAAGCAGTTGACTCCCTTTGCAGAAAATGTTTAAATGCACATACAGGCAAAACTGTGCATCCAATTTCAGAAGGTTAGAAGAAAACCTAAAGACCACCTGTAGAGATTCCATAGCAGGCTTGGACCCTAGGTGAAAAACTCCACCCAGTTATAACTCTATGATGCTTCTCTACCTAGCTTTCTATCAAACTTTCTCTGTAAATGCTAATTTTTATTAAGTATTTTTCTGCTCTTTAGCTCCCAGTCAGTTCCATAGAGTTCTCATGACACCTACATGGCTCTTAAAGTAATATATAAAATGTGTCAGTTGTACACATTTTAACAGGTGACATAGAGACAGCAATAGATAATCAGTCAAGTCTGCAGCCGCCACTACTGGAATGCAATCTCTCCACTCAACTAAAGACTCAAGTACCCACCAGTCCTCCATTTAGATCACTCCCCAAGAGCTGCCACATTCTTCAGAAGCATTCCTGCTGCATGCCTATGTCTCTCACCATGACATGTGCACTTTGCATCTCATGATCCCAGAGACAGCTGTCCAGGCTCTCTGTTCATGAAGAAGACAGTCCCAGGCCCACCCAAGCACTGACCATCAGTCAATGTTCCAATAATCTAGGCATTGAAGTGTCGGTGGGGTCCTGAAGTGTCTCATACTGTGATTGGTAAGTCAGCTGGGTTGGGAGGGTAATCCATCAAATAAATACAAATCAAATGAACAAATATGGATTGTTCTTCCTCTATTTTTCATACATAATTTTTCTTTTTTTCAAAAATTGTATTCTATTTCCCAAAAGTACTAAAGTCAACATTAGTAAGTATTTACTAAGAAAAAGAAAACATATCCCAATACTTTGAGAGATACAAAGAAACAGCCCCTGCTTTCAAGGACCTGGCGTCATAACTGGAGAGAGAAGAAATGAATCAAATAACAGTAAATAAAATAACAAGTAAGAGATCAATGAAATAACAATACAACCTGCAAATAACTATAAACAGTAATAAAACAGAGGCCACAGTCCTACAAGTTTAATTGCCAAATAGTGGTAGAAAAAGCAGAAGGGACATAGAAAGCAAAGAATGGATGCTAATCCAACTATGATCTCCTTGCCCTTTCCATTCCAATAGCCCTAGCTGTGCCTCCTGAGAGCAGAGGCCATGTTCCCTTATATCCCTCCCTTATATCCTCCACAGAGCAGAACTCTGTGAAAGTTGCGTGGAACTGGGATGTGAAACCCAGAAAGATCCCAGTGGCAATTTGTTTGATTAAAGGAAGACTCAGATGTCCATAGCACCTCAAAACATTCACCTGACAATGCTACCTTACTCAGATCCTCAAAAGTCGCCCAAGCCTGTCCACTGTTTTAAGTTCCAGGAGCCAAATCTAATTTAAATAGGTTCCCATTTGTTATGGACTGAATGTTTGTGTCCTCCCAAAATTCATATGTTGAAGCCCTAACTCCCAATGTGATGGTATTTGAAGATGTGGCCTTTGGGAAGGAATTACGTTTAGATGAGGTCATGGAGTCCCCAGGATGGGATTAGTGCCCTTATAAGAAGAAGAAGAGACACCAGAGCTTCTCTCTCTACCATATGAGGATACAGGGAAAAGGAGGCCATGAAGAAGGTGCTCACCAGGTACCGATCCTGCCAACACCTTGGTCTTGAACTCCCCAGCCTCCAGAGCTGTGGGAGATAAATGTCTATTGCTTAAGCCACCCAGTCTATGCTATTTTGCTATAGCAGCTTGAGCTGACTAAGACGTCAATATTTTAATCGACCTATAAATAAATTAGTGTCTCCATGATCCTCTTTGGCAATTTACTCCCAGAGTTGAACATTCCCCACCACACCTTCCTCCTCTCTACTCATTTGAAATCTTCCCTGTTCTTCAAATCCTCATCCAGTCTCACATCATCCATGAATCCTTCCCCTATTAGCCCAGCCCACTTTCACCCCAGGCATCCTTCCTCATTGTGAGCTCAAAGCAACGAGTGTCTGTACCATTCCTTGGCTACCTCATCATGCATTGGCATATCAGTGGAAACAACCAGTGAATGAACACATAAGGTTTATGACAACTCTGGATAATCAACTTTTATTTTTATTTATCTTTTCTATTATTACCATATCCCATTGATTCTAGGATGCACAATTTTTCTTTTCTAATATCTCTGAAATTGGCTTACGGTCCATGGCATCCTAGACTTGAGGACATATGGTATTTCACTTTTCAAATGCATGCAAGCCCTTTTAGGAAAGGACTCACATATTGTATATCAGTTTTCCTTCACTTGCCTAGCAAAGTTCCTGTGGACAGCGTAGATCCTCCATACTTTCTTGCTAAAAGAGGAAACTATTTCCCTGGACTCCAATAAGCTCAGCCTCCCAGGGTCTGGGTTCCCCAATTGTTCCTTCTCTCCTGAAAAAGGATGAGAGAGCAGAAAGTAGCCAGATTTGAGTATGTTGGATGGTGAGGGGGCTTAATCCTTGGTCATTTCTTTCCCACATCATAGGATTTTAGAATTGGAAGTGCACACTGGCTCCACTGTGATTTCTCTCTCTGAATCCCAGACTAGTACTTGTTTCTATATGCCTCACTTTCTCTTTTGTAAAATGGGTCCAATTACACTTAGCTCCTCAGAGAGGGGTAATGACCGGAACAGAAATAAATGATGATATCTTATAAACGCTGCAGAGGAGGTCATGAGTATTATTAAGCATCTGCCCTGGGGGGTGTTGCTTCCAATGACGGAAAGGGGGAAGGAGCTTGGAGATCCTAAGGTTGCTGCTCTATATACACACAGCACATCACCATGACAACTACCCTTAAGCCTACCCACTTTCTCTCTATAATAACTACCCCAGAAAATACTCTGCTGACAAACAGGGAAGGCTCGATGGTCATGAAGAGAATGTGGGAATATGGATGCTGAGGAGAGCTAGCAGAGCGCTCTGTAGCAGCCTTTGGGAGATATTTGTTCACCACCTTTCTTCATCAGTCTGTATCTACTTGTGTGTCCTCCCACATGCCCAGGCAACGAATACAAATATGTCTTGTTATATGATCCATCCTGTGTTGCCCAATAAATAACAGACACATTCTGAGTTGCCAAGAACAGCTTATCAGAGGCTGATCTTTATGTCTGGATCCGAGGTCCAGAAATACCAATCCAATTAGGTGGAAGGTAAAAGAGCCCTGGACACAATTCGCTTTACTTGCATCGCTTCTTCGAGATGCACGCACGAACATGTACACGATCTTCCTTCCGAGGGGCATCTTGAACAGTCTTGGACTGAGCTCATGCTATCAATTGACCTTTTGCAAAACCATGGATTTTGAGCTACTTGAAGTTTGACCAAGATCAGGAACCATCCTGATGTTTTCTTAATAAAAGCCATGAGGCCAAAGCTGATAAAACTATAATGCTCTGATATCCCCCTTGCTTGCCCTCCTCCCCTTCCTCCTTGGAAAAGTAAACAAATGTTCTTATTTGCTCCCCTCTTTCCCTTTGCTTTTCTAGGCCTACATTTCTAAACTTTGTTCTTCCTGATTAATGAAGAAACAAAGAGATCACCTTTTATCCTAACTCAGAGAAAGATATGCATGCCCCCTCTTCATGTTAGTAGAATGACCCTCCCTTCTTTCTTTCCTTCCTCTCTCTTGGGGAAGGCGGAGGGAGTGACACTTAGTGGACTCAGTATTTCACAAAGCTTCCTTCTCCAGAGCATTTTCCTCATGTCTCCCAACCCCATCTAGCCTCTCGAGGCAGAAAAATCAGTGCGACATGGTTACAAAGGCCTACTGACTCAGAGAACTACTCCTCTCTGCCAGGGAGGCTGTCTCTACACAAGAATCATAGTTGGGATAGCTGGTCTAGTAGGCATCAGCTTGTGATCTAATGAATATGTGAAACACCATAAACTCGACCACACTTGGAGATCCATGATGCCTATTAACATATTAAAGGCTTTGAGACATCCTACTGCAAAGACATCTGTTTAGCTTTGTCTAACCAGGTGTTTCCCAATCTTTTTTGTTCACGGAATCCTTTTTGGCTTCTAACACATCTTTTTTTTTTTTTTTTTTTAATTTTATTTATTTATTTATTTTCCCCCAAAGCCCCAGTAGATAGTTGTATGTCATAGTTGCACATTTTCTAGTTGCTGTATGTGGGACGCGGCCTCAGCGTGGCCGGAGAAGCAGTGTGTCTGTGCGCGCCCGGGATCTGAACCCGGGCCGCCTGCATCGGAGCGCACGCACTTAACCGCTAAGCCACGGGGCCGGCCCAAACACATCTTAATGTTCTGAATAAGTGTGTTCCGCAGACCACATATTGTAAAATGCTGACCTAGTCCGACACCTTCATTTTCTCATGGGAAAAGTAAGAAATAGAGAGGTGCATTAACTTTCTTAATCTCCCACGTGAATAGCAATAGGAAGCAGTACATAAGAAGTAGAGCAAGCTCTGGACCAGAAGGCCAGGATGTCTGGGTCAAATCTTCTCCCAACCATTCTCTAGCTGTGTGGCTTGGGCCGGCACCTCTCCTTTCTAGAGTTATTTTCATTCTCAGTAAAAAAGGATATTTTTTCCTTCTGAGGATTTCTAAGGCTCCTTTCAGTTCCCTTTTCTGGGATACTGAGAGACTCCAGTACTTGCTGTAACACCTCTTGGAGCAGGTCCCAGAAGCGTGAGCCTATAGTTGTTCTAAATTTAAACTTTAAACAGCTCATGAAATTGTCAACCCTCACGAAGAAGAAACCAACAGCATAACCCCCCATGGATCATGAGGGTACCTCTGAAAGGAAGCACAGGGCAGAAGTGGGCCCTCAGAGTTCAGGTCATCGCCTGTATGTAGAGGCAGTCAGAGTGGAGAGGGCTGATGCTGGAGTCAGCCAGAACTGGGAAGCCCCACCCACATGCTGCTTCCCTAAGTGCTAGGAACACAGCTTTAGAAAGCAGCAAAGGCTGGGGCTGGCTTGTGATTAACTATTGTGTCAAGATCTGTCTCTGGCCACCAGGCACTAGATAAAACATGAGGATACTTCAGCACAGCTTAGACACCTTATGCATCCATGGCATACTCTACCTGTCCCTCACCCCTACCTCTAGGTAATGCTTAGACACCCAGAAACAACTTTTAAAATCCTCTCTAATCACAGGAGCACGTAGCGTTTTTGTCATCCTTATAGCCACACCAGAGCACAATCTCCATGTTGGCACATACCCCACTTGCTTGTTCCTCACTGTGTCCCCACTGTGCGGCACTAATTGGCACTCTTTAATATCTGCAGAATAAATGATTGTTTCTAAGATGATAGTTCCTGATTGTTAAGATTCAGAGTATACATTAATCTATAAATTCATCAAACGTCTAAGTGCTTTGCATATTGTGAGCATAGACATTATGAAGGAACCAAGAGATAATTCCAACTCAGACCTTGCTCCCTAAGAAATTACATTAGATAACACCTGCGAAGACTTAACTATGCCAAAAACTTATGATCCCACTCTTCTACCACTCCCAGCCCCCAACCCCCCATAATCTGTACTTTTCCCTGTATTCCCCATTTTAGGACATGGCCTGGAGGTAATCACTCACTCAGTCACCTAAAAAAGTAATCATCATCATCATCATTAGAGATGACATTTATTGAAGGTTTATTACCTACCAGGCTAGCAACGCTATGAATTTTGCACTATTATTTGTCCTGTTTTTCAGAAATGTGGATATCATTGCAGACCCGTGCCCTTCTCTCCAACATCCTACATCTAACCAGTCTTGAGGTCAGTTGCACATCAAAAACATCTTTCCTCTTGACTTGGTCATTGCTCCTGTGATGCACCAAACCTTAATCACTATTCTTGCTTGAACTATTAGAGTTACCTTCTAAATGGTCTTCGGCTGACTGACAACCTATCCACCTAAAATTACCCAAAAAAGAATGGCAGAGCAACCCTTCCACCTGCACAACTGACTATGTCTCCCAGCCCCATTCAAACCCTCTCTTGGTTCCTTGGTGAACGAGAGCCTTTGAGATCAGAGAAGGCTGCCCAGAGAGGGACAGCCGCTCAAGCTCCATGGAATAATTTTCCCAGCCTCTTCGCAGACAAACTACCCTGAACTTCAGAATGATCCTGCACCACCTCCTCCAGGAGCCTTCCCTGACCACCATCCCCCACACAAGGCTTCCTCCTGTGCCCCTGTTTGATTTGCTCTTAGCACTTCCAACAGAACGTGGCCCCAGTCTACTTATTGATCCTTGACTCTGAGATCCTGGGCAGCCAGCAAAGGATGCTGCTTCCTCCACATCTAGCATGTCGCCTGGCCAAGTCAAGAAGCCTGTTCTTTCAGCACAGTCCCCTGCTTCCCATTGCCCGTGGCTTTATTTTTCACTGAATAGCACTTTACACAAATGTTAAAGTAATACGACACCCTCTTTTCTTTTTTCTCATAGCTTTAAAGTACATTGATATCTCAAGAAATACGTTAGTACTTTCTTCCAATCAAAAAGAATGCTCTCGTTTTTTTCTGATGAAGAAATGAGACTTGAGAGACGAAGTGACTCGCCCAAGGTCACACCACAAATGAGGGACAGAGCTGAGACTGGAACCCTGGTCACACAGCTCCCAGCCCAGTAGGTTTCTCACCTGCCCCTGCCTCAGCCCAGGGCCCTCATAAAAAACAAACCAAAAAAAGATTGTATATATACATGTATATATCTATATACATCTATGTAGTTATACACATACACAAATATATAATATGAATATATATGCATATATATGAATATGAATATATATATCCTAAGTGTTAAAGAAAGGGGTGGGGGCCCTGAGAGCTTCGAAGGGGAAGAGATTCCCCCCAGGAGGGGGCCGGGCAGCCTCGCTGCAGTGGCAGCAGCACAACAGACAGCTGGTGTTTGGGTGGTAGTAAATCACCCTGAAATGAGCCTCTTCCGTGGACTCAATGAGGCCCCCACAACAAAGGGAGGCCCAGCTTGCAGCCGGACAGCCTGCCCGCCAGCCCCAGACGCGCATAACAGCTTCATTCAGGAGCCCCACGTCCACACAAAGGCCCCGAAATCAATCCGACATCCCGCCACCCCGGACAATGCCCCGAATCTTCTCAGAATCGAAGGCTCAAACGAAGGGACAGCATTCAGGGGAGATCAAACTGCCGGCCTGCCACTGAAAGCGAGCACGAAAAAACCATTTTTTTAAAGAAGAGGCTTGGGGGAGGCAGGCGGCCCGGTGCGCGAGGTCGTTGTGCTCGGCTCACACGCCGGGCCACACTCAGGCAAAGGCTGCGCTCGGCTCAGCTTTGAGCAGTCCTCGCGCCGGCGCTGCTGCGAGGGACCGAGGGCGCGACATTCGCCAGCGAGGGCCACTGTGCTGCTTGGCCTCGGGGCTTTGTGCAGCCGTGGCCCGTGTGAACCTCCACCGGCGGCATTTCCCACTGGCTCCAGCGCATACAGTAGGGCGCGCACACATGCAAATACCCTGCCGGAGAGAGGCAGCGGCTTTGGGTGTTGACAGTGGCAGCCCCCACGCCAGGCTAGGGAGCCCCTGTTCCCAGGCAGGGCCCCTCGGGGTACTCATCCGCCCCATTCTGCTGCCTAATCCGGTTATCAGCTGCAGAACGGGTTGCCTGGTGGAGCTGGGGAGGCGCCTGCAGGGAAGGGGGCAGGCTGCCACTCCAACAGATGAGCCTGGATAGTATTCTTTCCTGGGGTCATTGTTATGGCTCTAGGTCTTTCCCAGGCCTATGAGACCAAGGCTCCCGAGACCCAGCGCTGCACTGGATCACAGCCTTCCTTGGATGGTAGGAATAGACCTGTTCCTGGGGAGAAGGGTCCCCCAGCAATGCCCCAGTGAAACGAGCCGGGGGTAGCAGAGTATATTTGATTGATCGGTGGGAGTGTGTGCACTGGAGTGACCAAGGAATGGGCCATTCTATGTGCCTTAGCCAGAATCTCTCCAGAAACTCCAGCTAATGCTGCCTTAAGTTTGACATTCTAGGTGGCCACAAGGAAAGTTAAATTTTCCTTGGAAACAAAAGGCTTCTGCTGGAGGGTCATTCGTCGTGGTCCCTATGCTCTGTTCTCTGCTATCCCACCTGGACTTTTCCATACAAGCACGGGGAGTGGACAGGGTCAGCGGGACAAGGTGGGGTTGTGTGGGCAGCTGCCTGTGGAGAGAGGGGAATCAAACTGATAAGGCACATTAAACCAGCAAGAAGGCTCAGAGTAGAAGCAAGAAGTAGGTTAATGGGGGCCAGGCTTCCTCCACCCCTTGTTTTAGCCACAGACACCTCTATTTTTTCTCTCCCTAAATTACTGGCCAACCTTCTTCCTGGAATTGATACACAAACAGACAGCTATTTACCATGTTACATAAGAAATCCTGCCCATCTCCCCTTGCGCCTGTCAGACCATCCTTCAGAGCTAGACCCTTGGGCAACATGGAGAGTTGGTGTGAGGGGGGCTAACTGGAGGAGGGGGCTGAACCTTCACGATGCAAAAAGGGCACTTTCTGCTTTAGAATCATTGCATTCTCAACTGCTTCCAACTGGCCAACAAGAGTAAATTGAATCCAATTTCCCCCTTGGAAGGGTCAGTTGTTGTGGTGGTTTTTTTACCCTTCTCCTTTCCATTTTCTGCTTTTGTAGCTCACCTCCTCCAATCTACTTCCCTACAGGAGCTGAAATTAAACAAGCTCCCCATATGCCATGCCTCACTTGTTGTCTGTTCCCCTCACCGCCATCTGGCCTATTTGCTCAGCCAAAAAGAGAAAGAGAGAGAGAGGGCGAGAGAAAGAGAGAGAGAGAGAAAGAGAGAGAGAGAGCAAGCGAGCAGGGGGGAAGGGGGAGGAGGGGAAGAGGGGAAGGGAAAACAAGGAAGCAGGGGGAGGGGAGCAAGGAGGGGAGAGAGAGGGAGGAAAATAAGGGAGGGAGGGAGGGAGGGAGGGAGAGAGAAGGAAGGAGGGAGAGCCAGACACAATGAGGAGGCAGGGGTGATGACGCAGCCTCTCCCATCTGCTCCTTGGCCAGAGTCCCGGATGGAGCAGTAATGGAGAGCAACAGAACCAGTGATAATTAACCCAAACACAGACCTGTTTATTTAACCTGCTCAGATAGATCAACTCTGAGGCGGCCCTCTAGCAGAGGGCCCTGGGACACACTTAGGGAGATACCCTGGAGGCTGCTAAGGCCACAGAGGCCTGCTGGCCCTCCCCACAGACATCCTGGGGCTAAGTGTGTGCTTGGTGAGCAAGAAAGAAGAGGAGAAAGGAGTTGCTGAAAGAAGTCACCGACACTCACTCAAATCTTCAGGTAAGGGATTCTTTTGTCATCTTGCCCTTTCCCTGCCCATTATCCTATTTCAAAGCAATAACTGCTTCTGGGTGGCCAAATGTTGCAAGGCAAAGCTAGCCAATGAGATACAATTGTCTCATGCATCTTCCTGCCCCAGTGTCCTCTCTGGACCATTCTCCATCTTGGCATGAAGCCCCAGGACCAGAAGACAAAAAATGAGCTAACTAGACGACACAGAGACTGGAACTAAATCACCTGAAGACCTCAGACGAAAATGGTCAGCAGCCAAGGACAAAAGCCAATGGCACTGATTAAGGCATAAGGTGAAAAAAGCCTGAGGTTCAAGGCCTAGGTCAGCCACTTTTGTTGCATCACTGTGTCCATAGACATTCTCCCTAGCTTCAATTTATCTACTTAATGGGGGCAGCAAAGCTGACCTCCCAAGATGTTTCAGTCTTCAAAAATTAAAGTGGAAAATGTCATTGTCACTAGTCCATACTTTCTTCTCCAAGTTAGGGAGGAGAGTACAAGCCTTGGGCAAGACCACTAAGGACTATGATCTGTTTGAAAGGGGTAATGTGCGGTGCCCAGAGAGGGGGGTCCACAGATGTATTCGTGTGTGCTGCACCCCCCTCTGTCTCTTCCCTTGCAGATCCTAGAAATAAAGGGCAAGAACATTTCCAGGGCTAAATAGCAGCAGACAGGAGTTGTGAGTCTGGAAACTGGAACCCAAGGAAGCTCTTGGCTGAGCACTGAGGGTTAGCAAAAGAGTGCACTAGCTGGGTTGAAAATAGGAAGCGTCAGGGGTGGGTGAGGAGTTGGCAGGCACTGGATTCCAAGTGGCTTCACGCTCCTCAGTGGAAGAAATGCAGAGATAATTTGAACATGGCTATTTTCAAGCTCCACAGCTGAGCTCCTTGCTCTCCCACCCCACACCTCCCACCCAGCCCTGCAATTTGGCAAACCCTTTCTGCTGGCTGCTCTTATACCCAATATGTTGGGTTGCCTTAGCAACTAAGGCAATTATCTCCTTGGAGCAGTTAAAACAATGACCGTCATAAATAATAACAATAAGAAGGATGATGGTAAAAAATAGATCTCAGGCTTCCAGGGTCATAGGTTGGCGCAGAACTGAAAAGGAAAAGAGGTCCTGATGGGGCAGGTAGTGAAAGCTGGTCTCTTATGGACCTAGTCTTATTTTATTTATCTAGAGAAAGAGATAGGAAATACTTAGCTTTCCCTTACTGCCCTACTCCCCACCCCCAGGCAATCTTAGGGACAGTTCCTATTTGTTGTTGGTTTATCCTGCATATCCTGCTATCAGCCAGACCCAGCACGAGCACTGAACGCTAATTGTTTAATGCCCATCCCCTCTCTGGACCAAGAACTCCTTACAGGCAGGCCCTGGGTCTGTCATATTGGTGTGTTTAGCACTTAGTTCAAGGCCTGGCACAGAACAGGTACTCAAAAATATTCACTAATTGAATGAAAATATTATATTACACTGAATGAATGCCCAATTTTTGCCATAAGGTTTGTTTTTCTTTTAAAAAAACCCTCTGGGCCAGGTAATTTTGAAGTCATTTCAACCTCTAACATTTTGTGATCTAAAAATCTACTAGCTTACAGTCCAAGATACAGTAGGGCTCCCCATTTACAAGAATATAGAGAAATCAAGATGTAAGTTCAAATCTATTCAAGTAAAGGTTTCTTTTCCCTACACAGCCATCCAATAACTTTTTGTGAATGTAGAACGCTGCTTGAGATAAAACACTAAATAAAAACAATTAAAAATGAGAATGAAGCTGATAATGGATCACACAACTTGTGCTCACCCTCTGGAAACATATTTGCCTTCCATCGTACACTCCACAAATTCTGTCCCATGGATGATGTTCTACCAATCAATGAAACATCAATTAATGTGCAGGATTTGTGACTCACAACAAAAGACAACCTCTCCTTTCCCAGTTTCCATGGGAGATGTGGTGAAAAAGAAACAAAGAACCAGAGAGCGGAATTGGATCATCTCACCTCTACCCTTCCCTTTTTGGTTCCACTTTCTTTTGAAGTACTGGAAATTCAATATTTGACACTTTCAAAGTACGGTCACATTATATGTGGCCTTTCTAATAATTCTTGAGATAAGTTAGTCAGGGATCATTATTTCCATCTCAAACATGAGGATGTGAAGTAATTGATCACAAGTATTCAACAGTGGCAGTCCTCAGCTCTCCTGATACCAGCTTTCTTCCTGTTTCTTTTCCTGGCGTAATGACTGCAGTGTGTACTGTGTAATGTGGCCATTAGTGTAAAGGTGAAATGTACAACCCTTCTAAGCTGTCAGCAGAGCTCTAAGCATATGCTTATTCTCATTTTGAAATGCCGAAAGGAGTTGATGTAACTCTACCACTGAATCCTTGGAGCCCCATCGGCCACAATCCCCACTCTAGAATAATAACCAAAACTTCAGCACTTCCAGACTCAAGGCCAACAAAACCTGTAAATGCTTGATCTTGGCAAGTCTCTTTAGATGGTTCTCTGCCCGGGATTGGGAAGGTGAGGTCCAGGGAACTGTGACAACCCCCGGTAAATAGGACTACCTCATCCTCTGGCATTCCAGAGCAATTCAAGGCAGAGTTCCTATTTTTCGGACTAAAGTCTATTCTTCAGACTCTCTATTCTTCTGATGGCCATGGAAGGTCACAGGGAAACTACCCAACTCCCCATGTGTGCACCTGCAACTCCATGAGAGTCAAGTCTTTGCCCAGTAACCAGAATCACTCCTACCTGGACTTCAGCCCCCTGCCAAGATATAGAGTGTACTTACTGGACTATAACTTAGTATGCTGGCTTTGTGAATTTAATAAACACATTGCTAACCTCTTCCCTGTCCTTTACCCATTCAATTAAAGCAGCATAGCCAAATTATCCTTTTCAGAGTACTTCAAATGTGAAGGACCTGAATCCAAATTCAGATATCACTGAAAATGAAAAGCAGATTTTCCAGAACCTCTGATGAATAAAAATATTTAGTCACACTCTTTTACAAATATACAAATGGCTTATTATTAAAACACACCTTAAAAGTGATATGGCTCTCACAGTTTTACAAATTATACCAAATTTAATTAAACAGAAAGCAATTATTTTCATTTCTAAGTATAAAGGATTGCGCTTGGGGGAGTAGTCACAGATCAAGGAGGTAAAGGCAAGGTAAGATTGTTTTTTAATGTTTTGTTAATATAAGTTATCATCACTACTAAACTAAGGTGTGGTAAGTAGAATAATGACTGGCCCTCCAAAGATTTCTCATGTCCTAATCCCCAGAACCTAAGAATATGATATGTTACATGGCAGATACGTTAACATTGCAGATGGAATTAAGGTTGCTAATCAGCTGACCTTAAAACAGGGAGACTGTCCTGGATTAACCATGTGAGCTCAATGTATTCACAAGTCTCCTTAAAAGTGGAAGAGGAAGCAGAAAAGAACCAGGGAGATAGCAGTGTGAAAAGGACTCAGCCTGATGTTGCAGGCTTTAAAGATAGAAGAACGGACAGAAGAACGAAGCCATTAGCCAAGGAATGATGGCAGCTTCTAGAAAAAAAAGGAAAAAGATTCTTCCCTACAATCTTCAGAAGGAATGCAGCTCTGCCAATACTTTGATTTTAACCCAGTGAGACGCATTTCAGACTTCTGACCTCTAGAACTGTAAGATAATAAATTTGTATTGTTTTAAGCCACTAAGATTGTGGTAGTTTGTTACAGCAGCAATAGGAAACTAATACACAAGATGTGACTGTGGGTGGGTGTGTATGTGTGTAGGTATGTGTGTCCATGTATGTTCTCCTTAAAAACACAAATATTTCTAAAATATGTGAAAAGTTTTCCTCTTATGGTTTCAGGAAAATGAAATCAAGTAAAATGGAGGTGACATCATGATTTCCCTCTCAGGACTATGAAGCTTCAGAAGCATTTTAATGTTACTGAAGATCTCTGGCAGCATAGACACTAGGACAGAACTGCAAAGAGTGAGATATCAACACAGGACACATATGACTACAAACCAAATGTCACTCTCCAAACAATGGCAATTGGACTATTAAGTGCCACTGGAGACCCCAGTGACTGAGCAGGGCACCCCCGGCTCCCAGCTTCGATATCAGTTTACATGGCGAGTTCTAAGGGACTATAGGTGCCAGGTTCTCAAAGGAGGAAGAGAAAGGGCATGAGCAAGTGAGTATGTGGAGTTGTGTGTGCTTCTGGATGTGCAGATGCCCAACAACTAACAGGCCTGAAAAAAGAGGATTCAAAAATGGTGGACAATGGGGCCGGCCCCGTGGCTTGGGAGTTAAGTGCGCGCGCTCAGCTACTGGCGGCCGGAGTTCCGATCGCAGGCGCGCGCCAACGCACCGCTTCTCCGGCCATGCTGAGGCGGCGTCCCACATACAGCAACTAGAAAGATGTGCAACTATGACGTACAACTATCTACTGGGGCTTTGGGGAAAACAAAAGGAGGAGGATTGGTAATAGATGTTAGCTCAGAGCTGGTCTTCCTCAGCAAAAAGAGGAGGATTAGTGGATGTTAGCTCAGGGCTGATCTTCCTCACAAAAAAAAAAAAAAAAAGGTGGACAATGGAGTTGACACTCTCACTATCAAAATAGCCATGGCAGGTAATTAATTCACTTGTGGGTTGCACACAGCAAAAAATGTAATCCGTCTCTCTCCCCTGACTTCAGTTTGGCCCCGTGCTGATGCAATTCCAAATCAGCTGAAAATTACCCCATCAGAGTCTTAGGCTGGAAAGGCCCTCTTGGTCATCTAAAAACACCACACTTCCAAGGCACAGAGTTCCTGCTATGGAACACCTCCAGCAACTGGAAACTCACTGCCTTCAAAGGCAACCCATTCTTTCTTTGGAAATTCCTAGCTTTGAACTCTGCGACCATGCAGTCCAATATATTCACCCTACAGACAGAAGTAGGAAATGGTGAAGTGACTTTTCTAAGGTTACACACTCAGAACAGACCCAAAATGGAAGTAGGATCTATGTCTTCTAATTTTGAATCCAGTAGATTTTACACTATGTCATGTGGTCTCTCATAAATAAGCACAACATACTCCCAAGACAAATGAGTAGTTGTGTGCGTGTGCGTGTGTGCATAGACAGCCTCTGACCCCACATCTCATGGAGAAACCCAGCTGCCAGTATTTCCCCTCCTAGTGCAGGTAACCAAGTACAGACCTTCTGTGTCCAAGTGAGCTATACCCACCTCAGCCACCAGTTCACTCACACTTCTAGAGACTCACGCATTACTTTGCTAGGCAGTAAGCCAAGAAGGCTGGGCCCTATAGTGCAGTGAAAGCAGTTTCTATTGGGTCACAAAAGTGGGCCTTTCCAGAAGGCCTGACCCAAACAAACTCAATACAGGATTCCAACAAGCCAGGCCTGCTGACCGGTACCCACCAAGCAACTTGCTAGACTTGCAACTGACTTTGCCTCTCTTTCTCACATCTATCCCACCTGAGCTCCTAGAACTCAATATCCACTCCTTAATTCATTAACCATTCATTCATTTACAAAGATTTATTAAGTCTACTGTGTGCCAGGCTCTGTGCTCAACACTGGAGATATATTTAAGGAGACAAACAATTGGAGAAGGAGGGCAACCAAGTGTGTAGGAGGGAGAGAGGGAGTACAGAGAACAGAGTGGCCAAGTTTGCCTGGGGTACAACGGAGGTCAGAGAAGGCTTTATGTGACAGGGCCAGAAAAATCTCTCAATCACACCAGTCCTGTCTTTCCCAGCAATGTCATCCCTTCAAAGGACTGCGAACTATGCAAACTGTACAAAAAACGGAATCATAGTGGCAATGAATCAATCAACTAACAAATTCCTGTCAGCACTTATATGTCTGCATCTTGTTCTAAATGCACTGTGGGTTATGAGAGGAATCTAAGTCAAGACCTCTGCTTTGACAAATTTCCAGAGTTATTAAAGTGATAAAATGTATACACAACATTACATATAATTGAAATATATGCTGATTTGAAAGGAGCATGAAAAACGGAAAGAGTGAGAAATGACAGAACTTGTTACCAATGATATGATACAGACAACGTGGAATCAGAAAAGGGAAATATCACAGTGGGTTGATGTTATCCGGAAAAGTTTCCCAGACAAGACGGCAGTATCTTCCCAATTTAGACTAATGACACCCTTAGGTCTATAAACCTGATCTCTCCAATAACAGTGTCAATTTTGTGCTGTTGAAGACCACATCTTAGGCTCTTTTGTATACTCTAGAGGGCCTAGGCAAACACAAGGAAGACAATTTATGTTCAAGAAGGAGTTCATACTGACTCTTTTAATGAATATGGCATATCTTTTCTTGGCCATCCCAAAAGACCAGTAGAGTGACCTGCATTTGGAGGTAAATATGTTCTTCTTTATTCCAAGGGAGAATCAGCTGATAGCTACTAAAACAGGACCCAAGAAATATGGCCTTTCCTCCCAGCCACAGTATCTGAAGATGGCAGTATACATTCCTCAGGCTGAATTCAGCCCAGATATTTTATGGGAAAGGGCCTCATGAGGAGCCAACCAAGACACCTTTCTGGAGTCTCCTTGAACCCAAGAGCAGCAGGTATGTCCTTTGTGGAGCTTGTGTGAAGTCATGGTACAACGGTGAGGCTTAGATGAGGAAGGAAGGACCGTGCTACCAGAATCTTTTCAAAGGTGTTCATGATCCTCCTCATTCTCATCCCAAGAAAATGTGGCCACTCTAGTATTTGAAGCTCACTGTGCCCAGTCCAACCTATCATCTATCTAATGGCATCTAATGGCACCTCTATCTCAGCCATTGTCTGTCTCTCTTCTTAATCTTTAGTCTTTTGGATATTTGGCATTGGTTTCTGCTCTGTCAGTTCAGCTGAACTTTTATTTGCTAAAATATATGGTGGGATGACAAGCAAGATTAATCTCATCAAATAATGGAATCAAAGAATTTAGATACATAAAGGAAATTTAATAGATTTAATAGAGGTTTAGACTTCCAACCTCAGGCAGTTAATACAACCTTAGTTGTAAGGAAGAACAACTGAGTCTAGGAAATTACATGACTTGCCCAAGGCTGAACTGCTAGTAAGTGGAAGAAGAGGAACTAGAATTCAGGTCTCCTGCCTTCTAATGCAGAGTCTTTCCCTACATCCTTGCTAGGCTCCAAAGCACCATTCGGATTCAGCTGATCCCTCTTACAAAGTGGTCCAGAATGCCATATTTCAGAGATCACATTTCAGAAGTAGGTTAAACCATAAATTGTCTCCAAATGAAAAGTTGCATTCAGCAAACCCCAAATTGTGCACCTAAAACAAGTATTATTATTCCAGCCCTCTGGTTCAATGCTTGGTAAAGAGTTTGATGCTATTAAATATGCAGGGGGGGAAAACACTTTTAAAGGTCTTCAGGTGGATTCCCCTGCTGCTAGGAAACCATCCACCCGAACCCATATAAAAGATAGCCATGCTACCTTAGCTAACAGCCTGAAATGGCTGCTTGAAATCAGCTACCAACAGGCAATTCTGGTCCCACCAGGGACCACTCTCGCGCTTTGCTTGGCACTGATGATTTCACCAGAAGGCCACTTGGCCCTCCTGGTTTCCTGCAGCCTGTCCCATCACCTTCCAAGTAGCTGTTGAAATCATTTTGTGTTCTAGTTGAACATCTGTGCATCTGAGAGTTGTCACTACTGGGTTATGTTCCTGAATTTCAACATTTTCTCATCCAATTAATTAAAATCTTCATTTTCTACAAAGGGAGCATATTCTCCAAGGGAAACTACAGAATGCTCTGGGAGGGGCACTGCTGAATTCAGGTCACCCTATGACAGATCACCTTGATGTCCAAATTCAACTTATAATCTCTCTTGACTTCAGCACTTGCAACTGCAGCCTTCCACAGGTGAATCTTCAAACACATTTTCAAGAGGATTTAGTAACATGTACTAAATCTTTGGCTCAAACCAAATCTCCTTTCTCTGGGTTCTCTTCTCCAACAAATATTGAGAAATGTGGCTTTGGTTTTCCAACTCTACAATGTTTAATTAATGAGCATCTTTACATAGATTTCTATGTAAACTTATAGGTAACCTCATCTCCTCTTACTTATTGGACAGCAAAATTCCTTAGGAGCAGGAATATATTTCTATATTGTCCAGAAATTAATAATATAGAGTCAATTAGCATTTACTGAATATTTGCTATGTGCAAGGTGCTATGCTAAGTGTGGGCGGGAATGCCAATAAATTAAATCCTTTATCCTCAAAAGAGATTTCCTAATCTAAATGGGAGAAAGTAACAAAAAAAGTAAACAAGTAAATAAAATTTCAATAGTCTAAATGAAAAGACGTGACAATGGGGACACATTTGGCCACTAAATAACTGACACTGGTGATAGGTGCTCTAAAAGTTCAGGGGAAAGGAAGGTGTGTGCTGAAGAGATCTGGAAGGGAGGAGATTTTTCATGGAGAGGTGACTATTGGGTAGAGGAAGGAGAGGGGGGAAGGCATTTAAGGTCACAGTAATGTGAAGAGAAGAATGGAGGTGGGAAAACGGAAGCTTGGTCAGGGAATGAATAGACCACTCAGAGCGTGATGAGAGAGAAGTCTTTAAACAACAGTTTGGGTGAAATTGGAAGCATCTTTGAATCCCATACTAAGGTATTTCACTGTGTTTTTATGTCTTGAAGGGCAATGGCATTTACAAGGGCCTAAGTCAATCCATATACACTCCCAAAGTATATAAGAGAGCTCAAATAGCAGACAGCTAGGAGGATATGTGTGCATCTTTGGGAAGGCCAGGGGAAGAAGAAGCTAAAATGAGCAGAGAGTAGGCATTTAATTAATAGTTTATGGATGATAAATCCAGATGCACGAAAGGGCAAAGAGCATTGTATCTTAAGCAACAAGCATCATATCTTAGCCTCATATCACGTTTAAAGTTTACAAATTCTTGTACTGTCTGTTTCTAATTTTAGTCCGTTATCTTCTTCTAGAAATGATCTCAACCCAATGTGCTAGAAAGCTGCCTGGACTAGGCCTCGAGAGGCCCTCTGATTTTAGTCCCCGCTCTTGTCCCCATTTGCTGTGGTCTGGGATTTGCAGCCCCACCCTCACTCCCTTCTTCCCCCAGCTCCAAGGAGTCCTTGAGTTGTGGTGGGGGTGAGGGAGCTCTCTGACCCAGCTGGTCCTGCGGTAGATGCCCTCAGGGTCTCTAAACCACACATCTGTGGATCTGCAAATCATTCATAGGCGGATCAATTTCCTCATCTACACAGAAAGTTGGCAGTGAGGCCAGAAGGGATGGAAGTGGAGACCTGTCATTTCCCAATGGACATAGGGCAGGAGCTGTCCCAGCCACTCCACCCAAAAGCCGATTAATCTTTAAAATTTCCCGAGGACACCGTGTAATTCAAAGGCCACAGTCCCGTTGATGGGGTACTGAAAGAAGGTTTTGTTTTCCACAAAAAGGGAAATTGAGGTTTTTGTGGTGAAAGAGAAGGATGTAGAATCAGCCACGTAATGGTTTATTCACAGCCTGACCCCTCCCCAAACCCACAGAGATATTGGAACTGAGACTCATCTCTCTCATGAGTCATGCAGACTTGCATGGGCCTGGTGGACTTAGGAAAGAAAATACCAGTCTGCCCAGTGTGCACAAGCTTTGGGGGACAAAGATGTGATTCAAAGATGGAGAGATACAGTTTCTTGACTTTAATGTGGAGAGACAGGCCGAAGACAGGACTGGGCCAGTCTAATAGAACTGACAGGTCTTCTCTCAGAGGGCCAGGGAGTGGCTATCACATTTGGGGCTTGTTATTTGACTCGTCACAGCTGACTTTTCCACTGACATCCCCAACTTCCAAATTAATTATTTACTCACCAGAGATTCAGCTTGGCTATGTCAGACGGAAATAATGGGGGTGTTGTGTAGCTCATATGGGCTGGCGTTGAAACAGTAAGAGAGGATGCCATTCAGACCACATGCCCATCTCTGGTAGAAAAGGAAGCTACTCGTGAGTCTTAAAGGTCTTTACAATCCCTATATCTTTTTTTCTCATAGAGATCTGGAAATAGAAGTGGAGGAATGTGCTGATCCCAGGACCTCCCCTGGGAGTTGTTTTTCTGATTAAATTTTTTCTTGGCCTAAAGTCAGAATCCCGGGAGGGAAATGTATTCTCTGGTTCTGGTTTGTCAGGGTTTGAAATCATAGGTGAAAGAGTGCTGAGCTGCTGGCAGGGCTGGGGCAGGAGGGGGCTCGGCCATCACTGTGAGCTCTGTTTGCAGCAGAAGGACAGGTGTTAAGTTACATGCTTGGGGAATGTGAGCGCCAGGAAGGGACCTGGTGAGTGCCAGCCAAAGTAGCGAGGTCAATACCTCCTTCTGTACCGGCTCTTCCTGGAGACCAAAAAAACAAACCATCCCTTGGCTTCAGGTTCCTGAAAAGACCTGAACTGTTCTTGTTTACTGTTCTAAGAGGCTGCACAGCACTTCTTTTTAAAGTAATTGATTTCATTGAATTAAAGACCTCAGAAAGACAGCAGTATATGCAGTGAGGGTTAAATAGAGCATGTTTGCAGAGCACTTATCCTGAGCAGTAAGGGTCTAAAGAAATGCAACATACAATATGGTCGCTCCTGTCAAAAGTGCAAGGGCGAGAAATAGCACTCTATGCATTTTGACAAACATCTTTACTTATTTATCCATCGGGACACAGGCTCTGAGTCTCCTCCTTCACTAGATGCCCGCTCAGCACACCAGGTTCCCGCCACTAGGAGTTTGTGCTTGTACATGCAGAAGACAGCAGAGACTTTGGGGCGGGCAGCGTCTGCCATCAAGTTGCAGCATGTTAAATAAAATGGAATCTCAGAGCCCTGCTCCTCTTTAAGGAGCAGTAAATTCCAAGACTAGCACATTTAGATATAAATTTCAACCAACTCAAGACTCATAATGAGGATATGTGATCATCAACTTGAGTGGTAACTAAGTTTCTTAGGTCAGCTTTGATTCTAAATCCTTCATGCGAGTCTAGCACATTTGCACACTCACACAAGCAAACAGTTCATCAAATAGGTCTAGACAGCCCCACCCATCAAACCTGAGAACACACACCTCGCAAATACACACACCCCAGCCACTGGGATTTTGTAGTAAAGAAAATATGTCAAAATAGAATCAGACACGGCATAAGGACGAGGTAAAGGAGTCCAGCCAGACGTTATGGAAATTCTGACTCTTATCGGGCAGGTAATCAAAATGACTATGATGACTCTTATGGAGAGTCTACTCTAAACAGACATGGAGAATCTTATTTCATATTGGCTACACATTGACCAGGTAAGTAGTAGTATCCCCATTTGACAGATGAGGAAAATGAGGTTGAGAGGTCATGTGTTTATTAAGTGGCAGAAACAGGAACTGGACCAAGGTCCGCCCTATTACAGTCAGTCATTCAACTCTTTCTCCAGTTTATAGAGAATATAAGGATTTGCGTGTACCTGGTGTGTGTGTGTGTGTGTGTGTGTGTGCAAGAGAGAAAGAAAAAGAGGGAGAAAGAACTATTCCCTATCTTCTACAATCAGTCTAACTCCATTCAATCCAGGGTCTTGGTCTAGTAGAGTAAAATATAAAACCAATATGACCAGGGTTTTAATTCACAAGTGAAAGCTATTCTAGGGTTGACTAGATGGAGGTAAAGCCAGAACCAGAAGCCAGGTCTCTTAGCTCTTAATTCAGGGCTGTTCAAACCGCTGCACAAGCACGTTCCCAGTGCAGATTGTGACAGTCTCATAAACTTCTCTGTGGACCCTGTTTTCTGTCAAGAGAGCATCACTTACACAAGTGGTGCCTTTATCTCCTATGGCCATGTAGAAAAAGCAGGGTTTTTATAGAGTCTGATAATCTGGGCTGGCCTTAGTGACTTGCTTGCCCAATAGAATGTGGCAGAAGTGACATTTGGAAATTCAGAGGCTAGTGCATAAGAAGCTTCGCAGCTTCCACCCAATTCTCTTGGAAGGATATGCTGGAAGAAATCCAACTACACTGAGACTGCCATGCTGTGAAGAAACTCAGGTCAGCCACATTGAGAGGTCATGTGGAGAGAGAGGGACCCAGGCAGCTCCAGCTGTCACAGCTGTCCCTGCCCAGGCACCAGGCATGCCCAGAAGACATGACATGAAAAGAGCAGAGAGACTCAGGCAATAGCTAGAGCCTAGGCCCTGGTCACACGTCCAGCAAACTCATGCTGTTCCAGCCACTCCAAGTGAGTTCCCGATCCTCGAGGAGGAGAAATGAGCCATCCCCGCTGTGCTCATGTCCAACATTGAGAGCACAATAAAATGGCTGTTTTGGGTGGTTTGTCACACAGCAGTAGATAATTAGAACAACTTCTGTCTCCTCTATAAAGGTCTCAAAGCATGATCCAATCATTCAAAATTCCTCTTTCCCCCACCCCTACCCATAACGTTTCTTGTTGCTTCTCCCTCTTGGACCATGAAGCAATGTTGAAAGAAAGAAAAATCTGTTAAAGGACTAAAAAAAAAAGTACAGGTATAAAAGTTAGCAGATGTCAAAATGGTAGGCAGAAGTGATACGAGAGAACCTCTTGAATGGAGAGACCAAGCAACACATGTTGTGAGCACATGGAAAGTTCCTGACAAAGAAGGCTGGACAAAGGCATACAGTCAAGGAGACAACTGGAGAAAAGAAAACTCTTAAGTCGAAGAGGCGTGAACTGGGCTCCTCACTGCCTCCCTCCCTCAGCCCCCATGTACCAGCCCACGCACATCTCCGCATCAAAGCCCACACCTTGTTCCCCAATCCTCCCTGGCTCCATCTTTCAGGACAGAGTTTACTCCCTGCATCTCCAAGGACTCCAGCAAAATCTGATCTCTCCCTTCTCTGACAGCCTACTGATTGACAGCTTAGCTCATTTTTTCTCTAACTTTCGCATGTTTTGAGAATAGAATAACAATGGTTTGAGAGCAGAACTTACATAATTTTCCTTCATACTCCATAGTACTGGGCCCAGACCCAAACACAATAAAGCAAGTCCTATTCAATATGTTTCTAGGGACCTAAATTCAGTACTGTCCATATACCAGGGGCAGATTATGTCCCAGCCTCACTACTCCAGGTATCTGCAAATGTTCCAGGATGTTTTTTCAATAAGTTGACTCACACTGATGCATAGCTACACTCCACTTTGCAGGCAAGCTTCTGGAAGGATTGGTCTACACTATTGTTTCTGCATCCTCTTCTTCACTGGCTTCTGATCCCACCATAACCCCACTGAAAACACTCTCCCAAAAATCACAGGGATCAGTGTTGCCAAAGCCTGTGCTACATAAGCCACACACTCCTGGGGGTCTCTTGGGGTTTCTCCTGCTCCGGCTAGATCACTTTTTGCAAATATTTTTTTCTCCACTTACCTTTTAAATGCTTGTAATCCCCAAGGCTCTCTCCATAGCCCTCAGATTCTACGTGTTACACCAGGCAAATTAAGCCACACCCATGCTTTCAACTATTAACAGATCCCTAAGCCCACAATATTCTGCAGAACTCAAATATTCAGCTGCCTATCAGGCCTCCCCACATGGGTGTCCCATGGGCCCTTGAAACTCAACAGGAATCACACTGAATTGCCTTAGCATCCTTTCTCCAAGCCTGACTCTCTCTATGAATGGTGATATCCATTTAGCTAGGAGACAACTTAAATTCCACCTTCTCATCCAACAACTAAACCCCATTAACCACTGAGTCCTGCAGATCCTACCTGCTTAATGCCTTCTGAATCGCTTCACTCCTGATGATGTCTCCTGTCAGCAGTGTGTCTCAGGTTTTTATCACTTCTCACCTAGATTACGTCAAAGGCCTCCAACTGGCCTCCCTTCCTCCAGCCTCTCTCGCCTAAGATCTGCTCTCCCCATGGCTCTCCATGTGACTTTCCAGAACATTATTCTGTCCATGTCATTCCTGTGTCTAAAATAAGCTAGAGTTTTTGAGATAATGTTCAACCTCCTTATACACAAGACTCAACGAAGAGTTATTCAAAGAGAGAAGTCTAGAGCCAGCTTTTATGGTTTCAAATCCAATCTCCACCTCTTACTAATTCTGTGACAGGCAAACGGCTTAATGTTTCTGTGCCTGAGTTCCCTCATTGTCAAGGTGAGGATAATCATGGTAGTTATCTCCTAGGGCTTTAGGGGGATTACATTGAGATACACGTGGGAACTCTATCTGGCACATAGTAAGGATCCAGTAACTATTAGTCAGTTCTTCTCTGCACTCTTCTCACTGGTCAGTCCTCATCTCTACTCCTAATACACTCTTTGCATCATTAATTCAAGCAGAATTACTTGTATTTCCTCTAATCCAATCTGTTGTTTCACCCTCCATGCCTTTACACACACCATTCTTTCTTCCTGGAGTGTCCATTCTCCTTCTTAGCCCAACTGATTCCTCTTTTCCCTCAAAACTTGCTGCGAGGGTTACCTTCCCTCTATCCCTGATGCTTTCTCTCCCTGATCCCAATGTGATTCAGACAGTCATTCTTTCTGTTTACTGTAGTTAGTACATTCTAAGTTCCACTTTATTTGCCTATCCCACTCAAGTCTGTGTGATTCTTGAATGAAGACGATGTGTCGCATTTGATTTTATATTCTTAACACTGAGTACAATGACTACTTCAGAATCCAAATTTATTCAATGTTGATGGAACAAAAAAATGATCACTATGGGACATTAATAACAGGTACCCAGATACACCTTAAATTTGATTACTTGCACTTGAAACATAACAGTGACTTTTTCCCAAACATGCATGCCTTCTGTGATTTTTAATAGATTGCAAATAAGTTTAGCACAGAGACATGTGATGATATCGAGGGAGATGGCCAGTTCTGAGTACCACTAGTTTCTAATAGTGAATAGCCACTAAACATCTCGAGGGTTTCTACTTCTCCCTGACTGCCCTGCTATCTGGAATAAATCAGACAATACAACATAGGAATTTGAATAATGCAGCCAAGCTGTGCTAAAGTGATCACAGTGGAGAAGTGTATTATTTGGTTTCTCAGAATTGGTATATTTCTAAGTAATGAGTCTTAAATGGGAGAAGAGAAGACTTCACTTTTCTTCCTGAGATAGCCTTCATTAACTCTTTAGAGTCAACCTAATAAGTGACAGCAGAACAAACAAGGGAATGCATGAATGGTACTTCTAAGGACCTCCCCTGAAATCAAGTCTCTTTTTTTATTGGATACAATTGATCTGGGTTTTAGTTTGGGGTCTTAGAAAAGTGTCATCAACTCTCTAGCATAGCTTCTGTGTTTTAGGGTTTCATAGGACTAAAAAGTCAGGTTACAAAGAGGAATACTTTGACCCAATAGGGAAAACAGCATCTGAGCCCAGAACTATCCAGCAATAGAAAGACCAGTCGCAAAGCACAGAGGAGGCTGGCTAAGTGTCTGTCGGGAATACTAGCATCTGTCCCTCTCACTTGCAAGAATTAATTTTATGAAGGTGGTAGAGATTTCACATTAAAGGTGTTTGAGAGCTTGGTGAGGCACAATATGGATTGTTTAAATGATTCTTGTTCTTGTTGAGGTTAGAGGGAACATTCTGGATAGTTCAAATCATATACAGTTGGCAACGTCCAACAGCACTCATACAAAGAGTGTTTGCCTACTTTCCACTCTCCTGGACTGAAAGGGGATGCTGGCCATTCAGTGGACAGGCTGCCTCTAGAAGAGCAAGTTTAGAATCTCATCTGAGTGATCTTCGTGAACCACACAAGATATTCAGCAACAAATCCTTAAAATGCTTTCAAATGAAAAGGAAAGGATGAGAAGGCCCTGAAGACTGGAACCTCCACGGATACCATTTATCATAATCTGTTACTCCAAAGTGAGTGACAGGAATAAGGACACTGATGGCAAAACTTTAGTGACGGGAATAAGGACACTGACGGCAAAACTTTAAAAGATTGTTTTTATTTGGGTATCAAAATACACACACACACACACATACAAACACGTTCCTACACACAAATATTTGAGTCAAATGTATACAACTCTTCCTGAGAGCTAAAACACTGAGCTACCCAAACATTCCAACAAAATAGGCTTCATTCTAGTTACCCAAATGAACATTCTAGAAAAGGATCTCAAAGAGAAGGATCTGAAAAGTGAGACTGAAGCATGATTATACTGTTAAAAAAAAAAAAAAACCTGTTAATATACTCTATTATTGCATTTGAATAATGCTTTTTTTTTTTTTTTTTTAAAGATTTTATTTATTTATTTTTCCCCCAAAGCCCCAGTACATAGTTGTCTGTCATAGCTGCACATCCTTCTAGTTGCTGTATGTGGGACGCGGCCTCAGCATGGCTGGAGGAGTGGTGCCTCAGTGCGCACCCGGGATCCGAACCCGGGCCGCCGGCAGCGAAGCGCACGCACTTAACCGCTAAGCCACGGGGCCGGCCCTGAATAATGCTTTAAATTTTCCAAGATCCCTTGATAACCCTCATCTCCACAGTCTTCCCTTCCTCCCCACTAAGATCAATGGCAAAGGGATTTATCTCCCCAGTTGACCCCAGAATGTGAAAGCAGAAACCAGAATGGGAACATGGCTGACACACAACAATTTAGCTAGGTCCTTTCACCTTGGGCTCTTCTCCACATATTATTCTAAAAACAAATTATATAACAGAGTACAAAGTTGTGTGGCCTGAGGTATTTGTTAAAATAGGGTTTCATGAGGTCTTTGTGAACCTTAAAAACTTAATGAACTAGAAGTATGGGCCATTTGGTATCAAACATTTAAAGAAATTTAACAGCAATATTATTACAGTTTATGAACTCTAAACTATAAATGGGAGGACCTATATAGCTTCGTGATTAACAGTATCAACTTTAAAATCAAACTGACCTGACTTCAAATACTAACTCTCTTATATGCTTGCTATGTGCCATTTGGTAAGCTATGTAACCTCCTAATGCCACAGTTTACTCATCAACAAAATGGGAATAATCAGACTTACCTCTTAAGAGTTATTCGAAGGATTACATCTAAATTTGGATGTAAAGGGCTTAGCTCAATGACTAATATACAGAACTTAAAAGATAGCAATTATTATTAGATTATCCATAATCTCCTTCAATGATTTCCATTTTTAGGCCCTGCAACAAAGCGAAGTTGCTGCTTTCCTCAAAAAGGAGGTAAAATGTATCTAGGACTATTGGAACTAAAATCTAGAAGCCTGAAATGTCACTTACAAATTATCTGTAACAACTCACATGATTTAGTTGTTACAGTTTAAAACTTAGAATTTTATGAAGCTTTAGGAATGCTCCCTGAATTGGCAGGGGGGAAATACCCTTCTCAACTTAAAGGCCAAAAAATTTCAGAGTGGAAGGAATCTCTCAGAGACCTACTCAAGGTTCCATGAAGGTTCTCAGGGTGATTTCCTCCAGGCTACCTGGAACCAGGAGAAACCCATCCCCTTTGAAGCTTCTCATGCCTCCCTCCCCACCTCCAGCCACCATCAGCCCCCTAGCACCCTTTACTAACCATAGATTTCTAAGTAAAAAAGGAAATTGCCTAAAATTGAAACTGCTTTGGTCTATTATTGGCTTTGGTGGCTGTGGGAAGAAAATGGAGGAGGGGTAGGGTGAGAGATGTTGATGAAAATAATCTGAGTCATCACTTCCTGGAAGAGGTGGCAGTGTACCCACAGTTGGCTGGGGAGTCGGAGGGCTGAGGCAGGGTCCAGCTCGGCCACAACCTCACAAGGCACTGTGGGGGCATCACTTAACTTCTGTGGGCTCCTCTCTGCAAAATGACCCTCACAGCTTTCCCAGTTCTACACTCTTGTAATTCATAAATATCCTAGTAAATAAACCATCAGTGCCGCTCACCATCAGCCTGGAAACCTAACTGAACTCGTGATCCTGAATACCGCAGCCATTTCTTACAAGCAAGAGCAGGCAGGGCCGAGCAAGGAGGAGGAGCAGCTGGCTCTGGTTGAGTCAAGAAACAACTGCTTTACTTCCTCAGCACTTCCTTACAACCAGACTTGCCCATCCATGCACTCTGCACCCCAGCCCTGCCATGAAATTCCTGGGCAGTGCAGGGCGACTCCACTAGGAACCAATGCCCTGGGAAAGCCAGACCCAGTGCTGTAATCACTTTATAATCTCCCTTAGATGCAAGATTATATAAAATTATTCACTCAATGGTGAGCAGACACAGATGATGACAAGATTTAGGTACTGAAAGAAAACAACAGTAACAGCATCAAACCTAGGGTCTCACATTGCATTGGAATCACTTGCTTATGTACCCGCCTACTCTCAGGACGAAGGACTGGCCTCTTTTTCATTTATCTGATGCTAACTTCTATGGGCAGCTACTAACCCCTCCACCCAAAGCAAGTCCTCAGTGACCATGGCCAAAAGAGTGAGTGAAGAAATGAATGCTGTGCTGCCCAACTGAAGAGGCAAGGCAGGATGACACATTTATACAACTCCTTGAACTCTGGAGGCACTTTGACTTTCTGCAGTAATTTAATAATATTCTTTCTCATTCATATTCTCTCCATCCCCAGCCCCCATCCCCACTCATTATGCAGTCTGACTGAATACCATTCAAAATATTTCCTCAATTAGAGGAGAAAATAGGAATTTGCCACTTGTCTGCCTCTATTCTGTTGCCTGTCAGCCTTCTGCAAATATTTCAACCCTGGGCCTTTGCCTGCTGCTAACCTTTCTCCTTTAACCTTTGGCCCTGGCCTCTTCAAATCCTACAGCCTTCACCTTCTTATCTTTCCAGCTCAGACACACCACCCGAGAGCTGACTTCTCAGGCTACTATGTTTAACCACAGGGAGATACGGCGATAGCCCTAAAGCAATTAGAGTCAATAGAGTGCTGCCAAGATTTGCTTGCATGATCAAAAGATTAGGAAAATTCACACATCACAGTGGATGAAGACCTCCTGTAATGGGCTCCCATTCTCACTGGCCTAAATGTGGCCTCCCACCCTCCACCTTCGGAGCTTTTTCTCTACTCTAGCCTGTTCCCCACCTCCACATCCTAACTACCTCAAGCGGGCATGTCATCAAGATTAGAGGCTCAGGGTTGGCTGTCAGATGTGCACACAAAATGGAAATCATGTCTGCCAGGGCCGTTAGCCTGCAGAGCTCCCGGCTGACTTTTCACATTCAACCACCTCACATGACAATTCCCTTCCAAACCCCTGCCCCTCCCTCTCCAAATCTCTGCAACTTATCTGGTTCCAGCTAATCACTCACCCTCCCTACATCCTATATGGAGACCACTAGCACTCATCATTTCCCCATCCTTGCCTTTGTCCACCAAGATGTGAGCTGTGCTATTTCTGTGTGTTTCTGTGAGTGTTTCAGGAAGGTGGGGGAATATTTAAGGACCTTTTCTTGTGCAATGATGAGTTTGCTGTCTGATAGCACTCCTTCCCATGTAATTAATTGTGCTGTCTCTTGGCTCGTTAGAAATGAGACCCCCCAGGTCCCAGCCAGCATTATGCAAGGTAAATCATGTTTAAGTAACCGCATAACCAGTGGGTCAGTTTTATCTTTTGTCTTGGCTACGACCATTATTTCGCTGGGTTCTCAAAGTGCCCATCATTGTGGCTTTCATGTCAGGCCAATATTGAAAGACAAATGTTTTCTCCCATCCCCATCCCCACTGCCAGCCCCTTTTCTCTGAAGGCTGCACTCACAGGGCAGCTGGAAAATAAAAGGCTCCTTTATCTGATTCTCCTGGGCAAAGCCATGGTGGGTTCAGGAGGGTTCAACAGAGAAGTGTCAAACTGTAATAAGACGGGCCCAGCAAATAGGCAGGGCAGACTCCCATGCAATGGGCAACGAGTGGCCACAGCAGTCGAGTGTCCTGTCTCTTTTTTAGCACCCAGCACTGTGACAACTAGAAAGAGTTTTTTCCAGACTGTCACTGACTGGCCATGTGCTGTTGGCCAAATCATGAGACATCACTGATCTGTGTCCTCATCTGTAAAGGGAAGAGTGCTCTGATGATTTTCAAGGTCTCCTTCATCTTTAATATTCTTTGTGTGTCTCTATTAAGCGATGGGAAGCAGTTTGACCCTCTCAGATAGCTAAGGAGAATGCCACCCTACAGCATAAAAAGAGGTCTTCTGAAGAGATGAAAGCACCAACCTTCTTTACAGCCAGAGTCTGCCTAGTATAAAGAAAGTGAGAGGAAGAGAAGGAGAAGAAAAAAGAATGATGCCCTTTTTTCAAAGGCGAAATTAAGGCGCAGTGTGGCCAAGCAAGTCGCCAACATCATACAGAGAATAAAATATTGGCGTTGCTAGAAATAATCATAGAAGGACTCCAACTCTTGCCGCAGATTCTTATCCTATTGTATCATCCTTCCTATAGGATGATGTGATGATAAGCAGAAGGAGCATTTTCGCTGTTTAATTATTACAGATTTGCATTTGCTATTTTCTTTGGCCAGCCTGGACATCCTAGAAGTCCAACACAAGAGCCCTCCTGACCATACACTCTATACAATCTTCTGTCTTCCACATGGCCTCAGGCACAGAGCCTCCAGTGGCCACTGGACCTCAATGACCAATCCCTCCGTTCATGACCTCCAGAACTTTGTTCATCCCATCCACAGAGCATGGGTTGCTCATCTTGCATCATTTCTACTACATGGAACCTCTCCAAAGACAGGGATAATGGAGGTCATGTAGCCTTTAGACCCCTACAGCACCTGGAGAACCACTGTCTGCAGTAAGTCCACTGTAAACAGTTGTAGAGTGAATAGAGGTGAAACAGCACTATATTTGACACAGAACGATTCAGTCACACTGGTGGCAAACGCTACCCTAAGATATCTCTCTTAGCTTATAACTAGGATGTAAGCTGCTCTAAACTCATGTCCTGCCTCTTGCAGAACACACATCACCAATTAAGAACTTAGAAGTTGAGGCAAAGATGGGAGAGAAATAAGGGCAGCAGGGGACTCCAGGGAGGAGTAAGGGATGGGAGCACAAGAAGGCAACTAGAGATGTTGACTAGGGATGCCCAAAAATAACATAAACAGGATCTTCCAGGATCCCTCCTTCTCCTCCTAAGCCCAGAGCCCAGTCAAAGCCAGCCTCCCAGACATCTATTTCTCTGGCATACCAACACTGGGCTCTCTTCAGCACACACATACAAGTCCACACAAATGCCCTCTCACATACACATGTCCAGACACCCTCCAGTTGGCAAACAAGTGACAGTATGCAAATCATCAGAAGCCACAAAGATTTGCTTCGGTGGGGAGCCTGAACAAACAAGGAACAATTTTGCAAGTGGCCACAGATGGCTTAGCTTCTCTGCTTACAATGGACACTAACAAGATTTGCCACAACTAATTTATTCTTTCACACCGTTGCCCCGTTCCCCCACCTTCTGAGGGTGGGGGAAATTCCCCACCATGGCCATATGCATTTTTGTTCCTTTCTAACACAGAAAAGGTGCAACTTGTCCCTCCACATTGTGTCTGGGTAGGTCACATTTAAAGTGGTTAAAAAAGGTTTGAGAGGAGGTGATGGTGGAAGCTGGCTTTCTCCCAACCCCATTTCTCTGAAAGCCTTGTTTGGAGAAGGGGTAGAAGGAAGAGATTTATTGAGTCCCGCGCCGAGCTAGAGAACTCAGCAGTAGCGAAGGAATGGGTGGCAAAGAATAACAGAAAATAAATAGACTAGAAATAGTAAAGATATCAGATGAAATCCAAACTCCCCACATCACAGGCTACAACCTTGAAATACAGGAAGTAAACCTCGAGTTTATCCGGGAAAAAGAAGACGGATTTGATGAACTCCCTTCTTTTGGCATTCTTGCTCTGGGCACTACTAGTGGAAACAGAACTCCAGGGTAAAAAGGCTGGATTTGGAACCTTTGTGAATGTCTTAAGTTCTTCTTCACTCAAGGTACTTTACATCAGCTTTTCATAAGTGTCAGTAAGGCACTTATGAATTCTTAAGGAAATAAATCAATGCATTCTTAAGAAAATGACTGAGCCTCTCTAAGTCGCAGAAATCAAAATGTTAGAGGACGCCCCTTGTCACCTGCTTGAAGGCTCTCTTGGCCTCTTCGGTGTGACAGCAAAAACCAAGGGCACTTACTCTCTTCACTGGGTGCTCCAGGCAACCTCTACTTCTTGTCCCCCTCTAAGCTCACTTCCCTCCGATGCTGGCTGTGTTATGACATCCCAAAGCAGCTCACTGCACACTCCCCTATTCTCTTCTCCCCAATATGGGAGTGGGTGACTCCATTTCTTTCTTGTCCTACTCAGGAAAAAAGTCAGATCTCCCTAACCTGCCCTACCAAGGCATCCTTCCACTCCAGGTTTTCCACATAAACCCTGCAGGCCAGCAAGTCAAGCCCGAGGGGCACCTCGGTGAGCACTCCGCCCCCTGTACAATGGCTCAAGCAATGCCCTTGCCCAATTTTCCTCCTGCCTAAGTCCTACACTTCCTTCAAGGCCAATTCAGGCCTCCCCTTTTCCTCCATTCCTCCCTGAATTCTTCACTTACCCCAGCATCTGACAACATGAGCATCATGCTTGGCCTAACCTCCCCAACAAGACGGGAAGTTCAGAGGTTTCTTTTGAAGCCAGACAAGTCCTTATAAATTGGGAGTGATGACTCTGCACTCTTTCACCTGCCCAAGTGGCCACGTGATTTCCCTCCTTTTTCAATCCTAGTCATCATTCACATCAGGTGTGGCTGAATATGTCAACTTTTTTCTCAAATACACACATATTTGATACTTAGAGCAGGCAGCTATTCAAAAAACTATGCACATGGTTATACTGATGTTGAGGTAAAAATCATGTCTCTATATTAATAAGTCTCCATATTCACATATGTGTAAATACCTAGCTATGTGAATCAATACTGACATTGTGATTTCTTGGAATATCAGAGTTAGAAAAGGCTTTGGGATATTTTGCTTCATTGCCTTCATTTCAAGATGGGATCCCTAAGAACAAGAGGCAGGTGAGGAAACACAGGAGGTTAGGGGCAGAAACTAAATCTCTTGCTTCTCGGGCTAGGGCTCTATTATGTCATATACAATATCCATTTTCCCAGAGGCTACATACACACACACACACACACACACGTATGTATGTGCACACAACACCGAAATCTCTCTAACACACACACCAAACTGCACCACCTTCGTAGACATAGCTCCTCAGAGAAACATGATAGAAGCACATATGTGCCTATTGGTCCCTCTCTCACGTTCTCTGGATTTGACTTGGCCCATCTCCTTGAATATTTGTCCTCTCCTCCAGCATTTTGCCTCCACTGCCTGCAGGCTGAACCCCCACAGCTGGGCCATCCTCTTCTGAGAAAGAGAAGCTCCATGGACCAGCAATTATCTCCCTGGGTTAAATGAAATGAGCAGAAACAGCCATTGCTGCTCCCGCAGTCAGGCCCCGACAGAGAGGAATCTGCTGCAGGCCTAAAATTGGGAGCAAAGGGCAGCTGTCATTTACGACTGAAGCCAGAAAGAAACCTAGGCATCCAGAAGTTCAACACCTGCTCCTCCCTGGAGGTGAAGAGAGGCACAGCTGGTCCAGTCTGCAGCAGCCCCTCTCTAGGCCCACCTGCCCAGCTGCCCCTTAGGGGTATCAGAAATGGCTTCCATGCCAGTACCTTGGGTGGAGCAGTAAGTCTTTTTGAGAGAGTCCAAGACCATAGGCCAAGCTTTTCCAGGAGTACCCACAGTCTCACCAGTTGCTCCATTCCTCCTCTGCAAAGGTCACCTGGACTGATGGAGCCTTTCAGAGGAGGCACCTTCCCCCAGACCTTACAATACTGACACGGTCCATAAGCATACGCCATTTCCCTGCCCTCCATCCCCTGCACACCTTTTCTCTCCGATGCTGTCCTTCCCTTCCCCCCCTTGCAGGGGCCAGCCTCACATGGCGTCCCCCCTTGTACCTGACTTGCTCCAATACACCAGGCCTTTCCACTTCTATCTCCTCCACTACTTTTCTCAGATTCTGTTCCCTCTGCCAAAATGTGTGACGTGAATTTTCAGGTTTCCAGCCAATCTTGCTATACTGTCTTCCTCTTTCTAAGCTGGAAATCTCAAGGACATGCCATCGATTAAATACATCAGTCCCATAAAGCCACATGTGTCTACCAGAATGGATACCTTCAACTCACATCTCATCTTGTTCTGCTTCAAGTTGTTTCTTGTCTTCCTTTTAATTACCCACAGATAGCCCTTATCACTCAATCAAATCAATCAGTCAACAACAACGTAGTTTTTGAAAAGGCTGACATTCTTCTTCCTAGTTGAGGTGCTATGGGGAAGCTTTTCTTTCTCAGTTCCTACTTTAATGGAGCTTGCAAGTCAGGCAGACAACATTACCCCACTTGAGACATTTAAGAAACAATGCCCAGTTATATCTCCATGATATTGCCTGCCATGTAATAACTACTTATTGAAGAAAATACCTTTGATTAATTGGATGCATAAATTAATGAATGACACAGTAATGCAGAAGCAAAAAGCACTGTCACTGGGAGAATTAGCATCAGCAGGGGCACGCAAGTTCCGCTCATCCTAGCTCTGTGCCTCTCTCTTTGTTAGGGCATCTTTTTCAGATCCAGCAGAGCCCACTGTTCTGAAGTCAACATTTTCCCTTTCCTATCTCCTCCTGTTCCTCCTGCTCTGACACCACTGGCATCTGCATCCATAAGTAAAACCGAGCTAAAGAGGGACCCTGGCTAACCCAAGGTGCAGCCCGAGTCCGCTGGTAGAGCTGAGCAAAGGGACAATTCTTCTGGACCTGAGACCCACGGTCTGCCCCTGTACCCACTGCTACCCACTCTATGGACGCTCCTTCACCTAGTCCAATGCATCTGTATGCTGGCTTTTGTCTCTCTCCTATTGCTTCAGGAAAGATTTGTTTTCATTCCTGGATTGTATTAGAAAGTGAAGGAAAAGAGAGAACATTTAGTAAAAATTACCTCATTTTATATAGTAAGATTCTGAGCCAGGACACCGTTAGATAGTTTCAGGAGCAAAGCTGAGTACATTGCTCAGTAAAGTTGCTACATTTCTTATAATCCACATTAATAGGAGCCTGCAATGTATTTTAAGATATTAAAATCAATACAGACACTCACACATATTTTAAGTTGTCTAGGAAAATTCTATACCCTCAGGAGGAAGCAAAAGAGAAACCTTTGACATTTCGCTCTGTCTCTCTGTCTCTCTCTTTGTCTCTCTGTGTTGCCACTGTATTTGTTTTATTTTATATTCCATTCTACAGGAATCCTCAGGTGCCTCAGTGCTCTGGGTCATGGTCCTACTCCAACAGTGAGAGGAAGAAAGAGATGGCATGTTTCAAAAGAACTTTATGGATTTTACGAATTTTCACCAATTTATGGAATTCATCATCTGTTCATTTTCTGACCTCGGTTCTCATCACCATCAAGGAGCAAAACCCACCCTTTTGTTTGTAAAGGACCAACACCTCACAAAGGCCCATGAGTGAAGATGGGAGTGTGTGCGGTGAAGGCAGACCCCACAAGGCCAGAGGCCAGCCATGTGTTCTGCTCACAAGGTTGCAAGATAACTTGAGAGGATGTGTCAGAGCATCTCCTAAATCTGCCGAGGGGATTTTTACACATTTTTTGGAACATGATAGAAAAAGAAGACAAAAGCACTAGCTTCAGAGATAGAAGAGCTTATAAAGCTTTCACAGGATTTGACCAATTGATTCTCTGGGTTTCCTGGCCTCTAGCTATTGTGGTTCCAGTTTTACAGACAGAAATGGAAGCACTGAGAAAGCACCTCGCCCACAGCTCTCCTGGAAGGCAGGCTCTGCAGGGGAGGATCTTTGGCTCCCACCCTAAGTTTAGGCCACCCAAGCACTGTGTGAGGAGCCATGGGCCAGCTGCCTTGGAGCTCAGAGGGTGGGCATGCTGGGATCACAGCTTCCTGACTCTGAGATCTGAGATGAGTAACTGGAGGTCTCTGGGCCTCAATTTACACACCTGTAAAATGGGGATAATAACATCTCCATTGTGGTTGTGGGGAGCATTTAGTAGACAATATGTGTCAAGTGCTTGGTAAAGTTCCCAGCTATTCTAAGTACCAAAACGGTGGCGATTGTTATGCCCAGAAAAGTAGCCTACAGAGCCAATTAGCTTTCTCTGTGATTCGAGTTTTCCATAAAAGAATGACGCTTCTAAGCCTCTGAAGTGCAGTTCATACTCTTCAGCACGAAATCAGGAAACATAAGAGGCTAGACACCAAAGACTCTTCAAGAAAACCTCCAAAGACAGCAAGGCCTGAGCTCAAGCAACCAGTAGGATCTTGTGTGACTTACAAGATGAGATGGGAACAAGAAGAAAGACTTTAGTTAGTGGTGGTTTTAATTTTTTTCTCTGTTTGGTTTTTGGTTTTTGGTTTTTCAGGGTTTTTTTCTCCCTCTGCCAAAGGATTAACGTGTAGGTTCTTAAACAAGGGGGTCCCCCACTTACAGCTGACAGCAGCAGCTGCAACCTCTGACTCTCCTGCAGAATGGCAGGGAATTGAATCAAAAAGAAAAGCAAGTGGACAACCTTTCCTCTGGGAGCAGGAAACACAATACCAGCCTTTCGCCAAACCCAGCAGACCCAAGCTCTGATTGGAGGTTGCCTCGGAACAAAGGGAAATTGGTATTTAAAAAAAAAGAAAAATCTTCTGAAAGCCAACTCAGCAGATGGTTTTTTCCTGGGATCCATGAGAAGAGGGGGGAGGTGGGGGTAGGGGAAGGATACTGGGATAACACAACTGCCACCAGGATACAGATGACTGAAAAGTGACAAAGATGGGCAAAGAGGGCTGATCTCTCACCCCAGAATTTCACAAAGGGCAATTAAACCATGTGGCGGGTATCTGGACTAGGCTGCTGACCGCTTCCATCCCGCAGCTGCTGTTCGTCACAGCCACGTCTGGGGGCTTTATTCAAAGCAGGGGAAGAGGGAGGCCAGGGAATGAGGGGACGTTGGAAGAAGCAATGGAAAAGTTTAATTAGAGACTACAGTTGGTTAGGAATCTAGTACAGGCTAGTTCTACAGAAGGGCACCTTATATCTCCACTGCACTTTTACCATTTCAGAACCGCTTTACAACCATTCGCTCAGATTATCTTCAAAGTAATGTGGAAGGAAGAGAGACAGCAGTAATCCCTTGTTAAATATGAGAAAACAGAGATTCATTTGTTAAAGACAGAACAGGGATTCAGACCCAGAACCCCCAGCATGGGGTAGCCATCCTCTCCTCAAGTCTCAGCCAGCAGTGCTCATGGAATCTTATTTTGGAGGGGGCTTTTGCTGAATCCTACATCTTCAGTCTGAACCAGGACACTTTAGAATAACCCTTCTAGAGGAAGTCACAGTGAGCCCATTATCCCACACCCCTGAGCCTCGCTGCTCGCCATCACTTCTTCCCATGCCTCACTGCCACTGTGCCTGCTGTGTTTTCCAGCAGGGAGATGGCTGTGCACAGTCTGAGAAAGGGTGGGTCTCCAGGAGGCAGCCCAAGTTCACCCACAGCCTAGGCCAGCGGCAAGCAGCAGGAACAATCAGGTGAACTGCACAGGACTCAACTATTCTTTCCTTGAGGATGTACCAGCAGGACCGGCTAGAGAGGAACCTTTCAATGATGGCTTCCTGCTGCTGGAAACCAGGAGACCTGAGGGTGTGAGGAGGATTTGAGTCACCCTTCCCGACCCCGTCATCCCCCACCCCACCCTGTAATTAGTTGTAACCTCAAGGCAAGCGATTTAAAAACCGAAGAGTCCCTCCCTCAGTCTATAAGACAGGGAGGAATAACAGCTATTTCACTGAACTATCCTAAGAACCAACCAGAAAGAGGCAACAGTTGGGCGGATGTGAACACTTTGCAAAGGTGCTGGGCAGATGTGATGGCTGCTACCAATTTTCCATACTATGCACTATCTGCAACACACATTTTGACAGTTTCTTGTAGGGCTCTGGGTTTTTCCCTAAATGCTCTGAGATCGATTCTTCCCAATAAGATCTTTCTATACCCCACACAGCACTTATGCTGAAGATACCATACAACTCTGTAGACTGGTGTAGAATTTAGATGCCTCAGCTCTGCTACAGTATATCTGGATGGGAGCACAAAAAAGGCAGCCTGATGAAAGATTCCAGATGTTTCTAAGGAACCAATGTAAAATACATGGGGCTGACTAGGCAAAAACTGTCTTCATGGAGAAGAGTGTTTTCCGTAGAACTATCTTCATTGGCACTGAGCTAACAAGAACTTATTTGACATCCAGGCTAGGGAAATAAAATAAGTGGATATTATATGAATAGCTATAACTCCTGTCCTCAGAGAGCTTCCACCATACTGAGAAGAAAAAACTTTACTTTTGACAGCACCCTTTTAACAAGCCTTTCAGTTAGATCCAAGGTCAATATGTAAATGAGAAACCACCTTCACAGATGGTGGAGAGCGATCTAGAGATGCCTCATCAGAGAAAACATAGAAGAGGAACACAGAGTAAGAAGGCCATCTACGTTTCAAAGTTGCCTTATTTCTGTGCCTTCTGTGTAGTCCTCAGACTCAAACTGGAACATCTAATTGACATTTGATTCACATCTCTGCCTAGAACTGTGCAAAAAGAGATGATAATAAGCATAATGCAAACACTTGGATATTGGCCCAAAGAATCTATTGTATGTAGGATGTGATGATCTGGACCAGTAAAAGTAGCATAAGGTGATATTAAATTGGAGAGTTTCCTTGACCTTGAGTTCAGTGTACACGAACAATGACGAACATGCTAGAAAGCCGGTATAGTCTGGGGTCCTGTTAATAGAAGTACCATACTTAGAGTGGAGGGGGTCACAATCCCCTGGTGCTCTGCAGGGCCAGACCACCTTCCTATACTGTACTCTACTCTGTGAGCCCTCTACATCTATGCCTTTTAGGAGCAACATTGACAAATTGGCATTCCTAGCACAGGAACCAAGGTGGTTTGGCGTCAGGAAACCACGGAATCCAAGGAACGGTTTCAGGTACTGGAAATATTTAAGCTTTAAAAGGGATGACTTAGAAGACTGCATCAAGGATGATTTTAGTGCAACATAAGAAACAGCTTTACAAAAACCAGGGCTGCCTCAAGAGGTGGCGAGTCCCCTCCCTGAGGGCCATTGAGCAGCAGCCAAATAACTGTTCATGAGGGATTTTGGAAGGTGTCTTTTGTTTGTTTAGGAGGGATGCTGAAATAGAAATATTCAGAGGCTCTTCTGACTCTCAGGGAAGTCCATGATTCTAGAAGTGTGAGCCAACTGTGGACCCATTCCTTTCTTTTGACCCACAGCTTCTGTGGTCAGCCTTCCCCTGCTTCCTGATTCAAGCCTGTGTCCTCAATGGATTTAACTGCTAGTTCTCAGACCCTTTCTGGCTCTCCCAACCTTGGCTTCCTTCATGATCCAACAGCACCCAAATCCCAGCATGACACCAACCTGCTGCTCAAAGGCAGCAATCCAGTAGGAAAACTGTGAGTTCAGGAACCTGATGGTACAAGGAAGAGCCGCCCACCTAAATAAATCAGTTTCCACCTCCTTGCTCCTCAAAAAAGACAAGGATGAAGAAATCACGAAGATTCCCATTATAGGTTACAAACAGATCCCCTTTAGCTACACCTGTGATCCACCAAGAAAAGCAACTTCTTTAGTTGGTTCTCTAGGGGCACAGTCTGTGGTGAAAAATGCTGAAAATCCTGAGCTGAACTCTCATTTACAACGCTAAGCAAATGAACTAACTGGCCCAGCATGAAAGGCTGTCCACACTGTTGGGCAAATTTATATTTGCAAATGATTACTTCTTATTAGCAAAACTTGGTGGCCACCTTGAGGGACACAGCTGCTGTCCGTCTTGGTCCCTTCAAGAATTCTCTATCCCTCTCCCCCACCTCTGATCCCCTGTGAAACTGGCTAGAAACTTGTGGGAGGCAGAAAAGATGATCTGGGAAAAACCACAATAAACAAGATCTACAAAACACGCTGAAGCAACCTGCATTTGATACTAATGATGATTATCAAGTGGCCCCACGGGCCAGGAACCAAGATGGGAACTGCTTGGACTTTTCAGAGTAAATAAAGGCCTCCATTGTTTCCCCTGGTGAGGTCACAGTCTGGTGGGGAGGTGAGGGAAGTTAGCTTTGGGAGGGAGGGGCAGGCAGGAAAAAAAAAAATAGACCTGGGACATCAGAGAGAAAAGCACACTCAAAGTATACAAGGAAGACCCTTGTCCTTATAGGGCAAGATCCTTTGGGATACTATGGAAAGTCAGAAGGAGCCCTAGAAGTTATATAGTCCAAACCTGCCCACAGTGAGGAGATCTCTGGTTGTCCGTTTTCCCACAGGCTCAGACAGCGGCCTCAGCCTGCACAGAGGGTTCGCTGCTTCAGCAGTCAGCACGTAATGCAGACTCTGTGCACACTGGGTACAACGGCGAGTCCACGCAGGTGTTTGCAGGCTGGGTCTGTCGGTATACCTCCTGGGAATCTGGCTCTACTGAACTTCTGCTCTCCCCTCTGGCAGCCTTTCCTCCTGGCCACTGGTTCCTCCTGGGTGGAAAGTGCTCAGGGCCTTAACACCACCTTCCAAGTCAAGTCCCCCTGAGGACCATCCAAGTTGAAACCCTTTTTCCAAACCAGTTGGGCCCTGTGCAAATCATAACGTGCATTTTTAGCTTACAGTGGATTAAAGAAAACCCTACAGCACGTGACTTCAATGCCTCGTGCTGTTTGTTTTCTGTATGTAATGCAGTCAGGAGCCTGAATCAAAGCCCGGGGCCCAGGCTCTGAGAACCTCCCTGCCACATCCCTGTGCTCTCTGCCTTGGCGGCCCTTACCAGGCCCAGCGACTTCCTGACCAAAGCCAGTCGCATCTCATGAACAAGCAAGGCAGGCAGGCGATGTCCTGCATTTTAGTGCTTTGAAGGTGGGACATTTTTAACTTAAAGTTGCAGGAATCAGAAGAATCAAAGGATGGGGCAGAAAAGGGCAAACAGGGATTGTTTTTCTTGCCTTTTATTAAAATAAAAACGACAACATAACTGAAGGTCACCTGGAAATGCAGCTAGGAGAGGACTGTTGGAGGATGGAGAATTGCAGTGATGGGGAAGGGAGGGTGACCTGCAAGGGCTGGAAGCGTGGCAGGGGTGGAAGGCAGCCACCAGCCGAACCCCACTTGGTCGTTCTTACGACACTGCTTGAAAACTTTCATTTTGAGTCATGCTTTGAGCTCAGCAGCAATCCTGGTTTGGCAGATAAGTGACCACAGAGATAAAAAGACATTTGAACCATCTCTAAATAAATCCCCATAGCAATCGCCACCCCCCACCACTGCCAAAACAAAAGAAAGCATTAGTGACGTGCTCTATTAGTAGATGCTTGTGCAAGTATCAGAAATAAGACACTGGCACTGCCGTGCAGCTAGACCAATTCAACACAGCCATGCGCAACATGAAAGCAAGGTCAGCAGGATGGCCTAAAGAAACACATGGCTTCTGAGACACCACACACCTCCCAGGCACCCAGCACCACTGCAGGTCCCTGTGTGCTTAGCTGTGTCTGGACTGAGGAAGGTCCTGTGGGTGGTCCGGAGGAGATGCAAGGCGAAACGGAACAAGAGTGATGCATGCTGAGTGAGTGCTATGCTAAATGCCCACAGGCACTTTTGTCCCCACAAGATGCAAACAAGGAGGTGTTGCTCTTATTCCTGATTTTCATACAATCAGGAAACAGTTTCCAGAGGTTAAGTAACTTGCCTAAGGTTATAGGAGCCCAGGTTCTAGTGCAGGTTCTCTTCCTCCAAAGGCAGAGAGAGACCATCCCTAGACTCAAGGATCCAAGTTCAAATCCACTCTCAGGAAAGGGACTCTTTCTAACAGATCCCTTGTTCCCCACTCAGAATCTGAACTCTTCAGGGAACAAATGACTCGCCATCAGAACAGAACACCATTTTCCTGCTTGGTTACTTTGCCAGATCTCTCTTCAGGGGCATGGAGGTCACCAAAGACTGTTCCTTGGGGAAGTCCAAAGTGAAACTGACTACCGAGGGAACATCAAAACCAGGAGGAAAAGAGCCAGCACAACGCTTTGAACCCTCAGGGAATCCCAAACACAGGAGGTAAAAAAAAAATGTACAAGCAGGGAAGAGGGAACCAAAAATTCCCAGAATATCCTCATGGAAAGCATGGTAAATCTCACCACTTTTTAAGCTCAGCTCTGACATCTGCTCCCATGATTTTAGGCCTTTTGACACTGGGGCAGAAAGGAAACAATCTGATGACGGAAGAGTAGGTCCAAAGAGGTCAAAAGTTTTGTTTACAGTAATTAGTTTTCTTAAAGAGAAAGACTTGCCCCATTTACGGAATGACTCTTAAAGTTTCCAGTTTTTAGAATAGAAATGAGGCTTCAGAGGTCAAAAGCTGTTTTTATTTTTATTCTTTTTGTTTTTTTAACATGCAGACACTGAGATCCAGGAAAGTGAAGCATTCTTACTGAAACTGTTAATAACAGAGGCAGAGCTAGTGCCTAGGGATCTTGTCCCCAAGGCCAATGTTCTGTCCCCCACACCTTCAGCTCCAGGTGTTAGATGTTACCTGTTGCTCCCTGGAGACAAATACCTTGTGGAAAAGATCGTTCACCATCCTCCATGGAGTTTTAGCTGTAAAATAACTAGAGAGAAACCTATCAGGAAACAAAAATTCCAGGCACTCTGGTGAATAAATAGGAATATGCAGCTTAAAAAGAAAAACTATAGAGAGAAAATATAAGATTAAACAAGGGTGGGGGGCCGGCCCGGTGGTGTGGTGGTTAAGCTCAGTGCACTCCACTTCGGCAGCCCAGGTTCATGGGTTCAGATCCTGGGCAAGGACCTACACCACTCATCAAGCCATGCTGTGGTGGCGACCCACATACACAAGATTGGCACAGATGTTAGCTCAGGGCCATTCTTCCTCAAGCAAAAAGAGGAAGATTGGCAATAGATGTTAGCTCAGGGCCAATCTTCTTCACCAAAAAAAAAAAAGGGGGGAGAGAGAGAGGAAATTCAGCTTCTTGTAAAGAAATGCTGGCGACACCTGCTCTCCAAGTCAGGTTGAGAGTGTTGTGAAGGAAGATGCTCATACTCTCAGGAGTTCAAAATACCTAATTCACACCTGCAGAAGAAGGGAGGGCAAGCCCTCAGTCAAGCAATGCACCTAGGAGTGACCAGAAAAGGTGCTGGGCAAAATCACAGTCAGGGATGGACACCTGAACTACAAGAGGGTGGAAGGTTCTCTACTGGATGCCCAGGGCCACCCACCAGAGTGGAGGAGGACATGATGGTGCAGCAGCCAGATGTCAGGCAATCTGAGCAACCCTTTGTCTCCTGCCCAGCACCCCCTCCCAGAGCCCTCTCCTCATCTACTTGATGTACCAAACTGCTCCAAGCACAGGGGGTCAGGAGAGAAATGTGCCTCTCAGCAGCCTACGGGGAAAATGGAGAACCCTAGTGCAGTCCCTCCTCACTGACATCTGCAGTACCTAAAGGGTCCCCTTTCACCTCTCCCCTTTTAAGTTCCTCTGCCCCACATTACTCTCATTATTTTCCTGGGGCCCCCAACCCATCCCTTTCCCCAGTTTGAAACCTGCTGAGCACTCCAATTACTTACAGAATTAAACACAAACCCATTTATTTATTCGATATTCATCACTCTCTGCAATCTGATGCCAACCTAGTTTCCCATCTACCTCACCTAAAAAGCCTTTTTCCTATCCACACTTTGTCTGTTTGGTACAAAGAAGATGCTATTTAAAGAAAGAGCAAATGAGTGCACGACCTGTTAGACTTCCTAAGAGAGGGTTATGAGTGCTCAGAACAGAATATGAAATCTTTCCATAGATATATGATGATGTCTAGGTGGGAGTGTCAAGGACAAATCCTGAGCACGTTTCTAGGACCGTGGCTGGCACTTGATGAATACAAGGTTAAAGTCCTTGCTGCTGGAGGAAATAGGTTCTCTTGACGAAGCTGGAGAAGAGGAAAAATTAAGTCCCAAGAAATGAAATAACTTGTTGTATTTTGGTCAAAAGTAAATAAAAATTCATAAGCGTAATAAAGGAAACAATAAGACTTTAACACATGAGGCTTTGCATTTTCTCTTAAGCATCCTGGAACACTTGGAATTAATGACAATATGCCTGCTTATGATCCTGTCACCCTAACTAATGTGGCAGAGTGTGGAAGAAACGCTCAGTGCTAGATCCTTACCTCCCAGCAGTCCTTTATGGTGTGGTCACTGAGGGACTGGAATATAGCATCAGCTTTGGAGTCTAAAAGAACTGGCTTCAAAGGCCAACCCCACCCATTCCTGCTTCTGCTACTGCTTTTGTGAAACAACTGAGCCTCAATTCCTCATCTGTCAATAAATAATAACTGCCTGGCAGGGTTGTCATAAGAACTAACATGGAAGGTGAATACATGTAAGACAGCGAGCAGAGGGTTTGCCACAGAGCTCAACGAATCAGAACTATTATTATGATGTGTGCTCTATAAATTACCCATTTTTCCTAAAATCTCCCATTGAGTTATCTAATGTGGAAATCATCTCTCTATTTGGCAGATGAGGAAACTGGGGCTTCAGCAAGGTTACATTTCAGATCCAAAGTCACAAAGCCAGGTAGCATGGATTATCACACCACATCCCCTATCCCAGGTCATTGTATGGAGCTTGTCTAAGACTCCTCTCTCCTTCTGCTGTTGAGCCGGGACAGGGGTCCCTGATTCCCATGGAAGGTCCTCAGGAAAGAAGAGGGCTTCTAAGCTCTGCCTAGCTGAGAGCCTCTTAAAAATCTATCACTGTTGGAACATTTTATGCTCACATATTGTACCTGAACTTGCTTCTAGAGACTCATTCTCACGTTCTCTGTTGTTATTACTGAGTGAAATAGAAGGGAACTAGAGGAAACATAAGTTATTACATCACTTACCTGAGTAAGTCTAAGATGTAACCATGTTGGTGCCGTGACAAAGGGCAAGTTGCATTTATGGAGTCCATTTGCAAAGCAGAATCTGTCCAAAGGACAGCTCTGAGGTCCTAAAATATGTTCTGAGCTCTCTTCTCAGCCTCTCCTTCTTACCAAATACTGCTCTTATGCCTCACATATATCCATTCATCATAAACCCTCTTCCACATAGCATCTCAACTGCCATCCTAATTTCAAACAAAAGGGAGGTGACTTGTCCCCTGGTTAGAGGAGTCTATGCATCCTCTAGCCAGTATTTTAGAGAGTCCTTCTTAACATCCTACCACTTAAGCGGTCACATTCCCTGAACATCTATGACACCTCTCCAGTTCGGAGGATTGGTCTTAGGTTTGAAATTTGGAATAAAGCTCTTGAGGACGCCACGCATATATCTCTCCACCCCAAAGCCGTAGAATACGTAGAAATAGAGTTAACCTAGCAGAGAACCAGCTGTGATATGTAAGGAATGCTATCATTATCCTACAGAGCATTCTTTCTACAAAAACCAATGAAAAAGAAAATCATTTGGGATCCAATATAAGCTATCTATGCCTAAGGCTGTCAAACAATGATTTGAACAAAACTAATTGGTCTGAAAAAAAAAGCACATAATGATGTAACACCCAATCTCCCCCGGCCTCCAAATTTGGAGGCTGAATCATTAAAAACAAAAAAATATAAAACAAAATTCTTGTTATCCTGAAACTCTATGTCCTTTTCCTAAGTCAACAGTTGACAAACATTTTTTTTTTTTTTTTTTTTTGGTAAGGGCCAGACAGTAGATAGTTTAAGCTTTGCGGGCCATACAGACTCTGTCACAACGACTCGACTCTGCCGTTGTGGTGTAAAAGCAGTTATAGACAAAATGTAAACACATGGATGTGGCTCCATGCCAATAAAACTGTATTTATGGACACTGAAATTTGAATTTCATATAATTTTCACAAGTTACAAAATATTATTCTTTTGATTTTTTTCCAACCATTCTTTGCTTGTGGGCTGTACATAAACAGGCAGGGGGCTGGATTTGGCCCAGGGACTATATTTTGCCAACCCCTGCTCCAAGTTAGCACATATATTCAGGTGACTCCCGAATGGGCATCTCCATCAGCTCAAGGACGAGCTCAACAGGGCCTCCTTCCTAGCACTTAGCATAGGACCTGAGTCTCAGGGGCCACTCCATGTGACTTTTCCAATGAGTGGCTTGCCTCATAAAAAAAGATCCAGAAGGGCTGGCCCAGTCGTGTAGTGGTTAAGTTCATGTGCTCTGCTTCGGCAGCCCGGGGTTCACAGGTTCAGATCCTGGGCATGGACCTATACACGCTGATCAAGCCGTGCTGTGGGGGCATCCCACATAGAAAATAGAGGAAGACTGGCACAGATGTTAGTTCAGGGACAATATTCCTTAAGCAGAAGAGGGAAATTGACAACAGATGTTAGCTCAGGGCCAATCTTCCTCACCAAAAAAAAAAAAAGAAGAAGAAGAAGAAGAAGATCCAGAAGACTGGATTTTAGAGTTAGACACTGATCTGTTACTTACGAAATGCTATCCTCATCCTTTTTCTTATCCCAAATTACAGGTTACGTTACTGGTTACTTCGCATTCATACAAATAAATAAATTCGGCAAGTTCATGCCATTGAACTTTTCCATACAAATGGAAGGCCAGGTTTTCATCTCTTCACCTAAGCTTCCAGTTTTGCTTACTTCCTGTTTTCAAAACAACAGCAACCTGAAGAGTACTGAACTTAATATTCTAATCCAGTACAGGTCAGAGAATGTTCTTATCATCTATCAAGTGATTAAGACCTAGTACTGATAATTTTCTTCATTCATTTTTGGGAAGTAAGAGCTCCAGGCATAAATAAATGTAGAAAGGATGGAGAAGTACAATATGAAGCAAGCTCCTAACAGTTTAAAATTTTTGTAGATATTCCCATTACAGTGTCAGCATAATGCAGCACTGCGAGTTCAATTTCAGTCCTTCCTCTTCCTTTCTGCCCCCTCCAATTTCTGAGGCTTAGAAATGCTCACCAGGAAGTCACACACTCAAAGAAGCAATTTCATTAAAGCTCAGAAAGTGCATCCAGCTTTTGGGGGAGAATGACCAGCCCAAAATATGAAATATGAAATTTCATATTTCAGATATGAAAATAGAAGTTCACTACACATTTCAGCTTTGAAGTCATCCCCATGTCACAAATTCCAAGTTTTATTGTGGGGCATTCCAATAGGCAGAAGGCTACATTTGGGAACAATCTTGTGGCTTTAGGGAAAGAAGTACCTGATCAGAACAACTTATTCTCTTACTAAGGTAGTGAATTTGGGTTTGCACACCCAAAACTGTGGGCTACTGCTCAAATTCTGGCGGTGATGGGGATGGAGGAAAAATGTTTACCACAGTTTTCAAGACCGCCCACCAACATAGAAAATCTAACAGAACACAAAGAACCAACCATCTCAGTGACCAGAGACAAAGATACTCTTTTCCAAAGCTGAAGAGACCCAACTCCAAAGTAAAGCCTGACTTTCTAAGTGGAGCCTGAGCTGAGCTGTTGTATTTCCTTGCAAGAATCTCAAAAGTTTCCACATGCGTCTAGATAACCTTTGGTTTTATGACAGAGAACCAGAAAGCACAGCAAAGTTGTAATAGGGAGGGGAAAGAGGAAAGCACTGCCTCTATGCTCCATAAAAACAAACCAATTTCTAAAGATTCCCTTGTGTTCCAGATATTCAAGTAAGGTGACAACTGTCCCGGCTTGCCCAGGACTGAGGGGGGTTCCTGGATGTAAGACTTTCAGTTTTAATACCAGGATAGTCTGAGCACACTGGGAGGTGTTGGTCACCCTAGAAGGTCTCTTCTAGTCCAAGCCTTTGAATTTTAAATTCAACAAATTGGCCAAAACACCTAGCATGATGAAGGACACAAGCCCTACACTAAAGAAAGAACATGATTCCCAGCAGTTTTGTTGCAAATGACTACCCCAAAGCTCAAAAACCACGGGCAACAGAAACACTACAGATTATCTCTGGGCTATAAAGGAGAGAGGTTCATTCATATGTGCCATTTTTAGCTAATCCATCATATCTAGAGCCCAAATAAATGATAAGATGTGGGTCAAAGAGTTACAAAGACTCTGATTAATACTTACAACCTAGAACCCGAAAGCTCTTGTCAACAAGACAGAACCTTTTGGAGCTACTCACAAGTCCCAGAGAGTCTTGGGAACAAAAACTTTTTAGACTAGGGCGGTTCTCTGCTATCATAGCTGAGTGCCACACTCTTCCCAGGAAGGGAGGTCACAGTAACTCCCTGTGATTCAAAATAAAAACAGTGAAACTTGGGTCCATTCATCTCCAACCAAATGACACCCTCAATCACCTAGAGAGCTGCTTTCCACATCCATGTTTGACTTTTAGGAGGAAAACAACAATCAACCAAGTTCATTCAACACTCAACCTTAAAAGTCTACGATGCGCTAGACAAAAATTCAGGTCATTTGCCTGCCCCTTTTCTTTCTCCAGTTCCAGCTCTAATGCTCCCCACTGGCTTTCAGAGTGATGATCTCTCAGCCCTCTAAGAACCTCACTAACTACAAAGACTGGACTTCCTTAGTCAGGTGAGTGACTCGCCTATTTTAGAAAGATTTACAGTAGTAATTGAAACCAAAAGGAGGTTATAACGGTTCTTGACAGTTCTGATTGACCATAATTTTTCAACATCCCACTCTTGACTATGAGAATTGATGCAAATATTAAAGGAAAAAACCCTCAAAATGTTGTCACAGCTTAGCCAGATCTGACCCAGCCAATTGGCTGCTACACAAGAAAAAGAACTTTCCAGAATTATAATTCTAGTAGTTACTTTTTTTCAAGTGGCTATAATAATAAATTGGATACTATACCAAGATATCAGACGCATTTCTTCTGGAGGCCCTATTTCATTAAGGCCTTTGGTAATTCAGGAATAAATAAGTAATAAGCAAACAGACCCTTAAAAGTTGAGGATAAAATGGCAAAAACAAACAAACAAAAAAGCCTACCAAACAGGGCTCCCTACCTTCTTTTTGGAGTGGCTTCTTTCCTCCTCCTTTGTGGCTTTGCTATTTTTCCCAGCACGGGACACCTTCTGGTCCCCAGACTGCTTGATGGTGATCTTGATCTCAGGTGGGCATATATAGTTCTCCAGATTCTTTGGAGGTTTCTTAGCCCGCTTTGTGGTCTGAATCTTCAGCTTCAGACTCCCCTCTGTGAAGTTTGCCTCCTTGATAGAAAACTCCTGTTCTTCCAGGCCATCTCCTGCCACCCATTTCTCGCTGTCTGCATTGGAGTTGGAATCCACATCCCGCCCTGAGCCCAGTTCATCCTCCTCCTCTGGCTCCATGCGCTCTCCGCCCACTGGCATCCCCTTCCCAGTTCCTGGAGCAGAGAGCAAAGGTTCTCCTGCACAGCCGGGAGCAGTCGGGGGCTTGGCTGAGGATACCGGCAGGAATTCCGACTCGCCCCCCCTTTGCCTGGAGCTGCTTAAGACTTCCCTGGACTCCATGACAAGCCTCTTCAGGAGTTCTCAGGAGGGGGGAGGGGAAAAGGGAAAAAGGAAAGGTGAGAAGAGAGGACACCCAAAATTCCAAGGACAAAGTAGTCCAGCTGCTGGGTTCAGAGTCCCAGGGATGCAGACACGGTGAGGTGTTCAGAAGAGATCAGATCTGCAACTGAGAAGCAGAGAGATAATTAGCCACGGCAGGAAGGAAAATAACCTCAAAAGTAACTCAATCTAAGTTCCAGAAGCCCCTTCCCTCTTATCTATGGTATCAGAAAAAATGATGGAAAGAAATCAAACCAGAACGTGCACATCCCCAAATTGGATTATACTGGAGCAGAGGGGGAAACACACACACACACAGCCCTTCATTGAATTGTTATTAATTTTTAGGGCTGTGGGCCCAAGAAAAAAGGTAAGAGAGACGAGCCCTCCAGTCCAGTAACAAGCTACAAGTTTCTTATACCGAAGCTACAGCTGGCTGAGTCACCATCAAAACCAACCATGACGAAAGGGAAGTCTGAAGTGTTGATGCTCAGGTCTGTGGGACCTGCATTTGGTTGGCTTCTTGCACCACTTCCCTCTCACATATGAAGAACTGTTTGCAAAGCTGAACACAACCCCGAGCTGCCGGGGCCAAGCTCTCCATCCCCTTGGAGGAAGGACATTTAGCCGACCTCTTGACCATTCTTCCTTGGTCATTTTTCATTATAAATTGCTTGAATTATGCAAAGTCTTATTTTTATTTCTTAAAACAAATGCAAATCTTAGGTGCAGGCTCGAGAAAGGAAAACAAAAAGTTCAGTGGGAAATCATTTCTAACGCTGTGATTAAGGCAAAACAAACACTAAAAATGTTACCATTGACACAAAAGATATTTAATCATTATTAATTATTTCGATAAAAATAGCCATTCCAGACAGTTTTACTTCCCTTTCTTGGCCTTAAATAAAATGGCATTATGTCTACATGACAACAAAAAAGAAGAAAGGGAGAGAGGGAGCATTACACAGGTATTTGGAAGTGTCAGAAATCCCCTCCAGAGTCTTTGATTTGTGATTCTGCCTTCCTCCCAAAGGAAAAGAGAAACTCAGTCAGGCTCTCTGTGGACCATCACAGGATCAGCTAAACTATCCTTCACCATTATTCACTGCACGTCCCATTAGTCCCAATTTCATACTCATCATTTTCAAAGCCCAAAAAGAAGCCCAAATACTCATTCTCAAGAGAAGACCCAGAGCCCTGGGGCTGCACAAAACTTCAAGACATCATCTCCTTCCACCCCTAGGCTATAAGTTAGATCACACTCAGGCCTTCTTAAATGGCTGAATACTCTGGAAGTTTCCCAGTAGAAGATAGTACTGCACACCTTAGGTTTCTACCTTTGAGCTCATCAATTTAAGTTTTCTCGTGGGCTAGCCAATGTGCCCACGAGAAAATCCCAAAAACACCTGCAAAGACACATTCAGAACAGCCAAGAACTGGAAACTTGAGCACCGCGTGTGTATTTTCTCCCTCTGGAATCAGTTCATTTTCAGCTGACACCCTGTGAGGAAGCCAGCCAGCAAGGTGGCCAGGGCTTCAACACGGACCCTGCTCCCCAGAGGAGCCCAGGCACGTACTCAGCTCCCGGAAACTGCTCTGCCCTGCAGAAAGACACATTTACAACTGCTTCCACTTAGGGGAAAACCCCATGAACACAGCATTTCTGGAAGAGAAGAGGCTGCCTAGTGAGAGCATGAGCATCTTTGCTGAAGCTGTCAGCAAACACTGAACAGCAACCTGTGCCCCATGTTACAAAAGGGACAAAGTCCCCACTTAAGCAGTGGACTGGGAGGGGGGTGCAGTTAGACCAGAAGATACTTAATGTTTCTTTTACTTGTAAGATTCTCTGTCTCATTTGACTGATCTGCCTACCTGCCCAACACCTTATATAACTTTCTGAAAGTCATATTCAAGTCAACATTGATTGAGGCCTCTCTTTCTAGTGTCAGGTACCACACTAGCTGTTGGAGACATCAAGATGCCCTAGAATATGTCCCTGCTTGTCAAGCAATAAGAGTCCAGTAGGTCTTTCTCAGCTGGTACCCAAGATCCACACAAATTGCAAGCCAAGTCTTCTTAGGACAGTAGTGTTCAATGGTTTACTCCCTCTGGCAGGAATCTCCAATGTTGCATTTTAATTCCCTGGCACCTACCTATAAAGCTATCCTTGGGTCAGGGCAAAAGAGGAGGCATATTCCCCATAAAAATTTCCTAAATTAAATCCATCTGGACCTTTGAACCAGAGTAGGCCAGTGCATATCACAGGTTCTGTGATGAGAGAAAAGAAGGTGAAATCTAAACTTTAGAGGCATGAAGAGGCATCTGAAGTGGATGTATTCTTAATATTAAGAAAGTATCTTTCATTAAAAATAATTATCTACTTCAGAGTGTCTTATATTTAATAGTATAAATCATTAACTAATTGATGTAGAAGACAGTTTCAAAACTTAAAACTCAAGATGTAAGAGATCCACAAAAAATAAAAATTCAACAATTTTTTCTAGTTCTCCTCAAGTCAAGATCCTAAGATAAAATGAAAAGACAATCTCTTTCCTCAAGGAGGTTATACTTTTGAAGAGAGATGTGAAAAATAAAAGAGAGCAGATTTTTATATGTTGCATAACAAAGGATAGAAACAAAGAGAAGAGAAAACATTTTCCACTTGGGCCAGGTGTAGACAGATAGATAGGAAACTACACAGGAAGTCTTTAAGGAGAGCATGGGATATGGCTTTGACCTTGAGGGGCTCCAATAGGTAGCGTGGGAGGAAGAAAGACATGGCAGAGAGAAGGAACAGCAGGAGGCAAGGCCTGGGGCAGGAGCAGGCAGGGTTATATTCAGGGAACAGAAAGTTGAGGTTTGGCTAGGAGGTGTGGTATGAAATAGGGACTGGTGAGAGGTATGGCTGGAGATAAAAGCTTACAGCCAGATCATGGACATCCTTGAATTGTCACACCAGTGAGCTGGATTTTATCGCACAGGTAATGGGAAGCCATTTAAGAGAAGTCAGCAGGGAAGGGGCACTATCAAAGCCATGCTTCAGGAAGATAATTCTGGCATGTGATGTAAGGGATGAATTAGAGCAATCTGATATTAGAGGCAAGGGGACCATAGGAGGCTCAGCTGAAATGTGATTCTTGTTGGATGAGGACCTGAACCAGGGCAGTGTGAGTATGCCATGATAAATACTAGAGATGAAACAGTAATGCAGTTTCAAATAATCCCAATCTTCAGGAACACATCAATTCCAGACTTTCCACACTGGTCTCACCTTAAGAACCCAGGCTTAGGGCTCATTAGCCATCAATTTGCATTCTCTATTCAAGTCAAACCAGTCTCCACAGCGGCATTACACACACAGAATTCCTTCTGCCTTGGTATTTTTAAAGAATCTTTCCTTATATCCCCTTCCACCCATCCGACCAATGCCTGGCATACAATTGGTCTCTCCAAATGTTTGTTGCATGAAGGAATGAATGAATAAATGAACAAACAAATCCTGAGCCTTCTCGTATGTCAAGGTCATGCCCAAGACTTCACTTCTCCATGGCGACATTTTGTAAACTCTGGACCACAGCATTCACTTCCTGGCCTGAGTTACACAGCACCCAGCTGTATAGCTCACCACTAAATACTAGTCTTTCATTGTCTTCTCGTTGTTTCGAGTACACAAATCTTATTTTTCTTACTCAATTGCCATTCAGTCTCAGGTTGTACAACACTTATACTCGCTTCAGCACCCAGCGCCGGATTGGGCACTAGGAGGACTTCAAGAAGCTCTTTCTGAATGAAAATGAATTAGCCCCTTGACAGCTATTCAAAGTCCTGTGGTTCAAACTACTCCAACTGCAGCTCCGCCCACCCGTGCGGCCCCTGTGAAATTCACTGCCTATGCTGAGAATTACAATCCAGCCCCTCATGTCTGCATGCACCCTTCACTTTAGGAAAATAAAAATAGAAAGAAGCTTTCAAAAGCAAGGAGCAAAGAAACCTAACCTGTCTGTTTACTTCACCAGCACACAAAGCTGTTCCTCTCCTTTTGCCTTCTCCCAGCACGTACCTGCCACCCCAAATTCACAGTTCAATTTTGTGGTGAGTCTGGGAGACAACTGCGAGTCCTCTTGTGGTGCACCCCTGCCAACACGCGTGTGTGGGCACATGCACGCACTCACACATTCACAGAGGAAGAGAAGCCACGCAAGGTGAAAACGTTTTGCCTTGTCACATTCCACAGTCAGTGACTCCTCCAGAGGGGGCGGGCACACAATGGACACTCTGTACTTGGCTCAGGCCTCCAGTTCAACAAAAGTTAACCCTTCCCTGGTTGCCTGCAGGACTTGTGGGGGACTTGTAGGGGGAGGGGTTAGGAACAAAACTTGCTTAGGAAATACTTAATACTTGCTTAGGAAACACTGCCTAGTAGGTCCCAGGAAAACAGAGATGCAAGAATGAGAAGGGTGGTGATGTATACCTGGAAAGTACTCTGGGACGGGAGTCCACAAACTTTGCCTCTACTCCTGGCTCTGCTATTCAAAGGCAGTGAGATGCTAGACAGGCCACTCTGAGTCCCTTAATCCATTCCTATCTCAGCAGTGATTGGAGTGGGACCAACGTCTCTTCCATACTCAAGACTTTGTAATTTTACCCTGCGCAGCCACAGACCCATTGGGACACTCAAAAGTGGATAGTATGACCTACAGGATTATTTCTCTGAGGGACCAGGGCAATCCTGCTTGGCTAGATGTGCCTCATAACCCAAATGAGTCCCAGGGAGTACATTCTTCTCCCCTCCAAACCTGCAAGATGGAAGAATTTTCCTAGTCTAAAATCCATTCTCTATCTGCAAACTTGGGGAACTCTTACTAATCCTGGAACTTGGTGGAAATGGAAATTCTTGGGCCCCACCTACGGAACCAGTGCTCCGAGGTGTGGCCCAGCACTCTGGCTTTTCCCAAGCCCTCCAGATGGTTCTGATGGGCTTAAGCTTTGCCTCCTCTATGTGCTTACCCCTACCAACTGCCTTAACTGTAGTGCACTATTATTCTGTGCTTCAGGGGATTTTTCCCTTTACAACAGAGTTCTGAGTCCCTTAAGACTAGGCATCAATTGCATTTTATTCATCCATGCAATCTCAACACCTACCACAGTGCCCAACACATAAGGGACACTCAAGAAATGTTGGTTGACTGAATTAATAAATGAATAAACCAATTCGGGCTGGGCTTCCCAGCATCACCCACCTCTCTTATCTGCTTTGCTCCCAGGGCACACACAGGCCATCATCACCCTGACTGCTGCTTTCCAAAGGGACAACAGGGTGGAACTGACAGAGCTCTTGGCATATTTAACAGTGACTCAAAAGCTGTAGATTCCAGACCTAGTTCTGCCACTTGGGAACCTTCATAAGCCCTCTTTCAGCCTCAGTGTCTCATCAACAAAATGGAAAAAAGGTCTTCCTGATCTACCTCGTTAGGTTAAGGTTTTTACCTTTTTTTTTTTTAATGGAACTGCATGCTCCTTATAAAAAATTTTTTTTAAAATAATGCATGCACCTCATAAGGTCTTAAAGACAAACAATCACAAATGTAGGAAGAGTCCTTGGTCTCATTCCTGACCTTTCCCAAACTCCCTCAGAGCTCTTTATCCCCAGCCCCACCTTGGCTCCCTACTCCACAAATGCCCATAAGGCCAGGCACTTTTTTCATCTTTACACCTAGAAGACACTGGACTGACCAACAAATCTTTAGGTCAGAACCTTTTCCCCTCGAACTTTCGCAGAACATCTTCTAGCATTTGAAGTAATAGAACAGAAAATGGAGGCTGGCCTGGCTTTGTTTCCTTTGCAGGCAATTTGATTTATGCTGTTATAAGTGAAGATTTTTTTTCATTATAGTAGAATTTTGTTAATGACAAAATGAGTGTAGTGTGGACTTCCCTCCCTTTATTTTTCCTGGAACATGATGAGCCTTTATATAAGGATCTGTAGATGCAGGTTATTTCTAGTTCCAGAATGTTCCCTTCCATTCCTTTAGTCATTCCTCTATTCAGTGGTTCTGATTTCTTTCTAAGTTCTTCTTGTAATTCTTAGTTTAGAACTCTCATCATCCCTGTTCTCCATTTCTCTCATTCTCTCTTTCACGGTTTTTACTTCTTTATTTTGCATTGTGGGGGAGTGCACCCTAATGCAACCTCCCTAATACTAATTTAATCCTATTTTCCATGCCTCCTTTGCCTATATTGACTTCACTGTGGATTTTTAATTCTGCTATTGCATTTTCCTGCAATCCTTCTTTACTTTATTCATCCTCCTTTGAGCTGATCCCGATGCCTTTCCATCTCAGCGTGCTCCCTCCTTGTTACTTTCTGCTCCAGTTACACAGAGGTTGTGCTTCTTCCTGTTGCAGATGTCTGGAAGCTTTTAAAAATTCTTATTTTGCTGTTGTAGTAAATAATGATCATGATACTGTTCCTTTTACCTTGTTTTGAGTGTTTTCTCCCCCTAGGTCCCACGTTGGATTCTTTCTCTTTACTCATGCTCTAATGAAGAGAGTCATACAGGGTAGTGTTGGCCTACAGAGAAAGCAATGGACTGCTTTTGACTCTACCTTCCATCCATCTTGAAGCCAGTCAAATCCTCCTCGCAGAGCTATTCGGGTATCAGTGATCCGATCATCTCAGTTTCTAGTGAACAGTAACAGTGGGGTGCTAAAGCCAGCCTCTAGGGGCTCATGAGAGCCTACCATGTGTATCTCTTTCCAACTCCGTATTCAACAGTGTCAAGTTGGTAGCTTGAAAATCAGCTATCATAGGAGTGTTTACACCACAGGAATCAGCATACTTAACAATCAGAGCTTAAATAAAACTGGAGTACAGGGTGTTAAGCATTTACTAAAACACCACTGAGAGTAGACATCTATTTACTATTGTTTTGCTCAACTAAGAGGGGATTCTTCTGCTGGATTCTTTGAAACTCTGAACAGCTAAAATCCACAATACGCACTGTGACAAAGACTCTTTACGTCTACCTCAGAACTTTACTTGAGGAAACATCTCCACTTGGAAGTAAACACCCTGGTTCTACTCCTCCCAAACCTCCCTCCACCAGTCTTGCCCATTTGTTTTGAAACCTGTAGACTTTGAGAATACTATGTATAATGATGTTAGGGAGGAGACCATCTGTAGTTATTAAAGTTGCCCATGCCATAGAACTGATGACTGCCTATTTTTTCAGTTGACAAAAATTATGGGTTTCTGATCTTGGGGAACAAATAGTATAAAACGATAGAGTGTGATCCTACCTGGCTACAGATAGGGAAGCAATTGTATTTTCAACCTAGGCTCATTGGCCTATAATCTCTTCTCAGATTCTGGCAAAAGACTGACTGACTTTGGCTTTGGGGATGGTTGAGTATTCATCTTTCTGTATGTCTTCTAAGGTATTAAGGTGGGAAACCAGAAGTGGCTTTTTCCACTTGGGACACTTTGCATGTGCTTGGGGTCCTCTTCCCATCCCCTTGAGTTAATGCCTCTTCATTACTCAGGCTCAGGTCAAATGGCACTTCCCTGAGCTTCACAATCCAGATCAGGATGCCCTGTTTTGCGCCTTTATAGCACAGAACTTTTTCTTTCCTAGGGTTTATTATATTTTATAATTAAATACTTGTGTCACTTTTGGTTTCAACTCTGCCTCCCCCACTAGATGATAAGCCCTTGAGGGTAGGAGCTGTGTATGTTTGGCTCACCATGGAACCCCCCAGAGCCTGGCACAGCTCCTGATACATGGAGAAAAACTCCAAATTATTTGCTGAGTGAATGCTGAATGAGAAGTTGTGTCAAAGGTGACCCAGGCATCATTTGACTCAGGTGCCCATGACTCTGAGTGATGTGCCTCTGAAATCCTTCCTGTTGCAAAAATACCCAGAGTAAATGCTCCATAAACACTAATAAATTGATCAAGTGACCCAATCCTTACTCAGCACTCAATCAGTGAGGGCAAAGGCAGCTCTGCCTCACAGTTCTGACCCTGCAAACACACCAATGGTCTACAGCAAAGAAGAAAGCTCAGATTCAGTGGCTTCTTTACCGGAAATATCTGTGTGGTACCTTCCCGATCAGTTTGCCTCCTCAAAGCTGTGAGTACCGCACTCACCACATTCCCCAGCAGCATCTCCTGAGCTGCAGCTCCCCCAAATCCCACCAATTTGCATTACATCATACGATTCCCTGCTACTACCTCTGGCTGACTTGCCCTTTCTCCTTTCTCCATTTGGTTACCTCTAAGTCATCCTTCAAGAATTGGGTCAAGTTTCACCTTCTTCATGAAGACTGGCTGGACCTTCCTTTTCTACTCCTTTCCCCTTGTGTGTACACATGTGCACACACACACACACACTCTCTCACACTCATACTCACAGATGGTCTTGCTCTCACTTCCTCAGGCATTCTGCTATCAAAGCATTTGGCAAACTATACCACCATCTTCCATTTACTTATCTATCTCCCACCAGACCAGGAACTCCATAAGGGAAGGGGCTGGGTTTTAAATGGGTCTCCACCACAGTTCAGAGCATAGTGAACACACACAGTAAGATGCCAACAGCAAGTGTCCATGTCATGTATCTCTTTGAAAAAAAGAATGGAAGTAACACCAATTTGAGGTCAAGGGTGTAGGTTACTTAACCTCTCCTTCCCACTTAGCAATCAGTTCTTGGAAAAAATACTTAAACTGTTCAAGTCTCATGTGGAAATTGGGTAATAATCCTACCTCATAGGCTGTTTTGAGAAGTAATTGAAGATTAAATAAGATATTTATGAAATAACATGTTGGGATCACCTTAGTGGATGTTCAAATGTTTTGGTAAATTTGATTTACTCCTGTAGTCTGTGTCACCTAAGCTAGCATTTGGCTAAATGCCACCTTCTCTTCACAGATCTCAAGTAAAGCCTTAGGGACAGGGGTTGGAGACCAACCTCCTCTATCTCCCTACACAATGGGAAGCACAAACAAGTAGTTTAATTTGTACCTGCTAGCTTGAGTGTTTTGATATTGTTTGAGTATTGCTTTCTTCTTGTTCCCAGTTTGTCTCATAAAAGAAATAAGACTGAGTTCAGCCATGAATTCCAGATTCGATTCCCTGCTCTGCCATTTAGAGCTGGGAGGCCTTGGGCAAGTTCCCTTCTCTCCCTGGGTCTCTCCATCTTCATTTGTAGAACGAGGAGGTATGATGAGGTGAACTCTGTGGCCCCCTCCAGCTCTGACATTCTCAGGAGCTGAGTCGTATCTCCTCAACTTGACAACCAGAAGCCCTCAAAGACAGTGCTGGTACCTTCCACCTTTTTATAGATCCTGCTGGTTCTGAAGCTGTGCCTGGCTGATTTAGCTGAGCCTAACACAAAACTAAGGATCAGTCCCTGGCTTGGGGATCTCCATGATAGGGAGAGAAGCAGAATCAAGCTTCTGAGGCCTGAGGCCGGACACACTGTTATCCAACAGTTCCAGCTCTAGCTGCAAAAACAGTGCCTCCCTTGGGAACCAATAACACAACACAACAGCATGAGCCTTGGGTCTTGGGCCCCCAGGGAAAGATCTCTCTATAGCACTGGCTGGGCCAATCCTCAAGTTTTCAGGTGGAGCTCTAGTTATGGAGTATTACCTGTTGCCTATGTTGCTCCGTGCAGCCAAGGAGAGCACACACTTTTAGTGAGAGAGGGGTAAACACAACCAATGGCCTTTACAGGTATTATCAGATTAATCCAGACAACAGCGCTGTGACACAGAAGACCTGTCCTCATTTCATAGATATGGAAATGACGGTCCAGAGAGATTAATAATTTGCTCAGGGTTACACACTACCTGTGCCAGATCTACAATCAAATCCAGGTTTATGTGATTACAAAGCCTGTGCCTTTACTTTTACATCATGATGTCTCTCAAATACAAAGTGATGGCAGCTTTTAGCCAAATACTCCTAGCTGCTTCTACAGATATGAGCTCCAAAACCAGTTTGCCATCCAATTTGCCACACCACTTAAACTCTCTGGGCATCAGTTTTCTCATCTGCTCTCCTAGTCTCTTCACAGACTTGTACAAGGAGAAAAGTAAATAATACATGCAGAATAGCACCTGACTAGGTTAAATATGGTAGACCTGAAGAGGTAACTGTGATCATAATATTTCTCATCTAAGTAGAGTAGAGAGATCCACATGGTAGAGCAAAGGATCCTACTTTTAACATGCATCTGATATATAACAGGTGCTTTAAGTTTATTTGATTTAACCTTGAGATGTGTCCATTTTACAGATTAGAAAACTGAAGTTGAGAAATTTGTTGAAATTACAGAGGTAGCTCTGTATGACTCCAAATGTCATTTGCTTTCCATTGAACCATAAGGACACCAGTCTTTAAATACTCAGTGTTAGTGGACACTTAAACTCTGGTCCTCCCACGCCATTTATACATTGGGGATGAAAATGATAGACTTACTTGAAGGCAATGGGGCTCAGCTGAATCATCTAACATAATAAATTCCATAGTCCTTCTTTCAAAGTCCTCTAATTTCGACCCCACGACCTGTTTAGTCTTAATTCGAATTCCTTGACTTCTCAACCATCTGATTCAGCAATTGCTTTGCTTATTGTCATCTGAACATAAAGTGTAATCTGACACTTAGATGTTTGTGATTCTGCCACAGAGGAGATGCTAGTCATACCGGAGAGCTAAACAAATATTAGCTCCCTTTCCCTTCCTTTATGATATTTCTCCTTGAGCTACCTTGAACTGTCATTGAAATATTGCATTGTTACCAAAACTTGTATATATCTTTCTCCAATTATACATTAAACTCCTGGAGATGAGTACCAGTAACACACAGCAATTTAGTTCCCCCGAGTGGCTGATCCCCCTTTTGGAATGTAGTTTTATTTTTTGTTCTAAAGAAACTTTTTTGAACCCCAGACTGAAGAGTTGGTGGCTGACAAGACCAGAGGTGGGCAGAACAGTCAGAGGTCGGGGTTCTCTCATGTGTGGTATGTGTGAAGTCCTCTAACTGGCACACCCTTCTGCTCCTCACGCCTACTCTCCTCGCACTCTGAAAACTCCAGTTGTGGCTCCCATCTCAGCTCAGGAAAGATGTAGCCTTGGCCTGTTCCTCACAGAACCTGATCCCATCTGTCTTGCTGCCTGAAAGTCCACAGAGCGTTGGTCTCTGGGAAGTGGTCTCCTTTCTGCCTCTACATTCTCAAGTGGAATATCTTCCCTACTGCGCTGTACCTACCCAAGACTGTCCCATTTTTCAGGACTCAATCCAAGTCCTACCTACTCCTTGAAGCTTTCTCTGATCTGTCCAACCGCTAGAGGTGCTAGCCTTCCCTGCTGAACTGAACTCCCACTGGAGTTCAGTTACTTAGCCCTAGATGACTGTCCTCTGCAGCTCCTCCACTGGTTTCTATGAGTTCTTATGGAGTCTTCCACGAGATTGAGAGCAAAGACAATGTTCTCTCTATCTCTCGAAGACCCCACAGCACCCATCAGGGTTTGATCACACTCATGTTCAAATGTCAATGAGCAAACCAAGTTTGCTGAATCAGAGGGTTGAAAAGTTGATGAGTTTGAACGAAAACTCTGGACAGCTAGATTGGGTCCAACTTAGAGGGCATTGGGTTTTGTCCTTCCCACTGTGGTCAGAAGATCTCAGACCAGCAAGAAGCCTGCTATGCGTGGTCTGCCCCCAGTATCAGCCAGCTGGACCTTCATCATCAGGGCTGCCTTGCCCCTGCCAGATGCAGTACATGTTCATGATTAGCATTCATTTCCTTGTGGCAATTCCAAATTCACATTTGAACTTTGTCTCAACTCTGCTCCCGTGCCAAAGCTATTCTACCCACCAAAAATGTCCCCTTGTTCCAAATCCACCATCAAACCCAAAACTACATTCTCCTTGAAGCCTTCTCTGGCTGCACCTTAGCCCTGATCACACAAATAGCCTAACTCCACTTAGATCATGCTCCCACTTTGGCTATAGACTGATGCTTTCCGTTTGAGCTAAGCATATCTCTCCAGACATACTGTCCACTCTCCAAGGGCAAAAGCCACATCTCATACCAGACCTTTCCCACCCAACAGTGCCAGGAACAATGGCTCATATGAGCTGCCATGCTGAGACTTTAACAAGTATTTGTGGATCGAAAAACTTACTGTAATAGAGCTCTGGAGTACAAAGTAATGAGCAGAAAGAAGGCCCACAGGGCTTTCACATCAAATCATCCTTTTTAGCCACCATTATTAATCAATACTTTCTTAAAAAAAAAATCAAAGCTCTCATTGCTCAAATAACAATAGGTCACAGAGCCACCAACAACTGCAAAGGACTTGCCACCAGATTTCATTATTCTGCCACAAGCACAACAACAGTGCCCCAACTGCTTCTGATGCATTCTCAGGCTACTACGTTGGATCCATCAAATTCAGCATCTCCAGTGTCCACATCTCCCCAGCCCCAAGTTCAAACCCCAAGCAGCTTCTTTCTGCTGAAAGAACTGCAAGTCCTTGGCAAATAGAAGGAATAACGAAGAAATTTTCATCCAGTTTGACGAGTAATGTTGCTTTTGTTTTTTTTCTATCACAAATTCTTCGCTAGGTATTAAGGTAAAAGTAATTGCAGCATCTCAGTAGCTTGTAGGGCCTCCCTATTCCTAAATTTCCAACCAATGTGCTCCTGGGTGAGTTAGAATTCCCACTGAATGTTCACAGGGCCTCAGGTCAAATCCCAACTTCCGTGATCCCATCAAACACAGAGGTCTCTGGCTTGGGACAAACTGGGTCATTCCTTTTCATATCAAAATGCACAGAAACCAACTCACTAGCTGTTATTGAACACAGGCCATGGCAGGGCAGACTCTGTGCTATGGGGACTGACAGAACATCCCAGTAGCACAGACACAGCTCCCGCCTTGGTCCCCAATAGAATCTACACGAGGGAATAATACCCAGCCCCCTAGATCCATGAGGTTCATGAAGTAACCATGGCAGAGGTTCCAGATGCCTACTGGGCACAGGAAGCAGTAGCAAAGCCCAGATGGAGAATATATTCTAGATTTTCCAGAAGCTATCTTTGTCTGCGTCATCTCTCTTGTTTCAACTCAGGTATTTCACCAAAGGGGGCCAGTTCTCAAAAAAGCTGTACAGAATCAATCCTTTTCCTCCACTCCACATTATTCTCTATGGTATTTCTTCACAGTTGGCTCACCATCCCCTCCTCTCCTTTCCCTGTCCTCCAAGTCTAGCTCTCTGGTTCTAACTGGGGAGCTTCTCCTGATCCTATTTCCCCTCCTGTAACTCTTTCATCCACAGCAAACACTTGGCAAAGTGTACTAATCGTCAGCGGAATTCGTGTGGACAGGCTGTTGGGGTGCCATTAAATGGGTTGAGGAGCTCTGAGCTTTAAGAAAGCTTTAAAATTCCAGAGACATTTCTAACTATAGAAACACAAAATTTCAGAAGGGATCCTCCCTCCTTATCAGTCCAAACTCTTTCACTTTACCAGGACTCAAGCTAAGGAACAGAAAGACAACGCACCTTGTCCCACATCACATGCTAATGCGTGGCCAGCCCAGCCTGCAGCCTGCCTCTCAGGAGCCTTTCCCTGGAACCTTCCCCTCTGAGTACATTTCTCTGCTCAGCCTTCTTTTCCATTGTGGCCAGGCTCACTCAGTCACCGAGGAGTGGGGAAGCACTTGGACTTAAGTGGCAAAGAAGATTGCATGGTTAAGTGCCAAAATGAGTGTGGTGGACAAAAAATGCAATTGGAATTTTCAGAGAAAGTCAAGAGCTGTGTGAGCTAGAGTGGCGACGAGACTCTAGCAGGCACTTAATAAATATTTGATGATTGAATGAATGAGGGAATCAGTGACGGATAGGATGTACAAGTGGTAAAACATCATTAACTCTTCGGCTTTGAGGGAGAAACTGAGAGGGCGCAATTGCCCTGGAAAGATAGCCAAAACTATAAAAAGCTATTAACGTAAGTGGTTATTATTCACTTTGTCTAAGAAGTCCTCGCCAGCCCTGGTGGTCTAGTGGTTAAGATTCACACTCTCACCGCCTTGGCCCAGGTTCCTTTCTTGATCAGGGACCCATACCACCTGTCTGTCGGTTGTCATACTGTGGCGGCTGCGTATTGCTGTGATGTTGAAAGCTATGCCACCTGTATTTCAAATACCAGCAGGGTCACTCATGGTGGAGAGGTTTCAGCAGAGCTTCCAGACTAAAACAGACTAGTAAGAAAGACCTGGCCACCCACTTCTGAAAAAATTGGTCATGAAAACCCTATGAATAGCAGCGGAGCATTGTCTGATATGGTGCCAGAAGATGAGAGGATGGTGCAAAAAGACTGAGCAGGATTCCTCTCTGCTCTACACAGGGTTGCTAGGAGTCCGAATTGACTCAATGGCACTAACAACAACAAGAGGTCCTCATTGTATTGCTTCCCAGTGCAGAGCTTTGGTATACTACTTTTAAAGCATTCACTTTTAATAACCTATCTCTACATAAATTCTGTGATTCATTCATGCAACAGAAATCATTCACAAGTAGTGGCAGGGCTTTGTGGGGCAAAGTTAGCCCTTTTCTTCAAGGACTCACAGCCTAGGGAGGTAAAGGACAACAAACAGCAAAGCAACATGAGCTGAAGTGCTCTGGAAATGGGGGTGAGGAGCCAAGAGCTGGGCTGGTGTCCTAAGAAATAGATGCCCTGACTAAAAGGAACCAATCAAGACACCTTCCAGAGAGGAGGTGGCAACACGAAGGGAGCTGAGGTGTAGAGATAGACATGTGTACAGAGTGCCCAGGGTCAGTGAGGAAAGCAGTCTGATGGGAGCAGAGGCCTGCGAGGGTTGCATAAAATGGGGTTCACTTGAGAACACTGTCAGGTGCCTGGTGCAGGCTGCTGGACGTGGTGAGCCAGGAACCGTGGGAAAGAGAAAGAGGGGCAGCCCCGAAGAGTCAGGGAGAAAATGGACTGTGAAGAACTTTCCTGATTCCAGAGAACTTCCTGGGTTTGCTGGGACAGAGACAATCCTGCTATCAGTTCTTTCCTTAAGAGAGGCTAACAATGCGGTTCTGAATGTCACTGCTCAGCCACTGCAGCTCCCCGTGGAGACCCTCCCTCTGGCATTCTCTCCCCCTTGCCTCCTCTCTCTGTGTGTCTCCATGTTGTTTTCATTTTCTCCTTCGCATTCCTAACTGAAAGGGCATTTCCTAAGCACCAGTACATCCTGGAGTCCAAATTGGATATTATATGAGACTTTGAGTCCTAAATATACATGGCATTGGAGGCATCCAATAATTCAATTGATTTTAAAATATACATATATATGTATTTTTTTATAATCAAGAGCAGAAAACAACTATTCCTTGACTGTCTTAGAACACAAGGGCCCCTGTAGGCATTTCTGTTCATACCGAGGGGTTATTAATCTCCGGGCTATGGCGACAATAATCCCAGGCACCAGTTTCCAGGAGGCAGCATGGAAATCCTCTCAGAGTTCAATTACAAAAATTAGCTGGTATTATTTAATCCTCACAACCCCTGTGAAGTGGGCAGGCTAAGCATCTTTATCCCTATTTTACTGATTAGGTGACTGAGGCTCAAAGAGGTTAAGCAACTTGTCAGGGGGTCATTTAGCCAATAAGCAGTGGGGACAGGTTCCAAAGCAGATCTTGTCACTTCAGGTGTGATGTTCTTCACTTTAACACAGCCGTCTGGTCCCAGGTGGACCACCAACTGTGTCATTTCAGCAAGTCAGTGTATCAAATGCTTCATCTTCTGAATGGGGATACAATGCTTATCTGCCCTCCCTCCTTAGGAGAATCAAGGGGGCAGATGTGATATGAAGATGTTTTTGAAAAGAACAAAGTGCCACGCATATGAAAGCGGGTATTTTTAATGGGAAAAGACAAGTTGGGTCAGGGAAACATTTTTCCAAGCTGGCAAAATTCTGAAACTCTTTTCTGCACACCATTCATTCTCTATCCCTCCCCAGCACTTGGAAAGGTGGAAGCCTCTGCCTGCCTGGGGGTCAGCTCAGCTGGTTTTGCCTATAACTATTTCACATGGGTCTGCTGATCACACTCCATCACCAGCTCCTGGGGAGGAGTGGCTGCTTGCTCCCGAGGGATCCTGTGCACTTCAGGGCTGCTCACGTACTCCATGGACCCTGGCACCATTTGCTTTGAACTGGATAGGAAGTCAACTGTGGGTTTCTAAGCCAAAGGCCACTAAAAAATTAATGTTTCTTCTACCTTAGAGGATACCCTCTAAAGAGGTAGAAAACCAACTCTGAAAAGGAAGCTGCTCTGACCTGAACCTTTGAAACTTGCAGATAAGAAATGTAATGGCCACTAATTTGGACTCAGTCATCTAAGGTCACCAGTTCCCCCCAAAACATTATATTGCCCCAACTTGGTGTGTCTAAGAGGGGATCAGAATCTAGAAGAAGGCTAAGTGAAAATAGAAATGGAACTCAGAGCCAAATAAGAATGCATGATGGCATCTTTCCCTGCATTCATGAAGTATGCTCTGTGAGCATCTTGGTGTTTACTTTTCTGCACTCACCAAGTGTTTGGCTGCCCAAAGTTGTCTGCAACTTCATGAAGAGTTTGTGAAACACCAGGGTTGTCTTTAGAAACAGCTATAAAAGAAGCCCAAACCTATGGCGATAGGTACGATGGTGGTGCTCTTTGCTTAATCCTTGTCCAAAATGTTTTGGCAAGCTCACCAGGTTTCATAGTAAGCCAAAGGATAGGAATGGAATTGGATAGTTTTGTTCCCTTCTTCAGAGGAACCCAAGGACCAAGTACAGTGATTTGTGGCAAGGACTCTGTAAGGCTTCCTTTTTTCAGGGCATCAGAATCTAGAAGAAGGCTAAGTGACCCTTCTAAGACAAGAGTAGCCTCCCAACCTCCCCACCCCGCTAGACCTCTCCCACACAGTGGGTCCCTGAGCAAACTCAATAATCTCATCCCATTTTTTAAGACACTGCAACTCCTGACAATGCTAACGTGTTAATAATGATTTACCCCATTCTTCTGGCAGGAGCGGAACTGAAGCAACTTGAAATGCCATCAGCAAAAAATTATTTATTTCCCATTCCTGAGCAGCAGAGAAAACAAGGTTTCATTGGCTGGGTCTGCCTTCAATAGTTTTCTGGTTTCAATTAAAACTTCAAGTCTCCAAGGGAAAAACTGGCATTTTGGAAGGCTGAGGCCCAGCCAAGTTTCAGTGTCTCCACAAGAATCCAGAAAGGATGTCCCATCCATCTAGCCCCCTCTCATCTTCCTCCTTTTGCATATTACATAGAAGCTTCAGAGCAGAGATTGAAGTACAACTAAAAATAATGGCCAGGTTGAAAGAACTCTCCTTTCTTAGACGCACATTTTCATGCCAGAGAAGTATTGATTCAGCCCCTAATGGAATTGAAAGTCAAGATAACAGCAGAAACACAATCAAGAATCCAGGGGGAAGTGCCTACCTATTTACTTCTCCTTCAGCAAACTCCTGCCTCTCCCCACTGACCATTTTCAACTAAATTCTGCAAAGATGCCAAGCACTGTTTCCTCTTCCCCCGCAACACTCATTTAGGTCAGATGATTTACAGTGTAACTTGCTGTGAATAATGCAAGTACATGACCAGAAGCCCTCACGGCACCAAGGGGCTCCTTGGTTCACTCAGGGATACCCCCAGGCTTCCCCTGTGTGAAGTCCAGAATTGGGCCTGCCAGCAGTGCCTTCCTATGTAACATTCTGATGTTAACATACAAAAGATCAGATTACACCCCTTCACTTGCCTAGCCCATTCATGAACATATAAGGCAGTTGATATTTTCTTCCAAGTTAGAAGTGGTCCCCTCCTAACAACATTGCTGCCTCTCAGCCACTCCTCCTTCGGTTCACTACAAGCCGTCCCCTCCCCCACCTCCAGTTTGTTTATTCCAGTGACACATCTATCCCCCCTCCCCCCCCAAGAGAGACAAGTCAGTTTCCCTCCTCTGGCTCCTGATCGCATTGGCTCACCACCTCCTCCCCCCAGCCCAGCTCAGGTTACTATAGTGGCCACAGCTCCCACAGCCCAGCTCTAACACCAATTCAATTTCCCAAGACTAAGACTTTTTTTCTTAATGGGGGAGGGGAGATGGTGTGCAAAGCAGCACTTTTGGAGTACCTGGTCTCCATATCTTCTCAGGCTACATTCCCTGAAGTTAGCAAATACTCTGTGTTCAACCATACTCTTCTGATCTATCCTAATGCCCTTCTCTGGTAGCAGGCAACTGTATTAAGCACAGAGGAAAACACAGCATCTTCAACTTCACTCCGAAACCTCAGACTCCCACGTCAGAGCAAAAGAGATCACGCCTACCTCCTAGAGTTTTGGGATGGTGGAAGCAAGAGAAAGGAGAGGGAGTGACCTGGGATTGTAAACTGGCTACATTTTAAAGTGCTACAAACTTTCTCCACCCTCACACGCCCCTGGCCAGTTGGCCCCGCCTCCCCATCCCAGCCAGACAACATCTAACTGGGGTGTGCAAAGGAAACTCTCCCAGACTGTCCAGGTCCGGTCCCAGGGTTGCAGATGTGGCCTGCACAGAACAACACCCTTCCTCCAAATCCTTCTTCTCTACCCCACTCCTGCCCCCCCACCGCACGCCCCCTACACACACACACACACACAAGTTTTGCAGATGAAGAGGTGTTTGTTCTGATGGGGCACATCAGATTTATCTGTATGAACTAAAGGAGGGTAAGAGACCAGGCGCGATGGCCACATAGCTTTGGTGACAGCTACTTTATGAAGTTAGTTTTTTGTACAAATCTACTGGAAAAAAAGAAAAGCAGGGTGAAGAGTAGAGGAATGAAAAATAATATGAGAAAAACAATATTAGTGTTTTCCTCAAGACCATGGCCTCCAACCAAACTTTAGAAAGAAAGGTGTGGATAGTGGTGTGTGGGAGCTGTGGGGGTTTGGAAGGAAAAGTAGCTGCCGTAGAATTTTGGAATAAACTGCCCTTTTAGAAGAGAGTTTCTGCAGGGATAAAGAGACTCAAATCGCTCTTTTTAGCGTTAGACGTCAACCATGATATTATCAGGACAGTTTATTTGAAGCGGAAACGAATCGGAAATCCTTCCCTCAACAGTCCTTTTAGACCGAGATACACGCCCTCAGAACCCGCACAGACACACATAAAGAATAAATGTAGCATCAAGGGCAATAATAAGACCCCCTCCCCGCACTTCCAGTACCCCTAGTCTCATCTCCTACTTCCAATTGCACAACTTTCCGATCCCCAAAGAAAATATTTCCAGTTGGATCCGATTTCAGAATTGTAAGCTGTGTGGATCGTGGGAGGAGGGGTGTTTGCGGCGTGTAGGGGAGGGGGACTAGAAGATAGCATTTCGGTAGTTACTTATTTTTTTAGAACCAGCATGCTCTACCGATCAGAAATTGCTATTACCCAACAATGCTTCCATCACAGACACCAAAAACAGCATCACCGTTATCACCATCTTGCTAAAGATCTGCCCAGTCCAGTTTACCTGACTTTGTCTCTGTGGAACTTCTCAGACAGTATTTTAGTCGAAGAGATAATGGTTTGAAAGACAAAAACAATAAATCGATACTGAAGGGCTCCCTTTCCGGAGTAATTTCCCACTGGAAACCACCGAACGGGGAAGCCTGCCGTTAATTCCCAAGCCCACGACTCCACTAGAAACATGCACAATGCGTGCTTTCAAAACAGCATTCATCTGCTTTTAAGGGAATTCCTGTCTTTTCAGAGTCCCAAAACCGAAGAACACGAGAAAGAGACTCAGATCCATTGATTAAGATTTTAAGAGAAAGACTAACACAGAGCCACGACACAAGCACACACCAACCTTCGCCGGCTGCACCACTTCTTCCCTGTTCTTCTTTCTATTAACGACACGTTAGATTCTGATACATTTCCCCCCAAAAAATCCAACTAGGTTACAATGTAGCTCTCTAGCTCCACTTAACCTGCAAGTTACAAAGAGAGCAAAAAAAAAAAAAAAAAATATCCTGCCGCCTTCCCACCCCTTTCCCTACCCCCTCCCCCTCCGAGTCCCCTCCACGAACGCCAAACCCGCCAGCCGGCGGCAGGACCGAGGGAGTGTGCAAAGGCGGGGGAGGAGGGGGAGAAACGGGAGGCGGCGAGGGGGGATCAGATTAGGCGAAACTCAATAAGCTCCCAGCCCTCCAGCCCGACGCTTCCACCATCGCCGCCACCAACCGGCCACTCCAAACGAGCCAGCATCGCTGCCCACCCGCAGGCGGGCCGGAATCGCGCCCACCCTCGGCAGCCTCGCCGGGACCGGCATCCCGCCCCCTCAGCCCGGTCTCCCCCTTCCCGCCCCGTGCAAAGTCAAAGCCCTGGCGAGGCGACGTTAACTTTTGCATGCAGGGCACACACACCGCCACCGGCCCCGGGCGTGCGGGGGCCCGCGGCGCGGCGGGAGGCTGGGCGCGGAGCTCCCGGGCCAAGGTCGCCGCGCGTGCTCACCCATGTCCCGGCGGCTCCGGCTCCGCTGGCCCCGGCGATCGCTCAGATCCCGGCTCCGGTCGCTCGCCTGAGCCCCCAAAGGTGCTGCTGCGGCAACTCCATGGCGATGAGCATCTGTCAAACGGCGAGCCGCGGGCGGGCCGCCCTCGCTCGGGGGGCGCCGGGGCCCCCGGGCGCGCGGAGGCGGCGGCGAGCGGCGGGCGCCCGGACCGGCCCCGCGCTTCCCGCCCTGCGCGGCCGCCTCCGCCGCGCCACCGATTTATGGAGAGAGATATCAAGGGGGAAAATGGCGTCTCCGGAGCCCGAGGAGTCCTGGAGTAATCACATTCACACACACACGCCCGCACGCACACACACTCGCACACAGGCGCGCGGCGAGCCTGGCTAATTTTAGCAGGAGCCAAAAAAAAAAAAAATTATATATGTATATATATCCCCGTCTCTCCGATCAATGCTAATTTTTTTTTCCTTTTCTTCAAAGGATGGATTGGAGCTTTAAAAAATGTTGCCGGGTTTGGGCTCGCAGGAGGCGGCGCGCGGAGGGCGAGGGCGCTTTTGCTGAGCTGTGCAGTTCGATCCGCGGCGCCGGGCGGCCCTGCCCGCCGGCTCGTCCGCCCGCGGTCGCTACTGCTGCCGCCGCCGCCGCCGCCGCCGCTCCATGGCCGCGCCCGCCCTGCGCCCCCGCCGCGTCCCCTCGCCGCCCGCCCGCGTCCCAGGCGAGCGCTGGAGTGGGGTCGGGCCCGTGTGCCTGCCTCCCGCGCCCTCTCCCGAGTCCCGGAGTCCTAGTGAAAGGAAGGGGGAGGGCGCGGGCGGGGGAGGGGGGAGGATCGCAGCGGCCGCGCGGCCGAGCCGAGCGAGGACCGCCACCCCGCGATCTGCCTCGGAGGGGGCGCGGCGCCCACACTGCTCGCCCCACGGACCGAGGGCCGGTTCCCCGGGTCGAGCCGGGGGAGGCGCAGCCAGTAAGGAGCGAGCGACCCTCCCTCCACCCTCCCTCTCGGTGAATTTCGGTGAATTTCGATCAATTGGAGGGAGTGGGGCTCTTGCCGGGGGAGAAGGCAAACACTTCGTGGAGGCCGACCGGGAACCCCTCGCCGCCCCTCCCGCTCCCCAGCGCCCTCGCGGCCCGGTGGCTCCTGCGCGCCGGAGTCACCCGCGGAGACTGGGCGGCCGCGGGCTCGGCGCCGGTTCCCGGGCTCAACACTGCCACTATCTGACACAACAGGGGCAGTGTTGGGGGCTGCTGCGCGCGGAGGCGCGAGATGTGATAGGCTCTCGAAACTAGGTGCATTTTTTTTTTAACCTGGTAATTACATTTCACTTTCAGGGGGTTATTTTTTTGTTATGCATTCAGATTCTTAGGTGCATTTCCTCTTTATTCACGAGAGTTGGACATTTGATGAGGGGAAAGACACGGACCGATGACAAATGCACGTTGGCATGCAGTTTCCTATTCAGGGTGGTGGAAAGAATAAGGCGGAATGTCTTCAGTTCATGCAAAATATGGTGGTATTTTAATCTCTTTGAGCGTTTGTATTTGGGCTGCAAAAGGGGACATTTCAGTTGCAATCTTAGGCAACTGAGGAATGGAACCTCTCAGAGACATGTCTACATTATGGGACAGATACAGATTCGGGAAGGTTTGAAAGTGGTTTTGCTTCAAGACCTCGGGGTAGAGTTTACTCAGAACTCGGATTCTGAGAGGACCCCTGACTAACACGTCCTCTGTGAGAGTTTTGGACGTTTGGATTGAGGAATGATTTGGTAGTCATTGGGGATGTCCCCCCATCAGCCACTGACTACCTGGGTTGGCTACTCGTCTGAGTTCTGTCAGGGGGCTTCTTCACTGTCATCACTGTTTTCCCAGGAATGCTGCAGTGAAGTGGGGCAAGGGAAACTGGGTCAGAGGACCCCCAACTACCATCCTGGTCCACGTCCCTGGATGGGGTTTGGTCTGGCTCTGAACAGATAGTTCACTCCCCTCTGGCCCATGTGAGATTCCATCCTCTTTTTTCAGAGGAATTTTCTAATTGGCCACAAACGTTTCCTCTGTTCCTCATCACTGCAAGACCTCCACTGGAACAACATTTCAGTAAGTCTTCTGCTACCCTTTATATTGGAATATGGTTCTTAGTGGGAAAGTAATGCTTAATTTAAACAAAAAAAAAAAAAACAGCAGGGCATAATGAGCTGACGAGAGAAGTAGAGATCAAGGCACAAAATATACTGTCAAAACAACCATTCTCTGTAATCAGATGACCTTTGCCCATTTCCTTGTGCACCCGGATTTCTGAAATCCTATACCAAAGTCCACAGAAGACTAAGATAGCATGTGGGCCATTTCCTACACTTTTCAAATGGAGGAAGTGAGCCCCAGAAATCAGAAGAGTTTGCCCATGATCGTATGGCTGGCTGGTGTCATCCCAGCCCAAGCTAAAGCTTGTTGACCAAGTCCTTTACCTTCTGTAATTTAGGAATAGTTACAGGGTCTTCCTGCCTGCATTGTTGTGTTTCTTTGAAGAGCAGCTCAGAGAAGAGCATGCCTTATTGAAAATTCACTGTAATAGATGGTAAGTCTACAAATTATAGGGCAGTGAAAGTTCACCTGGGAGTTCACCTAGTCAAACCCCATCATCTTAAAGCTGAGAAATCAGCGATAGAGATGCAGTGGACTCCCTGGGTCATGAAGTTAAGGAAAAACCGTGAATAGACTCTATGTCCCCTAACTTCTCATATTCAATATTCCTTCCTTACATGTAGCCCATCTTCCCATCACAAGAGGGGAGGGGAAGGAAAAGGGAAACTTATCTTTCTTTGTTTTATGTATCTATATATAAAACACATATATACATGTGTATATACATCTACGTATAATATACATTACATATAATATATTTGTATGTATTTTTATTTTAAATATATAATAATACAGTACTTTAATAATATAAAAATAATAATATAATTTTTAGTATATAGTAATAAAGGATTCCTGAAAACTAAAGCCCCACTTCTAAACGATATATCTGTTGACAGAATAGGACCTGTACTCAAATCCTAGCTAACTATCACAGGAATTCTTATCTTTTTTCCCCAATAGACCACTTATTGGCTATCTGAGAACCAGACCCTGAAACACAGAAAGTCTGCAGCTAGTAAAGGAGTTGACCTGAAAATTAGTGCCATGCGATTGTAAGATACCTATTCCCAGGGCCTCAGGACCATTGAGAAAATAAAGGGACAATCTGAGCAGCTTCTGGGAATGCACACAACATACACCTCTTAGTCGTACACAATTTCCAACGTCAGCATCTTACAGTCACTCAGCAAATAATTATGTAGCATGGACTATACTAGACACTATGGTAGCAACTAGAGGTACAAACTCAAGAATTTGAAACCTAGTGGAAGAGACTGGCATGCAAACTGCTAACTATATCTAATATATGGAAATACCAGAAAGGGGATGTTTACGAAGTACATGGAGCACAGATGCAGAAATGGTAGGAGGAGGGTGAGTTCAGAAATCATGTCCTCTTTAGAATTGCTGCACATTTATTATCTATTTAACATACATATTTCCTTTTCCCTTTTGCACACATATACCTTTTTTTCTATAACCTGTTTTACGAACCAAAGATAAAACTTTTGAGGACTGGGCTGTGCCTTGCGTGGACAATGTCAATAAATGTGGGCAAGAATAAATGTTCCTCTGATCTCACCAGATAGCTGATTTGCTTCCAGCTGGGCTGTTGCTCTGTGCTCTTGGCATCCTCACGCCAAACCCGTGAAATGGCCATCATGAACCACCCCTCCTTGCCCCAGGCCCCGCACCAGAGATACTGCAAGGATCTGCAAGATGATCATTCCCTACATGACTTGAGAGCCAGATAAATGGCAAGTATGTAAGCAAGGAATGGTTCGAAGTACAAGGGTAGATCGTGTCATTCTCACATCTCTGAAACTAAAAGCAGAAAGAAATGAGTCAAACCTAACTTCTTCCTTTATAAGAAGTTGAAATCAAGTAGTATAATCAAATTCTCAGAGCCAGTCACCTTCCCTTCTTGGGTTCAAATACCGTATTGATTCTCACCTTTTTGGATATTGAAGTGGTATTATCTAATGTAGAGCTTCTCAATACTTATCATGAATCAGAATTACTTGGGGGAATTACTGATGCTTGGGACCCATTTTTATTTAATTGGTCTTAAAAATAAATGCCCCGGATGCTTCTAATATGCAACCAGCATTGAGAATTGTGGATCCAATAGAAAGGGCATGCCCCCACGATGTGATCAGGATACTTGCTAAGCTGCTACCCTCTTAGGTAGCATTAATAGAAGCTGTACCTAACCGAAGGTGATAGCTGCAGTGAACTGTAGAGTGACTGGATCATCTTTGGAGTTTGGGGGCGATTCTGGAAATGTAGAGATTAGGAGAATGTTCCAATGACCCAATGAAAAGACCACAAACCAGATTGTTAAGGAGACTTAATTTTAAGCTTATTTGGCAAGTCCCCTCATCTCTCTGACCCTCAGATCCCACTTCTGAAAAAGGAGCTGTAGAATTCTCTCTATTTTTGATTCCAGTAGGACAGTGAGAGCATATTGTGAACAATTGAAGAGGGATATGAAAGCTGTCCTTAAGTTTAAGAAAGGCTTCAGGGAAAATAGGGATTAGTTTGCTTGACTCTGCTCTGGAGGGCATAACAAGCCCCAATCAGCTCAGGTAATGGGGAGGCAGATCTCAGCTCAATATTTGTAATGGAAAACTCTGTGATTGGATGGAAGATGAGAACAGATCATCTCAAATAGTAATGAGCTCCCTGTCATGAGAAGTATTCCAGAAAAGATTGTGTGCCCTTATTTTTTACTTCCCTCCAGCCACAATCTGTGAACTCCTTGAGGTCAATGGTTTTGCGTTATACTCTGTATCTCCACTGAATAAAATTGTACCTGGAGCCCAGTATGTCCACTAAGGGTTGGTGGAATGTCAAAAATATTTAACAATCAATATGACATAGGGCCAATCAGTCAGAATGGATATTAACACATGGCTCTGCTCGTCCAGGTGATATCTCTTTAGTTTTTGGATCCTGGGGAGGTTCAGGAGGGACAGAGTGATACAGTGAGGGGCATGGGGGTGAGTTTGGAGCAGTGGTTATTTAAAAATTCTGATATATTCACACCATCATGCCTACCTATGTATATTGGATGAACATTGGTCCTATATCATGAATGAATGAATGAATCAATCAATCAATAAAGGCTACAATAGAGAGATAGAAAACAGTAGACTTGGATTCTAGTCCTGCTCTGCCATTAACTGGCTTGGTGAAGCTGAGCACATTATTCAGCCCCCTCTACCTCAGTTTCCTCCTCTATAAACTGAGAACTGTAATCACGCCGTAAGGTATCAATCATCATGAGACTTACAGAAAATGTCAGATATAAAGTTATATTGCAAAGTTAAATAATTCTGTTCAAATGCTGGTTTCGATTCTTAAATACAATGTGGACGTTTAAATGACTCCCTACAGATGCAGCCTAATTCTGCCACCTCTGAGGTCCACATCGTATCTTTCTCTTTCAAGGAAGTGAGAAGGTAATTTCCACTCCTGATTATTCTCACCCCAGCCCCACTTTGGAAAGGGCTCTTCTCTCCAGTGGCTTCCCCTGATGCTACTGTGGTTGCTAAGCAACTAGGAGCTAAGCAGGAACAAAATGTAATTGTCCTAGGAAGGGAATTCCAGGTCTGACAATGACTGGATTGTAGTTTTGAAATCTTTGCCTTCCTGGCTGCAAGAAATTCACTAAAGGAAGCTTCCTTGGCACATGGTTTCTCGTGAGGATGCTCCAGGACAGTGGCTTTCACTACTTGAAAGGCAACAAGGTGCTGGGAGGAGTATTCTTCTGGGTTTTCATTCTCTGCCTCCTTGGCAGATTTTTTTGTCACTGTGACTTCAGAGTGCCCCAAATCTGCAGCAAGATTTGGAATGTTACCAATTCCTAACTGAGCCTTAGGAACCCAGCTATAAGGAGTTTATGTTTATATCACTGTGTATGGCACAGGAGCCAGAAGGAGATCCCAAAGGAATACCACAGGGAGATGCAGGCTCTTCATTCCCCCTAAGAATCTACCTACTTGGGCCATAACAGGCAGAGGGATGCACAGAAAGGTGTTGTAGGGATGGCTAAATTAAATTGAGGGAAATTTATTGAAAGGATACAGGGGAACCTCATGGAAGGCGAATATAAGAAGTACAGCCAAGCCTCGCGGGAACTGGGAAGTTGCCAAGCAGCTCCTCTGTCTCTCTCTCTCCCTCTCCAGGGTCACACTGACTCTTGCCTGTGCTTCTCTCTATCTATCTGCTCCATTCTTACCGAGACAAATTTTCTCCACAAGATGCTTGGTTTTGCTCCTTCACAACTTTGGCATCTGACTTTGGTTCCCCCTACCCTCCATGACAACTCTCAGCTGCAATCTTTTCTGTGGTCCCATTTCCTCATAGAAAACTATCTGATTGCCTCCCAGTGCATCAAAGGTGTGCTCCTGGTCCTTATGACTGAGGCCAAGGGGCTGGTACACACATTACCCTCCAGCCTCAAGCATTTCTTCAGGAGGATTATGAGGAATATGGGCTGGACTATGATGGGACATGGGCTGGACTGGCCCTCCAAGTGTGTTTACAATGAAGAGGGAAAACTCTCAGCAAACTTACATGTTTCCAATACCAAGGTCATCTTGTGATGTGGGAAGAACCTGGGCTTTGAAATTAGATGGGCTTGGTTTTGACTCACCCTGAGAAAAACTAGGCAAGCTATCTCTCTGGGCTTCAGCTTCTTCATCTGAAAAATGGGCCTACTGATATAGCATCAACTCTCTAGGGTTTAAGTGAGGATTAAGGGCAGTTAAATGAGATAATGTATGACAAGCACCTTTGTGGCTAAGATCACGCTGGACGTTGTAAGAGTGCAGCAGATACATGGCATATTTTTTGTCAATCAACTTTCATTGAGAATCTACTGTATTTGACCTATACTTGGTACTAGAGATATACCAAAAATCAAGATATGTTCTTTACCTTGAGAACTTTCGGTTGAGTAAAAGAAACTCACGCATCTTTAGAAGTGGGACAGTCATTCCACCCTCTTCATTTATTAGTGGTCAAACCTGAAGAACAGAGAGATTATGGCTTATTCTTAACCTCTTACCCAAGATCAGCTATTAATAGCAGGCGAGTCCTCTGTACACAGCACTTTCCTACCCTCATGCAGCTTGCAATCAATTTTGGCAGACAAGATTACATGTGAACCAATAAATTAAAAATGCAAGAGATAATACAAAGCTATTCTTGCTACTGACATATAAGAAGATGTGGGAAGGATTCCCTCCTAAGAAAGAGATTAGGTGAGATGATCTTTAAGGTGCTAACTATCCATATGTTGCTGTGAAACTAAGAGTTGAAAAGAGAAAGATCCAAGTAAGCTGCAGTCAAAATAGAAGCACTTATGGTTATCTTGAACTGCCCTGAAAAGAAACATAGGACATAGATAGAGAGAAAGCACGATAGTCCAATTTGGGTAACTCAGTTTACCATGGAGTATTTTATAAGCATGTGGAATTATCAGCTCATTATTGCTGGCTGGATTTGGCTCTTGGCTTGACCAATGTCATATGAGCATTAGAGAGACATAATGCTCCTATGAGGAGGATAGCTTTTAGAATGGTAGGAGGACGGCCATGAGCAAACATTAATTTGAGCCCTGCTTCTTGACCAATGAGTTTATTCTGATTTCCGGGATTGGAATCCACAGAGGCACTCTTTACCGCTTGATAGTTAAGCTATTCATGTCAGTGCACCCATCAAATACAGTACTATGAATCCTGACACTAGATAGATCATCGAAAACGCCATTTGGTTCAACCCCAGTTTCAAATGAGTCAACACAAGGGCCGTGAAACTGGACCAGCTGAGGAAGCTGAGACAAATGACTCATAGTTACACAGCCAGTGGTTAGTGGAACTGGGATTTGAAGCCCAGTAGTCTGCCTCCAGAGCCCATCTCGTATTCACGGCTCCATCCAACCACTCTATTGAAGTATTACCTAGCCAGGAAGCAGCAGAGACACCTGGATGCTTCTTATATCACCTCTTTAGAAAGTATTGAATGAGTTTGTTGATTTCAGCCTTCTGAACTAAATGAATCACAGTAACATTGAAACTTCAAATTATAGAGCTCGCTGGTTTGGTAGAGATCATTTGGACCAAACAGTTCATTTTGGAGATGAGGGAAAACAGAACCAGAAAGATAAACTGACTTTCCCAAATTTTCACGCAGGTGACAACAGCACATTGTACTGCACATCCAGAGCCCTTCCCTTTGTACTCAGCTCTCAGGGCTTGGTTATCCCCTCTGCAGACCAACTCATACTGGGAAAAAGAGAACTGAGAACTAGGAGGTTCAGCAAATGAGTGCCCTAATGAACCTTCAAAACAAGGATACCTGGACATGATCCCTTTGAGAAAATAATTTGGCATACACATTTGTGAGTGTCCATTTTTACTCTGAATTGTGGCCCAAAAGAAAGAAAATAGGGTTGAATGCTTCAAAGTTATACCGATATTCTCTCAGTAAATACTCAAATTTTTATTTTGTAATAATTGATAGTAAGAAGATGCAGTAGAGGAAAAAGTAAAAGAAAAAATATTTTGAGAGGTTAAGAATAGCTGTAAGTATGAACTTATATATGAGGTATTTCTGAAAATTCTGAAAAAATTGGCAAAATTCTTTTGCAAAGCAAAATCAGTTCTTGCAATGTCATATATTCGTAGTGACAGATATAGGATCCATCCATCCATCCACCTTGCAAGCTACTGGGTACAGGGCATAATGATAGGCACTATGAAATGTATAAAGAAGGATAAGATACTATCCTAGCCTGGGAGACACTCTCAATCCAGACAGGAGCTCACAATCTTTAGTTTCAGGTCTGCAGAAAAGTGGGTTGAAGACGATTCTGAGTTCGGTCAGAAACGATGACCAAGTACAATCATTTTCATCTTTGCTAATCCATTACCTCAGTTAATTTTACCAAGGTCATCGGCTTTGGGACATCTTACATAGTATTATAAATAAACAAGTTCCCTTATAGACAATAGCACGGGTACCCATAATTGATTATATTGTCTATAATCAATCTGTGTCATCCGTTATTTAAAATGAGGAGAAACTGATGTGCAGAAAGAATGTTCATCGGCCACTGAAAACTTCTTCAATCAATTAAATTGTATGTGTGTGTATATGTGTTTCCATTCTGGTCCTCAATTTCTCAATAGTTAATTCTTTCCTTCTAAACAATGAGATAATGTGTGTAAAATACTGATCACAGTGGCTGATACATAGGATGTCAAGTAAGCAAATGGGAGTGGTTTCCACGTCATCTTATCTGCCTAGATTATCTTTCTGTCTCTCCTATGTGAACTGTCATTTCTTTAGTTCACTCAAAATTCTGCTTGTGGTGATACATCATCCTTTGGAGATCATTACTGTCTGCATCTAATGCTTTAAACACTGGAGCAATCTATATATGATTGCAAAGTTGTGATACATAATGCAGTTCTCTCAAACCAATACACCCAAGTTTAAAAGAACAAAGGAGAAACAAAATGAACAAATTAATAAGATTTAATTTTGTTTAACCTTAGTGGATAAGATAAACCCTGGCTTGTTTATATAATGCTATTCTTTAAATAAGGGTGCCTCCCTATGAAAGTGGTGATTAAGCCTATTCTCTACGTGGAACACAAGACTGATAAAAGGCAATTATATTTCTTATCTAAAGATTCATATATTGATTAGTTGTGCCAGAGTAGGTGTGAAAAGGGTCAGAGCTTAGTGCTATATCTGTTTAGAAGGTGTGGCAGACTTTGTGGGGAAAGCTCCCTGAAAGCAGTGGATCAGTCATATAGGCAGGGTAAGCTCCCAACAGTGATATCAACATTTAGTTGCAACTGCAATAAAGGGTCAAAGATGAAGTTGCGGGTGTACCGATAGGTAGGCAGAGCTTGGTGATAGTGAAGCCAGGGCAGCAAAACTCTGCAAGTAGCATCTGTGAGATCTATTCAGAGCCTGAGAGAAAGAGGAGATTGCCAGAGTAAGACAAGGACCCAGATCTGGCAAAGGGACACGATGCAAGTCAGGTCATTAGAAGTGGTAGTCATAATAGAGGTGAAGGCAAAAGTGGAGTCCTCTGAATGCTCTGTAGAGTGGTGATGTCCAAGAAAGTATCTATGGCTCTGAAACTCAAGCGGAGGGATCCTGGTGGTCAGAATAGAGGCCCTGTGGGGGACTGAGTCCTGTCCAATGATCAGTACAGGAATAGATTACTCTGGCGGGGAACCAAACATTCAGCACCAGGGCATGTTAGGCTCCTCCAACATTACTTGCACAATGACCAGGTTCTAAGCATCACCCTATTGGTTCAAGAGGAGAATGAAAAGACTACTTAAGTTCTTATTTAAATCCAATTGATTTGATGCCTGGAGTGGGGTTGAACTTTTATGTGGAAATCAAAGTGTCTATTGTGGAAAGATGAGGAAGACATCAGCAGAAGAATTGAGGTGGCAGGGTGAGAGATGTTGTTAAAAAGGTCCTTATACATTATAAAGGCAATTTCATTTGTATTAGGATACCGCTTCTATTCAAGGTCCAACTTTTAGTTAGTTGGCTTAAAGAGTAAATAAAGGAAAATCTGTTACCTTAGAAAAAATCAGAATTATTATATCACTTGTATGAATACAAGTGTTCTATCTTGCCCAGTGGATTTTAAGTGAATCAGAACAAGAAACAAGCACTTTGCTTCAGCGATTTCAAAGTATTCATTGGGTACCAACTACTGCTAGAGATTTTCCTTACCCTAGATTCCTGTCTTGCTGCAATTCTTCCCCAACAACTGATGTCTCACCCACAACCTTCTGCATAAACTACTTTTGTATTCATCACCAATTCCTTTCTACAGTGTCTGTATAGGATGCTTGTCTGGCTAGCTCTTACCACCCTAAAGAAGGACTGCCAGAAACATGGGGTCCTGGCCACACACAGTAAGAGTCAAGAGACTATGCCCTTGATGGGAAGGAAAAGCCCAGAGAGGAAGAGCAGGCTGGCTTAGGACATTCAAGAGTTCTGGCCAGAGGAGGCAACAGCTAGTTTAATCACCTTCTACAGTGGTAGATATCAGATTCTTTGCCACCTCCAGCCAGGTCCCTCCCACCCATATCCCTCTCTACTCTGTTATTTATATTCGCAAGCTCTCTCTACCCTCCTACATGTCTCTGCTGGATAAGCAAAACTTAAGGTTAAGATTTAGGATGACTTCCAGTAGGCTTTTAGTTATGTGGTGGGATGAATAGACTTCCACTTCAGGCTCTCATGGAATAGCTTGTATCATACCTGCTCACCCACTGAGATCAAAGAACACCTGTTTGAGGGTACTTGAGAGCAACCAAGGAAGCCAAAACATGAAGTTCTGGGATTCCCAAAATGCATTGAGGAAAGCCTGATATTCTGCACTGTTTCTTTCCTCAAGACATTTGCTGACTCAGAAGCCCCACAGGGAGCAAGAGTCTGAGAAACCAAATGGAAAGTAGTAGCTAAAAGTAAAAAAGCTAAGTACTGTCTGACAATATCATGAATGTGGGAAGACAAAAATGTAGTTTAGGACTTCCAAGGTAGCCAGGACTTGAAGGGCCAAAGTCATAGAGAGAAATAAAATAAAGAAGTAAATTCTTGTACTGCTTTTCCTCTTGAAGAAAGTAATGATTCCTAAGCAGCATGTAGCAAGAGGTTGAGAGTTCAAGAATAAAACACACTAAGAGGTTAAGAAGCTAGACCGAGCTTTCTGAAGCCAAAATTATGGGAAGAAAAATATTATAGTTCAGGCCACACCAAGAAGAAGGGGTTCTTGTAAATATTCCCAGGCTTTTATTTGGAAAGCTTGAAGGCTGTCATCTTAGCAGTAAGGATAAACAGACTAGGTCTTACAAAGATAGAAGACTAGCTCCAAATTAATTCAATATCTGATTAAATTAAGGTGAACTGCCCATAAAAATCAAAAGTACATTCTCTAGAGGAAAGTAGCATTAATCAGAACTTCTGTAAGTTTTATACACAATGTTTAGCATTCAATCAAAAGTTATTAGGCATTCAAGGAGATGGGTAAAAGAAAAAAGAGACAATAGGAACAGTAAAAGTTAATCCAGATTTTGGAGTTATCAGACATGGACTATAAAATAATTGTGTTTAATGTATTTAAGAAAAGAAAAGTTGACTAATTTCACTGGATTCATACTTTTCATTAAAAAAAAAAAAGAGAAATAGAAATTCCAGAAGAAAAAAACTCAAGGACAGAAAGTAAGATCTCTATAAATTGATTTAATGGCAGACTAGATACAATTGAAGAGAGGATTGGTAAACTGGAAGTTAGATCAATAAAAGATATCCAGACTAAAGCATAGACCAATAGAAAATATGGAAAAGATAGGCATGGAGCATGAACTATATAGCATGATTTAACATATTTCAAATGATTAAAACATTTTAAAGGTCAGAGAATGATCTATGACAAAATGGAGTTAACTAGAAGTTAATAACAAAGAGATAACCCAGAAATAACATAAAATCCCATACGTTTGGAAATTAAACAATATAGTTCTAAATAACTCATGAGTCAAAGAAGAAATCACAATGATACATTAGAGCTAAATAATAACTAAAATCCAACATATAGAAACTTTTGGAATGCAGTTAAAGTGGTATATGGAGTGGAATTTATAGCCCAAATTATATGTAATAGAAAAGAGTAGAAACTGAAAGATCATTGATCTCATTATTCATCTACAGAAGTTAGGGAAAAGAACAGCAAAATGAACTTGTACAAGTAGAAGGAAGAAAATAATAAAAATAAGAGTATAATCATAGCCGAAATTAATTTTAAAAAGACAGCAAATATACATATCTAAATTAACAAGCCCAAAGATAGTATTTTGAAAAAGGTTAAGTAGCTTCTTATACATTCACATGTAGGCTCATGACTCATAAGTTTGAAATAATTTTTCCAGGTAAAATATACCCAGGTTTTCCCACTACTGACTTGCATGCATGCATGCATTTCTGAGATAATTTGAGCCACTGTTTAAATGGAAAAAAAAAAGCTTTGTGTTTTGCAAAAAAAATTATTGATGCATTTATTTTTAATTATGTATGTTTGAATTCGTAAATGTGTTACATAAATAATATTCTTAAATGCATACATATACATATTTGTGAATAAGTTGTCAATTCAATTCAACAAATATTTTTGCATTTTCAATGTGTTGGGCACTGGAAGTAGAGTAGCAAAGAAGATAGGTATAGTCCTGGCTTTCCTCAAGTTTATGGGCCAATGGTGATGCTTATGTGGAGAAAGAAAAAAAGAAGAAACAAAAGAAGGGAGGGAGGAAGAGAAGAAGGGTACCTTTGCTCATACTTCAGAGACAAAGGCAAGAGGAGGTAATTATATAAATTAATCAGACTTTTATCATTTATTTTTGACCTCATAACCCTCTCTTTTCTATTACCTGGTTAATTCAGATTAATTATCAGTTTGGACTTGGTATGGACCACATGTCTCAGCTCATTCTTATCTTTATCTGATTTTGTAAACTAAACTTTTCATAATTTTATATATTCTCCCAAAATCTTCATGTGAATAATTTGCATGATTTTTAGAGGAAATGTTCTGAATGAAGTCATGGCTTTTAACACGATATTAAGTGCAGATTGGGCATTGAATAAATATTTGTATTAAATAAATATTTAATATTGTGGTATCACCTTATATGCTACATACATTACAGAAATCTTAAGTTCTTGAAAATTAAAATAAACATTTTTTAACTTAAATAATAATAAATAAATATATACATATTTGAAACACAAGAACTAAAAATGGAAAATGCTTGTCCTACATAATGCAGTAGGAATATTGGAGCCCAACTAGACTTACCCTCCTTTCTATGGCATTGCTTATCCTATGTCTTATCCTCAATCTTTTCTTTCTCTTCTCTGCCTACCTACGAATGGCACCTTTCTTTTGGGCCTTGCTCAAGCCTCAGCTCCTCCCAGAAGCCTTCCACTGAAGCCTTTATCCTCCGAAGAACCGTTGCGCTTTCCATTTTTATCACTTGTTGGCTCTTCTAATTTCCTACCAGTTTCTCTAGGTATCTTTCTTCAGATTCATATCTTGTCTCTAACTGGAAACTCCTTCAGTGAGGAGACATCTACACTAGACACTATGAACATACAAACAAAGCACATACCCTTCCACCCTCCCACCACACACACACATAGAGCTCTGATGGCTTCCAGTCCAGCTGTTGCCTAATTCTTCATAGGACTTGTGGTAGGTACTGCTAGTTGTGCCCCAATATCAATTCACTCATTAGTCCCCAAAATAACAGAATCTCTACATTTATGATGAACACTAGGAATAAAGATTATACTTCCAGCCTCCTTTGTAGTCTGGTGTGACTAGCTGATTCTGGGTGATGTGATGGTATTGAAAGTGGTATATGAAATTTCAGAAAATGTCTTTCCCGGCATTCGTTTTCTCTACTCCAATACCTGGAATTCAGATGGTGCCATCTTGGACTGCGAGTCTACGCACTAGAAAGCAACCAGGTAAAAGGAGCCTGACACTAGAGCGCTATAACAGTGCAGAATCATCTACCCGGATTTTACATGACAAACTACTCTCTTGCAGTTTCTGTTGGTTTAGGGTTTCCTTTACTCATTGTCTAACCTACTCCTAACTAATTAGGGCCCTTCATCAGGATGTTGTGCAGATATTCCTCTACCTCAATAAGCTCATAGTGTAGTAATAACGACTTCTCAGTATTTTAATGACCACATTAGACAGAGGTAAAATTTCATCGTGCTTGAATTCCAGTCATCACATATTTCTTAGTTTTGATTGGTTCTTTAACAAGGAAGAATTTATACATCAAAGGGCCCTTCCTAGCCCAAATTATGTGCCTCATCAAATGAAATGACTATCCATAGATTGATTTAATTATGTTAAGATATGGTCACCAGAGGTTTCCTGTTAAAGTAGTCATTTGTGCCTGAATGAATATCCAAACTTACACTTTAGGTTAATGTCCAAAAGGATCTAAAATTGGCAAATAGGGAGTATCAATTTTAGTTTTACTTCTAGAATAAAGTTTCAGTTCTAGAGTAAAGATAACCAGTAGTTAGCTGGACTTCTCTCTTATGACAAAGTGTCTGTGATGCAAATCATGAGTTACTCTTCAGAGTTACTCTTTTGAAAAGAAGATTTTTTAGGGGATATGAGACTCCCTCTTGAGAACTCCTAGAACTGCCGGGAGTTCCCCATTGCAGCTTCCCATGCTCCACACCCTTTCCCAGACTCTTTCTTCAGTTAATATTTCCCTACTTTCTGTTATGTTCCCTGAGCTCAGAGTACTCTATTTTTCAAGGCAAAACTAATAATTGTATTAATTAATCCATCATAGACTGTTAATGACTGCCTTGTATACATATAAGAGTGTTAAGACCCCCTCTCATTGCATGTCCCCTACATGCAATGAGAGGGTACCAATCCTACCCTACTCTGGTTAATAGGGAAGGTAATTGTGTGGGAGCATTTCTTGGAACAGTCTCTGGAGTCCCAACTCAGAAGCACCTCTCTTATGCCTTGATAGTATTCTCCTTAAGGGGACTCCTTCGGGAAACCAAAATTGGGAAGGGAAGGGAAAGTGTAAAACTAGGGCCAGCTAAAACTTAGGCATCTGGCCTGACCATTAAGTAAACATATTGATTTGCATCAACCTGTAGGAAGAGCAACAATAATTGGAAATCCAGCCATAGCCCTGAATAGGGCAAGAGAGGCCTCTGGAGACTGCAGGCTGACTTGGGTTTGTCACTTAATGAAAAATTCAGAAGGTCTTGGGTGGAGGTTAAGTAGTTATTGAAAAGTGATGGGGGTCTTGGAATTTGTGCTGCATCCTCTCTAACATTTACATTTTATGATTTATACTTTTTAAAGAATTATTTTATTTTAAAGAATTAATAAAGTAAGATGAGGGGAGAAATTCTGAGAGTGAAGCAAGGAATTGAAGGTAATGGTGAATTGCCAATCCAACCATGTGTTATCTTTAGTCTTTGGGAAAATATCATATGTATAATGTATGAATAATGTATAATATGTATAATATGATATGTATATTATGAATACATACGTATAATATGATCTTTAGGGAGAATGACCTAAAAAAAATTTGTGAATTTCCCCATATTTGTTTGCATCTCAGTGATAATTTGGCATAATAGAAGTTCTGGGCTGTTTAGGTCCAAATTTCAATTTTGCCTCTCACCCTTTACTAGTTGTATGACTATGGGCCCATTTCTTAACATTTTTGAGGTTCAATTTTCCTTTCTGTAAATAATATCTGCTTTCATCATTGTTATGAAATTTAAATAATAAGCTATATGCAAACATGTCTAGCACATTGTTCATTTCTAACCCTGTTACAATGTTCAAATCTCAACCAGATGCCATTTGGAGCAGATGGAGGGCTATCCCTTGATTCTATCATGAACCCACCAGCCAAGAACAGGCAGAAGAACTGGTGATGATGTCAGGAGTTTTCACCACAGTTCTGAGGCTGAAACATCCAAGATCTTCTTTCAACCCAGCATTATGGTGAAGGCGGACGTCTCTCTGGGCACATCTAAGCCTCAGCTTGGTGAGGGGTAGAGTAGATGGTCCCAGGTTTCAAGTGTCCTATAATTCTTTGCACAGCAAGCTTTTGCTTTTGTTATTTTGTTCAAGCCGCTGCAGCAGATCTGACCCAATTTAGCTTTTACCATTTCCTCCTTGCAAAAATGAAGCTCAGGGAAGGCCAGGGCTATTGGGCTACTTGCAAAACTTGCCTGATGTTTGCCTGCCTTCTCCCAGCTCCTGAGCACCATAAAGCCCAGCTTTATCCAGGCCCTCTCAGTAGCTAGTTTGGGTTGGATGTCAGGGCTCTTTTATCTCTGTTGTTGCTGTCTGGCCAGCGAGCTGATTCAGTGTTAGTTGCAACAAGTAGTTGCCTACTCTGTGTCATATTCAGCTTCCTCCCAAAGAGTTCCCTTCTGGTCTCTGCATGACCTATATTCCCACTTGAGTCAAGCCTCAATGCCGCTAGAATTCATCTCACAGCTGAAATATATAGATCATCCAGGAGAGACTAAAGGGTGGGGCCATTTACAAGCACCATCCATTAATCAGCACACTGGCACAAATGGGTTATCAGATTAGCTGCCTGTATCCTTGGAAATCTGGAGGTCAAGCATGGAGCGGAAAGAGCAGGATACAAGGCTGGCATAATTAGATGAGGGAGAGAGGGAAGGAAGACACCTGGGTTTTGGAGCTCAGTCCTAGGTGACTCTCTGTAGTGGGACATGTGGAGGAGCCAATATCAACATAAGGCAACTGGTTTCTGGAGAAAAGGACCCTAAAGATACCATATTAGTGGTTAATCATGAGTAGTAGGAAGATGGACAAATACTCATTTCTTCTTTGCACTTTTCAAATTCTCTAAAGTATATAATGTGACAAATGTCATAAGGAAGGTGTTAACTATACTTTATAGGAATTTTAAAGGTTGAATTTCTGTGATTCCATGCCTGGCCTTTTGTGGTTGAGAGGAGGAACAGAGTGACTGTCATAGGTATGGTTACAGCCTATGTAGGCTTTACTTCCTTCTTCATGGTTTCCTTATATTAGAGTCACCTTTATTTGTTTGCGTCTGTGACATGTGTATGTCTCTCATTCCACTTTCACCCCCCGAGCCCACTTTTCACCCCTTAAGATGCCCCCACTTTAGCATGACACCTTCATTCCACCTTCTCTAGCAGCATCTATAATACAATCACAATTATATAAGTAAAAGACTGTTTTTAGAATATTTCTTTTTCCTGGGAGAATATCCTTCTATCCGTAGATTGAAGTTGAGCCTTGGCCAATTTTAGTGAATCAATGCAGGCAGGACTCTTGGCTAGAAATCTACAGTTGACGGATTCAATTTCTGACTAACTTTTTGCTCTATGTAGACACATGTTGTCTGAACCACCTTGATCAGATAATTCTGGTAATAAATACATTTGATCAGACACGACTAGTGTTGCTATCTACATGGATCCAGCTCCTTTGTTCTTTCTGCAGCAATTGCCTGAGGCTGTGAGTTTCTGACTGGCAGTGATTTGGTCAACCATGTTATTGCAGCCAGCTGCAGGTTGAATCCAGGCAGCACAAGCCAAAATGATCAATTAAGTCAGGATGCCCAAGACATGAACTGGAGTTCTAGCTTGGATACCAAATATCTAGACCTCTCCCATCCACAGTTATCTCCTTGACAAAATGAGGATAAAATTTCCTGCCTACTTAATTACCCAACTTACTGTCAGGATCCAATTAGGTTGTAAATGTTGCAGTTGTCTTAAATTTAAAGTGCTATATGCGTGGATGGTACGTTAATCAACAGACTGGCCATCACACAGTCTACTCAGATCAATTAAGATCAGCCATATCAACCAAGCCTCAGAAGGAAAAGCTGGTTACCATGTAAAAACTGCCTACTTAAGGGCCGTCTCTGGTGTCCAATTTGCCACTTTTCCCCATTTTTACTCCTGTTTGGCCCTGGAAACATTGCAAGTGATTTCCATCTGATTTAGGAAAGTAATGGAGCAAAGAGCCTATCTGTAAACATAAAGAATACAATGGGAAACATTATGTGTGTATATAAAGAAAGAGAAATAAAACCAGGAGAAAAAACTTTACAGCTTGTCTCAAAAGAATTATAAAATTAGTGGATGAAGGGTATGTTGTTACATTTTTATATTTGCATTTTGCCAATGGAAGGCCTCATAATATTTTTATTGTACTTGTAGATTTGGCTCTTCTGTCTGTCACATGGATTGAAAGCTGAGCCTCTGGAATTGGGGGCTGCTGGGAAGTGAGCCAATTCCAGGGATGGGAGAAAGTCTGAAGTGGTGATGGGCCAGCCTTCTTTAGCATCTTTGCCTGGTGCAGAGCTGAGCAGGTGCACGGCATCAGGTCTGACTGAGCCGCTCGTGCCCAGGCTTCAGACTCTCTTAAAGATGCTCTTCTTAGGAACACATCCTTCCCTCTCCATCCTCCTCATTTATACTCCTTAAAAAAACAAACCAGGGGGCTGGTCCGGTGGCGTAATGGTTAAGTTCGTGTGCTCCACTCCACTTTGGTGGCCTGGGCTTCACAGGTTCGGATTCCCAGCGTGGACCTACAGACCACTCCTGAAGCCATGCTGTGGCAGCATCCCATATGTAAAACAGAGGAAGATTGGCATGGATGTTAGCTCAGGGACAATCTTCCTAAAGCAAAAAGAGGAAGATTGGCAACAGATGTTAGCTTAGGGCCAATCTTCCTTACCAAAAAGAAAAAAAAAAAGGAAATCAAAACAAGAAAAATGTTAATTAAGATAGAACCTTATGAATCCAAACTTGGTGCCTATTCTTTATTTCTCTCATATTGTTACTTTCATGCTTTTGAATGATTGCTGTCTCAGTGTTTGATCCATATCTGAAGGAATTTTGCTTCTGCATAGCAAAGTTGGTTAATTTATTTGTAAAGTTTGCTATGGACTGACTTGTGTACTCCCAATATTCATATGTTGAAGTCTTAGCTTCCAATGTGACTCTATTTGGAGATAGGGCTTTTAGAAAGTGATTAAGGTTAAATGACATCATAAGGGTAGGACATAGCAGGGAGACAGTAAGAAGGTAGCCAGCTGCAAGCCACGAAGAGAGCTCTCACTAGGAACTGAATTGGCTGGCACTTTGATCTTAGACTTCCCAGCCTCCAGAACTGGGAGAAAATAAATTTCTGTTGTTTAAGCCACTCAGTCTATGGTATTTTGTTACGGCAGCCTGAGCTGACTAAGATACAGTTAAATTGCTTAGGCTTACTTGTTCTTAATCTTAATTGAAGATTAATACTTAATTGAAGGATCAATTTGGCTCTTCAGTTATGAAGGTATTTTGTTTCCCAAATAAGCTAACTGCTTACATTACTCAGAAAACAAAAAGGTGAATGATAGTTGATCTTGTAGCTTGGTATCCAAAAGAGGCACAGAACTTGACATAGTTGGCCCAGTGACAAGTGTTAAGTTAGGCCTAGCACCAAAGCCTGCTAAGTCATAGTCTAGTGTGCTTTAGGCCATGGCACAAACTTAGACACCATCAAATCCAGAGCCTTGTCCAAAGTGCCAAAATAATCCATCTAACCATGACTCAAAATCCAGAAACCATAAAGGGTTGATAAATATAACTATATTAAAAAAATTCTGTATAGCAAAAACAAAACAAAACAAACCCTATCATAAGTAAAGTCAATAGGCAAATGACAGACTAGAAAAAGTATTGGGCAACTTGTATCATAGACCAAGAACCTGATAGGAAAATGGGCAAAGAAAATGATCAGACAGTTCACAAAGGTGTAAACATATTTTAAATATATGAAAATATTCTTTCTACATCCCTCATAATAAGAGAAATGCAAATTTAAATTTTACTGAGATGTTATTTTTCACCTATCAATTGGCAAAAATCCAAAAATTTGATACTGTATTCTACTGCAAGGCTGTGGGGCAATAGACACTCTCATTCACAGCGGAAGGGCAAATTAGCCCAAGCCTTTTGGAGAGCAAGTGAAAAATATCCACTATTATAAGTATATATCCTTTTTGACTTAGATTTTCATTTATGAGAATTGGTACGATAGCTTGAACAAGTGCAAAATGAAGTTTATCTAAAGTTATTCATTTCAGCATTGTTTGTAAGAGTAAACAAATGGAAATAATGCAAAGATCCATCAGTGAGAGTCTGCTCAAATAAATTGTGGTATAATCACACAATAAAATACACTGAAACTAGGAAAAGAAGATCAAACACTCTCCCTATGTAGTGATATGGAAATATCTTCAAGGTATATTGTTAGCTGAAAAAAGCAAATGATGAATATTATGCTAACTTTCAAAAATGAAATCCTTACGTAGAACTAAATAAATACTGGAGGATATACAAGCACGTCAGTTGCCTATGGGGATGAGTGGGAATGGGAGCAAAGCAGGATCAGGAAGGGAGTGAGACTTTTGACTCTGTACATTTTCTTAAAATAATTTTTGTTTTTTGAACCATGTGAATATATTACCTATTCATAATTAAATAAAAAATAAATAAAACAACAAAAAGAGAGAGAAATTGAGAGAGGGAGACAGGAAGAAAAATCCATGAGGGGAATCCAGAATTCTCCTCAGTAACCTGTGCCACTTTTTTCTGTTTTCTGAAGTGAAGAAGTTCTTCATTACGGTATTTTCAGTAGGTTCAGAGTAATAACTTTATTTGGAAGTTTAAAAAATACATATAGAACATTTAGTCACCATATATTCCAAAAGTTTAATTTTTAAAAGAAGTTCGGCCAAGAAACTGGAAAATACAATCCCAAGATAATCTTGCCACAGTTTAAAATGTTTTCAATTACTGACTCTCTGTGGCATGGTATAACGGAAATAACACAGGCCTTAGAGACAAGCCACGTTTGGATTCAAGTCTCATTTCTGCCAATAACAAGCCTTGTGTTCTTGGATGAATACCTTCACTTCTAAGACTTCATTTACTGCTCTTAAAGATGGTCATAGTAACAATACTTATGGTAGTAGCAGTGAGTATTCACTGGGATCATTCAGGTTAAAGATCTAGCCTTGGTAGGCTTGTCATAGGTGGCCGCTATTATTAGATGATTTTATATTGATTGTCATTGTAAAATTCTACAAAGCCAGTAGGTATTTGCAACAGAAAGACAGTCTCCAGAGGTCAGTAACATCTCACCTACCTGGAATTTATTATCTCTAATCTCACTCACCTTCAGAACACAGAACACAGAACACAGAAAGAAAGAAGCAGACAGCGGCTTTCGGTAGCAAAATAGATTACACAAATATCTATACGAAAGGCTGAGCATTTGACTCTTAGACAAGCCCCTTGAAAGCCCCCCGTAGAGCCCATTTGGCTTGGATTTCATGGGAGTGGTAAGAATAGAATTAGAGAATAGTCAGATATGCTGCCTAGTGAAAGCGACAGATCATGGTCTGAGAGAAGCGCTATGTAAAGCAAACACAAGAACTTAAGAGCAGAGCAGTCGAGAGCTTTGGATCTAGGAATACATATCTACATATCCCAATAAATTGTGAGGACCTTGCTGTTTCAGGCCAGGTCTGCAGCAAGTATGTATACATTAGGTTTGAAAAGGTAGGGAAGAATAAAGACTTTCATTAAAAATGATTAAAATAAAAATAAATGTTGATGCTTAAATACTTACTTATGTAGATAACTCTCTTGAATTATTCATTCCCTGCATTTTTTCATGAATAGCTAAAATTTCACTGCATTCAGTACCTAAAGGCTCATTAGAAATAGAAACTCTAATGGAAAAGCCTTGGCTGAGATGAATAAAAACATTTAAATACAACTCGAAACAAGAAAGCTGCACGATAAATGGGACATTGTTCTTATGTGCTCATGGAAACCCCAGTATACAAACAGAACCAAGTCACCTGCCTGCCTTGATTTACGGCTTATGCACGCATAGAGCACAGTCTGTAATATTTTCCACCAGGCTCTCTACTCGCGTTATTCCTACTTGTTTAGATTTTGGGAAATCTAAGAGCTGAACAATGACTTTTGCAAGTTGCAAATTGCTTTAAGGGCAAACACTTCAGTTGTTGTGTGTGTAGCTTGGTAAATGATACCGTTTTTTTGGAGCCACGGAACACGGATCTTAATTCCTGTTGAGCTTTTGTTTATAGAGACACAGACATGATGAGGGGGCTTGCCCCCCAAACCTTGTTGCCCTCCACTTGGGATAACTACAACTCTCCTCAGCAGCAGAACCGCAAGAAATTCTGCCACATTTTCCAAACAAGCAGCAATCAAACTGTCAGTGCACCCTCTGCATCACATATTTTGTGGATGACATATGTGGCTATGTTCTTTTGGGTCAACATTCCTCCTTTATTATGTGGAGTCCCCAGTCACTCTGCAAACAGTCATGCCACTGCTGTGGCTGCTAACCAGAGAAATTGTAGGACCAGATCCAGGAAGTGTGTTTATGATGGAAAGTGACAAGTCGCTTTTATTATTGTTATCATCAGCTTACAAAGAAAATCATAATGAAGTATCAACTCTTGCTTGTTAATTAAATTCCACTTCAAGAATAGAGTACTTATCCATATTCTCTGGGTTCCTTGAATTGATGGTGGGGGTTGTATGTGTGTGGGGAAGGGAGTTGGTGGGGAGCGGGCAGGGGATTTATACCAGAATCATCTGGGGACTTATTCCAAGTGTTCTTGCCTTTCTCCTCATCCCCAACTTATTTGAATAAGCTCTTGTAAGGAAGTGGATTTGGGGGGGGAAGCTTCCCAGATGATTCTGATATATAATAATAAATGTATAATATAATAATAATACATACCATATGATAGCAAACATTTATTGAATGCATTCTATGTGCTGGACACTCTCCTAAACTCTACTCTTTCCTATGGTTGAGACCTTTTCTCTGTGATTGATACGATGAGCTGATATCACAGTTGGGAAATTAACCACATGATGTCATCCACATTTTTTTCCTTATGCCCTTGTGATAATGTTTTATACTTTTAGAAGAAAAAATGGTGCACTGACAGAACACTTTCCTGTGGGCTGTATGTGGCTTCAGACAAAAAACATTATTCCAAGCCTTAGTTTATTTATTTGTGGTACTTGGGGCTAATAAGAGCTTCTTTGTCTACAGTGATAGATAATAATAGTTATTATTATTATAGTGAGATGGCTAACTAGGCTTAGAGTGTGGTTAAGAAAGCAGGAAACTTAGGGTTTCAACCATAAGTCAAATTTTACAAACCAAGAGAATTTGGCTGTACCAAATCTGGGCTAAATATCATGAAGTACAAAGAAGTGTACAGTCTTTTTTTCCTCCTATAGGTTTTCAGAGATAAACTACATGAAATAATCAGTGAACACAACACTTTTGTGTTACCAATACAGTGTTAAAATTCTGGGTCAAAATTTAGAGAATAGACTATGCTAGGACACTACGAGAAAAATGTGTTAAGAAAGGCAGTGGGTAACATGGACTAGATTCTCGAAGCAGATATGATTGAGTTAGGTCTGGAGGGCAGCAAGTGGAGAGGAAGGGGATACAATTTCAGGAACAGCATTGGTGGAGGTGAAATTATGTCATATTATGCCACAACTCCCAGAGCTAACCCTTTATATAAAAATAGAGAAATTCATAGCTACATTATGCAGTGAGTATCTTCAGGCAGGCTTACAGTGTAAATCAAGTGCGTGCTTCTGTATAATTTGTGTCTCCAGAGAAAGAATTACCTGAAGGAAAGAGTCAGAGTTCCTGTGCCTTTATAACATCCAGCATCATTCCAAGTACATGGGGAAGAACTCAGTTCACATTTACAGTAGATTGGGAACATAAGGAGATTTGATAGGCTTGGCAGGTAGGATGAGGTGATAGACTTGGAACTCGGGGCTTTGCTGGTGTTGCCAGAGGCAGAAATATGAGTAAAAGGGGTTGGAGGGAGAGGGCTATGTGGAAGGGGAGTGGGGACCACAACAGAAAACCAGCTCTGCTAAGCTCTTTTCCCAAGGCATGGCCGCGCTGCAGTTGCGTAGCCCTGAACCACCCACCTTGAAAGCTGGGGAATCTGCATCTCCCCAGCCACCCTTCCTCCAACCCAAAATGCCTCTTGTTAAAAGTAGACAAAAGTTAAGAGTGGGTGGTGTGATTAATACTAACCTGTCTGGAGTGCACTTCCATCACCCCACAGTCTTCCCATTTTTCTTAGATGCTGAGAAAATGCTTTTCACAGCTATGATGACACAGCCAGAAATATCACCTTTTGAAGACATCATAACTGTGAGATATGACACTCTTTCGGCCGTTAGAAGGTTATTTGCTGTAGCCATTAAATACAGCCCTGTCACTCCCACTCACCTGAGCCATATTTCCTCCCTCAATAGATTATCCATAAATATAGGCTCAGGTACAAATAGAAATAATGAACATTCACAGCTAAAGAAGACATGAACAGCCAAATCCTGCCAAAGGGCCAGCTTTCCCTCTAAGAAGGGAGCAATGTTTCCCTGGAGTAGGCTCAGGAGAGCCCAGAGGCTGGGTCTCCTGGAGGGGTCTCACAAGTTCAGGTCAATGTGATTTCTCCAATATCCCAGTAATGCAGAGCTCATGCCTCCTAAATTCCAAGAATGTGCCAGACTGTCCACTTGGTGGCCCAACATGCTTTGTTGCTATTTGGTAATTAGAATGAGTGTTAGTAGTAGCTTGTCTAGTATTTAACTCTAGTTAATATTAATATTAGTAACAAGACATTACATTTGTGTAGATTCTATAATTTCCAAAGCACTTCACAGGCAGGTAGTATGCTCATTTAATTACATATGTATTATATATATATATAATACATATAAATATATAATCTAGCATATGTGTATATATTTGTTGCTGTTGATGTTTTTCTAATCCGGATGCTTTGTTAAATATCTTACGTGTGCTTAGCAATTTCCTGGGAACCTGGTGAAAGACAGAAAAATGTAGAAAATACGTAGCAATTTATCATCAAACTAGGGCCCAAACCTTTACCCTATGCAAGAGTGAGAGAACAATGCTGTATAATTAAATGTGGGATTGCATAGCACAGGTGACTAATTCTGAGGTATTGGAGAGAAGGGTGATCAACAGTCCCTGGGGGTTGATGAGACTTTAGCTCCGTCCTCAGAATGGGAGTTCCACAAAAGGTATTTATCTGGATTCTAAGAATGGGATCCCTGTAGAGAATTCAGCAAGTCATCCCAAGGAGTGAGGAGAAAAATGAGAAGGCAGGAATATTCCCATCATCTGTGGGAATATGTCCTGGAAGATAATATAACACCTGAAGTACTCTTGAGACTTCTCACATTAAAGGAAATAATCTTGGGAAAATTAGGCCGTAGAAGTCATTTGTAGATTTGTGTAATATCGTGATTTCCAAGGATGATCTGAAAATCCAGAAACTTTCCTTGTTCATAACGGCTTGTGTACCACATCCTTAAATATATTCTTGCCCAAGTAAGCTAAAACTCATGGGAAAAACCATGAGAGACATGAGATTTAGTGTCATTTCATGGCTCAGGATAGACCTGTTCGCCACAGAGAAAAAATAGCCTATCTATGAGTTGCGTTTTTGTCTACAAAACACCGAGTTCACAAAGTTGAAGTTGTATTTGATTAGCCAAGAGGATACACCTCATGCAGAGACTCCAAGTCAATAAAAGGACATTGTATTTCACAAACATGTGTTAATTTCACAAGTTCATACCTTCCATTGGTCAAATGTTTTCGTGTGGTAATAGCTCTGTTTGTAGAATAAAGTATTATTAAATTATTTTTGATGCTAGAAGTACACAACACATGTTCATGTAGGCTAAATATTTCATGCACTTCATCAGCTTTGGGATCTTTAGTGTATTATCTATCTTGAAGCTATAATATACACATAAAATTCACATAAATATTTCTATAAATGTTCTAATACATATTTACATATATAAATTTTATTTATATACATAAAGTTTTAAATATCTTTATCTGGATTCTAAAAAATGGAATCCCTATTGAGAATTTGGCAGATCCTTAAGCAATTTATCCAAGACCACTGAAATAGTGAGGATCTGAGCTCAGATTCTCTATTAAGGATTCTTTCCAGTTTGTAGAGTCTGGTTAGGGGGCATCTTGAGTGTGATGCTCTATATTCAGTTAGAAACTGAGCGCGTCTTGCCGTCTCTTGCCTCTTTTCCTCTGAGGCAGCCTCTTCTAGCTCTTCAGAGCTAGGTTCACTTCTGCTTTCCCACTTGCTAGGCTCAGTCCCATTAAAGTTCTCAAAGCAAAGATGGTAGCAGGAAGAAGTATATTAATGACTTAAGCTGGGGACATTTTCAATGAAGTCCCCTTAGGATTCAATGTAAGAGCCTTTGTTGCCAAATAAACCCAGGCGTTAGTGTCCCACTCCTCAGTCCCAGAATTGTTGTTACCAGTTTCCCGTTCTCCCATATTGGCCCAACTCCATAGTCATGGTTATTTCTTTGAGCACTTACTGTCATCCTGTCTAGGATTCTGTTTTTTGTCTAGAAATAGTCCTCTCCCATGAATGCAGCCCAGCCTTGTAGCCTTGCCTTGACCTTCCCAATCTTGTTCCCTAAATTCTGGGAGACAATCTTCCCCCAATATAAATGCTAAGATCTGACAGTATCTGGATCCTCTACTCTGGAGCCCCTCTTGCTGATCAGAACTCCAGTGCAGATCATTCTTGGATTTATTACACAAACCATTGTATCTAAGGACACAAGCTTTTCATTTAAGCTGCTCATCAGAAATATATTTCCTATATAACCAAGGACAGAGTCTCTGAATTTGTGAAATAAATGGCTGAACTCAGGGGTGAGATTTGTGACCAAAGACCAGAAAGCCTGTTATTGGTCTTAATGGGCATAAAACACAAGTGATATAATCTGAGTCAAAAATGATCATATGTAATACTGACATAAGTTTCTGATGCAAGGTCACAGGTTGTTGGAGACAGTGCACATTGGTATAATACTTTGGGGAGCCATTTTATAATATGTATTCTTTTTTTTTTTTTTTGGTGAGCAAGATTGGCCCTGAGCTAACATCTGTGCCATCTTCCTCTAGTTTGTTTGTGGGTCTCCACTACAGCATGGCTTGATGAGTGGTGCGTAGGTCTGCACCCGGGATCCGAACCTGGGAACCCTGGGCCACAGAAGCTGAGTGCGTGAACTTAACCACTACACAACCAGGCCAGTCCCTACAAGATGTATTCTTAAAGTGCTCATGGATTTCGGCCCTATACCATCACATCTGGAAACATACGCTAAGGAGATCATTTCAAATACAGAAAAACTTTATGCGCAAAGGTGCTGATGCAGCATTAGATAGCTAGAAAAAAAAGGTAACAAAACAAAATACCCATTATGATAATAATTAAGTTAGTTAAATTAAAATAACTATTATTTCCATTAGAAGAATAGCATTAATCTTAGAGTTTTATGCTAACTTTGAAAAAATATTAGCATTATAATATTATAATGTTATATGAAAAAATTAAAATCATAAATACGGCGTAATCACAAAGGTGCAAAACAATCCCCTTCCCCCATCAACTATGCCAGGAAATAAGACTAGTGGAAATGCTCCAAAATATTCAAAGTGGTAGAATTATAGCTGTCTTCTAGTTTTCTAGGTTTTTGGTGTCTTCCTTAGAAATATGTATCACTTTTAGAGGGAGGAAAAATAACCAAACTAAAATAAATCAAACATGACACCTTGTCAATTATGAACACAAATAAAAGATACACAGTAGAGAATGAGAAAAGTAGCCTAAAAGAGCTTTAAACTGTGTCCTTCCCTGCACAGATCTCTCACCCTAGAGAGATCAGAGGAGTGAAGGCCTTTCTAGCTGCCTGTGCAACATCTGCTTTAGAGATCAAACTCAAGAGCAGAAATAGATCCAAGACATAAAGTAATTTACTCCACAGTAAAAGTAGAATTCCAAATTAGATGGAATCAGAGGGATCAGTTAATGTGTGTAAATATATTTAGAACAATATCTGGGACATATTAAATGCTAAAATAAAAAAGTAAGCTAATATTATTGTTGTCATTATTTAGTGCACAGCATTGATATAGGTGGTCATAATTTGGTATGTGGCATTAATATAGGTGGCTATCAATTTAGGAAAATAATGATAAAACTTTAAACATTAGATCTTATATGAAAATAAATACCAGGTAAGTTAGAAATTCAAATGTTAAAAAATGAATCCATAAGCAAACTAGAAGAAAATTCAAGATAGAGAACTCCTTGCTCAGCATAACACCAAAGAAGAGCCCATTAGGGATTAGAAGGACAGTCACTTTAAACATAAGCAGTTAAAGTTTTCTGTAGGAATGGAAGTTAAAAGAAGTGACAACCTGATGTAGATATTTACAAAATAGCTATTTTATTTAGTTTCATAATTTTTAGATATGCTCATTTTCATTTTCAAAACTTATGGGATGCAACAAAAACAATTCTAAGAGAGAAGTTTATAGCGATAAATGCTTACATTTTTAAAAAAAGAAAGCTCTTAGGTAAACAATCTGAGGAATTAGAAAAACAAGAACAAACTAAGCACAAGTTAGCAGAAAGATAGAAATAAAGTTTAGAGTAGAAATAAGTGAAATAGAGACAAGAAAGATAACAGAAAAAAATCAATGAAACTAAGAGTTGGTTTTTTGAAAGGATAAATAAAATAGACAAACCTTCTGTTAGACTAACCAAGAAGAAAGAGAGAGGCATCAAATAAGCAAAATTATAAATGAAAGAGGATACATTACAACTGATATCACAGAAATACAAAGGATCATAAGAGCCAACTGTGAATAATTATATGCCAACAATTTGGATGATCTAGAAGAAATGGATAAATTCCTAGAAACATAGAATCTAATAAGACTGAATCACGAAAAATAGAACATCTTAACAGGCCAATAATGACTAAGGAGATTGAAGCAGTAATCAAAAACCTCCCAACAAAGAAAAGCCCAGGACCAGATAATCTACCTGGTGAATTCTACCAAACCTTTAAAGAAGAATTAATACCAATCCTTCTCAAACTCTTTCAAAAAATAGAAGAGGAAGGAGCACTCCTAAACTCATTTTACGAGGCCAGCATTACCATGATACCAAAGCCAGAAATGACACTACAAGAAAAGAAAACTACAGACCAATATCCCTGATGAATATAGATGTAAAGCTTCTCAAGAAAATGCTAGCAAGCTGAATTCAATAGCACATTACAAGGATCATACACTGTGATCAAATGGGATTCATCCCTGGGTTGCAAAGCTTCCACATATGCAAATCAATAAACATGATACACCACATTAATAGAATGAAGGATACAAACAACGTAATAACATAACATAATAACATAATAAAGGCCGTGTATGACAAGCCGACAGCTGACATCATACTCAACAATGAAAATATGAAAGCTTTTCCTCTAAAATCAGGAACTAGACAAGGGTACCCACTCAGCACTCCTATACACTGTAGTACTATAAGTTCTAGCTGGAACAATCAGACAAGAAAAACAAATAAAAGGTATCCAAATTGGAAAGGAAGAAGTAAAATTATCTCTGTTTGCAGATGACATGATCTTCTATACAGAAAACCCTAAACATGCCACAAAAAAAATTTTAAAACTAATAAATAAATTCAGTAAAGTTGCAGGATACAAAATCGACATAGGAAAAATAAGTTGCATTTCTACACACTAACAACAAAATATCTGAAAGAGAAAGATAGAAAAAAATCCCATTTACAATATCATCAAAAAAAATAAAACACTTGGGAACAAATTTAACCAAGTTGGTGAAAAGTCTGTACACTGAAAACCATGACATTGATGAAAGAAATTGAAGACACAAATAGAAAGATATCCTGTGTTCATGGATCAGAAGAATTAATATTGTTAAAAATGTCCATATTGTCCAAAGCTGTCTATGGATTCAGTGCAATTCGTATTAAAATTCCAATGGCATTTTTCTCGCACTTAGAAAAAAACTATCCTAAAATGTTTATGGAGCCACAAGAGACCCTGAATAACCAAAGCAATCTTGAGAAAGAAGAGCAAAGCTGGAGGCATCCCACTTCCTGATTTCAAATGGTACCACAAAGCTATAGTAATCAAAAACAGTATGGCACTGGCATAAAAACAGATTCATAGACTAGTGGAATAGAATAGAGAGCCTAGAAATAAACCCATGCATATATGATCAACTAATATTTGATAAGGAACCCAAAAAACTCATTGAGGAAAAAATAGTTTTTTCAATAAATAGTGTTGGGAAAACTAGATATACACATGAGAACGAATGAAATCAGACCCCTATTTACACCACTCACAAAAATTAACTCAAGATGAATTAAAGTCTTAAACATAAGACGTGAAATTGTAAAACTCCTAGATGAAGACATATTGGAAAAGCTTCATGACGTTGGTATTGGTAAAGATTTCATGGATATGACACCAAAAACACAAGGAACAAAAGCAAAAATAAACGAATGGGACTATGTCAAACTAAAAAATTTCTGCACAGCAAAAGAAAAAAAATCAACAAAATAAAAAGGCAACCTAAGGACTGGGAGAAAATATTTGCAAATCATATTATCAGACAAGTGGTTAATATCAAAAATGTATAAGGAGCTTACACGACTCGATAGAAATAACCAAATAATCCAATTTAAATATGGGCCAAATATCTGAATTAACACTTTTCCAAAGAAAAGATAAAAATGGCTAACAGTTACATGACAACATCATCAACATCACTAATAATCAGGGAAATGCAAATGAAAAGCACAATTAGCTATCACCTTACACCTGTTAAAATGGCTATTATCAAAAAGACAAGAGGTAACAGAGGCTGACAAAGATATGGAAAAAAGGGAACATTACTGCACTATTGGTGGGAATGTAAATTGGTACAACCACTACAGAAAACTGTATAGAGGTTTCTCAAAAAATTAAAAATAGAGCTACTGGCTACTATATTATCCAGCAATCCCGCTTCTGGTTATATATCCAAAGACAATGAAATCACTATCTTGAAGAAATATCTGTACCCATGTTCATTGCAACATTAGCCAAGTTCATTCACAATAGCCAAGACATGGAAACAACCTAAATGTCCATTGACTTATGAATGGATTAAAAAAATGTGGTATATATACACAATGGAATATTATTCAGCCATAAAAAAGAAGGAAATCCTGCCCTTTGTGACAACATGGATGCATTGAGGGCATTATACAAAGTGACATAAATCAGACAAAGACAAATACTGTATTATCTCACTTATATGTTGAATATAAAAAAAAAAGCCAAATTAATAGAAACAGAGAGGAGAATGGTGGTTGCCAGGAGCTGGATGTTGGTGGCAAATGGGGAGAAGTTAGTCAAAGCATACAAACTTCCAGTTATAAGATGATAAGTTCTTGGGATCTAAAATATATATATGTAACTTATATATATAATATTTAATAATACAATATATTTATAATATATTTTACACTGTATTATATGTATGATATTTATTATATTATATACAATATATATTGTAATATATACAATATATTGTATATTATATTACAATATAAATGTACACTTACAACATAAATGTTGAGAGCAGATCTTAGACGTTCTCAACACATAAAAATTGTACGCATTTGAGGAGATGGATGTTAACTAACCTTATTGTGGGAATCACTTGGCAGTGTATAGGTGTATCAAATCATCATATTGTATATCTGAGACCTACACAAAGTTGCATGTCAATTATCTCAGTAAAGCTGGGAAAACAATGGAGCAAAGGATAAAACAGTAAAAGAAAGTGTGTGTATGTGTGTGGGTACACACATATATATATGTATATATATACATATATAATTTATATATTTTGTATTCATTAGTATACAAATGTGAATTAAAACAACAGGAAATACTAGGTATTTTTTTTCTCAGATAGATTGGCAAAGATAAAAACAAAGGTCTTTGATATTTTCAAGATCAAGTTTTGTGTATTGTTCTTGTGCAATTTAATAGAACACTCTTCTGGAAAATTTTTGTTGTTGTTCAAAATTATGGAAGCCACTTTGGTCTGTCTTATGCCTATGAGAAATGCATTATTTCTTTTATATAAGGATACAGAGAACCAGAAATATGGATTCCAATGAGAATACAGTGCAGAGTTTCTGGTGGGTAATATTTTTCTATTTTATTAGAAAAAAGATATTCTTTAAAAAATAATTTATATATTAGAATGTTCATAAATCATCATGGAATCTTTCAACTAATCAAATGCTAATAAATCAACTGGTTCTGAAAATTAAGCATTAAATTAAATTAAAATCAAATAATTAAATTTAGTAGAAACATTGACGGATGGTGATGTGCTCCAGAATCTCTCTGTCTCTGTCTGTCTCTGTCTCTCTGTGTCTCTCTCTCCAAAAAAGCATTAGAGTATTGCTCATGATTAAAGGGAAACAAACTCTCATGGGATGTAAATTATAAAAAGCCTGTGGCAGAATTAGGCAATATGTAAAGCACTTAAAATTGTAAACATGCTTTGACAGAGAAGTCTCATTTTTAGGAATTTATCCTAAAGAAATAGTCAGACAAATGTTCAAAGATGTTTGTAGTGGTATTGAGAGATTGGAAATAAACTAAATATTCAACAGTGGGGATTAGTTTAAAATTTATGCTATGTGGAGTAGAATATGCTATGGAGAGTGAATCATTAGGTATTTGAATTTATAAGTATATTCACTGAATTTACTGAAAAATAAGATGTTCATAATACATTAAGTGAAAAATCAGCTACAATCTAGTATGTTTAGTATGAGTCTTTTAACATAAAATTTATACATACACACACGTGCAAACATATTCAAGAAGAATCAACTGGCAGGAATAATATATGTCAAAAGGCTAACAGAATGTATCCCTAAATGTAGAATTACAGATAACTTTATTTCTCCTTTGTTTTTTATGTTTCTACAATACATGTGCGTTATTTATTCAACTTCAATATAATCTGACAAGTTATCATCTGAGCTACCAAGCTTGTTTAAGCCACTGTCACCTTTTACCTGACATCTTCACTTGGATCCCCCTGAAAGTAGATGTGGAAATAAGAAATGGAGGGCAAGTAATTGGTTTTGGGGGGTGATCCGGGAAGCAGAAAGGCCAGAAAAGAGAAAAGCCAGTAAAGCGTGTGTTAATAAGCTGGCTAATGCTGTGTCTACTGGGGCACAATCCCACTGTGGTCTGTGTGAATGAGCTTCAGAGCTGGCCCACTGAGGGACGGGAAAGCCCAGGCATTTATCCACTAAGTGGTATCTCTCCTTGGCAGAGGGTTGCCCCAGGGTGTCAGATTCCTGGTGGTTGGTACTTTTAAGCTGCCCTGTGTGTGGGCTGAGCAAATTCTCCTAGCTCCAGAGGAAAATCCTCAGGCGGAGAACTGCAGCTGAGTGTGCTTATAAGGGCAGGCTGGTGGAGTGCTCGTGGGAGCTGTCCGTTGCAGTTGTGGCTGAGCCCTATGTAGGTCTCGGGGATGTGACACAGAGCATCGCCTGTCTGGTACCCCTGGATTTCTGTCAGTGCCTCAAAAAGTCTACCTGCTTCTACCCTCATCCCCTAGACCCTATTCTCAGCACAACCACCAGGGTGATTATTTTAAAACTCAGGTCTTATCATGCCACACCTTTGCTCAAGACCCTCCAATGGCTTCTCTTATCACACACAAAACAAACAGAAACCAAAAAAGTTTAAACAGTCCATAAAGTGGTACCTGATCCAGCCCCCATGACCCCATGTCTTACTTCTCTCCTCACTGGCCTCACTATAGCCACACTGGCCTCCATGCAATTTTTCCTCCACATATGCATCCACCTTGGGCCTTTGCACTAGCTTCCTTTGCCTGGAAGTCTTCTCTCTCCAGATATGCACTCACTTCTATTGCACTTCTTTGGGGTTTCAGCCCTTCTCAGAGCAGCCTTCCCTAACTACCCTATGTAAAATAGCACATCTCGGACTCTATTGCCACCTATTCTATTTTTCCCCGTGGCACTAATCCTCATCTGACAAACACATTATTTTCTTTACTTTTGAAAAATTTATTTCTGCTTGTCCCTCCACCAACAGTAGACTGTAAGCTCTGTTAGGAGAGCTCTGCCTGTTTTTCTGTTTTGTTTTTGTTATTATTTCCCCAGTGCCTGGAATATTATAGGCACATAATGAGTGTTTAATATTGAATGATCAATGAATGAATGGATGAATGAATTGGCCAAGGACTAATCGGCTTCCAAAAGAAGGATAGAAGAGGTAGAGAACATTTCCTCAGAATCAGATTCCTTCTTTGGTATTTTCTGCTCAGTAGGACCACTTTTACTAATCCTCCACGACCTTGACAATTCTGCTTAGTCTTACTGATTGCTTTGCAGCTGCCATTCTGAAACACAGCCTTCTGGCTGTCTAGGTGTGTAATATCTACCAGTGTTGACCTGGTTTATCAGATCCCCAGTTCTTCACGCTGTCTGTTCCCAGGGCCGTCCACACCCTGGAATTATAGGTGGACTGGAGCCCTTGTCAAGAGCATCTGCCCTAGGCAATCGGTTCCCAGCAGGCAGGGCCAGTGTTCTCCGTACGTTCTTAGAGCAAATTCTGATCAACTCTGTGCTTGTCTCCTTGTCTGGCCAAGGGAAAGAACTTGGTATGCTGGCACTTAGCCTTGTAGCCCAGACTTTCTTGTCAACACACCCTCCCATAAGCCAAGGCAAAAATCATCCTTCTGTCACCACCTCTCCCAGCTTTGCTGGTCCTGGATTCATGCCCTAACCTCCACCCTGCATCGCTGCTGTGGCTCCTTATGAAATGTGAGATCCACCCACAACTCCCTTCTCCCATGATTCACCTGAATTAATAACAAGGCTCAACAGTGAGAAGCGATAATATCTTCTCTCCAAAGAATGTAGAGTGTTTGGAAATGCGCTGGGGCAACTCATCCCCAGCACCCAGAGACACAAAAGGTCACTCACTTACCCAGAAGAAGAAAATGAGGTTGGGATTGGAAGTCCCCCAATGTGCCTCATGGTGGGGACTTGTGGAGTTGAAATTTCTCTTTAAATCAGTAGCATTTAATCCCATTTGGTGACATGCACTTCTTTTTGGATCTATTTCATCGTGTCTCATCCCATTCTATAGGTAATGAATGCACACTTAAATATACATAGCATTGATGCCAAAATTTGTTTTCTGATATATTATGATACTTTAGTTTTAGTTTGAAGTTATGAGACTAAATTTTCAAGAGATTGCTGGTATAATTAGTTTCTTTCTGTAATTCTCATAACCAAATTATGTTTTGAATGTGAATCATATGAAAACATTAGAAAAAATAAACATTTCTATGCTTAATACTTAACTATAACTTAATGCCTGTAAGGAAGTCTTCTAGGGGCTTACGGTGTTCAGATGTCTTCCTAATGTGCCCAAGTGGGAAATGATCAATGGATTTCTATGTATGTTTATCCTCAAATAATTGGGATTTGTATGAAAGTCATTCCATGAATTTTTATTATATCCTGGCCCTTAAAGAGATTTCATTTCAGCGATATACTGACCTTTTGCAATTCTGTGCTAAGTGTATGACAATTAACTATAAAATGTGAATTTCTGTATATGAGAATAAATGTCTTCTTGATGTACATTCAAAACCACAAACTCTATATTTCACAGAAATAATAAATCATCAGTAAAATTATTTATTAGCGTTATCTACAGTCTCACTTTTGTGTTTCTCTTTAATATTATTCAAATAATTTTTTCTTTTCCCTGCCCTTTCCACAGAATGCAGTTCAATCCTACCTACAACTCTGGTTGTAAGGTTGTGCTTGAGCCTTTAATATACACAGTATGAATCAGATGCAGGTTTTATTTTAAGAAAACTACTTCCTCTCCGTTCTCAGAGGAATGGTTCGTTGTATCCAAGACACCATTCGTGTAGAGTTCACAGCTAATAATAAAACAGCCTACTAATTATTAAATACTCACTTTGTGCTAAGCATTGTGCTAAGTATTTTGCATCTATCATATAATTTCATTCTCGTAACATACCTATGTAGTAGGTATTATCTCCCTTGAGCAGATGAAACAACTAAGAAATCTTACCTATTTGATTTCATCAGGGGAATCTGAATTCTATCCTTCTACATTCTGATGTCGCTGTCTTCACTCATTTGTTTGTATATTTATTGGAAACATGTTTTTTCATCTCCTGCTCTATGCAGAAGGTACATCAGGAACTGTGCTAGTAGCTGCAGGAAAGACAGAGGGGAATAAGATTCAAATCCTATCCCCAGGATTCGAAATATAGTTGGACGTATTATTAGATGACACAAACTTCCAAAACAGTGACATCCTAAAATCTTAGTGGCTTAACAGAATGGAAGCTAATGTCTTCTCACCACAGTGTTGGGTGGGCTGTCTTCCATGTGATGATTTCAGTATCTAGACTCCTTTTGTGTGGTGGTTTTGTCATCCTTTGTGCTTTAGAGTCCTTCACTTCTAGCTGATTGATGGGGAAAAGATACACAAGATGGGCCAGGCCAGACCATGGTGCACATCACTCTATTTGATTGATTAGAACTCAGAACATGGCTGTATGCAATTTCAAAGGTGGCTGGAATATGTAGTCTCTCTGTGTGCACAGAAAGAAAAGGAAATGGACCATGATGAGCAAGTGGCCGTCTCTCAATTGGCCCACTTCTCTGGGCGTCAAATGTCCCACCATTCCTGCATAGAACACTATTCCCCGCCCCATGGAAGTCAACCCAAAGGTCCACCTATTCAGTGCATCCAGTTCAATGTTCAGGAACTGCTGGTGATGCGCATCCTATCCATGAGGTCCCTGTGTCACTCCCTATGATCCAGTGACCTATGAACGTTAAGGACAAATTTTCTGCTCTTTCACTGCCACTCCATATGCCCCCACTCCACCCTCTACCCCACAACGTACATGGTGAAGTAGGGACAGGATAACAGCTATAAAAACTCCCATCTGCAAAGTTCTCCAAAGATTATGAAATCTTTTACGGATCTTTACGGGAGGCGGGTGAGGAAGTTTTCGATGAGACCCTGATTATGCCTCTGGGAGAAATTCCTTTGTGTTTTTGATGGCTCCTCTTTGAACATTTTCCCTATGACCACACCTGAAGTTGGTGTTGAGGAGATCACCCTCCCTCAGGGCTGTCCATCGTTTGTTACCTATTTTTGCTACTGCCAGTTTGGGAGCTCAAAGATTGTTTTAAGTCTTTTTTTTTTTTTTTGTGAGGAAGATCGGCCCTGAGCTAACATCTGCCAATCCTCCTCGTTTTGTTGATGAAGACTGGCCGTGGGCTAACATTCATGCCCATCTTCCTCTACTTTATATGGGGTGCCGCCACAGCATGGCTTGCCATGCGGTGCGACGGTGCACGCCTGGGATCTGAACCAGCGAACCCGGGGCCACTGCAGCGGAGCGTGCGCACTTAACTGCTTGCACCGCTGGGCTGGCCCCTGTTTGAAGTCTTAAGTAGTCACAGTTTTCTTTCACAATACATTTCCCTCAAAAATGTGGTAAGCTTCAGGTCTATTTGCTTCCAGTCATTTCCAAGTATTAGTAGCCAGTCCTCAATCTCTTTTCTAATGATGATTCTCAAACCTTAATTCTTTCTTCCCTCTCCCATAGGACTTTCTCTGTAAACTAAATGGACTGTAAACTCGAGGGCAGAGTGGGAGGGAGGACCTAACATCCTTAATCTGAACTTTAGCCTTTGTCTGAGTTTCTTTGAGTTACAAATGAAAAGACTTATTGTGCCCTCCTGATCAGAAAACTTCTATTTAAAAAACAAAATACGACAGAACAGAACAAAACGCAAACCAACAAACAAAAAAAGATATGGGCAAAATTTAAAACTAGGGTGTTCTCAAATACACAAAGTAACCAGTCTAGAATAAGACATGTTTATATTGCTCCAATGCCCATGACCTGCAGTAGTAAGGGTGAGGCCCAACTGTCTCATGTAAAAAAGCCATATGAAATAGATGAACTTATGGAAAGCAGGAAGACATTAACTGAACAGGTTTAGAGGTCATTCATTCTCATTCATCATCATATTGCAGCATCTTGCTCATCTGTGAATAAAGAGTTAAGCACTCATAACTGCAGGAAAGAGTGAATGAACAAATTCTTATTGAAAGCTTCTGGAAAATTCATTCCTTTGGGGTGGTAATTCACAAACAGGAGGTACCATTCCTCAGTCTTGCCTCCATGTACCTAAATTGCTCCCCTAGATAAATTCTCTGAATTCTTCTGTTAGTCACTTTTTCCATTTGGACAGACAACAGGCTTTTGGAAGGTAGCACTTGAAGACACTGTCATCTAAAAATGCATTATAAAAGAGAAAAAATCTTATTAGATGAGCTCTAAATCATTGTCCACATGCTTTGGAAGTGAATGTGATCAAGTTCTTGGGCTGCATATTACCAGTTGCCTACTCAATTGAGGCCCTGGTCAGGAAGTGGAAGAAGCCTGGGTGGCAGTACGTGGGGTCAAGGAGGTAGAGGCAGAGATGGTGGAGGTGACGAAGAATTCGACATGTCGCTGGAAATGGTCCCAGTGATGAGTCTCCCATTTTTGGAAGACAGTACAATGCAGCAGAAGGAATACTGATTTTGAAGTTGGTCAGTTTTGTTTGCAGACCAGATCTGCTGTTTATGAGCTATATAACCCTGAGCAAGTTACCTAACCCTCCTCTAGCTCACTTTCCTCATCTGTAAAATGTGGGATAATGATGACACATTCTCCATAGCATTATTAGAAGGATCAAATGGGCTAATGGATGGGAAAGTGCTTTTCGAATAGCAAAGCAGTTTCAAATGTGAGTAGTTATTTTAATTTGTCCTCAATAAATGCTCTTTGATAATAATGGTCAGTTTCTAATCCCATTCTCTTTCCCTGAAGGATTGTGGATATCGAGCATCAATCCCATGGGAACAGGGCTTATTGTTGGCACCTCCTCTTACCCATCTCAGAGATCATTGGAGAAGTGGGAGCAGGACTCATCTCACCCTGGCACTCTTCCTCTTAGCAGTATTTTACCAGGTTAGAACTTTGTTCTGATACGGAATATGGTATCAGTGTGACCACTTGCAAAAAAGCATTGGGCTGAGAGTTTCAACACGTGCTTTCATTCTTTTGTTTATTTGTGCATTAATTCAGCAAATATTATTGAGGGTCTATGATGTGTCAGGCATCGTGCTAACCTGCTGTAACTGTGGAGTTGAGTATTTTAATCCCCTCTCTCCTATTAATCGCAACTTGAGAGAGTCACTTGAACTCTTAATGTGTTGGTTGACTCAACTGTCCATAGTGATCAGCCTCTCACTGTATTTCTCATACAGTTTTTATGAGAGACTAGCTTGAAGAGTACTTTGCAGAAATAAAAGGACTAGACAATTATGAGGTGTTAGTGTGTTATTAGTATTTCTTGAATAGCTATAGGCATGTGGCATGGCTACTGTGCTCAGGTAGGACAGCCACAAGGGAAAGCCGATCATAAAGAAAGAGGGAAACTGGTTATGGTTTAATGACATTTTGTGGAATGCCGATAACTGAACCCAAGATTCTTTCATGATTGGGTATGGTGTGAAGTTACAGCCATGAAGAAACATGAGAAAGTGAACTCAAGGAGAGCAGGATAAGGTGTGGGAAAATGGGTGTAGTGACTGGTTAGAGTTTTTAGCATGCTGCCTCACAGGAGTGAGCAGACAGGGCAAGGCATGTCCGATGAATACTCTGGGAAACTTGATATAGGATAGCAACATGAAATTAGCTTTGGTAATAATATTAGTTAGCATTTATACCACACTTTGTTTTCAAAGTACTTTACAATGGTTAATTAGGTCAGCATTGTTATTTCTCTTTCACCCCATTAATCTCCTCTCCCCCTCAGCTGGCTGAAGCCCTTAGTTACCGAGTCAAACACTCAGCCTTCAGTTAGGCGTGTCCCCACGAAAAAAAGCACTGGCCTTAAAGGGCAGACATAAGGCATGGATCAATGATACTCCAACATCTTCTCCTTTTTAATGCTGAATACAATCTTATTTAACAAACCTTAGCCTATGGAGAACTAGTTGTAATACCTTTTGCACCTACCCTTTGCTTCTAATAAGAGGTAAACCAGTTATTCTCATACTTCATGGACTATTAGAGAAACTGTTGGATGCGTGACCCAGAGAGGTATGTTCTGGTGTGCCTTCTCCCAGCTTACTAGCTTATTAGATGTGATGATTTCAACAAATCACCCCACTTCAACAAGCTTTGAAGATTTCTAAGCTCCAGAGTTCACCTTGGTAAATGTAAATAGTAATACCTGGTCTGCTTTCCTCTTTGGTGGTTTTTGAGGATGACACAAAAAATCATAATTTAGGAAAGACTGTATGGCCAAATAAAATATGCTAGTCTTACTGGTTAGCAAGGTTTTCATAACATTAATCAAATGATGCCAACTACATACAACTACACAGTGCTACCATCTCTCTTCCTGGCTGACATTGCTAATTGATCATGGTGCTCTTTTTTTTCCTGAGCTAGGTCTTAGCCTCAGAATCTTTCGCAGCACAGCTCTCTTAGCCACCACTGCTGACTGGCTGGAATTGGTATAGACAAGAAAAACATTTGCCAAACCCTAATCTAAATCTCTTCTGCTGTTTATATTTGTGTTATCTTGAATAGGTTATATATACACATGGTTCTGAAACAAAATATTTTTTGAAAAGTGAACAGACTTCTGCTAGCCCTCTTGTCTTCTGCTATTTCTAAAGTGAAAATCTTCTTCTCTGGCTTATTGACATGCTCTGATAAATATTCTCTCAGGGAAAAGAAAATTAGAGGAATCTCAAAGTAATGTCAGACAGATTAGGAGATGTGAAGTTCTGAATCAAGATAATTCATTTCATTTTAACTCTGGGAAACCCCTTGGCTGGAAAATGTAATCTGTAAAAATCTAATCTTTTAGTCTATATCCTATTCTAAGTAAACTTTATGTAAATAAAAAATGATCTTGAGTCTAGTTGGATTGCATCTAGGTGTTCTTGTGACTTGACCATGTTCCAAATATTAGCTTCTGTTTTCAGCCTCTGGATGCCTTTCCAGTTTGAACTAAACAATGAAAACTCATAGAAATATTAACATCATTAACACCTGGGGTGATTGAAACATTTTTTTTTTTTTTCCTCATAACAGAGTCTCTCTTGCCATGCTGGACTGGAAAGGAAAGAAGCCAGGGTGAGTGGCTGAGAAAAATTCCCATTTTCAGTGGGGATGCCTTGGTAAGATTTAGGCAGACAAAGTTGAGTCAATGGAAACTATAGGATATAGGGATCCATTTTCTAACTCATGATTTAAAGGTATGTCACATGAAAGTGATAGAGCATTGTGCTGGACTGTCTGTAGAAAACTCGATATTACTACTACTCCCTTCTATGGTGCCTTTTGCATTGTAAAGGGGGAGTGAGAGACTCCTTTTTCCAGAATCCTCTTCCTTCTATGGTTTCAAGTCAGAGTTTGTCAATGAGACACCTTCACTTGTCATTTGGAAACAGGAAAAGAATGAGAAGTCACTATTCTTTAGAGGTAGTTGCAGCCAGATTCATGCACAGATGAGTGATTCACGGTTACATCTTGGTGAGGTCTAGAAAATCACTTGGTTTACCTCTGAGAACAGAGAGATTTGGTATAAACTTCTCAGGCATTTTTGAGAATTGAGACAGTTTTCTAGAGAGCTCTTGAAACTCTCTACTTTAGTGCTTCAAGTAAAATCTTTAGTGTCATCTTGCCCAACATGTGCTTCCAAGTTTTTCCAAAAATCAAACTTCTATTTCTTAACTTAGGCTCTTTACACTTGGAATAGTTAGAATTGCTTCTATTTCTTGACTGAACTCTAACTAATAGAATTTTCTTTTTTTTTTAAAGTGCAAGTTGTTCTGGGATAATGAAACTTTAAGGATAAACTGGCAAATTGATTCTCTGATAGGATTATAATTGAAGGCTATAACAACTTTAATGCCAGTGCAAAATGGGTTGCTGGTAGTCCATGATGAGCAGCAGCAAAACAGTTATTTACATGATCACCTCTAACTTCCTGGAGTTCAATATCTATAGAAGGCAAGACTTGGGAGGCAAAGAAGCAGTATAATAATAGTACTAGAACTCTATGGTGGAACTATAGAATATAAGAAATGTGGAGTGAGGCTGGCTATTTCTGAGTGTAGTGTAGAACTTGGAAAAAGAAAGACAATATCAGAGTTTTCTAATTTTATTTTTATTTATTAAAAATTTTTTTCAGGAATCAGAGTTCTAAATTAGTTATTTAAGGAATGGGACAACTATCAGAGACTATGACTTTAATTATTGTCTTCAAGGAGTTCCTCATTTCTTGTAGCCACTGGGCAATTTTTCTAAAACCTAACTAAAAGTATAATCCTGAGGGTGGGTAAATTGAAATTCAAAGTGAATGTACAGACTTATCAGGTCTCTTATATTAAAGTTAGAGCATTAACCAAGAAGGCGTGGAAACTTGAAAATCACAGAAGAGAAATTTGGGCAGATTTCAATAGATTTAAGTACCTTGAACACCCCTAACCTGCCAGGCCTTCCTTGTCAACAGAAGCAGCACTATCTCTTTCCCTGTCTGATCACCCTGTAATGATTTCAGCTCAGGCATTCACCTTGAAAGGGATGCTGATTCTCTTTAAGACTCATGCACCACCTTTCTTTGCTTCCAGACCCATAATTAGACCTACATCCTCGTAAAACAAGGAGGATAAGAATAAAGTATAACTTATGATTGGAAGGGAGGTTCTGTACACCCATGAAGAACTGCAATACTTTGTCAATACTTTGGTGGTTTATGTGTGAGAATAGATTATAAGTGTTAGACCAGGGAGTAAAGAGTTTAATGTTGAATCGGAGTAATCACAATGGAAAGCCATAGCTTCTGACCCAATTCTCAGAATTAACTTCACAGATCCCAAGATTATTAACTAGAGGGAAAGTTGTGACCACATTGAAGAATGACTCTGCTCCACTGCCAACATTTACATCATGCATCTTCCTCCTGCTCTTCCTCAGATTGACTTGTGGTCATTAATAAAAGTGACTCTGCATCAGGGAATATCTAGAATTCTGATTACTGAACTTCTAAATTGGTGCTAATTCTAGAGGATTCAAAATGCTCATTTATTCTACAAATATATAGTAGAAGTTTATAGAGGTCAAGTGATAAACGGAGTTTTGGTCTAAGTTTCACATCAAAATGGGTTCAGTGATACCCAAAACACCAGTAATTATTCTTCTAGTTCCTGAATGAATAGTTGGAATAGACACATTTAAAAAGTGGCAAAATCCTCCATATTGGCATCCTGACCTGTGGAAAGAAAGCTACAGTGGTAAGAAGAACCAAGCGGTCGTTTTTCTCTACCAAAATAGTAAAACATAATTAATATAACATACTAGGAGAAATTTCAGAGTTTAGTGGTAATATCAAAGATTTGGAGTATGTGTACCTAGCCTATCTAAAAGACTGACAGAATTGGGAGAATAAAAGTGAATTTTAGTGGACTTAATGACGTGTCAGCTGCAAATGTAGCTGCTCTTTCAGATGTAGGTTTTTTAAAATGTTTTTTGTTTTTTCACTTGAACAAACCAACTAAACTCCTCATGTCTGATATTCAACTATTGCTCTGGTGATTGTTTTTACCTTCCATACCTGTTAGCAAAAAAAAAAAAAAATTCTAGAAACAGGTTCCTTTTACTTGGTGTGGATAACAGTGTACTTTCACTGTCTTACCTCAGACTATATCAAGTCTGTCACTATTCAGCACGCAGGGACCTTGATTGTCTCATCATTACACACATGCTAATCCATAACACCAATGACATCATGCTGCTTGGAAATGATGATCATGATGTAATGATACAAATATGCTAGATGCCTTGGTAAGTCATATGGAAGTCAGAAGGTGGAAAATAAAGCCCATGAGAATTTAGATATCTCCCTTCTTGAGGAAGTTTTTAAGTGTTCAATGACTGGGACATATTGAGATTTTCCTGCCAAGGTGAAGAATAAATTTCTGCATCTTGAACTTACTACCTCTAAGAAAGGAGCACAATACCTGTGGGCCTCTTTGAATTCTAGAAACAGCATGTACACATGAGGGCATGCTAATTTAACCCATTTATCTGTTGACAGTTTTGAGTTGGGCCCAGATAAATATAAAGCTCTGTAGTAGGTATAAGATGTTTTGCTTCTTGAGCCATAAAAGCAAGCAGATCCAATGAAGCTCAGTGTCTTTAGGAGATAGGGAACACTGTGTAATTCCAACAGGAGAATCATAGCCCAAATCCTTAGGATTTTGGAGCAAAGGTATGCTGTTCTTTGCGTTTAACTATGATTCTTTTGAAAAGCAGCTTCTTCTTTCTACAGAGCCCTGGTAACGATGAACACTTAATCATGGGATACTGAGTTGCTATATGATATCAACTACCCCCCTTTAACTGGTTACTATATGATCCTCAAAGTCAGGAATCTGGGCATACTTGGCCGCATTCTATCATTCCATGGAAGTGGGATATACAAGTTCGGGCGTGATCAGGTTCTGAATACCTAACTGAGGTGTCTGAACACATGACTAAGACTTTATATCAGTCAACTTTTGCTGCATAGCAAGCCATCCCAAAATTTAACAGTTCAAAATACAACCATTTATTTATCTTACAGTTCTCACAATTTGCGTGTCAGTTAGGTGATTCTGATTTGGGCCAGCTTCACTGATCTCTACTGAGTTTGCTTATTTGTCTCCTGTAACCTGTCAGATCAGCTGACAGCTGGATGATCTACGATGGCCTCACTCACATGTGTGGCTGTTGACAGACTATCGGCTGGGGCAATGGAATTGACTGGACTATATATCTCTCATCACTCAGAAGGCTAGCCCTAGATTTTTCACATAGTGTTTGCAGAGTTCCAAGAAATACATAAGTAGAAGCTATGAGGATTTTTGTGGCCAATGTTCATAGCTCAAAGTTACCACTGCCACATTCTATTTGGTAGTGAGGATAATAAGAATAGCTCAAATTCAAGAGATGGGAAAATGGATTCCACCTCTTGATGGCAGAAGCTTCAACGTGTTGCTGCCAGTTTTAGCAATGTACACAGACTTCTATGGCACTTATGCTTGCTACATTGATACTTCTTCCTCAACCAACATATATGGCTCCATTGGAAGTTCTCTATTACCACCTGACTAAGGAAGAAAAAAAATGGACCTGTTTTATAGATAATTCTTCACATTATAATAGCACCACCCAAAAAGTGGATGACTAAGTACAATGGCCCCTCTCAGGAGAACATTTGAGGATGGTGGTGAAAAGAAATTCTCCAAGTGGGCAGAACTTTGAGTACTGCACTTCTTTATTCACTCTTCCTGGAGATAAGATGGCCAGGGGTGCACATTTATTCAGGAATAATTAGGCTAGGTGGTCATTGACTTAGTGGGAGCAAGGTTAGAACATTGGTAATAACAATGTCTGTGGGAGAAATTTCTGGAAGGGTCTCACAGAATGCATAGAGAATATGGGAATATTTATATTGTGTTAAATGCTCGCCAAAGAGTAACTGCTGCTGAAGAGGTTTTAAAGATCAAGTGGACAAGAAGACCTGTGCTGCTTATGTCAGTTAGCCTCCTTCCCCAGAAACCCCAGTCATTGCTCAATGGTTTTATAAACAAAATCTGAGTCCACGATGGCAGGGGTGGGGGTTATGCGTGAACTCAATAACATGAACTTTTATTCATTAAGGCTGAACTGGCTATTACATAGCTGAATGCCAAACCTGCCTATAGAAAAGAACAACAATGAAATGCTTATGTGGCACCATTCCCTGGGACAAGAGACCGTCAGTTGGTGGCAAGTGATTAGACTGAACCTCTTCTACCACAGAAAGACAACAATGTATCCTCATTAGAATAGATACAGCTTAGATTTGTATTTGATTTTACGTGCCCTCCATACCTCCAAAATTACCATTTTGGGACATGCAATCATGGAATATTCTGCCAAGAAAAGATTCATGACCAGCTGAGGTGTTGACTGAGGACAAAAGAAACATAGAATGTGTGGTATAAGAAGGAAATTATTAAACCAACTTTGGCTACATAATTAGTTACAAAAACGAGAACTTTGTAGTTATGCATAATTTTCTTCCTGGCTTTTATGTGCTTTACAGGTTTAACAATTCTTCCTTCCTCCTTTCCCAATCTCCCATTTCTAATATAAGATATGTTAATTGTAGATAACCTAATAATTCAGAGTTTAAGTTATAGGATACCAAAGGAAATTTGGTCTGAGCTTAAAAATGAAGGGGCATTACTGAAAGATAAAATGACATATAGGGCTTTATGTCTACTTTTGGGGCAGAAAGTGAGCAGATCTTTGGTTGTATGAGGTATAGTCGCACCATGCTAGTTCCACATGATGTTAATATTCTATTTGAAAGTTAAAATGGGTAAATTGGGTGTGTAGGGAGGTTGAGTTGACAAATGATGTAGTCAGTGCCAGACTGTCTATTTTCAACTTGGCATCAATACCATACTCTTCTAAGGTCTCCTATGTATTGCAGAGGAAAAGCCAAAGTCTGTATTTTCCAGGATCTCCTTTCATATATAATTTTAGTTTACCATTTGCCACTTGCATATGATTTGGTAGGCAAAAGAGAAGGAGAAGCCACTGTTCTCTGGAGGAAGTTGCACTAAGAACTGTGAGAAAATGTGAGATCTGCAGGTTATCTGGTGAGCTCTTGAGAACCACTCTGTTTACTGCTGCCAACTGAGATTGTTGGTGGGCGTTTCAAGGAGACTTTTATGGGTTGAAGGGACTTTCTGGCAAGATCTTATGAATTATTGGCTTTGGGAGTTCAGGCTGAAATCTTCAGCTTTGGCTGCCATGAACTTTTCTTTTCACTTTCTTCTAAAAATTGGGTAAGCCCCTAATTCTTATATAAAACTCTATACATCCACAGTAACTTCTATTTTCTTCCCTGAAACAACTAGAAGTCTCAATAGTGATTCTTTAGACCAGTGATTCACAATATTGATGAATATGAGAGTCTGTTTGTACAGTTAATATTCTGTGAGGGAAAACATGTGTAGCAACAAGTACTTACTCTAAATTTAGTAAGGCTTTCTTAAAATGATTTTGTATTTAATTAATCATAATAGAATCTATATACACTAAAACAGATTGTTGAGACGTTATTCATTTAGTTTATCGGGAACACATTTGGAATCAATGACTCCTTGTAATGAACCTTTGTCTCTCTTTGCTGCTCCTGTACCACCTCATTCCAGGGAAGAAAAATGGAAGACTGCATATTTGAAAACTGATTTTGTAGCTCAATATCCTCACTTTTTCAATAAAAAGTTTGAGATTTAGGAAAAGCAAATGCCTTTGATTACCCAGCTAGGAGTAAAACAAGGACATTCTTCTTCACGATAGAAGATAGTTTCCAATAAAAAGCATCCTTAGCCAAAAATGTCATAAGTCTACAATTCTTTACTACTATTTTTTCCATCTCTTAAAATTTCTTTTGGGCTAAGAAGTGTTCTTTGAAAATGCAGACCCTTGTGAAATCAAGTTGAGGCCTGTTAATTACGCACGCTTCTGTGTGAATTTCTTTCTTCCTAAAACTTAACTGAGCTGAGCCAATGAAAGAGTGTGGTGGACCTCACTGAGCTGCAAGGAAGAAAGTGTCTTTTTGGAGCAGTGATCTCTCACTCAAAGTGAGACTCTGTAGGGAACTGTCAGCCTAATGTAGGGGATTAGTTTATGTAGCCATATTTAAAGCCGGGAGTAGCAGATATTGGATTGTTAAGAAGTACACAGAGGAAACTTGCAGAACTTTCCCAAAGCCTAAATTGGAGGTTTGCCCATGATTGGCTCTGAGAAGAGATATGAATCAATATCAATTGTCAAGACAACTGTACATATCGAATAGTAAAACTACAACCTTATGTTACTACCTTCATACAAATATTTGTTTGTTGTCTGTTGCATTTCAGGAAGTATTTTGTGTGCTGAAAGAAGTCTAAGACCTTGAAGTGAACAAAACAAACAAAAATCCCTTCTCTAGTGGAGTTTATGTACTAGTTGCTGTGCTTGATGTGCAAGAAGTGAAAGACAGGTTTCCTGCCTTCAACGAGCTTACAGTTTTGGGCGGAGACAAGAATAATACACCTCACCAAAAGAAAAGACACAATCAGACAGTCAGTTACTAAATTGACTGATTCAGATGATGTGAGAAAAACAGAGGCTTATTTTTCCAGGAAGAAGGTTGTGGAATAGTCGAGGAGAAAGCTTGTTCAGGGCACATGAGGCAATTCTATAACTGCTACAGGCAGCAATGTGTTGGTTTTAATATTTACCAAAGCAGCCCTCTATATATTGGGGCAAACTGTTTCAAAATGGAAATCTAAGTCCCTTTTCTATGAATTATGTACACTGTCATCACATTCCATAAGTGTTCAGGATCAGTGTTTTCTCTGGGGGGTGGGTAGCAGCTTAGAGGCTCTGTCTGATGTGGAGATCATGCCTTGATCTAACTTGGCAGCCTGATCAAGGTCTGCCAGATGGAAGGGTGCTTCCAGAGGACCTGGGAAGGTTGAGGATTTCATCCACATTCCATAGGTGGACATAGTTGAGAGATCAAGTTCAGTGCAGACAGTAAAGTCGTAAGAGGTCAAGAAAGTATCATCTGGCTATCCAGGCAATCTCCAGAGTCCAGGAGGTCAGAGAATTTGTGAGAACATCTCCGGTATGTAGGAGATTTTGAAACGGAGTTGTTATCTTTGGCTGACTTTATTTCCTTCATTTGTTCATTCATTCTTTCAGCTACTCACAATGTACTGGGCACTGTGTTTACTACTGAGAATGCGACTTTGAGTAAGTCACAGGGCTTGCTGCACCATTTGTTGGGGAAAAGTGAAGAGGACCTGGTACATTACCTTCCACCTTGATAAGCACCTGCAGTGGATGTATGTGCAGGGTGCTAGAGGAGATTTCATTCCTCCTCCTGCTGTGTGGGTGGGCGAGGAGGCACAAGTGTGAGCATTTGCCAACAGAGGAACCCTTAGAGCCCCCAGGTGTTCATGCTCCTGCTTAAGGTTGTGACCAAAGAAAGGCCTTGTGGGATCTTCTTTTGGTAAGTAATTAATATATGTTTCCAGTTAAATGCCAAGAGCATGCAAAGACCTCGCAGGTGCTGAGTGTTATTATAACATATTAAAATAATGAGAGCTTTGCTCATCTTGCTCTGTCTAGCTTAGTGGTTATTTCCAACACTGCCTGCAGATTAGAATCACCTAGGGACCTTTGAAAAAAATGCCAATGCCTAGGCTTCATCTCTAGAGATTGGATTTAATTGATTTAGGGTGAAGCCTGAGCAGGGAGGGAAAGCTAAGCAACTCTCCAGCTGATTCTAATATACACCGGGGTTGCGATCCATTGCCAGCAGATCAAAGCACTCGTTTCTTTTTATCCTAATCCTAACAGTTTTCTGAGACTCAGCTTCATTCCCGTCTCTTCTGTAAAGTCTTTCCTGCTCTGTCTGTCTGTTTGTGAACTCCTGAACTTTGTCATCTGTGATACCCAAGCGCTTCCTGAGCAATACACTGAGCTACTTAGAAGGAGCTGTGCCTTTTATTGCTCCTACATGCCGGAAACTTGATTCTCAGATTTGGCTAAATTATCCAGACTGTGGATCAGAAGTATAATTGTTTTTAACATCTACTGATGATTTACAGAAATTGGAATATTTTATAGAATATTAGTGCTGCAAGGGACCTTAGCGAACTCTAATCAGATTCCCTCATTTTATAAATGATGAAACTATTCAAGGCAAAGTCACTTCTCTAAATTCATATCATCCGTGGCCATCATAGAATTCTGAGTGCATTCCTTCTGATGCCTCAGAGGCTCTCTTGTTGTACTTTGTGGCATTAGAAGAAGACTGGTAGAAATTTATACTTTTCCTAGAGTCCTAACAGTGATAAAAACAGAACGAGAATTAGGCTATCTTAGGCTCAAGATCTAAGTTGAATGGATACTCAAGTCCCTAGAAATGAGGGTGAAGAAGCTGATCTTTAGATTAAGTAGTTTTCAAACTACAGGCAATTTTGTCCCCAAAGGCACATTTGGCAGTGTCTGCAGACATTTTTTGGTGTTGTAACTGGGAGGGGTGTTACCTGCATCTGGTGGGGAGAGGTCAAGAGTCCTGCTAAACATCCCACAATGTGTAGGACAGCCCCCCCAACAAAGAATTATCCAGCCCCAAATGTTGATAGTGACAAAGGCTGAGAAACCCTGCAGTAGATGTTCTTGTCAACTCAGGAGAGAGGTCAAGGCCAAGAACAAAGAACAGAGAACTGCCATTTACAAACAATGTACCTCAATACAGAATGGCTGATAAATTTCTCCTATCAGAGTGACAAAGTGGGGGAGATGCAAATCATTTTAGGAGCACTCAATGGTAAGATGAAGGTCTTGATGGATGCAGTGATATGTACACGATATGAATCAGTATTCTTACAAGGAGGCTCTGAATATGTTATTCGGATTAACCCATTGTTTTGCTTGTGTCCAAAGGTCCTCTGAAGATAACCTGTGATCCTTTTGAGTCTGAGCACCATACATCTGGGCAGCCTGAGCAAACTAAGATACTCAGGAAGCTTGAACAATTAGAAAAAGAACACATCATAATAAAGATTTCCAAGACGGCAGAGAATATCTTACAGGGGAAATAGCAAGAGAGTGAAGCTCAGGCCTTCCTGCACTGAACACTATTGGTGGGGGACCCTTGCCCGACCCCATTGCTATCTCCTCACAACTCCTTTCCAATAAGATCTAGTTCCAATCGACTGAGGTCTTTGGAAGCTAGGCCTCTTGGTTGCTGAAGATTGTTTTCAACAGAAACAGAACATATTAAGTAATACAACTATGAGATGTTTAAAGAAAGGGAGGGTAAACAATATTTTCACGGCACAAGGATTATGTCTCAGGGACCAACCACTAACGACATAAAATTGTTTCCTTAAAGCAGTTGGTGCAGTGCTTTTAAAAATTGGGTTTGCATAAGAATTATTTAGAATGCTTGTTAAAGACTCAGATCTGTGGACCCGTCACCACTGATTCTGATTTAGTGGGTTTGATGTGGGGCCCAGAATCTGTTTATAAAACCATGGTCATTTCTGAAACAGGTGATCCACTGAACACACTGAGAAACACTGTGTTCGTACTTTGCAAAGGACTTTTCAAGGGTTGTGGATTTGGGGAATGGGAAGAAAAGCATGAGGGGGTGGGAGAGAAGGAAAGGGACTGGGAAATAAAAGCACGGAAAAGTGAGATATAATCCAGATATAAAGAAGGAGTGAGGCAGCCACAGGGCAGAATTGCATTTTACGGCAAATCACGGTGCGAAGGATGGAGCCTGCTAGAACTTTGTAGCAAGAAAGTCCAGTTTATTTGGTCTTGTCATAACTTGCTCCTGAATTCTGGCCTTGGCATTTGTAACTGTTGTCCTTGTATTTAGTTTACTCTGTCCCTCAGTTCAAAACTTGAAACCAGCTAAGAGCCCTCTATAGAACCTCCATTTGGTTCATGAGGGAGATTCAGGAGAATAAATTCAGGAAATTTAAGTGCCAGTGAGAAGATGGGAATCAGGCCTGCTAAATATATATCAGCAGACATATTCTGTAGGCGTATACCACAGGATACCCTATGGGCATATCCCATAGACATCTGAAACCAGACTGTACCAAGAGAATGAACCTCTCAAGGAAAACTATACCATATACCCACACATCTGTGCCCCTTAATGTTTATTTAACTTAGGTGAAATCACGTTTAAACAAACATCAGTCACAAAAGGGAAATGGTGTGTTTAGATCTGGGGAGGCTGTGGATCTATGGAGGAGACTACTTTCTGCCTTGGTGATGGTGGTGATGGGACAGTAGAGAGCGGCTACAGATTGTGTATAGGTGTGCTGGACTTCTATTGCCAATTTTGTTGCACCAGAAACTAGATGTCCCTGTATCTTGGGGGAATGCCTGACATTTTTTTGGATTGGGTTGTCCAAAAGTGAAGTTGCATGAGATTTGGGAGGTAGATGTGAAGTAGAAGATGAAGATCATTGTAATGGGAAGTGGTGAGAAATAGAGACAGAGGTGCAGGTGGGTTCCAATTTGTTCTTGATCTTCTCAACTGGTGGCTTTGCTGACCAACAGCATCTATGGTCTGCCGTCTGACCCTTTCTTGCAGATTCATAGAGGCAGTACTTATAAGGAGCCAATAACCTTCTGCAGACTTCTACAGCCCTCTTCACAGTCAGACTACAGCAGCTAGGTGCTTTTAGCTTCCAGATGTTCCTTAAAGCTCCAATTCATTCAGTCACATCATGGCTAGTTGATGACCTATCTCTGATTCTTCCACTTTGAACCTTTACTTCCACAGTGACTCCCTCAATCACGTAAGCTCTAATTCTTATAATAAATTCCTTATTCCGTGATACTTGTGATGATACTTCTTCCCTGACTAAACCCTGATTACTACAACCCCATGTCACTTCCCTCCCCTAACCCCTCCCAATACACACCAGCCTCATGAGACTTCAAAGCACAAAGACCATTGAGGAAGAGACAATTCTCCATATATCCTAGAGAGATCTCTTCCTGTAATTATTAGTGTCCGGATCTGAGAACTGTCTCTTAGTGAGTGCTAGAGAAAGGCGGGATGAGTAGAGCTATTGCTTTGCAACAATAAGAAATTAGAGGTATCCCCAATTTCTAAAGAACTTGGATTGAGACACACAGCCTTCAGGGATAACTGTAAAAGCTATTGAGCCCACATGTCTGTCAGAGACTCTAAGCCTGAATATAAGCTTGGAACACTAGGTGAGGAAGCCAAGTGACAGGGAAGTGGATGTGCTCCAGACAGGCCACCCAGACAGAGAAAATTGCTTTGGAGGAGAGATTGCATATGCAGAAGTCAAAGAGACGACCAGGAGGTGTGAAAGTGGCAACTTAAAAGATAATTCAAGATATTCCAAAGCCAAAGGGACACCCTCTCCAGGGCAGATAACGCTAGGTTTTCCTAGGTTTGGACATTTCAAATATGGCTTGCTCATGGCCGGAGGAGACCATGGGGAGCTCACATTCTTGGTCAATAATACCAGTGGTTGAGGTTCTGAGAGAGTCTGGGTCCCACTATTCTCAGGGGCAGTTCCAACCAAACTCTGCTATGGATTGGTGGTCTGTGGAGCTTGGGACGATTCAGACATCTGAAGGACGTCTACCTCCAGATAGAGGTAGACAAGCAAAGAGAGTAGGGACAGCCATATCTACGACTGGACTTTAGATTAGTTAGTAAAATGCATCTTTATTTTGTTAACAAAGCTGTTTCTATCTTTCTCTTTTTCCATTTGTTTTATAGAAAATGTTGTATGTGAGGATTTCTAATCTTACTGAGGCCGGACTAATGAGGAAATTTATTCTTCCAACTTCATACCAATGGGTAGACAGGAATCTGGTTCCTTCCTGAAGTTCTGTGACAGTAGCATCAGCTGCTCCTCCTGAGAGCTGGTGGGTGTCATGGCTACAGGGACCCGAACACAGAGGGATGGATATTCAGACTCAGCAAAGGGCAACTGAGAGTTTCTGCTCCTTCCCATCTGGTGTGAACCTCACAGCTTTTCTTTCTCCACTCTCCTTTGGAGGTCCTCATAGGAAATCTCTCCCCTCCTTTTTCCAGTAAGAGGAAAAATCACTGTCAGTTCAAAGGATCTGAAGGATTAGCCTAAGGTCCAAACCTATATACTGACCCCTGCCTTTAAGGGCAAACGCCTCCCACCCTGCTGCCTCACTAAATTATCCCCAAACCTGAAAATGTCCCTCCCTACCCCAAATGAGACAGTCCTCAGAGTAGCTAACTAGCTGAGTGCAGCAGTGGGGTGAGCCTGGTATCTGTTCCTGGAGGGATATGATTACCCTGTGATAATCACATCTTCCTCTCCCAGGGATGCTGGGACTTGTAACTGTTGTGCTTCTTTCTGCTTTACGTTTAAATAAAGGAAGGGAGATGACTTGATTCTCTTAAGTTGTCAGTTGAAGTTATGTTTTAACTGGGAGGTTGAAACTTCCAGGCCCCCTTAAAATGCTAATGAGCTTCGAGCTGTGTGGTGGCAGAGGCTTCCGAGGTGGGTTCCACTGGTGCCCGGGGCTGCTGTGGATAGTATAGGGCACTGTCCCTGTGCTGGGAGTCTTCCTTTCTAGCCCTTTCAATTTATCCTGAAGACTGTGGAACTGTTTCTCTTTATCAGACATTCTGGTGCCACCCCCAGCGCAGTCCTCCATCCCACCAGCTCCCCAGATCATCCCATAGAATTGATAGTGGCATGAAAGCTGTGAGGCAAGCAAAGTTGGTCTCTGGTGCATTCCCATCTGAACTCATGGATGCAAGATCTTCACAGGGGAGGGGACTAGCAAAGCCCAAAATAGGAAGTGGCAAAGATTGGACAGTGAAACCTGGGCAAGATGCCAAAATTTAGTCCACAAAGAGAAAGCAGCAGTGGGAGCTCAGTAGAGTCAGACTTCAGTTAGGTTAGCACAGCAGAAGACCATCCAATGAGAACTGGCAGTTCTGGGGTTAGAAGTAGACTGGAGTTTACAAGGAGAAAGTCCCGGGTATTAGGGCTGCTGATCTTCTGATATGGTCTCCGATCTTCATGTCTGGACAGCTTTCCACTAAGGCAGGGCTTCTCTTGAGGGCTTGAATTTTCTCTTATCTCAAGGATGCATCTATATCAGTCTTAAAGGTCCAGTACTCAGAATTCTTCACAATTTTCCTCTCCTCTACTCTCATTGTTTTCTCTTCCAACAGCTAGATTACAAAGACTGTAGTACTAAGTTTTTGCTTTGCTTCGCACAGTTCTGCTCTTCTTTAAAGATGACTTTCACACTTTCTCTCCCCTTTCCACTGTAATATTAACCACCTAGCACTAACTACTTAGTGCTAGGTGGCTTGCTAGCCCCAGGTTCAGAGCTGACTAATTCACTAAAGGTGTTCAGGGAAGGTAAGGACCTGCTATTCCTCCTTGCATTTGCATCTTAATAGAGAATTTACTTTCTCCAAAACCCCTTCTAATAAGGGAGAGAAGAATCTGCCCATTTCGCTACCTCGCAAATCCTGTCCTGTGGATGTTATCTATTCCCCCTCGTAGCCCAGAGACAATACAAAGTAAAGAACAGAGCAGCACTCAGCTTAAAGAACTTTTCCTGGCCAATGGAGTCAGGCAGCTGGCAACTCCCAAATCTGTTTGCAGACAGTGCTGAAAGTTGAGATTAGTCTAGCTGCAGGATTGGATGCAGCCTTTGGATTGCTTTGCCAAATATGGGGTAAAATGACTTTGGCTGCTGTAAACTCTGGCTTCAATGGAGACAGAAGAAGCCTCTCTTTCTCTCATCTTTTCTGAACTCCTGGGGCCTAACAGTCAGTGTTTGGCTTAGAAAGGGATTCGGTGTCTTTTTATTATAGTTTTGATGTCAACCCCAATGCCACATGGGAAGGCTTCTTATGTTCAATGGGCAGCCACAAGCAGAGAACAGCAATCTGTGTGTTTTTCTGTTTTTTTTTGTCCCCAAGATAATTTTGAAGGAAGCAATGTTTGTGTTTCCAACTTACTCCTCCACTTTTCAATTTCTGTATCCCTTTGTAAGTGCCCATATATCATTTTCATGGTCTTGTGGTCTTAGGCTGTCCTTCCTTCTGGAGGAAAGCAATCTGATAATCAAACGTACATTAAGTATTCAGAGCTGAGTATGTTATTCCTTTAAAGTCTATTTAGATTTTAAAAGAGGTTACAGAAAGAGGGCAATGCTTAAGCCGTATTTGTCTTACATGCAAAAACATTCTTTGACCCAAACGGAATATAAGTATCAGTTTCCATAAGCCAAGAAAACTTAGACCTCTGTAAAAAATTCAGCCCTCTCTTGTGTGAAGCATTAGTTCACTACAGCTTCAATTTATATTGTTTGTATTGCTGGTAGTGCAATGGCTTCTGAGGATTATCTTATTATTATTATTTTTGATAATACAGAGGATCATAGAATTTTGGTGGGAAGAGAGAGAGGGTCCTCAAGGTCCATTGGGATACATTTTTTATATTTCACTACATCTACCATGGTTCTAATAAGCAGTGCATCCTTGATTCATGTGTAAAAAAAGAAATTAAACAAATTAGTTGTGCAATCTTCCAGATCTGCTACTCTTTCATGTGAAAGTGGAAAAACTAGTTAATGTTTGTAAATTTTCTCCTTTAAAGGAGTGAATTTAGAATGAAAAACGGTATGAATGCAAGGGAATCTGAAGACTGTGTGTGTGTGTGTTAGAAATAAGTGGGAAGAAGCTGTTTATTATTTTTGACCTCTATTATTTTTGGTCATACTAGTTATGTTCCTATTGAGCTCATAATGACCTCTCTGCTTGTCTTTCAACTGTTATAGTAGTTTTTCTCTAAAATGAAATACAAACTCAGAAAAAGGCCGTATAGATGATCCAATGTAGTTTACCACCCAATTTACAGGTGGATAAAACTTAATGAGCAAGTTTTACTTTCCAAAGGAACATCATATGTTTGTGGCAGTTGGGGTAAAATGCACTCTTTTCTATATATCTCTCTTATATTTTAGTGTTTTCAAGCTAAGCATTCTTGGTTTTATTTGAAGTGATCCCCAAAATATGACGGGTAAAACTTAGTGATGCAGAAGCACAGACTTGAATCTTACATATATATCTGTGCTAAGAGTGAGATTACCCCACTGTCAAGCATTGTTTCTCAGAGAGGCTTTTGTTTTTCATTTATCTGCTTGTTCACTAGTTCCTGTTAGGCACACTAATTTGTGTGTGTGTGTAAAATCATCTGCACGGAAAGTAATTTTACTAATTACATTAGAAGTGAAGAGAAAGACATCCAATAACATAATGATTTTTAGAAAAGAGTAATTTGAATAAATTTAAGAGTGGAATGTGGAACCATTAATGATCTGAAGGGTACAATTTGAAATATTCAGTTATAGTTTGGAACATATTAAAGAGGAAATTATGTGCTATTCTGGTGTTCTAGAATTTGGGGTTTCATATTCCTTCTGCTTGTAAATAGTCTTCACTACTGGTTAACTTTTGTTGTTTTTCTGGATGTATGTTTCTCTCAAAAGATTGATAGCTCTTTGAGGGCAAAGATCAGATTGTATAGTTTCCCCACCTCCCTGCCCTTAGTGCTAAGTTCAAGTTTATAATAGGACATTTGTTCATCTCTGCTGGCTGAGGAATTTCTTAATGATGTTCACATTATTTCTGTCTCTCTGCCTTTGATGCACATGGGAAAATTAAATTTATTGGGCTCCTTATGGTTGGGTGGGGACATGTGACTAATTCTGGCCAATGAGTTGTGAGAGAAATTGCGGTCTGTCACTTCCAGGCCAGGATTTAATTACCAAAGTGGTGTCTCCAAGACTGTGTGCCTTAGTGGCATATATTATTAGTGATAAAACACTCGCTTAAGCATTCTATATGCATTCTATATATTTGAATACATGCCCCAGGAATCAGATATGCTTTCCAGAGGCTACTTATAATCTTCATATTTCTCCTCTGACATTCTAAAATTACCTTCTCTAACTCCAGTCTGTGCTCTTACATCTCATGGAATGAGTATATTTTACAGGAAAGAAACAATCAATTTTCAGGCAGCATATCATGATGTTGAATATCTTGGCCACATCCTCTCTTGCCTCTTTTGTGTTTAACATTCCTATACTATGCAATATCTTCACCTTTTCAGTTACTCTCAGCTTGGTACCAGAGTGTCTCTGGGGCTCTGTTCAAGTCCGAAGATTTCCTTATTATTATGTCTTTTTAGATTGAGGCCACACAGTAGAGGCACTGTAGGAGGTTCCCATCATGAGAATGCTGGTGATAGGCCTGTGCAGGTCTAGAGATCTCTTCTGGAGTCATTCTTGGGAGTTCCCTGATGAGTAAAAACATGTTGGAGGAATACATGCAACTCCAGAGGGAAGACAGAAACTACGATCATCTAAAAATTGAATAGAAGAGAAGGGAATATGTCATTTTTCAGACTCTTGTTATCAGTTGTCATTTTTCTTGGTTAAAGTCATGGAAATCCAAGGCCAACCAAGAAAAATTATGCACTGGCTTCTTGGCAGATATTCTTTTTGTTGTTGTGTTCATTCCATATTTATTGAGAAGCAAAAAAATATTTGCAGCATGGTGAGGTCCTGTAGAGAACACACACAAATTAGAAACTATCTTAATATGGAGGAACTTACATTCTATTTAAGGAAGGAAATTCACACTTCTAAAACAATTATGATATAATAGACAAAATGCATCATTCATTCATTCATTTATTCATTCATTCAACTATTTCTTAATTTATCCATTAAGCAAATAAATATGGAGAACAACACATGGTGTTTGAAGTTTTTGGAAAATAGGAAATGATAATAATGATAATAATTCCCAATGCTAACATTTATTAGGTGCTTTAATGTGAAAGATAACTCTGTTCAAAGTATTTTATAAGAATTAGCTCATAGAGGGGCCGGCCCGGTGGTGCAAGCGGTTAAGTGCGCATGCTCTGCTTCTGCGGCCCGGGGTTGGCGGGTTCGGATCCCTGGCGTGCACCGATGCACTGCTTGGTAAGCCATGCTGTGGCAGAGTCCCATATAAAGTAGAGGAAGATGGGCATGGATGTTAGCTCAGGGCCACTCTTCCTCAAGCAAAAAGGGGAGGATTGGCATCGAATGTTAGCTCAGGGTTAGTCCTCCTCACAAAAAAAAAAAAAAAAAAATTAGCTCATTGAATCCTCAGTGCCTCAGTTTCCTCTTTATTTTAGCAAGGAGGAATTTGAGGCCAGAAAGACTTTGTAGATTGCCAAGGTCAACACAGCAGGACAGTGGTAGAATTGTGAGGTAGACCCAGACCACCTGGCTCCTGAGCCTGTGCTCCAAAACTCTACACTGTGCTGTTTTCCCTTGTCCTCTATGAAGCTTATCATCAAGAAAATTAGAAGAGCTATGTAATTGGCCCATGCTTAGAAAGAGATTGAGGCTTTGAGGACACTGATGGAGGAGGTAAGAGTCTGCCTTCTTCTAAACTTTCCACTTCCATTTGTGTCTTGGATATTGCCACGTGGAGCTTGGAAGGTGGCATCTTCCTTACATTTTTGAATCTGTGAAACTATAAAGAGGCAGCTAAAACTCTTGGCAGAAAAGAATTGGGAGTCTTACCACTTCCCTTTGAGTTCATCGTTATTAAAGTATGTCTGATGGTCTAGGGTGGCCTTAATCATAGCTAAAGGAAAGGCAAGGATACACAAGGTCCCAAGAGGAAAAATTTATCAGAGCTTGGGAAGCAATGATTTTGGCAAGATATTGGACTTTTGACATAGTGAAGAGCAGGACTAATCATTGTTGAGAAGTTCCGCTTCTAGGCTTTTCTGATACCTTCTGACCTTGCTGCTCTGGGATCACATGGAGAATATACAGATGTCGACTGAATACATTGTGCCATTAAAACGCCACAACATTTGAAGCTTGGCAGATTTTCTATAGGATGTTTGTGGCTGAGATCTGTACAAGTGGCAGTGGTGGTGTCGATGGAAGCACTAGATCTGAGCCAGCAGCAGTGGGTTGCCCAATCAGCCTGCATCTCTGTAAGACACCAAGGATTTGGCACTACCATTGGCACTAGCACCTCTCCACCAATGAACTATTCAGAGGTCCTCGGTCAAAGAATGAGGTCTCCAGGGCAGTGGTCTCCAAATTATGTCATTGTGCTCTCTGTTGGTAAAAAGAAATGAACAAAACAAAAAGCAGCCATGGTATATAAATATTTATAAATTACAAAAGACACTACAGTACTGATAGATTATGAATGTTAGAAACGTACTCAAAATATAATATTCCAATTGTGCAAGATAAAATATACGATATTATAGAATGTATCCCCAAATATGATGGCATCATAACTATCAATAGCTATATCTCAAGGCTCTATATATACTAGGAGGAGGTTAAAAGTCTATATTGCAAATAGATCTAATTATATAATCCATTGTTTTGTCTCATAATATTACTGATGACGATCTTATACTACACATAGTTATTTTAGCTCTGCCGTTTTCTTATTATTCATTTGTGTTTGCATTATTACTGTTAACTTCAGCTTATTGAAAGAAATATTTTAAGCTAAGTTGTCTTATTGTAGAGGTAATGTAGTTAACAATAGAGAACATTATCCACAAACCCACTTAATTAGGCACAAATGAATTGCAACACATGGCCTTACTTGGAAAGCAAAAGGAAGAATGAGGCTCCCACTGTCCACACTTTGGCTTTGAGAAATCTCTGCTCTTTCATGAAGATTCCTGTGAATTACATGGGACATGAGACCTTTTCACACAAGGTTCAATGCAGGCAATTTGTATATTAAATATAGATAAAATTAATTTCCTAATTTTAAGAGAGATTTAAATAGAAATTCTAAAGTTTTCTTTCTGCATCTCACTAGATCATATTGCACAAATCACTTTGGAGACAGATTCCATTAAACTCCTTTTTTATTTGTGAAACTGAAGCAAAGATATTTCAAAAAAGGCATTTCTGTTGACCTCATAGAGAGCACTGGTTTTAGATACTTGGGTAACAATTAGAATTACAATAGGTTTTAGAAGTTCAAAAGAGAGTGAGATCATTTTTAGCTGGAGGGATCATGAGTCTGCATGAGGAGATGGAATTCAAGCTGATCATTGAAAAATGGAAGGGATATTGATAGAAATGTAGGTATTCCAGATGAAGGAACTAGAATGAGTAAAGCAAGTACTGTGAGAGAATGTAAGGTAGGAGAGTTTAGGGGACACAATCATGAATTTCATTTTAGATATAATGGGTTTGCATTGCTGGTTAGATATTCAGGTGGCAATGTCTCTCAAGCAGGTGGCTCCTTAGGGCTGATGTTTTGGAGCAGTCTTGGGGGTGGAGACATTGATTTATGAATCATCTTTATAAAGGTATTTTCTGAAGTTATGGAAGTAAATCAAGAGAGAGTAGTGAGAACATAAGGACTGCTTTTATGCGTAATGAATATATTGAGTTCCCTTTGCAAAGCCTTTTTCATCTACTTTTTGGGTTCCTTTCTCTTTCTGGAAAGTTGAGGTTGTTGGAAGAGTGACAATCAGATTTGTGAGTCTTTGGAGCAAAATGAAGGTTGTTAAAATTACAGTGCTGGATGTGGACACCCAGAGACATTCCCCCCATTCCCGTTGGAAGGAACGGGCTAGTCACGTGGGTGGCAGAGCTAGAACCAGATTGGAACTTGAATTCAAGAAGATGGGTTGCGTGATGAATAACTAAAGCTGTGCAATCATGAAAGGAATGGCTTTGTATTAATATCAAAGTACGAGATCAAGAGGGCATGCCTTGAGGTATTAAGGAAGTAATTACAAAAATTAAAGCAAGTCCTACTTAATTGACAAATCAAATACTGACAGCATTCTCAACTTTAGCTAGAATAACAATAGATAATGACACAGCCCTTCTCTAAAATATTTTACACTGTTTATAGAGAAATAAGAGTTAAAATAGTTTCTTGGTAAAATAACAAATGTGGGATTGGAAGATTAATTGTCATTGTGATGGTAGGGGTAATAATCATTACAGGTATTCTTGGACAGATTTGCTCTCAAATGTGATTCTCAAACAACGTGTTGAGGAGGGACTTTGGCTGAGCCTTGATGAATTACATTTTCTATATCAAATTAAATATATTTTATTCCATAATCACATTTCAATATCAATGCACAAGGTATCTTTAGTGTTCAGGTTTAATATTTTGAGAGTTGAAATACATAGTATGAGGGTTTCTTCATATGCTTTTCAAAAATGATCCTCATGAAACTTTGAAAGTGTGTATATGATGTAGAAATAATATGCACAGGTAAACTCTTAAAGGAATAGTACTGTGGTATAGTGGAGTGAGCACTGGATTTAGAATCAAATTTCTATTTATATTCATTTACAGTCTTTTAAAAAGTAACCTAATATGTTGAAGAAGAATCTTCCTCTTCAAAGAAGAGATCCTAATTTCTGCCCTGATTGTCTCTCAAGGCAGATCTTATAGGATCCAGCGAGATCAAGCACATGCTACCATGAAAACAGAAAGGTGCTAGAGTAACACCAGGCAAACTACCAGTTTATATGCATCTTCCCTTATATATAAACTTATATGCATATCTGTTCTATTAAGGAATTTTTTTTTTCATTAAAGTAAGTGTTTCTAGCAAGAGAAGCCTTTCAAGTAAGGTTGATGTTATTATTCCTTACAAGTTTCATCTTGATTCATAAACATTTTATGCCAAGAATAATGCTGTTTTAAAGACAATAAGTGCCTGTTTTTGCCTGGGGCCACTGGAAGCCCTGCAAAAGAGGCAGGAGGAATTAAAGGCCCTTAATCATATTTCCTCATTTTTAACTGTTGGTTTTTACACTCTTGAGCCATTTCTCTCTTCTTGCTGAGCCCTACCGAGGCCCATAAATCTTAATTAAAGATGCAATTTTTTTCCTTATGAAATCTGAGCTGCAAGAAACCATTCTTATTTTTTATTTTTAAGCCTAGCTTCATGTGTCGACTCATAAAACAAGTAAGACTTTTACACTCAAAGGATTTTGAAAGCAGTTATTGCTGCTGTCATGTGGTGCTGGTCTCATAATTATTATTATTGTTATTTTATTTTCTTACACATGAGCTTCTGATTTTCTTGTATAGAGCACGATGAAAGAAAAATGGAATGTGCAACAAGCTGGTCCTGGTTTAGAAAGCAGGGGAGTACGGTTCATAAAACATGAAAGAAACACGAGGCCATGATTCCAATGAGGAAAGGATGACTCTCTGAGTGCTACTGGGTAGGAAGCTTCCTGATGAGGTCCCCGCCATGGAACAATTATTTAAAGAGAATATTCTTTTGACTGGAATCTGGTAGGTAAGACAGGCCGGGTGTCTACGACTGTATTCCTTACCCCCTTAGACTAGGAGAATGGGCTTGCCACCTTTAGACCTCCAGACCAAGATAGCTTGGGACAACCTAAACCTGTTCTGGATGATGACATTTCTCAAGAATAAAAATGATTCTGATGATATTATGTAAACACCTAATGAGGCATGAGGCATGAGGCAGTGCCAGGTAAAATGCCCAGAGACCAGACTAGTCAGCTGTCAACTTGTCTGTCTTCTGCTATCCCTTAAAAGCTTCAATGGTCTCCTGTTGTCCACAAGATCACATTAAAACTCTCAAGACCACTTCTAGTCTGGCTCTAACCTATCTTTTGAACCACATCTCCAACTGTCACGCCTCACCCAACCTGCACTTCTGTTCATAGAGAGAAAGCATAGGCAGTGCTTTCCAAATAAACCTTACTCTTTTGCAACTCTGTGGCTTTGCATGTGTTGAGAGGTGTGGTGGGAAAGGAGCAATTGCATAATGGACTTAGTATAGGTTTTAAAGTTAGGAGGCTTTACAGTTAGGACCCGAGTAACCACCGAGTTACTTAGCCTTTCTGAGCTTCTTCTTCCTCATCTGTAAGATGGGGACAATAATTACCTCCCGGTGGTGTTGTGTGGATTATATGAGATGCGTGCAATGCACCTCACACAACATCTATAACAAAAGAGCCGCTCCAAAAATAGATGCTCTCTGTCCTTCCTTCTATTTGGAGTTCAATGGCCCTACCCCCTGTGAGTTCCTACTCATCTCCTAAGATTGTCAAATTATTCCTGGTTTACAAGCCTTTCATAAGATCCCTCAGGCATATTAGGGTGAATTAGGATGAATAATTTGGCAATGAATGGCAAGGTGGTTGGGAGGAAGGAGGGACCTATAATAAGCAGGCTAGCCAAAACCTTTTTCTCCTTGTGACCAAAGCACGGTTTTCTGCAGAAGAGACTTCATAGTCTCTTGCCTGGTTCTGTCTCTTCAAGGCAGCTCTCAAATTTCTTTGAAGGTTTGCTTGCCTCCACCTCGTTCTCCCACACTCCCCACTCTACTGTCTTTCCCAAATCTATCTGTCTCATCTAGGGCTCCTTTCAATGCTCTTGTTGGCTGCTTGATAAGTCTTTCAGGTCCTTGTTTACACCTTGACAAATGACAGATGTCATTAACCCTTTTACTACCTTAGATTTCCCATATTGTTTCTGTTCTTGTATTAGATTCTATGTGATTTTGTTGTTTGATGTCCTTGGGCCCAAAACTGCAAAGCCTCTTTGCATCATAGAGTCAAAGGATTGAAAAGATGGATCTAATACATCTGCACTCTCTTTGTTTTGTACATGAAGATTAGGAAGTTCAGAGGGGTGAAAAGGCTTTATTGAGTCAACACTTAGATGTTGATGAAGCCTCACGTTTCCCTCATCCTGCACAGTGCTTGTCTGCTGTACATATTGATTCCTCTGATCACATGGAACCTTGAAATCTCAGAGAACTCCAGTTGGGAATTAGAGTGCCAAAATAATGCTCTGTAGCTGTATGGGGTCCAGCCAGAAGCCAAAGAATTCCTTTCCTGTACTGCTAAGCCACAGGATCTTTTTAATCAAGCCAACTAGGGTGATGCATGCCAAGGGCATTCATGACCAGGTGGATAGAAGGAGGTGAATCTCTCCAGACAGGCTGCCCCTAGAGATAATCTGGAGATGAAGCAAGCTGTCTCACGGAGTTGAGCAGGACAGGGCTCAGAGAAGTGTCAGAACTTCCCAGCAGACAGCCCCACTCCACTGAATTTCCTACCCAATATGATTTCCCAGCTTAATCTCTTCCTAGTTCCAGATGGATACTGATTGTGGTTTTGCAAAAATTCATACTGAAGGGGATTGTGATGATGTGACTGGGATTTCTGGAAATAATAAAAGAGAGAGGAAAAGAACAAATATTTATTGAGTGCTTAAACAGGATTTGGTAATTTTACACATATGGGTTTACATAAATCTTCACAAAAACCTTAATGAAGCTGCAAGAATTTTTTCTATTTTGTAGATGAGGAAACTGAGACTTAGGAATGATAACTGATTTGCCAAAGGTTACTCAGGAAGCTAAAGCCAGAATCCAGTTTTGGCTTATTTGGCTTAGAGAAGGCGAGGATACAAAGATTTTGACTGAGATTTTGTAAAACTGATTTCTAGGCTCCAATTTTCTATTAGTGTTGATTTCACCAAGCCTCCTGACTCCTGCCTATACTTCTTTTCCCTTATTTTAAAACCAGGTGTTAATTCTGCTCTACTTTCTTACAGGGATGTTGGAAAGTCAGATGAAACAATGGATTTGACAGTGCTTTGAAAATTATGAAGTGTTATACAAATACAAGTCATTAGTATTGTTTCATTACAAAGTAAATATTGAATAGATGAAGAAAACATAAGGAGTGTACGAATTTCTACGTTGTGTTTCAAATTGTTTTGGAAGCTAACCAAAACCCAGAGGGTCTCTTACAACGTATTCTATTCCACTAGTAGATCAATCAAATACGCCAACACCCATTAACTGTTCTTCAACAATGAATTAAAATGAAACTACTAAATCCAAAAGCTATATTTTTTAGTATTCAAATTAATCTGAACTCTCAATATTCTATACTTAATGGTTTGTGTGAGGTGAATGAAATTCTAACATTTTTCTGACAATTGCTTTATATTCTTTATAGTGCATTAATAGTCACTGACCTTTTCATACTGTGTTCAAATCTCTTCCTTCAGACACTGAAAAATGAAACTAGTAATATCAGTAATATCAATTTGGAAATTGACCATTTATATGGACAAGACAAAGTGTTGGTAGTTAGAATTCCATAATGTTGTTGATAAAGCTAATTTTCTGTTTATTAAGATGGAATAAACTAAATACCCTTAACAATGAACAAACTTGGAAGAAAAAATTTCCTTTCTGACTTCTGTTTCTACTTGGATACTGATTTCTTCTTCAGCATATGGGGGCTAAGTGATATTCTTAAGCATAGGCATCTACATATATGAGTGTGCATTATTTTTCCTGAGAATAAAAATATGAAGGATGATTTAAAAAATAAGAGTAATTTTCATGGGAAGCTTGAAGAAAGTCTCATTATTGTATAACCAGTTCATGTCTATTACTTACCATGTAAGTGTGCAGTTGAGCACTTACCAAGTTACCTTGGCTGCACCAATGATGCTCGGGCTTAGTGCAGTCAAGGTAATGAGAACAAAGTGACACTTCTCTCCTGTGTGCTTATTTGCATGAAACAATGGGCACAGTGATTGAGGAACCTCCTGCGAAAAAGCCTTGGGGAACGGAAGTTCTGAATCCAGCATGACAGCTGAAGCTGGAGCCTGACCCAGCTCCTCTGGGAAAAGGTGACTGGGGCTGTGTGTGTGAGTTATATCACTTAAAGTCTTTACACTTTTGAGTTCATGACTCTTGCTTTTGTACCTACTCCTTGCCAGCCCCCATCTCCAGAAGGGCAATAAGATAGGAAGGGCCATTTTCTATCAGAGGAGTTGCCACACGGGTTTCTGGCTTGAAGGTGAAGCAGGTCCAGGTCCAGAAGCACCGGGTTGGGCATATCCTCATCTCCTCTGGCAGCACCAGCATAGGAGCCTAATCTAGCTCAGAGAAGCCGTCTAGGGGGAGCTAATGGGGCCTGGAATCTGTGGATGACCCAGATTTGGCTGGTTGATTCTTGATATATGTAAGTCTCTCTGGTGATGCCAAGAACTACTTGAGGCAGAGGAAATCTGGGAAAACCTGGGCTTCTAGTCATTGCAATTTAGTTATAACTGCCAGTAGAGCCACCTGGTGTTTGCTGGTTAAGAAACTGCTCAGATGACCATTAAATAATTAAACAATTCACAAACAAGCAGATATGTAAGTAAACACACATTTATTTCTACAAATAATGTAAACAAAATTATACATTGGGAAAATTTCAAAACCATATCCTATTGATTTCTTTTAAAAATGCAGCCAAATTATACAATTGATACTAATACTGCTTTTACTACCAGGTAATGTTGATTAACCTGGGAGAGGAAGGGGAAGTGGCATCACAGATATTGATTATAATACCAGGTGAGTGAGCGGGCATTGGGGAGAGTAAAGTGAGGGTGAGCAGGGCTGTAGCCAGCATCTTGGTTACACATGGCAATATTAGTGTTGGGGTGTGGTTACTTTATAGTTGCTTCTCCATATCAGGTATCATTTCATAAACCTACTCAAGTCTGAAAACATAAAAGGGGGACAGACAGAGGAACCATATTGAAAATGATGTTTTATTGGTATGGTTGAAGGTAGAAAATCTGTTCAGTTAAATTCCACAGCTCATAGCCGTCCTCAGTTCTGGTGAGCCAATTCAACACCAAGGCTCAGTTTCTCCCAGTGAGAAGGAGAAAGTTTCTGCCTTACTGGACTCCACAGACGCCCAGAGCCACTGTCTGCCATGATTCACTCATCTGTCCTTCTGGGAATTGTAGACCAAGAGACAACCTGGATTTCAAATTATTTTGGCCATGATGAGAGGGAAACTACCAAATCAATCAAACCCGAAATAAAAATTATTCAAAATAAATGATAGCGGAAGAATTTCAAAGCACCACTGGGGGGAGGTAGGACCCTGTGTTGGCACTGGCTACAGGATTTCTCCCCTAGGGTCCACAGATCAGCTCCTGAAATCTGCATACCAGCTTTTGTATGTGTGGCTATATTTGAATTGATATGTTAAGAGGGAACACGTCTTTCATCATATTTTCAAAGGAGTCTGTATTAGCCTTTCTAGCTGCTGTAACAAACAACTCTAAAAATCTCTGTGGCTTAAAGATTTATTTCTCACTTATGACCAGCTCAGTTCACTTGGGGAGGTTGGGAGAATGTGTTCATAGTGGTAATTAAGACTCACTTTCTTTTTTTATTTTTTCACTGGGGTTATGGGTATTTGGGAGGAAGATCACAGAGGTAAAGTGCCATTTTCATTACATCAAACCAAGGGTACAATCCATCAACATAACTTATCCCTGTTGGTGGTCACCTCAATCACCTGGCTGGGGTGGTTTCTGTTGTGTTTCCACTGTAAAGTTACTCTTCCCTGGCCATCCCCTTTCTGTACTTACTTACTCTTTGGAAGGAAGTTCAGTCCAAATGCTTAAGGAGTGAGGAGTTACGTTTGACCTCTTTTGAGGGTGCAGGATCTACACAAATTGTTTGTAATTCTTTTGCAAGAGATATTTGTTTCTTTCTCCTCATTCATTTCTTTATTCATACCCCTGTCATTGTGGTTCTTTTTTTTTTTTTTTTGAGCACTTCCTTACTAGTACTACAAGATGCTCCAGGCTCACGTTGCATATTCCTGCCGTAGTCTTAGAATCAGCCACTTCTCCAAGGGACCCTGGTTTGTTTTACTGGACAATTATATTATAGAATAACATCTGGACACTAGGGATGCTGTTGCTACAGGATCGGCTGACAGAGCAAGGAAAGGTATGTGTATATACACATATAAATAAATTTTTCTCTATGTCACCATCTGTATCTAGGTTACACTAAACATAAGTCCATATTGATGTCTCCAACTCTAATGCCTTGCCACATGGATCATTCTAATCTCCTCTTCTTGTTTATTTACAACCTCCCATTTCAACAATGAGAAACCTGGCTCCCCTCAACTGCCACTCATTTTCTTAATTGTACCACTGTGCATAGTGGTATCAGAATTGTTAACTCGTATGTACCCCTAGGGGAGATAGCTTTATCAGCAAGAGTTCGGTACTTACATCAGTTTTTTTGCCGTTAGTCTTACAGATTCTACTCATTTCTGGTTATTTAAGTCAGCACCTTTTGCCCTTGTTCCCTTCTGTGAAGTTGTTCCGGATGTTTGTAATACAGTTAGATTGCTTTGCCGCATTCTGCATTCCATCCTGAGATCCCCTGACCTCCTAAACTATGTTCATAAAATTTGCATACATTCAAGTTCACTCTTTGTGCTGTAAAAGGCTATGATTTTTAAAAAATTCATAGTGTCATGTATCCAACATTACAGCAACATACGGAATAGTTTCAATGTCCCAAAATATCCCAGGTGTTTCGCTTATTCAATTCTTCCTCCCTCCATAACCACTGATCTTTTTATCATCCTACCAATTCTGCATTTTCTGGAATGTGATGCAGTCGGAACCATAGAGTCAGCAGCCCCCTCCCCCCCACTGATTTCTTTCACAAAGCAACATGCATCCAAGATTAACACACCTCCTTATACTTCCATAGATCACATCCTTTCTTTATTATCAAATAACATTCCATTCTATGGGTGTATCATAGTTTACTTACCCATTCGCCTTTGGAGAATTTCCCAGCCACCTCCAGTGTTTGATGACCATGAATTCAGCTGCTATAAACATTCACGTGCAGGTTTTTGTGTGGACATAATTTTTCAGTTAGGTAAATACCTAGGAGTGCAGTTATTGGATCACATGGTAAAACTAGGTTTAGCTTTGTAAGAAGGTGCCAAAATGTCTTCCAAAGTAGCTGTAATCACCAGCAATGAGTGAGAGTTCCTGTTGTTTTGCATCCTTGTCAGCAACTGGTGGTGTCAGTTTTTAAAATTTTTTTTTTTTTTATGTTTACAGTGGCTTTGTTCATAACTATCTAAATGTGGAAGAAACTGAGATGTTCCCCAACAGGCAAACAGATATATAAAATGAGATACATCCCGGCAATGGGAATGCCATTCAGCAACAAAAAGAAATGGACGCCCGAGCCATGAAGAGACGTGAGGAGGACCCCAAATGCATATTACCAACTGAAGGAAGCCATCCAAAAAGGTCACACTCCATACAACCCCAACCATATAGGGCACTACAGAAAAGACAAAAGTATGGAGATGGCAAAAGGTCTGCAGGTTGCCAGGAGTCAGGGTGGAGAGAGGGAAGAACCCAGGTATTTCTCATCCCAGGATTCCCCTGTAACCCCCGTAGAACTCCAAGATCCTGCAAGATCCTGCAAGATCGTGTTTCTCCTAATAGTGGTTGCAGCAGCAGCTTCTGGGGGCTGATTCTGCTGTTTTATGAGCCACCCTTGAAAATCAGCACCAGTTTTTTGGATTTTAACCATTCTGATAGGTATGTGGAAGTATTGCATTTTTGTTTTAATTTGCAATTCCCTAATGACAAATGATTTTGCACCTTTTTTAGTTGGGCTGTTTGTTTTCCCATTGTTAATTTTAAAGAGTTCTTTGTATGTTTTGGATATAAGGCCTTTATCAGATAAGTATTTTGCAAATATTTTCTCCCGGTCTGTGTCTTGTCTTTTCATTGTCTTAAAAGTGTCTTTTGCTGAGCAGTTTTTAATTTTAATGAAGTCCAACTTATCAATTTCTTCTTCCATGAGTTGTGACTCAGTTTCTTTTCTTTAGTGCTTTGCCTTTCTCCATGGCCTCTTTGGAGTCCTCCCTTGGATAGTCTGCATTCAGTTAGCTAATGATAAAAGATATAGAGTAGGGATGATACTGTAGGACACTTTAGGTCCTGGCCTGGAAGTGCTTACATCACTTCTTTGCACATTCTATTGGGCAGAACTCATCACACAGCCCCATTTAGATTTTAAAAAGTTGAGAAATGTAGTTTTCCTGGTGCCCAGAAGGAAAGTGAAATGTTTCGGTGAACATTTAGAATGATTTCTGCTACAGGGTTTATGACTCATAAATGGTTAGGAAACATCACCTTGGACATTTATTTGTGAAAGGGTATGTTTTGCAGAGTACCATGATTTAGGTTGTCAGGCTGCTAGGTCACAAGGAAATTGTTAGAATGGAGTCACGTAGTATATTTCTTTAAAGTAATCTTGAAAGATTCTGATGTCTCTAGGTGTCTCTGCAGAGATTTGTGGGGCTAAACACACTATGTTCCCTATCTTATTCCATCCAGGGTACTACAACAAAAACACCACAGACTGTGTGGCTTAAACAACAAAGATTTATTTCTCACAGTTCTGGAGACTGGAAAGTGCAAGATCAAGGCACTGGCAGATTTGGTGTCTGGTGAGAGCTGGCTTCCTGTTCATAACTGGCCATCTTCTCGCTGAATCCTCACATCGTTGGAGGGGCAAGAGAGCTCTCTGGGGCCTCTTTTATAAGGGCACAAATCTCATTCATGGGGGTTCTACCCTCATCATCTAATTGCTTCCCAAACGCCCCACCTCCTAATACCATCACATTGGAGGCTAGGTTTCAACATATGAATTTTTGTGGGGGACACAAACATTCAGTCTATACCCTTTCATCCCTAACCACCAGAGAAGGAAAAAGAACTGGAAATAGGAAAGAAAATTCTCTGAGAGATCCCCAAATACCTGCCAATCTCTGGGAGAGATTAACTACCCTGAGGAGCATGGAGAAGATATCTTTCACAATTTGTTTCTACATTTTTGGTGGGGAGGGCATGTGTCCAGCATCATCTCAGACTTGAAAGTGAGACTTAAACCATGCTTATGACAGCACTGCATAAAGGAAGTGAGGTGTAACTTGCTTACTTAGCACTTGGTATTTGTCTCTGTTTGTTCCGTGAAAACTTGTGAAAGTGTTGGCTGATGTAGCTAAGATTTGGTCCACTGCTCTAAAGGATGTCAAGATCTTCAGTGGATTTGTGGTTTGGTTTTCCATCAGCCCTTAGGAATGTTTCTTTTGAATGTTGGTAGCATATTCCACCTATTCTCTATACAGTGATCATAGTAAATATGAATTAATTTTTATAAAGAGAGGTAGAGAGTAAAGATTCAGGGAACTGAACCAATTTTATCAAAATTTCAAATTTATATTGAAAAAAATAAAATGACAACATTAGTTTATAAAGGGGCATATTTTTTCTATCTTTTTTATGGATACTGGTGAAGATTGTTACATAACTTTTTAAACATCTACTAATTTCAGGATTTTTATAACCATTGATTTCAAAATCTTCTTGATTATGTGCCTTACCTATAAAAATTATGATCACAGACTCCAAATGTATGTGCATTTACTAATAAATTCCATCACGTGAAACTGCAGTAATATATTATGGATTTTAAGAACTTACTACAGACAAAAATTCAAAGAAGAGAGATTACATTAATATATAAGTTGAAATTCCAATAGTTTCTTTCTACATTCCAATGGATGGTCCTGCCCACATTCTGGGTCACACTCACTTAAGAGTTTGTTAACATAAATAAGACACTTTATGTATTATGCTTTAAATTAGAATATATTAAGCAATGAGCTTGTTGTCATTGTAAAATTTTATTTTACAAGAACTTCATCTACATTTTTAGGATGCTGGATGCCACACCGTCATGCAATTGCAGTGGCAAGTTGCCAAATACGTTCCTTTCAGATTCTGGAAGAAAAAAATCTAGCTTTCTCAGAAGGCTTTGTCTTTGACTCAGCTGCCGTCGATTCATCGTACCTCTAAGTCTCTATGATGCAGAGAGAGAGATTAAGACCAACAATTTCCATGGCACCGAGGATGATTTAGAGAATCACAGAAACAGATTTCACCCTATTCACCTGAAACAGTGAGGGGGTCTGAAACAAAAAGATGCAAAAGGCTAGAGAGGATCCAGAAAAACAAAAACAGAAACACAAGTAAACTAATGAAAATTATAGTAATAAGAGTAATAAGAACTAACATTTACCGACTACTTACTATGTGCCAGGTATTGATTGTCCTTGCTAAGTACTTTACACACATTATCTATATTCATCCTTATGAAAACCAAGGAAATATGTATTAATTATTATCTTTTTAATTCAATGAGAAAACTGGCTCCTGAGATGAAAGATTAGTGAGAAAGGGTGTTGTTTCTGGAAAATAAAGAATGTTTAAGTGATTGTCAGTTGTTAGGTGTACCCTTCTATCAGAAGGGTTTCCTGCAGTGTGTAGGAAGTGGACTTGTTTATCTTTTATATCCTTTTCTGCACTATATTTCTGTAAGTGTTTTTGATCTAGTGCTTAGCATTCTTCTAGATGCTTACCAAGTATACAATCTTTTTGTGTGTGTGTGTGAGGACGATTAGCCCTGAGCTAATATCCGATGCCAATCCTCCTCTTTTTGCTGAGGAAGGTTGGCCCTGGACTAACATCTGTGCCCATCTTCCTCTACTTTATATGGGACGCTGCTACAGCATGACTTGACAGGTAATGTGTCAGTCTGTACCTGGGATCCGAACCTGCAAACTGTGGGCTGCCAAAAGTGGAGCGTGGAAACTTAACTTCTATGCCACTAGGCCCCCCAAATATACAATCTTGAGCAAGTCAATTAACCTCAGTGAGTCTCAGTTTGACCATCTGTAAATTGGGGCTATCCTATTTGATTGGCCTTTCCAAAGAAGTTGTCATAAAAATCCAACATTAGTGTGTTTTGAGGACTCTCTGTGGCATTCTATCTGCTTAAGGGATCCTTATCATTCTTATTAAAATGCGATATAATCTCTGAGTTTCAGGAGTTTTTAATTCATGAAGAAATTTTACTTATAACATACAGGCATGTTCATAAACAAAGAGGGGAAAATCGTATTTTGTTTTTCCTATTTGCATCAGATGGCCTCAGGTTTGGACAGGGAAAGGAACCATGAATTGACGGCAGGAAGTAGTCCTAATTCTTTCATAGTGGTGATAGAGACTCTAATAATCGTTTGCATTCATGGGACACTTTAAACTTTCAAAATACTTGTACATTAATGATCTCACCTGATCCTCCCAAGGCTTTACAGAGGACGACACTGAAGCCTAGCACATGTTGTCTGGCCCTGCGTTAAGCAGTTACTGTGTGGTGGGGTTGAAAGTAAAACTGAGGCCTTTTGATTCTCCATTCCAGGTTAATTTTTCCTCCAACTGACTGTATTGACTATTCAGACACTGGATTCTGCTGTTAGTACTGCTTTTGGGGACTCTGGTCACCAACTTGGATGTACCATTTTACTTTCTCAGTCAGCACATGGCTCACTGTCATCAGAGTTGTCCCCTCTGCCTCTCTTCCTACTTTTCTTCTTTCTTTCCCTCCTCCCTTCCCTCCCCGCTTCCCTCCATAAGCATTTAAGGATTTAACGGTGTTTCATATGCTGGGAACTATATGAGGTGCCAGAGATTTATAATTAAGTGGAAGCCCTCAGTCTCACATAAGAGTCTTATGGAGGAGGTAAAGAAGAGAAGAGGCAGTTACAATATGCTGTGATGGTGATATAATAGTAGAAAGTGAGCAAAGTTTCTAAGAGAGTCAGGGTAGAGGTCTGATCCCAATAGGGAGAAAGAGAGAGGCCCGGGAAAGCTTCCTGGAGGAGGCACGCCCTGGGATAAGTAGGAAGCAACCCAGCATAGATCACAAGGATATGCAGGGGGGGGAGTGTGAGCAAAGACCTTCAAAGCTGCTCCACAGCTGCTCTTGGCTTGACTGAGGGTGAAGGAAAGTGTGCAGTGCTCTTAAGTTAGAATGTTCCTGACCCTAAAATCAAGGATTATTTAGGGTTTGGGCTTGAAAAGTGTAGCCTTAGTTCCTGTGAATTCTCAGTGACTGACACCCTGAGCTTTGTAGACCAACTTACCTTCGTGTAGCGTTGGGTGCTGACTGAGCCACTGGTCCTCTCTACATCCCAGGGTTTGCCAGTGATTAAGGGCATTTTTGTCTGAGTGCCTAAGTACTGGGGCAAACTGCCCAGCTCAGATGAATCAATGGACTAAAAATTGTCTTCCCAGCAGGCACTGCCAAGCAGACTCCAGCCAACACTCCAGGCAACTGAGAAAAGATCCATTGAGCTCAGCAGGAGGCTCTGCTTCGGCTGACTCAGCGCCCTGGAAGCACTCCTCCAGTCGTTTATATCTCTACTTTTCCTCTCTGAGCTCTGCTCTGGATCTCTGCTCTCGATGAGGTCTGCTTTGTGCCAAGGCGGGAGGTGCTCTGGTTTCAAATGATGGTACCTTATCAATATTTTGGTGTGCTTCTGACATGCCCATAAAGTAGACCCAGCTCAATAGTCCATTTTCATTCTCTATTAGTATAATTCACATTTGGGTTTGGCCCAAGTAATAAAGGTTTTAGTTCAAGAAAAACATTTTAAAAAATGATGAATGAGATTAATCTTGCAAGGATCGTGGAAAATAAAATAATATTTGCATTTGAAAGCAGAGAGTTCAAAACCTTGTGAAAGGTCATACAACTAGCTTATGGAAGAACTAGGCCTAGAACCCACGAGTTTTGGCTAATTCCAGTGTTCTAAAAAATACTGTTTTTCTTATTTTTAGAGAACATATAAGAAATAATATTTCATTCTATTGTAGCTACAACCCTATGAAGTAAGTAGGGCACATGCCATTACTGTAGCTGCATAGATAAGAGAAATTGGGCAGACTTGGTAAGGTCACCCAAAGATAAGCGATAGACCTGGGAATAGAATTATTTCTCTCTTAGGATTTTTTTCTATAACGGCACATTGTAAAATATCCTAGTTCCATTAAGTCCCAAATCAGGAGTTCTGGTGCAGAGATTGTAGGTCAGGGCCATTTCTGCCTCCAGTAAGCAATGGGTTTTGAGCAAGTCTCTTTTGTCACTCTGGGTTCCATGATGCTCCTCGTCTGTCAAATGTGCAGATTGCACTGTAGCAGGCTTCCAAACCAGAACACCTATAGGAGCCAGGCCTGCGATGACAATGAGTAATCAGGCCAGGTTGGGCCTTCTTTATGAAGGCCACTCTGACTCAGCTACAGCTGATGGCTGCAACTCCAGAATACTGGTCCACAACAGAGACACCTTCTGATTGTTTAAGAGAAGTTAGAAATAGAGATTTAAAGGTAAAAGCTCTTGATTTTTAATTTTAGTTAATTTTTTTTTGTGTGTTTGAGGAAGATCAGCCCTGAGCTAACATCTGATGCCAATCCTCCTCTTTTTTGGCTGAGGAAGATTGGCCCTGGGCTAACACCCGTGCCCCTCTTCCTGTGCTTTTTTATATGGGACGCCGCCACAGCACGGCTTGGCAAGCGGCGCATCGGTGCGCACCTGGGATCTGAATCTGCGAACCCTGGGCCGCCAAAGCGGAGTGTGCGCACTTAACTGCTTGCGCCACCAGGCCAGCCCCAATTGTTAGTTAATATTTAATTGTTAATCCTGATTTAATTGTTTTAATTGAATCAAAATCAAAATTAAAAAAATGAATGATGTTTCAGCCAAAGAACAATGTCTGTAGCCTAGAAGTAGCTTATAAGCTATCAGTTTGCAATGTCTGGATGGCAAGATCTTCAGAGAACTGGTGAGTGTTAACATTCCATGGCTCTGTAACACTTCTAACTTGATTGTATCAGTGTACGGTAAGTTTCTGGAGAGCTGATCATCATCAAAATACATATCTTAAACACCTTGTAAATAGCTTCAAGGAAGCTCAAGTAATAGGCCTTAAAGGAATGTAGAAAGAATAGAAATCTTGAATTACTCCCTCTTATTCTTTTCTTCTGTTGGCCCCATTGAATAGTTATTTTGCCTTTAAGATGACATTGATCCTGCATTACTCTTAAATTTTTCTGTGAATGTGTTCTATCTTCAACAGGATGATAGCTTTTTTAGAGACCAGAAATTCTATTTCTCTGTCTTTTCCTTTTCTCCTTGACCACCATGATATGTAAGCACAGTTTGATACCTGACGGTCCACCCTTTCCTTCCTGCCCTCTTTCATCCTTTGATGACCATGATCCTGAACTATATGATAGTTCTCTCTAGATGACTGGTTTCCTGTCTCTTCTGATGGAGTCACTCTTTCTCACACTGCTAAATGTATTCTCTCTTCTTGCTGCCTCAAATATCACTTCCATGTAGATGACACCAATACCTTCTTCTTTTATTCTGCTCCTATAACTACCTACATGTCCTTCAGAAAAGCTATCATTTTACTTAGCTAAACCAGCACCACATCCTTCCTTCAACTAGCTATATCACCATTGAAAGGAGAAGGTGGATGTGAGAGAGATTGTTCAGGTAAAATGTACATGATTTGGTGCCTGAAGTAATTGTGGAGAGTAAGACAGAGGGATGAGGCAAAAATGACTCTAAGTTTCAAGTCTAGGTGACTTGGAGCACGGTAATACCAGCAGCAGAAATGAATAACACATCAAACTGTGGGTCAGTAAGGGCTTTGGTGTTAGTGCTGTTGAGTCGATGCAACTTTTAGCGACCCTGTGTACAGCAGAGCTGAACCTGCCCAGTCTTTTGGGCCATCCTCTCATCTTTCCAGTGCTATATCAGACAATGCTCTGCTGCTATTCATAGGGTTTTCAGAACCAATTTTTTTGGAAGTAGGTGGCCAGGTCATTCTTCCTATTTTGTCTCAGTCTGGAAGCTTCACTGAAACCTGTCCACCATGGGTGACCTTGCTGGTATGTGAAATACTTGTGGCATAACTTTCAGCATCACAGCAACATGCAGCCGCCACAGTCTGACAACTGACAGACCTGACAGACGGGTGGTGTGGTTCCCTGACTGGGAAATGAACTCAGGCCGAAACAGTGAGAACACTGAATCTTAACCACTAGACCACCAGGGGAAGGACTAGTGAGTTTGAATCTAAATCACTAGTATTTAAGATAAAACTAAAGATATTTTGAAACTTAGACTAAATTGAAAGCTAAGTCTAGGCCTGGGAAGGTTTCCATTTGAGCTACTATGTATTATTTTTAATAATCCCTCTGGTACTTCTTGGTGTTGTATTTTTAGCATCATCTTCTTGATCAGGAGCAAATTTATCATGCTTACTCTGACATGTTTAATAAGAGGAATTTCTTCATCCCTAATCCCAGTCTGTCTACCATACCAGTGGATTTAATCTATTTAACCCTAGCTTCTCAACCTTTTCTCCAAATGAAAGGTTATGGAATGTGCAAAATGTAAAACAGGTAAATAAGAAGTGGTTTTGTTGAAGTTGAGATGGGAGCCCTCAAAGTCCCCGACCCCAAGTCTCAAAGGCTCTGAAGAAATACCATTGCAACTATGGAGTAGGTTACCCTTCTGACTCACTAGAAAATAGGGCAAAATTTCCCCAATTTTTTTGGTTCTTTCTGCCCTTTGTATCTCAGCAATTTTTCCATGGAGCTCCTAGGCTAAAGGAAATACTTAGACATTCTTTTTATTAAGTAGTTAGGGCTAAACAACTTAATAAGTATTTATGTCCTAAGGACTTGGTAGCCATTTGAAATAGTAATATATATATTGGAAGAAAGTAATATATGAATTTCATTCTTAAATAACTACAATTACTTGCTGAAGAAACATATGTGCTTATTGGGCTCTATACAAGTTCTCAAACTTCAGGATCAGATTAGATGCTGTCATCTTCATTTCCTGTTTCCCATTGACTTCTATGTAGGACTTTCTTTAAATCACAGGAACAGATGAAAACCCAACTTTACAAAGATGTGGTATCATCAAAAGGAATGCAACAGAGTCTAATATTGAAACTGTGAACTACCTTGAGCTAGTAGTGTGTGTGGTTTCTGACAGATGTCTACTATTGCTATTTCTCTTAAAAATTAAAAATATTGACAGTGTGGGAGATCAAAATTGACTACCCCAAAATACATCTCTTTACCTTGATTATTTTCTCTGACGGACATTTGACCTCCCCCAAACTGCCAAAAGAATTTAACATAGAAGGCCTGTTTCAGGAAGGAGCCACTACCACATGATGGCTATGATCTAATGTAAAATAGATGCTACAATAGGAAAGGCACCAACAAGCCCATCTTATCAAAAATTCTGTCTCTCCCATGCCACATTCTCTAGGTGGCCCTGTAAAGGGTTGTCAGACAAATATTTACATTTATAAGGGAAATCTCCATTTGTAAAGTTATCTCCCTCTCTCTACTGGGAAGAGGGGGGATGACCTCATCTCTAGAAACTTATCAACGTGGAAGGTGAGGCCTTAAATCTGTGTAATAACCTTACTCTTGTTTATTGTGCTTTTCTGGTAATCTTGCATAACTGAGTCCCCCCACCCCCAACATCCTCATTTGTCTTTTGCTGAAGATAGTTTTTAAGATGAGAACCTCCACTGTTTTGTTGAAAAACTTAGTTTCCCTGGTTTCTCCCATGTATACACATTATTAAACTTGCTATTATTTTCTCCTGCTAACCTACCTGTCTTTTAATTATTTGGCTAGCCATAAGAACCTTAAGGGAAAGAGCAGAGGGGGATTCTCCCTCTTCCCCAACAACAGCAACCCTGTGAGATCACTGTGGCACTTTGAGACATCTCAGCTAATGCAGTCAGGGAATCCTGAGAATAGGGCAATGAGTTAACTCCGAGTCGTGGCCCTCACTCAGTTCATTAGCTTTGTCACATTGGGCAAGTCCTGTAAGCCCTCTCCACTACAGTTTCCTTGTCGCAGTGGAGGATGTCTGGATTTGTTAGTTCCTAGTGGTTCCTTGTAGCTTTCAATGCCTATGATTGAATGCTTTCTTATTTTATCAATGCTGCTAAGGAAGCTTGGAAAGACTTTGCTACCTTAAATAGGAAATAGTCATTTTTCCAGATTCTTGTTTTGAAAGTGAGGACAAAACTTGTCTTGAGTTCAGCCATCTCTCCACTGCCACCACACTCCAAACCTCTGTTAGTTCTGTAAGCTCAGAATTCTTTCAAAGGAACCATCCAAGGAATTCCATGCATGCTTAGTATCAGTTCTGAGACAGAAGGGGAAGAAATGAGTTTATATGTTCTGGTGTTTTGAAAGAAGTGAAATATCTCCGTGCACACATTCTTGCTTAATACATCAGGAAACTCTCCAAGAGAGCCTTTTCCCTTTTGGGCTACTACTTTGGGCTAGATTGAAAAGATAAGGTGTGTCCAGTCAATATCTATAAAACCATGCAGAGCTCGGAGAGAATGAAGGCTGATTTGTTCATAAGTTTTCAACAAGAATAAATGAGTCTTCTTTGGAATTTGGAGCAGGTCAAATGAAAAGAAGTGATAACAATTTCTTGCTCACTACCCAAGTGGTAAATACAAAAACTACTTTGTCACTGGTGGTTTTCATTGATCAGAAATTCTTAGTTATTTATAAATCATCACTTTTTTGTCTTATATTTACATTTTTGAGGTTTTCTTTTAAAAGTGTTTTCCTATTCCTAGGTTACAAAGTTACTCATATTTACTCATTATAACTCTATATTTTTACTTTTCACAAGTAGGCCTTTAATTCATCTATGATCTGTCTTTGTGGTGTTAGATGCCTACTTATTCCTACCTAGTGAGCCAGGTTTCCTACCACCACCTAGTAAACAACCTCTCCTTTCCCCATTGTTTATGGCACTCTCCTTACAGTATATTCTGTCTCTATACATGCAAGAATCTGTCTCTTGGCTCTCTATTATCTGTTTGTCTGTTCTTGACCCCTAAAGGCAGTGTTTTTATTATTATGACTTTGTAGTATGTCTTCATATATATCATAGGGAAAATCCTCATTCTTTAGTTTTCTTTTGAAAGGTTGATTCAGTCATTCCTGGGCTTAGGGGGCAACATAGGGCATTGGAGAGGTAACAAGCGGTGGATGGACACAATGGAAGCAATAGATTACATGCACACAAAGTGTCATGAATGGATATTACAAATATAGTGAGAAAAAAGCAAGAAACAGAATGAATTACGTAATTTAATAAATTTTATAAAAACTTAAAAATACATGTATTTATGTAAAATATACATAATTTGAAGAATACATAAAAACAAAAAAGAAACCCCTTCAAAACATTAGAATAGTTACCCTTGTTGGGGAGAGTAATGGTTGTGGATTTTGAAAATAAAATAATATAAAATATTACATAAAATAAAAATGAATTTATAATAGAGAAAGTCACATTTGAGATAATAGTGTAGTAATATTTGAAAAAAAAAATGCCATAAATTACCTAACTTTTCAGATTGGAATCAGAGAGAAAGTCAGTTCTTTCTAGAGCATGTTTTTCTGATGTGATAGGAAAACAACAACTGGGGTCAGATGTGGGTTTAGCTCTATAAGTCAATTCCTGTAAAAACCAACACATCAGGCAGGAAATTTAGAATTTCTCACGAAGAGGAGCTGGAATCATTTGATCGTGTCTTTTATGAGATATTGATATTATTTGGGACCAGTTGGTAGGGGAATCTGTCCCAGAAAGCTCCGGTAGGCCCTAAGTATAAACATGCACAGAGGCCTGCCTGAGTCACTCAGCACTCCACCCTGCTTCAAAGAAAAGAGCACTTTGTCCAGGAGCGCAGTGCCCTGACCAAGAGCTAAAAGCGTCCTCTTTTCTAATTGTCAATTATCTCTACACTCCAAGATAAACATTTCTCTTTTAACATCAGGCTGGCCTGGAAGGTTCATTTAGGACAGCGCTATTTGAAGGACTGGAGGAGGGGGGGAAGTGGAGGAGGATAAAGAAAGTGAAGAGGCAAAGTTTAAAAACAAGTCATATAGCCTGCTTCTTCTGATATGCCTCAAATATATTTCTAATTAGAGAATGGCTATGCATCAGCCTGAGCCTTTAGGAATGGAGGAGGTAGGTGACACAAGGAAGTAAATCTTTATTTTCAAGAACTGCTGTGGAGATGGGGAATTCAAAGAGGGAAATTTTTTTTCCAACAAAGCCCCATTTATTTGTTGGTAGACCAGAAGCGTTTCATATCTCTATCTCTATTTTTCTACCTACATGTCTACCATCTATCTATGTATGCATATGTATATTTACATATACATATAATATGTATATGTGTATGTATATATCTATATAGATATATACAAACACGCATATATATACAAGGGCACACACACACACTTTAAAATGACAATAGTTTTCCATTTTTGCTATGAGAGCAAAACTTTTAGCTCAGAAACCTTCCAGAGACCTGTTTTTCTCTAGTTCATTTATATAACAGGTAGGATTGCAATCGACTTGACCACATTGACAGCAAGGCCAGAGAAAATTTAATTCAGTATCTCCCCAAACCTGTTATGTTTTCATGATTCAAAAGAAGAGGAAAAGAGAATCTAGTAAGGAAGAACAGGAATGTTTATTCTTGTGTAACAAATAAGTAAGGCTAATACTGAAGGATTTTTCCTGAAGTTAATCCTCCAGGGGGTATCAGCTTCAGAAAATAAAATAAGGTCACTCAAATTTTTTTGCCCGTGCTCCCTCCCTTCCATTTTCTCCCCAGTGACCCTTTCCTCTCCGTTCTCTCTCCTACCTTACAACTCCCTTTGCCTGTTATGCTTAAAATCCAGAAATCCATGTGCTAATTAGTGTGGTTATGATTTGCAATTTGTCCAATGATGCCATGTAGTGAGACGCAACTTTTTCAAGTTCAGTAGCAACCATCTAATGCAAGTCAAAACAGAAAGATGTGTTTAGCTAATTTGGGGGAGGGGATGGTTGGGATTTGTATATTCAAAGTTCAGTGATGACAGGTCACATTCAAGGGGGACAGTCTGTGTGTTAAAATGCACCAATAAATTCAGAAACTTTCTAGGCCAAGCCGAGAGAAGAGAGATTGTTTCTGCGGAATGAGCTGTTAAACGTGGAAGCCCGAGAGAACCAGGAAACCTGTTTTCAATCAGACACAAAGATTATTTCTACTTCTTTCCAGAGAGACTTTTTAAAAGGGTTGGCCGGGGTGGGGGAGGAGTGAATACTTGGTTGTCCAATTATTAGCCTGGATAGACTGTTAGTTTTGGGATGGATTTTTTGGTTGGTAAAGGAAGACAGAAAGTATGTAGATTTTTGTTCTTGGAGCCACTGGGTGAATTTTGTCTCCAGTTCTCCAGTCCTTTGGCATAAACCTTCGCCCACCAGTGCCCAGCTAGCATTCCGTATGACTCTTGGGAGTTTGACTGTCATTTTATCCAACACATGGGTGTAAATAAGGGGAAAGTTCTTTGCTTATTCTGGCAGAGTGAAGTGGGAAGAACAGATTCGCGTGGCTGGCAAGGACTAATTCTAGAGTTAACACCCAAATGACAATAACATTTCGAGAAGCAGAATCTTTGACCTTAAAACTCCAGTTACTGTTAAGTTTCTGGGCTGTCACAGAGAAACTCATCAGGCTTAGTGATTCTTAATGAAAGTATTTATTTGATGAATGTTTGAACTATGATTATTCACTACAAAGAAATGTTTAGAAATATTTTCTGTATAATATATGATGTTTATGAACAGTCCACCTATTATTAATAGAGGTAGTCTAGCTTTCCCAATATTAGCTCTTAATATTGGGTAAGCTGTTGAAACTTTCTGATGATATCCATGATGCAGGATTGTTAAGATTAAATAAAATATCATGTGTAATGCAGTTAGCACAGAGCGTGTCCTTAATCACCATTCTTTCCAGGTTTCTTTTTAGACTGAAAATTCTTTAAAGCGGTGGGCTATGTCTTAACATAGTTTTATCCTCAGTTTATAGTATAACATCTGGGGCTCAAGAAATGTTGATGGAATTTGACATAGAATTCTGCAGACTTTGAGTTCAGATTTTTCCGTGGCCTTTGAATCTCTTGCATGCTTCATTCAGTTTTTCTGTTTTCCATTGTTTTATCAGGTGAACATCTAACTTCTTTTTTTTTCTTCACAGGCTTTGATTCCATTCATACTCTCTGTTAAATTAACAGCCAACCTCTGGACTGGTCTTGATTTTGTCTTTACTAACCCTTCTTGGTTCTGAGAGTTTATAGTGACCACATCTTCTGGTGTTGACTTAATAGGGCAATGACCGTTTGCCAACCTGCCAGTGTGATTGATGTTGATGTAATCACGGCAGAAGACTACAGTGGTCCTTTACTTTAAGAATAGCCTTCTTTTGGCAGTTCACTGCTTGATCCTGCTGTGGCTCCACTGTTGGGAGGTCTCGCTCGTCCCAATCAGCAAAGGAAGTGTTTGAAGCCGGCAAGACTTTTTTTATACGTCTCCTCCCCTCTCCCCCAATACACACACATACACAAATGCAGCACACGTAGAGCTGGCCTTCATAGCTAATTATGGCATAGTTTTGGTCTGGTGGAACAAAAAATGCCAGCCAGGTGAGTCATGTTCTGATTTATTGAATAAACATTTTCCATGTGAGAAGCAGAGAGAAAAATCAAACTATTGCCTGTGGAAGCTGGAAAAGGCTGGTGTTTCCAAGACACTGGACAGCAGTTCTGAGCTGGGCTGGCTGCTGCAGGATCACCTGGGGAACTTTATAAAGAAACTGGCTTCCAGGTCCACCTTTGGATCTTTTCAGCCAAAGCTCTCTTGATGATGCTTGGGTTTGACCAGTTTGGCAACCACTGCTTTTTCCTAGTCCCTTAGTTTTACAACAGAGAGCATGAAGCCCAGAAGGAAGTGATTTCTCCAGGTTTCTTCAGGGGCTAAGAGGAAGAGCTGAAAGGGAGAGGGGAGAAATGAATATTTAGTGAATGTAAGTGTTTGATAGGAGTTGTATTCAGTCTCTACACATTTGGTCTCATGACCTTGGGAAAGAGGCATTAACATCTCCATTTACAGAAGAGGGAATTCAGGCTCAGAGAGGCTAAGTAATCTTCCCAAGCTCACACAGCTAGCAAGTGGTGGAGATGGGCTATAAATCTAAATTTGTCTTATTCCAAAGCCTCCCATTTTGGATCTTGTCTCCTGAATCCTAATCCATGATAATGTAGTAGGAATTTACTTTTTCTTTGATAACTCAACTGCTCGAGCTGAGTAGATTATTATTATATTGACATGCCACTGTTCAGTTTCCTAAGCCTGAATTCTGTTATGTTCATAACTTTTGCCAGTTCTGTTGGACTCCATGATTCAGTGTTCCAAATCTTCAGGCTTTGAGTTGACAGCACCAACCCAGCCCCCTGCAACGAGATTCACTTCAAAATATTTCAAGAAATATTTATTTAAAAACTTATGGGCAAGATGCCATGTTAGGAACTTAGAGGTGAATATGAAATTTTGGTATTTATAAAGCCTACAGTCATGAAGGGGTATGAGAAAAGAAATTATGAAAATGAAATGTTATAAGAGTTATACCAGTGGAAGTAGAAGGTGCTTTGGGAATACGTAGTGGGGAAATTTAACCCAGACTCAGGGCCAAGGGAAGCCTTCCCAAAGCTGACAGCTAAAAGATGAACGGGAGTTAGCTAGGTGAAATGTGCTGGAGCAGGAATATGATGCGGGGAATGTAGGAGATATTTCAAGGGGAAACAGCATGTGTGGATTCCAGGAGTCTAGACATTGTGTGAAGAGTTGGCATTTGATCAGTTCAAGGAACTGAAAGAAACTTATTATTTCTGGAAAGAGAAGGAGAGGCTAGATGTTAGGAGAGGAGGTAGGAACCCTCCAGATGGAGAAGAGCCATGAAAACCCCATTAAGGTCTTTGGAGTTTATCCTAAAGCATGGCTAAGCCAATGAAGTTTCTCAGTCCTGTAAAAATTATCTGGGGATTAAAACCAGGGTGTAGTGTAAACAAGTTTATGGTTTAGAAGATACTTTGATGGCAGTATTGGTGATGGATTGCAGTGGATTGGACTTGGAGGCAGGGATGCCAGTTAGGAGGCTACTTCATTTGGAAACCATAGCTGTGTTTTATTCATCTTTGTAGTTTCAGCACCTATCACACTTCCAGGTACCTAATATGTACCAAGTAAATGTTGCTCAAATGAATAGATGTGGAAATAAATGTTTGTTAGGGACAAACTATCCCCCAAATATTTCTTGCTCATTTTGGATTCTTATCTTTGTCCAAGCTTTTCCTCCCCCCCAGGTATGTGTATGTTTTTTCCCATCTATCTGAAGAAATACAACCATGCTTTCAGGTTCAGCTTAAGACTAGCTGCTTCTTGAAGCCTTCCTTGACTATTAGTTTCATTGATTTCCTACCCACCTAAATTCCAATATGACTTAGAGTCTGTTTAAAGCTTTATGACATTTTGCCATGTATGATGTTGGTCACTGTGGATGAATCTTCAGCTACATCTAAATTTAGCTTAAGATTTAAAAAATGTATTAAGTCAACAAATATCTATATCTGTTTGTCTACCTACCTACCTACCTACCTATCTATCATTAAGGCTAAGAGGCTTGGAAGAGAAACCTTCTTTCACATACGGTTGTGGAAGTATAAAATACTTTCCTGAAAAAGAAATATGGAAATATATATATATATATCAATTACTCTAAAATACTCATACTATTTGACTTATAAATTTTTCTGCTAGAAATCTATGCTAAGCATATAGGCAGAAATGATGATAGAGATTTATGTTCAAACATATTCATCTCTTCCTTTCATAATTTTAAGAAATTAGAGGCAATCTAACTAGTCAAACATGGGATGCAGAGGTTAAATAAATGGTGTTATAATGATATGTAAAATGTTATATAGAAGTATGATATTTGGAAAAAATGAACACGAAATGGCAATTGAAAAAGTGAAGTTGTAAGTCAGTACTATAGATATTTTTATTTTTTATATATTCTAAATTTTTTCACAATGATAATATAGGTAAACTGACAATATAAATATTATGTCAAAGCACTGCAAAAATATTTCCTCTTCTTTCCTGCTGTAAATTGCCCACATTGGCTATTGCATTCAGAGAACGCCTCACACACCTTCCTGGCAGCCTATGCAGAAGGAGAAGCAAGCTTCAGAGCTGGGTCCTTCGGAAGGAGAGGAGATGGTTTTCTTTTCCTCTCTCCCTCCCGTAGCCAGGCTTTGGAAGGTTGCCATCCTCACATTTGCATGAACCAACTCTGCAACCCACCTGTCCAAGTTGGGCTGCTTACTTCCGGTTTACCTCCTATGAATGAATCACTGGTAGGCTGTGGCCACGTAGCTGGATGACACAGCAACTCTGGAATATCTCCTAACGGGATTCCAGAGCTCAGACCCACCATGTGGTCTGTCTTTTCCATCCTGGCAACTGCTTATGCTCAAAAAGCAATTATCACAGGTCAGACCCGCATCCTCTCTCCTTCGCTGGATAATTATATGAGGGCTGATTCTTGTCCTGTTGAACAGCAGCAGAACATTCCCATAAAGCTCTACCCAGAGATGGCCTGGCCTACTCTGGTGAGAAACAAATGCTAGCAGAGTTGTTATCACGTCCCATAAATGTCTGGGATCAAAGGCCCTGAAGTGCAAAGTCTATTATGGTTATCTCTTGAGTGAGAAAAATCTCTCTAATGCAAAACAGCAGTAGGAGCAACAGCCAGGCAGCAGGAACCTCTATCAGGAACCAATTCCCTCATTTCGATGGGAGCCAATGACCGATTCCTGATAGGCCTCTCTTGACACGATATTAAGAGCCGCGATGTTTGATGGTTGCTTTTGTGTCTTCCATCCGCAACATTCTTTAGGTCCTGAGTGTATATTCTGACTGGTCCTCTGGAATGAAAACAGCCAGCACGTGCTGAGCTTGCACCGTGTGCAGGACAGTGATTTAAGATCTAGGCATGTGTTACTTCCTTTAAGTCTCATGACAACTCTGTTAAGTAGGTACTAATAACAGTACCTCATTTATATAGTCACCTCATATAGATGAAAACTGAGGCACAGACAGGTTGACTGTGCAAGGTCACATACGTAGTAATTAAAAAGCAAGGACTCCAGTTCGGGCGGTCTGAGCCAGGCACCTGCACTAACCACCAGGCTATACTAAATTAACACGCAGAATACTTCCAGCAATGCTGGGCATAATGAAAGTACAAAGTAAGTATCAACTACTATCAACTCTTTTTAGTAATTCTGGGCAGTGACCTATTTTCTATTTCCACTTGTTATGCCCATGGAGATGACTCTATTCTCTCTGGGGAGTTGGAAAAAAATCATGAATCCAGAAATGAATGCTTGTTAAGCATCCTTGGGCTGAACACTTGGGGGCTATATAACAGACGGAAGTTGCATAGTCTTGGACTTTACAGATGATAGAAGTGTGAGAAATGGCAAGGTGGGGTCGCCATTCTCTACTCCACCTTTTAGTGGACCTTAAAAAGGTCCTGGTTTCTGTTTTGAGACAAAGAAGTCATAGCCGGAGTGGGGGGCTAGGTTGAGGGGCCAATGGTGAATGAATAAATAACTACAAATAGCCTGTGAGGTACTTAGCCTTCTCCTCACACTCACACATACTTAATTCTTATGCTGCACATTTTTTACTTGTATTTTTCTGAGATTACCTTTCTTTCAACAACTTCCCTGATATTAATTTAACCAAATTTCGTCTGGATAAATATATTGGGGTTGGGGTGGGGCTGGGAGAGAAGCAGAATACAATACTCTCTCCACCCTGAGGTATACTAGAGAATATTCAAGATGAAGAGTATATGGTTTATATGGGAGATAGTCATGCACCTACCTATGTAGCTTAACAATATGGGACAGCCTATCGATTTAAATGCTAAATGAGTATGAGGAATTATACGTGTTTTTCTAGTTCTACAAAGTGGCTACTTGATGTGCCACTGATATTATTCATTGGGAAATATTTTTCCTTGTTGGAAGTAGAGAATGCAGAGTACATAATAAAATGGTTTAGCTACAAAAAAAAAACACCTTGAAAAGGATTTTATTTTAGCCCATCCTTCAAGAAAGGTGGTATATTGCTTAGGAAACATCACAGCAACGCAACACCATCTCCAAATCAGAGTGACTTAAAACAACTAATGTTTAGTTCTCACTCACTCTGCATTGCTGGAGCATCTGCTCAGTCTCACCCTCACTCTGGGACCCAGGCTGATGGTGCAACCACTCTCTGGAGAGTAGCCAGTTGCAGTACCAGAGAGAAAGGCAGACCTTTGGAGGGTCTAAAACTAGCAATTAATCCTCTGTTCTGTAAGTGACACAAGTAACTTACACTCAGATGTCCTTGGCCAGAACTATACACATGATCCTAGGAAAAGCAATTCTGTTTTGCATTGGAAGAGTAGAGAAGTAGAAATATTTGGTGAGTAATAGCACTAATGGGCCAGCCTTGGTGGTCTGGTGGTTAAGATTTGGCACTCTAGCCACTGCAATGTGTGTTTGTTTTGCAGTCAGGGAACCACAACACCCGTCTGTTGGTTGTCATACTGTGGCAGCTGCATGTTGCTATAATTCTGAAAGGTATGCTACCAATATTTCAAATACCAGCAGGGTCACTCATGATGGACAGGTTTCAGCAGAGCTTCCAGACTAAGAAAGGCTAGGAATAAGGACCTGGCCGCCCACTTTCAAAAAAACTGGCCATGAAAACCCTATGAATAGCAGCTGAGCATTGTCTGATATAGCGCCAGGAGAGCAGAGAATGGCACAAAAAGACCCACCAGTGTTCCGCCCTCAGAGTCACTTGGAGTCAGAATCAACCCAATGGCACTAACAACAAAATGGCAATAATGACTATCACAGATAGACAGCGTTCAGGTAAGGGAGACGAGAGGGGAAGGTGGGAGCACCTAAAACCTATTGAGAGAATCAGTGAGAAAACTCAACTTGAGGAGAAATAAAATGAGCTATAATTGCAAAGGTGTGTAGGGCTAGGCTGGCAGAGTCTTAAATGTTAGCTAAGGAGTCATACATTTTACGCATGACCCATTGCTTGCCAAACTTGTTTTTGCCAGTAGAGACAATTTTAAAGCAAACTTATATAGATTTCCACATGTAAAATAAAATAAAATAAGAAGAATCATCTCTGGTGGAAAAAGGGATGATAGAGCCCTGAAAGCCTTTCCACTTGGCCTTCTACTCTTTCTCTCTATGGGACTCCAATGGCTCTTTGCAATAGTTTAAAAATCACAACTCCAAGATCTTAAAGCACTGTCCAGCACATTTAAGTATTAGGGAAATGAGAAGTCTGCTGTCAAAACCGTGGTTGGTAACCATAGATTGAAAAGATGGATTAAAGATAGATTAGAATGCAGGAGAAACTGAGAGCAGAGAGTTCAATAAAGAGACTTAGAATCATAAGATCACTGAATCTGGGTGTTGACAAAGCTGGATGTGTCTCAAAGAAATATTTGACAAACTAGTGACTGATTGGACTTGAGAGTTCATGGAAAGGGCAGAGTCAAAGAAAATGACTTGTACCAAGCTTGCGGAGTAGGGGAATGATGGAGAATGAATGTTAATATCAAGATCAACAGGAAGAGTTTTATGGATTTAGCCAACTAGTATTTTTATAGTGCCTATTGTAAGATAGGAAGTTCCTTGGAAAAAATATAAATTTAATATTAAATATATTAGTTTTAAGTGACAATGGATTATCCTCAAGGGCCTAATGCACATTTGGAAATGCGACATTGGTGCTCAAGGGAACCCAGGGCTGGAAGTGTGTTTGGGAGACATTCACATAGAAATGAAGTGTGGTTCATCGGAATTGATCATTATAAACATAGGCTCATATATGTCTGATTCAGAAAGAGATGCAATGAATGGTGTGAATCTTATCTTTAGAGTCACTGAACTAGATGCTGTTCTCTGTAAAGTTTGGTATTAATGAGGACAGTGAGGAGGACTTTTTTTTTTTTTTTTGCTGAGGAAGATTAGCCCTGAGCTAACATCTGTTGCCAATCTTCCTTGTTTTTTGCTTGAGGAAGATTAGCCCTGAGCTAACATCTGTGCTAATCTTCCTTTACTTTATATGTGGGTCACCACCACAGTGTGGCTGACAAGTGGTATAGGTCCATGCTTGGGATCTGAACCTGGGAACCCGGGCCACCAAAGTGGTAGGCGCCATGCCGAACTTAACCACTACGCTATGCGGCCCACCCCAAGAGGAGGGCTTTTCAATGTTACAAACTAAGGTATACTGAAAAACTGTATTTTTATCTCTGTGTGGTTTGGATGGCAAGTTCATCTTTGTGATGCCAAATAAGTGGTTCAGAATTCAAATGGCTTAATTTTCCTTCCTATTTGAGATCTAAGACAATTCCCCGCATTAGAGCAAAAGTTCTATCTTAAAGCTTGAAGCAGAAGACATAGTCCTCGTTTTGTGTAATCCATGTAGTTGTAGGACTTCAACAGGAAGTTGACAAATAATTGGGGCCAAAGAACCCATTTTTATGTTACTGGGAAATAAATTATCAAAGATCCTTAGGAAAATGAACCTTTCCCTCCTCTGAGAAGGGGACTGTTCTCCTTCCTCTGCCTGCCCAGCAACTCACCTCTGCTCAGGGCATAGAATTCTTGTTATCTCAGTAATCTGGTCCCATGAAGATGGAAAGTGGAGAGACAGGACCCTAACTTCCCCAGGTGTCCCTCCCATTTAAAATATCTAACTCTTTTTGGATTCTAACCCAAGAACTTCTATTGACCCAACCAAGATCACGGATTGATTAATCAGTTGATACATATCCTGGATGTGTGATATGGAGTGAGCAAGGCTATCTCCTCATGGTTCTGTCATTTCACAATGATGAGTCTGATGGGGCTAGAGATTAAAAGGACTTATTATTAATACTGTAAAAGATGATACACTTATAAATAAATATCAAAGAACTCATCCAAAGCAGTACTGAATGGCCAGTGATTGCCTATGGGAAATAAAGGAAAGCTTATGCTGAACACACACATTTGAGTGTAGGGGTTAAATGATTAAACAGATTAAGAGACAGACCATAGGATATTGGGAAGTGACAACGGACTCTTCATAGAAGTCTTGTTTTATAGAGAGGGCAGCACAATTTGGGAACTTGTTCTCTTGAATAAGGAACAAGCTATGGGAATAGATCTATAGGGAAATTAGGGATGTTTAGGCTGTGTAGGTAACCCCAGCTTACGTGAGTTTGGTGCCAAGAAAGAACACTGGCCTAAAGTCAGAAGACTCCTGCCTCTGAGACTTCTTAACTGTGTCATCTGGAGTAAGTTGTCCCTTCTTTGAATCATGCTTTACGCATGTACAATATAAGAAGTTTGAATTACATATAATTATTTTCTAGATTATTCTACATTAATGTAACTTCCAGATCTGTATTTATAATATTAAGTAATATTAATACTACCTAAATTTATGCTGAGTTTTGCATATATTGTCTAATTTAATCTTACAATAATATTCTGAAGAACGTATTGATATCTCATGATAAAGATGAGAAAACTAAGCCTCAAAGAGATTAAGTGACTGACACAAGATCACACAACTAACATGGGGTAAAGCTGAAATTTAAACTGAGTGCCACTGAGATTTTTCTGAGTCCCACACTCTTAACCTCCATGTAATATAGATTTCCCTATGAGATTCTATGAATCTTTAAAAACCACAACCATAAGCAGCATATTCCTTAGCCCGGTCATAGATTAGCAGTAGAGATTTTGTCCTTTTGAACTGGAAAGTTCTTAATGGTGGCAAGGACGTCCTTTGAACTTATGCTATTCTTTGGGTCATGAAAATTTAGAATCCTTCTTGACAAATAGTCTCTTAGATTACTGTACCACTATGCCATTTTTTTCCCCCCCAAAAAAGTTTCCTCCAGTGAACATTCTAGCCACAAAAAGGCCAATCTGGTCAACTTTAAAATTGCTCCAGGTCTTTATTCATCCTCTGTCCAGGGCCCAAAGGGAAGGTCAGCGGAGGCTATAGCTGCCTCTCTCTCTCTCATGCCCCCTAATCAGAATGGAGTGGGGTCCCTGAAGGGCCCAATCTTCTCTCAAGGGTTTGTAACAAGCTTGCCAGTTTTGACTGCCTCTCTATCCTTTGTGTATATCTATCTGTATCCTATAAGAAGAGGCTTAGAGGAGGCTTTGCTGTTTTGGGTAAAATGGTTTGCTAACCTGCATATTTTTTTGCCCTATAACCTATTCCTCTTAACTAAAAGACAGAACGATTTTATTACTTGAGCTACAGACCAGACCCACCATAGCCTGCTTTACAAAATCACAAGTTGGAAATGAGAACACCTAGTTTTCATTCACAGCCTAGCTAGAATGTCCTTCACATTTCATGAGCCAGAAGTCTCCTGGAATAATGGAATCTGGGATTGGAAATAGCCTTAAAGGTCTTCTACTCCAACTTTGTCTGTTTAATTGAATACTTTCTACTTCAGAGATGCTCTTTTTCAGACTTGCTATAAATGGAACCTAACCCCCCCGCCCCTGGACCTCTCCAGGGGAGCTGTTGGCTTTGAGTTGTGCTGCTGTTGGGCATTGGCGGCAGTGCCATTAGTATCCGATTTGGAAGGAAATGAATGTGATTCAGCTATGAAAATTACAAATTAGATTTTGGCTTTCAGACCACTGTGTATTTTTAGAACTAAAGGAGAATAAAATAAACATTATTTTAGTTCTAGTAAAGATTATTAATATTATGTTCAGGAGAAAAATGCCTTCCTGGTGATTGGTTGGAATAACTTCTAAATATAAATTTTTCCAGTTATGCGAATTTTCTCCAAGATAATACTACACGTCACTTTTATTCATGATCTCTCTTCATTTTTTGTTTCTTTTTTTTTAAGATTTCTCGGAGATCAGGAGGAAGGAACTCCATGAGCTCACTTTCTCATAGCTAGAAGACCTTGCTTTGCCAATTGAAACCTGCATGATAGTAGCGACATTTTTCTTAATTGTTACATCACCTCCTCTGTAACACAGTGGCTGGTACACAGTGAGCACAAAACATGTTTGTAGATTGAGTGAATAATCAGAAAATATGTGTTCTGATAACAGAAGTCAATGACAGCTGCCTTCTTGCTGTGTGCTAATATGGCCTTTCCTTGGCGAGTGTGCATGGAAAGAGAGAGAGCTCTGGTGTCTTTCCTCTTCTCATTAGGGCACTAATCCCATTATAAGGGTTCTACTCTCATGACCTCATCTAAATCTAATTATCTATCTCCCAAAGATGCCGCTTCCCATACCATCATATTGGAGGTTAGGCCTTCAACATATGGATTTTTGGGGGGACATAAACATTCACCCCATAACAGAACTGGCAAGGTTAAATAGCTTTCCCAAAGTCACTTGTGTAATATTTAGATGAATAAAGGCTAGGGTTCCAGGGCTTCCAGGCCCCACGACCTAGGCTCTCAACAACACATTTCAAGGCCTCCCAAGGGGAAGGTGGCTTTCCCTATGATACCTTCTTTCCTAGCTGATGGACATCCAAGCAGAGGGGAGGGGCTTGGGGAAGAATACTTCCCTGTTTCTAGGAAAACTATCATCTGTCCACCATCTCCCCATCATCCCAGTTATTTCTCCACGTTCTGAGGTTTCAGTGAACAAGAAAAAAAAACTTAGGGTATTTCTAAAGTCATTAAACTTTTGTTTCCAGGAAATAGACTCATTATTAAAAAATTTCTTAATTAACTTGATCAAAAAATTCCAACCAGGAGGCCATTTTCTTTTCTACAAAAATGCAGGGGAGCTTGTTCATTACACTATTGCAGCATTGATAGTGCTTCCTTGAAATTTTAATTGTTGAATTGCAGCAAGAGGATGATTGGTGCACACCAGGACAATCATCTCTCATCAAGTTGCCTGTCCATTACCTGTCACTGGGGTTGAAACAGATGTTTTGCTTGTTTCCTTTTGGAAATTGCCTCCTGAGTTTAATCCCATCTTACTTGATGTGTTTTGCTTCACACCCAGGCGTGGCTACCATGAAAATTTCGTGTAAACTGAAACAATTCTTCCCTGTATCCTCAGCAGAGCATAATTTGTGGTGAAAAAACAGAGCAGGAGTTGAGTTTATTCAGGCGTTTTTGCCTTTGTGTGATAAACCATGGTATCGGAGTTGTCCTAGCCAGAAGCAAAATGGGTATTAGGAGACTGTTATTCTTTCTTGCTGAATCTCACATCCTTTTCCATGGCTCCTACATGCTTATTTACACCCTTCATATTCCAGAAAACTTTACATCCCATCAAAACTTTCCTGTCTCATATTCTATTCCCTCAGGACCTCACTGTCTATTTGGTGATAAAACTGCTTATGAACAATTCACACAGTTTTACGTGCTCAAAGTTTAACTATTAAAAGTGTTATTGCCTATCCATCAATTGATTTCTATTTTTATTTGCACAGAATTGTGCCAGGTGCTTGAGATGGAGGTGGGGATTGGGCAAAAATATGAGAAAAGTAACCTCTGTTCTCAAAATTACCTCAAGTTACAAGACAAAGAATACCTTTATGAAATTTAAATGAATAGAAACTTGCTAATTAAGTACATGCCATGCGAATGTACATCAAATATGTGGCCAATAGAGAGATGAGAGGAAAAGTGATACTGTGATGCTATCGAAAGTGCGCAAAATCTCTAAAAGTCCTAAGAAGTAATGTAATGGTGGGTGTGACTATCTGATGGCTTCTTCAGGACTTGCTGCAGGTACAAAAAGGTAATAGTGATTTTGGTTAGAGTGGCCTTTTGGTGACCCTCTAATCTCATCGTACAGACTGACAGCTAAATCACCGTTTATACACCATCTGCTGAGCTGAGAATGCTGGTGATGTTGAGTGAGGCTTGTCAAAAATCTCCCCACACTGTTGTCACGAGAAGGCAGCCAGGAGGGAAGCAACAGGCAATGAAGTAAATGGCAGCAATTAAAGGCAGCACACAAAGGGAACCCCTAGTGGGCTAGGAGAGTTAATGCATTTTCCTGACTTGCTTTTAGTAAAATCTAATTAAATCAGATGCTACTAATTTGAAACTCTTGCTCATTTGGACTGGCCTAAACTAAATGTTGCTTCTACTCTAGCTACGAAAGAAAGGGTTTTCTTAGCAAATTACTGGGGTAAACAAGATTGCAAAGAATTAAAATGCTTAATAGAATAGTAGAGAATCAATTTGCAAGAAAACAATAATTGTGCTAATTTTAAACTATTTTTACCTGTTCATTAAAGCAGCCCATTAAGGACCTCTGCCTCTTAACACTTTTTTATGCTAGTTTGAGTTGCTATGTTTACCAGCTAGTAAAGAGAAAATTTAACTCCAACTTCTCTAATTCATACCGGCATCTTCATAGCTCAGTTAGTTTGAATTAATGAAATTTGTTTATGCTTAGAGCAACCTCAGAGAGTCATTTTTGGGAGATCACTAAACTTCATCCCTTTCTTCCTGAAGGTTAAATTGTGAGTTTGTAGAAGCCACGCAATACTTTTAGTTGTAAACAGATTTCTGTGTAAAGATACATGAAAGGAAAATTCATGGCAATGATCTCCCTCTGAATGGACACAAGTAGTTAAGACCTGTGATTGAACATCACCTTCATGCATAGTTTTGACTCCTCGGTCCCTGAGAAGAGAGTGAATGAAAGAGCGGGGTAGATCTCTACTAAAGGAGTTTTAGATTTGTGTGAGAGAACCACAAGCATCTATTGTTAGCATTTTTGAAGTATAGTTGACATACAAAGTTGTATTAGTAACCAGTGTACAACATAGTGATTCGACATTTATTACATTACAAAATGATTACCCTGATAAGATTAGTTACCATCTGTCATCACACAAAGTTATTACAATATTGTTGACTATATTCCCTGTGCTGTACCTTACATCCCATGATTTATTTATTTTATGACTGGAAATTTGTACCTACTATCCCCTTCACCTATTTTGCCCTTCCCCCACCCTCCTCCCCTCTGGCAACCACCACTTTGTTCTCTGTGTCTATGAGTCTGTTTCTGTTTTGTTTGTTCATTTGTTTTGTTTTTTTGTAGATTCCACATAAATGAAATCATATGGTATTCTTCTTTCTCTGTCTGGCTTATTGCACTTAGCAGAATACCCTCTAGATCCATCAGTGTTGTCACAAACGGGAGGATTTCATTCGTTGTTATGGCTGAATAATATTTTATTTTATATATATATATAAAATGAAAGTGGTATATACATACATATATATACACATATATATATATACACGTATATATATACGTGTATATATGTATATATATATATATACACGTATATATATATATGTGTATATACATATATATATGTGTATATATATGTATACACACACACATACCACATCTTCTTTATCCATTCATCTACTGGTGGACATTTAGGTTGCTTTCAGTCTTTTTTTTTTCCCTGTCTTTTTTTTTTTGTGAGGGAGATCAACCCTGAGCTAACATCCATGCTAATCCTCCTCTTTTTGCTGAGGAAGACCGGCTCTGAGCTAACATCTATTGCCAATCCTCCTCCTTTTTTTTTCCCCCAAAGCCCCAGTAGATAGTTGTATGTCATAGTTGCACATCCTTCTAGTTTCTGTATGTGGGACGTGGCCTCAGCATGGCTGGAGAAGCGGTGTGTCGGTGAGCGCCCGGGATCCGAACCCAGGCCACCAGTATCAGAGTGCCCGGGCTTACCGCTAAGCCACAAGGCTGGCCCTAGGTTGCTTTCATATCTTGGCTATTGTAAATAATCCTGAAATGAACATAGAAGTGCATATATCTTTTTGAAATAGTGTTTTTGTTTTCTTTGGATGAATACCCAGAAGTGGTATTCCTAGATCATATGGTAATTCTATTTTTAATTTTTTGAGGAACTTCCATACTGTTTTCCATAGTGGTTGCACTAATTTACATCCCCACCAAGAGTGCCTGAGGATTCTCTTTTCTCCACATCCTCGCCAACACTTGTTATTTGTTGTCTGTTTGATAATAGCCGTTCTGAAAGGTATGAGGTGATATCTCATTGTGGTTTTCATCTGCATTTCCCTGATTATTAGTGGTGTTGAGCACCTTTTCATGTACCTGTTGGCCATCTGTATGTCTTCTCTGGAAAAATGTCTATTTGTATTCTCTGCCTATCTTTTAATCAGATTGTGTTTTTGATGTTGAATCCTGTGAGTTCTTTATATATTTTAGATATTAATCCCTTATCAGATATATTATCTGCAAATATATTTTCCCATTTAACAGGTTGCCTTTTTATTTTGTTCAGGGTTTCCTTAACTGTGCAAAAGCTTTTTAGTTTGATGTAGTCCCATTTGTTTATTTTTGTTTTTGTTGCCCTTGCCTAAGGAGACATATCCAAAAAATATTGCTAAGACTGATGTCAAAGAATTTACTACCTATGTTTTCTTTTAGCAGTTTTATGATTTCAGTCTTACATTTAAGTTTTTTTTTAAAATTAGCTTGCATATTTATTTGGTTTTATAGTTCTGTAAGAGTCAGAAGCATAAGGAATTTATAGGTAGTTTTATGCTTATTTATATTTAAGTAATATTATAATATGTATAATTTAAACCAACACTGGCAGTCCAAGAAGAATCTGTTCTTTAAAAGGAAGTTGGAGGGCCGGCCCCGTGGCTTAGCTGTTAAGTGCACGGGCTCCCCTGCTGGCGGCCCGGGTTCGGATCCCGGGTGTGCACTGACATACTGCTTCTCCAGCCACGCTGAGGCCGCGTCCCACATACAGCAACTAGAAGGTTGTGCAACTATGACATACAACTATCTACTGGGGCTTTGGGGGGGAAAATAAATAAATAAATAAATAGAAGTCACTTCAAAAAAAAAAAACCATAATCTTTAACAAAAAAAAAAGGAAGTTGGAGAACTAATGATTGATAAAACCATAGGTTATTGGAAATTGAGGACTCCTTGGAGGTCATTGTCCAGTATTTCTGAGACTGGTTTCCAGGGAACTCTGGGTTGGGATGTGTTCATAGACATGTCAAGAAAAACAAAGGGGGTGGGGTGTCTGTGATCAAGTAAATCCTGGAAAAGCAGAGCTATGTATTCCTTCCTGAAGACTCACAGTATTCATTCATGAAGTAAAGCCTCAGCAAGAGCCAGTGATAAATGTTGTTCAAATTTTTAACTGTCCAATTTTGTTCAAAACAGGGGTTCCCAATGTTATCAGCACCCAGGGCCCCTTGCCAGAGAGGACCTACCTCCAACCTCCAGAAGAATCCTCCAGCAGATCTGCAATGTGGGAAGTGCTGCTCAGGGTCCAGGCCCTTCACAGACTGGGATGTGGAGAGGGTGTAGTGGGCTGGAGAGTGTCCTCTCAAAATTCATGTCCACTTGGAACCTCAGAATGTGATCTTATTTGGAAATAGAATCTTTTCAGATATAATCAGTTAAGACGAGGTTGTGATTCTTAATTTTAGGTGTCAACTTGACAGAGCCATGATGTGCCCAGATATTTGGTCAAACATTATTCTGGGTGTTTCTATGAGAGTATTTTGGGTGAATTTGACATTTAAATTGATAGAAGAAGTAAAGCAGATTGCCCTTCGTAATATGGGTGGGCTTCATCCCATCAGTTTAAGGCCTGAATAGAACAAAAATGTTCACCCTCCCCTGAATAAGGGGGAATTCCTTCTATATGACTGCCTTGAACTGAAATATTGGCTTTTGCTGCATCTGCAGCTTGCTGGCCTTTGTACTAGAACTATGGCATCCACTTTTCTGGGTCTCCAGCTTGTCAACTACAGATCTTGGAACTTGTCAGCCTCCATAACTGCATCAGCAAATTCCTTATAATAAATCACTTTCTAGGTTTATATACGTCCTACTGGTTCTGTATCTCTGGAGAACTCTGACTAGTACAGATGTCACAGCATGTTAAGGTGGGCCCTAAATCTAATAACTGGTATCTTAATAAGAAGAGAAAACAGAGACACAGAGGAAACAAACAGCAGAAAAGGCCACGTGATGACAGAGGCAGAACTGTAATGATACACCAACAAGCCGAGGAATGCCAAGGTTTGCTGGCAACCACCAGAGGCTAGGAAGAGGCATGGAGCAGATTCTTCTTCCAAGGTTCCAGAAGGAACTAACTTTCCTGACACCTTGATTTTGAACTTCTGGCCTCCTGGACTGTGAGAGAATAAATTTCTATTGTTTGAAGCCACCTAGTTTGTAGTAATTTGTTATAACAGCCCTTGGAAACTAATACAGATGGAGAGAGAAGGGGAAAGTGGCCTACTGTCTAGCAAAGGCAGGACTAGAGACCAAGTCTCTGACTTTAAGACCAATGCTTTTTTTATTGCATTTATTCATTTATTTCCTTCTCTATCTTGTTCTTGAAAAAAACAAAAGCATACAATCTTTTTTCTTCCACAGAGACATAAATGCAACAGAAACTAAAGACAAAACACAGACAACTTAAAACAAAGAGATAAACAAATCCATTTCTAGAAGCAGCATAGCACTAATTATGTATGCAACTGCTAACTATACCGCTATAAGAAAAACTAGATTTCCCAAATGTAAGACCGTATCTGTCTATAGGATGTCAGAACTGAAAGGGACCTTTGAGAACATCTAAAGCAATTATTTTGTTTTAGAGTTATAAACAGTCTTCTAAAGCTAGTATGTTGGTGTCCTGTTACTGCTGTAACAAATTACTGCAAACTTAGTGGCTTAAAAACAACATAATTGTATTTTTTTTATAGTTCTGGAGGGCAAAAGTCCAAAATTAGGCTAGTGGGCTAAAATCAAGGTGTTGGCAGGACTGGCTGTGTTCCTTCTGGAGGCTCAAGGGGAGAATCTGTTTCTTTGCCTTTTCCTTCTTCTAGAGGCTGTCTGCATTCCTTGGCTCATGGCCTTGCATCACTCTGACCTCCTCTTCTGTCATCATGTCCTTCACATTGCTGACTCTCTTGCTGTCCTCTTAGAAGGACCCTGGTGATTACCCTGGACCCACAGGGAGATCTAGGATAATCTTCCTGTCTCAAAATCCTTAACGTCTGCAAATCACATCTGCAAAATCCAATTTGCATGTAAGGTAACATGTGCACAGGTTCCAGGGATAAGCATGTGAACATCTTTAGGGAGTCGTCATCCAGCTTATCACTGCTAAGTGATTAGATTTCAGAGTGGCATGACCCTCACGCCATTGCTTCATCCATAATTCCACAATGCATGGGATCATAAATGTGCCCTTCCAATTCAGGATCTTTCTCAGATTTCCAGAGTGTACGAAGCACAGGTAGAAAAAATATTAACAGATTATACTTCAAACTGTGCATAGTGATCAAAAATGTAGAAAGCAGAAGGTTATGAAATGTATTATTGCAAATTGGGAATTGCTTCCATTCATAAAATACTATTGTTTTATTTACTTAAAATGATGGAGCTTGGTCCCACTGCCATCCTTCTGCGATGTTTCTGGATGCTCAGCTGTCACAACAGTGATCGCCTCTTTGGAGCCCTTGTGACTTTGGGAAGGAACTCAATTCCAGGTTGCTCCTTGAAAGTGGAATAAAGGATATTTTTATTTGCTTATAAAGTTGTGCAAGGATAATGATACCTTATGCTTATTTAGAAATATTTACAGGTCACTAAGCATGTTAATGTAGGATATTTCACGTAATTTTGCAATAAGCCAAAGAGGTAGGCAGGGGTAACAATTTTATCCTGTTTTAGATATGACAAAACTGAGGCTCAGAGGAGCTATGTGATTTGCCCAAGGTTACACTTTTATAAGTCAGTAGATCTGGGACTCAAACCCAGATTTGGTAACTCTAGCTATCAGATGGTTCTGAGATCTATTTAAAGGATAGATAAGTAAAGCAAGCAGAAATCAACCAACCAACCAACCAATCAATCAGGTCCATTGAAAAGAGATAATGGAAAATAAGGCATGTCTTCTAGGTTGAATTAAAAGTCTGTTATAGAATGTCAACTCTGTATTTTGAGTCTGTTAAAATCTAAAAAACCAGTTAATGCCACAAAACTCTTTTAGAGGTAACAGGAACTTCTGATTAGATTCAGAAGTATATTATATGAAAACTCAAATCACAAATAAACTCAGCATCTTATTCAACAAAGGTATGTCAAATATTAGAAACTAAGTGGAATTTAATTTAAGGTTTAAGAAAGTATGGTTCTATTAAAAATCCGTAGATTTCATGCCTCCATCTTTTCTTATTTTGGCCAAATTTTATACTAGTAGAAACTGAAACAGTGCTATGTCTAACATTACTATTAGAAAGAAATATGAAATATAATATACATGAGAAATTTCAAGCTTTTTTTTTCCAGTTAGGAAATTTACCACTTTTGTGATTGTCTGTTCTTCAGAGATAGGTTAAGTTCTAAGTGGAATTTCATTATGAAAGAGTCTGTCTAAAACAGGAGTGGGCCGGGAAACTTTCTGGAAAAAGGGCAGATTATGTGGTTTTGATAAGAAATCCTGATTAATTTAGAGTAGAAAGAACTGGCTCCAACTATCATCTGAGAGAACAACTTCCTTCCTTCCTTCCCTCCTTCCTTCCTTCCTTCCTTCCTTCCTTCCTTCCTTCCTCCCTCTACCCTGTGCCAAGAACAATAGTTGCAGAAATAAGTCATTTCTTCATGAAATAGACTGTTCTATTTTTGTATAGCTCTACTTACTGGAAAGTTCTTATATGCAGCAAAATGGGTGTATCCGCAGTTTCTAACAAGTGAACTTAGTTGTGTCCTTTGGAGTCACAGAAAAGATCTCTTTTTGTCTTTTCCTTATAAGAGCCCTGTAATTATTTGTCTCTTCCTTTAACTTTCTATCCTCCAGGCTAGAAATCCCTGTTTGCATCAGGTGGGTCTCATACAACATGATTTTTAGAACTTTCATTGTCTAGTTTTGGAAATTAGAGCAAGGCATTCTGAATTCTACCCTTACTCTCAAAATGTCTAGTCATCACAGTAGAGTCGGCTTGGATTGTCTCATGATGTTGGTTTCTCAGATGTATAAATGTGACTGACCTAATTTTGTGTTAGCTTTTTAAACACCCCCAGCTTGTGGTCAAATAACACTGTCACATTTTTGCAGGTAAGTATTGCCAAAACAAGCACCATCCTCTATTTGTAAAATTGGTATTTTGAACCTAAATGTAAGATGTTACGCTTATTTTCCTGAAAGGCGTATTGTTGGCTTTGGCCCTAGTGACAAGGTCATGACTAGTGTCCCATACAGTTAGTCACCTACGCAGAAGAAATTTCAAGGAATTTAAAGCTACCCCCAAGTACTTTTAAACCCAAACTTTCTTTCCTATTGGCTTTCCACCAGCCTAGGTTTAACGATTTAATAATGTTTAAGAATATTAAGACTAAAATATACTTTTAGGGGTAAGCCATCCAGAATTCGCTAGTTAAAAATGGAAAGATTCCATCACAAAGGAGCGTTCTATTTATATACTAGTCTGAAAAGTTATCTTATTAGCCAAATGCGGGACCCCAAGATGATGGCAAAGGAGAAGTTATATTCTAATGGAAGAATGGAATAAGAAAGGTTCAGGGCAAGAGGCTTTCCTGGGGAATGCAGGTCTGTTTCCCTGGGGAAAAAACTCAGATCTTACTATTAGATTAAAAACTATTACTATTTCGGTTAAAAAATATATACCTATAGAGCCAAAACTGATGTAAAAAAATGTTGCCACTACAATATACAAAAATGTAGTAGGCATTGCTATTGTAATTTTACAGATGAAGAAAGTGAGATCTAGATAAAGTAATTTGTCCAAAATTGCAGGGTCAGTAAGTGGCAGAGGCAATGTTTGAGATTAGGCCTGTTGACCAAGTCCTCTCTCTCCTTAGTCCTTCCTACTCTTCTACAAAACTCAAATTCCATAGGTGCATCTTCTGAAGGATGCATTTTAATTGATTTCAGGATATTCTAGTTGGGAAAAAAGGGACTGAAACATTGTTAATGAAATGGTCTGTCAGGGACTGGGTACATTTTTAAATTCTCTGATTATTAAGCTTTCCATTTTGATTCATGTCCAAAAGCATGACTCAGTCTTGGAAATTGGCTACCAATGGAGCCTGGGAGTGGGGGTTTTGGAATAGCCCCGGAGAAGTGAGACTTATCTAATGATAAATACCCCCCAGAGGGGAATGTTCATTAAATGTAACTTGGTGGTGTCCAAGTTGGAGAAATGTTCACCTTACCTTGGATCTTCTACGTGAGAGAGAAGCCAACGTTGTGGCTAACACCAGAATGTCGGCAAGGTGCAAAAAATCAATTCATCTCTGAAATGACTGAAGCAGAGAATGGTTTATTCATTTGCTTATTTATTCTTCACATAATTAATGCACACACTGAACTAAATAAGCTGAGGCTATCAAGAAGAATATGCTGAGAACTATATTCTCACATGACTTGCTGTCTAATAAAGAAGCCACAAAAAGCATTAATGCTATTCAGAATGTTATAAATGTCTCTACAGCCAGCCTCAAGTTCTCATCCAGACTTCCTGGGCTCTTCACAATCTGAGCCTACACTGCTCTTTTGCCCTAATACCCACTGCTCAACACAGATGCATATTGTTTTCGTTAGTCTGGTCTCTTCACCATTACACAAACATACCTGGCTCACCTTTGCTTCCTTCTTTCCCTTCCTGTCTCCCTTCCTCTGCCCATCCTCCCTTTCCTCCCTGCCTGTTTCCTTTGTTAAATGCTTTTGAGCATCTACAATGTGCCAGCCTCTGTGCTAACTGCCAGGGTTCCATCAGAAGATCAGACATCCATGTTTCCTATCCTCCTGGGCTGACAGTCAATATTTTAGGGTTTAGCTCAGCCATATTTTCCTTTCTGAAGTCTTTTCTTGATTATCTTTGTTCTGAGTGGTCATTGACTCTTCTGCAATGGGGTAACTCCTATAGTGTGTTCCTTGCAACTAGGAATGTATTAAATTTCAGAGAAGAGAGTGTTGCAGGAGTTTAGGGAGTGGCAAGCGCCAAGGCCTGGGACAGCCTGGAGAAGCTTTGTGGAGGAGGTAAGACTGGAGGGAAGTGAAGAAGGGATACTAGAATTTGGTAACTGAGATCAAGAAAAGATTTCAGACAGAGGCTAGCATGACTACTTCAAAAGAGAGCAAGTCCAAGAGAGGAACTCCTTTCCTCAAGTCATGAGAATTAGTTTTGTTTCTAAACTATTGTTTTAGGAAGTTGGTTTGGTTACAGTTGGCATGGAATCTCCATGGAAGCCCAGGCTTGACAAAGGATGTTCTCATTTATGCTTCACTCAGATCTGTTGTCATCAAATTGTAAAATTTCAGAATAACCATAAATTTAGGGGCTTCAGGAGAGAAAGCCCCCTCCCCATGGCAGCAATGCATGTAAGAGGTCCCTGACAATCTCTGTTTCAACAATGACTTCTGCTTGCCATAGTACTCACAAAAATAGCTAGTTCCATTCATTAGACCATTCCAATGAATACAAAACTCTTCCCCATATTAGGCTGAAATTTTGCTCTTGATGTGTTTTAGCCATTGAAAATTAAAGCCATTCTTTCTAAAACCATTTATAGCAAGGTTGATTTCTCATTAACACAAGAGTCTCTGAAATAGTTGTAAAAACAGCATTGTGTACTTGGAAAGTAATTTAAGTGATTCATTCCCTGGAACAGGTGACTTGAAATTATAGCTCAAGACAACGAAATAACCCAGTAGAGCATAAGAAGGCAATATGGTTGAGTGTTAAAAGTGCAGACTCAGGGCCAGCTCCGTGGGCTAGTGGTTAAGTTTGGCATGCTGCACTTCAGTGGCCCAGGTTCAGTTCCTGGGCATGGACCTACATCACTCGTCGGCAGCCGTGCTGTGGCAGCAACCCACATACAAAACAGAGGAAGACGGGCGCAGATGTTAGCTCAGGGTGAATCTTCCTCAGGAAAAAAAAAATGTGCGGATTGTAGGTCTGACTCTCTTGGCTTCAGTCTTTGCTCTTCCACTTACCGGCTGCTTGCTGGGCCTCAGGTTTTTTACCTGTTAAATGAGGATTACAATAGTATCTACCTCATCATGCTGTTGCGAGGGTTAAATGAGATAATACAAAAAAGCACTGAGTGCAGTCTCTGGCTCATAATCAGTGTTGCATGAAAGCTGAGAGACAGTGCCTGTACGGTAAATGAGAAAACTTGGGCAAAACACACTATTATTTAAAACTTGGTTGACTGAAGCCATCAGGGGCAACCAGGCCCTATAGAAACAATTGGGCCCAAGCTGAAAAGCAGATAAGACAAACCAACAAAGCCCACCTAGCACACCTTTGCTTGTTTCTCTTGCTAACAGTAGACCATTCCATCTGGTGCATTCCTTTTTTTTTTTTTTTTTTGTGAGGAAGATCAGTCCCGAGCTAACATCCACGCTAATCCTCCTCTTTTTGCTGAGGAAGACCGGCTCTGAGCTAACATCTACTGCCAATCCACCTCCTTTTTTTTTTTTCTTCCCCCAAAGCCCCAGTAGATAGTTGTACATCATAGTTGCACAACCTCCTAGTTGCTGTATGTGGGACGTGGCCTCAGCATGGCCAGAGAAGCGATGCGTCTGTGCGCGCCCAGGATCCGAACCCAGGCCGCCAGTAGCGGAGCGCGTGCACCCAACTGCCAAGCCACGGGGCCGGCCCCATCTGGTGCATTATTAAGTGTTCTGTCTAGTGAGGGCTTAAATGATGCAAGTAGCGGGGCAGTAAATCTGTCCCCATGGAAAATATTTCGTGGTTTACCAAATGACTTTTTAAAAGCTTTTTTTCCCACGATCTAGTTAAAATTTCCCATACTTCTACTCCATCATTCTGAGTTCTAACCCGTTGATTGACATTAAATGATGTGTGTCTTCTTTAAACTACAGGTCTGGAGACCCTTAGGGCACGTTTCCAGAAGGCTGTAGAAATAGTGACCCAATGAGAAGGAAAATGTTACATCTCAAAACACTCAGAGCAGTGGCATTTCCATGGCATATACTTTTAAAAACACTTTCCCATGTATTATCTGATTTGATCTTATTAAATCATCTACAGTAGGTAGTTAGAGCATCTAAAGTTACTTCCATTCTACAGATGAGGAAATTGTTGCTCGGAATGATGGAGGGCATGGGCCAGCAGTGGGGTGCAGTGCGGACAGTGGGAAAATCTGGGAATTTAAGATGGTTGAGCTCTGGTTTGTCTGTACTTATTTGGGTCTCCATATTCTCATCTGTAAAATCAGGAGTTTGAACCTGATGGTGATTCCTTTAGTGCTGATATTCCATGATGATGACAGTTAAGTTCAATGTTGTACAGCAGTTTAGAGTCCAAGGTAGGACTAGAGCAAGAGTGTACCACGTCTAAGCCAGTGCTAAGCCCATGAGGCTAAGCTGTTCCGAGATACCCCGTAACCCCCAGCCTTCCCACCCACCCGTCATCCTGTTTCTGCTTTGGCAATCATTATGAAGTAGTCTCCCAGAATGATTAGGGGTATTGATGGGAAATTATTTCTCTTCCTCTCCCGTGTGCCCTGGCACATGGATATGTTTAGGCAAGTTGTCCCTGTTGTAATCATTATGCATTTAGCTATTTTTGTTGTAGTGCCCAGAAGCCTGTAGGGCACAGATGCCTGGTAAAAGAATTTATAGCCAATTTAGTCCACCTGAATTAAGTTACACAATCAGCCCAATTGCAGAAAGCTGTTTCTGTTTCTCTAAAATTGGTCATTCCTGGGGATCAGCTTGGACCAATGCGAAATCATATAACAGACATAGAAAAGAAAACCACTGACATTGAAACCAATGTTGAAGGGGTTTTATCATGACTTAGTGGCATTAAAGTGTGGGTTTAAGACCCTGGACTGCCACTTACTAGATATTGAAGCTAGGATGGATTACTTACCTCTCTGTGTTTCAGTCGCCTTATCTGTGAGATGGGTTTAAAAATATGACCCATCTCATAAGGGGAATGGAGGAGATAACACATGTTAAATGTTTAAAACAGTGTGGTACCTCCTAGGTGCTCCATATATACTAGCTATTATTATCATTTTAAATCATTTTATTATTCTCATTTTACAGTGATGAAAGATGAAATCCCAAGAGAAGTCTGTTGCCCACGATCATGCCAGATTCAGTAGTGTAGTCACAGTTAAAACTTAGCCGTCCTTACCAATTTCTTTTCTCTCAGGTTTCCTTATACCTTTCTTTAAATAATGACTTCCCATTTAGGGCACAGGAAGTGCTTATAAGTGCTGTAAGATATAGATAAAGCACTGCTAGAGTAAGCTGTCCATCTATTCCTAAGAAAAGCATGATCAATTAGGCACCTCCAATGATCCTCCAGGAATTCTGAGTGCCACAATCTGGGTACAAGTCTGTTTCTGTTGCCCACAATAATAATTGTGGCCACTTTGGAGATTAAGAGCTGCCGTGTGGACCCAGCCTTTCTGGGATCCCATCATTCCTACTGAAATAGGAAGCCCATGTCATTGAGCACATCTCCACCATCAACCCTGGCCTATAGAAGACAAACATCACAGAGCTTTTCCAGAGTGGCAGTGTTCCCTCCCTTATGCATTCATGTAAGTCTGCTCTGAACCAACCTAGGCACACAGTAGTAGAGGATGGGTGTTTAGATCATATATGATGTCAAGCTTTTACTTCCCGGCTCTATAACTTTGGGCTCTACTGATTTAGAGGTCTTGGTTCTCAGTGGAGGGATGCCTTCACCAGAGGAAACAATAATTTGATTGAACTGCAAGTTGAGGCTGATGTCTGACACTTACGCCATAAAACCAATAGGCAAAGAAAGAGATTTATTTTACCGGTTAATTTGATTGATCCTGATTACCAAAGTGAAAAATAATTGCTTCTCTATAATAGGAAAGAGGGGACTATATCTGAAACTCAGAGATTTCTGGGGTGTCTCTTAGCACTTTCATGCCCAAATGTTAATGGAGACCTCAACAACCAAATATAGATAAGATTCAGATCCTTCAAGAATAACAGCTTGGTTTACTTCCAAATGTACAATTCCAATCAATTGAGGCACTGGTTAAGGGTAAGGAAAGCAGGGAATAAGTAGTGAACCACGGAAACTGTAAAATCAAGTATGGCTACATGACTAGTTACAGTTAAACATAATCTCTTCCTTGCTTATCATCTATACATGAAACATTTTTCCTCTCTTTTCCCATTATTTTATATAGGAAGCATTAATTGTGGTTAACTTTTTTTGTTTTTTTTTTTTTTGCTGAGGAAGATTTGCCCTGAGCTAACATCTGTGCCAATTTTCCTCTATCTTGTATGTGAGTCATGGCACAGCATGGCCACTGATGAGTGGTGTAGGTCCATGCCCGGGAACCAAACCCAGGCCGCAGAAGTGAAGTGTGCCAAACTTAACCATTAGGCCATTGGGCCGGGCCTGACTGTGGTTAATATTTTTTTTGAGGAAGATTATCCCTGAGCTAACATACTTTGCCAATCTTCCTCTTTTCACTTGAGGAAGATTATCCCTCAGCTAACACCTATGCCAATCTTCCTCTATTTTGTATGTGAGACACAGTCACAGTATTGCTTCATGGGTGATGTGTAGGTCCATGCCCAGAAACTGAACCCGTGAACCCTGGCCTGCTGAAGCAGAGTGTGCGAACTTAACCATTACACCACCAGGCCAGCCATTGTGGTTAAATTTTAAATTTAGTCTTTAGGTTATAGAATAAGGTAGGATTGTGACTTAACTATAAATAGAATTAACATCACCCGAAGATAAGAACAATGACTTTTAGTACTTTGACTCAACCTTTTTTTGAGAAGGTGATGGTATATACATTTATATAAAGGATGGTTGCATCACATGTGGTGTAAACATGATGTTGTCATCACTATTTAGAAGTTTAAATAAGTGTACAAGGGTATGAGTAGCTAAAAGGATGAACTTTGCTAGTTTTTAAACTGTTGTTTCTCAGCCAGAATTTACCCTTCTGTATTCTGCTCTGTCTTGTTAGGGCTAATAGTCTGCAAACTACATTTCCCAGTCTCCATTGCCATTCAGTTTCCTGTTAGGTTCTCCAATAGGAGGAATTGAGAGGAGATCAGAAAGTAGAGAAAGAGAGAATTTTCACACAGCAGTTTTGGCATTAATATTTCTGTTTACTCATTTCTGTCTTGGGGCTTACCTTTCTATTAGCTGTTTCCTCTGTTTGAAATGTTATTCCCTTTAGTCTTCAGATGGCTGCTACCTTGTCATTTAGATCTCAGTTTCAGTCTCATCCCCTTGGAAAGCCTTTCCTGACCCATTAATCTAAAGTAGTCATTCTCCACCTTATTCTAATTCTCTGCATAGCAGTTATCATTATCTGATAAATTTTTACTTACATATCAATCTTTTTAAATTTTTAGAATGAAAGCTCCATGAAAGTAGTTTTCTTTCTTTTTTTGCTTAACAATGTCTGGTACAAATTGGGTACTTGATGATTTGGTGAATAAGTTACAAAATTAGTAAGTAATTTTCCTTTCCTACTACTTTTTCTTTCTCCAGGTTAAATTAACTTCAGATTTTCCCATGGGGTGAGCAAGGCAGAAATTATCATCTCCTTTGTTATAAGATTACAAAAATAGGACACACTTCTACTTCTGCCTATAATGGTATTACTGGTGTCAGACAAAAATTTATGAGTTAGATTCGGGGGTGCAGGGGAGCGAAGTAGCTCTTTGAAAGTGTTAGAAAGCGAGTAAGCCAAAGAGACATTAAGGTCCAAGAGGCATGAATTGCACTGAAGTGAACTTGGCATTTATCACTGCTTTTTTCCCCTCAGGGTGTTTGCTGAGTCACAAATTACGGTTTCAAAACCAAACAGAAAATGGCTGCTTAGAGCTTTGGGCAGCCTCACAAGGTTAGAGGGCCAAAACTTGGAGTTCAGAGCTATCAAGACAGTCATGATTTGAGGGGAAAAAATCCCATTGAAAAGGAAACCACAGAGAGGTGAACCTGAATCTTTTTGGAAAATTTCCCCTGAAGACATTTGCTTACTTCAAAGTAGTGCCAGTGCAAGGCAATACTCTCAGAAAGCATGCAAAAAACTGCTGCTAAGAGGCCAAAACTTTAGCAGTCTCATGACACTAGGGAGTTGAGGTTTAGCATTTAGAGCTCATCAAGGAAGAGCTACCTGGGTGAACAGCCCAGACTTTATGATGAGATCTCTGACAGGGTTATCCCCAGGAAGTAAAGGCTAATCTAAATAGGCAAGCCCCAGTCGGATCAGGCTTATATGCCAATACTCTTATATGCCAAGACTTCAGATTGTCTATCTGAAGAAAGACAACATCATATAGAGTCAATATAATTTTTTATAAGAAATATCCAGCATTCAATCAAAAGTTACCAGGTAAGCCAAGAAACAAGACTGAATGACTGAAAACCAAAAGCAAAAATAGACAATAGAAAGAGAATAGGTTAGAATGATCAGATATGGACATTAAAATAATTATGATTAATATATGTTAAGATAAAAATACAGATAACGTAACCAAAGAACTGGGATCTATAAAACAGAGTGAAATGGAAATACTAGAACTGAAAAATATAATAACTAAACTTAAGAATTTAATAAATTGATGTATTTTACCAGCAGACACAGACTACAGAATTAGTGAACTTGAAGTGGATATTAGAAAATACCCACACTGAAGCACATGAGAAAAAGAGGATAGAAAATATACAGAAAAGAGTATGAAAGATATATGGGTCATGGTGAAGAGGTCTAACATCCACTGGCATCTCAGAAGGAGAGAAAAGAGAAAGTAGAATAGAAAGAATATGTGAAAAGATAATGTCTAAAAATTCCCCCAGATTTGCTAAAGACATCAAGTCCTACATCCCAAAGTGCTATAGGTTCCAAGTAAGATAACTACTTTACACTAATACAGTGCACTGACAGTTCTGGCCAGTGTAATAGGCAAGAAAAATGTAAAGTAAACTGTACCTGGGTGTGTTAGTTTCCAGGGGCTGTTGTAACAAAGTACCACAAACTGGGTGGCTTAAGACAATGGAAATTTATTTTCTTGCAGTTCTGGGAGCCATAAGTCTGAAATTAGGATGTTGGCAGGGAAGGATCTGTTTCGTGTCTCTTTCCTATCCTCTTGTAGCTTCAGGTACTCCTTGGCAGGTAGCTGCATCATTCCAACCCTTCGTCTTCACAGCGGGTTCTCCCTGTGTGTGTGTCTGTCTCTGTGTCCAAATTTCCCCTTTTTATAAGGCCACCACTCATATTGGATTAGGGCCCACCCTAACGACTTCATTTTAACTTGATTACCTCCCTAAAGACCCTATTTCCAAATGAGGTCACGTTCTGAGGTCCTAGGGGTTAGGACTTCAGCATATTTTTGGGGGGGACACGATCCAACCCATAACACTTGGTATATCATATTACAGCTGCAGAAATCTAAAGATAAGAGAAAATTTTCAAAGCAGCCAGAGATTGAACACAGATCACCTTCAAAGTAGTAACAATAAGACAGATGGTGACTTCAAAACCAGTGGAATGATAACTGAAAGAAAATAACTCTCAATCAAGAATTCTAAACCCACCAAAAGTCCTTCAGAAATAAATACGAAATAAAAATCCTTTTAGACAAACAAAATCTGGGACAATTTATTACTAGCAGACCTGTACTAAAAGACATACTAAAAAGAATTTCTGATACAGAGGAAAATGCTTGTAAGGAGAAACAAAGAGCATCTGACAGGATAGATATGTGGGTACATCTAACTAAATATTTACTGTTTAAAGCAATAATAATATGTTGTGAGGTGAGAAATATATGTGGACTGAAAATTCATGAAAATAGTAGCACAGAAGAGGGAGAGAAGTATATTTAGTTAATGTCTTATAAGGTTTCTAAATTTTATACACTTTTTAAGTTTATACACTAATTAGGGAATGGTGCACATTTTAATCTCTAGGATAACTACTTAATAATAATAAAAGAATGCATTAATAACAAGGTAAGAGAGGGAAATATGGAATAATAAAAATATTATTAATTCAAAAGAAATCAAGAAAGGAGTATAGAAAGGGACAAAAATCCAATGGAACAAATTGAGATGTCAATGTATATATTTAATGTAAGTAGAATAAGTATTCCAACAAAAGACTAAGATTTTCAGACTAGATTAAAAACAAATAAACATAAATTAAAAAATATAAGTAACAATAACCATACCTAGAACCAAATACAGTCTTCTAGTATCATTCTCTACTAAAGCGAACCAGAACTCCTTGGAAAAACAGCTGATTCCAGGACTGGGGAAGGAAAGTATAAGATAAGACTGAAATACCTTGTTGTGCAAGAAAATTAAGAAGTGCTCAAAGAATGATGATGACATATCAAATGGACACAGGAGCCCAGTTGAAGAGGCTCCCACTGATCAAATCTGGGACATTTTGAGCTCAACATTAATAATGATCATAAATAATTATAACCAATTGAATGAAATGAGAATTTGTAAGTCCATACTGCTATAAAAAATAAACAAACAAAATGATATAGCTCTCCTTTACAGTAGAAAATGGGATTTTTACCTAGTCTCAAAATCCCATAAGATGTTTATTAATTACAAATGGACAAATGGAAAGATTTATAGTGGAAAAACATTGGAAGAACCTGGCAGACACTTTAACTAAGTGATTGAAATTGATATCATTAGGAGCGTCTTGTGCCTCCTAATATGATGTCCTGAAAAGAATGCAATATTATTTCTGGACTATTCCTGCCCAGAAGCATAATCCAAATTCAATCAAGAAGAAACCTCAGACAATCCAAATTAAGGGGTGTTTTGTTCTGCAATCTTCAAAAATGTCATGGAAAAACAAAGACTAGTGAAATATCAGGAGATAGGGATGTCTTTTTTTTTTAAGGGGAAAAAAGCAGGTGAAATTTATTGTGAAACTCAGATGTCAACTGAGGTTCAATGTCTTTTTTTTTTTTTTGGTGAGGGAGATTGGCTATGAGCTAACATCTGTGCCCATCTTCCTCTATTTTGTATATGGGACGCTGCCACAGCATGGCTTGATGGATGATGCATAGGTCCGTGCCCGGGATCCAAACCTGCAAACCTCGGGCCGCCGAAGTGGGGTGTGAAAACTTAACCACTACACCACCAGGCTAGCCACTTAATGTCTTTTTTTTTTATTGAGGTAACATTGGTTTATAACATTATATATATTTCAGGTGTATGTCGTTATATCAACTTCTTAATACACTACATTGTGTTCACCACCAAAAGTCTAGTTTCCATCTGTCACCATACAAATGTCCCCATTTATCCATTTCTGCCCTCCCCCCACAACAATGTCTTCTATTAACATTTTGATTCAGCATTTTGCTGTCAGTCCTAGCCTGCGCGATAAGGAAAGAAAAAGAAATAAAAGATGCAAAGACTGGAAAAGAAGATATGAAACTGTCCTTATTTGCAGATGCCATAATGTTGCATATAAAAAAAAAAATCTATCATCTGCTCTGCTGGAATTCTGCTACTGCTGTAGGCTCTGGCTATTGGGAGCTGTGATTAAAAGCCCTCTCCCCAACTTAGACATAGAACTGAAAACATGCAAGCCAGTATTGACAGACCATGTAAGCTGCTCAAAACTTGTTGAATTCAATAGAACCTATCTTCACTGATTACTGTGGGCAGCACGAATAAAGAGGCAGCATTTTAGTGGTGGTACTTGAATATGAATAATTTAAATAATAGATTCTGTTATTCACTAGGAAGTTCTTCCGTGTCACCTTATTTAAGTCTCATAGAAACCTTGTAAGGTGGATATGAAAGATACTGATATTCTCCTTTTCAGATGAGAAAGTGTCATTCAGAGAGTACGAGGTGTTTTCCCTAAATCACACAGTTAATAAGTTGTGCCACCGGCAGCAGAACCCAATACTGGGATCAAGTACTTTTTTCTCAAATCTTCACTTAATTGCTATATGAATCAGTACCAGTTTCCCCTAACCCCTCCTGAAATAGGAAAGTTAATGAGTACAAAGGAAGACTTTTTGCTGAAATTGTTTTATGTCTAGTTAAATTGCCTTATGTAGGACCCAACAGAGTGTTGTCTGTGGAGACATGACCCACAGAATATTTAGTCTTCTTTGTTTATATCTGAGACCCAATATTCTTTATTCCCTTTAAAAAATAACTTCAGCTTCCTAAGGCTATCTGGGGAGACTTTGTGTCATTCAATATATCCAAATTGAGAATTTTATAAGTATTTTCAATATTATATTATCAATTTTATATTCCTAAACTGATCAACTGGCTTTATATTTAGAAGATATATAAAAATAAAAACAATTGCTTACTTTTCATTTTCTTCACAGCTTTCAAGTTTTTAAATTTTATTTCCTCCACATCCTTAACATTTTAAAAAATTTTATACATATAGACATGTTTTGTATATAAAATGGTTAGCAACTGCTTGAACATGCTTTCTGATCAAAAGCCCAGCTGGGAGAATCTGACCCAGGAGGGAAACATTATTATACATGGTATGAGGACACAGTGGTCCAGCTCTGGACCAAATCTCACATCCCTCCAGACTCTGCTGCTTTCAGACGCAGATGTGAAGGTGACTTGTTTGGGCATTAGGGGCAGGAAGGCTCTTCCCTTGTGGAATGAGATGGGAGACTAGGCTGCTGAAGGAATGACTGAATCACCTCAGAGCAAAGAACTGAAGGCACTCAGGAGGGACCCTGAGGCTACCACCTCCGCAGAGTTGGATTCTGATCTTGGTTTCTGACTGACTTTCATCTTGGAGTTTGTGTGATCTGACTCCTATTTTCCACATATTTGAGTAATTTTCAATGAGTTAGGATTTGTTAAGGTCAATGTCGACAATGTAAAACCACTTTTCGTATTTGACCCCAAATGACTTAAATACTCTTGAACATTTACTCAAAGAGAATTGAAGTATTATCACAACATTGTGTGCATTTAGTAAATCTTTGACCAGGCTTCAACTGTACAGATGATGGTTGTTATTGTAACTGTAGACAGTGCAGCTGGATCTGGGAGGCTGACGTTAAGTTAAGCAGAATATTTTTTTGTCTTTTATGGTTCCTGGATAAAGGGCAACATATTTCAAGGAATATCCTATTTGCACCTCAGCTGTGAGATAAATGTTATATTTTCTGGCACCAATGCATACTGTTAAGGCTTGAACAGTAATAAAGAGATGAATTTAGTGGCAAAGGAAATACTAAATTGGAATTCAGTGAATCTCTGGATTATTGTAAACTCTGGGGACGTACATGAGTCCAATAACTAAGTGAAATAAAGAACGTTTGGCACAAGAGTGAGGAACTAACTTGACAGGGAGATTCCTGTTCTCAATTACTTCAGGAAGGAAGGGAACAAGGAGCCAAGAAGCAGAGACAAGGTGAATGAATGGGAGAGAAATTTGGGAAAATATCAAGAAGACTTTTGCTGGCAACATGAACTGATAGAATGATACCTGATTATTATTTTGTGCTTGTGATAGAAAGCTCTATAAACAAACACTTTAATTGTGTATACAATTGAGCTAGGCTAATGCTTAAGGCTGACACAAGGTTAAAATGTGGGCATCCTGAGGAGACTAAAAAGGTACTATGTCAGACTCTTGGAAGAACAAATATTTTGGAACAAAATACGTCAGGAGAAAATGTAAAGACCATCCAGAAGCTCCCGACTTCCCTGCTTTCCTCACACCTGTGGATAAACTGGCTTTCAACAAGGAACATAAAAGAACAGGTTGCCTTCTTTGAAGTGTGAGGGAGATGATTTAGAACAAATGAAAGGGAAGCCCTCAGTCTGTGCATCTTTCATATGCAAAGAATAACATTCATTGGGATACCTACTTCATTCTTTTTTCAGTAGTAGTGTGACATGGAGCCATCCACTGGCAGGCATTCATTGGCTGACTGGGCTTAGTTGTTTAATTTCTAGCAAAATAATCTTTTCTACATGCAGTCACTGAACTTATGATTTTGCCTCATGAGGTCACTGCCTGTCACTCATGTGGTGACAGTTAGGGTGAGAAGTAATGAACAACTCACGTGTAATACATTGGAGGATTTGTCTTAGCTGCTGAGGGGAGTAAAAGGCAAGATATTGCCCTCAAAGATCTTAGAGATGGACAGTGCATGTTAGTTATTAACTGATACTAATTTCAACACTATGCCAGGCACTGAGGTTACAGATAAAGTAAACTTCTTCCCTCCACACTGCCTAGAATCTGCTGGAGAATACAATCGAGAACCCTGAAATTCATGGTGATACAGGGAACAACACAAATTTGGGCTTTGGAATCAAACACAGTTGGGCTGATTCCCTGTTCTGCTATTGGTTTTGAAATTGGCCAAGGGATTTAACCTTCTCTAGCCTCATTCATCTCATCTACTCACTTGAGTGTGTGTACTTGAAAATCAAAGATGATCCTATGAAGTGCTTAAAAGCGTCCAGCACAAAGTGGATCCTCAAAAAATGGTAGCTCTGAATCTAAGGGAGGTAAGGTTTCAGGTATGTGTGAAAACACTCCAGTGATGGAGATCGGGGAGGACACCACAGAGGTGGTGGACCTCTTCCTGTATCTCATGTGACAGGTAGGATGTGGATAGGTGAGATGGCAGGATGTTTGGGTCTCTGCAATATCCCAGGCCCATTCTTTTCACAAGAGGGCTGTTTAAGAAGGAAACGGAATTCTTTTAGGTTGAATAGACATTGCCACTAACGAGAGAGAAGAACTTTGCAGGATGGAACTCAAGATTAGTAGGCTCTGATACAAGTGCAGTGGGAACAGAAATGCCTCGTAAATGGCACTGGTAACAAGCGAGTGGGAAAGAAACAGGATGTCAGGCTCTGTGGGCTCCCTCAACAGGAAGTACATGTATTTATTTCACCAAAGCTGGTAAGAACACCACCAAAGAAAGGAAAAGGAGGAGTAAAAAGAAATTTCATCTCGTAGATTTGATTGGTCCTAAGCCTAAGCACCATTAACATTATTAACAGAAATAATAATGATAAAAATATAACTTTGAATAGTTATCATTTTATGCTTTTTAAAGCATTTTCACTTTTTGGATTGCTTTGGTTTCTCACAGATCTTTGTTGAGGGAGAAAGGCAACCAGGGATGATTAATCCCATTTTACAGGTGTAGACACTGAGGCAGCCTGCTGTGGTGGAGAAAGCACCAAACCAACACTCAGAAGATCTGAGTCTCTGCTAAAGGATTGTCACCACCTGTTGCCATGTGATCTGATGGAACACATTTAACCCTACACAGCTTCAGTTCTCTTATCTTTCAATATAGAAATCACACAATCTCTAAAATTCTTCCAGATTGATGCTCCTGTGATCTTTATTAATAGCTGTGATTAGCTGCTTCTTAAACAGTCTCCCTGATCCCCACCTCCTGGTATTGACACTCTTCTCTAATCTCCTCCCTTGTGTCTGAGCTGGACCTAGTGACTTGCTTCTAACAAAGAGTACAGCAAATGTGATAGTATGCCATTTCTGAGATTAGGTTGTAACTACTGTGACAAGCTCTTGCTTGTTCTCTCTGGGTCTTCTCATGCACTCTCTATAATGAAGCAAGCTGCAGAGGCCCACGTGGTGAAGAACTGGGGGCAGCTTTTGGCCAAAACAGCCAGTGAGAAACCCAGGCCTTCAGTCGGACAACCTGAAGGGAACTGAATGCTCCCGACAATCCTGTGAGTGAACTTGGAAGCAGAGTATTCCCCAGTTGAGCCCTGAGATGACTGACCCTCCAACAACACCTTGACTGCAGCCTTGTGGGAGACCCTGACCCAGACCCTTAGCCTCCAGCTAAGCCACTCCTGGATTTCTGTTCCACACAGAAATTATGAGATAGTAAATGTTAACTTCAGTCACTAAGTGTTGAGGTAATTTGTTACACAGCTATAGATACTAAGGTCAAATATTGAACAAGTGCTCAAGCCAAAACTGATCACATGATTTCTTTCCCCTGATTTTTATTTCAGCATTTCCTACAATATTGATAACATGTTAGTCAAATGAACGCTCTTTGTGAGAAGAATTCTATGGTCAAAATACATTTGAGAAATGCCTCATGGCCTATCTTTTTCTTGGGAATACGTAATGTATATTGTATATTAAAAACTCAGTGATAAACATTTAATTTTGTTAAATCCAGCATTTCCCAAACATATTTGACTATATAACACCATTAATATGAATTACTTATTAATATTCCATGGAAATTGCAAATTATAGAGCACAATGCTTTAATAAACACCGACCTGGCTGTTTTAATACCTTTTGAGCATCATTCTAAGATCTGTCCCTACTGTCATGAACATGGAGCGGAAGGGAGCAAGTTTGTATGTGGTAGGTACAGTTTGTGTACCATTAGGAGAAAAATACACATAGAGCATACCTCTGATGGTATGAAATATGGATACTTTTTATTCCCTTCTCTATACCTTTCGATATATTCCGTAATAGGCCTATATTTCTTGTAAGATATGACAAGTGTTATGCAGTAGGCTTAGCAGCATTTTTTTCTCCCCATCTTGCTTTGGTAAGCTTTGAGACTGTGTGTTTATGTATGTACATGTGTATATGGGGTGTGTGTGGAGACATTGGGGTGAGGCATAGGGCCAAGGTAAATCTGGCTGCATGCATCACTTCTGTCTGCACGGGTGGGTGCCTGATTACCTAAGTTAGATGAGTTTTAAGCTATTCTAGAGGTTAGTTTTTGCAGCTACCCAGAGGACGCAATAAATGGTAACAAGCAAAGAAATGTCTCCTGTGAAAAGCTTGGCTTTACTGCTGCCATTTCTTTAGGAGAGGTTGGTCTTTAGCCTGAGCCATTGTCCCCAGCCCTTGCTGGTCTCCTCCCTGCCAGCTCTTAGACCTGTGTGTTTATGGGATCCCCCAGGCCTGAACCAGATCTCTGCTCTTCCTCCTCCATGCGGCAGTAGGAAAGGCTCTGCTATACCCCAATACCTCAGACTAAAGGGAGGGAGGGAGTGGTGAGTAATGAAGCTGTTTCCCTGCCCAAGTGCATAGTGCAGCCCTTTCATGAGAGATTCTCAACTGTGGGGAAAGCAGTAATGGCAAAGTCATGACCAAGTTATCCCAGGAGCAGGGACCCAGTGTCGTGATCATGGGACAGTTAGTCTCAAGGGCTCTCTGCCATCTTCTTCAGACTTGTTCCCCTTCCCCCATTGCCAAGCCCTGCTGAATTGCTTTGCATCCCTCATCCCATCCTGTGTCTTTTCATCTCTTTAAACCTTTTTTCAAGGGCCTGATCAGAAATGTGATGAAAGCTGAGGCCTTTTCTCCAGAAAAGTGCACCTGCATGAGTTTAAGCATTTCCTATCACTCCCCAAAGAGACAAGAATGAGGAGTCTGGCATTGAAATGAAAGTTTTGCTTGTATTTCCAGATTCCACAGGCCCTGGAAGTCCTTCAGCTAATCAAAGGTCCATGAGCCCCTGAGTTGCATTCTTCTGCCATACAGTCCTGCTCCCAGCTGAAGGTTCCGATAGAACATGGTCTTTTGAAGGTGTGGACCAGAAGTAGCTTCAGATTTCACCTGGTTCCTGTTAATTGAGAAATGGTGAATTTAAACACTCAAGAGAATGAGTCTTGAATGGTAGAGTTACAGGCTGTGAGACATGTAGTTGGGAGAAGTCTCAGGTAAAGGGGTCCACTTGGCACCCTGCAAATCACAGCCTAAACTCCCTGTGTGGATAAGGCTAGTGGCTCTTAGACTCTTTAGCTTCTTATCTGGAGAGCTAATATGTGCCCAAGTTTGTGGCAACAGACACTCAGTCAGACTTAAATTGTGTGTTATCGAGTCTGAATTCAGTGGCTCTTTATCTGGAGCGTCAAAGTCTTCAGTTAGCTGAGATTTCATTATAACGGAGTTGGCTGATATCAATATTAAGAGTGAAATTTCTTAGCTTTTACAAAAGATAATTTATTTTCTTATAAAAGATGTTTTTTTTTTGCATGGAAATCACACACCATTTATTTTTAAAATCATATATTCCTTGCTGTGCTTAAGGAGTACAAATCAAAGTTTATGGTGTCTTCCTCCAGAGTATCTGCCATCTCATCTGCAATGGTGTCCCAATCTCTGTTCCTGTCATTCTTTCATTTAAAGCTTTGAAGGCTGCTAAGAAGAATGCAAATGGTATTGGAGGAGGTTAGCTTTTTGCAGCTATTATCATTCAGGAACTTCTTAACTTAGATTAGTTTATTAGATTAGCTACAGCCAAGGATAGAAGACATAAGTTGAAGGGCTAGAAGACACAGCTGGAGGCTAGAAGGAAAGGACCAGAACATTCACATACCATATCATTTTTCTGAGGTTTTGAAGTGTGGGAGGTTAGGGTTGAAAGGGCTTGCAAGGACATCTGAATTTAGTCTAGAGCTCTTCATCAACTATGGGTGTGCATGGGAGGGTAGTGGGGAAGTATAGAGCGATACCTTGGAAGTTTTCAGTGGATGGAGGAAGCACGCTTAGGAGAGATACCACTAATAACTCAGGCAGAGTTTGGGGAATCAGCTTAGTACTTGTGTCTTATGGGTGTGTCAAGGATTCTCCTGGGGCGGGTGATCAGATGGAGAAGTTTATTTTCACTATTATTTAAAGATTCCTCCTTGACTTAGGCATTACTGTTTTAATTTTCTGAGTGAAACTTCATATCTTGAGGAAGTTGGATGCCTTTGACTAGTTCTCATAGTAATTTTTAGTAGTGTCAGAAATAGAAATGTTAAGGATACAGACCATTGTGCTATATGTTCTTTTCTATCTTAATTGCATTTTAAAAATTCCTAGATAAGATGAAAAAATAATGCCAATCTAGGACTGTGGGATTTCTGGAAGGACTTGTGGAGAGGGCTTGTAGTCCTGGTCTGAAGAGCTGTAAGAGGAAGCCTAAAATGAGATGCTAGGCCTAGATCTTGATTCTCCCTGAGCTGTGTCTGATCCTAGTCAGATCGTGTTGTTATTTTTATTATATGTGGTTGATTATTTTCAAAGATGGCTGCTGCAATTCTTCTCATGCTCCTTTGCAGCGTGACTTTGCCACTCCTCCCATCAAGGGGTAGAATATATTTTCCCTCTCCCTTGAACCTGGGCTGACCTTGTGTTTTGCTTTTACCAATAAGTAGAAAGTAGCACAGTAATGTACGTGACTTCTGAGGCTAAACTTTTAAGATACCTTAAGTTTCTTCTTTCGCTCTTGGAATCCTAAGAGCTCCATGTTCTGAAGCGGTCCAGTCTAGCCTACTGGAGGATGAGAAGTCTTATGAAAGAGGCATGAGCAATGACAGCCAGCACCAACTTCTAGATATTGTAGACAGACTCTACATTTCTCTGTCTAGATATTGTATACAAGCCATCAGATATTGTAGCCATATGCCTGATTGTGACCAGCAAAAATAAAACCACCCAGACTGCCAAACCACAGAACTTAGAGTTATACTAAATCTTTGTTGGCTTAAGCCTTTAAATCTTGGTATGGTTTGTTGCACAACAATAGAGAACTAGAACATTGTACACAGAGCTTGTTTAATAATACTGCAAGTGAGCATTTGTATAATGTATTATAGTTAGCACCTGTTTTTCAGATGCAATTTATTTCCCTGGATCCACAAGACAACCTTGTTTTCCAACTCTGTAGAGTAGCTGTGGGAGTTTCCTGTTCTGTTTTGATTTTTAATCATTATTATATAGAATGTATATAATATTCACCCATTTTTTTTTTTTTTATTGTAGGTGAAGAAGCTGAGGTATAGAAAGATTCCAGGATTCATCCACAATCACAGGGCTGGTAAGTGAGCAAGAGGAGCTCAAACAGAAGTTGCCTCCCTCCAGATCTGCTCTTTGCCTTATCCATGTTGTATATGTCATATATTCTCTCTTGAGAACACACATGGATGGCTAGAAAACGACACAGGAATGATCGCAGTCTTGACAGTTCTCGGAACATGCAACTGTGAGATGGGTGACCATGGATCAGGGAAAGCAGCTTTGCCATGGATGTAGGCCACTGAGGAACCACCGTAGGCCCCGAAGCCTCCCTTTGGCTGCCATGCCAACGGATGTCCTATAGCCTCTAATGAAACCTCAGCCCAGCCTTCAGGGGTTCATTAATTGGTGTGCAGCTCTGACATGTTTTTGTAACTGCTGGTTTAAAAAATAAATAAAGTAAAATATACCTTAACTTGCCACAATCCTAAATTAGCCCAGGAGATCTGCGTTGCCCTGTGGAAATATGGGTGGCGGCTCTCATCCATGATTTCTCAGGTAATAGCCATGCCAAGTAAAATAATTTCTTTTCCATACCCACCTCACTGCCTTTCAGGTTAGGCCCTCATCATTTCTCACCTAGTTTGCTGTGAGAGTTTCCCAACTGGTATTCCTGCTTAACACACACCTCTTTCCCTTCCAACCACATTGCATGTTGGCACCAATTCTGTGTCCTAAAGCCATCAGGAACTTCTCAATTTATGAATGAAAGCTCTACTGTAAAGGTCTTTGTCATCACTTAAAACAAGTCTTGAAATATAGTAGATAAATAGTAGAATATTTTGATGAGAGCCACCAATGCATAGACATTGCCTAATTATCCAGTTCTAACTATTGCCAAATCTCCCAGTTTATGCTCAAGGTAAATCGAACAACATCCACTTCTATGGAAGCGTTGCAATTTCTCTTATCTCCATGCCTTTGCTCATAGTTATGCCTCTGTCTGAAACCCTCTCTTTTATTCTCCACTTCTTTTCCAGTCTAACATCTACCCCTATTCTCACATGAAGCTTAGGTGTCAACTCCATTGGGGAAGACTTGTCTGTACCCTTCATTTCTCTGAGATAGAATCTATCTTACAATAGTCTATAACAGAGATGAGTTACAAATACTTAGACAATTGAAGCCTATATAAGCAAGGATTTTATAATGAGGAAGGCCAGTATGGGTATATCATCAGACATTCATAAAACCCGAATTTGGAATCTACTGGATTGAACTTTTTATTTACAAGTGATAACATTGAGGCTGGAAGTGACAGGTGAGGTGGAGTATGGTGGTGGGGAGAGGAGGTGGGGTGTGGTGTTGAAATTCATTTCCTAAGGTCTGACAATTAGGTAATGGGAGAGGTAGGATGAGACAGATCTCTTGCCTGATAAACCAATGTATTTTTATATCAACCTAGCCTGATTATTTGTGTGAAGGTGATTAAAACTAGTCATTAGTATTTTCAAATAAAGAAATATATATTTTCCATAAAAAATAATAAAAGAATCTGTCTCCATAGCATTATTGGATCAGCCAATCGAAGTTCATTAACCATTCAATTCCATTAGACAACCAGAAATTCAGTTAAGCAATTGATACATGCCACTGAATCAACGAGTTGTTTGGCTATGCAGCCTCAATAGCTTAGTTGTGTGGGTGTTGTGTAGACAGACACAGCCTGGCTTTCTCTGAGGTGGTAATCCAGCAAACAAACAAACCCAAGGGAACCGTGTACACACAGGCTGGTTCCCTCACATTGCCCACCAGCTGAAGCAGATGAAATTAATAACTTTGCACTGTTTATGGACATGCTGGTTATAAGCAATGTAGGCATCTCCACCAACAATCAGCCAGGCAGAGAAGCCAATTAACTAGTGGATCTAAATCACAAGAAAGAGGAGCCATTTCCTAAATGACCTGGATACATTCTTGGCATAAATTACTAAATTAATTAACGGATAAATCACAAGTCTTTGTTGGTTTGCAACTTCATTCATTCATCACATTTTATTAAACAACTCCTCTTTTTGTATTAGATATTGAGAAATGATGATGATTAAAATGTATTTCTTACAACATAAAAGAGATAGAGTAGTTCCAAGTAGATATTTTCAAGTTGATTCCTCTGAGCATTCCTTAGATCCCAAATCCTGGAAGATGAAAGAGAAAGAAAGGAGAAGAGAACCATCTTTTGTCTGAGTCTGATTACATTTACCTGGTTATTTCACATACAGTAGTCTCCCTTCATCCGCAGGGGATACGTTCCAAGACCCCCAGTGGATGCCTGAAACCACAGACAGTAACAAACCCTAAACATACTATTTTTTTTCCTATACCCATGTATTTGAGATGCTACAACAAAACTAGCCCAAATTTCTTTTTCCTTCTTCACACTTTCATGGATACAAGAGTCTGTAGATCTTAGCAACCTCAGCATACAGTTTTTTTCTTTCCTTATTAAGTCGAGAACTTTCACCTTTTCACTTAAAGGAAGTACTTTACAGCTTCCCTTCACCGTATCCAAATTGCCAACATCACTGCTCTTGTGCTTTGGGGCCATTATTAAATAAAATAAGGACTACTTGAACACAGGCAGTGCGATGTGTGACAGTGGATCTGATAACTGAGATGGCTGCTAAGTGACTAACGGGCAGGTAGCATGGATACACCGGACAAAGGGAAGATTCACGTCCTGTGTGGGATGGAGTGGGATGGCATGAGATTTCATCATGCTACTCAGAGCAGCATACAGTTTAAAACTTATGAATTTTTTATTTCTGGAATTTTCCATTTAATATTTTCAGATGTGGTTGACCATAGGTAACTGAAATCACAGACAGCGTGGATAACGGGGAACTGCTGTACAGAAGTTTTGGCTGTGGGTGAAGAGAGTTGAAAACAAGCGACTCACTTGGGTGTCACACACATCTTCAGATAGCTACATTCTCTTTCAATGTAGCAGCCAAATTAGATATTAATTACTTACAATTACCCCAGTGCTTTTCACAGTATTTTACATGTATTATCTCATCTGACCTTCATCTTCACTCTAAGAGAGACAGGACAAACATCATTATTTCAAATTTTAAGATAAGGAAATAGAGACCTAGAAATTTTTTTTTCTAATTTTTTGTTTATTGCAGTAACACTGGTTTATAACATTGTATAAATTTCAGGTGTACATCATTATACTTCTATTTCTGCATGGATTACATCATGTTCTCATGTTCACCACCCAAATACTAATTACAATCCATCACCACACACATGTGCCTAATTATCCCTTTTGCCCTCCTTCCTCCCCCGTCCCCTCTGGTAACCACCAATCCAATCTCTGTCTCTATGTGTTTGTTTGTTGTTGTTATTATCTACTACTTAATGAGTGAGATCATATGGTATTTGACCTTCTCCCTCTGACTTATTTCATGTCCATCCATGTTGTCACAAATGGCTGGATTAATTGACGTTCCAAAGCCAAATAACTTAAGTGTCATTTTCAGCACACCTTTTAAAGGTGTGGTGATCCTTACATTGAAACACTTTTGTGAAATGCAGACAATTACTTGATTGAACAATATTCATAAACATTACCTGGATTTATTTAGGGTAGTGATGATGGAATAGGTATCAACCTCTTTGTTGATGCCTAATAGAGGATGGATCAATATTTTTGCTATGTGGTCCTCTGTGATGCCCTCCATCCTCCTCCTCCTATCTTTTACTTACCCACTAAAGTCCATGGCAGGTCCCTGGTGAGCCACGACATCTTATCTGGCTTCTCAAGTCCACATTGCTCAGCTCCTTCCCTGAATTCCTTTAATATTGCAAATGGGAGCAATTTTTGTAGAGTTAATTGCTTGATTTTTGGATTTATGAATTAAGATGCTTTGTTAGGTCTTGAGGCAAAGAAAAAAGAGTAGTGCCTGTTTACTACTTAGCTAGAGGTCACTATCTAGTGAGTCAGGGCAGCCCACTGCTGAAGGTCAGGGGCTTGCTCTGTTGGAGTTCCCAATATCATGGGAACTCTGAAGGGGAAAGACTGGTTCTGCACAGGCAGTGAAGAATGTCAAGACATTCAACAATTTGGTTACGCACTTCTTTGGGCTACTCTGTAATAGTTCATTTACCATACCTTTATAATCTCAACTAGAATGCTTCGAGCTGGGAAGAAGATTCCAATCAGGGGAGTATGCCTGGTCTACTGGTTAGGGGCAAGCATAGGTGAGGACAAATTATTCACCACGGAATAAAGTAAGCATCAGTTATTTACCCTGTAAAGGATGAATCTACCTGGGAGAGGAGCAGTTATCAAGGGCAGCAATATGCTGAGGCTTACAAAACAACTGCTTTGAAGGAATAGCATCTGTTTGGATGGATAAGTCCAAAATATTAATAAAAATCATTCACATTGTCATTTTTCATGACTTCAGTCCTGTGTCAGATCCTCATATTGGTTGAGGATGAGGATGGATAAGAAGAGGAGTGGAGGGAGACAGAAATACAAAAAAGAAAATGCATAATCCTTAGCCTTTCATTTTAATTAGGAGATATGTATATGCAAGTGACATAATTAATTAACAGTGAAAGGTAGCATATATGACTTGGGGCTAAAAAGGAGTTATCTGTAGTCTGAGGGATTTTAGTAAAGTGGGATATCAACTGGCATCTTCAGGGAAAGCTTCATGGAGAAGGCGAAACTAATTGGACTTGGAAGATCAGGTTGAATTTGGCCTGTTAGGAAGTCAGAAAAAGATGTTTAGGAGCATCCATTTATCAGCGGCCCTTGTAAACACGAACACCCTGGCAGTTTCCAGTATAGCATAGAGATCACTTTCCTCCCTCTGTGACCCTAAATGACACCCTGATGCTCATTAGCACCAATTGAGCCAATCAGTCCCCTTATGTGGGACATAGAAGACCCTGTCCCTGCCCTCACAGTATTTACCATATAATTAGTCAGAAAATGTGAGGGTAAGAGAAGGAAGAAAATGCTTCTTAGCACAAAGTGATTTGAGGGGCTTAGGAAGAGTGGCTATCTACAGGGATTAACATCATATGTAATTACCCAGTTCCCTCTTCTATTTGTCACAGCAGATGCAGGCCTGGCCTCAAGTTGTAAATTGCCTGAATGATGCTTCCTGTTGTCATTCTCTGTGGTTGTGCTCTCACTCCTCTTTAAGGTTAAGAACAGCTGTTCACTACCCCATCTACGTACTTGGAAAACAGCTGTAATTAATGTAGATAACTTTAATTGAGAAAGATGTGAGTTCAGCCTCAGAGGCTGCCTGGTTTAGGAGCAAGAAGATGGATGGGCAGTCTATCTGGAGACCTGATTTGTCAATACGTAGTTGTGTGATTTTAGGTAAAGTCCTTGAACTTGGAACTTATCTGTGCACAATAAGGATGCTAATACTTGCCTACATATCTCCTGGGGCTACTATACAGGCAAAATTTGGGTTATAGATAAGAAAACGTATAGGCACATGTAAAACACTACATATGCTTAAAAGAAATTTAACATCAATTGGACAAAGCATGGAACAACTAGAAGCATTTATTTTCTTCCTTGGTCATGCAGTTAAGGAAGAAGGGTGTGTTAGAGGGTGGATAGGAGTAAAATGTCAAGATTTTTATCTTCCATTCTTAGCCACATATTTGAGATAGTATAAAGTGTGCTTTTATTTCCAACCATGCAATGAGCATTTTGACATTTTCTATTTGCAAAGTGAGAATGGTACCTGACCCTTCTTGAGGAAAAAGGAATATCACGTTTATAAATTGATGGAAAGATTCTCCAAAAGCAATAGTGACGAGTATTTATTAAACACTTACGTGGTTCCCAGATTTATGCTACAAACTGAAATGTATACAAAAAAAGTTTAAAAAATGATAAAGAACAATAATAACTACAATTTAGTCTGTAAACTTGCAATCACTTTACGAAAACAATAATAGAAACAGCAACAATAATAATCTTACAAACTCTATGCAATGCCTGTAATTCTTTTTGTTCCCTGTACTAAATTATATGTACAAAAATTTTGTAACTTAAGTTTGCTAGCCAAACTCTCCATGAATATTCAACTAGAGAAGAGAAATACAATAATCCTTTTACTCTTGGCGGTGGCAAATTATTGTTTTTGGAGGATGCATTAGATATTTACAAACAATGATCATTTGGAGACAAATATTATAAAATTAGTTTGTTGAGAATAGAAGGAATATTATTAGAATGGTACTTCTCCATTCTCCAAAATTAATCTAGGATGTATAGTAAGTAAGTGGAGAATAGATTTCTTTTTACTAGCTTTAGCTCTTACCCCAAAATGGCAATTCCCCATTTTCTAGTATCACAGGATTAAAAACTTGCAAAGATTTTTAGCTTCTCTTGTACCCTCATATTCAAAAACCAATCCCTATACACATCTTTGAAACATCACTAATGTTAATTCTTACCTTTATTTTTCTACTTCCATGATTTTAGATACTACATAAGTTCACTGAATTACAAGTTCCCTATGAATGACATTGAGATAATGAACATTGAGTAATATGATGATATTACTATCATCATAGTAATGATACTTCCTATTTTTTACATGAATTAATATGAAATTAGGTATATAAAGTTTCTAGCCATTCCTAACACATCATAAGCATATGGTAGGCATTCAAATATATCAGCTACCTTTTATTCTTCCTTATACGCATGTTATTGAAACAGCCTCTTACTGCTCTGTCTGGTTTCAGAATCTTCCATCATTAGTGCATCCTGGACCCTTCCACCAGATGAACATTTCTGAGTTAATACTTCGCTCATAAGACTTGCCTGTCTAGAAAACTTCTCTGTGTTGCTTTCAGACTGAGGGTCAATATTTTTTGAAGTCATTCGGAATGTATCCTTAGCATATTTAGCCAACCTTACCTTTTATGAATCCTTTACACAAAACATCACCTTTAACAAGCCTGAATTCTCTGCTTCTGCATGAAGTGTACTGCTGTTCTGCCATGTTAACAACAGCAAAAAGAATTCAAAATATTACACTTAGCCTTTCACATGGGGAGGGGTCTAGAATAGATGCTCCAGAAATACTTGCTGAATTTGAACAGTTTACATCAATATCACTTTTTCATTATTAAATACTTTAAAATTTTTCAAATCAAAATGAAATATATGTGTCAAGCAGTGTAGCAAGTCCTGTCAATAACTCCTGATCCCCTACCCCGTAAAAAAAGAAAAAGAAAAAGGACACAGTTCTATCCCTATAATAGAGGATTATAATTCTGCTAGAGGACAAGCCTAACCCTAAGCACAGGTGAAAGAGAAAACAGTACAAGTTAGCAGAATTCATGCTTGCATTGAACACAACATCAGATATTGTTGAGTGCCTACTATGTTAACTTATGCAAATCAGACACTCACTACACTGGGCATTCATATACTGAACTGATTGCTGAGGATGAGAAAGCAGAAAAGAGCCTGGAAGAAAAGTTAAGACTTAAATAGAGCTTGTAAAATGTATAGGTATTAAGTTAAAAAGAAAAAAAAAAAGAGAGAGATACATTAGGAGTAAAAAATGCAGAGGGAAGGACATCTGTTCCAAATACACCCAATTCTTTCCATCTTCACAGACAAATCCTAGTTCACATAATAAAAATCTCTCTCCTGGACCACAGCATAGACCTAACTTGTCCCCTTTCTTCCATTTTTGTCACCTCTGCAGTGCATTCTCCATATAACAGCCAGTATGGCCTCTTTAAAAATGGAAAACCTAGCTCAATGCCTCCTACTGCTTCCCACCACCTAGAACATAGCCCAAGCTCCTTTCTTTGACTTATCAGCTCCAGGTAATCTAGCTCAACCCCACCACACCAACCTCGTTCCCTTCCCTTACCCATCCTGCTCTACCCTTCAGCCACTCTCACTTTCTTTCTCTAGTGTGGCCATATGGAACTCATTCTCACTCAAGGGCGCAGCTATTCTATCTGCCTGAAGCGCCTTTTCCCAAACGTCTGCATGGCTGACTTTTTCATTATTTAGGTCCTAGCACAAATGCCACATCTTTAGACAGGACTTTTCTGCTCACTAAGGCTAAAATAATCCCCTTCCCTCATGTTACTCTCTATCAGCCTATTCTGTTTTATCTCTCTAGCACTTTTTCATTTTTCTTATTTACTTGTTCATAAAGTAACTGTCAGTCTCTCCTTCTAGAATAAAAGCTCGTTAAGGGCAGGAGCTCTTTCTACTTTGTCCACAGCTGTTTTCCTAGTGCTTAGAAGAGACACTGCTTCACAGTAGGTGAAGATGTTCAATAAATATGTTTGGGGTCTTGTGGCCGTGTGTGTGTGTGTGTATCTAGGCTCTGAGTAGAATGGAGAAAGAAAGTTGCAGAGACAGAGAAGAAAGGAGGGTTGTCAGACAAGATCATGAGGTGATTAAATTTGCTGCAAGGATGTAAGGGAATAGAATTATATATATATATATATATATAGTCTATCTATCTATCTATCTATCTATCTATCTATCTATCTATCTATCAATCATCTATCCATCCATCCATCCACACACACAGAGTAAATTTGGGTTGAAATGGCTTTTTAATGTAGCCAAAGAGATATCTATGGGATGCACTGTGGACAGGTTTGAATTTCACTGGAGAGTGAGAGTATGTTTCAACACACAATAGAGAACCATTTTGAATTCCTGGAAATAGGAAAAGATGGAGTTGAGAGAGGCATATTTACTTAAAGACCAACAAATGGATTAAGAGACTTTTTGTTATTATTCTAAAAGTGCTGTAATATAATGACCAAAATTTCAGGCTCGGAAGTCAGACAGGCCAGTGTTTGAATTTTGAATTTGATCTCTATTACTAAAGGCTACAAGTAAAGACAAGTTACTTAACCTCTCTAAGCCTTAGTCTCCTCATCTTTTATGTGGAGAGAAAAAGAACATCTACTACATAAAGTGGTTGCAGGAATAAAATAAGAGAATACATATAGAATATTTAGCATAGGTTCGAACACTTAGTAAGTGTTCAATAAAAGATAATCATTCTCATCAATTTTTTAGGATACAATGATATCTGTGGTAGATGAATTAGAAAAAGGTTTTGAGCTATGATCAATTAGGAATATTTTTCAGAAACCCAGACACGGGGTTTAAAGAGTTTATCTGGGCTGTTGGATATTGATAATGGAAGATAAATGATGAAACTCAGAGATAGTATGAAGCTAGAAACAATTGGTCAAGATTCAAATTACAATTTGAAAATCTCATCATGCCATTGACTAAAATGGAAAATTTGAGAATGCTTAGGTTATGAGTTATCATAGAAGTGTCAGTTACCATTATGTTGCTTAGTAAATTATGATCTTCTGGTAGGAGCTGACTATGGATTGCATCATCCATTTACATGTAAGAGTATAAACTGAAAAAATATTATCAGAGTCTTATTTCATGTAATGTTCTTCTCTGAAGAACTGAGAAGCAATTCTTTCTCCCTTATCAAAGTCTAGAGGCTTTAGAGAATGGTGACAATTTCTTGAAACTTCTGTACAAACTTTTTGATTAGATCTTTGAGGCTTCGTTCTTTCTTTTGGCCAGGATTTACACTAGCCAATCAGAGTAAAGACTGGAAAAATTGTTTATATAATTTTGACTTCAAATCTGATTTATTCCTGAAGTCATTAAAAAAAGCTGAAGGGATTTTTGCAAATTATTTGAGAAATTTTAGATTAAAAAACATTTTCTATTCCTATTTATTAGAGTAAGGAGTTGTTTTATAGTAATGTGAATATAGAAATGTATTGGTATCTTTTTTCCCTTTAAAAGCATGCAAAATCAGAGTAAAGGGACAATTTATTTATGTGCAATATTGATAAATTACATCCTCTCCAATCTGTATCATATTCCTATAATTTTCAAAGTAAATTGGTGCTTCACATCAATCTTGTAACGTGGGAATAATTTTTTATTGCTTAGCATATATTAAACTACAGTAACAAATAGCCCCCCAAATTTCAGTGGATTAAATAACAAAAACTATCCAGGGCTAGTGTTTAGGTTGGCAGGGTGGTTCTTTTCTACATAACATTCAGGTACCCAGGTTAATGGCAACCCTGCCATCTTCAACCCGTGACTTCTAAGATTGTTCTGGTGTTGCCATCATTTGGAAGGGGGAAGAGCATAGACGAGAACCTGTAAAGCAGTTTCCAGTAATTAGACTTTAGGGTGGAGGTGGCACAGATTATTTCCATTCCCGTTCCACTGGCTTAGAGCTCAGTCAAATGACCACGTGTAACTGCAAGAGAGGTTTTGGAAATGTAATTTACCTGCATCTCTGGGGAGGAGAGGAAATGGATAGTAGTGAATTGCCGATAGGCACAGCCGCAGTCTTTTCTGTATTTATCAGAAAAATAATATTCTCTAATGCTGAAATAATTGTAAGGCTACCCACCCACCTAGTTTGTCATGGAGCTGGGTGTAGGATTTTTGCAAGCTGTCTTATTGTTTAGCACCTTTTCCATGAGACAATATGTCTGAGGATGGCAAGTCCTCCCACATTTCTTATGACACCTTCCTCCAGGGAATAGGTGGTTAGCCGGTATAGGCAGTAGAGTTTTTCGAGGGTTTCCTTCTTATCTCATAAAATGGCACCTCTTTTCCTTTCTCGCTTCTTCCTATTTTTCTAAGTTCTTACCACAATACTTTAGTTACATTTTGTAGAAGAACTCATGAATGGAAATGGGTGTCCCAGGAGACCTATTGATTTTGAGTAGCTGTTGATTTGATATAGATTGCAAGACATGTAATAGCTACACAGATGTTTTTGTTGGTTTTAAGACAAATCATCATAAATCTGACGTGACTTTAATTTTTCATTAAACAGGAAACAAGGACAAACTCAACAACTTTTTACATTATCCAGAGTTGATTTCACACTGTTCTATTGTTTAGAGATCAAAATTTTAAATCAGAAAACTAATAGGCCATTTAACAGTATTGATCAAATATCAGAATCTGCCCTATTCATGTGGAGGGGTCAGCACTTCACAGGCCTTTAAGGAATGGTAGGCTCCTGGTACAGATTAGACCAAATTATGACAGTTGGGGTCGTGTAAAAGCCAATGCTCGATTCCAGTCTTGGTTGTGATGTACTATATAAATTTGGATGACTGATATATTTTCTTTGACTTCAGATTTCTTATTTATAAAAAATGGAGTGTTGACCCATCTAAATATTCTTAAAATCCTAACATTTTCCAGGTCAAGAATTAGAGTGACGTGAGTTCTATAGCATCATTGACCTCTAGAAAAGAGGTCAATATAATTAAGGGTAGCCTAGGAAAATCTTTCAGGAGGGGTCAGGGGTTAACCAGGGTCTTGAGGACTAGAAAAATAAATATAGAGTAGGAAAAGAACATTCACTTTAAAGCAAAAATCACACAAGCATATCACTTTATTGCTTCAATAAATATTTATTAAGTGTGTACTAGATGCCAGGTACTGTGCTAGGTGCTAGGGATATGAGAATTAGCAAGACAAACTTGGCTCCTGCCTTTATGGAGATTATAATCCAGCAAATGAAGGGATGAGACAGTGAGCATCATGCATATTTAATAGTGAGGCATTTTGCCTCTTTAAACAGAGTGTTAATATGGAGGCAATAAGAGATGGGATTGGGTGTACAAAGGGTGCCTAATGATGACAGTCTTGAATCCCAGGTGGAGGAAAGGTTCAGTCTTTTAGTACAGCCTGCGACAGAAAATTTCTGAGTTGAAATGAGATATGGTAATAGGAATATTGAGGGGAAAGTGATATGTGGGATAAATTGGAACATCTTTTCCTTGAATTTTTATTTAACACACTGACCTGTACCGGAGCTTATATGTGCAGGGTTACTCAGAAATACATGCAGTGACTCCAATGGTCACAAACCTCCTCTTGTGTTCCCTCTTTACCCATCATCACTTAACCACTAAGCGAAGACTGATAATTTACAACTTGGACAGTATTAGGCCTGCTGTTTGCAATCTACACATATTGCCCAGTAGGCAATTGCAATTGGCTAACACAAGCAAATTGATCTGTTTCACTGAGTGGGACCACACGTGTTTCATGGCAAAGATTAGAGAGTGATTCAGCATTCATGAGAAAATGTAGCAACAAAAGGTTAGTGAAACAGTCCTAGGAGTGGAGCCATATTGGGAGCAATTGCGGAAGGAAATGGTCTGGATTTATTATCTACATTAAAGATATTGTGGGTCCCATGGATACGAGGAGTGTCATGGAGACCCAGCTAATAGGTTTTTTATTGGATTATTGTCAGGCTGTTGCACCTGCTTTGAAAGAGGGAACGTTTGCTTCGTTTCCTGGCAGAGGCTACAAGCTGTGAAGCTGAGAACAATCACCGGGGTTGGAAATGGAACTGATTATTTTTTAGAACTTGTGCAAGTATTGCAGGGCTGATCTCCCAACTGTGGAAGTACATGAGAAACTTAAAAATCCAGGAAATAGAAAATGCAGTTTAGAAACTCACGTTATGTTTTGGATTCTTTCTTCTTCTATTCACAGAGAAGAAGATTGTCTGCATAAGACCCTGAAGCACTAAATTTTGTCAGCCAGCCCATTGATTACTGAGCCCATGTGATTTCTCTAGATGGGTCTTCTTCTAACCCACCCAAATATTGATGTGTATTTTTTTTCTCTGACTGAATTTGGTCACAGTTTATGCTTTATAGATAGTCAAGGTGCAGTGTAGACATGAGTCATTCTTGGAATTTTAGGGTTAACATGGATAGAAGTTCTGTACAATTGAACTGGAAGTCTGGAGCATGTTCAGTAATTCTAGCATCAGTCTAGAAAAATTATAAAAGTAATTCTAGCTTTTGGTCTGGTTTAGTAATTGTAAGAGGTAATCACCTAAGTCACCTAATCATTTAAATGAGGTGATAGCACATGTACTACAGTCTTCCTTTTCCTCTTTACTAATTAACAAAATTATTATTACAATCCATTGGTTCACTGGATGAATGAATGAATAAATATAAATAAATAAGGAAGTCCGCGATAAGCCACAGCGCAACTGGGATTGGCAGCTCCAGATCATTACAATTTAATATACACCTATTTAGTTATGACAAATAGGGACTGGTGGCTTTTTAAGTCATTCTCATGCCTAGCCACAAACCAATGACTTGTACCTGGAAGAGGCTAATTTTGTATAAGAGGCACTGATACAGTCATAGTCATGGTCACCACAGATTGCCACATAGCAGTAGGTGGTCTCTCAAATTTTTACCTCCTAGAGGTTCTTTTTGCTCCTGGAGAAGGCTTCAAGGGACCTGTCTAGATTTGCACTTGTAGGATTGTTGTTTTGTAGAATGCTCTGTTCAGGTGATTCTACCTAACCTTGACCTTTGGTAACTTCCTCAGATGTTTAGAATGATGAAACTTTTGAACTAAAATATATATCAGAGCTCCTTTGCCACAGTACAGATTAGAAAACTGATTCCAGGAAGTCTTCTAGTAGTGGCAAAGCCAAGTCTGGTCTCAGGGCTTCTAACTCCTGGTCGAGTGCTCCTTCTACTGTGCAATTTGCTTTGCTGCTTTTCTCCAAATGTAAGTGTCCTTCTCCTCATGGCCATCTGTAGGGTGACCCACTCATTCGGGCTTACCTGAGACTTTTCTGGTTTTAGCACTAAAAGTCTCATGTTCTAGGACTTCCCTCAGTCCAGGGAAAACCTAGATAGTTCAACATCTCAAAAATGTGTATCTATGATGTCACCATTATACTTATGCATAATTGCTTGTCATTCCTGAAGACAAAAGAGTCTATTTGGCTCTGTGCCTTTGTACATACTGCTCCTTCAGCCTCAAATGCCCTCACATTGCTGTTTCATGGTGAGCTTCTCCTCATTTGTAAAAACTCATTCTGAGCATCACTTTCTCAGCAGTTACAAACTATCCTTTGGGCATTTTTAAGTGGCCCTCATCTGTTTTCGCAGAGTAGCACTATGAGCAAAGAACCAGTAAAACAGTTTATTGCATAGTGTTGTGACTGTTCACATCTCTTTGCCCTGCTTGGCTGTGAGACCCTTGGACTTGAGAGCAGAGACTATGCCTTATTCATCTTTGTTTCCCCTGCACCTAGCTTGGTGCCTAGTATATAGTAAGTGCTCAATGAAAGTTAATGGCAGTTAAAGCATATGAATGTGGTTTCTGGTGGTTCCATATGTCCCTTTCCATTACTATCTACCCTTTTCCCCAGTAGCCTCTGCTCTCCTGGGTGCATCTTATTTCCCTTCTCTGAGGATTTACAGTTCATTGGGACGTTCTTAAAAGACCTTTTAAGAGCCAAAGGAATCATATTTATTTGAAATTTTAGACATTTTCATGTGACACCCGTGGGGGTGTTTTGAGGCAAGAGTGCCTACTCCGTGAGCCATGCCATGATAGGCAATTGCCTACTCATACTTCTTCTAAGACAGGTACAGGTGAGTAGAAGGGACATATTAATCAGTCACAATAGGTAACCACATTCAGAGGCCCCAGAGAAGCTGAGAGAAGCAGGCTTTCTGGTTTATGGTCTGCCCTGAGCCAATCTGTATGTTTATTTGGCCTGGCTCCTACAAATACAGTAAGAGGGCCGGGAGGGTGAGCACTGAAACATGAGTCATTGCAATGGCTCTGACTCAGAACTTGGGATCACAGGCTCCTGGAGTCTCAGACTCGCTTTGGAGTGGTGCCTTGAGGGCTGTTTCCAATTTGTTATTTGTTAAACGTGAGTTTCCCTGCTGACTCGATTAGTGAGAAATGAACGCAGTTACAGTACATTGGTTTATCCTTTGCAGCCATACGCTGTACCACGTGAGGAAACACCACTGGACGGGGAGTCAAGAGGCTTGCATTCTACTACCAGATCTGCCTCGGATCAGCTCTGTGGTTTCATTTTCCTAAGTCCAAGTTTTCTTGTATATAAATTGAAATGATTGGCTTTTTCTTTCCTTTCTTTGGTATCTTCTAAGGCAAATCCTCTCTAATTCCATCACTTGATGTATCCCTGGGTCACAGCTACTTTTAAAAGATGAGTATCATGAACACAAAGCTACAGTGCTCCAAAAGGGTCGATTCACACCCTTGAACATGCTACCCTGATCAAGTTGACAAGTTCTAAGAGGAAGGAAAGAGCCTGCACCTGATTATTGCTCTGCCAAGCTCTCCAGCCACGTGCTGACTACTGACCTTTGTAATCAGTGCTGCCTGAGCCGCTCAGGATATTCTCTGGACGAGCGAGCAGAGAGGTGTGTAGAGCCTCCTCACTGATTGCACTGCCTCTTAGCAGAGTGTGTGCTCTGACAAGGGTCTGTCCTTTGAGAAGGAAAGGCTCCAACCAAACACATGGAAAAGAGCCATGGGAAGGAGCACTGCACTAGGAGTCAAGAGCCCCAGTGTCTAGTTCCTTCTAATCTGTGCAATCATCCTGTGTCCTTGGGCAAATCACCCAGCCTCTGTGGCATCCAGTTGCAAATGAAGAAGATAATACATGTGCCACAAGGTTATTAGGAGATTAAAGAGATGTAAAATCAGGAGAAATGTTAGAGTGCATGGGGAAACATTAGTTACAATCATAAGAAATCAGGGTATCTTTTAACCAGAAAAAAAACAGTTCCCCATCTGAAATTTAAACAGGCAAGATGTTTCGAGACCTGAAACACATCATAAGGTAGAAAAAAAGATTACTCCTTGGGCTTAGTCACAGTTCCGGTCTAATTCCATTCTTTAAGATTCATCGCTGTGTATTGAGTGCTGAGACTGGACGTGGCTCTGGGGGCCTCAGAAGGATTCACGTCCTTCTGATGAGGTTTAAGGGACTTGGAAACTGTTCCTCCCAGAAACCCCAGGTGTTCAAGGAGAAATGCTTTTCAGACATTAAAATTTCTCTCAGTGTTGTTTTTTAAAAATTTCTTCCTCCTCCTTTCCTTTTGGAAAGAGTTTATTTAGTAGAGACGTCATCAGATGGGAGGTTTCCACGGAGATTTGAATGAAGAGAAGATGACGTGTCTTAGGAAGTGCAGTGTAGACAAAGGATTTGAGGATGAGGGTAAGCATGGTTTATATCAGAGCAGGTCATAGGATGAGGTACCCTCACTGTCAATCTGAAACTCAGTCCCCACTCAGAATATTCACTTCCCATACATACTGGCAAGGGGTGGAGAGGCCAGCCCCATGCAAGGTCACCACTCATGGAGGTTCTTTGCCATCCAAACTCAACACGAAGCCATAGCTGACATAATTTACACACAAAATGCCAAACTAAGTACATCTACTTTGCTTCAAAATCCACCTTTCCAATGTTGGTGAATAATGCCAATATCTACTCAGTCTCCCCCAATGGAAACCTGGCAGGAGTATAGACTCCTTCCTTTCCTCATATCCCATGGCCAACTGTTCACCTTAATACCTCTGTTCGATTCACTTATTTCTATTCTCAGCATGATCACCTTAGGTCATGTGCTATTTCTAATCATTTTGACTTAGATTATTGCAAGAATGGTGATGGAAGTTGGGAACAAACTGGAAACGTATCTATTGTGCACCATCCCTTTCACATTCCTTCCCTGAGTTCTCAGACAAGCCTGTGAAGAAGGTACTAATATCCCTCAGTCTCTGATTGTAATGATAATGGAACTAATACTTATTAAGCATTGATGATGTGCTCAGCACTGTACATCATTTTACACTTAGTATTCCTCCTGCTTTATTTATTACCCCCTTTACATTGCTGCCACGCTGAGTCTTATATTCAATTTTTGTGTGGTTTTCTCTCATTTTCTTTCCTACACTCTCATTACATGGACGGCAAGGGCTTCCTTCCATAGTCTGGCTCCTGACTACACCTTCCCCACTTTGTGGCCGCTCCCCAAAGCATCCTTACTTATCATCCTCAGGGTTTGCTCTGTGCTTTTGTCCCTACTGTTCACATGCCCAGAGCACTTTCCTTTTTCTTCCCTTTCCTCATATATCCCCCACACTCTTACTTTCTTTAAAACTTTTGCTCTTGTCCATTTCCTCCCAGGAGCCTTCTCCACCCTCCCAGCCTATTCTAGTTCCTCTTATGGACACCTGTTCTGTGCTCTGCCTGGCAGTGATTTCTTGCTTTCACGTCAGCACCCTGATGTTTTTTATTTTTGAGGAACTGCCTACCCCTCAATGGAAGCAGTCTGAACAAGATGTCTGTAAGGTAGTCTGGTCTCCCTGGAAAAGGGATGGGCATAGGACTGAAGTTCGGCAGACAAGACTCTCTCTCTGGAATCTTGTCTTAAATTGGAACAATACAAGGACCAGGAGCGGTTGGAGCCAATTGTTCTGATCATTCCCGCTCCTCAGATCCCAGAAACAGACTTTGCTCCTAGCTTTCCAAGGCCTGGTTTTGATCTCCTGAGGCTTCCCAAAGCCATTCAAATAATCCAACCCCTCCCTCCTGTGCTTGAGTAAGCCAGAATACACTTCTACTCTTTGCAAAGAACTTGGATCAACACAATGTCCTCCTTTGAATGAAACCCACATGCTCTGCTTGTTCTCTTAGAGCCCAAATAACATTTTCACTGGCTAGGTTCATCCCATTCACGCTCCAAGTCTATTGTAAGTCTTCCCCTAGAAAGTGTCCCTGCTTGAGGACCCAGACAGTGTTTCATTTATCTTTGTGTTGCCAGTGCTTGACCAGGGACTTGAGTTAAGGAAAATGCTCCGAGCCTACAGAAAAGAGAAACTAGGTGACTGTAGGATTGAATACTAGCCTGGCAGAGTAAGGATACAAATCTGAAAATCATGCAGGAGATGTAGAAGGAGGACTTTTTCACCAGATCCGGAATATGAGAAATACAGGTATCACTTTGAGATGGCGAGACAGAACGAGGCAAGTTTAGGATAAATCAAGTCATTCCACTTAACATAGCAGGAAGTAAACTCACTTTACTTCTTAGTCCCAGAGAGGACATGCAATAAAAATGTAAAAGGTTTTTTGAAAGAGTAAATAAATGCCTGAGTGATGAAACAATAAGAGATTTCCAAGGAAGATGGGGGCAGCTGGAGTGTTTTCTGATGTTTAAGGTTGCAGTGAAGCAATTACCCCCTTTGTAGACCTTTAACTCTGGGCTGCTGTCCTCAGAAGTCAGGAGAGAGTCCTGTGTAAGAGGCCATGGCTGCATAGCCCCAGGAACCCTGCCTAGGGAGACCAAAGCCAGCGGGCCTGATGTCCCCTTCTTTCCAGTTTATTCATAGGACACCAGAGCCAGAGGGGCCATTGGAAGCCTCTGTTCCAGTGCTTTCCACCCCTGCAGTGAGCCCTTGGATTCCTCAGTGTCTCAGGGTTGCTCACTCCACCCTCCCTTCCCAGGCCACATTCCTGGATGTGCTTACATCGGTCATGCTGAAGGGATTCAGAACCTTGGAAATATAAGGAAATTTAATGGCTACTTATTTATTTTTGTAACTATGTTCTTACATAAAATCCTCCTTGGAAAGCATTTTCTTCAACCACAGTTTCCTAGAAAGAGCACTGACCTCGCCCTGGCCCCGGCTGATGGGATAATTCATCCCGCTTCTTAGAGTCTTAGTTTCCCCATCTGCAAAAAGGATATATGAATGACGTCACCAAGATGGTGACACAGGTCATTCCTGACTTCACCCCCGTGCACAAGAAGAATGACAAACAACTGTTAATGAACAAGACACCACTGTGATATTCCTAGAACGCGGGGTGAGGTTGAAGTACCCCCTGCACCACAGAGACCAAGATAGATGGCATTAAAAAAGCGATGATGACTGCTGTTACCATCTCACACACTTTGGGGTGCAAGTCCAATGAGACAGAGGATGGGAAAACTTTCTGGAATCACAGATGTTGTTAGCATTGTCTTTATTAGTTTTATTCTCCATAGTCCCACTCTTCCCTGAGTTTATAGCATCTATCTCCTCTAACCTCTTCTTCCTGAAGATGAACTGCTAACCTCGTGAAGCAGATATAGAGAACAGGGAGTACCTGCAAGTTGTACCCTCCCCCATCCCTCCCGTTCTTTCACCCATCATAGGCCTGGGGACCAGTGGTCATAGAAGCTCAGAAAGTCAGTTCTGAACTCGTTATTCTAGTTTTAGCTCTTTCACAACTTTTTGGTGTAAGCTGAGGGCAAGTCCTGTGACTTCTAGCTTATTTATAACAAAAATCTTTGCCCTACCTCTTTCTTGACTTGGAGAGAGAACCTTAAAAGGGCTGTACAATGCATGTTAATGTTATTAGATGTTTATGGTTATAATTAGCATCTTTACCTGAATTGATTTCCTAGAGTTGTCATAACAAAGTACTATGGACTGGGTGGCCTAAACAACAGAAACTTACTATCTCACCGTTCTGGAGGCTGAAAGTCCAAGAACAAGGTGCCAGCAGGGTTGTTTCCTTCTAAGGGATGTGAGGGAGAATGTGTTTCATCCTTCTCTCCTAGCTTCTGCTGATTGCTGGTAATGTTTGGTGTTCCTTGGCCTGTAGATCTCTGCCTTCATCTTCACATGGCATTCTCCCTGTGTGTCTGTGTTCAAATTTCTCCTTTTTATAAAGACATCAGTCATATTGATTAGGAGCTCACTATATTCCAGTATGACCTCACCTTGACTAATTACATCAGCAACAACTCTATTTCCAAATAAGGTCACATTGTGAGGTACTGGGGTTTAGGGCTTTAATATATGAATTTTGGGGGGACATAATTCAACCCATAACATTACCATCATCATTGTCATCCTTGTGAGAAGTGGCTTGGCAGTGATGCCTAAATTCCCAGGGTCTAGCTTTGACATAGCCTTTCTGTGGTTCAGAGGGAAGAGAATCACAGAATCTTTGATGTGACAAGGACCAGCCCACTCCCGGTATACTTCCTTTGTCATCACTGAATTATTTTGAAAGATAAAACCTACTTCATGAAAGTGCTGATGGCAAGCCACATGAATAGGAGATGTAGAGATCTGGATAGTTAACACCTTATCAAGCATTTTTTGTCCCCTCCACCTCTACACTTCTATGATAAGAGGGTGACCAGCCACATGGGACAGAATGCTGTGATGCACACTGTGGAGATGTTCACGTGAAGCTTTTATAGGACATGTTTAGGCTGACTCTCCTACCCCCCGAACTGAAAAATATATAAAAATATAGTTCTAAAAAATTAGAACTGTTAGGTTTTTATGCTAACATCCATTAGAAAGCTGTAAGAGTTAACATCTCTTTTTCCCCTTTCCTTTTTAGACCATTGTGGTTATCCCCTATTTAAAAGTCCCTGTAGCCCCAAGATACCAGAGACTGCGACTTGAGAAAGGACAAGTGAAATCAAGCCTCCCAATGGGTTCAGAGCCTGACAGCCTGACAGCAAATTGTAGCCTGTAGATTTTGCCAATGAGTCATTGCAAGTGGGAACAACAACTAGAGGCGGATGTGTGTTTTCTCTTTTACAATACAATTTGTGGAGGTGGTATGATTGCCACGATGAATATGTTTCAATGGGTGATTTCAATAATTTTCCTTGTGAGAATGATGCCTGTGAGTGTTAAGAACATGATATTTGCATTTTTTTCTTTTGTTAAAAGTTCTTTACAAATTCAGTAGAGAGAGAGGATGGACAAGGATGCAGGATAGGAGACACAGGTTGTGTACGTTATCAAGATAATGATTACCGACACATTCTTTAAAAAATAAGAGTATAATAAGCACTGAGTATGTCACACACAACTTTTTCTTAAGTGCTTTGTGAAATGGGTTGGTAAAAACAGCAAAGGACAGATGCATGAACAAATGAATAAAATGAAAAAATTATAAACACTTGCAAAACGCACCCACAGATTCATAGTAACGTCCATCTCTCCCTGTCTTGTTTTCCACATCCATCATACTCTTTCCTGTCTAATCCTTGGCCTAAAGTTGGCAAGAGCAGTTTGGGAACCCAGGACGTCGCTAAATCCAGGACAGTTCCATAACTCTGCAAATCATTCTGATGATCCACTGAGAAAACAATTTGCAATAGCTCGCTCTGTGGGATTTTCCTAGGCCATTCAAATTCTGTTGGGAAGGCATTTTTGTCCCTCTATTGTCTAACAGCAGCCTCCAGGATGCCCTGTGTTTTGTTGGTACCTAGTGTGTGTTTCCATGCATTTCTGCTGTGTTACGCTGGCACCGGCCCCTGGGGCCCTGGCTCACAAGCAAGGCAGGCATTGTATCCAATGGCTCAATCCCGTGTATCCTCTTTGTGACAATGTTCAAAACATGTACACAGACCATTTGAATTCATCTAAACAGTTATGGGGATGCTTTCCAATGCATCTCTCTGTTTTCAGTGACCCTGTTGGAAGCTCTCACCTCCTAGCAGGGTGCTGCCTGCCTCCAGAGCCTTCCTTGATGGTGCAGCCTACTCAGTGCTTCTGCGCTCAGTTCCTAGGTTGTTTATTTATTCATACTTGCTTGTTGCCTTGTGGATGTGCTGAAGTTTTCTATCCTGTCTTGGTTCTGCTTCCCTCTTGTCATACTGCCTATTTCATCTCCTTTAAGGCAAGAAAATGTCTTCTCTTTCTCTTTCAGTCTCTACCCTCTTCTCATCTTCCTAACTTTCCCTTTTTCTTTCTGTTTCCTCCATTGTCCCAGTCTCTCAGGTTCAGATCTAGAAATAGTCATATCTCTCACAGTTCAGTTACAGAAAACAGGGTCCAGTCGAGCTAATTTAAGCAATAACAGGCTTACTCTGAAGGTGGTAGATAACTTACAGAATCACTCAGGGGACTGAAGAAGCAAAATGTGTGTCAAGATTTCAGGAATGGCACCCAACACCACCATACTGTATATGCCCACTGAGGAAGCTGTTGATTCTTCATGGTAGCCAATACTACCATAATCCAGAAGCTGACATGACCTGGAAGTGGCCATCATCAGCATCTGCTATAATTCAGAAGCCATTATTATTGTTAGCCCTAGGACCACAACTGAACCCACTATAATCTGCATTAGCAAAATGGAAGCCCTGTTTCCTGACTCTAGACACCGATGAAGTTATCGACTAGACCCTGAGACCTCTGTGAAATATTGACGTAAAGACCCAAATGCCTCCATGGCTGTGCTTGCTAGCAAAATAAGCAAAAGCAAGCAATGTGGCCTCTACTTCACTTCTGCTTTCAAATATCATGCAAATGTACCTAATTGACCAAATCTATATCTCACCCAGAACCCTAGCTGCAAGGGCCCCTGGGAAATGTGGTTTCAGTTTTGCCATCTCTGCAGACCAAGATAGCTCACTGGACAGGGCGTGGAGTGGTAGTGTGTGGAATGGACAAGCTAATTTGCGATATGCATTGCAGTCATCTTTTACTCCTTGCTCACTTTTATCCTTTTTGATCAGTGGGCCACCATTATCTCAAAGTTCTATTGATTCTCTTCAAAATACAGATTATTTTATTCTCTTGTACTCCATTTCTTCTTTCCTTAGTTTAGTCCATTAACTCTTCAAATCTGCATTACTGTAGAAACCTCATTGCCTGTTACATTTCCAATATAACTCCCTTAAATCCAATTTGTTTCATCCAATACATTATTTCATTTATTTGTTCATTGCATTCATTAATCACTTATTGAGAACCTACTGTGTGCTAATAACTGTGTCACAGTCAAATTAGCATGGTGCTTGCTTTCAAGTTGTTTATAGTTTTTAGTTGATGGTAGTGATGGTGATGAGGTTGGAGTTAACAAAGTTCCTCATGAAGTTTATGGTGTAGTGGAGAGAAGTAGGTAATAAACAAGGAAGCAAATAAATTATTGCTCTACTGTCACACCAATCTGTGGTCAGGAACCTCAGTGCTCTCCTTAACAATTGAATTAATTCCCAGGGCTGGCATTCAAAATCCTCTATTTCATGGTCCCATCATATTTACCTGCCATAGCACTTGTATAGCAATTCATCACTGTTGAAACACAACTCAAGACACTCTACTCTCTTGCCTGGTGTACTGTATTTACCCTTTAGGAGGTCTGTCTACATCTATTCTTGTCCTTACAGTCAATTGTCCATATAAATGTTAGTGTGATCTTTTAAAATATTTTTTATATCATATCACTCCCTTGCCTAAAGTACTTCAATGGCTGCCCATTAAAAATATAACAAAACCCAAATCCTTACTATGTCTCTAGAGGCTACATGACCTTCCTCGGCTACCTCTCTGATTTCATCTCATAGCACTACCCTCCTCCCACCTCCTTCCTTGAACACACTAATCTCATTCCCTCCTTATGCCTACTGTTCTTTCTTCCTGAGAAGAAACTACCATGAGATAAAGTTAACTGAAACCAAGTGTAGATTGGCGTAGGTCCTATCCCAGGGGAGGCAAATTGGCAGCTAGTAGATCATTTTGCTTGGCATGAACTGTGTTTTATAAATTTGATCCAACATTTCAAAATTAGATTTCACTTGAAAGATACCCAGATACCTTCACAAACTAGATACCCAGTTTGTGTTGAAAAACTAGAAGTTCTAGCAAATATGGGTTCACATTTCCACGTGCCAAAACATGGCTGGAGGTAAGGAGCAGCAGCGCTCTTTAAATGGGTCACACACTCTAATTCTGAGAGGTCCATCCAATCTCATAACATGTGTTTAACACTTACAGTTTGGTCCCTCTAGGCTTTTGAGTTTGGGACCCTGTACTACAATAATCATAGAGCCATATTTTGGGAAGCCATTGGGGAGTTTTATATAGAAGAGTGATATAAGCTGAGTTGCATTTTAAAAATACCACTCTGGATGGTTCGTGCATAATAGGATCTACTGTGGCAAGAATGGAAGACGAGAAACCACTATTTAATACCTATTAACCCAAATTAGGATAGTCCCGGATGACTGCTTGAAAGCCCCAGTCTCATACTTGATCTGTAGTGATTGCCTGCTCCATGCTGGGCCCTGGATAGTATCAGAAGCAGAATATTGGTCTTCTTGCTTTCATAAATACTTTCTCCACTTGTGCTTACAGAAAGCTGTAAGTGTTCTCACCTCCGCTCCTGTTCTTCCTTCTCCCCAACTCTTACCTTGTCTTCACCTTTGCTCCATTATCTGGCTTAGATTTGTAGTGGACGCAATGCTACCTTCTCTGGGTTAGACTTCACTGCTCTCCAGGCTTATGCTGACCGGAGTCATGAATGCTTCTTACCTTTTGCTCTGCTGAGGTGAGACTGGCCTTTTACAATCTGAGACGGTCTGGTCATTGACGATCTGGCTGGCAGTGATGCCCAGACATACAGGTGTGTTTCTATTCTTCACCTCAGCCGGGTTGGGTTCATTGGTCTGGAGCACACTTACTCACCAGTTGCTACACTCCCTGGATGATCCACTTCCTGGATGCCACCATCAAGCCTGGAGCCCAACCATTTCTTGCCACATTTATTGGAAGACTTTTTCTGGTTTTATTTCAGCCTCTGCCAGGTGATAAACTACTCACTCGATTCTTGATTCCTGCTGGGGTACTCCCTACATTTCCCAGTCTCACAAGTCCTCTCTGGCACCCTATTCAGGTGCTCTCTCTCAATAAAGTACCCTTCCAGATTTCCACTTCTTCTGTTTTATATAGGCAGTGTCACAAAGTCATTCACCAGCAGTGAGGAGAGGATTATTCTCTGATAGTGCTATTTACCTTAGGGCTAGACACTCGGGCAGCCCCTGTGTTTAACAATGACCCAAATTGCTATCTTAGAAATGCTATTTAATGATGATTAAAGCAATAGTAATTAAAGTGAAAAGAGGGCTCTACCCATGCATATGGAACATGAATGCTGTCAATTAATCAACTCATTATTAAATATTTATTGAACACCCACAGCACAGGAAGCATGAAATTCCAAGAGAACACACCAAAGACATGGTCCTTACCCTTTGGGAACTTGCAATCTAAAGCAATTTAGACTTTAACTCGTGACAATATGCTCTGGCTGTGACTCTGTAGGTAAAACAAAGGCTGAAATTCAAAGCATCTCTGAGCTCCAATTTAATCTGCTGCTCACTACACTACTCATATTTCAAATCCTCTCTGCTAGCTAAACAGCGACTGCTCCTCCTATTTTTTAAGACTCAGCAAAGAGCTCACCTCCTCTGTGAAGCCTACTCTGACCCTTCCAGCAAGGTTGATGCCTCCTTTCATACTTTCAACAGCACTATGTGTGTCTATGAAACTCTTCATAACACTACCTTGTAATTCATCTTCTGCATATCTTCCCCCACCTCCACTAGACTCTGAGCTCTTGAGGATTTAAAACATATTATTTTAATCTTTATATTTGTAATGTCACTCCTTGCAGACTAGATCTCATTTTTTAGAATCTGATAATCATCTGCTCATTCATTCAATAAATCGAAAACCTACTGTGCTAGGCACTGTTTAGGTTATATACCTGTGGACATGGCAGACCCTCTACCTGCTAACACTAAAGATTTAGCAGAGGGCAAACATTGGAGGCATCTCAGATGACTGTTATTTTAGGACAAAGGGCCTTCCTGACTTAAGTATCCTGGGAAACCACCTTGCCAATGTGACATGAATATGGGAATAAGAGGGAGCAAGGCAAGAGGGGAAGGAGTCAGAAGGCTGGGGTCCAGGAATTGGAGGAGGTGGTCTTGAGTACTACTCAATTCCCACAATATGAGACTCATTCCATCTTTACAGTCTTGCTTAAACTGTAAGACTGTTCCCCTCACAGAGGATGTCCTCGTATGTGCTCTGAGTTTATTCTACTGTTCCCTGTTCTTCAAAACTGCATTTTAGTTTCTCCTTTCCTCTATGGAACTTGATCTGTTGATTCCAGATCATGTCAATATTGTCTTTTTTGGGACACCTTTGAGCATGCATTATTTAATCCACTCATTTAACACATTCAAATTCTTTAATTCATGTATATATATGTGTGTGTGTATATATATATACATGTATATACACACACTAACACAAAATTTAGGAAAGTTAATATATATATATTATACACACTATATATATTACACACACATATTATATATACACATACATATATACACGTATATAGAAGGAAGTTAAGTATATATACACATATCTCCTTAATTTTTTTTTGTTAATGATTGCGAAAAATATAGAAACCCAAACCAACAATATTTGGTTTCTTTCCCATACCCATCCACCTCTATTCTGGATAGTACTTTACTCTCACAACCCACAGAGTTGAAAGAGAGTTGGAATGTAGACCTCAAGGGCACAGGATTGGAAAAATGAGAAAATGGGGCTGTTCTTGTCTGAGACACAGAGGTTGGGGAGGGAAGGTGGCAGCTGAATCTGGTTCTTGTTGGTCTGTCTTTTGAGATTAGACCCTTTATCATATTCTCTTTTTCCTTCTTCATTCCTGGATGAGGCAGCAGCCTTGGTATGCCATTCACCATCCCTGCCATGATGCAGAGTGTGTGAACTTTGGGATTGTTATAGTACTCCTTTGACAAACCTGTTGCAGAATTTCCCAGGGAAGGCGGACTCCTGCCCCTGTCCTCAGCTACCCTTTTCTATGCTCGTAGAGATCATCTCATCATGAGTGTGTGCTGTGCCTAACCCTACCAAAGATATCTGAGTAATTCACTGTGACATGGCAATTCAGTTACACACCAAACGTTTAGGATTGTGCAGAGGAGACTTTGGCAAATTTCAACACCAGGGAGTAGTCCCCTTCATCCCTGATGGATACTTTGTACCAAGAACTCCTTGTTGTGCCTCTCCATCTGGCTCGGGATCAGGAGTGCAGGATTGGAGCCTGGGATTGTGGATCAGGCCATAGTCTGAGACTGCCCACTCTACCTTCCCATGGGTCCTTGAGGAAATGGATCTCATGCACGTCCGCACACGCTTTTCCACATGCATTGAAACTCTAAGTAATGCTGCGCGGCAGCCTGGCCCCCAGCATGATATGGAGCACCGCCACTGTGGGAGCCACCCACCCCCACCCCAGGCCACCCTAGACAGACTCAGAAAAACAGGGTCATAGGCTCCTCTGCCCCAGCTGCCGCAGACGTTGTAGCTCTCAGCCCTCCCTCCGAATTCTGTTTTATATTTTGATTTATATATTTTATTTGTGCTATCTTTTTGTCCCCTTAACTATACCTTGACTGTGTTGTAAATTCAGAGATTGTGTCTCATAGTTTCTTATATTCCATTTTGCATTGAGCACTGAGCTCAGCACACCTTAGATGGCCAGTAAATTTTTTTTGTCAGAATAAATTAATAGATACAAATTATAACAGGAGGCAGATTAAATCCAATCACAGATAAAGACTTTTGTTCAAGCTCCTTTTCTTTAAAATAGGGAATCACCTTTGAGATAATACATTTCCTGAAATGTCTATATCTTGTCAACACCATGCAGTCATGTGGGGTTGCACCATGCATATTGCAACTGCAAGGTGAAGCCATTTATGAGGCAATGCCTGATCTAGTTTCTAAAGAATGCATATGTCCCATTTTGTTCAGACAAGTGCCTCACGTCCCCTGGCTCAGATTACAGAAGTATTTTTTCTTGAGAGAGGGCAGCTCTTATTTGGGTCTGTCTTCACAGCAAGGAGGCTTGAAGAGACTTAAGCATTCCAAGTGACTGTTCCGAGGATTTTTATGTTGTATGTGTGTCTGATTACAGCATACCTGATAATAGGGGTAACACATCCACTTTTAAATTGAGAAAGCCAAGGCTCAGAAAGGTTAAATGACTTGCTTAAAGTCACACAGCAACACATGGCTGGACCATGAACATTCTTCAGGTTTTATCAACCTTATGCATGGATACCAACTGTTAGATAAAACAGACCTGTGCTCTCCGGAGGGCTCTGGGAATGCAACTTTCTCTTGGCTGGGTCAGGCCTGAGGTTTCACGCATTGTTCCATCTTGCCCTGGAAGGTGGTTGTTACTGCAGCCCCTTCCAAAATATCCCTGTAATAATTTCCACCCTGAATCCCAGAAAAATTGAGAACATGAGGTGGGACTCTATCCCTCTTGCAAACCTCCTGGCTTGTTGCTATTTACTTAATGATTAATCCGTCAGCACTGCCTTGTTAAACAGAAGGGTAATATTTTCCTTCTGTCTGGACTGGACAGGCTCTCAGTTCCAGTCAGGTACCTTCGGGCCATGGAGCTGAAGAGATATAATATGCCTTTTGTGTTGGCCTTTGGAAACTGAGCTTCCGTGAAGGGGAATGAAGGATGCTCCTAGCAGTGGATTTCCTACTGTTTCTCAGCTCTAGGCTCAAGTAGAGGACTTCGTGTAAATTTTAAGCTTTGAAGACAGAACCAGGAGAGGATAGAGTACCAACAGCCTCATACACATGTCTATTTCCCTTAAATACCTTAAATCACTGAAAAATCAAACCTCTCTAATTATTACATTTGTGGCTGCTGATTTTGCAAATAATTATTTTTAACATGGTAATTATAGATGAATTGTCCATATCTATAGTGTGGTTGCATTTGTTATAAATAATTCCAGTCTGGGCACTAAATATTCCTTTCTAACTTAGAGTTCATTGATTGCCAATAGGAAGGTGGAGGAAGAATAAGAAAAAAAATTGATGGCACAGCAATTTGGGAAACGTCTTTGAACTAGTACCCTTAGTGACCTGGGGGAAAGGAAACTTAAACCAGGCCCAGGAGAGGAAAGAGATTTTCTCAAGAGGAACATTAGGTTTTCAATGGATATAATTGTTTTCCACCTCCTATGAGAGTAGAAAAGTTAAGTTGACTTTGGAGTATTTATATGCATGCATTGTTTTGAGGGTGGGAGTCTGTGTGTCTGGATGACGTGGGTTTGTGGGATTTCTGCATGAGTATGTGATGGGTTTGCTTGGATACTGTGTCACTGTGGCCTCCCTAACCAAGGTGGTCACCTTCACCTTGACAGGCTTGGGTACTGTTAAGAATCGAAGCTTCCTAATTCTTTTCCTTTCATATTTTGATTATGGATTCAGTTGGTATTGTTCTTGGAGGATTTCCATAAAATCAAAAAGCAAATAAAACAACAAATTTATCACCAAAGAAGAAATCTGGAAATGGAGCTATGTTTTGCAAAACTATTGCATCTGCAATCAGGCCAGGCTTATCACCTCCATCTGGGCATGTATACCTCCAGGATGAGGATGGCTGATAAGGAATGTGAGGTGAGGGCAACAACATTGAAGGAGCGTCCTTACTGATGAGTCCCAGCCACCACCTTTACAATGAATCTCTGACCACTGTACTATGTGAATCTCTTTTCTCAAACTCCTTTATAAGCCATACTTGAACCTTTTTTTCATGTCTTACATATGTAGACATTATTTCTTTAACAGGTAAGCATACTGAGAGAAAATACTTGATTTAAAAATCTTGTGTATCCTATAGTACCTAGCTCAAAATCATGTACTTTGCCTTTGCCTTGAAATTATTTATGGTTTTATGACTTGGTTGCGTTCTATGTCATGAAAGGAATAGTGTTTAGTATTCAAAATATAGTCAGCCAGAAGTTATTTTGTTCCAAATATTTGCAGAAGTTTGTGCAATGTGAGGGGATACAGAAAGAAGTAGATGACATGATTCCTGTTCTTGGAGAAATCTGGGAAGAGGAATATATTCTGTGTATTTTACCCATCCTTAGAGAAATAGCTGTAGACTTAGGCAGGGAATAAATAAATTTTTGATATAAGGTTACCTATTATTACTGTTGGGTCAATATTTTCTCTTGGTAGCCCTTGGGTTTATATGGTACAGTGAAATCAAGTCTGTTCATTTCAGCAAAGGTGAGAATAACAAGAACATCCCAAAGAAGAAAAAAATAAAGCATTCCATTCTGTTTGGTTTTGATATATTTAAACATTTGATATCTAATTGAGTGAGTATCCTATGCCAGGTATTGGGTTAGATGCTGAAAATTAGGTTATAATCCTTGCCTGCATAGTTATCAAGATATTTTAGTGGGTAGTGAATTTTCCTGCTTAAGTATGCTTTGTAGAAGTAGAAAATGAACTCAGTTCATGGAGGCTGTCATAAAGCATGATGGATACCATGGGTATACTGTTAAATGTCCCTGGGCCTCAGTTATCGTATTTATAAAATGGGGCTTATGATACCTATCTCTCTCAAGCAGCTGGATTATTGTTAGGAGGAAATGAAATAGATAGATATGAGGCTGTCTAAGAGGTTGTCAGTTTTCTCACTCATTAGGCGTTGTTTTTAATGTTCTCTGATTCCACTGAGTGGCACCACCATTTCAGTAGCTACTCTCTACAGAGCAATGGGTGGTAGCTGTTGGCCTCTGAGAAACTGACGTTTGGGACTGAATGGATCCCAGGACCTACATTTGGCTGGTCTAACTTGTGAGCTTGAAATGAATGTGAGGGAGCAATACTCCCGCTTTTAAGACCCATGACCTGTCTGCTACTCAGAAGTTCCTTGGTAGAGTTCCCTGATAAGAAGGGTAAAATCAGAGACAACCCCTGAGAAGACAAAATGTACATCTGTGTGTAATGTGATGTAATTCTCCAATTTACATTCCTTCTTGGGTTGTGTAAATGTTTCCAAACCATGTTGGGGGAAAGATCATAGGTTTTAAACAAAAATTTTAGGACGCCTCCTCTAGCCAGTAGGGCTATGTAAGTGTGTGTCCAGAATTCACCCCTTACTCTTTCCCTCTGCTAACTAACATTTGACAAAAAGGAGCAAGTGTCAGATTATAGCAGCTCTTTTTCTGGGCCTGGTGAGTTGGCATGCCAATTGCTTCATGGACAGGGGAGGACCTAAATGTTGAAAAGATGGGTAGTCCAGGATTGAGATCACCAGCTACATTTCTCTTACTTGGGCTGAGACTAAAGTGGTTATTAACAATCCCAGTGAAGATTGCAAAAGTCCTTCTATCTTCTGTTCAGCCCGTAGACAGTCCCCCACTCTCTCTGCCAGTGCGGAACAACATATGGATTGCTCAATACAACCCTTTCCTCTTATCCTCCTCTTTACCCTGGAGTTATGAATATGTTCTCTGAGCTGCTTTTCTCTCCCTCTGAGTCTTGGATAAAAGATGCCGTCTCCATCTGAAAGGCCAACCTTATAAATCTGGGCTGCTCTATCATCTTCTCTCTGCCTCACAGATCTAGCTCTGCCAATTTTTTTCTTCTCTCTTTTTCATGCTTTATTTTATCTTCTTATTTATGTCTCTTAAAACATGTTTTTTTCTTTCATAGTATGAAAACAGCAAGAAATTGCCCTTTAGAACTAACGTTTATTGATATCTTACTATTTTACCGGCCTTCCTGGAAGTCCTTTATATGTACAATCTCATTTAATCCTCACAATAACCCTTGAGGTATGTACTACTATCTTTATTTTAAAGATGAGGAGGCTGAGGGACAGAGAAGTAATCTCTACGTGTCTAAATTCAGGAAGCTGGTGGGGAATATAGGGACAGAATTTGAATCTGATTCCAATTCTCATGTTTTATAATCACTACATACGTACAATGTCCCTCCACTTCTACTGCCCCTTCCTGGTACTGCCTTCTCTTCATATTCTCAAGAAACTGTATTTCCAGCCCCGACCTTCTTACCATCCCCTTATAACATTTTATTGTCTTGTATCCACTACGACTACTCTACTGAAATCTCTTTTTAAAAGTCATCTGTGAAATTTAAGTCATCTATTTTCACAGTCAGTCCCAATACTTCTAGATATATCTATAAATTAGCCTAGTTCTTCTTTTTGGTTATTTTTCCTTTCACTTCATCACTACAGGCATTCCCCTAGGATTCCCTGGAGAGACTCATCCCCAGAAGAATATAGTAAGAACTGGCAAGTCAAGGGAACTAATAGTTAACAGGTACTCAGTGATAAACTCCTGAACTACAGTTTAGTTGGATTTGGTAATGAGTCATGAGAAGAGAAAGGAGTCAAAGGCTACTCCCAGGCTTTGGACCTGGGACACAAAGAAGAGTGTCATAAAAGTTAGGAAAAACAATCATCAGGAAAAAAAAGCTGATTTGAGATATAAGCTAAAAATTTTAATTTATAAGCTTGAAGTGCTGGCAGTGTGCCAAGATGAAAATGTCCATCGAGCAATTGCAAATATGAAGTGAAAACTTCTGAGGGAAAGTGCAGTGGAGATAGAGACTGTGGACTCCATCATTCATATGGAGATATTTGCTGAAGCCGTGAAAATAGGTGAGATTGTAAGAGAGGAAATATTGAGAACAACATCAAAAATGCAAAATGGCCCATTACAGGAAAAATAAAATACAGAACAATCAATTTAAAACTTAAAGCATTTCAGAATCTGGCAACAGACCTTTCAGTTCAGTTCAGTTCAACAATCAAGTGTGTCTTTTATCAACAAGACAGAAAAAGAAATAGAGACACATTTATTAGTCAGGGTCCTTGGTTGCAAACAACAGAGACAAAGCTTGAGTAAATTAAACAGAAAAGGAATTTTATTGGAAAGATATTGCATAATTCCAAGAGTAATTAGGAAATCTCAAGCACAAACCTCAGAAAATCTACAGAAGCTAAAGTAGGTGGGTCTGCATTACATACAAGAAGATGTCATAGAAAGAATCTGACCTCCAATACCAGTGCTGGGCACTAGAAGCTCCCACTCATGCTGATGCCAGGAGATGCATGCTGTTACCATTGTTGGAAGCCTTTCCAATTCTCTCCCTTTGTCTTTGGTTTATTTGCTTCCAGTTAAAGTCCCAGGGAAAATATCCAATTGATTGAGTTTCAATGAAATGCCTATAGTCTAGCCACCAGGAGCTACGGAAGACATATCTATCCTTCTCCAAGGGAGTGAGTTCAAATACTGGGTAGCCCAAATGGGCAAATGTCTACTATAGTTGCTATCTTATAGCAACTACTATAGTTGCTACTATAGTCTTGATCTCCTCCCCATTATATTACAAAAGAGTTGATCATTTGAGGGTAAGTTTTTCGAGAGAGCTACTGATGTGCCTGTCCCTCACTTTGAGCCAAGTGAAAGGAAATTAAGGAAACTCCTTGGAAAGGTTTTAAGGCACTGACCACACCCGCTCCTCCATTTGCAGCTTTCTTTTCTGAAATGGGGGAGGAAAAGTTTTTATTTTAAAGCCAGTTTTTCATTTTATGAGGTTGGACATTTTAATTACAGTCATACGTCACTCAACAACAGGGATACCTTCTGAGAAATGCGTTGTTAGGCAATTTCGTTGTTGTGCAAATATCATAGAGTGTACTTACACAAACCTAGATTGTGTAGCCTACTACACACCTAGGCTATATGATACTAATCTTATGAGACTACCATTGTATATGTGGTCCATCATTGACTGAAATGTCCTTATGTAGCTCATGACTGTACTATATCAAGACTTGTGTTGCTAGAAGTGGCTAGTAAACAATTTGTATAACATATGTATGATCAGCAAAGTTCCTGCCCTGGGCCAGATTTGAAGAGACTGAGTGGTAGTTGATGGGGTGGGGGTGAGTAAGTTGACTTTTGATTACACTCCATAAGCCCTGTTTCCTTAAGGTAATGGTTGCTTTTGTCAACAAGAATTCAATAATACTCATGGTTGCAGAACTCTGTAGTTGGAATTTGGGCAGAAAATAGCGTTTCTGGGATTATATACATCATGATTCTTCTCCCTCACCAACTGTCCCTTGTAGCTCTCACTGTCACCAACATACTGTTCATGGGTAATATCACAGCTGAGCTCTTTGTCTAAAAGTATACCGTATCACTTTTTTGAGGTTTACCATGATGGACATAGAGACTGAACTCAGCCTGGTATTCCTCATTTCGTTGCGCTACTATTCTAGCTCTAGAGGTCCTCTCCACCAAGGGTGACTCTCAGGATTCTGACATAACCTTTCTGTTGTCTCTCTTGATACTGATTTCTAGTTTTCATTTTGCTACCAAGAAACCTTTCTACTTCCAAATGCCTTCGTGAGCCAATAAATATTCAATTCTGAAAAGGCAAGAGCTAAGTCTATCTCAATTATTCTCTACATAAGTTACATCCCACAGCATGTTCTTATAGTCGGTCATCTAATAAATGTTTTATCAAGGATTTAGGGAATGTTCAAAGTGGAAGAATTGTTAGAGGTCATTAGGCCACCTGTTCTCAACCATAATGTTGAGGCACATGGAGGAAATGTGCGGTGTGTCATAAGTCAATTGTCACTGAAACAAGTTAAGTGCTCAAGTATATGGATGGTTCCCCTTTTTAATACAATAGAGCATTTCAAGGTTATCTTTCTAAAAATAACTCATATTTTCTTGCAATTCATTGTGTGTTTTCTTGACTGGAAAAAAACGGATGCATGGCAGCCCACCTTTCTGGAATACATGTGCATTATACCTTGCTTATTTATGCTTTAGGCATGATGATGACTGCTAATGATGAACTGTTCAACATTGTGGTGCCATTTCTATTGTGAAGCCTTCCCAGACTACCATAGGCCACACGGCACCTGCCTCCTCTTCACTTCTAGTTCTCCCTGCCTGTGTAACGCATTTGACTTACTGTATACTGCTGCGTGATGACGTTTACCTTGTTAACCTAGCTTCTTTAATATCAGTGAGCATTTCATGTTTCTGTATCATCTCCATTGGACTGAAAGCCTTAGTATTAAGATCTATAATTTATAATATTTACAGCTCTACAACTACATAATTGGTTCTTGAATAAAATTAAGGATTGGCTAAATCCTTTGGAATCTAGGGTAAATATATTTTTCCCTCTTCAATTATCTTAATAATCCAGCCAGGATCAATGCCTTGAACTAATTATAGAAGCAAATATCTATGGAGTGACAGGGCCAGAAAATAGTCTTAAGCTCCTTGATATGCACGACCTGGCCCAATGTAGAGGCCAGGGATCTCATTACGTTTTGCGAAATTCATCCTTCAATAGAAGGGTCTGTTTGAAAGAATTGAATTTATATGCATAATTTAAATCCTTCTCTTTTCTAGTCCTTTCCTTCAGATATATCTCTTCCTGCGGCTTCTTGGCTTCTTTTTATTATAACAATAGTATTCAACTCCTATCTTTGAACATACTGTCCACACAGATGGAATACCAGTGCAGATACTTGCTTGGTGGCCTGGAACCAGCTAACCAGATACTTCAATAATATAACACTGTTTCTTCCAGCCTTAGGTTTTAGAAGAAAGTGGAAAAGTCCTAATAAAACCACATATGAGTTACATTCACATGCTTACATCCACAGTCAAAGAGGCCTAAGTTCTACATACTGATTCTACTATTTAGATATATGATCCAAGACATTACCAATTCTCTAAGCCTCAGATTTCTTATTTGTCAAATGATTAAAACAACATTTAACTTATTGGGTTTTTTAAGGTTTAAATAAGACAGTCATGTGTAAAACATTTATATACTAAAATGACCAATGCATAGGGAATACTCAAGGCAGAATGACTAAAAATAATGGGAAAAACACATTATAGTAAAATAAAATTCTTCTTCTCATTTTGATAGCACTACTAACTTAGCTTTGACTTCTATTATATTTTCCATTTATATATTTTTATTTATGTTCACATTTATTTGATCTCCTTCCTGAATCATTCTAGACCAGGAGAATTCATGTTTGCAATGGTAATCCAGAGTTCTGGTTCTGGTGATGGTGGAATGGCTTGTATTGGGCTAATCCCTGACCAGATGACAAATAGAAACCTTAGGAAAAGTATTTTTAAAAATCATGGTAATAATTGACACAGACAAGAATCATCAATAAATGCTAAAATAGTGTCTGAGAGTTTTATGAGTAAAAGAACATTTACATGGTCTCCAAGTATCTCCCTACAAGACACTTTTTAATAACAAAGGGAAATCTATTTACTTAATAGTGGAGAAATCTGGCAAAGATCCATGTCGACTAAGTAATCAAAATTAACTTCACAAGTAATGAAAGAAATCAACACCTTCAGCCTTTTGATATGATGCACTGAACACAACATCATTTCTAAAGTTTTATTGCCCACAATTCATAATCTGAATCTAGTCATGAAGGAACATCTGACAAACCTAAATTGAGGGATCTTCTATAAAATAACTGTACTTATGTATCAAAAATATCAAGAAAGACTGAGGAATTGTTCTAGAAATTTTCACCATTGAATACAGAAGCCAATGGTCACATGTGACTATTTAAATTTAAAATTAAATCAATTAAAATTAAGTAAAAAGTAAAAAAATCAGTTTCTCAGTCACACTACTCACATTTCAAGTGTTCAATAGCTACATATGGCTAGAGGCTACCATATCAGACAGCGCAGATACAATAACATTTCCATCATCACAGTAAGTTCTATTTGTCAGCTGTGTTCTAGATTAAAAGAGACTAAAGAGAAGTAACAACTGCATGAAACAATGGATCCAGAATTTGATTTTCTATAAAGGATATAATTAGGAAAATTGGCAAAGTTCAAGTAATCATATATCATTATTAATATCATGATTTTGGTAGTAGTACTTTACGAAATGAACTCAGAATAAAGCATTTCATGGTAAAGGGGCATCATGTCAGCAAGTTACTCTTAAAAGGGTTAGAAAAAATAATATATATTTATAAATAAATACATGGTTAGGATCACATTTAATAAAAGAAGTACAAGACATCTACGCTGAAGCCTATGATACATGCCTTAGAAGAATTAAAGAAGGCCTAAATTAATGGTGAAATATGCCATGATCATGGATTAGAAGAGTTAATATTGTAGATATTTCCTCTAGTTGATCTACGGATTCAACAAATTCCCAATAGTTTTTTTTTTTATTTTTAAAATAATTTTTAGAAGTTGAGAAGCTGATTACAAAATTTCCATGGTAATACAAAGGCCTAGAATAGCCCATGAGATGTCTGGGAAAAGAACAAAGTTGGAGTATTTAAGCTACCTGATTTCACATCTTACTACAAAGCTACTATACTTAAGAAAGTGTGATATTTGTGTAAGAACAGACACATAAATCAAAGAAAAAGAATAGAGAATCTAGATATAAACCCACATATATACAGTCAATTGATTGTTCGCAGAGAGGCCCAGGCAACTTACTAGGGAATTTAGAAAGTCTTTATAACAAATGTTGTCAGAAAAACTGTACAAATTTCTAGGAAAAAGATGAACATTGACTCCTAGTTCACACCACACACAAAGATTAATTCAAGATGGATCATAGATCTAAACATCAAAGCTATGTTTTCTCAAATAAAATGTGGGATATTATCTTCATGACCTTGGGGTAGAAAAAGATTTTTTAGAAATGACACCAAAAGCAAAAATATAAAACAAAAATTTGATACATTGAACTTCACCAAAATTAAAAACTTCTGCTCACTATGAATTTAGCTTCATTTCAAAGAGAATGCAAACACGGAGAGGTGATTGCTCTAAGACCGTGAGTATATAAACAGAAAGAGACTGGTTTGACTCAAGTTGCTCACTTTTCTATCATTATTGGAAATGGGAATTGGGACTTAGGTTATTTTCAATTATAAAGGAATAAAGTTATAGTTTTACACACTTGAATTTTGAATTACTTAAATTTCAGACACATCTGAGGTGGCAGAATGTGAGGAATAAATATATTGAGGGAAATATTGGTCAAGGGATACTGCTTTTGGGCTCAGAATGTGTAGTCCATTTTAGGAGAAAACCCCATGCCCCTGTGGCTGTTTTCTTCCCCAGTATTCTAGATCCACATGGTCAGCTTGCCTAAATCCTTGCTCCTTTTTTTGTTGATATGAAATGAGTCCCAGTTCCATTTGCCTGGCAATGAACGTGTGTTTAAATGGTCCTGGAAATCCATTTTGATGACTAACATTTCTATGTGAAAAGCCTTAGACGCTTGACGGAACATAGCTAATTAGTTAGTTGCTTTATCATAATTTTCGTAAGTTGTTTTTTAAGTACTCATGTTTTTGCAGCAGTGTAATAATCTAAATTTAAGCCTTCCCCATGGAGCTCAACTGAAGACCATGGTCATAGGAATTGTTTTTAAAATTTTCTTTTTGTATGTCCTTGTGACCTTACACAAATTAAACTTTTTGCAATTTTGTTTACTCATTCGTCAAAGAGCATTAATATTCCCTGAGCTGACGTGTTCACCAGGTTGATGCTTTCCCACCGGTTCTGCCAGACCCTGGTCCTAGGACCTGATTCTTTAGATTTGAGTTCTACTCTCACTTACCTCTTTTTACTAGTTGATAAGGGTTGACTAATTGTTATCTTTTATTACCATTATTCTGTCTAGAATTGGATGGTATCTGTCTCATAGTCATTGTTCTCCATGGTTTGGTCATTGTTGTAAGAGATCATTTTTTCCCTCTCAGGAATCTGAAATGTTTTATTTGGGGGACAAAGCTTCCTCTGAATCTCTCCTTTTGGTTATACTCTTTCAGATTATTTTTCAGATCCAAACTGTTTTGTGATGGTTGAAATTACCTATTCCCTTAAAGACTGAATATCACACTGATTTGTGTTTCAGTTAATTGAGCCAATGAGGTGAATTGTTTGTCTTTATTTGATATTTTATGGGATGTAGGTGCAGCTCATATCTCCTCAAGTCTTGGAATGCAGGCAGTCAATCAGGTTTCAGATGAGTTCGATGATTTTGCTATTTCTGGTGGCAAAACAAAATCTATGTTCCATTTCTGAAAGAATGTATAGCTTTTTTTACATCCCCTGCTCCACCATATCTCCTCTCCCCTGCCAGGTATCAATGTGATTTCAATAGCCTGGTGCTTATTGAGACTCTCACAGCTTTGGGAAGGCCATGGCTTATGCTTCCAACGTGCTTTCTCATTAAATCTCCCATTTGATATTCACAACCCTCTGCGGGGTTGTCAATACAAATGGTATTATTCTTCCTGTTTTCGGATGAGGATTATTCTTCCTGTTTTCAGATGAGGAAACTGAGGCTTTAAGGAATGAAATAATTTATCAAATGGTAACAAATAAGTGAGGAAAATAATAGGCACTAGAGCCTGGATCTTTGATTCCTGGTCTAGAGCCGGTTTTTCCAAAATTGACAGATTCTAGTCAAATAGCAAAACAACAAATATAAGTAAATTAAAAAAAATACCTAAAACAGTAACACCTTAATTTGAATGCAAAGGCAAACAGCAACAATTACAATTAAAAGGCAATAAAGTTAAGACTCTTAAAGCTCTTTCAGTAAATTGCCTGATTATATTTGATAACTTCTTTCAGATAAATAAATCTTATTTTTACCGTTCTACTTAAGTGCCTTTCTCACTTAGTCCACAAATGATATAGTCTATTCATACAAACATAGAAACACTTCTGATTTTCTCTCTCCTCTCTCATGTTACCTTCTTTTTTTTTTTTTTTTTTATGATTATGGCAACATTGACAGCTGTGTTCATTGCAATCTATGGCTGGCTATACCCTTAACTACCTAGCTTGGAAATCATTGTGTCCCTCTAGATTTGAAAAATTACACCCCCGTCTCCCAATTCAAGATACTCTGAGACAGAGCCGTGCTGACTGCAAGAATATTAGTTCTGAGAATAGGATTGCTGTTTGCACCACACACTTTGCTCTCTTGCCAGCAATAATCAAAGCGAGCTTGTATTTCTTTAATGACAAAGCCTCCCGGTGTGTTAATTTGGTTCTCTGTGACACTACATGTTGTCAGAGGAGTGAGAGAAATGGGAAAACATACATTAATATCACTGTCAGCCAAGTGGTACATTTTTCCGTGTAATCCCTATCTGAAAGGTGAGGGTCTTGAGCTTGCCACCTCTTGGAGGGTTCTGAGAAAACCGTGGACTCACACTTTTTGTTATATCCAAGGGGAGAACTTTTTCCACATGACTGCTTACTCTGGCCCAAGAGAACTTGTTTCTCTGCAATGAGAAATCAGACTGCTGTGGAACATCATCTCATCTCTCCTCTGTCCCCTACATATTTATTACTCTGTGGCATGGAGGGAAGAGGAGAGGATTTCCCATCAGATAGACCTGACCCTGACTGGCTCTGTGACAGTGGGACAGTCACTTCAAACTCAGTGACTCAAAATAACGACACAGATACTTAATACAGTAGACTAGCGATAGGATTGAGAAAAATAACAAAATTGCTTTGCAGTCACAATATTCATCCTCTGCTCTTCTCAGACCTGCAGTTGATTCGTGAAGCAGCAAAATAACAACTTAGCTCAGGGGTGATCATGAAATGCAGTTCTAGGTATTTCAAAGTGTAGCTAAAATGGGACCTGAGGCTGGAAGTGTCAACCCAGAATAGTTCCGGAAATGTCTGTCCACTCATATCAGGTATTTCAAAACTGGGGACTTTCAGCTCAACCTGTAAACTTTTCAAGTTACAACAATGATAGTTCTATTACCACTGCAGTCATGCGTGTTGCCAGCTGAGTTTAAGGTCCTACTACTATTTCCCAGGATTTTGTAGGCATCCTTATTTTGTCTGTTCTTCTTAGGCAATTCCTACATCTTCCAATCTTGTGTTTTAGTACTGAGCTCCTTTATCAGATGGTAGGGCTTAAACTTATGGTGGTTGGTTCTAGAAACCATTCTTATTCCTTTGAATGAGTAACTGCCTCCCAAATAGCTTGCTAAAGAGGAACTAGCACTTTCCTTTCCTCTTTCCTTTCTCACCAAGAAAGCTCTGAGTTCACAGCAACCACTGGAGCCTGTCAGCATGCCCATCACGACTGCAAACCAGCCCAGCTGAGGGGAGACTTGCGGGAAGTTCTCAGGGCCGGGGTGTTTGGTTTGCCTCTTCCTGTTTGCCTTGTAGCTTTAAATAATGCGGTTGCTTCACAACCACTTGTTTTTTGAGTAGGGAACAGGGCATATTTTTCTAGTAGATAAAATGACTTCCCACCATTCACTCTTTGTTATTTCCCCTTTCTGAAGGGCGGTCTGATGAATGCAGGGCAATGTGTAATGCACGCTTTCCTGTTTTCTGCTCTTTCTCCATTGGGCTTGTCAGTCAGTCGTGGGCTTGGTTCTGGGGAGGATGTGGCATTCACGAGAAGGAGGATGAAGAGAATTTGTGTGCATTTTCCTTCTCAGAGAGCACGCATTCTAGTTCTGTACTGGAATCAGGTGCCAGTGGCAGTTAATAATACCCAAGATGCTATATATCCAACTTATGCATTGGGAAGCCAGTTATTAATAAAAAGAGAGTAATAGAAATCCAGTATTATATCACAATTTCATGAAATACATCATACACCTCAGTAGTAACTCGCTGATGAATTGTGATGTGTTATGGTTGATGAGATACAAATCAAGGGCTTAAATTGACCTTGGGAGAAAGTAGAGAAAATAGTGTATTTAGGATCTAGACTGTTCTGGGAAAATGCTTTTGGACCATTCATCATTTCTGATTCCAGATCCTACTTCAAAAATTTCTCTCTGTATCACTGCTCCCATATTCTTTATTGAAGCCTCAGGAGCCAGCCAGCCTCTTATCTCAATTTAGCTTTACCCTTCTACTAGCAAATTTGGACCCCCTTTCTGCCTCTGGAGACCTGCTAGTATCTGGTGGTTGCACTAGAGGAGATTGCTGTTGGCCATCTGTCCATGGCCAGTGGCACTGAATGGAAGCAGTTGTCTGAGTAGCAACTATGCATGTGAATTTTTCTTCAGTGCTATATTCATAATGAAAATTTTCTTCTTAAAAATTTTACCAAAGAGAATTTCTCTTTAGCTTTAATTTATTAATCCTAAATAAACTAGAGATAAGGTATGGACAGGTAATGGACTCAGGCTATGGATATTTCTGTTATGTGATATATGATGCTATTCAGAGCTATCCTGAATAAGAAAACTTTGTTTATGTAGTGGGAGCTTAGAAGGTCCCCTAACTCAATATGTCAAGCAACAGCCTATCTGCCTTGCCATCATAGCCATCATTTAACTTATTCTGAAACCTTTTGCTTTATATTAAAGCATTTCTTACTGAACATACAAATATTTTATTACAAATTACCATCTATTTCGGAACACAGGTGGGAATAGAACTTGATATAAATTGGATAATAACTAGGAGAAAGGTACTCATTGTAAAGATGGGGGTGTATTGGGTATATAGATTTGGTTTACTAAGTATGTTTCCCAAGGGCCTGTCCCCTTGACATATCTTAGCAAGATAAATGCAGGGTGATAGTCACATCAGACCCTAGGCTCTGAGGCCCCAGCTGGAGGATCTTGAATCAGCTTCTGACTGTGCACCTTAATAAGGCAGTTCTTAACTGCAGTGAACAGTGAAAACTAATCCCCAAACTTCTTCAGAGGTACCAACTACTTCTTTTACCACCTCTTGTGTAAAGGAGCCACATTAACCAGATAGGATCATCTCTTCATGCTTCCCTGACATTTTCTTAGTATCCTAGGCTTTGAGAACCAGAGTCTGCAATTTTGAAGAGGAGTCGCTCTGTAGAGCCTCAAAAGATGTCAGGAAAAAGGGAAAGGTTTATAGGAAAAAGAATAAGAGGTAAAGTAACATGTGTCAGCCTGGTAGCAATTCTTAGATGGAATGCTCGATAGCCTCCAGAATTTACCCACTTCTTGCCTCAAGAGTCAAAACTGTGCATTGGGGAGGTGATCCCTACCATCTCCCATTGAGAATTTCACAAAAGTCACAGTAGGTGGTATGAAGAAGCTATATAAGAGTTTATTTGCAACTGGAAGGAACATGAACTTCAGCAAAGACAACACTTAGTTGTGTGACTTCATGCCTCCTCCTAATGTGACAACAGTACAGGATGTAGGACTTCACATATGGGAGGGAGTAGAAATGTGATGTTACCTCAGAGGACTCATCACCAGACAAAAAACAACATTTATTTAATAACCTAAAGCAATCTTTTAGACATAGTATGTATTCTTATGTGGTACTGGGCCTGAGGAGAGCTGATGATAAAATCAAAGATGCCTCCCTGACTTTAAGCTGCTTAGAGTCTAACTGGGATTTGAAACCTAAGTATAGAAAATAGCTTATGGAATAATAACAAGCAAAGTATTAAAACATTGTTTTGTTTAATTTTTTTTTTTTTTTTTTTTGGCATTTCTCAAAACAGCAAAGAAAGCAGGATGTAGTCAAGGAGTGAAAAGAATATAAGAATGAATGAGAAGAAAAGAAAATTTTAATTTCTCTTTGTTCCTCTCTTGAATTAAACTTTTGACCATTAATAGGAAACTTTCTCTAACTTCATCGAACCCAGGGATTGCCCTTCCTCCTCTTTTTCAGTCATCGAAAGGTCACTGATTTCTACGAGATCTCCAGCAAATCCTGTCTTTTCCATGAAGCCTGAGCTCACAGAGATGATTTCTTTTCTGAAGTCCTTTCTCAGCTACCATTTTCCCTATTCTGACTTGATGCCCACTTTCTGATGGTGTGTATCAGGCCTCAGATCAGAGGAACGTGGAGGGGTGTCTAAGGTGAGAGAGAAGCTCAAAGCCACATGAGCCATCAATGAAGCCATGGGATGTGATATCTTTGTGAAGACAAGACCAAGAGAGAACATAACTGTTTCTTTCAAAGAGTTGATCGGTTGTCAAGTAGAAAAAGAAGTTTCTCCTCTATTTTGCCAGAGCACTAGGAACTAGGGCTAATAGGTAGAAAATAACTGGGAAAAGATTTCAGTTTGACAGAAGAAGAAAAAAAACTTAATAGCTAAAAGATCTCCAAATAGGAAATGGAGTAGTGGCCTCCTCTTCATTTGCAGTACCCAGGACAAGCACACTTATCATCCATTAGGGACCCTTTGTACAGGGGATTCTTAAACTGGTCTCCAGGATGGACTAGGTTAGATTATTTTAATGATTTCTTCTAAATGTAAGACTCTATTATGTTAAAACTATAGTATAAATTATATCTGTTTTACAAAAGTAATCTACATTTATGCTAAAAATTAAAATACTGATAAGAAAAAAGAGAAAAGAATCACTTGTATGAATCATTCAGACTTAAACCAACTTACACTTTGTATTAATTGTTCCAGAATTTTATTTACATGTAAATTTCTTCAAGAATGGATTCATATTCCATATATTGTTCTCCAGTCTGCTCTTCTACCTCAGCAGTACCTCATGAGCATCTTTCTATTTCAGAAGATACAGATCTAAGTCATTTTAATAGTTGTGTCATATATTAATCAATTTCTTACTGTTAAACATTAAGGTTATCTCCCAATTTTTCATTAATCTAAATATTGGCACAGTGGAAGTCTTTATACATATATCTTTTAAAATTTGTCTAATTATTTCTTCAGAATATCTGTTTATAGGTAAAGCTATTAGACCGACTTTATACACATTCTTAATACTTTTAGGATATAAGAAGATCCAGCCCTCCAAAAAAAGTGAGACAAATTCCAGCTCTCAGCAGCTGCATATGAGAGAGACTGTTTACCCAAACCCTTGTCAAAACTGAACATTATCTTTCTTTTTGATCTTTGCCAATTTGACAGGTGAAAAGTTATATCTTGTTTTTATTTGTTTTCCTTTCATTATGAGTGAGATTGAGCATTTCCCTATGCATTTACAAGTCATTTACAATTACTCTTCTGTCAATTGCCTATTTATATCCTTTGTTCATTTTTCTCCTGGAACATTCTTAGTGATTTATGACAACTGTTTGTATATTAATGACATTAGCCCTTTTTATTTATGTTGCTAGTATTATTTTCCATGTTATTTGCCTTTGACTTATATGTATAAATTTTTTTCTTTTTTTTTTACCTAGAGAAGTTCTACATTTTTATTTTGTTGAATTTCTCAATATTTTCTTTTATAATTGCTGGTTTCACACCATGATTGGAAAGTTCTTTTCACCTGAAGCTGTGAATATTAACTTTTAAAGGCAGTATCTGTATAATTTACTTCTTCATATGTCCTAAAGTGCCCATGCAGTTCTGGACTTACGTTCATTGATTGAGGAGAGAGGGTCACTGGTAAAGACACATATATAGTTCAGGCAGCTGAATAGACTCCCTCCTTTTTCTCTTTCTGTTCAGAGCCCTTTTTGTTATATATATTTCCTTTTATATTTACCTTCTAAGATATGGCTTTAGGTAGACTTATGAAATAAATCTCCCTAAGAAATATTGCATTGCTTGAAGAAAAGGGCTTGGTACAAGGTAGTTTTATTATTACAGGATGGATTGATCCATATTTGTGCATGTGTGTGTATACCTATATAAGGATATGCATACAAATATACACACTCACACACAACTTAAACTTATGATTGTTTTCTCCCTGTTACCTCTAAAATTTTTGGATTTCTAAGAACATTGCAAGTTCATTTGTGGTAATCACCTTCATTGATTCCCCTATAATACATAGGCTTTATAAGTATATATGGATAACCATTTGCATTATTTAATAAATATTTATCATCATACTTGTGAGTAACAAAGCATTTATTAAACACCTTTTCTCTGTAAGGAGCTATGTATGCTGTCATGGAGATAAAAAGGAAATTAAATACATAACTGTCTGGAAGCAGAGGTGAGATATATTGAAGAAGTAAGGGGCTGGAGGTTATGCAGCCACCACAGTGGTCAGAGTAAAAAGTGATGAAGACCTGAACCATACCAGTGGCCATACCCATGGAAAGGAGGAGAAGAGATATGCATGAGCTGTGCTGCAGAAAGAGTACCGTCAGGACCGTCAGGACCATCAGGACCATCAGGACCGTCAGGACCATCAGGACCATTAGGACCGTCAGGACCATCAGGACCGTCAGGACCATCAGGAAGTCAGTTTCAAGGCAGAGAGAGTCAGGCCCATACGTTAGGGAAAAGAAAAGTCATGCCATGAACAGATGATAAGGGTCATAAAAGGAAAGGGGTAGTGAAAAGATGAGTTTGATTTTTGATGTGTTCCATTGAGTGAGAACAAAGCACATTTAGGTAAAGGATGGTGTGTGTTTGTCTGCCTGACTGTAAGTCTGGCTTTTAGTGCTTGGCATCACACAAGGAGGAGCAAATTCCCTACAGTCCTTGAAAATTTATACAATATTTAAAAAACAAAAGATCTTTGCAAAAGTATTACCTATGAAAGTAAAATAGGAATTTTCTGAGAGGAATGAAGGGAAAATCACTTTCAGATTAAAGGTTTGGCATGTGAAAGAAAAGGATGAATGAAATAGTATGGCTATTCAAAAAGCTACAAGTAATTCAGTATTTATGAAATAACAAGTGGGACTAAGAGAATTTTGAGAGATGCAAGTTGCTTTTCTCTGTCTTCCCTATAGGAACTTGGAAGTCATGTGTTTAAGATGGCAGCACCACAAGATGGAAGAAGCCTAAACCTTGAGTCATCAATTGGCAGGAAGCTGCAATAAAGAGCCTCTCAACCCTTGAGTGACTATAACCATTTATTCTGTGACACTGTGGAAATTAGGGGTTTGTTTGTTTCAACAGCTAGAGTTAAATACCAAATGCAAGCACCCTCTTCATAAAGTTATTTTAAGTTTAAAAGTGTTAACACATGCTAAATGTTTAGTATATTGCCTAGCACCAGCAGACAGTAAGTTTTCAATAACCATATAACAATTACCAATTATAATTATACATTATTATAATAAATTATATACATAGTATCATATATACATGCCTCTCTCTCTATATATATACACACATACACACATACATATGTGACTGTTAGATATCTTTTCTTGGACAACTGAGAAATGGAAAAGTAAATAAAATCCAGTGCTCACTATTCACTTTCTTCCCACCATCTGGGTTAGGAATTCTTCCTTTACTCCCACAACTCACTTGGAATCTTGATTCTAGCACTCATCATCCTGTCTTGCACTTATTTATTGGCTCATATAGGCTTCACACTAATTAGACTGTAATGTTTTAAAGGTGGACACTTCATTTATATATCTTTAGATTCCTTTACATTTCTAAAGTCCAGCATAAAGTCTGGTACAAAGTAGGCAATAAAAATTTGTTAGGTTAGTAAATGACTTATAATCTTAGGGTGGTAGACTTGGACAAAAGCATAGAGATCAGCAGTCAATTCAACTATTCTTTTTTAAAGATGGACAAACTGAGTATGGAGATGTTAAATAATTTTCCCAGTGTCATCCAGCTGCTTAGGGGAAGAGCTTGGCATTGAATCCAGTTTTCTTGATATGCGGTTCCCACTATATTACACACTCCCTCCATTGAATTGGACAACAAAAGATATTTCAACAAAATAATCAGTGAGATTTTGCTCACTCTGAAGGTTTCTTTGAACCACTGAGTCTTCCCAATAACAACCTTTAAAGTTCACAAATTTGCAGGAAGAGGAAGGGGCAGCTTACAGAAAACCACAGACAGGAATTGAGCGTGGAACTTACGTGAAGCTCAGCAGACTCGTATATGCACCTGCAGCGGGGCATCAAAGAAACACTCATAAAACCACAATAAGACTCTCTCTTTTTTCCCTTTTTTGAGAGTGTTAGCTTCTGCCTGGGGTTAGGAGGAATGAAATAGCTTCCAGGAGAGAGTGGGCTAATGAAATTTTAGAACCCAAAACCAAAATTTGCCACAGAGGGAGGGGCTGAGATAGTTCTGTCAGTGCACAGCTGTGGCAGGAGGCTTCGAAGGAGAGAAACAAAATTAAGAAATAACAACCCTCTCCCTTTACCATCAGGCCCCACTGATTTCAAATCTGCTGAATGAGAGTGCAATTTAAGAAACATCTGGCACACTGGGGAGAGATAAGGGAACCAGAACACCAGAGAAGTGAACCTGGGAACGCACCTGGTGGACTCACATGTAATTAGGTCATGATGCATTATGTCCAAATAGACACAGCCTCACAGGCAGACACAGACACAGACTCTGAAGGTCTCTTACTCTCAAAGCCAGAATCCTAGAGGTGAAAGTGAGAAATCTATCCTACCTCCTCCACACACACATACACACATGTGTGCCTGCGTGCACAAACACACATACACCGGCCAACAATTCAAAGGAAAGAGAAAACAGATAAGGAAATAAGGTGATTCTTTTATGCTAAAGATATGAAAGACCTTAGAGTTGAGTGAATTATGCTCCAAATAAAAGTGAATAGTGGGTTTTTAAGAAGAAAGAGCAGAAGACAAAGGTGATATTTACACAACACTAATGCATTGTGAATTTGGTTTTTTAAGAAGTCCAAGCAGGAAAACATATCCTGTGTTGTTGACACCAAAATTGGAAGCTTGTTGGTTAATACTGGAGTGAAGGGTGGGTTATATGAGAATTACCTCTTGGAGGGAAATAGACTTATGCCAGTGGTTTAGGCCCCACTAAGAGAGAGTTCTAATATGGGTAGCCTCAGCTTTAAGCAATTGTCATATGTAAATACTTAGTTTTACATAAAAATCAAATGTGGACTGTCACCCTTTCTTATCTCCCATAATGGCTTGGTATGTGGATCAAATCATATAGCATACGTAAACCCATCTTAGAATCTCTAAATGCTGTACAGATGCAAGGCCTAAAGCTTAACTCAAAATATCTAATTTATAAACTCAGACTATCTAAATTATCTTTGTCATCTCACCACCTTATCCGTATTCCACCCTTTCTCTTCTCACATCCAATTAATTCATCATAGAGTTAGAACTATAGTTCAAAACAAAGCAATGTGATTTTTCTCAGCTTTGTGCTGGTCAAAACCGTATCTGGAGCATTGAGTCAGGTTCTTAGAGTGTCATTTTAAAGCGCGTTGCTACCAGTAGCAAGCGGAATGGTGAAAATGTAACTGTTCAGTCTGAATAAGAAAAGACTACCTTTGATTATTTAAATGACTTATATGAAAGAGAATTTCAGGGACAACAACCAATGCTTAAGAAGGAGATTCATTGTCTGGTGTCTGACTGGAATAATGACTCTAAAGGATGTTGCTCCCCCCAGTCCTGACTTCCTGTTAGGTTTTAGCAATTTTTGAATTTCACTCTTGTCTGCAGTTAAGATGTCCGTCTACACAGAAGACTTTATCCGACTGATTTAAACTCATGGTGAATCAAAAGTCCGGTCCTTGGAGAAGACCACTTTATGAGAATGAAGTGCAAGAAGTGACAGATGTGGAGATGCACCGTGTCAATATACAACAATCAAATGGAGCTTGGGTGGGTCAAGGAAGTCTGTATCTGGATCAGCAGCGAATCTTACTCATGAAAATGGCTCCAACTGACAGCATCTGGGCTGACTATTTCTGGGAGATTCAAAGAAGTAGGAGTAGGAGTAGGAGTAGCGAGGACAAACCAATAAAAAGAATCTCATGACCTCAGATTCAGAACTCCCACTCTTTATCTCCACTTCTGCTTTACATTTAGCTTAATTCTCTGAGAATGGAGACACCCTTTTGAGCTTCAAATTCCACTGAGTTATGTGACCAAAACTATAGAAATAGATCTGAAATGTTGTTAGACTACCAGATTCTTTCCTTTCTCAAAAGACCAATCATTCGTCTGTGTTTTACTATGTCTAGGTCCTACTATGTCTATGTAGGACATTGACACATTGAAACAGACAGATCAAGGTTCCCTTGAAACTAGAGGGCTCTGATCTAGAGTTTAGCACCACCTGCAGAGTTTCGAATGTAAGAATGCCAAACGCCAAAATCTGAGGCCCTCATGGAAAGAATTATTTTAGAAATTCTTGGCCCTGACATGACTGCATGTGTGTGGGTTATGACCGTACTAATGCTTGGGTTCCTTTTGGATGCTCACAACGTGTATTTGGATCTACTGCTACCTCAAAACTGCAATCATTATTTTGTTCTATTTCGTTCTGTGCTTCAGTTGTTGGCTCTGCTGACCTCCAGCTCTGAGTCTTGGTCTTTCTTAGATTTATGACATAAACTGTCCATTGGCACCCACTGTTTTCTCTCTGGTACAGATTTGCAAAGAGGGAAGTTGTATTCGCAAAGATGGAGGAGTCAGTGAGAAAGCCAGGACTCAGGATCCTAAATCCAAACACTGAACCTTGTCCAGTCACCCGATGACCACAGGCAGGCTTAAGAGAGATAACGTTGGAGGAAAATAGGGAGCAAATCCATGGCATATTATTGTTCAGCTTTGGTCCCAACCTCATGAGCTGGGTTGGGCTGTGTCTGAGGGCTCAGTAGCAAGGACTAAATACAACCATCCTGGTCCCCTTCCCTGAACTTTCATGATTTAATGCTCCAACAAAGAGAAGAAGAAGCAAACAAAATCCAGTGGAAAACACACCAAGGCATGTAAGTGTCTCTTCCCAAAGTACCAGCAGTTGGTTTAGCCATCAGTATCCCCCCTTTTTACCTTAGTCCTCTTTCTGGTCTCGTTAGATATTGCAAGTGCCAGGAGTCCTCACTACTTGCAGGCATCTCAGGCCAGTTTTCTGTCAACCTCCAATATATTTCTGAGAAACAGTTTTCCAAAAAAATGACCAAATGGCAGATTCTGCAGAGGACACAACACCTAATAATGCGAAAGTTTTTGCCCTTCGTGATGTCATAAACTCAAGGGCCTGGCTGGCACCTAGATAGGAAAGTGTTGTTGGCCTTGAACTATGCTAGCATTTCTCCTTCCCAGAGCTGAGCCTGGAATGGGGTCTTGACCTCCTGCTAGTGAGTGGACTGTACTGGTGCTGTTAACTAAGACCAGAGTCATATAACTGCAGTACTTTAAAGGTGTTACCCACTGAAGATTTTGAACCATACTAGTTATGTTCTGCTTTATTTTGCTGTCCATATATTGTGAACATATTTGAGCTTGACCAGAAAGCAAGGGAAATTTCGGATGAGGAGAGAGTGTCAACAAAGAGTCAAGATACAAATTAGTGTTTTTGCAATCTGTAAAAATAATTTCTTTTGGAAAAAGAAACAAATAACTAAAGCTCAGAATGTGCAAGTGGGTGATTCATATATTCCATAGAGTGAAAACGTGAAATTCTGAAAGCCTTTAGGCTGTGATTTTCTGGTCTCTCCCCTGTAACTTAAAATAGACGGAGGAAAAAGACAGCAGAGAGAAGGAGGGGGATTAAATGAATCAAGAGGGGGACTGTCAAAGCTGCTATCAAGTCTGCAGGAAGGCAATAGCAGTACGGAAAAGTAAAAAGGCTACAGTCATAAAGATGATGGCATTTGTGAAGCAGTGGAAAGAAATGTCAGGAGGGGTGCTTTCTAAATCTGAATAATATAGGACTTAGACATTTCACATTCTAGATTATTTTATTGGTTCAACCAATCCACCTTGTACTAAATTTTGCATGTGCAAATAATTGGGTGCTTCAATAGAAAGACCTTAAAGGCTTAGGTAATCCATTTATTCTAATACTCTATATGCATCAAGAAGTATTATTATTTTTTTAGATTGGGCTAGGTATGTTTCATAAGATTAGCTTCAGAGTTTATCAAAATTTGACAATTCTCTAAGACAGTGGTTTCCTAGCATAGCTGTGCCTTTGAATTGCTTAGGATTTTTTTTTTTTTTAAATGTGAATTCCCAGGGGCTATCCAAAATCTAGAATCTAGAATTCAGAATATTGGAGGTGATATATCTGGTAATCTGTGACATGCAGATCTGCCGCATGTGGAAATCATAATTCTGAAGCAATGTAAGAACATTAATCTATTAGTCAATAATTTTCCACTAGTCTAGAAAGACAAAAGTTGTGTTAAATAATTATCACTTCAATATTTAGGGGAAAAAAGTGACCACACAAAAGAATAATTATTTTGTTTTTTATCATTTGCCTGATAGTAAGGCACAAACTATCACGAGACCAGTTTTGGTCAACATATGTTTCCAACTAATATCCTTTTAAAAAAAGACAATCAGAAATTAGAAATGGATTAAAAGAGATAAAAAAAATAGGACCTATAAGTTAAAATGAAAAGGGAAGAAGGGCACTCAGATTAGAAATCAGAAGAAATGTGATCAACGTCATCTTTAAACTGGAAACTAGCTCAGCTTCCTCTGCTGTAAAATAAGTCAATTGGATTAAAAAAAACCTCTCTGTCTTCAAATTCTAACATTCCATAATTCCATGATTCACAGGCTATTGCGTTTTAGAGACAACACATGGTGAAATAATAATTTGATATCTGAGTATAATTTAAATATCTTTTTAATTGTCCTGACTTTTGTCAATAAATTAACATCAACTTCCTCAGTTATAAAAGGTGGCATTTTTTTACATTCCATCAAGCTCTGAACTAAAAGCCCATCAGAGAGGCTAATGTGTTTTTTAGTTAAAAGTTCTTTAAAGATTCTGCCCTCAATTTTCTGAATTTTCATGTTTTTCTGCACTTCATTCACATGAGTATTATTTACTACTAGACTATAGTAATAAATACAAGGAAGCACATGTTTTAATGTGTTCATTTATTCATTCATGCATTCATTCAACGATGTTGAATGAATACCTAAAATGTGCCACAATGGTGCTGGGGACTAAGGATACGATGGGGAGTAAAATCAAGGGTGATCTCTACTTTCTCAGAGCTTCGTGGGCTAGTGGGTAAAGAGACATTCATCACATGATTTCACAATCAATATTAAATTCCAATCATGATAGGCATTCTGAAGGAGAAGAGGAATTTAAGTTGAGAACTGAGTCAAATGGGTCTTCAAATGAATAGAACAGAACTAGGCAAAGAAAGAAGAAAATTTAAGGCAGAAGAATCTGTGTGTATAAATGTCCTGTAGTTGAAGGTAAGGTGGAAAGTATGAAGGACACAATAAAGGCCAAGGCGACTGAGGACCAGGGAACAAGAGGGAGATGTTTTAGGATCAGGTTTGAGTGGTAGAGGAGTGAGCATGTAGACCCTGAAGGCTGGCTGTGGCAGTTGGTGCTGTTCACTCAATATTTCCAGTATTCCTTCCGGGCACATGGTAGGATGGTACCTCCCTGCCCTTTGGAGTCAAGTGAGGCCATTGACTTTTGATTTTAGACATTCTAACAGGTGTGTACACACTGTGATTTGAATTTGTGTTTCCCTAATAAGTAATGATATTGAACATTTTTCCTGTTTTCATTTCTCATCCTTATATCTCATATCTTCCTTTGTAAAGTGTCTGTTCAAACCTTTTGCCTGCCTTTTTTAAAAATTAGATTGTTTGATTTCTTATTATTGAGTTGTGAAAATTCTTTATGTGTTCTGGATACCAGTCCTTTATCAGATGTGTTTTACAAATCTCATCTTCTAATCTGTGGGTTCTCATTTCATTTTATAAATCACATCTTTTGACGATCCAAAGTCAATAATTTTGATTAAGTCTAATTTATCAAGCTATTATTTTAAGATTCCACTTAGAGCTGAAAAGATAAAATTCTCAGCTATATATTTAATAAGAAATGTATAATATCTGTATGAAGAAATATTTAAATATTTCCAAAAGAAATTCAAGTAGACTTGAACAAATAGGAAGACATTTCATGCTGGATAAAAATACTTTTTTTTTTTCTGATGCTAGATATGTTGATTCTAAAGTTCATAGGGGAAAAAACATACCAGCCAGGAACATCTTGAAGAGGTGCAATGATGATGTTGAGTCTCACTATATATTAAAGTGTACTATAAAGTCTCTCTTTAAAACACTGTGGTATCAGAACAAGAAAAACTGCCCCATTAGTGGAATGAAATAGAGGACCCCAAAAAGGAACCCATATGTATATGGAAGTTAAGTATATGATAAAAGTGATATTTCAAATGACGAGGGAAAAATTTGACGTTTTAATAAATGATTTTAAAAGTACAGGGTAGCCATAAAAATTTTGTTACATACTTTGCACCCAAACCCGAATAAATTCCAAATAGGCCTCAGATTAAAATGTAAAAAATAAGACAAAACAAGTGCAACATAAAAAGTGACTTTTTATGATATGCAAGTAGGCAGAGACTTTCTCACATAACTCAAACCCAGACGTAATAAAAGAAAAATTTTAATATAAAAAAGTAATAAGAAATTACATGGTAAAATCACCATCAGCAAACTCAAAATACAAATGACAAATCAGAAAGTATTTCAAAATTATATTCAAGAAAATCTCCCGAAAATATAAAATGTGCTAAAAAATAGAGATGACAAAACTCCCAAACCCTGATAGGAAAAAAAAAAAAAATAGACAAAGGATACAAACATGGAGTTCACAGAAAAAAAAAGTGGCTGTTAAATACATAAAAATATTTTTTCTTTATTTTACTTAAATAAGAGAAATGCAAAGACTATTTGGAAATACTACTTTTCACCTACTAAATTAGCAAAACCAGTACTACTGGAGCGTCCTCCCCAACCCCTTCTCCCACAATAAAATGAACTGCTTTCACAAAGCTGTTGTGAAACAGGCACTCGCACACATTGCTGAAGGGAATGGAAAATGATACAAATATTATTGTGGGGAATTTCACAATATAAAACAAAATTACACATGTACTTTTCCTTTTACACAGCCAGCCCAGTTTTAGGAATCTATCCTGAAGATGCACTTCAACAAGCATGAGAGAACATATGCACACATTTATTCTCTGTTCAGCAGTAGGGGGTGTTTAAATGACTCAATACTGCTGCACAACAGAGTGCCATGAGATCCTAAAACATAATGAGGATTATCTCTGCTGATTTGGAATGATCTTCAGTGTATATTATTAAAGGAACAAATCAAGGATCAGAAGAGTAGTCATACAAAAATTTCATTCATGTAAGCCAGTGGTTCTCAACTGGGGTGATTTTGCCTTCCACGAGATACTGGGCAACATCTGGAGATGTTTTGATTGTCATCATTGGGAAGGTGCTACTGGTATCTAGTGGGTACAGGTCAGGGATGTTCAGAACAAACTAACACAACAGAGAATTAACAATACATTTAGCAATCAGATCTTGGTTTCTTCACTAAAAAGAATCAGGGATTTGGGGGAAGTGATTGATACTAGGTCTGAGATAGGAAAAACGTTAAGTTGACTCTGGAATATCTTTTTCTGCTAGAAAGCAAAAGGGCAACCAGAATTTAGTAACAGCATGTTCAGAGGAATAAGAAACCAGCTTGCAAAGATGTCCATTGACCAATATGGGCAAATTTGAACATAAAGAGTTACATGGAAAGAATGCCTATAACTGACTGTACAACATTGAATATGTATTTCACTTATTTAGTGACGAGTCAGAGACAGAGATAAGAGAGAGAGATTGTGAAGGAAAGAAAACACATTTTGTCACCATTAGCAGTGATTATTGTACTAACTTCTTGGTTAGTAGTAGGAAAAAGAAAGAAGAAAGCACTTAAAAGAAAACAATTAAGCATTTATCCAGCCTATTTAAGAGAAATAGAATTCATCCTTGGTTGATGTATTAGTCAGCTCACATTGCTATAACAAAATACCTTAGACTAGGGGGCTTAAACAGCAGAAATAAGTTATTTTCTCATAGTTCTGGAGGCTGCAAGGTCAAGATTAGGGTGCCAGCATGGTTGGTTTCTGGTGAGAGCTCTTCTGTTGAGTTACAGACAGCTACCTTCTTGCTGTATGTTCACATGATCTCCTGGCAAGGCAAGGGATGTCTCTTCTGATAAGGACATTAATACCGTCATGAGGGCCCCATCCTCATGACTTCATCTAACCCTAATTAACTCCCAAAGGCCCATCTCCAAATACCATCACAGTGGAGAGTTAGGACTTCAACATATGACTCATGGGGGGACACGTTCAATCCATAATAGTTGGTAAGGGAAGGTTTTCTTTGCAGAAGGATACCAGTTAACATAAGTTGAAGAAATAATAGAATTAGAAAATCACCTTTCAGCAAACTCCAAAGAAATAATTGATTCAGGCAAGAATCATCAATAGAAACTAGAATGATTAGGTGAAAGTTTGTGGTAAAGAGGAAATTTGCAAAGTGCCAAAGCTTCACCCCAACATTTATTCATTAGTTGCAAAAAAAAAAAAAAAGCATGCCTTTGGGGGCTGGCCACATGGAGTAGTGGTTAAGTGTGCGTGCTCTGCTGCTGGCAGCCCAGGTTCGGATCCCGGGCGCGCACCAATGCACTGCTTGTCAGGCCACGATGTTGTGTGTGTCCCATATAAAGTGGAGGAAGATGGGCAGAGATTTTAGCCCAGGGCCAGTCTTCCTTAGCAAAAAAAGAAGAGGATTTGGCCGATCTTCCTCACCAAAAAAAAAAAAAAAAAAAGCATGCCTTTAAGATAAAGAGATATGTTGATTTTCCCTTAACCCAATGATCAAACTTAGTATGGCTAATAATTTGCAATCTGATATATGCATCTTGATATGATACAATATGTTGTTCATAGCATCACCTCGAAAGTATTTTTGTCAAAAATGTTTAATCTGAATTTAATCAAGCCTTTAGACCTAACTGCAGTTTTAAAGAAATGCAGATGATGTAATAACAAGTTAGCAATACAGTGAGGAAATAATCAGGTAACTTTTGAATATAAAACTATTGGTAAGAAGACTGATCTACTGTCTTGGTAAGGAAAAAAGATTGAATACTGGTTTAAAAAGAAGTAGTAATCACATTTAGGGGACTACTGGGAAAATGTGAATATGGACAAGATATTAGATTATTGGGAAATGTTGATTTCTTTAAATGTGATATTGCTATTGCAGCTATGTAAAAGAATGTTCTTAATTTTAGGAAATGCAAACTTAAGTATTCAAGAAGAGAAGTATCATAATATTTGGATTTCTTTCATGTTTTAATCTGTACACATATGTGCTCACATAGGTAAAGCCAATATGGTAAAAGGTTAATTTTTATCTAGTTTTTAAGTTGATCATTATATCATTACTTTAAATTTTCTATATGTTTGAAAATTTTGAAATAAAAATAGAAAAAAATACCGGAAAAAGGATAAAATGGTGTGGGAGGAGAGACTTCTAATCAAGATAGAGCAGTATACACATGCATAATCTTCCTACCGGTCAAGTCCAAACACATAGGAATTGTGTGTGTGTATAAAATACATAATGATAAAATCTCTGTGCAGGTAGGAAGAGGAAACCCTGAATGGTGAGAAATAGAGGCACCAAGAAGAAGGTAGAGGCAAATATAGGCAGTGTGCTTCAGTACTTCTAAGACCATGTGTAAATCATGGCAATCTGTATGTCAGAGTTATGGGCTGGGTTTGGTCCTAGTCAGTGAACTTGTGTTGAAATAATTCTTACAATTGTCATAGGTATGGTCATAAAAGTATCCCTTGCCTGTGGCTTGGGAAGAAAGAGATGCATCTACAACAAACAAGCAATAACAAACTGGAATGACAAAAAAGACATATAGAACAACACAATAGAAATAACAAAAACATGAAGAACAGCACTACCAGTTCAAGAGGACAGCACAAAACTGATCCTGGGGCTCTGCAGACCAGAAGACCAAGGTGGCAGTTCTAAATAAGAGTTATAGAACAAATTATGACAAGAGTCAACATACAGAACATATTGGAGGAAATATTAAATCTGTTGCAGTCCAGAAAGGAGGAATTATTATCTTTGCTAATGAGATGAGTTTACTGAGAAAATAGGAATATAAGAAAACAAAATGTTTGTAAGCATCAGAAATTAATATCATATATATTAAAAATTATGAAGGATATCTGATAAAATAGTACAGCTGGAGATAGAATTAGTGAATTAAATAGAACTGAATAAAAGTTGTTTAAAAATGTAAGAGGTGGGGGCCGGCCCGGTGGCATAATGGTTAAGTTTGCATGTTCCGCTTTGGGGGCCCATGGTTCGCCAGTTCAGATCCTGGGCACAGACCTACTACTCACTGCTCTTCAAGCCACGCTGAGGCGGCGTCCCACATAGAGGAGCTACACCTCTACAACTGTGATGCACAACTATGTACTGGGGCTTTGGGGAGAAAAAAGAGTAAAGAGGAAAATTGGCAACAGATGTTAGCACAGGGCCAATCTTCCTCAAAAAACCCCACAATTTACCAAAAAACCCAATAAATAGTATGACTCTTTCTGCAGAAACTAGAATCCATTTCCCTACTTACACCACTATTTGAAAAAAAAAAAAATGTAAGAGGTGGGGCCAACCCGGTGGCGTAGTGGTTGAGTTTGCACGCTCCACTTTGGCAGCCTGGGGTTCACGGGTTCGGATCCCAGGCACAGACCTACACATGACTCATTAAACCATGCTGTGGTGGTGTCCCACATACAAAATAGGGAGGATTGGCATGGATTTTGGTTCAGGGACAATCTTCCTCAAGAAAAAAAGGAGGATTGGCAACAGGTGTTAGCTCAGGGCCAATCTTCCTCACCAAAAATAAAATAAATAAATAAAGAATGTAGGAGGCAAGGAAGAAGATAAATTGAAAAGGTACAGTGTACATTTTGTAAGAGAAAGAGAGAGAGTGAGAGAGAGGTGGAGGTGAAGAGTGTACTAGTGAGAGAGAGAAAAGAATAGATGACTGGATTTGGATAACTACATGAACATTTAACAAAAAATTTGCAAAATAAAGGATAAATATTAAAATATCTATAATCTTACTCTTGGAAAAAAAAGGAACAAGGTATTGAATTTTATTAAAGGCATTTTCTGAGTCTATTTAGCTGATCACATTCTTTTCTCTTATGTATTAAAGTGATGTATTACATTCATGTATTTTTTACATTACAATTTTCTTATAGTCTTGAAAAAAATGCTTGTTTGTCATGATGTATCTTTTATGTATAATAATTTCAAATTGTTTATATTTTATTTAACATTTTTGCCTCTTTATAGCTAAATGAAGTATCTTACATTTTCAGTCTTTTATACTTTCTTTCTTTAGCTTGACTATCAAATTGGTACAAGTATCATAAAATAATGCAGCAGCTTTCCATTTTTTCTTTTCTCCGGAAAAATCTGTAAGAAATAGGGAATATTTGTTCACTGGAGGTTTTGGAAGAGCATCCTATAAAACTTTCTGAGCCCACCTGATGCCTCTTTAGAGAAAATAAATGTAAACTTATGATTCAGTTATTCTGATGGTTATTGATTTCCACACTCTTAGATGGAATAACAATATTATACAGGTATAAACATTTCTCCAATTATTCTATAAAATCAATTCAACACCAATAAAAATGCTATTGATATTTTGAGGAATTCGGTACCTTTATTCTGGATTTTATATGCAGAACTGAGACTGAGAAAGAGGTAAGTAAATGTTCAACAAAAAGTACAAAGCATGAAAACAGGGTTATATGCTCTCCCAGATAAAATGAGATATTTTAATCCTATAGCATTGAAAATTGTGACACTGGTATTGATGGAGGAAAGGTGAACCATCAAATGGAACAAAAAATAGAGCTCAGAGGCAGACCCGGGGATACATAAGAAGTAATTTTAGTGAATTTTTATGATGCATAATACATATATAGAGGGGTTTATGTATCATAAGTGTACATATCAATGAATTATCATGAAGTGAACACACTGATGTAACTATCACTTCATCAGAAACGAAGTTTATATTTGAGATCAGTGTATTTCTGCCTGAAGGACCCCTTTTAGTATTTCCTTTACTGTGTGTCTCCTGGTGATGTATTCTCTTAGATTTCATTTGTTTGTTTGAAAATAATATTATCCTCCTTCATTTAAGGATATTGGTGTTGAATGTAGAATTATAGTTTGGCAGTCATTTCCTTCCTGCTCTTTGACAATGTAACTCAATTGTCATTTTGCCTCCATTGTTTTTTGTTCAAAGTTGGCTGTAAGTTTTATTATTGCTCCTTTTAAGGTAATCTGGATGCTTTCAAAAATCTCTTTTTGTTTTTATGTTTGAACAACTTTTCTATGATGGGTCAAAAGTGGTTTCCTTACTGTTTTCTATAGTGGCTGCACCAGTTTGCATTCCCACCAGCAGTGTATGAGGGTTCCCTTTTCTCCACATCCTCTCCAGCACTTGTTATTTCTTGTGTTAATTATACCCATTCTGACACGTGTGAGGCAATATCTCATTGTAGTTTTGATTTGCATTTCCCTAATTATTAGTGATGTTAAACATCTTTTCATGTGCCTGTTAGCAATCTGTATATCTTCTTTGGAAAAATGTCTGTTCAGATTCTTTGCCCACTTTTTGATTGGGTTGTTCATTTTTTTTATTGTTGAGTTGTATGAGTTCTTTATATATATTGGAAATTAACCCTTCGTTGGATATTCTTCTTATATTTTCTTAGGAAGTTAATGGAGTTTGTGCTTTAGCAAAATGAAAGATTAAATCAAGTGATGAAGATATTAGATCTAGGAAGTGAGAGATTCAACACAGGAGAAAGGGTAAAAGGAAGTCCCAGGAAGATAACATACCACGAACTCCTAGGGTAACAGGTTTAAATAGAACAGGTGAATGGGCTGACAGAGGAGTCTTCAGGGCAGAAACATTTAACTGGTAGATTTCTTATTGCCTTTGAGAACTTGGAATTTATCACAGATCAGTTAGTGATGACTTTTTCAAGATCTCTAAATATTTAGTAAAAATGGTGGTAGTTACATAGAAAACAAAGCAAATGAAAAAATTGAGGCAATGCTTCAGGATTTGGTAAATGGTTTTCCAATTTGGTTGTCTCATAATTTGGTTGTCAGCTGTAGCCTGAGTTTACCAATCCTGTAGCTTTCCGATCATGACAGAGATAGGAACAAACTTGGGGTCTTGTTCTCCAGTGAGATTTTGAGTTTTTCCTGGATGCTGAGCCTATGGTCTGTTTTCAGTTCCTCTCACAATTTGCTAAGCTTGTTAGTTCCCTGTAGTAAACTTCCTTTGATGTAAACCAGCTAGCTCCTGCTGTCTGCTGTTGAACAGTGACTGATACAGAAAGGCAATTCTAGGACATGAATGTGTGAAACCTATGAGGTGAGTCAGATTGGCAGCTCACTATTAATAGGGGAACAGATGTGTCCACACTGAGACTTGCTCTCTTAAGGATTAGTAAAATGGCCTCAGAAGGGGGAATAGCTATAGCTCTGAGGATATTTGACTTGACTTTATCTAGCCTTATTTTCAAAATAGATACCAAAATATTGTATTTGTTATGCAATGTCACTATAGCAGTGCTAAAATAATACCATATATATTGACATTGCCAAATTAAGATCTCATCACAATATTCCAGTAAGTCACAGGAAATCAATAGTCAGAAAAGTTAGAAAATTTTGAAACAGAATATCTCTTCACAGCAGAATTTCTTCAAAACAATGAAAAATGAACATGAAGCTGCAACCAAAGTGAATTTTCAAGCAGCTTATTTGTTAGATAAACAAGAAAAAGCATTTACCGATGGTGAGTTCGTTATATCAGGTTTGATTGTAACAGTCAAAAAACTGTATGCAGAAAAAATAAACTTGTTTAAGACACTAGCTTTTGGTGAGACTAGTTGCTCAAGGAGTTGAACATATTTGGAGTAACATCCATAGTCAAAAACAAGATTAAAACTTTGAGTGGTTTTCCTTGATTCTTAGAGAGTTGACAGATGTGACTGATACTGCTCAGTTGTTTAGTTGAGAAGTCAATGCTGAGTTTGAAGTGACTGGGGAATTAGTCTTTGTGAAAAATCTGTATGGAAGATTTACAGGCAAGAATATTTTTAAAGAATTTGAGAAAACACTATTTAAGTAAAACCTGAAGTGGAATCCACTAAGATGTGTTACAATTGGTGGTGGCAAAAATGTATGGAGCAGGAAAAGGCATAGTTCTTGTGAAAATACAAGGTGTTCAAAGCCTATGGTTATTCACTGTATTCTTCATCGAAAGGTATTTTGCAGGAACTATTTAAATCTATCACGTGTTATTGAACTGGTAGTCTCAACAGTGAATTTCATTGACTTTGTGTAAACTTAACCATCACTAGTTGTGTGAATTTTTGTTAGAAAAAGAAGCTGAATATCTTGACTTGGCCTATTACACAGTAGTTCTATGGCTTAGCAATGGTTTTATTGCAATTATTTCAATGCAGAGCTGATAATGAAATTTTTCTGAATGAAAAGAACCATCTTCAACCATTATTATTAAAAACTGCATGGTTTTGGAAATTGGCTTTTGCTGAAGACTTCGTAATGCATTTAAAAAATTAATTTTAGGGGCTGTCCCGGTGGTGTAGTGGTTAAGTTCATGTGCTCAACTTTGGGGGCCTGGGGTTCACGGGTTCAGATCCCGGGCATGGACCTACATACCACTCATCAAGCCATGCTGTGGCAGCATCCCACATACAAAATAGAGGAAGGCTGGCACAGATGTTAGCTCAAGGACCACCTTCCTCAAGCAAAAAGAGAAAGATTATCAACAAATCTTACCTCAGGGCCAATCTTCCTCACACAGAAAAAAATTAATTTTAAAATTACAAGGCAAAACAGCACTTATATGTGAAATGTATATTGTGGTCAAGTCATTTTGACAACTGCTGTTGCTTGAATCACAAGTAACGTGAAGCTGCTTTATACATTGCTGATACTGTTAAAAGTTAAACAAGAAGTGATATATCTAATTCCACCCAAATTTGCGTTAGATGTATTTTCCGAGCTAAAACTACTACATTTCTAGAAGATTTTTTCAGACCTCCATGCAAGTGCAAATAAAATTCCCATATTTCAAAATCTAGTTAATGTCACAATTGAGGAGCTTCTACATAACCTTCAATTGGAAATAATTAGTTTGCAATGTAATGACATACTAAAAGGCAAATATCAAGAGAAGAATCTAATAGAATTCTATAACTTCCTTCTAAATGATGAATATCCTCAATTAAAGTCATATGCTCATGGATTGATATTAGCATTTGGCAGTATCTATCTGTGTGAAAAGACATTTCCAAAGTTGAAATATGTAAAACCCCATTACAGATCACATTAACAGATGTACATTTGTAATTGATTTGATTATAGGGAATACTAACTTTGAACACCATTTAAGTGCAAAGTTATCTCTCTCAAAAAAGAATTCTATTCTTCTTAGTAGACCTGTATTACAAAAGAAATGCTAAATTATTCTTAGATTTTGAATTTTGTCAAAAATTGTGGAAATTTCTTTTCTCTTGTTGTATACTGCCTACATAACGTCCTCAGTTTTGCTGCTTGGTCCACAAAGCCTAAAATGTTCAACACCTTACCCTTTACAGAAATTTTTGCTGACTGTTACTTTAGTTGATTTTTTCAATACCTGATTAAGACTGCACATGCCTATCCTCATTCATGTGGACTGAAGTGTGTCTTGAGGGAGACTTTCTCCACAAATACAAACTGAGGATGTTTCTAGAAGCAGAAAGTGTTCTGCGTAGGCAAATTAAAACAGACACTTCTCCTCACCTCATTTCTAGCTGTCCTCAGTGTAGTTATTGCACTTCCCAATGAGCCCTGTCTGGAAACTGACAAGTTTCAGGACAGGCCCCCAACACTGAGAAGTGGCAGAATACGAGAAGTAGATAGGAAAGAGTCCCTTGAAACTTGAAACAAGAAGAAGTTATGATGAAGTGTCCCACTTCTTTATGTAAATGCCAAGGTATTTGAAGTAGACCTGAAGCTTCCCCACTGTGTTCTCTCAGGTATTACAACTACAGTGCACAACTTTCCCGTCTTCCAACTACCTGAGGTTTCTGTCTGGCAGCCAGAGCCTGCTCTCCCCGGGTCCCTGGAAGGCTTGAAATGCCAGAGAATTAATGCTCCCTATGAGCAAACCTCAGCCAATGACCCCTTCAGTGGGGTGACTCTGGGACACCTAGACCATAAATCTGTTCTGTTTTTTGCTGAGGAAGATTCGCCCTAAGCTAACATTGGTTGCCAATCTTCTATTTTTGCTTGAGGAAGATTCACCCTGAGCTAATCTCTGTGCCAATCTTCCTCTATTTTGTATGTGGGTCTCTGCCACAGCATGGCCACAGATGAGTGGTAAAGGTTCGTGCCTGGGAACCAAACCCAGGCCGCCAAAGTGGAGCCCGCTGAACTTAACCACTAGGCCACAGGGCTGGGCCCTGGTGGTTTTTTTTTTAATCTGTTTTTAAATATCTTTTAAGTATTTCTAGTAAAGTGACCTGCAATTTATCCAGGTACATTTAAATGATGTGATAATGTTGTTCTGGTCACTGAGTGTGCTGTGGATTAGCTCAGTTAACTAACCAGTAAAGATCCATGTAAAGTCTTTGTTAATTGAGAAGAGTGACTAGCACTGAAACTCTCCATAGCTCTCAGGAGAATATTTACAAATGAGCTTGTTGAAACTCATGTAGTTGGGATTATCAATCAGTATTGTCAATGGCTTTTGAGCCATGCTTGTAAAACCTTTTTGACTCTGTTATTAAGTAAAAAAGTCCCTGATGCTTTTATGATTTTCTTTCTTTGTATTTAAATCTTTGATTTTACTGATGTTTGTTTTAGGGAAGGAATGAAGTAGAGAACTGATATAGATGGGTTCTGCAGCTTTTCAGGCGGACCACAGATTAATGAGAAGAAATGGTACATAAACAAAGAAGCCCACACAATATTTTCAGAAGAGAGTTGGCCACCTAGGGCAGGAGGAGGCACAGCGCTGCTCACAGAAGCTTCACTTGGCCTTCAGAGTCTTGAATGACATCACGGGGCAGTGGGTGACTTATTCCTCAGTCATCAGGGCCTGCTGGATCTAGAATGCTTAGAGAGTGCCATGCCATAGCCCCTTTGACTTACTGCTTTATGACCCCTCCAGGAAAATGCACGTGTGTGAGCGCACACACACGTACACACAACTAGGAATTTCCATTATTGGAAATATATAGAAACATCCAGTTCCCCTGTATGAGCTCCATGTCAGCAGGTCCGTATTATCACCTGGGAGAGAAAAATAAGGTCAGTGCCCAGGTGTTCCTGAACAAACATCCCAGCTTCCCATTTCCTGTCATTCTGGAAATACATTTCTCTTCCTATTTGTCTCAACAGAATATATTGACTGCAAATTTACCCCCAATTATTTCTTATAATTCTGCTATATGCCCACTGAACAGGGGAAGATAAATCTGAGATATCTATATCTATATCTACGCGCGTGTGTGTGTGTGAAACCTCATTAATTATTTTTAAGAATTATTGAGAGACCAATAGGAATTTTGGTGAAAACGTAGGAAGTTCAAGGTAAAAATCAGAAAACCCTTCACAGATAAGTAACCACAGGTGGAATTCAGTAAAAACAAATGTATTGCTTTTTAGAACCCCAAGTGCTCTTAAAGAGAAGGTCTTACCAAGACTCCAAGTCCAGCTGGATTTAGGTGGATAGGTGGGGGTAGAGGAAGCTAAATTATTCTGTATAATTATGGGTAAAATTATATTGGTGATGGGGACCTGGGAGACAGTGACCAACAGGTGGGGCGTTATGTAGGCAGAGAGAGGAGTTTTGAGATGCCTTGGGGACTGAACAGCCCAAAAGGGACTTTGGTAGACAAATATTACTAAATTTAAATTATTAAATTATCAACATTAAATTATTACATTATTTTCCATGAGATGTGCTAGCTTCTCTCCTGCTTTGTCACTCTTATAGTAGCTTTATTAGAGGATACATTGCTCTCTCTTGTTTTTTGTGAAAGTGGATTTACTTGCACAAATTTGAAGTGGGTAGCTGAGTTGTATGTTTGGGTTGATACAATGCAAGACCAAATTATGTCGGGACAGTGGAGTTGAAGACAGAGGAAATCCTGAAAACGTAAAGCCCTGGGAATTAGCAAAAATTCTTGGGAAAACTTTAAACTTTCAGAGTTGTGGAATGGACTGTGTCAAAGCAAAAATGCCAAAGGGTAAAGTTGGACCCAATTCATATCTGGATATGGGAATAAATAGAAAACTGTACTAAAGTGTGTGTGTGTGTGTGTGTGTGTATATATATATATATATATATATCATATGTGTATATATATATATGACATATTATAAATTTGGAGTTGAAAGATAGCAAGGCCTAGAGAAGGGTAGAGGGATCTAGTAGTCCAAGATGTGCTGTAGGCCCTGTGGGCGGGGGTGGGCTGGGGGTTCACCTTCCGCTTTGTAACCCCTCCCCCATCCTTGACAGACATTTGTGGCAGTCCCCCGGCTCTGTGACACGGGCCTAAACCTCTAGGCTGGAGCATGCAGGCTCAGTGCCCAGTGCTCCCTGCTGCCTGAGGAAGCAGTGCGCTGCAGAAAATGGAGACAGATCTCTGTTTTCATCCCTGTGGATGAACTCAAGCTCAATTTCCTGGGCCATTTTATCTATTATATTCTTCCCGTGTGCTATGGAGCAATTCCTTCTTTTTCTGTGCTCCCTCCAGATGAATCCATTTGCAGAAAATGGAGGCAGACATAACCCCCCCATGTGAATGGATTCGTGTTTTCCCTATTCCTCTTCCCACTTTACTAAATGAGTTATGTTTATACAAGCAGATATCTGAGATCAACCCTCTTCTTCTAGGAGAACAGGGTGAGCAGGGCAGATGGTTCCATCTAAAGTTCACAGATTAATTTATCTGGGGGTGGTAGAGGACTCCAGGGTAAAATCTCAAACACTGTGATTCTCTGTCCCTGGAACTAGATTATGAAGAGAGTGTAGGATATGCATAGGGGAACAGAGTCACACAATAACGGTTCATCGTTCCCTTTTCTATGACCTATGTCTCTGGGCCAATCCTCAGTCTTAGGAATGATTCTTAAAACAAGTCTGAGCCTCAGAAAGCCTCTGATCAGATGCTAAAGCTGAGCTCTGTTCTCAGAGAACAGAATCTGATCTGATGGAGTGTAGGCTCATTTAACATCCGAGATTCTTCACCTGTTCTCAGCAGATGGCTACTGACTGGAACATCTTTGGAAGATCACAAACAGGAAGCCCTTCTTTTTGAGTTTTTCAAAAAAGAAAATGCTTTTACCCTCTTTAAAATGATAGAAAATGCTTTTACCTTCTTTAAAAAAAATAACAGGTAAGGAACATAGAGTCCCATAAATTGAAGGTAGAAAGTCATATTATTCATGAATAATTATGGCCTGCAGTTTGCCTAAAGAGAGAAGAGTGAGAACTAAGTCCCAGAATCTCATTCTTTTAGGATCATGGTAGATTTGAGGGAAGGAAAGTGTACCCTCACCTGACCTCACACCCTCTCAGGAAATTGCTCTCTCACCATACTAGGCCCACTTATGGACCCCACTGAATATTTGCCTGCCATCCTCCACTACCTACCTCTCTACTTACCCATAACACATACCATCTAAATGCTGATTTAATCTGAATTGCTTCCCTTTTCATTGAACACTGTCCCAGAGAGCTCATCTCTAGAGTGTCTTTGTGCGTTGGCCATTTCTCTTCCAAAATTCTAAGGCCTGGGAAACTCATGCCTGGGCACTTCAGCTTTCTACTGTAGGCAGTTATCTAGCAGGAGATTGTCCTTCTCACCTTCTCACATTATGTTCTTCATAAAGAGTGTCTTTCCTTTCTCTGTTCATGGGCCTTTCTTTGAGGATACTCTACAAGTAGGTATGTGAAGGCTAGTAGCTTCTTTATGCGTTAACTTACTGTCTAAGAGCCATTGCGGATATGAGTCATAAAGAGAGTGGATATCCAGATGTTGTTGGAGAAACAGAAGGAGGAGGGATCATTTCCAAAACAACTGAGGCAGGGCTATGAAATGAATTCTGGAAAAGGCTTAGAATTATTTGCTGGTGAGCAGGACACTCCAGCCCTCCATACCTTCAAAAGCACTGAAGACAAGCCAGAGCAGTTGTACAACGAAATCATCAAGGTGGGAGTCACTGCCCATGCAAATCAAGAGATATCCTGAGAGTCAGTGATCTTGAAAGTTCCCAAACTCAAAATGGAAAACTGAGTAATCTAGGGGGTCCAGGCACTGAGGAATACCCTGCGCCACCAAGAATGTTGGAAAGACAAGATCTGGGGAAACCATATCTGAAAGACCATCTTGGTAGAGTCAAAGCTCCAGTTGGAGGGAGAACCACAGAGATGGGCTCATGGTGATGTTGCTGAAGGGCCCCCTGACTCAGAGAGTTTGTATTCTGAGGATTCAGAGCCTCAGGCCCAGAGCATATGCAAGGAGATATGACAGCTTCCCAAGGGGACTACATCTACCTGGATGACAGAGGGCATGACCTTGGGTGGCAGGAGAACAAGACCTCTAAGGTTCAGGTGCCATTGAAAACCCACCAGGACACAAACTTAGACCCAAATATAGAAAAAGAGGATCCTGAGAAATGCCAATCCAGAAGAAGATCCAGGGCTGGGGACCTCCCTCACCAGAAAGATGATGAGCCAACCTTCCCAGGGTTGGGGATCAAGACAGACACTTTTGACCAAGACATTCCTGTTCCTGTCCCAGAAGGGACAGGCTCCTCAAAAAAAGGGAAACTCAGACAAATGAGTTGTTTGTTACAATGGATTTGTCTCCTAGTAACTATGTCTGAGGCATCCACCATTCTTGCCTCCCAGTTAGCCTGTGTCTTCCATCAGGCCCCACTAGCAGATGCCAAGTGTTCCATGTCCCACAGGCCACCATCGGCACTGCCTTCTGCTCTGTATCATGGGGTGTCTCTCCTCCATTCAGCCAAAAAGTCCTCCTTCACCCCTGTAGTATGGTCTCTGTTTTTCTTACGCCCCAAATTTTTCTTTAAAAATACATTTCTTTCTTCAAATAGGAGAGTGGTGTTTTCTGTCTCTGGGGCATTTGGTGCTGAGATTTAGAGTATCTCAGCGACTTGGGCTTAAACAAAAAAAGGGGTAGTTTCAGCTTCTATTGAGGGCCTGCTTTAGCCTCTAAAAGAAGACCCTCTTTTGTGAGGATGGTTTTTCAGGAAGCTTGATTTTTGCCAATGCTGTTATTTTTGTTTCTGTCTTCATAGAAGGTGCCACAGTAGCAGAAGTCTAGTTTTAAAATTCTTTGTTGGACATTCCATATGGAAAACAACTGATTTCTTTGAGTCTAGAAGACTACTACTTCTAGGGTTGTTGGGAAGCATCAGTAGCAGTGTCATGCCAAACTATACTAGAAACTAATTTCCAGAAGATGTTCCAGGGGCATATGCTAGCCCTTTCCCTCTCATGTACCTTTCTTTACATAGTTCTGGAGACCATAAGTCCAAAACTGAGGTGTTGATAGAGCCTTCCAAAGCCTTCCAAATCCTTCGTTGCCTCTTCCAGCTTCTGGTGGCTTGGCTCGTAGGCACATCACTCCAGTCTCTGCCTCCGCCTTTACATGGCCACCTCCTCTTCTCCCTCACTCAGCCCTGAAACAGTATATGTCTATATATATTGGGATGGATCTATCTGGGAGTCTCTAGGGAAGCAGCAGCTGAAGTCACCCTACAGGGAGCAGCACCAGGAGGGACCCCATCACCTTGATAGAAAGTTTCAGAATTGCCTACTACAGGCCAGTGAGTGATCTCAAATCTTAAGTCATGCAGCTCAGAAAATTTATTGTCTATTTGGAAAGCAGTCAGCTTGGGCTAATAATGTGGATAAAACTGATTTATTATTAGCTCAAGTTTATACTTCTCATTCCAAGAATATGCACATAGTCAAGATGTTTGTAGTAAAGCTGGCAAAACCACATTTGCAATAACTCATCTTCCTCCGGGGTTGCAGGGCTGGTCTACACAAATGAAGTTAGTTTTCCCTTTTACATTCTAGAACTGCAGTTTCTGTTCCTTCTCTCAGCCAATGTCTTGTCTTTTCTCTTCCTCCCTACTAAAAACATTAATACAGTAGTTGATCAGTAAATATTTGAAGATGGATGGAATCAATAATCCAAAAAGCTAACTCTGACACCTCTTACAAGCTCCTCTCTATCCTCTCATTGCTTCCCAGAAGCACCCACTGTAGACACTTTGCTGTGTTCAGGACGTGAAGCACTGGGCCTGGCAGATGGTGGAGATACTTTTAGGAGAGGAGAAGCGATCACAAGTACCTCAAAAGGCAGGCTGCCTGGCCTGATGTGCTCCTAGTGAGGCTGGCCTTGTTGGCCTGCTCTAATTGTGTTCCATGCAATGCAATCTCTGCTAAGCAGTCAAGGATCAAAGGGCTCTTGACAACAAATGAAATCAGAAGAAGACAGCAATTTGTCATCCTCCCTCTAAGCTGACCCCCACGAAGGTGGTTCATCAATATAAGAAACCACAAAGGAGCCAGAGCCTGGGGCCAGGCCTAGGCCAGATGGTCAAGGGGCATAGCAAGCAACCCTCTGGTCCTGTGTCTTTCAAAATTTCCACACTGGTCTGCTGCTGCCTAAAATTCTGCCACTGAGGGACCAGTCAGTCCTTTATGTCCCTAGATAAGAAATTCCTTAAGAAAAAGCAACTGCCCTCGGGAAGTTAGTGACCCATTGTCATTCACATTTTACTCTGGATTGTATTGTCATATTATTTTGAGATGACAACTGGACAGCACAGAGGTAATGCTTGAGAATGAAAGGATGCAATGATGCCATTCTCAGTTGGGGCAAGAGTGAATGGAATGCCACACAGCTTCTGGGGACACGGGAAGGCAGTGGAGGAAGGACCCGGAGAGTAACACACAAGGCAAGAGGCAAACCAGGCGGCATGTCTTGACAAACCAGATAGGCATGCTGGAAGAATAAGGGGAGGAAATAAAGTGAAAGAAAGACCAGGGGGTGTGAGAGGACACAAGGAAGAGAAGGGATGGGAACAGCAAGAAAGGGAAGTCAATTATTGTTTGTGCTGTATGTATGGATCCACTCTTGTGTGCGTTTTATTTCATTACATCTTCACAGCAGCAATGTCAGGGCTTCATTATCTTCCAACTATGCAGATAAGGAACCTAGACTGATAAGAGATTAGGGATGTGCCCAAACCGTGGTGTAGGATAAGTGGGGCAGGGTGAAAAGTCAAATAGAACCACTTCCATACCAGGCATAAGAAGTCCTCTTTGCACGTTGTGCTGTGTGTGTGTGTGTGTGGGGGGGGTGGAATTGGAGCCTAACATCCTTCCTAAAAAATTACAGTTATCTGATTTCTAGATTAACATGTATATATTCCTCTGGATTTAAATGCAAATGTTAATAGGTAGAGGTAACACTTTAGCTCAGATTATTTGATCAGACTAGGTCACTTTAGTATAAAGGACTTTGTGATACAAGAGCTGGGGAATGAAAGGGAAAGTAAATTTTGATAGAGGAGGGGAGAAGGAATTGTCTGGAACAGAAAGTGTGGCTGAAGACAGGCCCAGAGAGACATCCCATGGGGATGGCAGAGAACTGGGAAGGGAACAACTGCAAAGTGACAGTCTGTATAGCGTCATCTTTTAGATCAGTGTTTTTCAAGTTGTGAGTTGTGACTTAAAATATCCAAAAAGAAACATTATAAAATAAAATATAAAACAGTAAATTACACAGAGTAAGTATCATTTCATGAAACTTCAGTTTCAGATAAGGATATTTGAATGCATATTGGATTACAATGTTAGACACATTTCATGGTCAGATTTTAGTGTACATAAGATTTTAGGGGGGCGGCTCATTAAAAATTCATGACCTAGCCCCACTTTTGCTGACTTAGGAGTTGTGGGTTGAGCTCCAGGAATTTGCATTTTTGATAAGGCCCTCAGGAACCACAGTTTGAGAAGTGCTGGTCTTGGAGGAAGGAATCTGCTGGAGGATCCCCTGCAACTCAGACCAACAGAGTGGAAATAACCAGAAATATGCCCACCTGACATTTAGTTTTAAGGAATTTGTTTGTTAACTACTAACACATTGTATTTTACTAAATACTCTCATAGACATGATCTTGGCAAAAGATTTTCCAAAGGTGTGACAAGGGGCAATTTGAGGGCCACCAGAAAACTCCTTCCTAACCAAAAATGTTTCTCCCTACATTACATGTTGCAGGCCCAAAACACTGACTGCACTTCAGACCCTTAGAGTCAAGGATCTAAGCCTAAAGTCTTATGTGAGTTCTGGACAAAGCCAAGAGGACAGGAGCTAAATAAATGCAGAAATTGAATGGGAAGTAAAGAACAGAGTCAGAAAAGAATGGAGAGAAATGACTATGCTTTCTGAAGAAACCATTCATTCATCCATCCATCCTCATAATTTACCATGAATAAATAAGTCCATTCATTCATTTATGAATTTTGAATGTTATTAATAGTTAGGAATGTGTACTCTGGACTCATCCAGCCATGGTTCCTATCCAGAATCTGTTCCTCACAAACTCTGGATTTAAATTACTTACCCTTTCTTTACCTGCACAGAAATGTAAATGGAGATGGTACTAGTACCTTCCTCATGAGGCGGTAAGATCAGATGGAATCATTTGTGTAAAATGCGTGGAGAATTGTGGGGCACGTGGCAAACATTCAGGAAGTGTTGCTATTATTATGCCTGGAGCATTCATTCATGGTTTTGTGTGATGAGCCCTGGATTGAGGACACATATGGATGAGTCAGCATAGGCTCCAGGAATGTGGTTTGAGCAGACGTTCCTCCCTATTTCTTAGGGTCAGCATCGCAGCTCCTCAGCCTGCTACACTACCCTTCAGAATCTAGTGACCCTTCCTTTCTGGCTTCATCTACTCTAGCCACATAGAGAGACTATGTGTCCTAAGTATACCATCCACTTTCTGGAAAAGTAAACCTTACCTGTTGTGGCATGCACTCCTATTCTGTCGTCAACGGTTTGCTCAAACTTCTTTAATGAGCTTTTCCTAACTTTCCCTCCATTCTTCGCATAGGTACTTGTCAATCACCCTCCTCCAGGCATTTCCTTTACTCTATTATCATAAAACTCGCCAAATTATGTTTTGCTTTCCTTTCAGGCTGATTCTTTATTTTCCCTGTCAAAAGGTGTAAACAGTTACCATTCAGACCTGTGCACACCTGACCCTTGTTTTGTTATCATGACTGCAGTTCTTTTAGTTCTGAAACCTCAGTTTACTTATATCAGATAACTTATTCTGCTCCTGCTTGTGAAGTGATTCACTGATTTTGCAGTTTGAGTTGGTTACTAATATCTTAATAACTGTTTAATTTATCATCTCAAATTCACTTCTGCCTTTATCTATCCGTCCTTTTTTCTCTCTCTTTTTCCTCTCATTCCCACTTCTATCATCACAGGGCTTCATTTTTTTTTTTTTTGCAGCCAGATGTGGCTTTTGACAGTGGGAAAAGAAAGAAGCTTTATGGTGGTTGTGGTTTATTCGCGTAATATTCGACTTTATTCTGGCTCCCCAGCAAGGAGGACACAGAGGCCGTGGCTGGATCTCCCTTTGTCCACATCAGCTCTATGATTCCTTTACCTCTTCTGCTTTCACTAGCCCCTGTGCCCCTTTTCTTGGGGTTATAGGAACCAGGCTGGTCTTCTTCAAAAACTCCCTGAGGTCTGCAGGAAATTGGTACGTGGATATCCCACTCTCTCCGTTCTCTCCATCCCCACCATCACCATCCTAGCGACTGCACCACAGTTCCATCATTCTCCACTGACGCAAAGTGCTTCCATGAGTTTCATACTCCCAGAAACCTCCTGAGGAGAGGAAGTGCTGGTTCCTGTGCTTACCTTCCCACGCCCCGACTTCAAGGGATATGTCCATCACTCTTCCACCCTCATAGGGACAGGGGAATAGTCCACACTTCCCAAAATTTGCCATCCTGATTGCAAAAGCTACTAAACCAATTGAGATTTCCTTGGAACTTGGAAACACATTAAGGTTTGGCATCCCTCGTCCCTAAAAAAATTCACTTGGGAGTTGGCCACTTGAAATTAAGCATCTTTTCTTTCAACCATAAAGTCCCATCATAGTGATCCATATATCTTCTGCTTAGTCCTTTGATGTCACCAGCAGGGGGCTGGGGAATGAGGAAAAAGAGATACTGGGTGCATTTTATCTTGTTATGTGAAATCCTAAGTGAATATAAGACAGGAAACATAGTATATTCATCTTTGAATATAGCTCTAGTTTGACCAAATACCTGGCAAACAATTGGAATACAATAATTGTTTCTGGAATGAAAGAATGTCCTGAACCCTTACAAGTGATTTCCTAAGAGAATATGTCCAGACTTTAAGAGGACCTCTGTCAGCTCTAGGAATTTTGCCATCAGTGGTTCAAGCCAGAGGTTCATGCAAAATAGCACATCCTAGAATTGGTGGTTTTGGAATAATAATGCCAGACTAGAAGCTGAAAGTGTGTGGCCACTGATTAATTAGAGAATCTAGGGAAAAGATTTCCAGTGTTTCTTTTTCTCAGTTTCCTTTGTCAAATGAATGGTGACATAGGATAATTCTAAGTGTCTCTTCAACTTTAAATATTTTATGAGTGTGTTGCTCTCTTTTTAATTAGTTCTTTGGCTTTAAATGAATCACTTAGTGACCCACGACCTCAGGTACTCAACTCAATAATGAAGGAGCTGAACCGTGTATTAACATATCCATTCTTCCCTTCATTTATTCAACAATAATATTTTGTGTGTCTAGTATGGCTTCTGCTTTAGAACACTGAAAACAAAAAGCTACATAGGAATGGTGAGTTTTAAAGACTCTAATTGCAAGTTTAGCATTAATCTACCACTTGGAGGGGTCCAAAATTTGTCCCAGTGTTTCAAACTGGGCTTTCTGATGAAGGCAATGTTTGCTACTCCTCATTTGTTCCAGGGACTCAGAGGCCAGTGGGATTGTTTCAGATGCAGAGCTTTCACAAGATGAAAGGCTAGGTCTAGACTCTAGATTCTGTGCCACAATCCAGTCAAAATCGCTCCACTTTCTGCTGGCAGACCCTTGTGCTTGGAGTCATCCCAGGAACAACATAGTTGGCAAGTTAGAGAGGGGCTCTCAGCAGCACAGACATTAGATCAGCGGGTACAGTTACTCTACGTTAACAAGTCAATTTCTTCCCCAACAGACACTGGGAGTCTATGGGAGCTATCATTCTGGAAGCTTCTCCTTTGAGGTCATGGGAAAGTAGGTCCACCTCTCCCAGGCACTAGGAGGCACTCTCCTTCATATTACCTTCTCACAGGACTTTGTTATCAGCTCTTTGAGAGTGGGGTCCATTGTGACCTGTCTTGATCAAATGCTTATTGAGCCCTATTATGTGCTAGGTATGGTGTACCACCATGACAACAGCAGAAGTAAAGATTAAAAGAAGGCATAATTCATTTCTTCAAGAAGCCCACAGCCAGAAATAGAAAAAAATGTAAACAAATAACCATATTATGATAGGAGAGATGCTATAGTGGAAGTCCGACAGAGGGCTATAATGCGACAGAGGGCAGGCTTGACAGAAAAGGTGACATTGACTGCTAGGTTTTATATAAGTAGAAGCTTTCCAGGAAGAAGGCGTGTGAGGGTGCATTCTGAATTAGGCATAAAGACGGGAGCTGAGCACCGGGGTCAGGTGACTCCAGCACGTGTTGGTCAACGTCAGGACCTGGACCCAGGTCTACAGTTCCCAGTCTATCTGTCTCATTAGTAATAATAGTGCCACGTTAATTTTCCTAATCCACTGCATGAATGAGTTATAGTTTTACATGCACCATTTGAATAGGAACGTGTAATAATTGCTAATTGGGACAGGTGTCAATAGCCATATTTTATTTGTACAAAATAAGACTTGGAAAAATATATCAGGTTAAAATTCCAGGTAGAAATAAAATGTTACTGTTAAAAGGGGCTTTAAAGACAGTCTTCACTAACTCTTTGATTTCATATATTAGAGCCCTAAATAGGTCAAGTACCTTTTAAGAAACAGGAATCAAGGAAAATGCTCAATGTACGTAGAATATGTAGTATGTAGAATCCAGGTCACCTGATCCTAAGGTTTGAGCGATTTTCACTAAACAGTCTGCCTCTCTAGGCATGGGGCTATGCTGCTTCTATTCTAAGGCAGACACTCTTCAAGGACATATGACAGCAGGTGAACAAATTAAATGCTGCAAAGTCTCTTAACATAGGTCCTAATTTGGAGGAAAGAAGAGGGCAGAGCCCAGGGGAGGAGGGATAGCACAGGAAGTGAGCTTGCGCAGTACCTCTGCAGAGCAATGCCTGTTGATATCCCAGCTTTCAAAAACAGTTCTCCTCATCTCCCACCCCAGCCAGTAGAGTAACCAGACAGTAAACTACTTAATTTAAATTATGTTCTCATCTCACTGAGTATGGGATACAATTCTCTTGTATTTTCTGATAAGGCTAATAATGAAGCGATCAGTCTATAGGATTCCCGAGTGGCACTGAACTTGCATTTGCATAATGATATTATAGCGTCTGTCGAACCCGCTAGCGGTGATCCATCCATATGCGAGAAATATAGGTCAAGAAAGATGCAGCAGCAATGAGAGAGGCAGGGCTATTCACTTATTAGAGTAAGAAAGGTCTTCTCTATCCTTTAGCTCAGCACGACAGAAATAAATGTAATGGAATGGATCAGGGGATTCTATTGGCTTTTGAACAATCAAAGGAGATGCATCAATTCTGTCTCCTGATTTAAATTCAGTTCAAAGTCTACTTAACCCTTTCATTTCCGTTGGCAGAGTATCCCTCCTACACTTCTCTACCTAATTCAGAAAACGTAGTGTGTTCTAATAATGTTATGAAAGATCAGGAGTCATAAGGCCCCATTTGGCGGGGGGTGGGGGTGGGTGGGGTGGGGGGCTGGAACAGGGATAAGGAAATTAGCCACTGTGGCTCTCCCTGGTGTTCCCTGATCTCTAAGATCTGTGAAATTTCCAGCCCACACATGTCCTTCAGTTTGGGGCTTTTTATTATTCTATTTATTGTCTTTATTCTCATTTTGGCACCTCATTTATTTACCATACTTTTGCTGTGCTCTTCTTTCCACTGTGTCTCTAAATATTGTGTGCAAGATAAATCTTGCTTCCCTTATAAGAATTGTACATTTGCCAGTGGCACATACCTTCCTTTGTTTCTCTCCTGGAAAGCACTTACCATAGCACCTACTAAGGCTGGACACACACATGGAAGGCTTTCTAGGGCTCCATGGAAATGATGTGGAGTTCTAGTGTCACCATAGAATTAACATCAAGGAGACAAAGGGATCTTAAGAAATCACTTAGGTCATCTTAGAGCCAGAGAGTAGTACGACTACAACATTGGGGAAAGTTGCAAGATATTTTATTCTTAAAATGCTGACATGATATACACATTATCTCAACTAAAAACTAACTCTTTTAACAGTTATTTTAACCCATCTTACCATATCTTATTGTTTTTATCATTTAAAAATATGTGCTCCATCAGTATGCCAAGAAACTATAATTATCCTCTAATGGCTTAATGGTTATTAACAAATGGAAATTGACTTTACATCACTGTGTGCATATAGATGAAGTGAGAGAAAGGATAGGATATATAAGAAAAGATCTATTTATTGGCACATTCCCTATGTGACTGTTATATTAAACTGACATGTTAAGTTAATCTGAGAGAAAACACACATTCAATATACACATATAGAATGCACCCACACTCACTCATATACATACTCATGCATCTTTCACACAAATTAGGCCGAGGTGACCTTGACTGTGAGGACAACATTTTGGAATATCTGAAATGGAAAAGTTCTTATTGCCTGAGAGTGACTTCAGTGTGATGATTCTGTGGACAGAGATTTTGAGTATGTTGATTAGCACAGGGTTGATTTCAAAGGTAAAATGCTAACCAAAAAAAAATCAAAATAAAAAACCAAACAATCCTAATTCTTGGCTCAAATTAGCTGGGCTGTTCAACTTTAGTTAGCTCAACTTGTGGCAAGGGAAGGAACTTGAGGTTTGACCAGTTCCCAGGAACTCTGGAAGCTGGATTACCTCAAATGAAAGAGTTGGGCTAGAAGGGAATACAAAAGTTTATTTCTCTTCTGATGTAGACCTCAGTCTTCTTTGTTCTTGATCTCTGGGCTGGGCTCTCTGGGCTGTCTTCCATCATCTCCAAGCTCTGCAGCTCTAACCAGTCTGGATCTTGGCCACAGACTGGAATCAATAAAGAAAATGCTTGAACCTAAGAACATTCAAAGACAAAATGTAATAAATCACTGCCACCGAAGGAGAAAAATTGTATTTTTTTTTTCCTAACTATGACTGAAAATTTTATGTTGCCTGCCCATCCTGTTGAACTATGAGATCATGCCTTAGAGTTGGACACTTGGGCATGTCCTGCAGCCATTGGTTCCATGGTGGTGGTCAGAGCATTTCTGCTGCCTCTAATTCCCCTTGCTGACTCAGGGCCTGGGGTCACTATCTGCTGGTAGGAAGCATTTTGTAAGGCATTTGGTCAATACAATTTTAAATGTGATCTTTTTGTTTGGAATAAGAGACACGCCACCCCTCCTCCCACCCCATATCTTCTAGAACAATATACGTTAGATTATCATGCACGTAACAACCGTGTGAAACTGTAATGACTGTTCCCTTAGTCTGATTGCCTTGTTTTAGAGAGCAAATGGGAAAAAAACAGGATTCGAATGCTAGTGAAACCATCTGTTTATTGATTGCCTAAAACACTTAAGCACTTGCCCCAGAATATTGAATAGAAATGAAACTTAGAACTTCCTTGTTATCTATTGTGTGTCAGAATTTTTGTAGCAACTGAAATGTCACCATTTTGTTTTGGAACAATATTCTTCTGGCATCATTTGTTTTCTTTATTGTAAATGATGATTTTTATTTCTGATTTTATATCCAACTACTTCTGACAGTGTTTCTTATCTAGCAGATAAGAACTCTGTGGGAAATTATTTGGTTTATGGGACTTTTTCTTATATGATATGTTTAGTTTATTTAGGGGTAGTGGAATGCCAGAGAAGAGGATGGAAGTTTGGCTTGTTTTCACTAATCATTGCTTTGGTATTTTACAAGATTGATGGCTTTCTTTCTTCAAAGGCATTGCTGGCCCGCTTTCCACAAAGGCAGTTGAAGTCTGTCTCAAGACTTAAAGAAATCTCAGTGACCTCATGACTCATCCTACCTCCTTCTTGCTCTTTTTGCTGTTATGTTGATGTGGGTGTCACACAGTAACATTGGACAAGAATTTTGTTACTGTTCTTTTAAGTTTAACCCCTAACTCCATAATTTATTCCTTCATGATGCAGCATCGCCCCACTTTGGATATTTTCATTCTCCGTCTTCACTTTGAATTGGTATTCGATAAAAAGTTTAAAACATGTTTCAAAGTCAACTTCTGGAGCAGAAAATACACATTTTATGTTTGATACTAAAACATATCTTTGCTTTATTTTTTGTTTGTTTGTTCTTTTGGGGGTGGTGGTGGGAGGAACCTGTTAAATTTAAACTATCATGGATTGAAGGACAACCTATTGTGATATTTGTTATAGCATTCATTTGAGTAGTTTGTTCACATTTAAGTAGTTTTCAAACTAATTTGCATGTGTAGACACTGCTATTTTTTTGTGGTGTTTCCACCATGTGTCTTTTTATGAAAAGAACCTGCAACCAAGTGAGTATGATGGATAAGTTCTTGTACAAACCATTCTTTAAAAAACAAAAGAACTATTCATTTGTGACGCTCATAAAAAAAATGGATAATGACTATAAAGTAGAAAAGAAGATCTGGGTCTAATATTAAGGCATGGATAGTGGCGACAGTATAGAACAGAAGTCAGTAAACTTGTTCTTTAGTGTTTTTGGGTCAAGAGGCAAAATCAAGGTTATTATGTAGTTATTTATATAACAAGAGAGAAAAAATCTTTCCAGACATTTTTATGATGAAATTCAAAAGTAATTATAATAATTGAGTCAATTTTTCTATAAAATAGGTATCTTGTAGTGGGTTGAATTGTGTCCACCAAAAATGATATGTCCAAGTCCTAACCCCAGGTTCTTGTGATTGTGCCCTTATTTGGAAATAAGGTCTGTGCAGATATAGTTAAGGATCTCAAGATGTCATCATCTGGGTTTAGGGTGGGCCCTACAGCCAATAACTGGTTACTTTATAAGAGAAAGGACACAGAGATTCCGACCTAGGGAAGAGAGAGGCAGGGATTGGAGTTATGATGTCACAAGCCAAGGAGCAGTAGCAACCACCGGAAGCTGGGAGAGGCAAGGAAGGATTCTCCCCTAGAAACTATAGAGAAAGTGTGGCTCTGCAAACAACTTGTGTGTGGACTTCTGGCCTTCATAAAAGAACATAAATTTCTAAGTCACCCAGTTTGTGGTACTTTGTTGTGGTAGCCCCAGGAAACTGATACATACTAATGAGAAGAATGGAATAAATTTTTTAGGGCAGGATAACATTTCACAGAATTGGGGTTCAAAATTAGTGTTCCCTATCATCAAATCATTTACAAATGCCCATCTGTAAAAACATTCTTCCCTGGCAGTCCTTACAAAAAAGGCAGCAAGTCACATTTAGCCCATGGACCTTAATTCATCTGTTATAGAAGATCACTTGTCTAATTCAGTAATTTTGTTTATATTGTTTGTCCAAATCTAACTCTTTGCCCATTTCTAAATCTAATCTCAGCTTTAAATGCTATTTTTCACAAGTGATTTTTTTTCTTATGAAGGCAAAACAAAATTTGTTAAATTGAGAAGTGATGGTTGGAAAACAAAAATCTGCAACACTCAGTGAACAGTTTAGGAATGGATACGTGTTGGGAAGGAAACACTTGAGCTGCTAGGGAGAAAATGAATTTCCTGGAAATTGAAATGTCAGAGGGAAGGTACTGAAGTTAGACCTGTCCATACCTCAAACAACTGTGGTCCAACTGTGTTAACCAACCTCCAACTTTACCTTCATATAGTTTTCCTCTTTCCCCTTCAACTTTGGAAGTTTCTGCTGGTTTCTCAGGGAATCTTTCTTACCGAGGTACAGCTGAGCTGGAATATGCAGAAAAGTCTTTCCTCCCCGTGAATGTGGGGACCATCAGTGATTTGTTGGAGCTCACCCGGTGCCTATCACTATTGCTGCTGAGACTAGCCTGTCCTGAAACATAGCATAGTTCCCTTCCTTCTCAAATTATTCTAGTAAGTTGTCTGTTAATTGCTTTCTGAATAGCACAGAGGGCTAGTTTTCAAGTGGTTTATAAAATTTACTAAGTTTGCTTTGGATATTTTTTAATTGATCATTCCACACTCCTCCCTCCCCTTTTTTTAGGGACCTACTTGCTTCAGCTATTTATCAGTTATCCCCAACAAGGGGAAGTTGTCAGGGCAATTCCAGAACCCAAAACAGGTCATGATGGCCATATATTTAGAGGAGGGGAGACAGTTTCTGGGAAACAGTAACTGCTAGTTATTCTAGGGGAAGCCATTATTTAATCTTAGAATTGCATGCCAGAGAACCAAAAAGTCTAGAAAAATAAAATATTAGGGGCAGAGTGTCAGGGAGATTAATTTTTCAGCTAAGAGCAAATGCAGAAGTAGATTAGGAATCCTTGCTAGGATACAGCTTTGATTGCGGGTTAATGGCAGTAGTTAGGCCTCCTGGATTTGCTTTGTTAGGGACTAAAAGGGTGGAGAAAATTTAGGAATAGATTTTAGAGAAGAGCAGATGATAGGCCACTAAACAAGGCTGCACTGCTGGCTCACACACTGCAGTGGAAGAGGGGCTAGGTCAGCATCCCTCCATCAATGCAGGCTGTAAGGTGTGTTCTACTACTTTCTGGTGAGGAATCTCTATGTGCCTCCAGTTTTTAGTTTACTATCTTATTCATGGAATCTATATATACATCTATTATCTAGGTAGACTCGTGTAGTCAATAGGAATACACAAAAAGAAAATCAAATAAAGGTGAGAGACTATTTCAATAGACATTCAGAATAATAATTGCAAGGACACAATTTGAAGATATCAGTCATATCTGGTGTTCTTTCTTCAGTTTCTCTGAGTCAACTACCTGAACAGAGGTATGGTGCATCTTTATTCACTGCCTGACCCTTTCATATTGGCCCTGCCTCTCCTCCACCTTCTTTCTTCTCTAAGATAAGGGCAATTCATGCAGGAGAAAAATCTGCCCATCAGGGATGGGTCTGAGAAAAAATGATTGAACAACACCAGGATCCAACCGTGGTCATATCTGGAGACATTGTCAGTTGTGATTTATGGCCTCTAGGGCTTCTCTGTCATATATTAAATGCTTTCAAACTATTTTTGGATTAACATGAAAATAAATTGAATTCAGATACCTTGTTCATTTTTTATTTAAGAGTCAAGAATTCAGGATAAGGCCAATTGACTTTTCTAAGCTACTAGAAACCCAGCAAATTATGAACAAAACTGCACATTGAGATCCTGCATTAAAATATTTTAAATTAATTTTTCCAAAATATTACACTTTTATGGACCAATTAAATATCCTTAAGTGGTTACGAGTGACATTAATCCTAGAGAACTACTTGCTAACTCATCAAATAATTTTAAATATTTTATTTGAACATGTATAGGATCCAATATCTTCGTTTTTCAGATGAGGCAACCGAGGCCAAAGAATTTAAATGACTTCCCAGATGCAATTTTGGCCACTGGAAAAACAGAACTAGGACTCAGGGACTCTTGGCTTCCAGGCCTGTGCTTTGTTCCATAGCTAGTGGTGGTAGAGTTGAGATTTAGACACAGGCAGTGAGGGGAGATCCCATCGCTTAACCCCCACATTCTTCTGCTCTCTGATCCAGCCGTCGTCTCTGGAATCCTAGCGCTCCTTTTACCTCACTACAGACTGCTTCTCTTTTGATTGCGGAGTAGACTTTCAGCTTGTCTTTCTGACAAACCATCAACAAGTAAGACACGAATGTGAATTGTCAGTAGATACATAAATGGAATCTGACGTCAAAAATAGACACAGCTACTTAAAAATTTTAAGATAGGGGACAAAAATCCCAGACTTGCAACGCTCTCTTATTTGAAATTAAATTTTTGCATGGTCTAATGAGCCCTTATTAGACCAGCGCATGGAGGAGTTTCAAAAGTGTATGACACATGTCGTTCTAACAAATGACCCTGGCTCAGACGCTGAACAAGTTCACTGGCTTCGATAAATCGTAGTTTCTCATCTCTCACCTGCATTGGGCATACATCATCCCAGTATTCATGGAAGAAAAGTGATTGACATCTCAGAATAAGATTTATTGTTAAGTTGAATATGTAGTTTTTTTTTTCCTTTCACAAAGAATGCAGATTAATTTTTCTTTAAGTACACATGGAGATATCTTGCAATGATCCTTTAGAAAGCCCCACAGACATGGATAATTTGCTTCCACTCCATCATCAAATGAAAATGAAATTCTAGTCTGGGGATGAAGAAAGATAGACCAAGACAGTTAAATCATTCACTTTTAGAAGTTTTCCAGTTCAAATGTTTTGCAAGCTCATTTGCAGCTGGGTTGCAGCAGGCTCCATCCACGTCTGTCTAATGAAACTCATGCTGAAAATCTCAGTTGGAAGTTCAGGGAATCAGGGCCATTCATCACATCTCGTCATAATTATTTAATAAGCAACATTAAATGTTCAGTCAAGTCTTTAACTCATCAGTTCAGTTATCACAGTTTAGTGCATGCAAACATCATTTGCAAGGTTTCCCGCTGAACGATAGAGGATACAAATAAACCCCATAAATTAAACTAACCCTCAAAATAAGCTGCCCCTGCCTGCCCCCTGGCTCATCTTTTCTAGGTTTGTAAAGGACTCCTCAAATGGGCTCCTTCACCAAAAATGTGGGTAGGTGGGGAGTTCATTTAGCTGGTGTCAACGTCAGTGTGTGTGTGTGTGTGTGTGTGTGTGTGTGTGTACGTGCACTGTTGAGCCAGCAAAGAGTCACATTTTTGCAAGGCTTCACGTGGCTTGTTCCTTTCAGTTTGTCTAGCCGGTACCTGTATGCCCATCTTGAAGAAAGGAAATAAGCATTTTTGTGAACACCTGACTCCTTTTTCCCATGATAATCAGGACATGTAATCTAAAGGATAGAATCATCTTGGAGGCAGGACATGAGAGGGAAGAAAACAAGGAAATCGAGGAGGAGTTGGGGGAAGGAAAAGTGAGAAGCGTCTTTCAAGTAGAAGATCTCAGCTGAGCTCTCAGGACACCCTGCTGCATGTGTAACTTGCCACTAGTAAGAGGTACATATTTTGTAATTTGCTCTTAAAATATATTAGAATGGATTCAAGGTTATTTCTATTATAACATCATTCACTGATAGGGATTCTGTTATGCTTTCTTAGGAGAGAAAGAAAGGTTTTGATCACATTAGTGGAAGGATTTTTATAGGACTTTCAGTCTCTTTATCTAGGCTGCAGCTCTTGGTATGTTGAGTGTACAGATATGTTATTCCAGTGTGTGGGGTGTGTGTGTGTGTGTGTGTGTGTAGATGAGAATTGTTGCCTTAAGAGACTTGCTCAAACTTTTGCTTGGGTTCCTCACTCCAGTGATTCCAGTAGAGTGGCTGCAGTATTTCTTGACTGTCGTTTAGACTATCATGGATCAGCAAGCTTCCACAGCTTTCTTGGGCATTGGAATAAATAATGGTTGAGGAGCCATAAGATCTAGGTTTTCACTCTACTTTTTCTGTTACTAGCTGTGTACCCATCTGCAAGCCTTGGTTTTCTTAATGACAATAGGGATGCCAAATTTCTGTTAAAATTTTAAGTGAGTTCTTAAATTGGAAGTTGCTTTACAAACTAAAATGCTCTTCAAATCTTCTAGTGTGTATATATGCATATATATATCTATAGAGAGAGAATATATATATCTATATGTAGATAAATAGAAAGAATATATATATAATACATATATAGATATATCTCTCTATAAATTCATGTTTGAGGTAAAAACTAGAAACTTTAAGATTTATAAATTTGAGAAGTTCTAATAAGAAGGAATGATCAATATCTTAAAACTATAACTGCTATAATTACCAACTCTTCAGGAGGTGTTCCACCCAAATGATGCTAATTGAATATTCATAGTCTCTCCATGAATGATCATAGTGCATTGAAATAAATAAATATTGATATCTTGCATGACCTAGTGAGATTGGTGGACATGTATTGAAAATGTGCTCTTGGAATTGCTATTCACATTGTTTCAAGGCCGTGTCTAGCATGCCCTGTTTTCCTTTGCTGTCCTTTGCTTTGTTTTCCTTTGTACCAGTCTCACTAGGTTCCACTGAGTTTCCTTTGACTGCTCCTCAGAACAAGGTCTCTCCACTCTAAAGGTCTTCTAACACACACATCTGGTCACCTTGCATTATGTTTCAGATCTCAGACCCATTGACCTTCCTGAACAAGTCAAATCCACCTCCCCTCCAGTTTTCTGTCATTACAACACTGTGCTCTCTCCTTTCTTGTGCTTATCACAATTGTAAACAACCACTGATTGTGTGCCCTACTAGTCTATTATAACTGCCATAAGGTCACAGAGTAAGCCATTTTTGCTCACTGCTGCATTCCCAGAGCCTCACTCAGTGCTTAGTACACTATAGGAGATGGGTGAATGTGGAAAAACGGCTTGCTCCTGCTTCCCCACTGGCTCAACTGGGGTCATGCAAAGCTCCAAAACAGTGCAATGCTTAAGGAGATATTCATCATCCAGCTGATTCAGTGCACATGCATCTATTATTTCCCTGTTTCGGTCCAGACCATGGGATATAGTTATTCAGCGAGAGACAGACCACTGTGGTGAATTGAGATGAGTCAGATTTAAATCAGCAAAGAGAAAAATCACAGGGCATTCTAGAGAGAGGAGGAACAACACATCAGAGAGACAAGAGAATAAAAAGTATAGTCAGGTAATAATGTTTCAATCACTTTAACTGATGTAACAATTTAAGGGAAGTGATGTTAGTAAGATGTATATAAGAATTATATTGTGGATAATATTCTACACAAATCTAAGGGGGTTTGTTGTAACTCTGTAGGCAGTTGACAACTGTTGGAACTTTGATCTTGGTCTAGTCATGTTACTTGGAGTTCTTTATAGCTGTACTTGTGAAATCTTTCTATCCCTAGTCTCACATACTTCATATGTCATAACTTATTTAATCCTCACACCAGCCCTTTGGGTTAAGGGAGTGAACTAACTTGACTTAGGTCCTGAGTATAAAGAATAGAGCTAGAAGTTTAATCCATGTAGTCTGCCTGCAGATCCCATGCCCTTAGTTTGAATACAGAGTTAGCAGAAACCATTTCCACAAGAAGACATGAGGTCTCATCTCTTCCCTTTACACTGTAGAGCAGATTATGGCCTTTGTACACTATCTGGTCACAGACTCATAACAGGCTTCTGTTTCGTCTTTGGAGGAATTATGAATTTAGCTTAATAAATTTAAATCTAAAAAGAACATGGTTAATGTAAGTTTGTGAAAATTATTTTGCCAGCTAGGAGAAAAGGGATAGCAGACTTTACTGGCTTAGGAGTTATTAGCACTCATCCTAGCTCTGTTGCCACCATTAATTATCTACGGGACCTTGGGCAAGTCACTGATCTTTGGCTGTTTCCTCACCCATAAAAGGTCAGATTCAGCTAGAATATCTCTAAGATCCTATATCACACTCCTTCTGTGCGCCACTACAAAACCTCTTGGTTCCAATTGTAACTCCAGCCTCTGCTGCAGGAGCACGCAGGTTTTGATCAGCTTCATGCGGGTGTAACTCCTTCAGGCCATGATGAGTACCTCTCCCTTCCTGCCCTGAGACTTCACTTACACTAGAATATGCTTCCAGGTCCCTGCCTGTCAGCCAGCATGCACAACCTGAAAGTCCCCTTTTATCTCCTGGAAGACAATCCTGAATACAATTCACGAGGCTCTCCCAAAGCTCCTGCAGGATTGAGAGAGAGTGGGTGGCCCTGCGATGGCCAACTCAACACATCCTTTATTGACTTTCCCTCTTTTCATGTTCATTCCCTCTCTCCCTCACTCCCTGTACACCACCCTCATACATGCATTTCACTTAGGCTCTGGTTTGGGGTCACACAGGCTAAGAGGGGCCCCTTCCACAATCAGGGTTGTTGACTCTATGAACTAGCAGAAATGACTCTATGAACATCTCCCTGGTGGGATTGAGATGGCTAGATGAATCCCTGAGAGCCTTTCCAGACTTTCTAGTTAAACTTTTGAAGTTGCTAAAATAATTTTTGGATACTCTTTTAGTAAAACTTACATTTTGAAGAAAGTCAAGAAGAATCAAAAATAAAGGATTATTCTCATCACAATCCACCACAACAATGTCACTTTCTAAAATCAGCTGGAAACAGATTCTGAACTGAATTACTCTATTTCCAAAGGTTTGTAATCTTTAGCATAGCTTTTCAAAATATCTAAGAAATTACATATTCATATTATGTTTATTAAAGATTATTTTCCAATAAATGTATCTTAGTGTGAGATTTCAGAAGGAAATGTTCAAAATCTGGTGACAGGTTTGGTGAGGTGGTGATGAAGTTAATGTGGAGAACGTGTGGAGTGGGGAGGGAATGAAGGGGCTAAGGAGAAGGTGGAAGACAATAGATGAGATGGGATGCTATTCAGGGTTCTGGGATCCCTCAAGACAGATTTTTTTATTGGAAGCTTCATTGACTTCATTAAATTGCTATTATCTCCAGACACCAGATAAAACCATCTTCATAAGTAAGTCCTCAAATATATTCCACAGCAAAGCAAGGAAGCGGAAAGAGCATTTGACTTGCAAGACGTTAAGTTCATGAACTTCTGTTTACTCATCCGTAAATGTAGGTGTTGAATTGCTAAGAGTTCTTCTGACTCTCCAATCGAAGAACCAGATACTAGAAAATAAAAGTCTATGAGCTCAGACACCACTGCTCTCTCTGCTGTTGGTGTTTTCAGAAAACACACACTTTTCTTGATACTCGCACAGCCTTTGGTTATTAGATCAAACCTGATTATCCATTCTTGCAGTGTGTGAGATTATTGCGAAGATCACATGAAACACATAATAGAGTAATGCCTGACACACAGAGAACATTAGTGAATTTTAGCTTTAAACATCCATTGTAAGATAAAATATAAATGGCTACTGTATAGGGCATTCTTTTATAATGAAAATGGGCAGTAAAGTAGAATTCTCTAATTATCAAGTTATTGGCTCAATAAACAAGGATGCTGCTGCAAGTTATTGGAAAAAGTGCAGAATGTTTCAGCTGACAGTAAACTCAGCAAGACTTAAAAGAGTATGATATAGAGGGTAAAATTGCTATTTTGTTGCAGATTTTCCCTCCAAGGCACAGTATTAATGATATTAACCAAAATCCAAGGCCCACAATGTGGCAGGCATTGCTATAGGTATGGTACACGTGATCCCCACAACAATCTTACGAGGTCATTCTTGCTGTTATCCTGTCCTTAAAGACAATGAACTGAGACACAAAGAGGTTAAGTAACTTGCCCAAAGCAACACAGCTACCAAGTGTGGGAGCTTGGATTTGAATCTTGGCAGTCTGGCTTCAGGATAGGTGTGCTCAACCTGTATCCTGTACTAACTCTAGAGTTGGCCAAATGGAATTTATAAGCATACTCTAGTGAGAGGAACACATTACTACTCAATAATCAAACATCAAGCCACCTTTCCAAACCCATCTTATATTACTCTTCAGCCACAATCAGTGTTCCAAGAAGCAAAAATTTCTTTAACAATTCTGCAGGTACCACTCTCAATCTATATCTTTCCAAGACATTGCCTCAAGTATCTTTTGTACTTGTTCTGCCTAATCAAATTATATCTATTCTTCAACACCTGTCACAAGGCCCAGTTCTCTCAAAGTTTGAGAAACTCAAACTGTTTCAGACCTCTCTCCCCACTGAACTGCTACTGCATTTTCAGTTTACAATGATGTTTTTTTTAAAGCATTCTACAGGTTTAATTTCTAATATGGTAAATATCAATTGCTATAACTCATAGGATCAGAAAGCTCCTTTGGGGTTCTTTTTTTTTTTTTTTTTTTTAACAGAGTAAAGTGTTCTTAGACCAAAAAGTGAGAAAACCACTGTGGATTAGACCTGGCCCCATGATGGGTTCATTCTTTGCTCAGACCTCATAAGGAGTCATTGTCATGAAATTCCGATCATCTATATGTGGCCCTGGCTGAGCCTGGGTTTTTGGTCCTTCTAGCTCAAGAGGCTGGTTTTTCGTGACCTGTGAGAATTTGACCAAAATAGCTTGTTTTCTTCTTGGCTTTTTGTCTATTTTGTTTGTTATATTTTTCTTTTTTTCTCTATTCTTTCTTTCTTTTTCTCATTTTTTCTGATTTCTCCTTATTCTTTTACTTACTTTTCTTTTTACTTTATTATTATTTTTAAAGATTTTATTTATTTATTTATCTTCCCCCAAAGCCCCAGTAGATAGTTGTATGTTATAGCTGCACATCCTTCTAGTTACTGTATGTGGAACGCCGCCTCAGCATGGCCGGAGAAGCGGTGCGTCGGTGCACTCCCGGGATCCAAACCCGGGCCGCCAGCAGCTGAGCACGCGCACTTAACTGCTAAGCCACGGGGCCGGCCCTTACTTTATTATTTTATTTTTCTTTTTCTCATTTTTTAATTTAGACCTTATTTTTTTAGAGCACTTTTAGATTCACCACAAAATTTCTTTATTCTTTTATTTTGATTTTTCTCAGTTTTCTTTATTACTCTTTTCCTTTTCTCTCTTTTTAAAATTATTCTTTCTCATTGCTTTAGTTTGTTAATATTGGTTTTTGTTTATTTTTACTTTTGTCCGGTATTGTGTTTTGATCTCATTATAATGATGAGTTTGTTGGGTGGAGTTTGGATCTCTTTTTTTTTTTTTTGAGGTCATTTGGAGCAAGCTTCTCACCAGCTTTCCTCAATTTTTAACTGACCTTGGAACACCTTGCCCGAAGGATGGAGGTATGTAAACTGCCGAGGTGTTCTCTCAAAAAAGGTTCAAACTAAAAGAATTTCCATCACCTCCATGGCCTTCAAAAGCATTGTCTCTAAAATAACTGCTGAGCTTAAGTTCTAAATACTTCCAGGAGCCTCCTGGCAAATGAGGAGAGGCAAAGCCAGCCCTACCTGTGGCCAGGCCCTTGGCCCACACCTGGCGCACAGCCGACACTGGACTGTTTTCCCTGGGGTGTGTCAACCCTTCTCTGCTCTTCTCTTTTTTCTTCTGTGTTTGTGGGGAGGGGAGATGGATCTTAACTTCATTTCCTTTAAATCTTGTAATAAAATTGATGTTCCTGGAAGATGTACCACGGATATTCTGCTGTTTTACATCTTACCTGCATAGAATTGGGCCTGTTCACACTCCAGTTTGAGAGGCATGTAGTGATATAGTATTTGGAGTTAATTAGAAAAAACTGTAACCAGACTGTGAACCAGACTGTCAGGATTCAGAAAAGTGGCATGGATGTGGTCCCCCAAAGCAGCCTAGGGGGTCATTTTGCTGTGTGGCCAAGTTTCCTGACTGTATAAAGCAAGAGTTGGGCCATTCCACTGTGATTTTTTTCTTTTTGTAATAGTGGCATGGAGCAGTCACTCCAAGAGGCATGACTGAGGTATAAACCGTTCAGATAGCCAGAGGTTCCAGAGGGTGTTCTATGGTAAGCTAGATTTCTCGCAATGCCCAGAAAGTGGATTTATGATGAGACAGCAGCCCAGAGGGATGGAACGAATAGCATGAAAGGTGGCTTTTAAAGTCAAGTTCCAGGTACCCAAGTAATGGGTATTTCCATTTTAGGCAGTGGATTTATGGTTTCAGAAACCCATCAGGGCCAGTCCTGGTGGCCTAGTGGTTGCATTCGGAGTGCTCTGCTTTAGCAGCCCAGGTTCAGTTCCTAGGCATGGACCTACACCACTCGTCTGTCATTGGCCATGCTGTGGTGGCAGCTCTCATACAGAAAAAGAGGAAGATTGGCAACGGATGTCAGATCAGGGTGGATCTTCCTCAGCAAAAAAAAAAATAAAGGAAAGAAAGAAACCCATTGGAGCTTCTGCATGGGTATCTAAGAAATCTAAGGAATGTCCCAGAAAACCCATAGACACTGATCATCCTCACCCCACACCTACTTGTGAGGACCCCTGCACTTATCATCTTGAAATTACAAAATATTTTGCATTATTCTAAATGTATTTCATATGTTTTATTCTCTTCTCTCACTTGGATCAAAAAATCATTGAGTTTAGAGCTAAGCTTCATTCATCTTCTATGTCCAAGCCTTGCATATTTCTAGATAAATATTTAGGGCTCAGTAAATACATATTGATTAATTGATGACACTGCCAAACCAAAGCTGAAAGATTTAATAGTTATTAAGGATTTGAGCTGGGTCTTTGAAGAATGTATTAATTTAAATACATATAGGATGAGGGATGGGGATGCAATATAATCAAAGGCAAAGAGAATGGACATAAAGTGGAAGAACTGGGGTGGGGGTTTGTGCATGGAGTTCAATGAACAGGCTTACGCCTTAAGGAGAAAGAGCACACCATGAATATAATTTATTCAGATATTATAAGTCCTATTATAATATTGGTATTTGTGAAGGGTGCATAGAGGATGATGTGATCAATCAAGAGATTCACAGGCATCATTTGAATATGTGAAGAATATCAAGTCAGTATATTTATGTACTGAGGTACATTAGAACAACTGCAAAACAAAGTAGGGTTAAATAGAGTTGAAGGAAGAATATACTTTGAAGAGTGTTCTGGTTTCTATTGCTGCATAGCAAAATATTCCCAAAACTTAATAGCTTAAAACAACGACTTATCTCTCATGATTTTATGGGTTGACTTGGCTCAGCTGTGAGGCTATTTCTTGGGATCTCTCACGCAGTTGTCATCAAGTGGTGTCTGGGCCTGGAGTTATCTGAAGGTTTGACTCAGATGAGTATCCAAGATGGCTCACTCATAGGGCTGTCAGTTGATGCTAGCTGTCAGCTGGGAGCTTAACTAGACTTTCAACTGGAGAGTTTACATGTGGTATCTCTTGGCAACTTGGCCTTCAGCATAATGGCGAGGTTCCCAGAAAGAGAGTCAAAAAGTGAAAGTTCCAAGACGTTCAGAAAGAAGCCGCAGGGCTTCTTATGACATAACATTGGATTCTCAAAACATCACTTCTGCTGCATTCTATTGATCAAGGCAAGTCACTAAGGATGGTATAGATTTAAATGGATAGGGATTTGGCTTCTTCTTTTGATATGAGGAGGAACGTGCATTTATGGGGAGGAAAGTAATTGATGATGGCCGTCTTAGACTATCTACCACAGAGAGTTTCAAAAACCATTCATTACTGGATAATTTATTTGTCATTTATTGATTGAAGGGGTATTTTTTGATCACCTATTATGTTCCAGGAATTATAATATCAATATTCCAGTAAACAAAATAAAGGTTTTGACTTCAATGCATGTAATGGTTAACTTTATGTGTCAACTTCACTGGCCACACGGTGCCCAGATTAAACATTAGTTCTGACTGTGTCTGTTTCTGAATGAGATTAGCATTTGGATAGGTGGACTCAGTAAAGTAGAGTGCCCTTCTCAATGTGGGTGGGCATCATCCAATCTGTTGAGGGCCTGAGTAGAACAAAAGGCAGAGAAAGGAGGAACTTACCCCCTTTTCTTCTTGCCTGATTGCTTAAACTGAGATATTGATCTTCTGCCCTTGGAGCTCCCGGTTCTGAGGCTTTCAGACCAGGACTAGAATCTGTCTACACCATCAGCTTCCCTGGTTCTCAGACCTTCAGATAAACTGAATTACACCATGGGCTTTCCTGGATCTCCAGCTTGCATACAGCAGATCAGGGGACCTCTCAGCCTCCATAATTGCATGAGCCAATTCCTTATAATAAATCAATCTCTCTCTCTCTCTCTCTCTCTCTCTCTCTCTGTGTATGTATATATATATATATATATATATATATATATATATATATGGTTCTGCTTCTCTGCAGAACTCGAATACCATATATATATATATTCTCTGATATATATAATATAGTATATATCAAGGAATGACAAGTGCTATGAAAACAAACACAATAGGGTAAAGGTAAAGATAGAGCATAATGCAAGTACTCGTCTAGAGGAAGTTGTCAAGAAGACCTCTCTTGGGAGGTAAAATTACGATGGAGCCTTGACTGAGGTGAGTGAGGGAGCTGTGCGCTCCGTGGGGTAGTGTGCTTTAGGCAGAGAAGTGGGGATGTGCTTGGCACAACAGCAGGGAGGCCCGTAGGCTAGCACGGAGAGAGAGAAGGAGAAAGAGGTTGGAGATGAGTTTGGAGAGTTAGTCAGGAGCCAGACAATTTAGTGTCTTGTAAACCATGGGGAAAAACATATGCTAATTTCTATATTGTTCTAATTGTGATGAGAAACTACTGGAAAATGGAGAATCATGATCTGATTCATGGTTTACAGGATTCAATATAGTTGTTACACAGCTGGAGACCAGACGATGGGGCTGGAGGAGAACTCGAAGCAAGAGTGGGAGCAAACAGACCAGATGGGAGGTTTGTAGTGGCCCAGGGAAGAGTTGATGGTGGCTTAGCCTAGAATATTGGTAATAAAAAACTTAAAATAAGTTTAATTCAATAATATTTTGAAGTTAGAGCCAGCAGGATTTGTTGACAGATTGGTTTTAGGAGATAAATCAAAGATGACTTCAAGGTTTTGGCTCTGAGTGAGAGTAAGTGGTAGATTTTTCTGAGTCTGAGAATTACTGAGAGAAAAAGAGGTTTGAAGGGATGGAAATCAATTGATTGTTTTTCTTTACTTTTTTTACTTTACATACAATGAAATGCAGAAATGTTAAGTGTACATTTACTGAGTTCTGATAATTGCGTACATCTGTGTAATTCAAACTCCTATCAAAACGTTGACAATGACCATCATGCTAGAGAGTCCCCTCATTCTTGTTTCCAGTCCATCCTATCCCACCTCTAGAAATAACCACTCCTGATTTCTTTTCCCATTGTAAGCTCCTTTTGCCTGTTTTAGAACTTGGTATTAATAGAAAAATATGATTTCACTTAGAAGAAGGTGAGTGGTTTTTGAAATGATACGTTCAGTATCTTTATTAAATATCCATATGAAGATGCCACATAGTCAGGATCAACTAAAGATAGCCAGTAAGGTACCTTATTGACAAAGGTAGTAGATATGGTACAAGTGAAAATGTTAGGTGAGGAGTCCTGCTGGAGGTTAATTTTGAGCATGATTTTCAAAGAGGTGGTGCTTTTTAGTTAGACCATTTGGGAAATGACTTTACGGTGGCAACACAGCTTAATTTGGCAGGAATCCATTTAACGGAGAGCAAAATATTGAGTGAGCCTTTTGATAACAAGTCTTATAAAAAAAGGCCAAGGACAACATCAGTAGATCCACAAAATACCATTTAGGGGACTTATTCTTGCAAGTTTCCACTCTAGCATCGATTTGATAATTTCAGGCTAATGGTGGAGAACCAAACTCAGTACCTGGAACTTTGTCCTTTCAACACGGCCTTGTCAAACCATGGTGAGAGGCTGAAGTTCAACAGCATCCTTGTAATGTGAAAGAAATCACAATTTTTAATTACTTGCCTTGGGTGAAACAGTGGATAACTGCCTCGGAAGAAGAGCCGGTTGTTATTTGTTGCAGTTTGTGGGTGGTCTGTCTGCCTTGGCACACTCAAACTGACTGGAGCTCTGAAAGTTAGCCAGAGGAAGGTTTTTCTTTTTTCCTTCCCTCTTTTCAGAGGGGATTGAAGAGTGGGTCCTAATCCTGGAACTGACATCACAGTGGATCACCACTCTGTCTTTTTCTCTTAAAATATAAAACACCAAAGAAAGTCCACTGAAGAATACGTTACTCATTAGACAGATGCGCATGGGAAGTGATTGGATAGGAACTGGAAAACTCTTCAGGCCCCAAATATCTCCTCCTTGAAATCTGTTGTGTTTTACATTGGAGCGTGAAGGCTTTGGGGATTTCGAGGGTCTCTGCTGCCTCTGTAAATACCTTTGTGGGGGAGAACATGTTAATCTCTCATCCGCTGGGGGATTTATTTCATCTATCTGGGGGCAAAGCCCTGTGAGAGCACGACACAGAAGGGAAGTGGTGATGCTCGATGGGGAAAGAACCTTGAAGTGTTAGAGCTGTTTATAAGGGGGTCCCTGAGAGAGATGCTATTGACTTCAGCATTTCGCCAAGGTCTGAATCTGTGCATATTACTGCACTGGGGTCCCCTTCTGAGGCTGTTCACTGTTTTCCCTCCTCCGCCTCTTTAAAGTGCTGCAGGCTGTACCTTTTAGCCATTATCTGAAGCATTATGCATACTCATCCACCAGGAAGCGTCCCTTTCTCTCTTTTGCCCTCCCTCTGTCCTTTTGGCTCGCCTTCTTTCTGCTCCATTTAGAAATGTTGACAAACATGGATGGACATTGAGGGCATGATGCAAAGTGAAATAAGTCAGAGGGAGAAGGTCAAATACCGTATGATTTCCTTCATTAAGTAGTAGATAATAACAACAATAAACAAACACATAGGGACAGAGATTGGATTGGTGGTTACCAGAGGGGAAGGGGGGAGGGAGGAGGGTGAAAGGGATAATTGGGTACATGTGTGTGGTGATGGGTTGTAATTAGTATTTTGGTGGTGAACATGATGTAATCTATGCAGAAATAGAAGTACAATGATGTACACCTGAAATTTTTACAATGTTATAAACCAATGTTACTGCAATAAACAAAAAATTTAAAAAAAAAAAAAAAAAAAGAAATGTTGACAAGGCATTGTTCGCTGCTGACTAGTTTGGTTTTTAAGTTTAGTTATCAAGCGGCTCTTTTGTTGTTATTGTTGTTTTCCGCAGCGCTGGATCTTAATAGCTGCTGAACTGCAAATAATGAAAAAAGCAAACAACTAGAAAAAGAAAATGTTGAGAAGTAATATTTCCCAAATAATGACACCTGAGCTGGCAGAGCAGGAGGCATTTCAGTAACACGGATTGCGGAGGAGATAACTGTTAAAATCTTTGAGGCTGGAATTCCATTAGTGGCAATGCGGAATTAGGGAGTTTATGTGTCCGCTATTTTTAGTGGAGAAAATGGAGGGATTGTAATAGCATTGGCTTGTTACATATTTGAGGCATTCATTGGGCTTAGTAGAGAGAAGTGTTTAAGTGAAGAACGGAATTGGAAAAGGAAGGAGAAGTGTGTGGAGTGCAGCGTGGGGGTGTTTGGGCTCAGTGGAGAAAAGCGATGATGAGGACATTTATAAGAAGATGATAGTGGTGATAATACTTCACATTTTACACATTTCCCCATTTGACTATGGTTAAAAACAATTAGGTGAATGTGGAGGATGAAAGTGGCCTTGATTAATGTAAGAATCATGTTTCTGTTCTGCCTTCTCTTCCAAAACTTTGTTTTTATGACTTCAAATAATAAACAATTTGGGGATTTTACAAGCCATATATTTCATATCAAGAAGGAAGGCCCGTAATTCAAAGTTCTGACCAGAGCAGAGTAATTAAATCTAGCAAGAAGAGGCTATGGACAAACCTGGGTACTGTGCTGATTGTTCTTCCTCAATCGCAGGGTGTGACCGGCTTTCTGTAGCCCAGCGTGGGATGGGTGATTGCTCTCCTAACTATCCCAAGTAGCTGTTTTAGATTTAGGATTGTTCCAAGCCTGCAATTGTGTAAGTGCGGCCATGATCTCCAGGCTAAGGGCAATCGGGAGACCTCCCCTAAGTATTTAGAGTCGTTGTAAGACAGGCCCATGGTCACTCTGGTAGCCTCAGCTGGAGGTAGACCTGGTCTCCCGGTTTGATTTTGGAAGCAGAAAAGACATTTGGAAGCCTTGCAATGGGGTGGCTTTGCCTTAATGCTGCTTCTAGGCGTCCATGGGATCCAGAGTCAGAGACCTACAAAACTACACTAATCCTTACTTCTGTGAGACTCAGACTGCTATAGCATTTACTTGCACAAGAGCCTATCCCAGACTGACTAATTAAACCCAGTATTACCTTAGAACACGTGGCTGAAATGAAGAAGCTTGGACAGTGAGAGATGTAGGTTCTGGGAGACAGATTCTGATGGGCCCTAACAGTGAAAAGCAGAAATATGAACCAGTTATCAAGCACTTTCATGTGCCAGACGCCATGCTAGGTGCTTTATGTACATTTTCTCATTTAATTCTCATCATTACTATATGAGATAGGCATTATGACTCCCATTTTCATGTTAGGAAAACATGTTCAGAGATGTTGAACAACATGTCTACTTAGAACACATTTGTGAACAAGTCACCCAGGTCTCAAACCCATGCCTGTCTAACCTGAAAAGCCATATTATTACCCACAAAGTTTAGTTTTTCATCCAACAAAAGAATAACCTCAACATTTATTTTAGTTGATCACCCCTCACCAACAATTTGGGAAATGTTTTACACTATGAAATTACATGCTGCCTTGCATGAGTTAATACTGAACATTTGTGCAATTTTAGCCAGTTATATTCCAATTCATCTATCATAATCTATCCTGGAGGAAAGAGGGAGGGTTAGTTAGTGGGGGGAAAATCCCTCATTTACCATTAATTTGTGTAAAAAAATTCAATTTGAAATGTCTAACAAATTGAATTAAATTGAGAAAGGTCATAAGAGTTTATCAGTCGAGGTGGTCAAGACAGCACTAAAAAAAGTAGTTAGGAGGCTGATTTTATATTAGCTGACAAACCAGCCAGGTCACTCTATTAAAATTCCAAGAAAGCCTGCATCGCAGTCCTGCTCAATGTGACAATTAAATGTAATCTGTAATTTCTTCCACTACCCATTACACTGATGGGCCAAGGTAGCCACTCAAAATGAAAGCTACAGGAACGATTAACGCAGCGTCCTGCAGCATGTGTGTGGTGGGGCCATGTGATTTGTTTCATTACAACATATTAGTCCCTGCTATTATCCTCTCCTTGGTGGCTGAGTCTTAACTTTCAGCTTTTAGCTCAGCCCTAATACATTTATTTAACGTTGTTTATCATTGATGCATAATAAGCAATTATGCCTGGCTCCCTTGTTTCTTAACATTGATATGCCATCCAGTCATTCACAACTCAAGAGCATCATGCATAGGGGTTATTTAACTTGGCAGTTTTACAATGTTATAAACCAATGTTACTGCAATAAACAAAAAATTAAAAAAAAAAACAATAAAAAAAAAAAAAAAAAAAAAAAAAAAAAAAAAAAAAGTTACGTACGTATTCATTTTTATCTTGAGCAAGCACATGAACAGGCTTATTGAAAACCCTTTTTGTGAATGGTCCACTGGCTTGACTTGGAGTCAAGGGGCCTTGCATCCATTTTCAGCTATGTGCCTCACTCTCTATAGCATGTGGAAGCAGTCACATCCTCTCCCTGGGATTTGGTGTGCTATCTCTAAGAAGGGAGATTTCCCTGGCTAATCCCAAAAGCCTCTTCCAAGAGAGCAACCAATAGTCCTTGTGTCCAATGGTGAAGATAAAATCAAGGAGTGCCATTCAGTTCCATGTAATAGGATTATATATGTAAGCAAAACTGGCATTTTTCTGAGTGATGAAACAGAAAAAAATTCAAATTTCTAAACTGGCCATGGTAATGGGACATATTGGACTATTTTAAAGGAAACAAGATTATATTTATGAACTTATCTTTTTGCTAACAATAAATGGGAAGAAATTATTTCCTACATATTTTATAGATGAAATGTTATTATTCAAGGTACACAAATAGTTCTTAAAATCAATGTGAAAAGCATTATCACTTCAACTTAAAAAGATGCATAAATATAGTTACTAGTTGTAAAAAAAAAGCAAAAATCAATAATATCTTTTTTAATAAATTTTCAGAGTTTAGTAATGACTTTGTGAAACACATCATACCTTTTAAAGAGTATATATTATTATTAATATTAATATTATTCAGTAGCCTCACCTGTATTAAGAGAGAAACCAGTGCATTTGAAATCGTCAGCATTCCCTTTTTCTTAAATTCCCTTTTTCTTTCCTAGAAGTAACCAGTATTTTCAATCTTATGTGAATCACTTTCTTGCTTTTGTTAATGATTTTGCTACATGTGCATACATGGCTTAACTGTATATTCTTCAATCACTTCTTCTTTTACTCAACACTGTTTTTTTGATCCATGTTTACCCTATGTTGTGGCTAAAGATGTACTCATTTATTCTGATTATTATATAGCATTCCAGTATTAAAAACATAGCCTTTATGTATTAATTCTACTGTTGATAGACAGTTAGTTTGAATTCAAGCTTTGCTATTAAAAATAATGCTACCAGTGCATATGAACAAGAATTTTTCTCAGGTAAATACATCTAGGAGTAGAATAGTTAGGGCATAAGTAGGATCATCACTTAGTATATTGTTCAATTTGTAACATTTTGAAAAATGAAAGGGCGTATTATTAATGATTACTCTAAAAAAACAGGGGTAAACTGGACACACCAGTCTGCATGGCTGCCCACATCACAGTAATGAGTTTGTTTAAATTAGATGGGTAATGCTAAGTTGTTTCCTAAGCTGTACCAATCTAAACTCCCATCAGCCATGTCTAAGAGTTTCCTTGCTCTCCATTTTTACCAAGGACGTCAAATAAGTTATTTCTCTGCTAATTACTAAGGTTAAACATTTTTTTTGTTGTTTTTACGTTTATTGGTAATTCATTTTTTGTCTTATGTGAAATAATTATTTTTACAATAATTATTTGTATCTTTGCCTATTTTTCTATTAGAATGTTTGCTTTTTCTTATTGCTTTATAGGAGTTCTGCCAATTATGAAGTTTTCCTATACGTATGGATATATTTCTGAGCTCTTTATTCTATTTTACAGGTCTATTTGTCTAGCCTGTGACAATATCACACTGTTTTAATTACTGTAACATTATAGTAAATTTGATGTTCTGCAATGTCACTATGACATATACATATTTCCATTTATCCTCCCAGGGATTCACTGCATTTTCTGAGTCTAATATTGTGTCTTTAAATAGTTATGGAAAATCCTCAGGTAGTCCCTCTCCAAACATTACCTCTCCATTACTCTCTTTATCTGGAAATCCAATTGGATGAATGTTTGACCTTTTCATTGCATTCATCCTTTCTTAACATCTGTTTCATATTTTCCTTTTCTTAACTGGGTAATTTCTTCAGACCTCTTTCACTTCATTAATTCTCTCTTCATCTGTTCCTAATTTGCTGTTTTAACTGTTCATTGAATTTTAATTTCAATTCTCATGTTTTTAATTTCTAGGAATTCCTTTTGGCCTTGTACCAGTATGTCTCATCAATTTAAAAAGTCTCTGGTATATTCATGACACTTTTTACCCTCTCTTTTATTTCTTTAACATTTAAACATATTTATTTTATATTATTAATAGGATAATTTCAATGCCTGTAGTCTTTGAAGATCTGATTGGTTTGCTCTTGTTTGTGCTGACCCTCATGCATCGTAGGGTGGTTCCACATGTACTTAGTTAACTGTGATTGTGAAATTTATTCCCAAACTCATGTGAGAGGAGTGTCTTCCTCCCTTTCTTTCTTTTTTCCTGCTCCATATGAAAGCAAAGCTGAGAGGGGCAGGTTTTCTTTTCTGAGCAAGCATTTTGTTTTCCTGAGTCACTAGTGAATGTGTCACCTTTCAGGTGTTCTAGCTTTGTTCAAAGAGCTATAATTCAAACTCCCCTGGGCTACAGATTTTTTCTCTTATCCTTGGTTTTACATTGTTTACTAAAGCATAGGAAAATTCTGGCTCCAATTTGCTTACGCAGTGAAATCACCCTCTTGTCTCTTTGAAATATACAAAATGCTATACTCAACAATTCAGAATGCATGTGAAATATGTTTAAAAAATGACCATATAAATTGGCCATAAAGCATATCTCAACTAATGCCAATGGGTTAAAAATCACAAAGAAGGTGTTTTTGATGACTGCCAATTTAACCTAGAAATAAACAGAACAAAACAAAAACAAAACTTTCACTATAAAGTTCTCAATAGCTTGGAAGCCAAGCAGTAAACTTTTAAAAAACCTACAGGTCAAATAAACACTCATGGTGGAAATTGGAAAATGTTTTTTAAATGTATGATAAAATATGACATATCAGATCCTACGAGTTGCTACTAGAGGGAAATTCATAGCCTTGAATGCATATATTAGGAAAAAAGAATGGATGCAAATCAGCAAGCTAAGCATTCATATGAAGACTAATTTAATCTAAATGAAGGAGAGAAATAATAAAAAATTAATAAAGAAATTAAGATAGAAAATACATTGGAGAGAATTAAAAAACTCAAAAATTGTTTTACTTAAAAGGTTAAATTGATGAATTTCTAGGAAGTCTGACTAACAATAAAAAAGGGAGAATGCACAAATAATATTAATGAAAATGGTAACATTATTATAGATCCTACATATTTTAAGATGATGATAGGAAAATATTATAAACAACTTTATGGCAATAAATCTGAACATTTAGATAACAACATCCCTAGGGGAAAAAACTCAAAAGAATAAATATTATACAAGAGAATAACTAAAACCTAAACAAATTTATAAATTTTAAAGAAAATTCATCCATAAATAAATCTGCAATATCAGAATGCATCATCAGTAAATTATTTTAAATATTTAAGAAATAAAGAATTCCAATGTTACATAAAATGTTTCAGATAAAATAAAATGAGGGAATTCTTTCCTTTTTTTTTTTTTTTATGAGACTAGGGTAACCTGCAAGTGTACTACCAAAAGAAAATTAAAAGAACAATCATGAACATAGATTTTAATATCCTAAACAAAATATTAGCAATAAAATCCAATCATATATACAAAAATATATAAAAAACAAGTTGCATTTAATTTTAGGAATTAAAAGTTGGTTTAATATAGGAAAAATCAATTAATGTATTGTGCCTTTATAGATTAAAAGGGGAAAACATACATGATCATCTCAACAGGTGAAACAAAGATATTTGAAAACAATTTACAACCATTCAGATTAAAAAAAAAAAACTATTAGCAAAATAGGAAGGTGCACTTTTAATATGATAAAAGATATCTACAAAGTTCCTACAAAAAACATCAAAGTTAATGGTGGAATATAAAAAAAATTTACTCTGAAATTGAAGATGAGACAAAGAAGTCTATTATTTTCACTTCTATTCAATAGAAGTGAAGTACTGTGTTTCTAGCCAATGTAGTAAGATAGGATGAAATAAAAATAAGGTTTGGACATAAAGAAATATATTGTTGTTATTCACAGATGCCATAATTGTATATATAGAAAGTCTCAAAGAAGCCACAGATAAAGTATTATAGCTGAGTTTATAAATTTGCTTTATATAAGATTAACATATAAAAATCAATTGTATTTCTATGTACCAGCAATAAGCATGTTGAAAAGAATATTCAGAATACTCTTTCTTTATAGTAGTACCAAAAAAAATCAACTAACTAGTAATAAATCCAATAAAAGAAGTTCAAGAATTTCATCCAGAAATCTAGAAAACATTTTTGAGGGAATATTAAAGAGGATGTAAATAAATGAAATATTCATGGATTAGAAGACTAAATATTATATAGACCTCAATATAAGTTTCTTATAGATTCAATGCAATCCCAGTCAATGTTTTAGCATTTTTTTACTTTTCAAACTTGACAAATTGATTCTAAAATCCATATAGACAGACTTCTGCTTTCGGTTCAGCATGCAAGGAACTTGGAAGTCATTACTCTATTCTAACAACAAGTAAAAAGCTGAACAAACTGAAAAATGGACAACTCTTCTGAGATCTGTCAGAGAAGTGAGGTCACAGGGCAAAGTGCTGCCCTCAGAATTAGAGAGAAAGGCTGGATACAGAGAATCATAACTTATGAGAGCAGAAATCAAGGAGCAGAAACCTCCCTGTGAAACACTGCCAGGGTAGGAAAACCTGAGCAGCAATTGACAAGTCGCTGGAGGCTCAATGTGCACAAGTCCAAGAGATAAAAACTCTAGGTGTACCCAGTTATGGGGGGGATCCCCACACGTTTGTGAATTTTACCTCTAGGAGCTCAATCAGGTCTCCACAATGAAGATCTGAGAAAAATCCCCTCCTGCTTCCATCTGGGAGAGGGGAAAAGTAACCATCTGGAAATATACCTGAGCATTCTCTTCTTCTTAGTAAGGCCTAGCCTTAAAAGAAACTGTTTTGCTGGAATCTACACTATTGGGCTTTTTTCAGAGCCTAACCAACCTGAGGGAAGAGAAATACCCAGCTCCATCCTGTCCCACCTAGTGGAGAGGGAAAAAACTGAGAAGCACTTGTGAAGTTCACAGACATAATGCTCACTAAAAGACTGAGACCTAATCATAGGTCTATAAAACTATAGGTTGCAAGATACAAGGATAATATAGAAATAAATCACTTTCTTATATATCAGCAATAAACAAGGGGAATTTGAAATGAAAAACACAATACCATTTACATTTACACTCCCCCAATTTAAATTGTTAAATATTAACCTAACAAAATATGTACAAGGTCTACATGAGGAAAACTACAAAACTCTGATAAAAGAAATCAAAGAACAAAATAAATAGAGAGATATTCCATGTTCATGGATAGGAAGACTCAATATTGTCAATATGTCAGTTGTTCTCAACTCTAAACTCTAGAGTTTACATGGAGAGCCAAAAGACCCAGAGTAGTCAAGACAATATTGAAGGTGAAGAACAAAGTTGGAGGACTGACACTACTCAACTTCAAGACTTGCTATAAAGCAAGTTATACTGTTGCTATAAAGCAACAGTAAGCAAGACAGTGTGGTATTGGTAAAAGAATAAGCAAATAGATCAGTGGAATAGAATAGAAACCCCAGAAATAGACCTACATAAATACAGTCAATTGATCATTGAAAAAGGAGAAAGGACAATATAATGGAGCAAAGATAGTCTTTTCAGGAATTGATGCTGACACAACCGGATATTCACACACAAAAACAGTGAATCTATACACATAGAAACAAACATTACATCTTTCACAAAAATTAACTCAAAATGGACAATAGACCTAAATGTAAAATGCAAAACTATAAAACTTCTAGAAGATAACATAGGAGAAAATCTAGAATAACCTTGGATGTGGCGATGATCTTTTAGATACAATACCAAAGGCAGGATCCCTGAAAGAAAGAATTGATAAGCTGAACATCATTAAAATTATAGACTTTCGCTCTGCAAAATACACTGTCAAGAGAATGAGAAGACAAACCACAGACTGAGAGAAAATATTTGCAAATGACATATCTGATAAAGGACCGTTATCTAAAATATATGAAGACCACTTAAAACTCAACAATGAGAAAATGAACAACATGATTAAAAAATGGACAAGAGACCTGACCTGACACCTCAGCAAAGAAAATATACAGATGGCAAATAAGCATACGAAAACATGCTCACCATGATATGTCATTAGGGAATTGCAAATTAAAATGAGATACCACTACATACCTATTAGAATGGCCAAAATCCAAAACACTGACAACACTCAATGCTGGCAAAGATGTGGAGTAACAGGAACTCTCATTCTTTGCTGGTAGGATTGCAAAACGATATGGCCACTTTGGACGACAGTTTGGCAGTTTTTTACAAAACTAAACACACGGTTACAACAAGCCAGCAATTACATTCCTTAGTATTTACCCAAAGGAGGTGAAAATTTATATTCACACAGAAACCTGCACAAGAATGAAGGTGAAGCTTTATACATAATTGCCAAAACTTGGAAGCAACCAAGATGTCTTTCAGTAAATGAATGGATAAACTGTGGTATAGCCAGACAATGGAATATTATTCAGCGCAAAAAAGAGAAAAGCTATCAAGCCATAAAAGGACATGGAGGAACTTTAAATGCATATTACTAAGTGAAAGAAGCCAATCTGCAAATACTACATACAGTATGATTTCAACTATATGACATTCTGGGAAAGACAAAATTGTAGAGACGGTAAAAGGATCAGTGCTTGCCAGGGGTCTGGAAGGAGGGAAGGGTGCATAGGCAGAAGACAGAGGATTTTTAGGACAGTAAAACTACTCTGTATGATATTACAATGATGGATACATCTCCTTATACATTTGTCACAATACCACGAGTGAACCCTAACATGAACTATAAACTTTGGATAATAATGATGTGCCAGTATAGGTTCATTAATTTTAACAAATGTATCACTCTGGTGCATGATTTTGATAGTGAAGGAGGCTGTTCATATGCAGAGGCGAGGGGGTACATGACAAGTCTCTGTACCTTTCTCTGAATTTTGCTATGAATCTAAAACTGTTCTAAAAAATAAAGTCTATTAAAAAATTCATATTGACAAACAAAGAGGGCAGAAAGAATTAAGACAATGTTGAAGAAAAAAGAAAAATACCACATATTAAAACGTATTACAAACTTTCAAATATTTAAGACTGGAGTTGGTGTAAGGATCAATAACTAATATAGTGGACAGAATAGAGAGCCCAGAAACTATGCATAAATGAACTTACAGCATACAAATCTTACAACAAAGATGGCAGTGCAAAAGAGTTGGAAAGGCATTCTTCCCCATAAATTGTGTTGGTTCAACTATATAGGCATAACAAAAAGAAAAAAAAAGTGACTTGAAACCTACTACATGCTAACAACAACAAAAATATCTCTGAGTGTTGTAAATCTAAATATGAAGGACAAAATGAAAACATCTTTTATAATATATGAGAGAATATATCATGAATTTGGGGCAGATAAAGATGTCTCAAATAGGTCACAATAAACTTTGATTATAAATGACAATATTACCAAAGTAAACTAGATTAAAACTGGGAATTTCTGGTCATGGAAAAACGGCTTTAAGAAAGCAAAGTAAGTCACAAGAGCTGGAAAAGTTATTCAGCAACATATACATATAAAATATGTAGAGAACTTCTTCCTCTCATTAAGGAAAATACAGACAGTCTAGAAAAAATGGGCAAGGGAATCAGATACTTCACAAGAGAGGGTATCTAAATGGTCAATAAACTCATTAGTCAACAGAGAAATGCGTATTAAAACTGCGATGAGAGGATACCACACACCTATCAAAATAGCTGGTGGGAGTGTAAGCTGGTACATTCTCTTTGAAAAAATATTGGCATTTTCTACTAAATCTTCTCTAGTAATTCCCTCTTAGGTGTATACCCAACAGAAAAGTGTGCACATCTGTAGCAATAGACAAGGACAAGAATATTCAAAGTAGCCCAAAGCTTAATAACTCCAAACTGGAAACATCCCTAATGTTTATCAAGAGTATAATGGATAAATAAATCTGGTATATTTATAATTTAATTTATAATTATAAATATAATTTATAATTGATTCCTAAACAGCAATGACACTGAACAGATATTGCTACATGCAAAAATGACAAACCTCACATTTATGTAAAATTCAAAGGACAAGCGAAACTAATATATGCTATTACAAGACAGGGGGGTAGTTAACTCTGGTGGGATGGGATGGGTTGTGATTGGGAGGGGCCAGGAAGGCAGCCCTGGATGTTGATAATGATCAGTTTCTTGATCTGGTGGTATTTTCACTTTGTGGTAATTCACTGAGCCATTCACATATGAATTGCGCACTTTTTGCACGCTATACTTCAACTAAAAAGTTAAACAAATGAAGCAAACCAATATTTAAAAAGTTATTTGTTACTGGCCCAGTATTGACCAGCCAATCAATTAGCAAATACTCTACTATATCATCATCATACCATTATCATACCATATCATACCATATCATCACCATTAAAATGTTGGTAACCTGGGCAGAATCATTGCTTCATCTGAAAAATAAAGAATGCCAAATCAGATTTTCTGTCCTTATGTAGTATGGTCAGGGGCAAAATCATAACGTGATTTTTTAAAATTTCCACCTAATTCTTACCACTTTGAAATTCCTACTGTTACATAAAAGTCTACATGATCTAGCCCAGTGCTACTTCTCTGACAAGTTTTCCTATCATTCTTCCCCTTGTTCACTCCGCTCCAGCAACACTGGCCTCCCAGCTCTTTCTCAGATGTTCCCTATTTTTCCTTCCTTCTGAAAAGCACTTTGCTGAGATAACTGAATGCCTGGTTCTTTCACTTCATTCAGATTTCTGCTTCAATATCACCTCAGAGCAGCCTTTTTGGCTTTCCTATCCAAAGCAGCACTCTTTGTTTCTGTTCCCATAACACACTTTATTTTTTATCGTAACACTTACTACTACATGAAATTTTAGTACATATTTATTTACTATTGTTTCTAATTCCCCTCAAATGTAAACTCTATGGGGGCAGGAACTTTGTTCTGTTCTTTGCTACATCTCTAACACCCACAACATTTCCAATACATAGTAGGTTCTCAGTTATTTAAATGGATGAGTGAGTGAATGAAAAAACGAATGGTTCATGTGCAGTAAGGGCCAATGAAACACCACATAAATTGTTTTGTTGATTAGTGATAATTTATTTGAACTAACAACATCAGACTCTGGACAACTTAGTGTTAACCCACCTTTGCTTTATTTGGGCAATCTTAAACCTCAAAACCCAGACTTGAGCATCCTCCTCCTTTATCCTGCTGTGCATATGCTATTGAATTGCACAGTCCCTGGCGGGGAAACATTAAACAAACAGAATCCAGGGTTGCTATGCTGTTAAAGCCAGAAGTACATCATTCATTATGTGAATAAAATACATAGAGAATAAAATAGCCACAGAGTAATGGGAGTTTTATTCTCTCTCTATTCCATTTCACTCCCTCTCTATTTTACTTACGTTATGAAATGATGCTCCCGCCGCTGGCTGATAAATGTTGATTAATCTGATGGAGAGTTGGATTTGTTAGCGGGCAAAAGCAATGTAAATAAATCGAGCAGGTGAACTGGAGTTCACAGTGTCATTTCTGAGATTAAAGAGCCTGTCTAGCCCTCCAAGCTCACTTATTACAATCAGGATGCATGCTCTTCTTGTAAACAGACGGAGTAAGCCCCTTCGAGCAGCTCGACAGACCTCCTTTTGTGTTGTCTACTGCCTGGCCCTTCAGCAAGTTTCATCTCTCGGGAATTGCCTATACTGTCAATTTTTGTTTCTCTTCCAGGGGCTGGAAGTTGGGGGACGGGAGGCTAGAAAGAGTGGGTAGGTCAGTTTTTCTTTTTTGAGATTATCCAGTCAGCCAGTCAATAATTGCACTTACAACATGCAAAAACTTACAATATGCAAGGCTCTGAGCTAAATGCTTGCAGAATAATAACAATAAAGAGAACAGTGAATGCAGCAACAGTAATTAACACCTATATAGCAATTTACTGTTTATAAAGCACTTTACTTAGCATTATATTGGTTGATACTTAAGGTAATCTTAAATTTAGGCATTATTGTTACATCTAGGTCAGCCAGGTGTCAGCTGTGTCACTCTTGCTTTGAAATGCATTTATGTACTTACATAATGGATCGATTTCCCCATTTCAGGTTTTACAGGAAGTTTTGCCTTCCTCAAAATTTGTTTTGAGTTTGTGGGGAAGTTTATGGTCTTCTTGTCATTTCTGCCTTTGGGGATTGGCTCTGCTGAAAAATCACTCCCTCTCCCCCAAGCCCCTCACAACTCTGTTCCCGCAATTGTTCTCTTTTCTTCTGTTCACATTGGCTTAGATATGGAACACAGACCTATTTCTGCAACTGTCCTCCAGCTAATAAGCCACACCCTCGAACACAGCTCTGGCGTGTATTCATGCCATATTTTAGAAGGCTTGGCGCCTACTCCCCTTGAAGCCTCCCATCATAACTTCCAAAGACAATAAAGTTTTTTACTTTTCGTTGCCGGTTTTTGGTTTCTCATCCAAGAAATCGTGTCAAGGCTAATGTTGAGGATCTTTTGCCTATGTTTTCTTCTAGGAGTTTTATGGTTTTAGGTCTTATGTTGAAGTCTTTGATCCATTTTGAGTTACTTTTTGTGAGAGGTGTAAGACAGGGGTCCAATTTTATTCTTTTGCATGTGGATATCCAGTTTTCCCAGCACCATTCACTGAATAGACTATCCTTTCCCCATCATGTGTTCTTGGCACTCTTGTCGAAAATTAGTTGACTGTATATGCATAGGTTTATGTCTGGGCTCTCTATTCTAAAATAAACAAGTGGGACTACATTAAACCAAACAGCTTCTGAACAGCAAAGGAAACAATAAATTAAAAAGGCAACCTACAGAATGGGAGAAAATATTTGCAAAACATATATCTGATAAGAAGTTAATATCCCAAATATACAAATAACTCATATATCTCAATAGCAAAAAAGCAAATAATCCTATTAAAAATGGGCAAAGGACCTGAATAGACATTTTTCCAGAGAAGACATACAAATGGCCAATAGTTATATGAAAAGGTGCTCAACATCACTAATCATGAGGGAAATGCAAATCAAAACCATAGTGAGATATCACCTTACACCTGTTAGGATGGCTATTATCGAAAATACGAGAGATAACAAATGTTGGCGAGGATGTGAAGAAAAGTGAACTCTTATAGGCTGTTGGTAGTAATATAAAATGGTACAGCCACTGTGAAAAACAGTATGGCGGTTCCTCAAAAAATTAACAATTGAACTGCCATATGATCCAGCAATCTTACTCCTGGGTATATAGCCAAAGGAATTGAAATCAGTATCTAGAAGAGATCTGCACACTCATGTTCAATGGAGCATTATTTATAATAGCCAAGATATGGAGAGAACCTAAATATTCTTCAATGGATGAATAGATAAAGAAAATGTGGTATATACATACAATGAAATATTATTAAACCATAAAAAGAAGGAAATCCTGCCATTTGTAGCAGCATAAACGTATCAAGTGGGCATTATATTAAGTTAAATAAGCTAGAAAGAGAAAAATAAACACTGTATGGTGTCACTTATATGTGGAATCTAAAAAAAAAAAGCCAATTTTATAGAAACAGAGAATAGAATGATGGTTGCTAGGGCCTGGGGGGAGGAAAAATGGATGATATATGTCAAAGGGTACAAATTTTCCATTACAAGAAGTTCTGAGGATCTAATGTACAGCATGGTGACAGAGTTTACAATACAGTATTGTATAATTGAAAGTTGTTGAGAATAGATCTTAAGCATTCTCACCACACACACACACACACACACACACACACACACGCATGGAGTTACCTATGTTAACTATGTGAGGTAATAGATGTGTTAATTATCTTGATCCTCTTAATAAGTCCACAATGTATATGTATATCAAATCATCGCATTGTACACTTTAAATATATACACTTATATTTGTCAATTATTCCTCAACAAAGTTAGAAAAAAACAGTTATATTAATCCAGAGGCAAGAGAGGCCATCACCATACTAAGAAAGAAGACAACTCTGACTGCGACACATTCTGCTCACAAAGATGCTGTTGGTTGCTTTACATGATTGTGTAGAGAGGTTTCATTCTCAACTGTTGTTCGGCCTTTGACTTCCAGACTTTGCCCTCTGTGAACCTGTATTAAAAATTATGGCCATAATGCAATCCCCATGTATTGATACTTATACTAGGATGGAGCAGAAGCTTTAGAACAGTTTTTCTTGTTCTTTGGGCCAGATAACACTCCTAGGAAGTGTGCCGCACTTCTTTCCTCAAATATCAACTTAGAATGGCAGCTGAAATATGCTGGTTGGGAGGGTGGTTCTGGTGTCTGACCCTTCGAGTAAATTTTGGCTCCACTGGTCCAGTGTGACCTAGGCATCCGTGTACAGTTATTAAGGTTGTATCCTGCACAAAGGTTCCCAAGCCAAGGTTGCAAGTAGGGATAGAAATAAAGCCAGAACTCTAATCATTGAGACATAATCTTTGATATGACTGAGTCAGCAAAGAGGAAAGTGCGCCTTTGGGTAATAAAATGAGGGGACACTTTTTTGAATTTGAACTAGGCACTGTACTACTAGAATTGGTCCTGAAGGTGGCCCTTGACAAGTGACTTAACCCCTCTGTGCCTCAGTTTCCTCATTTGTACAATAGGGTTATTGTGAGGACTAAATGAATTAATGTATATATAATGCTTAAACCTGCCTAATCCTGAAGCACCATCTCTGGTTGGCTGATTCAACAGCTCTCTCTCAGCTCCCACTCTACCCCAGCCACGTTAAAGCTAGCAGTAGCCTATTGACACAGCTGTTCCCAGTGCACTGGAAGGGAAAGTCACGGGGTTCTTGGGCAAGCTCTTAAAAATGGACAGGCTTGGCTGACATGCTCCTCCCTTTGTTCTTCCCTTCTTCCTGCCTGGGATGGGGATGTGATGCCCGGAGGTGCAGCATATATCTTGTGGCCTAGTGGATAAAAACCATATGCTAAGGTTGGCAGATGGGAAAACAGAAGAAGCCCATGTCTTTAATGGTATGAATGAGACACAGAAACATCCCTGGGAGGCCTGCTGCAGGAATTCTTATTCAGTGAAACAGATATGCTTACACCTTACATTTTCAGCCATGTTAGTGGGGATTTCTGTTATTTGCAACGGCGTGTATTCATGACAGACACAGTTATACTACTACCACTAATTATTATTATTTTCCATGAGAAGAAAGAAAACAACATCCTGTGTAAGCAACCTCCAGAAACTGAGGGTAGTAATTTGCTTTTCTGGTTGCACTTACTTTACGGGTGAAAAACCGAGTGGATTAAATTGCTCAGATTTCACATCTTTTAACCAATAAAGACAGAATCCACACCCATACACCTGCCAGCAGATTTGTTGCTTTTCTACTATTGCGTGCTGTTGCCAAGTTTCCATTCTATGGCGGTACTTTAAAAATATCATCAAATCCTCTTAAATTTAAAACATTTTGTTTTATGTCAGCCATTCTGTTGAAAACCAGTTGAACCTTGAAGGTGTCATGTAATATACTAAGTACATGTTATAATTATGTAGCATCTCCATATTTAATCCAGGCTCGTTCTAATAATTTATGCAATAATTTAAAATTATTGAACAGTGCAGGGCCAAACTCTGTCTTGAGACATGTGATCAGATGATAACATAGTCAAGTTGCAATTCACAATCATAGATTTCCCCACCACCAGATATCAACTGACTATCCATCACTCGTTAACATCTATTATTAGATTAATAACAGCAAAGGTTTTCTTTACACACTTGCAATGGGCCATGCACTTTTTAAAGTGCTTTATATGTATTATTTAATTGAATCTTCACAGAAACCCATGAAATCGACGTATCACTAATATCATTTGAGGAAACAGAGGGATGGAGATAGCAGGTGTATTTCCCCAGGTAAACAGTGGGCTAGGTTACAATGCAGGCATGCTCTGAACAGTTCTCAATAACTATATGTGGAGACATATTATACTGGATGAGAGCACATGATGCTTCATCCCTTTCTGATTGATTTCTTTCAGCAGGGAGGACTCCTGTGATGATACTAATATGCAATCCCTTGAGTCTGCGCCAGGGGTTTCTTTTCTACATGTAGGGTGTATGGTGCCAAAGTTCTGGAATAAAATACAGAGAGGCGTTGGGGAAGGTATATCCAAAACATACCTTGGAGAAAAAGGAGCTTCACAGCAGCATCACCCTAGCATTGGCAGCATATGCAGGGGACTCCTGATGATCTGATGCGCAAGCTCCTACCACCACATCTGCACAGTCGGTGGTCTCTGCCTTCCTTCCTGTTTCTATGTCCTTGCATGCTTCTAATGAGGGTGTCAATCCAGCATCTCTCCTCACTCTCTGTCTCTTTTTAGCAGCCTGATTGAATAATAATTTATACCATACAGTTCATCTATTTAAAGTATATAATTCAATGGGTTTTATTATGTTTGCAGATATGTGCAACCGTCATCACAGTCAATTTTAGAACAACAAATTTAGAACATCATCTTAAAAAGAAACTCTGTATGCTATAGCTATGATCTCCCTATCCTCTCAGCCTCCTAGCCCAAAGCAATCACTAACCTACTTTCTGTCTCTATTTGCCTATTCTGGACATTTCATATAAATGGAATCATATGATATGTGGTCCTATTTTGGTATCAAGTTATTACTGGCCTCAGAATGATTTGGGAAATGTTCCTTCTTCTTTTACTTTTTGGAAGAATTTGTGAAGAATTGGTATAAATTCTTCTTCAAATGTTGCAGTTCACCAGTGAAACGATCTGGGTTTGAGCTTTTCTTGGTGGGTAGTTTTTTGATTACTAATTCAATCTCTTTGTCATATGTCGTGATGGTTAATTTTTTGTGTCAACTTAACTGGGCCATGGGATGCCCAGATATTTGGTCAAACATTATTCTGCGTGTTTCTATGAGGGTGTTATTGGATGAGATTAACATTTAAATTGGTAAACTCAGTAAAGCAGATTGCTCTCCCTAATGGGGGTGGGCTTATCCAATCATTTGAAGGGCTGAACAGAACAAAAAGGCTAACCCTCCACTAAGCAAGAAGAGAGAATTCTCTCTGCCTGACAACCTTTGAGCTGGAACATTGTTTTCTTTTTTCTGGCCTTCAACCTAAACTGAAACATTGACTCTTCCTAGGGCACCAGCCTGCCAGGCTTTGGACTGGAACTACACCAGCTGCTCACTTAGACTGGAACTAAACCATCAGATCTCCTGGGTCTCCAGCTTGCCAACTCACTCTTCAAATCTTGGGACTTGCCAGCCTCCATAATCATGTGAGCCAATTTTTATTATAAATCTCTCTCTCTTTCTCTCTGTATATATATCTCTGTGTGTGTGTGTGTGTGTGTATGAGTATACATACACACACACTAATACACTAATCAGAATATATATATTTCTCAATTGCATATAGAATAGATCTGATATATATGTGTATATTATGTATCTTGTAAGGTGGGTCAACTAAAAACATATTCTCGGTTTTTTTTCATCCAGAAATGTCTTTATTTTGTCTTCATATTTGAAAGAGAGTTTTGCTGGATGTAAGACTCATGTTTTTGCTGCAATTGTTGTCATACAGCACTTTGAACATGTTATCCACGGCCTTCTAGTCTTCATTTTGTTTTTGGTGAGGTCAGCTGCTAATCTTACTGGGGCTCCCTTGTGAGTGGTGAGTCATTTCTCTCTCTCTGCTTTCAAGATGTTCTCCTTGCCTTTGTCTTTTAGTGTTTTTACAGATAATGTGTCTGTTTATGTATGTTTTTGTGTTTATCCTACTTGGAGTTTATTGAGTTTACAAGATAAAGTTAGTGTATTTCCTAAAATTTGGGAGCTTTTTGGTTATTATTTTGTTGACTATTTCTTTCTGCTCTTTCTCTCTCTCCTCCTGGTACTCCCAATATGTGATGTTGTTGTGCTTACTGGTGTTCCATATTTCTTTGAGACGCTGTTCATTTTTCTTTATTCTTGTTCTCTCTGTTCTTTGGATTGACTTGTCTATTGTTCTACCTTCAAGTTTGCTAATTCTCTCTTATGTCAGTTCAAATGTACTGTTGAGCCCTTCCAGTGAATTTTCATTTCAGTTTTTATACTTTTCAACTCCAGAATTTCCATTTGGTTCTTTCTTATGGTTTCCACTTCTTCAGTGACATTCTCTATTTTATATGACATTGTCATCACACCTTCTTTTACTTCTTTAACCATAGTTTCCTTTAGTTCTTTAGGAATATTTATAATAGCTACTTTGAAGTCTTTTCCTGTTAAATCCAACATCTGTTCACTCTCACAGGCAGTTTCTGTTGCCTGCTTTTTTCCAGTGTAGGGGTCATACTTTCCTGTTTCTTTGCATATTATGTAATTTTTTGTTGGAAACTGGACATTTTAGGCAACATATTATAGCAACTGGGTACTGTACTCTCCCTCCAGGACTTGTTGTTGTTATTGGCTTGTGCCTTTGTTTAATGACTGGCTGGGAAATACTTTACTTCTTTATCTTAGTTATTGTTTGTCTCTCCCACTAGAATACATGCTATCTGAGGGCAGGGATTTCTACCTTATTTTTCTTTATTACTGTAGACTGAGTACCTAAAAGAATGCTTGGCATATTTTAGGTGCCACATTGAGTTTAGATGAATGACTATTAAATACTATGGAAGTAGTAACAAGTGAATGCTAGAAATTGGACCCGGTTCTCAAAACTGGGATTTCGGATATTCCTAGAGTCCATTTTATGGGTGGATTAGGCCCATGTAAGCGGGATATGCTTTATCTGATATCTACTGAGAACTCTCCTCTTCTTCCTCTCCTTTCCTTTCTCCTCCCCTTTGCTTCTCCTCTTTCCTCCTTACTTTATTTATTTTCTCTTCTCTATGAGCTATATTTCTTAATGTCTGTTTTTAGAATTTTACCTAGGAAAATTTCCTCCTCGTTCCTGTTGAGTCCCATATTCAAAACTTTGGGAAGGTTCTTTTCCATGATTTCTCCTTGAATCTTTTAAGAATATTTCCATCCTTTGCCAAGAGCTGTAGAAAAGAAAATATACTTTTTAATACTATATTTTCATCTTTTTCATGTTTTCTCTCTTTTTCTAACTATATTTGAAGAAATAAAGGAGAACTCTATCTGGAATTACATATCTGTAAAGATTCTTATCTAGAGCTTCAAGTTCCCAGGAATCCTGATTTCTTCTGATGGATGGTATGATTTTCAAGAGACATCAGAAATGAGTAACTTGGTAGATTAATGACACTTGGCAAGCTCTTTGTCACATTTCAGATTTATTTTCCAGAGAAAAAAAAATTTCTTTCAATTAGCTAGGTCAGTAGAAAGTTACCAGCTGTCATGAGGCTGGTTTTAATTTGGTTTAATCAGATTACTTTTCTCTTAAGAACCAACACAATAGCACAGGGAAAAAGTTTAAGATTTTGATTGATGGAAAGAAAGAAGGGTAAATTTTGAATAAGCAGCCTTACTTGGGGAGAGTGGCTGGGTAAAATCTCTGCAGTTAGGGCTTTGAGCTGGACTCCATTGTTGCACAGGTGAATGGGCTCTTGGGCCACACAGGACATCAACTGTGAGAAGAAAGCTGAAATGGAAGGGGAGAAGGACCAAAAAGAAACTCTGCTAACTGCACAGTTCCAACAAGAGCTGTCACTGGTCTGTGCATTCTCTTACAAACAGGCTTTTCCACAAAACCCAAAGGGACCATTGCATAGTCAGGGTTAAATCACTTAATTATAATCTTTTACTTGTCATGCAGTTTATATGCTCATGCAGTTATTGGGTGACTGTGCCTATGGCATCTTCACAAATGGTAAAATAATAGGACGTAAAATAATAAACTATAAGCTCCCTCTTTGTCACATTCGTTGCATTGTTTATCACATCTGTTGTTTTTTTCCTGAACAGTGTGATGATCAATTATTCATGACAGAATGATAGCGGTTTCATAATAATCTCACTCAGAGATGAAATCACCCTGTCCGTTGAGGTGCCCATAGACTCTACATCACTAGAGTAATAAGTCAGTGTTAAGCACCCACCTGCTCTGGGCATTTCTCTTCATCTTATTTGTCCAGACTTTTAAAAATTACTGCAGAAGCATTCTGCAATAGTCACTAAGGCAGATTACAGCACTAGTCACCATGCTGTGCTTAATAAATGACCCTACTGTTATGTTCCAGAAAATAAAGTAATGGATATTGGGGAGGGAGAGAAACTGAAACTGGAAACACTTAGAATTATTTTTATTTTTTAAAAAGGGTGTAAATGACATTTAATTGCCGTGTTCTCAATTGATTGGTCAGGGATAAGGTGGGGGTAGGGGAGAGGTCAGAATTCTATCTCTGAAGAAGCAGTGACTAGTTCAAGTTCACAGTTGATGGATGTCTAATGTGCCAGTGGAAATAAAGCTGATTTAAGGGAAGACAATGAGGTCTGGTAGAGTTCAGGGTAATTCTTCAGGGATCAGGAGAATCATCCTGACTGCTAAATTAAATTGAGATCAGAAACAACCTTGGTGATGAGGGGTAAGGAGCAACACCTTATTCTGAGGGAATAAGCTTGAGGCATTTTTATATTTCTGGTTTGTCTTTATGTTTCATTGGCATGAAATCTCCTATTTCCAAAACCGAGTATGATAATTATCCAAACCTTTTTTTTTTTCTGACATTTTTGATTATCTTGGGTTTGAATTTTCAGTCATTTTTAAGCAAAGCTTTTGACATCAACATCAAAGTTTTGGGGCTAAATATCTTCTTATTTTTTCTAATATGCTATGGCTTTGTTTCTGGGATTTCCAGTGTTTAAACTATTCAATGAATTGGAGAAGGGCTGGTGCTAGGTAAAATGTAAAGTTGACAAAGCTGTTTTGGATAGAGTCCTCTGTTTTTGTATTCTCTCTACCTTGTTCATACTATGTGTTTTGGGAACCAGAGCCCTCCTATTCCACAATTGAAACTTGTTTTCAGACACTTTTGTTTCTAGGTCTAATAATATAGTCACAGAATTTCAAAATTACAAGGTATCATAAGGTCCATCTTTTCATGATGGTCATAATTAATAACAACATAAAGAGTTACTTTTTTCCCCAGCAGCTTTTGTATTTAAATATCTAAGTGATAAAATTCTCATAATGAAATGTTAAGTTCATAAAAACTGGAGGAAGGTGATTTTTTACATGGGGCCTCCTGAAGCCTTTTCAAGCCCACCTAGGCAATCACCTGCCTACAAGTAGGATTGATGAGGGTTTTGAGTTATAAAAACTCTTGACTCAAATTAAAAAAATAATGACTATCAGATCCTCAGTTTCTGGATTTTGCTTTCTGCTAATTGAAAGTCATCCCTCCAGGGATTCTTTCTCTGAGCTTTAGGAGAAATTTCCATACCATTTCCTGTCCTGCAACATCTCAGAGACTCAGTGATATACCTTAAAGAGTGCTTATTTCCAGGAAGGCAAACAGATTTTATCTGACATAGAATTTCAGTCCGTTGGCATTGACTGCCTTCAGTGATGTGTTGGAAATAGAGTGTCACAACATAGAGGGCAGAGAAAGGGGTGGATAGAGACAAAGAGAGAAAATGATAGTTCTTTTACATCCTGGTCTTGGAATGGTTTTGGTTTGAAAGAGTGAAAATGTGAACAACTTTAAGTTCAGTTTCTTACAATATCAGAAGAACCTTGATGGCTTCTTGATTCACTACAGAAGTCTGTCACTACTTAATAAAATAAAGAGGTTTGAATACTAAAGTGGAAAATAAAGAAATTTTAGACATGGATTAAGCTTTATAGTTGATTCACATCATCTTTTGCATCTAGTCCAAGGCAAATAACGTCATAATAACAATAATATTCCTTGAGTACACAACAAGGAGTGATATGTTTTAAATTGGTGGTTTGGTATTGCCCTTTCAGAGTTGGAAGGAAGTTAAAATAATTTGAAATACTATTTTATTTCCTCCCTGTAGCATTGGATAATATTGTCTTTAAAAGCTCACAGTCACAAATAATTGGCAAATGATTAAAATGTTATCACTGTGCGTGTATTAACATTAGAAAAATGAAGAAAAAAAATAACTTTATACCTCATATTAAAAACTCCTGGGCTGTTTAGAGTCTAGAGACAAAAACCAAAGTCAGATTAAATAGTGACCATAAATGTTTAAAAATTAAATGAGAAAGAGTCTTAATTGTATTGTCATATCTTTGAATCTAAAGTTATGTGTATTTCCTTGTACAAAAATCATTTCCTACTATATTAAGGTATTTTAATAAATTATTTTTGAAATATAATTGAATTGAAGAGTGTGATAAACTCTCTTTTGTAGACTGATTTTTCAAACCACGTGGCCAAGATATCAGTACTCATTCAGAGGTCATGTTTGACCTGCAAACCTAATTATACAAAATGATAATTGTGATGTCTAATCACAATTCATCACAAAACTCATCGTAAAATCTACAAAAAAACTGTCAATTAAAATACACAATTAATTTAATCTTTTAGATCTATGACACAATTATCAAGCCATCTAATTAAGTAAATTAAAATACTCCATTAAAGGAGGGGTAAAGGAGAGTAGAGTTACAGGAAGGATAAGCTCTAGAAAGTATAAACAGAAATATCATGAAACAAAGGATTGGGCTACTAAGGAAGATTATGGCATCTGCATCTAGAGCGTCTAGAGAAAGCTTTAGGAAAAAAATATTTACAAACATCCATCTGGAGACAGGTAAAGATTTCTTGCTATTTCTCCCAGCCTAATAATTCCATAATCTTAGAATTTTAAAAATGTTTGTTCTGAAAAATGCACTTTAGAATAATAATATGAGCATACATAGGAACCAAATTTATAATATGCATTATGTCCTTTTTATCACAATTAAGTCTCATAATCCTATTGGGTTTCATAAACAGAGGTTAATTTGCATATTTTTATAAATGAACTTTCAAAGTTAGATGATTTTAATCATGTGAGTGGCAGAAACAAAGTAGACCCTTCACGGAAGATGTGCCCCTCACGGCAGATATACCAAGGCAATTTCCACTGTTCTACATTGGCCCAGCCATGTTTTCATGTGTATAAGCCCAGCCTGATGAAAGCAATAGTGACAATTCCATGTGGGCTTCATTCCTGGAACTTCACTAAACCGTTAACTCCTCTACAAAATGGATCAGACTATTTCCAACATATCTGGCATCTCCTATTAGGATGTTGATGCTGAAAAGCAAAACAATATTTAAGAATCCTTTGTCAAGTTTGTGAGAAGACACTAAAATCAAGGCATTGGTATGATTCCTTTTGTGTCATGTCTTGGGCCAGAAAACAACTACTCTTTTTCCTCAACTCTCCCTTCATGCCTGCTGACTGGGCAGTGAGAACTAACAGTGTGAAAAAGCTGTAATCTGCAGAGGGAGGTTGCTCTCACACACCTCATTAGGCCTTTAACACATTTGACTTTGTCTTTCCCCAGCACAGTGCATATTATAATTGCAAGCAGTTAGGTACTTCCTATTTTTCTTTGAAAGGTGTAATTGGGTAACCAAGGAGCTGTCACTTTCTGGACATTGCCACCCTGGCCATCTGTTTTTAGAGCTTCAATTTACTGGCTGTTTCTTTAAGAGGTTTTGAATCATGGAATGTTCCATCTTGAAAGTGCTCACGAGTCTTTTGTTTAATCTCTCTTATGTTACAGATGAGGAAATTGGGGCCAGGAAGATTAAATGTCTTACACATTAACACACAAATTACTGGATTTTAACTCAAGGTGCCTGGCTCCAGGTTTAGTTACCTTGGTCCAATCTTTAATATATCCATGATCATTTCATTTTCTTTCGAACTGACATCTTCATGAGTCTAACAGTTAAATTGGTCCATTTAACATTTAGGTATAATGTATACCATTTAAGAATAAAATGCAATACAAAATACAAATGGAAAAGCTCCAGGTTTTGGCTTTAGGAAATTGTTTGCTCCTTGTCCTGCACCATAGTTTTATAATATTGTTCAGTAACTATCATATGTGGGACAAAATGGGGCAAAAGAATTGGAGAGTACAAATAAATTTTAGTTCAGATAGTCATCGTCTTGAATGCTCCTTTTCTATAAGACTGTGTTGGAGCAATGGAAAAAATCCAGACTGAGATCAAGGAGTCTGAGGTGCTCACCTTGCTACATGGCTAACTGGATCTGTATGTCCATGTACAAGACATTTAGCCTCACTGGTTCTTAGTTATTATAATACAGTATATCATCAAATTTTAGGGTGTCTTCATGGCTTGGGCTCTAAGCAACAGGCAAATAGGCAAGTACTATGAGCTTCCATGTGAATTTCCAGATTGACTTTTCATCTGAAAAATCACAATTCATGGAGCACCCTATAGAGAGACGTAAGTTGTAGTAAAACTGAGTTGCAGGATTGTCTTTGAAGGTCTACACCTCTACTTTCTGAATCATAGCTTCCGGCACCATTCTTCTTCCATCCTCTTCCTATACAGTCATCACTCCCGTAATTCTACCTCATTCTTCCAGCTAAGCCTGCTCTCTTGCAAGTCTTCTCCCTCCTTCCTCATGACAGTTAATAGGGAGCTATTAGGAATTCCTCATTGCAAAACTCCAGAGGTAATGAAGTGTTGACTCATATTTGAATGGGCAAAGTTGGAATCAGAAGTAAGGGTAAAGGTTCAAAAGGTGTTCATTTAGTTCTTTCTTTCCATGATCAAGTTTTTAGCCAGTGTAAAAACAGTGTCTTGATAGGAGATAGAGGTGGACTTTTCTCTGTTCACACCTGAGACGGTTTGTCAGCCAGTGAGACAGCAAAGAGACCTCAAGCTTGTTCTTCTCACCTCTCTCCTTCTTGGTCCATTTGTCTCGAATATATCTAGAAACACAAGCTTCTACACTTATAGGAGCCCTGCCTACAAAATCAAGTTATTTCGAGGTCAATTTTCTGCTTTGAGAGGTTTCCAGGGTAACTGGGAAATATTACTATTACTTTAACACCTTTTTTTCAATAATCTCTAATCTCTTCCTACACTCTAATGCATCCTATATTCTCCTACCATATCAAACTTCTTAAAGTGGAGCTTTATTTTATCACTTTATTTCACTGATATCTTCAATGACATTCTGTTGCCAATTACATTAAATCTGGAGTTCCAGGCTCTCTATAACCTTTCCATCCAGACTCATCTCCCACTACTCTCTTCTGTTTAATCTAAGCACCAAACAAGGATACTCCGATTTTGTTGAATAGATGGCCCATTTTCTTTTCTTTGCTTTTGTTAATGTTCTTCTCTCCATTTGTAATTTCCTCTCTCATCATCTTCATATATCAAGAAATTATTTTTATCTCAGTTTTTACTCATCTGTAAATAGAGGTAATAATACTACCAAACTCATAGAGTTGTTGGTATATACAACACTAGAAGGAGTTCTTGGCATCCACTGAGTGCTTTATTACTGTCATCATCATCATCATCATCATCATCGAAATATTACCCATATGTAAATGACATTCTCCTTTCCATGAATTTTTTTTCTACATATCTTCCACCAACTCTCCTTCCTCTACACATTGGATATCTTCTATACTTATTTTGACCCACAATGAACTTTGATCTTATTTCTTTTGTGCCCCACCTTGAATTGAGTATGTATTGGCTTCTTCAGGATGAGGTTGCTGTCTGATTTGCACCTGTTTCTCTTTCAGAATCCACACAAGTTGGCTTATCAATATGCCCCTGGGAAGTCACAAAGCCATGCTCTGTGGTCTGTATACCTGCTGGCAAGGCGACCACCCAAGTTTTCCTATATCTGAATCTGACACGTTGCTTTGCTAAGTAGTCTGAAGATCCATCTCCAGCTCAATGGAATCATTCCTTCTTGGGTTGTCAGTTTTCTAGGATACCTTTCCTTGCTTACCACACTCTTTCATACTTATTCATGCTTGCTTATTTTGCCTGCCTGTAGAGTTTATCTCATTTTAGAATCAAGTTTGACATTATACTTTTCTCAAGCTACTTCAGTCCCATCTTAACTCCCATTGCACCCCTAGTTCCCAAGGCGCAACTCGTTTTTGGCTCAATACTTTACATATTGCAGACATGAAACAGTTACTGAGTTGAAGCACTAATAATCATAATAGCTAGTATTTATTGAAGATATATGTCTGTCAGGCATGGTGTGATATATCTCATTTAATCCTCACGACAACCGTGTGTGGTAAGTATAAAGAACCCCCATTCATGGAAGTGGATTCTGTGACTCAGAGAAATTAAATACATTGCCACAGTCATAAAACTGGTGACAGAGTTGAATTCTCACTGTCTGCCTCCAAAATCTGTGCTCTTGATGGCTCTGCTCTCCTGCCTCTAAATAAATGACACTTGGGAGAATTTTAAAATTATATTTTAAATATGTGAATACCAACTGTTTCTGACATAATGCATGATTGCAGGGAAAACATGTTTTTATTGATGTTAAAAGAAACTCATGCTCACATTCGTGATGAATTCTAAAACTGTTAGCTTTCTGTTATAGGCTATATTTGGGGTCTGAAGGACTTGTCAGTGTCTCTTTAATAATATCACTGTTTTTTTCTTCAGACTGAATGTCATTGTCTCTAATCACTGGTTTTACTTGTATGTGTAGCTTCCAGTCTTCAATTTTCCCAAATGTCATGCAGATATAAATGTAAGACTCAATTGCTCAGCTCGAGGTTTTGTGTCTTGATGGACAGTTAGGCGGGGGAGGCAGAGAATGCCTTGGTGTTGGGTTTCGCCCTAATTTTGTGGGTATTTTGTGCAAATAAGAACTCAAGTATATTTTTGCTCTTGTTTGTTTCACATATAAATATCTTCAGGGAAACTGGAAATGAAAAGAAAAACACCGAACCCCACAGTTTCAAGGCAGAAACAAATTATCTCAAGGTAAAGAGCGTGGCCAGGTCGCATGTAATAACTGAATTACAGCCATTTTTATAGATTAATATTAATGTTGACTAGAGGAACTTTGTGCTTTCACTACAAAAAAGCTCAAATTAGAAAATTATGTTGGCATTTTTCTAAAAATTCACCAAGGGGCATGGCCTTATGCCCAGATGATGTAGGTGCAATTGCACCTAGGTGGTGCCATTAAAGAACCACCATGGAGACTTTGTCCAGACAAAATGTGTTCCTGCCTGCTCTGTCACAGTGTTGAAAGTCCAATTTTTGAGACCAAAGCCTTTGGTTTAAAGAATTAGTCTCCCGGGTTCTTTACTACCGTAGAAGAAATCCTAGGGGAGGAATAACACAAAACTTCTTGGATTCATTATTATTTTAGTAAAAATTATCTTTTCAGAGCTTCTCTTGACAACTTATTGAATGTTGGAGATGAGAAAGAGGCATGGATGCCTCTCTCAGGCACTAATATTTGTTTTTAAGTATTAGGGACAAGGAGAAGTCAAACATGGTTTGGACACTCTTCCTGGGCTTTATTAAAAGGGTCAGAACTTCTGGGATATGGTAAGGTTGAAGTCATAGGAGTGCTAACTGATAAAAGCATACATCTGTCAGTCTCCACTTCCAGAAAATTACACTTTGTATTGTTATCATCACCTATCATCATGCCCAGGGATGACAGTCTGGGTTGACTACCTATTATCCAGGGCCACTGTGCTGGTCTAGGTCTTTCTAGTTCTTGCCTCCTTGAGGAAGAAAATGCAGCCACAATGGCTTGGAAAGGCCCAGGGTTTTTGGTACCTTATGCAGTAGCTCCTGTCCCTCCCAGATGCTCTGGTCAGTTAAGGACCTAAGTTGGTTAGAGACCACAGAGATATTCAGCAGGACAGTAGAGGCTTTATAATGAGTGTCACCACTTCTCTCTTGCATAGTTATTGCCTGGATGATAGGTAAAAGTGAATTATGTTTGCAGGACATAATTTCAAAATTGCCCTCACGTTATTTTTTTTGGGTTGATAAAGACTTACACACAGTGTATACTTCCTAGATTTGGAACTAAGTTTTCCTTATTTGTAAAATAATTTGTTGACTAGATGATCTCTGCAGTTCTCTTTATAGCAGCATCAATAATTTATATTCTAAATGTGTGGGTTCCTAAGTCTGATTGCTCTGGTCCCAGGCAACCTTGAAGAACCAAGATTTATGGGTACTCAAGAGAGCCAAGATTTCATGCAACCTCCTTTGATGTACTCTTTCAACTTGCATTTTAGAAAAAAATTTAAAAGCACCAATAAAAAGGAAAGTTACAATATGCATACAAACTTCTAATTGTTGGAATTAATAGAAGAGATGCTGAGATTTCAGCAGCAACATGCGGCTGGGACCCATAAGATCACAGCCTGAAAAAAAAGAAATCTTAGAAACTGTTATTGATAGTACCTGAGGATTAATATTCAACAACCTCACAGAGTGGCTTTAGAAGCCATAACAGGCAGTTTCTACATTCATAGACTGCATTTCAAATCTGGAAGGAGCTAAACAGATCATCTAGCACAACAAATTATTCTACAATTCAGGAAACTGAGCTCTAAATATAAAGTTCTTGGCCCAAGGTCATGTCACAGAATCCAGATATCTCAACCTCCAGTGTTGGAGTAAGGCTAAGAATGTAGAAGTTGCTTAAAGAATCCTTTTGGTGTATGATAAAATTACTACTTGGAGAAAGAATAGGATTACCGTGGTCTAGAGGGATGAAATGGGAGGAGAGTCAGAAAGTTTGAGCTATGTGAATTTGGGGGGCCAGCAGCAGAGACATTGGGGATCTCTGTACCCCACTGTGTTAAAGCCCTTGGCTGAGATAGGCTCACTGAGTCATTCCACTAGATTAGAACTAAGAAGAGAGTAGAGTCTTCATGAGATTATAAATCTGGAAGTCTTGGATGTTGCTCCAGCTCTAAAATACACTAGGTGACCACAGAAAAGGCACTTTTCCCTCTGACCCTCAGTTTCCTCATTTGTGAATTAGAGATGATGTTCCCTTCCCTGTCTACCACACAGGGTAGACACCAAGAGGAAATGCAGCAGTGGATGTGACAGTATAATAAATGTGTTTTAAAACATAGTCAAATAAGAACAATTATTATTTTAATACCATTACTCCTCATCAAGTCCTACTCTAACCTGAATTGCGTTGTCCTTTCTTGGCCCAGTGTCTGTAAAGTACACTCAGGGTTCCTGTTTTCTTTCTTCATCTGCACTACTTCGTCAGGATGTCCAAGGGGCTCTCAGTTATCAGGGTTCTTGGTTCTATTCTCAGCTTTGCAAGAGGAGATGAGTGCCCTGGGGAAAACCATATCAATTTTTAGACCCTTCAGGAAATGCCTCAGCTGCAGAGCCAACTTGTCCAAGGTTCAAATTCCTTCTGAAGTTGTCCAACATCCAACGACTGATCAGTGTAGGAGTGTAAAAGGTTTGGATGGCACAGCAAAATAGTGGACAACTCTGAAGTGCCATTATAGTTCCACAGCTCCCAGTGGGGTTGGTCAAGCCAGTGTCTGCTCTTGCATTACAGACTGATTTTTCCTTCTGCCCAATCCCACTTCCTTCCTCTCCCTTCCGCAAGTGTTGGTACCAAGGGAATTCCCTAATGAGCATCCTACACACAAAACTCTGTCTCAATGTCAGCTTCCCAGAGTACCCAATCTAAAACACCTTTGTTTTAGCATATTTCATCATTGTCTCCTCCTGAGAAGGAGTGAGTCTGGGACATACAAGAACTCAGCAGCTCTGTCAATCTGATAGAATCATAGCCAGGCCCCGGGCCCGCACTCTACTTCTGGTTGATTTCTCTCTACACGTTATTGACTCTCCCTACCTGCCCCCATCTGTTTCCCAATTTTGGGTAATAAGATTAAATCTCATGATAAAAAGTAGATACATTGTACCTGGCAGAGTTCAAAAGATCATGGTTAGCCTGTGGTTTACTGTTTGTGACAAGGCATTAGCATGTAATTAACTTTTTAAGTTCATGCCAATGAGTGCCATTCAGAATTAACAAATGATCCAGGAAAAAAATTCTAAATGCCTACAGACCCTCATTTGGGTATGTCAGGGGTATGGGAAAAAATATTTCTTTGGATGTTGAAAACTATTGGCCCATTTCTCATTTGGTCAACTCATTCCCTCCTTTCCAGAATTTCTACCTACATGATGATTAGAAGGTTTTTTTTTGTTTGGCTTCATTGTTTGTACTTGAATTTGGTCTAAGAGAGTCTAATCCTATAGCTCTTTGGTAACTGCCCAGACTTTGAATAACTTCTTCCTTATGCATGAGAGAAGATACATTAAGATGGGCTTGCTTGATCAAAGGTCTGTCACATCATTATTATCATTTTTTTTACGATTTTTTATTTCTTGCCTATTAAGAGTCAGATGTGATGCTTGGGGCCAGCCCAGGGGCATAGTGGTTAGGTTCGCACACTCTGCTTCAGTGGCCCGGGTTTCATGGGTTCGAATCCCAGGCACAGAGCTACACATCACTCATCAAGCCATGCTGTGGTGGCATCCCGCATACAAAAAATGGAGGAGGATGGGCACGGATGTTAGCTCAGAGCCAGTCTTCCTCAGCAAAAAGAGGAAGATTGACAACAGATGTCAGCTCAGGGCCAATCTTCCTCACCAAAAAAAAAAAAAATGAGTCAGATGTAATGTTTGATGCTGGTGAGTAGATGGTGGCCATGATCAAATCAGTCCCTGCCTTTGCTGCACTTAGAGTCTAAAGGAAGAGGCAGACAAATAAATAGCAAATATAACCCAGTAGATTAAGAACCTGGTAATGGAAAGGGCAGAGTGCTCTTAGGATTGGAGAAAGGATATGAAATAGTGCTTTGCAGGTCAGAGGTTTCATTTACCCCACCTTCCTTCATTTGGGTGCTTACTAAAATGGTCACTTTGCTTTTCTCCAGAGGCCAGGAAAAGGGCTGCTGGTATGACTCTCTCTCACAGGCTGCTGGGAATCGTACACATGGGGTAGCCAGCTCCTCTGGTGATTTAGAGCAGGCCCAGGCCTAGGTCAGGTTACATTGCAAAGGAAGGTGTAGCATCTCCAGTGCTACAAGGAGAAGAGGGGTCTGCACAGAAGGTGCTCAGGTCCTTATGTTTGCAACGTTTAAGTAATTACCTGATTCCAGGAGACGCTGAGACAAATCATGTGGCTGTTTAATAGAATTCAGCTCTTTTTCCTCCAAATTCAAACTGTTTTCTTAAAATTTCACATTCTCTGTTCCCTCAGTTTTGAGCAATTATAGTCTCCATTGGGAATCTTCAGATATTCAGTCCTGTGCCTTGTGCTCTGAGGGATTCAAAAGGAGGAAAATGTATGGGCTGCACCCAACAAAACCTTATAGTTTTGTTCAGGGAGGAATAAGATAGACTGAAAACAAAATCTCACCAAAATAGTATATTTTAAGAGATACGTTTATAATATGGACAATATTGTAAAAGTAATGTTACTTACCTAATAATACTGACACTGAGCAGTAGCTGGGTATAATGAAAACAGCCAGCACAGTGCCACCTCCTGCCATTCTTCCTGGGAGTCCCTCCCTCTGTCTCCCATTCTTCGCTTCACTAACTTCTATTCCTTTTCACTTCAGGTATCATCTATTCCAGGGAGCCTTCCCTGACTTCAATACCCCTTTTCCATTCCTTTCCCTACCTCTGCATAAATATTCTTACTCTGTTCTGCATAGCTCTACAACCACACATCTAATTTTTAAAGATACCCATCTACGTATATTCTGGTCTTTCTTATTTACCTGTGAATTCAATGATTGTTCTTTTCTTGTGTGTAAATAAGATTTATTGAATTCTCATGTTTCCAGAATCTTGAAAGGATAGCAGCCTATTGACTTGTCTTTAAATAGGTGTATCATTGTCTCTGTTACCCTCTCTTAAAGAGGGAGAAGTTCTGCTGGGACTGCCACAGTCAGTGGCATGTACAGACAGATAAAAAGTAGCAATAAAAATGGCATTAGAGGCAAGCTCTAGCACATTCTCAGCCTGAACTATCCCCTGGAAAATTAAATAAGCTATGGAGATGTGAGGAGTTTTTTTTAATTAAAAAATATATTTTGTTATATTAAATTAAAACATTGATGTTTAAATATTGACCTAGGTTGAAAACAGTGAACACTTCATAGTTTCATGATGGGGGCCAAGTGGTTTAAAGAGATGACCTCTAAGATCCTTTTCATGCTACGATGAGCCCTCTACCAGATTTACCTGCCCATATTACTTCTAAGTTGATAATCGAACACCCACAACTAGTTCCACTTCAAACTGGTTCCAAAAAATTATAAAAACTTTAAAATTCCCAAGTATCAATGACTTTAAGGAATTTTGAGTAGCAATTAGCAAATGAATGCCACAAACATTAAGAGACTCTGAACATCAGACATCCTTCTAAAATTAATTTGAATCTAGAGTTGCATATTCCAACCTGTACTTCTAGCCTCATCTGAAACTCCTTTAAAAAGAATTCCACAGTGAAATACTTTTGGGAACTCTACCTATAATTTCCCTCTCTTGGAATTTCATCATGCGTTTTAGCTATTAAATGTTCTGCCAACCTCTGCAGTAAAACAACCTGTTAAACTTTGTTTAACCTCACTTTTTCTGAACTAATTTGATCTCAGAATTCTTTTTCTGAGTATATTACCAATTATAATTAGATGGAACTAAAATTCTGAGGAACACAGTTTGAAAAAGGCTGGCCTGGGCTCTTGGTTCTGGTGCTCTATAGTACAATGCTACAGCCATGTCTTGAGGTTAATATTTCTCCTCACTCCAGCCAACTTCGTCCTGAAAACTTTTCTACATAACAACATGGGGCTGGCACAGTGTCCATCTTCAACTTTGGATATTGGCTTTGAGGAAATTTTCCTGAGCTCCATTTTTGTGGCATAACAATTGCAGAATAACAATCTCTAGGTCAGATTCCATGACCAGTAAAAAGAAGTGAAAGAGACAACTCTACCTTAAAGAAATATCTAGTTGTACAGGCAATGAGAAGAAAATAAAATTGAGTGATAACATCAACTGATACAGATGACAGGTACTATTGGAATTTAAGAGAGAGAGCAACCAATAAGGATGAGAGGGATTAATGAAAACTTCGAGGAGATGGAGTTTGAGCTGGATCTTGGGACATTTAGTTAGAGGGATAAGGTAGACGAGACCAAAGAAGTTAATCCAGGCTTCAAGATTGTCATAAATGATGACTCCAACCAGACGTAGGTTTACTTTCATATGGGTTACTATTTAGCCAGCAAAAAAGTAGTGTTAAGGAAATACATGAAGACGATTATAAATCAGTGTTTATGGCTCTCTTGTACCTCCTGTGTTTCTCAGAGACATGCACTTGAACTGAAGTTAGCAATCTCAGCATCCCACAGGAGTGAGAGTTCTCCCAGGATGGGGAGCTCAGAACTCCAAGCTCTCTGCTTTTTCTTTTATAAGAGAATGGAGAAACCACATCAGTGGGCAAGAGTCTCTTACCAAGTAGGGATTCTCTAGTAAACAACAGTTAAGAGATTTCACGTGCTATTTCTTACTACGTCATTGGGTTAACAGCAGGTTGGGCCATGGCCTGTCACAGAGTTGGCGGAGAGTATTAGAAACAATGAAAATAGAGTATTGACAAAATTGAGCAACAATGAAGAGACCATTTATGAAACCAAGTCCTCATTATTCCTTTAGGTACTTGAATTGAGAACCATGTCCATCTACACGTTTGTTTGGTCCTTTGTTAAAACTCAAGTGAACGTTACATTTCTGTGGAGTTGAAGGGAAAAAAGGGAGGAGGCAGTTTGAGCCATCCCAAAGCCTGAGACATAACGATCACATCTCTGTTTCAATGTGTTAGATTCTCATGCCAGCAGAAGACTGTTGGAGAAAATAAACTGTTCTCATTAAACCTTTATAATTTAAGAAGGGATTTGTTATATTATCAAAGCCTTCATCAGTGGCTTTTTTTAAATGGTAGATGAGGTTATCCTTTTGCATGTTTTATAAAGTAAAGTTATCTAGTTTGCATTAAATATGAATCGTGTATGTTCTGTTATTTCACACCCACAACTTGATGGTGGCAGTAATTTTGCTTTGTCTCCCTCAGGTCCCATGCTCTGTCCCTTCCGAACAGTACACAGCTCCCTCTGGGTTCCAGGGAAAATTGGGCAACTCTACAATCGACATGATGTGTTTCCCCAAGTCTCATTTTTAAGGAGGCTTTATCAGGTTTAATTAGACAGCTGCCATCTCTCGTGGCTTGCAGTGTATATTTAAGGAGAGAAACATGAGTAGTCCTCTGTGAAATAAAAAACAATGTCATCAAAACTGTCTCTCCAATGCTCTCCTGGCTCTTTACCCACAGACTAGAAACATGTTCAAGTTCCTTCCAGTGCTCTGTGGAGAGTTTCTTGGTAAAGATGCACAGATTGTGTCAGCTCTGATAGCAGTATTTTCACAGGTAAATGTCTAAATGAAGCAAAATATTCAGGTAGGAAATATGTGGGTCAAAAAGAGCAAACTGGTTTGCTGTGGAGTATCAGAGAAGCTTGACCCAATAAAGACAATGCTAAGTAGATTTCCCATTCTACATTCAATTTGACCTTGAACGCTCACCCAGTGCATTTAAGGTCCTTAAGGAAAGTGGGTGAGTGTGTGTGCACAGGTAGGGGAACAAATGGTAGGAGATGGAAGAATGGAGTAAAAGAGGCTCTCAGTAGGTTGAAAATTCCCCTACAGCAAGGCACCATGAAAGGTGTTGCCTCTCCTTCCCCCATTCCTGTTTCAGTGGCTCATTATCCTTTTTTATATCTTTTTCTTCCATAGCAGGCCTTGATGTTAACTGTTTCCAGATTCCCTTGGGTACTAATGTTGAGTGATGGATAGTCCAGCGGGAGACTTGCATATTCTCTTGCCCATTTGAGCATTGGTATCTGATGGGGATGGCCCTACTCACACCGTTGTTCGGTTTGGGTTTTTTCTTAATGTTTTTGCTATGATTCTGTGTCATTTCCGTTTGCGAAACAAACTTCTGCAAGACAAATACCTATTGGCTCATTCAGTTAGTTTCTATTCCTCCAGCAATATAGGAAAAAAGAAAAAAAAAGAAGCTTCCAGGAACCTCTAATCTTCCCTGAAGAATGACTTAGTGATGCCTGAATCCCTCTATTGTCCCCATGAAGCTGAACAAATCTCTAGCCAATATTTTAGAAATTAGCTGCAAATTAGCTTTTCTTCCCTAGGTCTTTCATCATTTCACTCTGCCTTGGCTTCCCTCCTCACCAATTTGCCTGATATACTGTTCATCCACAGAGCCAGGAAGTGCCAATTAGGAGGTTTGTGACTATATTCCAGGCTTTGATGCTACCCGAGATCCAGGCATACTAGTGGTGAAATGTATGCAGGAAGAGATGGGAGCCTAGGATGTATCTGGCTTAAATTTGAACGGTCAAAATTAAACAAGTGGGAAATGAAGAATCATTAAAATATATGGGTAGCAATTTTGGTTGCTTATGATGTACCACTTACTCTAGTAAATTTTCTACACCAACATTTTATATAATGCTCAAAATCACCCTAAGAGGATATGTTAATATGAAGACATGTGACTGAAGGTTCAGTACACATGAGTACATATTTTACCATTTCTAGTAGTTATTTGCTCTTTATGACTTCAGAAATATGAATTAACTGATCATTTTGTCAAACTCTTTTGATCTCACATGCTTAGAGTAAGGAATCAGTTGTTTCTTCTAAAAATAGGAATGATATGTGCATCACTGGATTATTGTGAGGATAAAATAAGATGATGTGTGAAAACAGGACATGGCAGTGGTAGCCTATAGGACATGTTCAGTAGTTAATTTTTCGCCTGTTCTGTCAGTGATTAATTACAGAGTGTGATATTAGCATATAATTCACAGGTTGAAGATTAAAGGTTGGTGACGATTTGTGATGTTCATTTGGCAAATGTTTATTGAGTACCTTTAATTATTCTAACTTTTATATGTAATATTGAAATAAACAATTGATGTCTACAAGGAGTTTATGGTCTAGTAGATTAAATAAGACAGGGAAAGGATAAGATATTTACGGATATAAAACCTAAGACATGCAAAGACAGTGGGACTGAGGGGTCATCATTTTTCAAAAACAGATCTGATTTTTCTAATACAACTTTCCCCAACACTTTCTCTTTTTCTCTCTGAGTTTCCTGCATGTGTATGTGCATGCACATGGATGTCCACACACAAGTGTTTGCAGGTAGAAGTGCAAAAACAAATGTAGTGCATTGAGATATTTGGGGAAATGGCATAGATGACTTCATTGCTTAGGGAGGAAGGGAGCCTTCTGGTCCTTTCACGGGTACAGGTTAATATCTTCTGAGGGATGGTTTGTTTCCTCACATCTCTGTGTGGTCTGCTAGTGTCTGCTGCTGACAGATGCGGTACCTGAATTCAGGACTCTGTGCTACAGCATATCCCCTCAGCTCTTACTGGTACTTCAGACACTCTTGAATCACTGCACAATGTTCCTCTAGGTTGCAGGGTGACCTTGCACACTTCTCCCCAGTGCAGACCTAATGGCTTGCCCATGGTCTCTCAGTTCCACATCAATGTCACATGGGAGAATGGGTGAAACTTCTAAACACAAACTTACCTCCCCTTCTAAGCCTGGCCATGCTGCTCCAACCTCTTGGACTATGCTGGGGCTGCTCCATGTTGCTGTAGGGCTGCCTGCTGTGGAGGGTACCAGATGGGGAGCCAGGCATGAATCCTTTACTCTTGGAATCCCTTCTGTCTGTCTAGCTCTCTTTTTCCTTCTCTAAAGCTTTGAATCACTTTGGTGGGGAGATTATGAATGATATCTAATCAGCTCCTTTCTTTTTTCTCTCCCCCCACATAGCAGACTGAAAGAGTGGGTTTTCTTTTCTCTGTGTGTGACCCTTCCTACTCTAGCGCTGTAAGCCTTATGGAGTAGCTTCCATGATGGAAGGAATAGTCTCTCCATACTATCAAAGAAACTTGATGATCTGTGATTCCCAGGCATAGTTCTTTAACTAGGATTCACAGGATGACTTGAAGCAAATTATTCCAGGTGATAAAAATATTACCAAAAATACAATGGGAGTTACATGAAGAGTAGTAATACAAATGATAATGTAACAAGTTCCATATCAGTGTCATAAGGAAGTAGGAGATTTCAAAGGAGGTGAAGATAATTTCTGATATGAGGAATCCTAGGATTTTTTTTTATGACAGAGGTTTGGTCTTTTTTTGAAAAATGATAAAGTATTAACAGGTAAAGATGGAGGAATACATGATTTCATTTACTGGAAATGGTTTGAGTGGTAGGACAGAGGCATTGTGTAATAGAATACCTTTAAAAAACATTTTCCCTGGGGCTGGCCCTATGGCATAATGGTTGAGTTCTCGCACTCCGTTTCCGTGGCCCAGGGTTCGCATGTTCAGGTTTGGATCCCAGGCGCAGACCTACCCACTGCTAATCAAGCCTTGCTGTGGCAGGTGTCTCACATATAAACTGGGGGAAGGTGGGCACAGATGTTAGCCCAGGGCCAATCTTCCTCAGCAAAAGGATGAGGATTGGCAACAGATATTAGCTCAGGGCTAATCTTCCTCATACACACACACATAAAAACATTTTCCCATGCTCAAGATGTAAATGTGATATAACACCTTTTTTCCAGACATACTCACACACATCGATGTAGATAATATGGAAAAAGAAAACCAAAAGTAAAAAGATGAAATTAAAAACAAGATAAACAATGATATTTCTTGTATCAGAAATGAAACAGAAACACAAAATGGTAATCAAGGCTAGAGCTGAGAGCACGGTGGGATCTGGTTCAGAGAGGCAGGCAGAGGCAACCAAGAGTTCTTCATTTGTGGGGAATGATACTGAAGAGTTCCACACAAGAGTGAGCACCAGAACTAGGTTCTGTACTAGAAGCCAGCAATTGATGTCGAGTTGCATTTACTTAACACAGGGGTTAAAAAAAAACTGTTAATGAACTACTGCTGAGAGCATTTTGGGAGACTGCTTCCTAGAGAAGCAGAAGGACATAACCATGGCCTACTGGCTTTATTCCTGGAGCAGCACCATCTCCGGTATGGACAGAGAACAGGACATTGATCATATTTATCACAGCTACTTTAGCATCCACCTCTGTTGATTCCATCATCTATGTCATTTCTCTGTCTATTTCTATTGACTAATTTTTTTCCTGGTTATAGAGATGTTTCCTGCTATTTTATACTCCTATTAAATTTTATTTGAATTCCAGATGTGATTGTTAGGTTGTTGAATGCTGGATCATGCAGGTTTCTAAAGCTCTTTCTTTATATGGCTCTCTCTTTTCTTTATGTGGGGTCTCATCCCCACAATTTCTATACTCTTCAGCACTTTAGTGTGCTCAGTTTTGCTTTTTTTTTTGCTTTATAAAGACAAGACTTTATTTTGTGTCCTGTTCTGCAACTTGTTTTTTTGACTTAATATTTTTTTTTTTTTTAAAGATTTTATTTATTCAGTTTTTTCCCCCCAAAGCCCCAGTAGATAGTTGTATGTCATAGGTTCACATCCTTCTAGTTGCTGTATGTGGGACTCGGCCTCGCGTTGGACGGAGAAGTGGTGCCTCGGGGCGCTCCCGGGATCCGAACCCGGGCCGCCAGCATCAGAGCGCGCACACTTAACCGCTAAGCCACGGAGCCGGCCCTGACTTAATATTTTTTAATTATCTTCCATTCCAGTAAATATAAACCTTCAGTATTTCCAGTGGTTACATGAATATGCTGTTCCATAATATGTAAACACTTTTTAAAAATTGACATTTAGGCTAATTCCAATGTTTGTCTTTAATTGAATATTCTATAAACTAAGAAAAGTTATCTACCCAAACAATTATAACCCAGTAAAAATGATCTGGATGGAAAGATATGTATCTCTCCCATTTGTTACCACTTCTGTTTGTGCTATGTAGATCAAATCCAACAGAGTTCTGAGTTCTGGTCCCTTAACAACAGCATTCTAGTCCGTGTATAGTGATAGCTCATTATTGTTTTTATTTGCACTTCCTTCATTATTAGTGATATTAAGTATCCTTTCATACACCTATTTGCCATTCATATATTTTTGTGAGGTGTCTGTTCAAATCTTTCACCCTCCCCCCTTTTTTTTTTGGTGAGGAAGATTGGCCCTGAGCTAACATCTGTTACTGATCTTCTTTTTTTTTTTGCTTGAGGAAGATTGTCGCTGAGCTAGCATCTGTGTCAATCTTCCACTATTTTGTATGTGGGATGCCCACACAGCATGGCTTGGTGAGCAGTGTGTAGGTCTGGACCCAGGATCCAAACTCGTGAACTCCAGGCCGCCGAAGCAGAGCACACAAACCTAATCACTACGCCATTGGGCTGGCCCCATTTTGCCCATTTTTAAAGTGGGTTAATTGTCTTCTTGAGTTTTGAAAGTTTTTGTTCCAAAATAGTTTTATTATTCTAGATCCTTTTTATTCCCATATAAATTTTAGAATCACATTGTCAATTGCTAAAAAAGAAAAAAAGCCTGCTGGGGTTTTTGTTGCAATTACATAAAATCCATAGGACAATTAGGGGGAAATTATCATCTTAACAACATTGAGTATTTCGATCAATTAACATGGGCAAATGATTTGAACCAACACTTCATAAAAGAAGATAAACAAATGTTCAATAAGTATATGGAGAGATGTGCAACAGCATTATTCACCAGGAAAATGAAAATTAAAACCACAATTACATTCCACTACACACCCATTAGGATGGCTGGAATTTAAGACTGAAAATACAAAGCATAAGTTATGTTATGGAACAACATTGTGGAACATACATTGCTAATATGAATGCAAAATTGCACGGCCACTTTGGAAAAGATATAGGCAGTTCCTTATGGAGTTAAACACACACTTACTAAATAACTGAGAAATTCCGCTCTTGAGTTCTTAGCATATACCAGAATTTTCATAGCATTTCTTACACCCCAAAACTGGACAAAGTCCTAATGCCCATCAATAGGAGAAAGAATTTAAAAAGCATGCTATAGTCATATAACAGAATAAATGAATAAACTATTAATACATGAAAGAATATAGATAAATCAAAAACATTATGCTGAATAGGAGAAGCCAGGCCAAAAAGTGAAAATATTGAGTGACTTCCTTTATATGAAGTTCTCAAAAATACAAAATAAATCATTAAAATAGAAATCAGATAATAGGTAGCCTGGGGTTGGGTTTGGGGGATTGACTGCAAAGATACACACAAAACTTTCTGAGGTAATGAAAATGGTGTCTTAATTTTAATGAAAGTTACATGGCACATACATTTGTCAAAACCCATTAAAGTGTATTTAAAATGGGGGCATATTATGGAATGCAAAGTATAATTCAATAAAGTAGATGTAAAAACTCAATAGTTACATTTAACAGCTGATTAGATATAGCTAAAGACTGATCTGGAAAAAAGTCAGAAGAAATTATTTTTAATGTAGTACAGAGAGGTCAAAAATGGAAAATACAAAAAAGAGGTTAAGAGACACAGACTCAGAGAGAAGATCTAACCTATGACGAATAATCGAGTTCCAAAAAGAGAGGAAAGAGAGAGAGGGGTAGAGATAATTTAGAAGGGTTAATGGTTGAGAATTTTTCTAGGACTAATAATATACCAATGCACATTAGAGAAGCCCAGTAAATCTCAGTCAGGATAAGAAAGAAGGAGAAAAACAATCATTATAATCAACCTCAAGAACCTCAAAAATAAAGAGAAGATTTTAAAAGCAGCTAGAGAATGAGAGAGAAAAAAAAGACAGATAAATCTTAAAGGTGTAGCCCTGAGACCGACAGCTTACCTCCCAAGATGGTTGTGGAAACTAGAAGACAGTTGAATCATATTTCTGTCTTGCTGAAAGTACCTGAGAATCTAGAATTCTATACTCAGCAAATATATATTTCCTGAACAAGTGTAAAATGAATACATTTTCAGAGAAAAACAGAGAATTTGTTAGATGTCAGATCTGAGATGCAAGAAATTGTAAAGAACGCAGAGAAGGGCAAATATGAAGGTTTACATAAAAATTAACTGTATAAGACAATAATAATTTTGTTTTTGTTGGGCTAAAACCAGGATAGGATTAAAATAGAGATAAACAACAGCGTAAGGCAGGAAGGTGGTAAAAGGACTTAAAATGATCTAAGGTTCTCATATATTCTGAGAGGAGGGTAAATACATTCATTACCCTAAGTTTTTAAGTGGGAACACTGTAACTTTGAAACTAATTAAGAGAAAAATAGAATTGTGAGGAAAACAATCCAAAAGAAGGTAATAAATGAGAGAAAAACAAAAACAAAAAAGGAGAAATAGAAAACATAAAATAGACAAATATATTAATTCCAAATACATTATGTTATATTAATTATAAGTGTATTAAATTAAAATAAAATTATAAATGTATTAGTTGAAAATAAAAATCCAACCATTTGCTGTTTTTGAGTCATCTCTAAAACATACGAATTCAGAAAATTTAAATATTGAAAAGTGGAAAAAGATGTATCATACAAATTATAAGAACAGAAGCAGCTGAAGCTATATTAACACAAAACGAAATGGTCTATGTTTGTATTTTTTTTTTTTTATTGCAGTAATATTGGTTTATAACATTGCAAAAATTTCAGGTGTACATCATTGTACTTCTATTTCTGCATGGACTACATCATGTTCACCACCAAAATACTAATTACAACCCATCACCACACACATGTACCGAATTATCCCTTTCACCCTCCACCCTCCCCCCTTCCCCTCTGGTAACCACCAATCCAATCTCTGTCCCTATGTGTTTGTTTATTGTTGTTATTATCTACTACTTAATGAAGGAAATCATACGGTATTTGGCCTTCTCCCTCTGACTTATTTCACTTTGCATTATACCCTCAATGTCCATCCATGTTGTCACAAATGGCTGGATTTCGTCGTTTCTTATGGCTGAGTAGTATTCCATTGTGTATATATACCACATCTTCTTTATCCATTCGTCCCTTGATGGGCACTTAGGTTGCTTCCAAGTCTTGGCTATTGTGAATAAGGCTGCAATGAACAAATGGGACTACATCAAACTAAAAAGCTTCTGCACAGCAAAGGAAACCATCAACAAAACGAAAAGACAACCTAACAATTGGGAGAAGATATTTGCAAACCATACATCTGATAAGGGCTTAATCTCCAAAATATATAAAGAACTCATGCATCTCAACAACAAAAAAACTACCAACCCAATTAAAAAATGGGCAAAAGACCTGAACAGACATTTCTCCAAAGAAGATATACAGATGGCCAACAGACACATGAAAAGATGTTCAAAATCACTAACTATCAGGGAAATGCAAATCAAAACTACAATGAGATATCACCTCACGCCTGTCAGAATGGCTATAATTAACAAGACAGGAAACAACATGTGTTGGAGAGAATGTGGAGAGAAGGGAACTCTCATACACTGCTGGTGGGAGTGCAAACTGGTGCAGCCACTATGGAAAACAGTATGGAGATTCCTCAAAAAATCAAGGATAGAACTACCATATGATCCAGCTATTCCACTGTTGGGTATTTATCCAAAGAACTTGAAAACACCAATTTGCAAAGGTACATGCACCCCTGTGTTCATTGCAGCCTTATTCACAATAGCCAAGACTTGGAAGCAACCTATGTTTGTATTTTTAAATACTATACATAAATATTTTAAAGGGGTATATATTTTTTGCTTTTCTGTGTGTATGTTACATTGCCTTTTAAAAAACTAAATAAAACAAGGACTACTAAAAGAATAAGATTGCAATTTGTAGTTTCTAAAATGGTAGAGAAAAAAATGAAATAAAGAAAAACCTTAATTCAAAATAAAGTAAGGAAGGAAAACAAAAGGAGCACAGAAAAAGGATATAATAAATCAAAAATACAAAATAAGATAGTAGAAATACATTCAGTATAGCAATGAAATAAATGCAAATGCATTAACTTATAGAATATCATAGATGACTAGTTTGTCTAAAAATAATAAAAATAAAAGTAACTCTATACTGCTTATGAAAATACACTAAGCAAAGAAACAATACAATGAAACAAAAAAAAGGAATTAAAGCCCATATACCAGGCAAATAGTAACCAAAATAAATAGTAAAACATTGAAACCCAAAACTGGTCATTTTATAATAATCTCACAAGTAAGCACAAATGGAAAAATCTTAAATACTATATTAGGAATGCAAATTTAGCAGTGTATGAGAAATTGAATAACCAGGCCCTCCCAAACATGTAGATACCTCCATCCTCTTTATAAAAAGGGGATCTTTGTCCTGTGGGGATGAACACATTCCTTGGACCCCATTGTAGCAGAACACCTTAATGGAGCATTCTGAGGTCTCTGAGAGTTTACTCATGTGCACCACCCTTGAGTCTGGGGGAGAAATAATGGCTCATTTTATTTCAGTTACTATTGATTTAGTAAGTATTTGGGGATCCAGTCTACGATTTTTACCATTATTTCTAACATAGCCTTCATGAGAATATATGATATGCTTTCTAAACTACTGCCAAAAAATAAAGCTTGGATTTATTTTTTGTCCTGTCGCATAACCATTTGTGAAACAGTCCCACATAGCTCCAACAGCTCAGCTGTGAGTCATACTCACGTGTAGTTCAGATTTGGATTTTATTATTCACTTCCTGACCCTAGGCCAGTGATAAAACTTTTCGTAAACTTTGTGTACAAAATGGGAAGATAACAATAGCATATTTAACATATTACAGATAACAACTGTTTTGGAAAACAATTTGTAAAAAAGTACACATAAAATAAACTGTAAATGCGTTTTTCATACCTTTTGGTCTAGTTCTCATATATGAGCATACCTTCTAAGGAGACTAAAGAGGAATGTTAGATAAATTTTGATATTGTGATCCTCCAAATATCCTCTGCCCAAATACTTCAGTGTATATCAGATAAATGTTTTTTAAAAACACAACTACAATATCTTAGCATAAACGATAAAATAGACAATTAAAAATAACACCCCAATATCACCTAAGTACAATTAAAAAATAAAACCTTAAAATCACCTAATACAAGTCTGTATTAAGTTTTCCCCAGTTCCCACAAAAACGTCTCGTTTGAATCATGGTCCAAACAAATTTTACACATTGTAAGTGTTTGATATCCCTCTAAAGTTTCTTTTAATCTTTAACAAGCCAGAACAGACTCTCTTCTTTATTCCTTTCTTTTAATGACATTTATTTGTTTAAAAATATGGGCCATTTGTCCTGTAGAGTTTTCCACTTTATGTTTGACTAACTCTATCCTTGTGGCGTCATTTAACATGTTTCTCTAGTTTCTCTCTTTTTCTTGAAAAATAGCATTTGAAGCTATAGATGTAGATCAGATTAAAGTGTTTTTTTTCCTTCCTTCCAGCAAGAGTAAGGCATAGGTGGTACTGTGTGCTTCCCATTGCATTATATTAAAAGAAACAAAATGTCTGATTGTCCTTCCTTTGGTAACCTTGATCAACGTGTTCAAGTGATGTAAATTCAATCCATTTTTTATGGTGTTCCCAGTTAAACTTCATCCAAAGGGTTTAGCAGCCATTCATGATTATTAGCTGGATCCATTATTTCATTAGGGATAATAATCTTCCTTCATTTTCAATCTTCCGTCATTTATAAGCTGTATTTCTATTCTGAAGAAAAATTTTCCCTTGTCATCTCTCTAGTTACAGTGAAATACAGCTTATACAGGGAAAATGTATGATAGTTTATTTTTCAATGATCAGCATCATGAGTTGGTTCCTCAGCAGATCCTAATATTAGCCAATGAGATTTTTTTCTAATCGTGAACTCATGTATTTTTCATTTTTTGATGTGTTTCAATCCATTGGAGTTGTTGTTGTTATTGTCATTATTTTGATGGATCTATTGTCCCACCTTTGGACAGTGAGAGTCCCTGAAAGTCAATTTCTGGGTCCTTTTGACCAAGGGACTCATGTTTTGCAAGCCTCTTTGCTTTCAGAGACAAGATATCCCAGGCTCATCTTGCAGTTTTCCAGCCCTAGAAGGGAATTACCCCCCAATTTCTCCCAACTTTTTGTGGGAGAAAAACAGAGTATTTGATACCAGGAGTGTCTGAGGGCTATGACATGGGAAATGTCCAGAAAGGAGAGGATGAAGACAAAACAGTAATCCTACGGTGGATTTTCATGAGAACTGTTTCTAAGAGTTTCTTTCTTTTATTCCTTTCTTTTCTTTTCAATTTTTTTTTTTTTTTTTTGGTGAGGAAGATCATCCCTGAGCTAACACCCGATGCTAATCCTCTTCTTTTTGCTGAGGAAGACTGGCCCTGGGCTAACATCCGTGCCCATCTTTCTCTACTTTATATGGGATACCACCACAGCATGGCTTGACAAGTGGTGTATCAGTCGGCGACCGGGATCCGAACCTGTGAACCCCAGGCAGCCGAAGCTGTGCGAGTGAACTTGACCGCTATGCCACCAGGCTGGCCCCCTTTCTTTTTCTTTTAAGAAGTATTTCTCTCTCTCCTTTTAGGTCAGCTTGGTGGAAGAAAGACATTTTGTAAACTTAAGGGCTTTCATCATTGACTTCTTGAATGATTATGGCATATTCATTTTGTACTTTCTAGCTTGGTTTCACTAAACGAGGAAGCTAAGGTTCTGGATGGAAAGCACCCTGAGCCAAGAGTCACAACGCTTGGATTACCAGCACAAAACCTAGACATGCTCTGGCTCTCATTTTCTTTCACTTATAAAATGAGGAGAATAATAACCACCAATTTAACTTTTGGAGAAATCTCTGCAAACACTACTAGAAGTGAATGTGGAATGTCTTAGAAAAATGTAAAGTAGTGTGTAACTGTAAGATGTATTCTGCCTCAGGTTCTGCTCTTTTGTCCTTCTTCACTGTCTTTACTGGACTTGAGCTTCTCTACCGTCTGTGGGTCTCGACCATTTTCTTGACTTGTTATTTTGCTACTGTCCTCTGTCTTAAATCCTTATTACCTATCAGAAATTCCCTGGATCTGGACAGTTTTCCTGATTTATTCCCAAACTTAGGCATAGTTCTCAGCCCTGAATTATTAATCATCCATTACTTGTGGTCCAGTATGGCAGGAAGAATTACGTGATAGGCTATAGTATCTGTAAAATCCATCTAGGATCTGAAAATATCAGTGTATGCATGCACATACAACATGCATGTACACACGCCTATTATACTAAAAGAAAAACAACCCCACATGGTTAAAGGATGGTAGCAACAGTAGTGTGGTTTGGTGGAAAAGCTGTGACCAGAAGGCCTACACTGGGCCGGCCCCGTGGCTTAGCGGTTAAGTGCGCGCGATCCGCTGCTGGCAGCCCCGGTTGGGATCTCGGGCGGGCACCGACGCACCGCTTCTCCGGCCATGCTGGGGTTGCATCCTACATACAGCAACTAGAAGGATGTGCAACTATGACATACAACTATCTACTGGGGCTTTGGGGGAAAAATAAATAAAATTATAAAAAAAGAAGAAGGCCTGCACTTAGGCCCAATTGGTAGCCATGTGATCTTGGGCAAGTCACTGCAACTCTGTGACTCTCAAGTTTGTCATCTGTAACAATTTGATTAGGTGTTTTTTACAGCCCTGAAGTATTTAAGTAAAAGTAAATAGTGAATATTTAAGTAAAATATTTTAGCAAAAGAGGCAGAAGATGTTTCCTCAAATTTCTATCCATGTCAGTAAGACTCAACATATATCATATTGGATCTGTAGGGGATTTATTGTATTTCTTGTGTCTTTTATTCTAAATATTTTTTGAGTTGAATTCTTTAAATATGTTTCATGACACCCACATCAACATTTAAAACTATTAAAGAAAAGTAACTATATAGTTTGTCCATGCAAGTGGTAGACAATTGCTACACAGTAAAAACACTTCTCAAGAGGATGAAGTTCAACTTTTTCAAACTGGACTTCCTCCTACAGAGAAGGTTAAAGCACAGGAAGTACATTTTTTATCTGAAGACATAACAGATAATGAAGAAGAAAGTCTTAAAAGCTAGGAAAAAAAATGTGAGCTGTCTTTTGAAAAAAGTTGTGGTTAATAACAGCCTTAGCCCAACCACATTTCCCTTAAAAATAAGTTACAAAATATTTTCCCTCTTGTAAGGTGTATTGTTATTCACTTCAACACCAAAACTTCAAATATACGAGTCTTTATATCTTGGTTTTAAGAAGTAAATTCTGTAGATCATAACTTAGTTTTTCGTTGTTCTTGAGATTCTTCTGCTTTTATTGAGGTTAGGAATTGATTCTTTTTCTTTTCCAATTTGCCATCAGCCCGCTGAGATCTTTCAAAATCTGATCATTCGGTAGGCAGCTGGACAACCATCCACTTAAGTGAATGCTTTCTAACTCTTGAGTTGAGTGAGCTGAGACTTCTGAGTGCTGTCTAAAGGCCTTCAGCTCAATGGGTTTTGAATTCCCTAGAATCAATGGGAGTCATCTGTTTTTTCTTTCTACAGCTAACGTAGGCATTCCTCTTCTTTCTCTGGGCCTGCTCTTAGAGTTAGGTCGTGTCAACATTTCTCTAACTTTTATATCAAATAGCTTACAAAGATTAAGAAAGGCGGGGTTCAAAAGAACATATCAGGGAGGATTCCCTTACCATTATGATAGTAGGTATCAGACTAACATACTTGCAGCCTGCGTAGGTATGCCGGATCTTTTCTTCATGTAGCTGATGGGTTTTCTTGCCCTTGAGGTTCACTGTAACAAGTACAAGTTTCTGCAATATTTTATTGGATATTGATTTCATTTGGACAGTGGATAGATATGCCCATACTTATTTCAATCAGCCTATAAATTATTTTATTTCTATTGACAAAGCCATCTACCTACCTTTGTATTATTTTGTTTTCATCTGGGGCAAGAGCTATTGTTATATGCCTTTTTAGTGCACCAAATAATTTTAAGGCTTTAATTAAATACACTGACATTAAGAAAAATTTCTTTAGGTAATATCTATTGCCCTTAGGGACATTTAGAGGGTCAAAATTGTAATTGCTTTTGGTAGTAATATTTGCTATGTTTTTCCTGAGACGGTAGCTGTGATAATATTTCGGGGCAAGGACCAATTTGGGGCTTGCTATAAGTATTTTTTCCAAATGAATTATTGAGAGAGACTTAGAAAAAGGTTTATGATTACTATTATAAAATAGCTGATAAAATTATAATAAATAAGGATGTCATTTGGTTATCTGTGTCTCCTTACCTACATTTCCTATTTCACATAGTGCTTCAGATTTTGAATAGATGCAAATACCTAAGTGATTGAGTGAAGTTGTCCCCTTTCTCAAAAATTTTTGATGCAGGCTCAAGATAGGCTTCATTTGTGGATGTGACTAGAAAGGGAAGAAATATTAGACAAAGTACAGAATCAAGACATTTCTGAACAGACTCATAAGTGCTCAAATGGGACAAATTATAAGATCTTTGTACCATTTACACATTCCAAATCATTACCTTTTTCTAGGTTCCTGGAAAAGGAAGAACATGGTTTGGCTCCTATGCAAGGCCCTTTCCAGCTAGAGCAGTGAATAAAATGCCCTGCAATGTATTCTTTTGTTTATTCCAATCCATGTGTGGAGATCTTTGAGTCTGTGTCTTTTTATTAAGTAGGCTTTTTGATAATACATAGCAAGAAAACATCCTTAGAAATAAAATGCGTAAAATAGTAAAAATCTTAAATAGGTTTTGAGGAAAAGCTGCTGAAAGAAAAATACACTGTGTGTTGTATATTTGTAAATTTCCAAAAGGAATACATCATGAGGACAAATTGTTAGAAGTAATTGGGTTTTTTTTTTTTATTTATAAAATCTCTTTATTTATTAAAGATATTAAACTGATCTTTCACCTGTGATACTGGCTGCAATGCACTTGTTTTCTTTAGTTTTTCTTATTTTACCTTTGATTTCTCTTTTTTTTCATTTTTTTAATTGAGGCAACATTTGTTTATAATATTATGTAAGTTTCAGGTGTACATCATTATACTTTGATGTCTGTATAGACTATACCATGTTCACCACCCAAAGACTAATTACCATCCATCACTGTACACATGTGCCCAGTCACCCTTGTTGCCCTCCACCCGCCCCCTTCCCCTCTGGTAATGACCAATCTGATCTCTGTATCTATGTCTTTGTTGTTTTTATCTTTCATTTATGAGTGAAATCATAGTGTATTTAACTTTCTCTGTCTGACTTATTTCACTTAGCATTATACTCTCAAGGTCCATCCATGTTGTCACAAATGGCAAGATTTCATCTTTTTTTTTTTATATCTGAGTAGTATTCCATTGTGCATATATACCACATCTTCTTTATCCATTCATCCCTTGATGGGCACTTAGGTTGTTTACAAGCCTTGGCTATTGTGAGTAATGCTGCAATGAACACAGGGGTGCATGTATCTTTACACGTTCATTCTTTCATGTTCTTTGAGTAAATACTCAGCAGTGGAATAGCTGGATCATACGTTAGTTTTAGTCTTAATTTTTTTTGTGTGTGAGTAAGGTCAGCCCTGTACTAATATCTACCAATCCTCCTCTTTTTTTGCTGAGGAAGACTGGCCCTGGGCTAACATCCGTGCCCATCTTCCTCCACTTTATATGAGACGCCACCACAGCATGGCTTGCCAAGCAGTGTGTCGGTGTGGGCCTGGGATCTGAACCGGCGAACCCCAGGCCACCACAGCGGAATGTGAGCACTTAACCACTTGCACCACCAGGCCGGCCCCTATTCTTAATTTTTTGAGGAATCTCCATACTGTTTTCCATAGTGGCTGCACCAGTTCACATTCCCACCAGCAGCGTATGAAAGTTACCTTTTCTCCACACCCTCTCCAACACTTGTTATTTCTTGTCTTGCTAATTATAATCATTGTGATGAGCAAGAGGTGATATCTCCTTGTAGTTTTGATTTGCATTTCCCTAATAGTGATGTTGAACATCTTTTCATGTTCCTGTTAGCCATCTGTATATCTTCTTTGGAAAAATGTCTCTTCAGATCTTTTGCCCATTTTTTTTTTGTGTGTGAGGAAGATCGGCCCTGAGCTAACATCTGCCAATCTTCCTCTTTTTGGTGAGGAGGCGGCCCTGGGCTAACATCTATGCCCATCTTCCTCTACTTTAAATGGGACGCCTCCACAGCATGGCTTGACAAGCAGTGTGTTGGTGCACGCCGGGGATCCGAACCAGCGAACCTTGGGCCGCCACAGTGGAGCGCGCGCACTTAACCGCTTGCGCCAAAGGTCTGGCCCCATCTTTTGCCCATTTTTTAATTGGGTTGTTTGTTTTTTTGTTGTTGAGATGCATGAGTTCTTTATATATTTTGCATATTGACCCCTTATCAGATATATGGTTTGCAAATATCTTCTCCCAATTGTTGGGTTGTCTTTTCATTTTGTTGATGGTTTCCTTTGCTATGCAGAAGCTTTTAACTTTGATCTAGTCCCATTTGTTTATTTTTTCTTTTGTTCCCTTGTCTGGTCAGACATGGTATATGAAAATATGCTGCTAAGACCGATGTCGAAGAGCATACTGCCTATGTTTTCTTCTAGAAGTTTTATGGTTTCAGGCCTTACATTCAAATCTTTAATCCACTGTGAGTTAATTTTTGTGTATTGTGTAAGATAATGGTCTACTTTCCTTCTTTTGCATGTGGCTGTTCCTAAACCATTTATTGAAGAGACTTTCCTTTCTCCTTTGTTTGTTCTTGGCTCCCTTGTTGAAAATTAGCTATCCATAGATGTGTGGGTTTATTTCTGGGCTCTCGATTCTGTTCCACTGATTTTTCTGTCTCTTTTTATGCCAGTACCATGCTGTTTTGATTACTATAGCTTTGTAGTATATTTTGAAATGAGGGAGTGTGATACTTCCAGCTTTGTTCTTTTTTCTCAGGATTCCTTTGGCTATTTGGGGTTGTTTGTTATTCTATATAAATTTTAGGATTCTTTGTTCTATTTCTGTGAACAATGTTGTTGGGGCTTTGATAGGGATTGCATTAAATCTGTAGATTGCTTTAGGAAGTGTGGACATTTTAACTATGTTAACTCTTCCAATCCAAGAGCACGGGATATCTTTCCATTTCTTTGTGTCTTTTTCAGTTTCTTTCAACAATGTTTTATAGTTTTCAGTGTATAGGTCTTTCACTTCTTCAGTTAAATTTATTCCTCACTATTTTATTCTTTTTGTTGCAATTATAATTGGGGTTGTATTCTTAATTTCTCTTTCTGCTACTCCATTATTAGTGTATAGAAATGCAACTGATTTTTGTATGTTGATTTTGTATCCTGCAACTTTACTGTATTAATTAATTATTTCTTATAGTTTTTTGGTGGATTTTTTAGGGTTTTCTATATATAAAATCATATCATCTGCAAATAGTAACAGTTTTACTCCTTTTTTTCCAATTTAGATCCATTTTTATTTCTTTTGCTTGCCTGATTGCTCTGGCTAGGACTTCTAATACTATGTTAAATAGGGGTGGCGAAAGTGGACATCTTTGTCTGGTTCCTGTTCTTAAAGGGATAGCTTTCAGTGTTTCTCCATTGAGTATGATATTAGCTGTGGGTTTGTCATATATGGCATTTATTATGTTGAGGTACTTTCCTTCTATATCCATTTTATTAAGAGTTTTTGTCACAAATGGATGCTGTATCTTGTCAAATGCTTTCTCATCTATTGAGATGATCATGTGATTTTTATTCTTCATTTTGTTAATGTGGTGTATCATCTTGATTGATTTGTAGATGTTGAACCATCACTGCATCCTTGGAATAAATCCCACTTGATCATGGTGTATGATCTTTTTAATGTATTGTTGTATGCGATTTGCTAGTATTTTGTTGAGGATTTCTGCATTGATGTTCACCAGTGATATTGGCCTGTAATTTTCTTTTTTTTTGTTGTCCTTGTCTGGTTTTGGTATCAGGGTAATATTGGCCTAGTAAAATGAGTTAGGAAATTTCCCTTCCTCTTTAATTTTTTGGAAGAATTTGAGAAGGATAAGTATTAAGTCTTCTTTGAATGTTTGGTAGAATTCACCAGAGAAGCCATCTGGTCCTGGACTTTTATTTTTTGGCAGATTTTTGATTACTGTTTCAATCTCCTTACTGGTGATTGGTCTATTCAAATTCTCTATTTTTTCTTGATTCAGCTTTGAAAGGTTGTATGATTTTAAGAATTTATCCATTTCTTCTAGATTATCCAATTTGTTGGCATATAGCTTTTCATAGTATTCTCTTATAATCTTTTGTATTTCTGATGTGTCCACTGTAATTTCTCCTCTTTCATTTCTGATTTTATTTATTTGAGTCTTTTCTTTTTTTTTCTTGGGAGTCTAGATAAAGTTTTGTCAATTTTATTTATCTTTTCAAAGAACAACCTCTTCATTTCATTGATGTTTTTATATATATTTTTAGTCTCTATTTCATTCATTTCAGCTCTGATTTTATTATTTCCTTCCTTCTACTGATTTGGGGCTTTGTTTGTTCTTCTTTTTCCAGTTCCTTTAAATGCACTGTTAGATTGTTTGAGATTTTTCTTACTTGTTGAGGTAGGCTTGTATTGCTATAAACTTCCCTCTTAGTACTGCTTTTGCCATATCCCATAAATTCTGGTATGTCATATTTTCATTTTTGTTTGTCTCCAGGTATTTTTTAATTTCTCGTTTGATTTCTCTGTTGACCCAATAGTTGTCCCATAGCATTTTGTTTAGTCTCTACATATTTGTGGCTTTTTCAGTTTTCTTCTTGTAGTTTGTTTCTAGTTTCATGCTATTGTGGTCAGAAAAGATGCTTAGTGTAATTTCAATCTTCTTAAATTTATTGATACTTGTTTTGTGGCCTAATATGTGATATGTTCTGGAGAATGTTCCATGTATATTTAAAAGAATGTGTATTCTATGGTTTTTGGATAGAATGTTCTGTATATATCTCCTAAGTCCATCTGGTCTAATGTGTCATTTAAAGCCAATGTTTCCTTATTGATCTTCTATTTGGATGATCTATTCATTGGTGTAAGTGGAGTGTTCAAGTCCCCTACTATTATTGTGTTACTATCTATTTCTACTTTTATGTCTGTTAATAATTGCTTTATACGTTTAGGTGCTCCTATGTTGCGTGTATAGATATTTACAAGTGTTATATCCTCTTGTTGGCTTGTTCCCTTTATCATTATCTAGTGCCCTTCTTTGCCTCTTGTTACAGTTTTATTTTAAAGTCTGTTTTGCCTGATGTAAATATTGCTACCAAAGCTTTCTTTTCATTGCCATTTCCATGGAGTATCTTTTTCCATCCCTTCACTTTCAGTTTGTGAGTGTCTTTAGGTCGGAAATGTATCTCTTGTATGCAGCAGAAATTTGGGTCTTATTTTTTTTATCCTACCAGCCAACCTATGTCTTTTGATTGGAGCATTTAGTCCACTGACATTCAAAGTAGCTATTGATAAGTATGTACTTATTGCCTTTTTGTTACTTTTTTTCTGTTTTAGTAGTTCTTCCCTTTTCCTTTCTTCCTCTCTTGCTCTCTTCCCTTGTGGTTTGATCGCTTTCTTTAATATTATGTTTGGGTTCCTTTCTTTTAATTTTTTGTGTATTTAGTATATGTTTCTGGCTTGTGATTACTATAAAGTTCATATGTAATAACCTATGTGAGGGCCAGCCCTGGTGGCCTAGTGGTTAAGTTTGGTGCACTCAACTTCGGCAGCCTGGGTTCGGTTCCTGGGCATGGACCTATACCAATTGTCTGTCAGTGGCCATGCTGTCGTGGCAGCTCACATACAAAAAGAGGATACTTGGCAGCAGACATTAGCTCAGGGCGAATCTTCCTCCTCCTACACTGCCATCTTCCCAGCATTCTTCAGAAGTAATTGGTCTCAAGATCAAGGAAATGATGCTTTCTTTCTTTAAGTAAAGTTTATTTTGTAAAGATAATTGGTTTGGTGAATTAAAGATTATGTAAGTTTTCAATTAATTATTTAACAAAATTGATACACATGAAGGAGACAATGGACTCCTTTTTTCCCTTCTTCTTCAGGACATGTCTGCTATAAATTCTCTGAGACTTTACACTAAACATGGAAAAGAAACTTTTAAAATCATTTTTAAATTCTTGGGTGTGATGTTTACAGATAGTAATAGCTTATATTTGTATCACTCAAAAGTTTCCAAACTATTTCTACTTATCATTTATTATATTTAACTATATTAGTATGAGGTGGGAAGACAAGAATTAGTATCATTTTACTTAAAAAGAAATAGTCTCAGAGAGATTAAGTAGGTAGTGAAACAATATTGGGACCTGGTCCTCTGAGCCCCTGTGCATAGTTTTGTCTCCTCTTCAGCAAAGATCTTTTGGGACTGTGGGGAGATAGTGCTTCTTATGACACTAACCTGAGTAAGTCATTTCAGCTTTCTTTGCTTCATTTGTCCCCTGTATCAAATGGACCACGTTCCCAGAATTATTGGGGATTTCGAAATAATTTCTCTATTGTCTTTTGCAGAAGAAAGATAGCCTTACACAAATGTGAGCTTTCATCCCAACAATAATAATAAGTCAGAAGTCAAGAGATATAGAGTAACAGAAAGAGGGGATTCTAGGGGACCCCTGGAAACACAAAATGGGTAACAGACAGGAGGAGTCAAAATTGCTGCAAAGGGGGTGAAGTAGACAGAACTATCCAACTACTAGTTGTCCTTTCTCACTAATTCCCTTAATTATTATCTGCCTACTTCACCAAATCAGAGAGACGGTGGATTTCAACCAATGTCGGTAGTCTTAAGGCTCACAATTGTAGAACTATCAAGAAAAACTCTATGCAGAATATGATATTGTCAGACTAAGATAGTCATCTTAGCCAAGTGCTGCTGTTCTGAGTGGTAATGTTGTTGATCAGGTAGAATTTTCAACCTGAGATTTGTGACAATAATCCCCATAAGTGGCTTGAAATTCTTCAGAGCGACTTCTTAGCAGTGAGTTTAGTGAACTGTGCACTCTTAAAAAATGGCCTGCAGGGAGCAGGCCAAATGCAAATAACTTAAACTGAGGGGCAAGCAATGAAATGCGTTGATATTCTCCAATAGCCTTAAGAGTTGAAAGGTCAACACCACTTGTTTCAGAAACCCCTTACCACCAAAGCACTGGCTGAACAAGACTGATAGATTCATCTGAGGGGATTTATACAAAACAGAATATTTCTGGATAATTTGTTAGTTTTTGTTGTTTTTGGCAGTGGGAGAGTAAATATTGACATTAATAATGTCATCTGTTGTGTTTGTGTTATTTTGGACATTTTAATATTTTAGAATACAGAAAATGAATGTGCTGTTACCATTTTGAAGAAGTAATGCCCAAATATATCAGTGGGAATTGTTAGAAGTTTGTTGAGAATAAGAGATGATCCCGACTTAGGACTTCAGTTTAGGGCTGCATTGTGGTAAGAGATGGCCAAATCTGCCACACTCAAACTTTGATTCCAGATTTTGAAGCAAGATATAAAACTAGGTTGTGTAAACTAGCTTAACAAGGAATTATGAATCCAGAACCTGGATGTTAGGTCTGGGTGATCTGGGCTAAGCTGCTTATTCTCTGCCCCTTGACCTGATCCTAAAACTATATAAATGGAAAGGAGCCCACCACTTGCTCTGACCTGGTGCTCTCCTTCATTACTGCCAGTTAAAGAGATCTTGAAACATTGGGCTTCCCTCAGTGACGGAAAAGATGGTACTGGGGAGCTGTCCACTTGCACAGTAATGTATCCTGGATCCCAAGGTTATCATTTGCATTACTTGCTGGTTGAAATATAGTAAAACAAACTGCAAATAACCTCAATTAAGTCCAAGACAACATTCTCAAATCTAGACTAGCCCTTGCCATCAAGATTCATTCATACTCCATTCTGTCATTTTGTTCTTCAAAAGACTTCTAATAAAATAAGAAACTTTGGAATTAAGATAGCCCTTTAAATTGGTTAAATCTTCTTATGTATTATGGAGAACAAGTTGGAGATGATCTTGTAGAAATGATCTCTAAAATTGAATGGAGATTCTAGTTTCCAGTAGAGTAGGTGGAATAACTGTAAAAGCACTTACTTAGCCTTGAAGATTTTGAACCCAGGAGAAAATCAAGTCTCCAATCCCTTTAAATTTTGAGTGACAGTGACCTCCATTTCCCCACAAATTTCCTTTGATTGCTTGAGGACAGAACCACATATTCTCAATCTTTCCACCCAGATATCAGTATTTGTGTATGAACAAGGTATAGGACTCCAATACAAGAGTGCAACACCGTAAGGACCTTGCCATGAGGTCCAAGTCCATCTTGTTGACTACAGTATTCTCAGAGCTTATCACTGGGCCTTAAACTCTTTTGTTGTGGTCTGAATGTTTATGTTCTCCTAAAATTCACTTGTTGGAATCCTAATGCCCAATGCAATGGTGTTAGAAGGTGAGGCTTTGGAGAGGTGGTTAGATCATGAGCATGGAGCCCTCATGAATGGGATTAGCACTCTTATAAAAGAGATCCCACAGGGCTCCCTAGCCTCTTCTGCCATGTAAGGATACAAGAAAAGTCTGTGACTTTAGGAAAAGGGCCCTCACCTGACCATGCTGACATCCTGATCTTGGACTTCTAGCCTCCAGAACTGTGAGAAATAAATTTCTGTGGTTTATAAGCCACCCGGTCTGTGATATTTTGTTACAGCATATCAAACAGACTAAGGTTAGAACTTGGTTGTACCCCTATTGAATGTAGGACCTTCAATAAGGAATTGGTAGCCTGTTATGTTTATTTCCTCCAGATCCAGAAAGCTTGGTTTAGTTAGGATTTGAATACAAGTTGTATTTAAACAGCTCATTCCCACACTTCTACAGAAAATGCCAACTAAAGGAAGTTGTCTATGAGTTTTTCTTGATAGTTCTACAATTGTGAGCCTTAAGACTACCGAAATTGGTTGAAATCCACCGTCTCTCTGATTTGGTGTAGTAGACAGAACTATCCAACTACTGGTTGTCCTTTCTCACTAACTCCCTTAATTATTTCTAGGTACTACAGAGTGGCACATAACTAAACATTGTCAAGGAGTTTTACAGCCCTAGGGCTGCTATTATTGGGTATTATAGTTGGCTGTAATCATTCTAATGGTCTAAGATGTTGCAAGTAATTTACCCAAGGCCTGAGCGCCAGAAGTGGGCAAATTGAGAGTTTTATTCTGCATCCAGCCATTACTGTGAAGGAGAATGTATTACTTCTCATTTCTTTACAAGTGTCAGTGCAAATCCAACCATCAAACAAATGTTAGACCTAAAAGCTTTTAGATTACAGCGATTATTACAGATTTTACATGAGATAAAAATGTAATTGCTCCATTCCCTTCATTCTTTCTTTCATTTTTTTCCCCCATTGCATATTTTAGACCTTCCTGTTTGACTGTCAGGTCAGACCCAGCACACAAAGACATTGGTCATAAGACGGGGGAGCTGGAGTGCTCCTTTTCATAAGAAATAAAATGCTTGGAATTTCTCTTCCAAATGGATCACAAAATTTCCAATGTCATTTCCATTTTTAAACTCTTTTATGTCTATGTAAACTCATGCATTGCCTATAGAGGAATAATTTCCAGCCATTTGGGTAGATACAGAGAATGAGCTGAAGGCAGCAACGCTTCACAGGCAAATGGTGCACATATATTTTTTTCACCTTGCTTCCTTTCCCCTCTTCCATCCTTACTCACCATTTTTAATTCTTTGAATCACTTCTGTTTTTTCTCACTCCTTTCTTCTTTCCTATTTTCCCTCTCTAACTTTGTCCCTCATTAATTCCTTCTCTCTAGAGTTGCGTGCTTGTTCATCTTTCCGCCATTCTCTGTCATATATATTCTCTCACCTATTCTGGGATGCTCTTATTCTAAAATTAACCCTCTGCTTAACAGGACATATTTGTAAACTTCTTGGCTGAGGAGGAATATTGCCCCAATTAGGAAAGGTCCAGTTGGGAATGTCAGTCTTTTACTCTTCCACATGCTCAGAGAAGCAGTACTATAGGGATTATGCCCTCATCCCTGGAATGTGGCAGACCCAGGCTTTTAAACTCTTTTGCCCTTTGCTAAGTACTATAACTTTGAACTAGATTTTAAGCTCTTTGTCTTTACTTCCTGATTTATAAGGTGGGGAGAGTATTAGATCTTAACTCTTAGGATTATTGTGGAATAATACTTGCAAAATATTTTGTACAGTGTTGGGGCTCATAATAAACACTCAATAAGTGTTAATATTATGTTTTGATATCCCTAAGTAATAATGTATAGCAGAAATTAATTTTCTCCTAATATCCATTTTCTCCTGAGTTTACTTGAATACATTTCCCAGATTACCTGGCAAATGAGTGGCCGTATAACTGCATTGTTTAGTCAAATGAAAATGGACACATTTTGTGTAGTTTCTGGTACGATTTCTCAAATAGAGGGTGAACATGTTCTTTTTCCCCTTCTCCATCTTCCTGAAATGCTTTTATGGTGACTGAAGTTCCAGTAGTCATTTATGACCATTAAGACAAGAATCTTCTCCTAGGAAGACTGAGGTGAAACAAGCTGATAACTTCCTGGGTTCTCATAATAGTCCTGGATTGCCTATATTTGGACTTTAAAAAAAAATGTGAAAGATAAATTTTTTGTTATGTTTAAGCTACTATTTTTATTGGATTCTTTTATTCCGTGTAGTCACATCTAATTATAACCAATAAATTTAGCTTTTTCTAATCTCTGCTTCCACCCCAGCTGCCCTGCTTGCTTACCTGAATTTCTGGCATTATTCATTTTGTTATTCAATTTCTACATGTCCATATTTTTTGGGGTATTTATTTTGGCTTTTGCCAATATGGAACCTTTAATGTTGGGATATTACTGTTCCTTTCTACTGGCTGTTTTTTTCTTACCCAGTTTATCCTGACTTCTAGGACTAATAATCTGTCATCATTTCTGCTTATCTCTCTGGTTTTGATCCATGTCCTATTCTGCCTGTAAGGTATGTCACAAAGTAACACACATACTCTTAAGCCTTGGGTCCTGGTGGCTTATTGGAGACTGCGCTATTTCTTATATGCAACTTCTAGCTCTTAGTCTCTCAAATTTTTTGAGTTTATTGTTGCCTCACCCACATTTCTCTTTGCTTTTGATCACTTCTTTCTTTCTTTCTCCCTCTCTCTCTCCTCTCTCTTTATTTCTATCAACATTTTTTTTCCTGTCAGTGTGTCCTATGCTCAACATTAGCAATCTATGCCTTGTTATATATTCAAAATAAAATGCTAGACATTTCCATTGACATACATCATACGATGTAACTTACATCTGACAATTTCACCTTCCTCAGTACTTCTGTTGATTGCCCTTTAGAATTAGAAAGAGAAAATTTCCACCCAATTATAGTAGTTTATATATGCAAATGTTATTAGATTTAATAATCAAGTTTCCCTAGAAATGATGAACAAAGCCACATGTATTTTAAGTGGATCATAAGTCTTGTTGATTAAGTTACTGTCTTGAGTCATTTGCTATAAAGAAATTATTGTCATTAGACTTCTAAACTGCAGCTTAGCCTCTTTCTTAAGGAGATGTTTCTGTGTTTAAGATGTGGGCATGGATCACCATGTAGAAATCAATTTAGGGAAATTTAGAGAAAATAGTGACTAATCAGACGCTCTTTGAATTCTTGGCAATTGTTTGTCTCTTTGGACTAAATTTTACACCTTAATACTATGAATTCATTTACATTGAAAATAAATCTTTAATATGGATTAGGAATAAAGAAAATGTAATATATTCTATGATATGTACACACTCAGGTTTAGATGATTAAACAAAATAACTGAAGTGAGAAAAGACTTCAATCTATCTCTTGGCTTGATGAAACTTACCTCTCGATGCTTTGTACAGGACAAGAAGGCCAGCTGTATTAAACACAGCAGTGGCAAATAGGGAGAACTTGATTTTAGCATTGGAATGTTGCACTGAAGAAAATCTAATAAATATGAGAACAATGGAAGTTGAGTTCTCCAGAAAAAAATTCAAAAGTGTACTGTTCAGTGTGAATTGAGACTCATTAACAATACGTCATATTAACAGTGTGTATTAGAGTTGAAAGAGTACCTTCCACAGATTTTCTGAATATAATCTATGCACAAACCTAGGGAAAGGACTAGCACACATACCCTTATCTCCATTACAAAGATTTGGAGCCTGAGGCTCAGCGAGATAAGTAGTTTGACATTAGGAAGTGACAACTGTGAACAGAGAATTGAACCCAGGTTTTCAGACTGAACCACAGTGCTACACTGCCTCCACAGTGAGCAGTCAACTGCAGGAGTCAGCATGCCGGGCAGAGAGCTGTCATTTGAAAGGGGGATGTCAAGTCATTCTGTATTGCTCTGGAAAGCAGGACAAGGATCAGTGGGTGGAAATTACAAGGAGGCTGATTTTGCTGCAGTTTGAGGAAGAACTTTCCAACAATTAGAGCTGTCTAACCAAGGAACAGTCTGCCTTGTCAAATAAATGAGCAGCCTGTCGCTAAAGGCATTTAAGCCGAAAGCTGAAGACCACGTCTCAGGAATGTTGGAGGAAAGATTACTGCATGGGTGGCATGAATGACATCTAAGGCTTTATCTAACTTAAAAATTCTGTGTATGGGGCAGGATGACATTGGGGGAGATAATCCATATCCTTGGACGTCATAGTCTTCAGGGTCATATCTAGGCAACCCTGATCTGCTATGGAACCATGCAATTGTATTTCAAGCCTGATATTCTTGCAGAAGCTCCTTTTGAACAGATTTTCAGTCCAATTGGCACATCCAGAGTGGTTGAGCATGATGGACTGGAGTTCTGCCTTCTAAGATGTTTAAGATTTCCTATCATTGATGCTCCTAAAAATATCGTCACTTCTGGAATCATTAGGTATGAATATTTCCTCTACTAAAGTGGCACCTTAAATTATGCTTTTGCATTTCTTTTAAAAGCTTAAGAGTTCTCATTAAACATACCCAAATGACTGATATAAAGGTGGTGGGGGGGATTGGGCAATTGCTTTAATCTGGGGTATAATCAAATTTAAGAATTTGAGCATGGAATTATACATTGCTAAAAGGGAATTCAGATCTCCATCTGCCCACACATTCATTTCTTACCTTTCTTTTCTACTACTGTGAAGCACAACAATTCCCTTATTCATCTTGTGCATTTCCAACAGCATAATTTTTTTCCAGGGAGAATTTTACGCCCTGAAATAAATTATATTCCATGTGTTAGAGTCAAGCTTGAAAGCTTTTCATAGGAGACCACTTGGTGGTGTTTAAGCAACTTGTAGAGTCGTCTAAACTGCCCTTAGATTTTATCCTGAACCTCAAAAAAGGGCAAGGTCATAAAATACCCAGAGACTCAAGTCAACAAAAACAACTTTAGCTCATTCCCAGGGACTCATTCTCCACCTTATTTTCCCCTATTTGAGGAAAAGGAGAGTCTCAGTTATGTCTTTTGGCTGAGTACAAGGGTGTTATATAATAATAGGTAAACAACAATAGTTTTCACATATTCTTTCTAATCCCCTAAGGCATCTTTTAAAGTAGGTATGTCAATCCTCATTTTATTAATTTAGGTAACTCTAAGCTTCCATTAATTGCAAAAGATCAGGTCCAAACTTGTAATAACAAGGATTTTTCTATTTCAAGTAATAGGAACTCCACTTGATACAGCTTTTTAAAAAGAGATCTAACAGGTTGGTGGTTACCAGAGTGGGGAGAGAGGTGAAAGGGGTAAAGGGGCACATGTGTATGCTGATGGATGGCAACTAGACTCTTGGTGGTGAACACGATGCAGTCTATAGAGAAGGTGAAATATAATGATGTGCATCTGGAATTTATATGATGTTATAAACCAATGTGCCCTCAATAAAAAAAATAATTAAAAAAGAAAAAGACCTAAACTATGAGAAAGGATGCAGCTGAGCATCAGTTTGGGCACTAGGGACTTCACTGCTGCCAGGGTCTCTTGTTCCCTCTTCAGCTCTCATCATCTCATTCTGTTTCTTCCACGGTGCCCAATTGATGTTCTTACCCTCTGGCTAGACTATACGACTTTCAACATTTTAACTCCAATACCAACATTTTGTTGTGTTTCTGTATATTTTAAATTAAACAGGACTATGTTATTATAGTTTCCATAGAAAACACTAGTTTAAGTTGCATATTCTCAGTTTAAGGGCTGTGTCTGTGTACTGTTTTCATTTGGCTAGAAAAGTATTTATTTTACTTTTATTTTCCAAAGTAATTTCTGCTGAATATTAAATTTTAGATTGGCTTTTTTTCTCTTTAATTTTTTAATTTTAATTTTTTTCTCTTTTAATGTTTTGCAATTTTCCGTATAGAGAAGTTGCTAGGTTTTCTCAATTTGATCCTGGTATATTTTCTTACTTTTAGTTTTTTTATTTTTTTTTTTCCCCAAAGCCCCAGTAGATAGTTGTATGTCATAGTTGCACATCCTTCTAGTTGCTGTATGTGGGACTCGGCCTCAGCATGGCCGGAGAAGCGGCGTGTCAGTGCACGCCCGGGATCCAAACCAGGGCCGCCAGAAGTGGAGCACGCGCACTTAACTGCTAAGCCACGGGGCCAGCCCGATCCTGGTATATTTTCTGATGTTATTGGAAACAAAAGTATCTTTATTTTATTTTCCAATTGTATGCTGTTAGTATATAAAACTACAATTGATATTTGTGTATTGACCTTGTGTCCTATGATGCAGCTAAATTAACTTATTACTTCTCGTAGATCTTTTGTACACTACATAGGATTTTCTACATTGACTATCATGCAAATAAAGACAGTTTTACTTTTTCATCTTTAAGTCTTTTATTATTCTTCATTTATTTCTCTGAGACTTGTACTGAGAGTTTATTGAATTTCGTCAAATGGTTTTTCTGTATCTATTGAGATCATCATATAAATTTTCTTTATTCTGTAAATATGAGGAAATACATTGATTTTCAAAATTTTAAATCAATCCTACATTCTTGGGATAAACTCCACTTGAGGTTTATTACAGATTCTTTTTGCTAAGAATTTTGTGTATATTCTCATAGAGGATATTGGTTCATAATTTTTCTTCTTTTAGTATTCTTTGTCTTTCTTGTGTGCACATATGGTATTTTTTGTCAAGGCATTGTTCATTTCATAAAATGGGAACTATTTTCTGATAACTTTCTTGTAAGAATACTATCATTTCTTTCTTTAAATGTTCTATTGATTTTGCCAATGAAATCGCTCTGGCCTAGAATTTTCTTTGTCTTAATATTTGAGAATGAATACAATTTTATTAATAATTATAGGGTTATTAAATTTTCTTTGTTTTCTATCAGTTTAGGTTAGGTGAAGGAATTTGTTAATTTCAGGTAAGATGACAAATTATTATTATAAAACGGTTCATAATAATCCTCTAGGATTTGCCTGTAGGATCTTTTGAGATATGTTATCTTATATTCCAATATTGATCAGTCTTGTTAGGTGTTTATTAATCACATAAGTCTTTTCAAGTTACCAACTTTTGGCTTTTTAAACTATTTTATTTCTTTTCTATTTCACTAATTTTCACTCTTATTTTTGTTTCTTCCTGTTACTTACTTTGGTTTCAGTTTGCTCTTTTTTTATTTTTTTAAGATGTAAGCATAGATAATTGATCCTAGACCTCTTTTTTCCAAATATTAGCATTTTGTTACAAACGTCTCTGTAAGTCCTATATAGCTGGGTCCTACAAATTTTGTATGTTGTGTGTTCATATCATTCAGTTGAAAATATTTTCAAATTTGCATTGTAATTTCTTCTTTGACTCAGAGGTTATTTAGAAGTTTTTATTCATTTATTATTTTTAAAAATTTCTTAGTTGAATTCATTGTTTTTAGAGAACCAATTCTGTAATATTACAATCTCTTGAAATTTATTGAGAAGTGTTTTATAACTCAGCATATGGTCTTCCTCAGTTAATGTTACATGTGCTCTTAAAAAGAATATAATTTCTGAACTTGTAGGGTGTTTTGCTCTATAAACGTCAGTTTTGTCAAAACTTGCTAGTGTCATTCAGATTGCCTTAGTCTGGTTTTTTTTTTGGTCTAGATATTATATAACACTGAAAGCCATATTAAGTTCTTCAGCTGTGATTATGGATTTGTCTGTTCTCTCCTTTATTTCTGTCTGGTTTGCTTTATGTCTTTTGTGTCTCTGTTATTAGGTGCATACCTATTTATAAATGTTGTATGTCTACATTAAGAAGTATCACTTTTCATCTTTGTTCATACACTTACTCATACTTTGCTGTTAGAAATATAGACATTCTACCTTCTCATGCTTTTTTTGCATAGTATATAATTCCTATCTTTTTAATTTCTTGTTTGGCCTTAGTTCATATCATTTTGTCTTTCTGTGTACTTTATTATATTTCTAATATTTTTATTCAAGTGTAATATGCATATAGAAAAAAGTAATATCATAATTCTCCAAACTGAACAAACCCATAATAACTAGCTCCCAGATCAACAAAGAAAATATTACCAGCAACCCATAAGGCCCCCTTGAGCTTGTTTCAAGTTGTTATCCCTCTCAGGGCAACCAATATTCTGACTTCTGATACAATAAATTAGTTTTGTTTTTATTCGTTGTGTTTCATGTAAAATGAATCATACCCTACATACTATTTGTGGTGTACATGTGTCTTTGTTAAACATTATGTTTGTGTTTGTGCGATTCATTCATGTAGTTCTTTGCAGTTGTAGATATTTATTCTGATTTCAGTATATTATTACGTTGTGTTCATATATGAAAATATACATATCCACTCTGCTGTTGAAGGGCATTTGGTAGTTTCCAGTTTTTGTTGTTTGTTGTTGTTATTGTAAACAGTGCTGCTATGAACACTATTGTATATATCTATGTTAAGCAAATGTTCATAGCTCTGTTGGGCATATACTCAGAAGTTGAATTGTGGTGTCATAGAAAATGTGTATATATAGTAGATGCTGTCAAAGAGTTTTCTAAAGTGGTTGTACCAATTTAACCTCCCATCAACTGTGCATGAGATTTCTGTCTGCTCCCTATCTTCAGCAATACTAGCAATTGGCTTTTTCATTTTCATCATTCTGTTCATGTATAAGAGGTATTTCATTGTGTTTTGATTTGCATTTTCCTGAAGACAAATGGAGTTTAGCAACTTTTTATTGATTGTTGGTTATTTGAATGTCCTCTTTTGTGAAGAATCTATTTAAGATCTTTTTTTTCCATATCTTTATTTGGTTTTCTATCTTTTTCTTATTGATAAGTGGAAAGTGGAATCTCTTCATATATTCTAAATTCAAATCCTTTGTTGGATATACATGAGAATATCTTCTCCCACCCTGTGGCTCACTATGTTACAATCATAATTTGTATTTTAATGAACAAAAGTGTTTAATTTTAATGTAGCTCAATTAATGTTTATTTTCCATCATGGTTAGCAAATTTTGTGTCCTTTAAGGAAAACTTCTTAAACTAACATTAGAATGATATTCTCCTCTGTTTTCTTCTAAAAATTTCTTGATTTAGCTCTTACAATTAGATTTGAAATTTAGCTACAAAGAATTTTTGAGTATACGTAGAGATTAAGACATATTTTTACCCATATAGTCAATTAAACCAACACAATTTATTAAAAGACCAATATTACCCAGTTTAAATTAGTATAGATTTATAACAGGTCTTGATATGTATTGGTATTTAATTCATCCAGTTTTGTTCTTCTTTAAGATCGCTTCATCTATTTTTGGCCTTTGTATTTCTATATGAATTTTAAAAACCACCATGCTAATTTTCCTCCAAAAATTTTCTTCTGTTGTTTTTCTTTATTTGTATTGAGACTGTGCTAAAACTATACATCAACTGGCTGAGACTGACAACTTTATCATATTGAGTCATCCAATAAATGTACTTGGGATTCATCCATTTAAGTCTTCTTTGATTTGCTCATTAATGTTGTATGGTTTTCAAAATTGAAATGTTGCCTTTTTCTGTAACTATAAATTGTATCATTTTTTGTTAATTTGGTTTTCTTATTGTTTGTTTCTGATATATAGGAATACAATTCCTCTTTGTATTTAGCATCATTGATAAATTCAATAATTAATTCTAATAATTTTCATTTGAATTTTTTACAAGTACAATTACCTTGTCCAAATTGTTGAAATTTTTTAAAATTTCTTTCTTTCAAGTCATTATGACTTCCATTTGTTTTTCTTGGTTTATCACCCTATTAGAAACTCTTAAAATATTGAATAGAAGGGATGATTTGCATTCGTGTCCTATGTCTAATCTCAGGAGAAAAGCAATAAATATTTTATCATTAAATATGTTGTCTGCCATAGATTTTTATATTCTTCATCAGTTAAATTTCCTCCATTTTTAGTTGGCTGAAGTTTTTAAAATCATAAATAGGTATTTTAACTAATTGTTTTTATGAGTCTACAGAGATAATCATATAATTATTTTCCATTTTTATATTAATGTCTGAATTACTTTAATTTTGAATTCTAAAACACCTTTGCATTTCTTGAATAAACCTTAATTGATGGTTTCCTTTGCTGTGCAGAAGCATTTTAGTTTGATGTAGTCCCATTTGTTTATTTTTTCTATTGTTTCTCTTGCCCGGTCAGACCTGGTGCTTGAAAATATGTTGCTAAGACCAATGTCGAAGAGCGTACTGCCTATGTTTTCGTCTAGAAGTTTCATAGTTTCAGGTCTTACATTCAAGTCTTTAATCCATTTTGAGTTAATTTTAGTGTATGGTGTAAGGTAAGGGTCTACTTTCATTTTTTTGCATGTGGCTATCCAGTTTTCCCAACACCATTTGTTGAAGAGACTTTCTTTTTTCCATTGTATGTTCTTGGCTCCTTTGTCAAAGATTAGCTGTCCATAGATGTGTGGGTTTATTTCTGGGCTTTCAATTCTATTCTATTGATCTGTGCATCTGTCTTTGTGCCAGTACCATGCTGTTTTGGTTACTACAGCTTTGTAGTATATCACCTCACCCCCGTCAGAATATCTACAATTAACAAGACAGGAAACAACATATGTTGGAGAGGATATGGAGAGAAGGGAACTCTCATACACTGCTGGTGGGAGTGCAAACTGGTGCAGCCACTATGGAAAACAGTATGGAGATTCCTCAAAACATCAAGGATAGAATTACCCTGTGATCCAGCTATTCCACTGCTGGGTATTTATCCAAAGAACTTGAAAACACCAATGCGTAAAGATACATGCACCCCTGTGTTCATTGCAGCATTATTCACAATAGCCAAGACTTGGAAGAACCCTAAGTGCCCACCAAGGGACAAATGGATAAAGAAGATGTGGTATATATACACAATGGAATACTACTCAGCCATAAGAAACGATGAAATCCAGCCATTTATGACAACATGGATGGACATTGAGGGTATTATGCAAAGTGAAATAAGTCAGAGGGAGAAGGTCAAATACCGCATGATTTCCTTCATTAAGTAGCAGATAATAACAACAATAAACAAACACATAGAGACAGAGATTGGATTGGTGGTTACCAGAGGGGAAGGGGGGAGGGAGGAGGGCAAAGGGGATAATTCGGCACATGTGTGTGGTGATGGGTTGTAATTAGTATTTGGGTGGTGAACATGATGTAATCTATGCAGAAATAGAAGTATAGTGATGTACACCTGAAATTTATACAATGTTATAAACCAATGTTACTGCAATAAACAAAAAATTTAAAAAAAAGAAAAAAAAACCTTAATTGATGATGTACTGTCTAATAAAACTTAATTGATGATGTACTGTCTGTGTAATATAGTTCTGAATTTGTTTTTTTTGTATTATCTTCAGGGTGTTTGAATCTATGATTATGAGAGACTTCCATAATTTCCCTTTCTTTTAGTGTTTCTGTCTGGTTTTGGCATCAAGGTTATGCGTGTGTCAAAAAAAAAAGAGTTAGAATGTATTCCTCTATGTTCTGGAAGAACTTACATAATATGACTATTTTTTTCCTAAAATGTTTGGATCAATTCACCATTAAAGTCTTCTGAGTCTGGGATGCTCTTTGGAAGTTTTAAATAATAGTTTTAGTTTCTTTGATGGATATTAGGCTATTTAGATTTTCTGTTTCCTCTTCTGTCATCTTTAAATGGTTATTTGAGAAATTTATTGATATCATCCAAACTGTCAAATTTATTGGCATAAGGCTGTTCATGGTAACCTCTTATTATCTTTAATGTGTGTAGAATTAGGTATATTACCTTTTTATACTTGATATAATTTGCAACTTTTTTTTAGCTTGATCACTCAATAGTGTTTTTTTAATTTTATCAATCATTTTGAAGAACTAATATTTGGCTCTTGATTCTTTGTACTATACTTCTGATTTCTATTTCATTATTTATCAGTTTAATTCCTTCTCTATTTCCTTAGTTTTCCTTCCTTCTAACTTCCTTTAGTTTGATTTGCTGTTTCTTTACATTGATATTCAGCCTTCTTTCTCTTCTCTTATTTTCTGATATTTGCATTTAAGTCAGCGTTTCTCAACTACGGCACTATTACTATTTTGGCCCAGATAGTTCTTGTTGGAGAGAGTTGTCCTGTGCATTGTAGGATGTTTCACAGCATCCCTGTCCTCTACTCTACATACTAGTAGCACCCTCCAGGTATGACAACTAAAAATGTCTCCAGACATTGCCAAAGGTCCCTGCTGGGGGAAAATTCTCCAGGTTGAGAATCACTGATTTAAGGCAGTGCATTTCCCTCTAAGTGCATAGGCTATGTATTTCCCTTCGAGCACAAGTTTGATATATCTTCATAAATTTTGCAGTTAATGTTTTCTAATTTCTAGTTTGATTTTTTTTCTTTGTTCCATGTATTATTTAGACATGTATGCCATTCATTTTCAGGTAATTGGAAAATTTCTTTTTGTCATTGATTTTCAACTTAATTCTATGGCAGTCAGAAAACATACTTTAAATGATTTAAATCTTTTGAAAGTTTCTGAGGCTTTCTTTAATGGTACAGCAAGTAGTTGACTTTGGTAAATATTCCATAAGTGTGTGAAAAGAATGAGGCCTCGATTTTTGTGATGTGCAGTGTTTCTACATGTCAATAAGATCAAATTTATTGTGTTTTTCAAGTGTTTTGTATTTTCAAGACTCTTGTTGTTGTTTTTAATCAATTATGAGATATATTAAAGTCTCCCTTATGATTGTGATTTTTGCTATATGCACTTTGTGTCTCTTTTAATGTGTTCCTTCGGGTTTAAAATTGTCATATCTTCCTACAGCATTGATCTTTTTGGCGTTAAGACATGTCCTTTTCTATTTCTAATAGTACTTCTTGCATTAAAGCTCACTTTGTCTGATATTAGTATTTGAATGTTGTATTTTCTCAACATTTCCCCCAATTTTTTGTCATTATATTTGAAGTTTAATTTTATAAAGTTTTTCAAAATTCAGTATTCAATTGGAATATTCAGTTGATTTATATAAATGTAATTACTGATAGAATTGGCTGTATCTACTATTTAACATGCATTTTAAATTTGACTCCTTTTTCCATCTATGTGGGCTTTTTGGGATTATTTTTGGATTATTCAGGTTTCTTCCCTTTTAGCCTATTGATTATATATTTTACTCCTCTTTTGTTGATTAACCTAGAAATTAAAACACTTATCTTTAATTTCTTATGCCTAACACAGTAATTACTTTTACTGCTTCCCCAAAATGCTAGAATTCATGAAGATTTTAATCCCTTATACTCACCTCCTTTAACTTTATATTGTCATGAATTTTAGTTCCACATATATGTTACATTCTGTAATGAATTTGAATTTTGTTTTATGCATTTAATATTTATTTATATTTGCCTATGTATTTACCTTTGTGTTTTCCATTCCCTACATCCATGTTTCTACCTGGAATCCTTTTCTTTCTGTTTGAGGAACGCCTTTTAGTATTACCTTTAGGTATGGTCTACTATTGAAAATTTTTGTTTGCTTCAAACTCTCTTTATTATTGTTTTACAAGCATATTTTTCCTAAATATAGAATTATAGGTTAGCACGTTTTATTCTCCCTTAGCCTTTTAGAGATGCTAATCTACTGTCTTCTACTTTCAATAATTCTTTTGAGAAGTTAGGTCTCAGTCTCATTGTAGCTCTCTGAAAGTTGGTGTCTTTTTTCCTCTAGATGCTTTTGTGACTCTTTTTCTTTAAGTTTCATCAGATTTACTAAGGGGTGTGTGTGTGTGTACGTGTATACACACATGGTGATTTTTTTACTATTTATTCTGCTTGGGGAAATTCACCAAGACTTGAAATTTTAGGATTTATTTTATTGGCATTGAAAAATTCTGTCCAATTTTTTCTCTTTTGAATACTACTTCTGAATTATTCTCCCTTACTACTTCTACTAGTCCAATTTCATATATGTTTTACCTTTTGAATATGTTCAATACCTCTATCTCTATGGGTTTCTTTTTTTTTGTTCTTCAGTTTAGGTGTTTTTAACTGACACACCTTTCAAACGCCTGCTGTGTCCCATCTGCTATGAGACCCATTTATTGAGTTTTTATTTCATTTTTATATCTTCACTTATAAAATATACATCTTATTAATTTTTATAGATACCAATTAATATTGAAAGTCTAATCATTTTAATCTGTTTTTTCCATTTATTCTATATTTTGAACATATTAATAATGGTTATTTTAAAGTCCTTTTCAGTTAATGAGCATTGAGTTTTGGTGTTGGCTTGTTCACCTGGGCTATCCTGACTACTACACACTTGATCATTTCCTTACACGGTTTGTAAACTTGGTTGGGAGATTCTTTTTGCTTTTAAGCAAAGATTGTAGGACTCAAGTTTATACTAAGTTATAGAAATAGTGCCAGAGAGAGATTTTTGGTTAGCTTCTGCTGGAAACTCCAGGGATATCACCAGCTTTTATTTTATTTTATTTATTTATTTTTTTTTGGTGCCGGTTTTAACAATGATATGTCAGTTTTGGAGGAACTTCATGATAAAGGTAGAGATTTAGGCTTGGGTGTGTGTTGGCTTGTGGGAGAAAATTTTTTCCTACCTAGAGCCTTAGATAGAGGCCTGCTTACTTTTTTCTTACCTTGGATAAAGATTTTTCTAGTGTAAGTAGTTTCTCTAGTCTTCTTTTTATTGAAGGGGTGCTGCTTACAGGATCTCCAGTTATGTAGGTTTCTTAGTGATAGCTTTGTACCTTTCCTAGTCAAAACTTCATTTTCTGTTTCACTGTGAGTGTTAATTTCCATGTTCCCTTGAACTAAGTCCTGCTCTAGCTTCATTTTCTCTATTCCTGGCATCTGATAATTTCAGTTCCTTTAAGCTCAATCATGTATTTACATTATTGTTTGTTTACTTTCTATGTGTTTATAGTGAAAATAGGGTCTGGGTTAAATTAGTCTGTCATTTGCTGGGACCCAATTTCCTTTCATGTAATGCTTATAACATCCCTGGAACATAAGTATCATTAAGCTCAGTTTTCAGTTGAGAAAACCATTGCTTACAGATGTTCATTGACTCCACCTAGGCTTCACAGCTAGTAGTGTGTAGAGTCTGAATTGAAACCCATTTTGGGCTGCCTCTAAAGCTTCAGTCTTTCCAGTAGAACAGGAAAGAGTGTTCAATTTCTTATCAGTTCTTTTTTCTCAGAATATGTGATTCAGCCTGTCAAGGGGTCCTGTTGGCCCACGTCCTATTAAGGGTCCATTACAGGACATAAGTGGCTTTCTGTGAAGTCTAGCCTCAGTCTGGATAATAACTATCTTCTGTAGGATTGGGCTTTTCTGAATCATTGCTTTAACAAACTAGTGATGGTGAATTATTCTTACAATTTTGAGTAGGCTTCAGTTTCCCAGGATTTTGCTGTTCTTGATAATGATTATGAATTTCCTATGATCTGTGAAATAGTAGTCATGGTTTTTTTGCTGTCACTCTTCAGCTTACTACTCTGTACCCCCACAGTATTTCACTTATTCTTAGGTGCCAGTACTTACTAAAATTTTTACTGTGTTTTATAGATTTTTATGTGTCTGACTGCCCTCACCTCCCAATGCAGACTAAAAGCTTCTTGAAGTTGGAAACCTATGTGATTATCATAGCTTTTTATTCCCCAGGTACCTAGAAGAAAACCATTGTTGTGTGTGCCATCCAGTGGTAGGAATGTTGGCTGCAGACTGACCACAGCTGAAAAGCTCATCAAGAATTACCCTTATTGGAAGGAAGCTGTCTCTTCCAAGATTACTCCCTCATCCTGAGAAAATCTATATCCAATAACTGGTTGATTCAAGGGTACAAAGGTCCAGCTCCCACGTCTCCACTGGGACATCTCTGAAGAGGTATCTGAGATTCAGGGCACCCGTGGGGTCGCCTGAAGCCTCTGTTGTGTTTGCAAGCCAGTTCAACTGCTCCTTCCACCCAGACATGACGCTCTCAATAGCACACCCTAATAATCCTTCACTCTAATCTCAGTCTTAGAATCTGATTCCAGAGCAACCAACCTAAGATGGCTTTGTTTAGAGGGGACATTCAATTAAATATTTGACTTGAATTGGATACATTTGACTAATCCTGGACTGTAAGGGCATGGAAAGAAACATAGGTTAATAATCTATATATCCAGGCAGCCATTTTTTATTGGGGAGACTCTTTAATGGGACTTCCACTTATTGCCACTACAATACTAAGTTATTTACAACATGTTTCAGGTGTTGGACACTTAGAATTCTTATTAAAACAGTTACCATGAATTATTGATGCATACTTATCTTATTCTTCATAGCAATCTCAAAGATTCCTTGTGTTTACATCTGGCGAACGAGGCACAGATCACATAGATGAATTGTCATTACTCCCTATTGACAAATATACCTGAACTACCTTGATATATTTGAGTGTCTTAATCTCTTGTAATTTAAATGTTAACGCAAGTTTTTAATTTCTTTCTAAACTGTAATTTTCTAAGTAGGGGTAAGTTTCTTTTTACTATGATATCCCCCTTGTGACTAATGAAATACTTTGCATGGAGAGAATGCACAACAACCTTGTCATTAATTGAGTTGTTGTTAGATCATCCTATAAAAATCTTAATTAAAAAAGTATTCTAACTGAAAAAAAAGACGATGACCCCAATTTAGTAAGAAATGACATTTTTATGATCCAAGTTTTTTGGCCCTTTGCTCTAGTTGTTCAAAGTAGACTAAACCAAGTTTAAATAGCTACTGAAGTTTTGTTTTTCTTCTATAAAAGTGTTTTCCAAACTTAGTGGTTGGTTGTGTATGTGCTGTGTATGGGTGTGAGTGTATGTGTAGGACATGGAGCATGGCTGAGGGTGCTGAGTGTGTTTTCTAAGTATACATGAAGACAAATTCTCAGTATCACAAAAATGTCATTTTTGATGTCAGACTCCTGTATATATTTGGAGAACTTACCTTTGGCAGTATGCTATGAGTATTATTTATTGAGAAAAATATGAATTATGCACTATAGGAAGAATTATAAAACAATGTGAGTCCAATGTTTTGGCCAAAGAAATGCAACACGAAGTCAAGACTATAGAAGAAAAAAAAAAATGAAGACAACTACAGAAGAACTCTTACCTGAATAATTCTAGCACATTCTCTGTTAAATCAATGCCCTCCACCAGGAAGGTTCATGGTGACTTCATTCATCCTTTGGGATCAGCAGTTTGGGGGATACCAGGAAGCACTAGACATGGATCAATATTCTCGGAACAAAGGAACCAATTAAACAACGAGCAGATAAATATGAATAAATGCTCTTGCCCAGGTCAAAAGTGATGGTTCAGCATATCCCTCTTAGATCCTATTCCAGAAATAGAAAAGTTCACAGAAGGGAGGTCGTTAGAAAGATTTCGTGGATTTTTTTTTGGTTTTTTGACATTTAATAACTTTATATTTTAGAATAGTTTTAGATTTACAGAAAAGTTGCGAGAATATTACAGAGTTTCCATATACTCCACAGCCAGTTTAATAGTTAACATTTTCAAAAAATATTTGAAGATGAAGTGATTTCACATAGGTATATGGGAAAAGAAGATATTTATGGCACCCACAGTACTGAGAGAAGTGCCTGGCATAAATTAGATCCTCAATAAATATTTCTGGTGTGAACAAATGAAATGCAGATTGTGTTCAAATATTGCCAGGCCTTTGATGCCCAGGCAATGTAAGATATTTGTAACAAATTCTGTAGGCAACGGAAAACTATCTTTTAAAGGATAATTTTGTATGTAGAAAGAGAAATAGAATTTAAAAATTTTTAAAAATTAGGTTATTCATATTTATCTTGGAAAATAACAACAAAAACAAACTCAAAATAAACTCAAAACTGAGTTCATGTCCTTAGCCTCAAAAGACCAAAAGTTCTAATTCTCTGTTTCATGAATCAATGTTATGGTGTCTGTAATCACAGATGTCAAATCCAGTTAATCTCAAATAGAGATGAAATGTGATTTGAATTTATTTGCTAATGGTAGCATAGTTTGGACGAGGAATATGTCATATTTCTTCTACTTTGTTTCCAGGACATTAATGAAGTGGCCATTTGGAATTCGTGTGGGTCTTCCCAAGGCAGGAAAGGTAGTTTTCTACATAGTACATTTTTGGGGTCATTCAAAGGTCTTCCGAGTCATCAAATTTCCTGCCAACCAGTGTGTGTGTGAAGTTAGACAAAGCATTCAGTTTTCATTTGGGCTGAGTATTACTTTCAGCTCATAGTAAAACTTTGGCATACAAAAAGAAGAGAGAAGATACGAAGCCATCAATACCAGATAGTGACGAGTCCTGTGATACTTTATTTAACATTACTGAGCATCACTTTCTTCATATATAAGATGAGACATTGTGAGAATTAAGTGAAATGGCACATTTAAGGGATCAAGCAGAGTGCTTATACCAGAGTAGGTGTTTACCTTATATTAGCTTACCTCTTCTTTCTCGTCATTTCTCCTTCCATATTGGTTTTCATAAGTGGAACTTTACTTCTCAGAAGGGAATGCATTTCTATGGAGAAACTTATCCTCTCATTACTTGTCCACGTTTTAGGTACTGAAGTAGTGTGTGGAATAAACTTTAGGGGGGCCTATTGATAGGGAGCTGATTAGGTCCTGCATTAGGTCAAACTAAACACATGGAAACAGGAAGCAGGAACCCCACGTCTAAAAGCTAGATTATCTTAGGTTCCCCTCTGCTGGGGAAAGAAGGAGAATGGCTAACTGCCAGAACTGTTTTCCTTCATAGTTCCCAAGAAAGATGTACACAAAGAAGAAAAGGTCAGGCAAATCCTATATCTTTTGTTACTGTAAGGCTTTCCCCCAACCCAGTGTAGGCTTCTGGTGAGATGTGGTTGGCCATGTGGAACTTGCAAGAATCCTTCTAATGAGACTAAGGTACTTCCTTTCCCATAGGAGTTGGCCTGGTTTCTGATGGCAATGGCTCTCTGCATCTTCCAAGAGGTAAGCAGCATTAATGCCAGACCAGCAGGCCAGGCAGCCTCTGTGGCTGCAGACCTATCTAATCAAAGAATTCTATGGAAGAAGAGCAAACGGAGAGATCCTAAAGGATAAGAGCCAAAAAGAGAAATCTTTCACCAAATATCCCATCCCTAGCACTGTAGCTGAACCCTAATCTACCATTGTTCCTCCTCTAGCCACACTGACTCCTAATTGGTTCCTCCCACTTTCCTTCCTCCTACCAGTGGCACCCCAGTCAGTGCTTTATGTTATATGGGCTGTGCCTTTCAGGTTCAATCAGACACACTTTCCCCAACATTTCTCAATCTAACTCTTGCTTTCAGTTTTCACAGCAGTCATGCTAGTCTGTCATTCAGTGTAACAGCTTCCTAACCCCACCATTTCAAAGTTATCCCTAGAGCCTAGAATAGTGCCTTACACATAATATATTCCCAATTAATAGTCGTTACATGATTGAATGAATGGATATCCCACTTGTCATCCTAATCAAGACCCTTTTCTCCTGTCTGTTTAATATATTAAAAATGTAGCTTTGATTCTCCAAATTCAGGAACATCTTATTTCTCATCCTATTTCCTCTCCTTTAACCACATTTTTGAAACTAACTCCCACTACATTTTTTTATGTATCCTAATTCCACTACATTGACAAGCCCTAAATTCTTTTTCTCTTGCTTTTCCTTCTTTCTGAAGTTCCTTTCTATTTTCCTTACATCAAGATCTTCCTGTGAAAATTCTTTTCATACATTTAAAACATGCATCTGTATTAAACAAATAATTCAAGGAAAATGTTATATTTTATTCTTGTTTGTACTCCTCAACATACAGCATGGTGCCTTACACATTTATTAGCCACATAGTAAATATCTATTCATTTAATCAACATTAATTTCAAAGACCTCACGTGACGCACACACAGAACTCTTAACGACAAATCATGGCACATTTTCAGTGATTTACGGGGATTGACAGAAAGGAGAGAAATCAATATGGACTGAAGTCACACAATGAGTTTCCTAGAAGAGGTGGTTCTTGATATGACCCTTGAAGGTAACACTTTCCTCCTGCTAAGTAATAAGCTAATTAATATGGTAATATCACTGTTCTCCTTCATAAATGAGTATGTTTGTACAGCATAGGAAGATTCAAACCCGAGAAGATCCACAGGTACTTTGGAGAGTATGAGAGGAAAATGAAAAAGGAGAGAAGTCAGCACTATAGCAAGGTCCAGTCGGGGGGAAGGATTCCAGGTGCCCACAGAGAGGGCGTCCTGGACAGGGAATTTGAGACTGTGCCACCTCCATCAAGTCCTATCATCACCTGGGCTTTGCTTGTCTCACTGGTGCAACAAATCCATTTAACTACGTGGTCTCTAGGTCTGTGAGCTCTAAAATAGTTGGGATTTCCTGATGCCAACAACAGGCAAATAGAGAGCTTAAGAGAAACCCATCCCAGGTTTTTTCTACAAGGGTCAATTAGAGACAAATCATTCAAATCAGAGAAAGGCTTTCACCCCTTCTGAAGTACTCTGAACATTTCCACACTCTTGAGACTCTTGATGTATATACAGTATGGAAGTGAGTGAAGGTTTAAACCGTTACTTGCTGTTAACACATACTGCCTAAGAAATAAAACGATCCCTAAGTATGATTTCTGTGTATAAACTCCTTGTAGCTATTATTGAGCTTGCAATGGGTTCTCCAAACTTCTATTAAAATATCAATAGTATTTTTCAGAGCTTAAATTGAGCAGTGATTTTATTTCAGGCTGATCCTATAAACCACTTTTCTTCGAAGATTCTCTTGTTGTTGCTAAAAATGAAAGCCATTCAAACGAGCAGTGATTGAAACAGTGAGAAAGAAGGAGAAAAAATCAATATCACATTTTCCAGGGCACTATCTCTGCTTTTGAAAAGAGACCATTAATAACGTGCTTACGGGAGAGGCAGCCAGTTGCTCAAAGTGCATTCAGGGGTGAGCTGAACGGATGGATTTCTGGGAAGCCTCTCGAGAGAGATTGCTGAGAAGGCAAAGCTCACTGGTGGAATCTGCAACAAGCAGGCTCAAGGCACTCTGAGGACCTAGAGCTAAATGGAATGCTTTGCAGCCTTGTAAGTGCTCCCTCCTGCACCTTGTCTGAGTTCTGAGACAGAATGGCATGGGGGCAAAGAGGGAAGAATAACTGTCAGTTCCTAAGGATCCATGGGCTTGTTGTGTTTCCCAATCTGGTCCATTAAATCAAGACCAAACTCATCAGCAGAGAACTCAAGCCTTTAGTGATGGGGTGATGGCCCTGTCTACATTTAACTCCCATTTCCCACCATTGTTCCACCTCTGCTCCAGGCTGTTTCCTAAGAATGAGAAAGAGAAAGTTCTAGGAGAGAAAAAGTCTGTGGTTACACTTGAAACCCAAGAGGTTTAGGAATAAAACATGTTTTGTAACTGACAACCATCTCTCTTCAAGTGAAGGAATTTGAGAAAAACTATTTTTTTTTTTTTAATATTCTGGCTTATTAAGGAACAGGAAGGATTCCACTACATCAAAGAAGATGCCAAATAATGCCAAAAAGAGGATTTGGGGAAAGGAGAGGAGGATCAAAGCCAAGTTCAAGAAGGATGAAAACCCATTATAGAGAGGAGAATGAGTAGTACAAGTTCATAGTCACAGGAGGTGTAACACAGACCTAGGACTGAGGAGATGCAGTGCCCTATGTTCTAAAGAATGATAGAGAGGATTTAAAGATGCCAAAGAATGCCAGAGTCGCTATTACTGACCCAGAAGGAAGAGATGTGCAGAGGACATGGTCATTTTCTCCTAAGATTTATGAATGTTTCTGACATGGGTAACTGATAGGTGAGTGCACTATCAAGCCCACCAGTGGTATATATTTAAGCTGTTTTGATTGCAAGAAACCTGAAATATTTCTAGTTCAACAGTAATAAATAGTAGTCATTATTATGGGCAGGTAATTTTGACAGCTCTTAACCTGGGCCTGAGAAGTAAAGTGTCCCTGAGTTCAGCAGTTGTTTAGTCAATTGGGTGTCCTCATATCAATTTTTTGAGCTCTTTAGGTCTTAGTTTTTTCCAATGTGAAATAGATATAATATCAGTACCCAGCTTGTTGAGTTGTTAAGTGAAGTAAATGAGATCATGTAGGCTCATCTGTCCAACCACCAATTAACAGGTTTAAAAACTGTGCTCCTGGGCTGGCCTGGAAGCGGTTAAGTGCAAGCGCTTGGCTTCGGCAGCCCGGGGTTCACAGGTTCAGATCCTGGGCGTGCACTGACGCACCGCTTGTCAAGCCAGACTGTGGCAGGGTCCCATATACAGTAGAGGAAGGTGGGCATGGATGTTAGCCCAGGGCCAGTCTCCCTCAGCAAAAAAAAAAAACGAAAAGAAGAAAAAAAGAGGAGGATTGGCAACGGATGTTAGCTCAGGGCTGATCTTCCTCACACACACACACAAAAAACAAAAAATAAAACTGTGCTCCTAATGTCCTCTATCTCTGCCCCAGGGAAACCAGCTTCTCCTGTAGTCTTGTGCATCTCAGTTAATGGCAACTCCTCTCTTCCAGTTGTTCAGGGGAGAGCACACAGCAACAGCGACAAACAAAAATAGCCTTGAAGCTCTACCTTCGAAATAGATCTAGAATTCGACCACTGCTATGGTTCTGGACAAGCCATTATCATCTCTTCCCAGGATTTCTGTAAGTCTCCTTATTTCCTTGTACCTGGTCTTGCCTGCATGTTATCTGACCTCAACATAGCAGCCGAAATGATTCTGCTAAAATGTGTCAAGTCATGTCACTCTGTTAACAACCTCCAGTGGCTTGCCATTTTCAATTGAATAAAAGACAAGATCCTGTTACGTCTCCAACTTTGCTTCCTGGTATTCCCTCCTCTGTCTTTTCTTCTTCAGCCACACTGGCCTCCTTTGCTGTTCACTGAATAAACTGGGCACATTCTTGCCTCAGGGCCTTTAATACATTAAGTCACCCTGCCTAGAATTTTCTTTCCCATGTGTCTGCAAGGCTAACTTTCTTACTGCCTTTAGGTGTTTACTCAGTAGTTACTTCCCAGGTGAGATTTTCTCTGTCTACTTATTTCAAATTTAAATCCTGCACATCATTAAATGATATAAATCCTGCTCTTGCTTAACTTCTCCTCCTTTATACTTATTACTAATGTATTGTGTATTTAACTTATTGTCTCTTTTTCTTTTTAAGATGGTGGCAGGTAATTTTATTTATTGTTCCTTCTACTGTACTCTCTGTGCCAAGAAGAGCACTGACAAATATTAAGTCCTCAATAAATATTTGTTGAATTGATATATATATATATTTTCCTTGGCATAATTTCTGACACGTTGTAAAGACTCAATAAATTTTATGTCTTATTATAATGAATAAAATATGTTTTTGGTACTGTTCCTAGATATTCCACGATAAAGAGATTTCCAAAGAATTTGGAAATTCTCCGTTAAACAGAGTTATACTGGTTTGTTATTTTTGTATTGACAGAAGGGTCTCTCTGCATTTTTATTTTGGGCATACAAATGTACAAAATGAGGATGTACTATTCAGCCTTTCTCAGGCTTCTGTAACCACAGAAATCTTTTTGAGTGAAGCTTCTCATGAGATTTGTGATCCACTGATTGTAGTCTGAAATGCTCTTCTAGCAGCTTTGGAGTTATACATAAGAAATGGGAGTGTGGATGGGTATTTTGTCTTTCATTTGGAGATCATCGTCTAAAAAGTGAAGGAACTTGGGGTAAACATGCAATTGGCTACAGAGAGGGATTTCTGTATCCAATTTATGGATATGGGAGTATCATTTATGAAATCAGAAAAACAGACATATGGCAAGGGGTGGAGGCCAATTTACAGTGACTAAAAAGAATGAGTTTGGCAGAAAGCCAACCTCTTTTTCTTTTTTTAATCAGCAACTGAGCCTGAAATTTGAAAGGGAGGAAGGAAGGGCAGAGATATACCTGTAAAATGGGCACTATATAAGGGAGCAGAAATGGCCAAGGAAGAAAAACAGTGGTATCAGAGACGATCAGTATACTGAAAATAACAAGGGGGATCAGTTAGGCTCAACTGTTTCCATAGATGTGGACAGAGTAATAAAGTAACTGGGAATAATTAATAACTCACACTTGTAAACTTCTTAGCAAAATGAAGAAAATTCCGTCTCTTGAACTTAGGTTAGGTGGTACTATGGATAGGCCTAAAATATTGAAAAGAAAGACGCTTAATGTAAATAGAAGGGAATAATTGAGAAGATGAATGTGTAAAGAAAAATTCAACTTGAGCTTTTTCTTAGAGGAGAGGATTTGGATAGTATGGAAGAAAGGAATATAAATAACTACACTGTTGGAAGTAGACTCTAGGCCACTAAGACAGTGGGTCATCAGCTCTGAAAGATGTATTCATTGTGGAGGACAGATATATCCTGTGCCCAAACTACAGGAGTGAGTGGCAGTAGGAGACTCACTTACCCAGTTAACTGTTGGCAAAGTCTGCTAAAAGAGAAGTCTGATCAATTCTGCACTTGCCTTCCTGACAATTGCAACTCTCAGGAGGCTAAAGAGGCAAGAGGAGAACTGCTACTCTGAAATTAATTTGGACTAACAAGGAAGAACTGCTTGGTGAAGCAGAAGTGACAGGCACCCAGGGATAAAGTGACCATGTCATCTGAGTTCATAATAATCTAGGAAGGGAAGGCTGGGTGAAGGAGCCCTAAATCATAGATACTAGTTAAAGAGATTTCAAAATATTTCAGAAAGCAAGGTCTCTGAAAGAGAAAATAAATGATTACCAATATAAAAGTGTGAAAGGGGAGGGGCTGGCCTGGTAGCGGTTAAGTGCGCGCCCTTTGCTGCAGCAGCCCGGGGTTCGGATCCCAGGCGTGCACCGACACACCGCTTGTCAAGCCATGCTGTGGTGGCATCCCATATAAAGTGGAGGAAGATGGGCATGGATGTTAGCCCAGGGCCAATCTTCCTCAGCAAAAAGAGGAGGATTGGCAGATGTTAGCTCAGGGCTGATCTTCCTGACAAAAAAAAAAAAAGTGTGAACGGTGAAAAATTAACAACATAATTTCAACTTAGTAATTAGTATATTGTTAAGTATATAAACTATTCTTATAAACTATATATGCATACATTATGTATTATATGTACACATTATATTATATATTGTATTAACATATATAGTGTATAATGATTTAAGTTACATGTAAATTTGTTCCTTGAACAATTATGAGGTATATTTTATTTTTTTCCTATATATATGAAGCAATTGATTCTCACAGAAATTAAGGGGTTGAATCAAGGTCACTGAGTGACAAAGTCAAGTCTCATAACTATACCTCTTGCTTTTGAAAAAGCTCTTCTCTTTCTATAAACAATATTGCCTCCCACATACAATTTTATGATCACCTAGAGATATCTTAGAAATAAAAGCAACATGTACAAAAAACACAAAAGGATAACATAAAATGGTAGTAAATTGTCATAAAGACAAAAAACTGGAATGAAATTGGGCTCATAAAATGCCAAGGGTAATTAAAAAAACAACAACACACAAATTTCTAAATAGAATAAGATAAAGAACGCATAAAAGAGAAAAGTCTGCTGCTTAAGAACAGATGGTGTCATGTTAATAAATACCAGAGCAAGCAGCATCACTCAACTTTACCTGCTTCTGTATTCTCAATCCAGGAAGAGGCTCCTATAATTGGATAAGGTAGAATAAATATGATGATTACTGACTTAAAAATCAAGAAGAGAGTACGAAGTTATTTAGCAGCTTTAGATGAATTCAAGTTTCCAGAGAAAATGAGTTAAACCACAGAGTACTAAAATAATTTGCAGTTGTAATTAAAAAAACATGATTGAAGATCCTTAAGAAATAATGGAGATTAGAATTGGTGTCAGGAAACTGTAGTTGGGACAAAAACATCCATATATCAAAAATGTGGGTGGGGCATACGGACAGCTAATTTTCGACAAAGGTGCTAAGAACATGCAATGGAGAAAGGAAAGTCTCTTCAATAAATGGTGTTGGGAAAACTGGACAGCCACATGCAAAAGAGTGAAAGTGGACCATGTGCTATCGCCATTCACAAAAATTAACTCAAAATGGATCAAAGACCTGAAGGTGAGACCTGAAACTATAAAACTCATAGAAGAAAATATAGGCAACACACTATTTGACATTGGTTTTAAAGGAATCTTTTCGGATGACATGCCTACCCAGACTAGAGAAACTAAAGAAAAAATAAACAAGTGGGACTTTATCAGATTAAAGAGCTTTTATAAGACAAATGAAACCAGAATCAAGATGAACAGACAACCAACCAGCTGGGAGAGAATATTTGCAAAACATACATCTGACAAGGGGTTGATCTCCATAATATATAAAGAACTCACACAATTGAACAACAAACAAACAACCCGATCAAAAAATGGGCAGAGGAAATGAACAGACACTTCTCCAAGGAAGATATACAGATGGCCAATAGGCACATGAAAAGATGCTCAACATCACTAATCATCAGGGAAATGCAAATCAAAACAACACTAAGATACCACCTCACGCCTGTTAGAATGGCTATAATCACCAAGACAAAAAACAACAAATGTTGGAGAGGATGTGGAGAAACAGGAACCCTCATACACAGCTGGTGGGAATGCAAATTGGTGCAGCCTCTATGGAAAACGGTATGGAGATTCCTCAAAGAATTAAAAATAGAGATGCCCTATGATCCAGCCATCCCACTACTGGGAATCTATCCAACGCACCTGAAATCAACAATCCAAAGAGGCTTATGCACCCCTATGTTCATTGCAGCATTATTCACATAGCCAAGAAATGGAAGCAACCTAAGTGTCCCTCGACTGACTATTGGATTAAGAAAATGTGGTATATATATACAATGGAATACTACTCAGCCGTAAAAAAAGACAAAATCGTCCCATTTGCAACAACATGGATGGGCCTGGAGCGTATTATGTTAAGTGAAATAAGCCAGAAAGAGAAAGACAAACACTGTATGATCTCACTCATATGTGGAATATAAACCAACACATGGACAGAGAAAAATGGACTGTGGTTACCAGGGCAGTGGGGGTGGGGGGTGGGCACAAGGGGTGAAGGGAGTCACATATGTGGTGATGGACAAACAAAAATGTACAACCCAAAATTTCACAATGTTAGAAACCATTAAAACATCAATAAAAAAAAAAAATGTGGGTGGGGCAAGTCACTGAACTCTGTAAAATACAAACTGTGAGGATAAGGAGGAAGGAGAATAAGTGAAAGTCCTGGCATAACTTTGGACTGAATTTCTGGACACATTCATATCGTTAGTTAGGAAGAGAGTGGTGATTACTATGAGTTTTTCTAAGTTCTCCAAAAACATGATTATCTCCAACTTGTTTCAATTACTAGTTAGAATAGTTTGACAAAAGTTTTAGATTGGGGGGCCGGCCCAGTGGTGTAGTGGTTAAGTCCACAAGCTCTGCTTTGGCGGCCTGGGGTTTGCAGGTTTGGATCCTGGGTGCAGACCTACACACTACTCATCAAGCCATGCTGTGGTGACATCCAATATATAAAATAGAGGAAGATGGGCACAGATGTTAGCTCATGGCCAGTCTCCCTCACACACACTAAAAGTTTTAGATGGGTAGATCAGGAAATGTTGTTATAATATGACTCCAAATTTCTGGAGACTTGATATGGTGGAGAAAAAAAGGAAAAAATACTACACACACACAGAGGGAGAGAGATATGATAAATAATGAAACAAATGGATTAAATGTTAAAAAATTAATTTTGCTAGAATTCTATACAAATGATTTTCCCAGGCTATCCCATTCAGTGTATGCAATGAGTTCACATTCATAGCTATCACTGACACTGCAGTTTTTCCCAATTGTACTCTCAATTTTTATACAGCAACTTTTGGGGATACTTTTGAGGGGTGTCTCGTATAAACATGAAAATAACTTTTTAAAAAATTTACATTTATTAAAATATAAAGTATATAAAGGAAAGGTTCCCAAAGTATAAAATTCAACGTATTTTCCAAAATTGAGCACACTTCTGTAACCAGAAAATCAAGATGAAGAAATATTTTACCAGACCCCAAAAGAATTCCTCATTCTCCTTCACAGTTACTGCTCTTCCCAAGAGAAATAATATCCTGACATTTAACAGCATAAATTAATGTAAACTTAATATAAATAAAATAATATAGATATACTCTTCTGTGTCTGTCTTCTTTTGTTCAATACTATGTTTGAGATATTCAGACACGTTGGTTCTATGGTCATAGCATATTTTTTCTTACTATCATATAGTATCCCTTCATATGATTATACCACAATTTGTATATCCATTCTATTCTTGATGGATATTTGAGTTATTTCTAGTTTTGGACTAATAAAATTGCTCTGCTATGAAGATATTTGTGCAACCTATGCTCACACAAGATAAATTATATAACCTCAATAATTTGCTATCTACTAACGAAATTGAATTCACAGTTTAAAACTTTAAAGAAAAAAAGTAAGTAAATGAGGCCCAGATGGCTTTATTGGTGCTCGCAACCAAATATTTAAAGAAACAATGCTAATTCTACAAAAACTCTTCTATAAATTAGAAGAGGAGGAAACATATGCCAACTCATCTTGTGAGGACAGTATTACCTTGTTATCAAAACAATAAAAATACATTATAAGAAATTTAAATTAGAATCCAATATTCCTTAAGAACATAGACTCAAATATCTTCCACTTGATATTAATAAAGTGAGTGAATGTTCCCATATATAAAAGGGAAAACATATCATGACCAAGTGAGATTTTACTTGAGATTGTAGGGTTGTATCAACATTTAAAAATTAATGCAATTCACCATAGCAATAAACTAAAGAAGAAAGACCATATGAGCATCTCAACAGATGCCGAAGAAACTTTTGACAAAATTCAACATCTATTCATCATAATAGCTCTCAATAAACTAGAAATGAAAAGGAAATTCTGAATGGGATAGAGGGCATCCATAAAAAACCTACAGCTAACATCAAATTGATAAACGACTGAACACATCCCCACTAAGACTGAGTAAAGAGCAAAGCATTTTACTCTCACCACTCCTATTCAGCGTTGCACTAGAAGTCTTAGCCAATACAATAAAACAAAAATAAAAGGCGTATAGATTAGAAAGGAAGAATATTATATTTACAGATGACATGATTTTCTACATTGAAATCCCAAATAATCTATTCAAAATCACACTTGAACTAATAAGAAACTTTGAAAGTTGTGAGATACTCAGTATACAAAAATCGATATTGTTTTTGTTATATTAATTATGAACCATCGGGGGCCGGCCCTGTGGCTTAGCGGTTAAGTGCACGTGCTCTGCTACTGGTGGCCCGGGTTCGGATCCCAGGCACGCACAGACGCACCGCTTCTCCGGCCGTGTTGAGGCTGCGTCCCACATACAGCAACTAGAAGGATGTGCAGCTATGACATACAACTATCTACTGGGGCTTTGGGGGACAAAAAAAAGGAGGACGATTGGCAATAGTTGTTAGATTAGAGCCGGTCTTCCTCAGCAAAAAAAAAAAAGAGGAGGATTAGCATGGATGTTAGCTCAGGGCTGATCTTCCCCACCAAAAAAAAAAAAAATTATGAACCATTGGAAATTGAAATTAAACAGAAACAGCACCACTTCTAATAACACCACAATACTTCAAATGCTTATTAAATATGACAAAATATGTTCAAGGTCTCTACTGAAAACTATAAAACACTGATAAATCAAAGAAGATACAAATAAATGGAAAGATGTACCATGTTTGTATGTTGGAAAACTCAGTACGGTTAAGATGTCAACTCTCCCAAGTTTTTCTATAGATTCAATGCAATCCCAATCAAAATCTCAGCAAGTTTTTTTTGTAGATATCAATAAGCTGATTCTAAAATTTATATGGAAAGGTAGAAGAACTATAATAGCTAAAACAATTCTGAAGAAGCAAAATGCTGGAGAATGTGTAGTGCCAATTTCAAGAGTTACTATAAATTTACAATAAGCAAGGTGGTATGGGATTTCTGAAAGGTTAGACAAATAGAATAATGGAACAGAATTGAGGGTCCAGAAATAGATACACAAATGTAGTCAACTGATTTTTGACAAAGAAGCAAAGGCAATTCAATGTAGAAATGATCTCTTTTCAGTAAATGGTGCTGCAACAATTGGATGTGTATGTGTAAAAACAAACAAAACAGAAAATCTTCATAGAGTATAAAAAATTAACTGAAATTAATAGACCTAATTGTAAAATGTAAAGCCGTAAAACTTCTAGAGGAAAATCTCGGAAAAGACTTTGGGTTTGGTGATAAAGTTTTATCTATGACATCAAAAACACAATCAATAAAATAAAAAATTATAGATTGAACTTTTTCAAAATTAAAAGGTTCTAACCTGCAAAACACACTGTTAAGAGAATGAAAAGACAAGCCACAGACTGGGAAAAAATAAACGAATGTCTCTGGAATACGTAAAGAACAATCAAATTTCAATAATAAGAAAACAATTCAATCTAAAAAATAGAAGAGCTGAGCAGATACTTCACCAAAGAATATATACGGATGAGATTGAAACATATGAAAAGATGCTCAGTATCAATAGTCAAATTCACATTAAAACTACAATGAGAAACCAGTATACATCTGGTAAAACAAACAAACAAAAACTGACATTACCAAATGGTAGTAAGGATATAGAGCAACAGGAACTCTTTCTCATTGTTAGTGTGAATGCAAAATGGTGGAGCCACTTTGGAAAACCTTTTGGCAGTTTTTTACAAAGTAAAACATACACATATAATAGGACCAGCAATGCTACTCCTAGGTGTTTACCTAAGAGAACTGAATACCTGTGTTCACACAAATCTTGTATGTGAATGTTTAAAGCACTTAATTTGTAACTCCTCAAATTAGAAACTGTCAAGATGTCCTTCAAAGGTGAATGGATAAACAAACTGTGGTATATCCATAGTATAGAATGCTGCTTAGCAATGAACATGTATGGATTTTAAACACATTTTCCTAAGTGAAAAATTCAGACTCAAAAGCATACATATTGCATGATTCCACCCATGTGATAATTTGGAAAGGGGAAACTATTGAGATGAAAAACAAACCAGTGGTTACCAAAGGTTGGGAAAAGTTGACTACGAAGAGAGCATACAGGGAATTTTTACAGTGATGGACGTATTCTACACATTACTATGGTTTGAATATATGACTCTATGCATTTATCAAAACCCACAGAACTTCTACACCACACAGAGCGAAACTTAATGGTAAAACAACAGCCACCAGGATGTTAGGGGCATTCCAGGACAGAATCACTGTGACAAAAAAACTAACTGTATTATTAATGGGTGACGTAACCTTACTGAAAAGGTAAACAAAAAGGGAAATGATGTTTTGCTAGAAACTGTGACTAAAGACCCAGACAACTGTACATAGTAAACATTGTACCCTAGTTGATAAGTTTGTTTCTCACTAGGGTACAGATTAACATTTCTAAAACTACTTTACATATGTACTAGGGTTGAAAAATAATCACTTACAGATAATGGGAATCAGGGTTCTAACTGTCTGAGAAAGAAGTTACAAGTAAGCAAGGGGCACAGGACAGAATGAATCCTGTGGTGTTAGAATAGAGTCAGAGATATCACCATAAAGGCATGAACGCAGGTACATACATAGAGGAAGCTGAGTGAAGAGTATAGGGGAACACTGTAGTATCTTTGCAATTCTGTACATCTAAATTAGTTTGACAAAAAATTTTAAAAACAAAAACTGATTGCAAATGACCTCAACAAAAATACAATTCACATCTCCAATATCTTCTTCCTTGGAGAGATTTTTGGCAATAAGGACTTGTTTCTCTTTTGGTGTGTCCTTGATTCTTCAGGGTGCCAGCTCTATATTTGGGACTGTGACACAGTGCATATATTTCAGTGGCAGAGATGTGTTAGAACGCTCCTCTCTTAAAGTCTGTGTTCAAACTTTTTGGATCTCTATAGGGACACTGCTTGTGGCAGAGCTTTATGATCTTTTATGAACATAGCTACTGCTATAATCCTTCTTGCCATAAGAGCTCAAAGTCAGTCACTCAGATTGAGAAGAGGAACAGATGCTATGCGCTCCCTGCCATTCTCTTTGTCATTCTCCTCTCTCTCCTCCAAAAGAGCCCATGCATTAGTCCCTTCCGTCTCCATCCAGCAGGGGAAAAGTCTCTATTCACTTAAACTCATGTAAATAGACAACAGAAGATGTCATAAGTTCCAGAACCACCTAGAATATTATATCTATTTGGATTTAGCTAAAGCTTCTTTACAAGAATATACAAGAACAGGGACATTTAATTAGTTCATTGCTTACATTATTACAGGTGTTTAACCAGTTGAGTACTGTAAGTTAAAAAGAACCAACATTACAGTATCTTGTAGCCGATCAAAATATTACAGTGTTTAAGAAGATGATACGATTTTAGAGCAAAACAAAGATGTGTTAACTTTTTGAGTGGTTTTTCACTTCCGCATGTCATCTTCAAGTAAAATAGATACAAGCAGAGGTATATTAGAACAATAAGCCATCGCTATAAAAACATCAAAGAATTCCAGGAGATGAAAAAGCTTCTAGTAGCATGAACAGATCAGGACTGAAGAGAAGTTTGAAAAGTTAATGCTGATTTCTCAGAACAAAATGAAAACCCAAGGCTAAGACTGGGCACATCTGGAGATAGCTTTCAGTCAGCAGGCTTTTCAAAGAAAATCTTAGAGAAGGATTAGCTGGTGAGGACAGGGCTATCAAGGAATTAGTTCTGAAGAAACTGTGACAGAGCTTCCTTTGTGGACACCCATGCATTATACAATTACAAAAGTCCCCCTGGGGTTGAGAGGACTGAAAAATTGAGTGTGAGACATTGTTCTAAGTGCGTTATGTATCTATCGAGTTATCCTATGATTGTACTATTGGGGAAATGGAGACCTTGAGAAGATATACTGTAAGTGGCTGAGCCAGAATTTGAACTCAAGTGGTGGTACTCAAGATCCATCCCTTAATTTCCCAAGTGTCCTACCTTCAAATGGATCTTTATTTCTCCCTTACAGTCATACACCAAAAGCATTTTCCATTCTGAATCAATATTGTTCATATGAGGGCCTCAATTTTCAAATTGCTCTTTGCTTCAGTAGCCTGTTGAGAAAGATGCTTTTCCTGTAATAGACGCTTGCTTTGTATCATAGAGTTGAGAGAATATTAAGAGAATAATGTGAGATAAGAGATATCTAAGTTCTTTGTAAATTTTAACGTACCAAGGACTGTTAAGATGTAATTTTGGTCTAACAAGGGAGCTACATTGAACATCTAGATGGAGGGGTTCATTGTGAGTAATCAGGTTCCTGAGAATAAACCAAGCTTTTAGACAAGGGCACGGACCTTTAGACTAAGGAAATCAGAATTAGTTAATCACTAAAGCAAATAGGAATCTCATGGCGTTGGAAGTTGTTCCTGATACATATTGAAAGGAACTTATTCATCTGAAAAATCTAATCTACTAGGGAAAATTACTTTGCTTCTCTTACAAAAAAAATGAGAATGCCATATAAATACAGAGGTTGATTTTTATTTCTACTGCATGTGCTCTTAGAAATTAGAACTCCTTTATGAGCCAGAGAACCCTTAAGACACCTTGCATTAGTACCAACTAATTAAAACACACAACTAAACCTAAACCATATGAGCTGAGATGAATTGGAGTCAATGTCTTTTTTGATTGAGTACCAGAGCTGCTCAAGAACAAACTAATGAATTCACTCGCTGTAGAGTGCCACTAACAGCTGATTATAGTGATGACTTTGCAATTTAGCATTCAAAGGCCTGGAATCTAAATATCCATGGGGCCAATAATTTTTGTTATTATTTTAGAAGAACTTCTGGTCTCTCTTTCTGGAGGAAATGCTTTGGAGATAGAAGGCTGATAGGCAGTAAATTTTATCCCATCAGCCCACCTTATTAAGCCATGAAAGGAAGGAGGAAGATAAAAAGCCCATAATCATTGACACCACATTTTGAGGCACAATAAAGAGAAAATATTCCTTAAGATATGTTTGAATTGTTTCCTTCAATACATACTTACAAATGTATTCAAATGCATATGAGCAACTATTTCATGAATCAACCAATCAAATGAATGGGCTTTAGTTCGCTGAGACAGGTTTTTCTTTCTTTAGTGCTAACAATTGCTAATTTCTAACCAAAGACACCATCCTCTTCAAGTCCATTTTCACCCTCAATTTCCATATCTAGGCAATGACTGGACCCTATTAATTCTATTCCTGAAATAACTCTAAAGTGTATCTCCTTCTATCTCCTGTTACTGCCACTACTTCAGATAAAGGCCCCATCGTCTCTGACCAGTCATCTATCACTAGCCTGATCTCTCCACCACCTCCTCTGCTCTGACAATCTCCCCCATCATGCCACAGTCTATGCTCTACTCTAAAGCATTTAATGACTCCCATCACTGATAAAGTACACACTCCCTGCGAGGGCATAAAGTACCTCGCTAAGTGTGGTCCTGGCCTCTCCTGCACCATGTCATACGAATGCCCTTCTCCAAGCTCTGAATCCACTGCATTTCTCATCATCCTTCAACTCTCAAATATGCAGTGACAATAATTATTTTTGCATTTTATACCTCTGATTCTCACTAATTGGAATTCCCTTACTCCATTTGCTAAAAGTTTCAGGACTCAGACTTCATATTTTCAACTAATCAGTCTTTTGATTTTCATCTGTAGCTACTCTCACAAAACCCACAGTGAACCAACCACTGATTCCTAGGCAAGATATTCACATTCACTTTCCCATTTGTGCAGCTAGAAGTGATCTCTTCCTTCTTGTTCACAACATTTTATATCTCATGGTACTTGATGCATCTCCCTTCTCAAGATATTTACAACAAGTTTCATCTCAGTTGTAAAATCTTGAGGAGAGGAACTGTGGCCCATCTCACTGTATCTATAAAGTGACCACTTGATATCTTACAAATAGGAGATGCTCCGTGAATATGCATTGAATTGAAATGGCTTCAAGTGAGCACCAAAGAAAATGGGGATGCTGCCCTTTTGCTATCATTTCTTACGCTGTAATAAGGATTCCTTCCGTTTACACATAAAACAGAAGAGTTTAATCACCCCAGCAATCTTTAACTTTGTAATGAAGGCCATAAATTAATTTTTAAACAAAATTAAAGAAGATTGGATGAAATATAAAATGAAAACATCATCAGACTCTTCCCAGGAATCAATATTCTTGACACCAAATCACGACATTATGGGGCTCAGTTGTTTATTTCTTTCTAGGGCAGCCCCTTGTTTTATATCCTGAATAGCATTTCCCTAAACAAAACTGCATGAAACAAAATGCCATTATGATTTCTAACATTCATTTCCAGTGAAGTTCCTGTTAGGTTGCAGCTATAACTATGATGGACGGGGTGTGAGTAGAGCCCGCTGCAGTAATAACTGTGTCTTCATACGTCAAACCAACGGATTATACGGGACACATCTACATAGAACAGGAAACTAACTGGAGGGGTAACGCCAGGCTGGCTTTAAAATGTGACAGGAAATGATCAGAAAGGGATTGTACTGAGGTTTGAAAAGTTAGGACAAAGGCAGTAAGCTTCTTATACATGTGAGGAGGCAATCTAATTTCTTTCTTTATATAACTGCTTCTAACAGGTACAGTGGGCATCACTCCGTGTAAGCTGCTCCTGAACCCCAGGGCCATGAACTTGCTCTAAAAGCAGCCAAAAGTCTTTAGTCTCTTAGACTCATATAAATCTTGAAGCTCAAGGGCGGGATACAGAGATGGCAGAAGAGAAAGCTCTAAGGCTCCTGAATGGAATTCTGCTGTCCTCTCTTTAACGCTAAAATTTATTCAATAGCTAAATCATAAAAATTCAAATTTCTAAAAAGCTCTCAGATTAGTCTTTGATTGTTCTTCCACAATGCTATTTCTTTAACTCATTTAGTCCCCTGTCACTTTTCTGGATTACTGCATTCACTTTCTAACTGATCCTCTTGCCTCCAATATTGACTCTATCCAAAAAAAGATGTCACTGTTATGTTTTAAAGTGCCCATAGAACCCTATCATGCCCTGACTTAAATCTTTATGTGCTCTCAACTGCCTAGAGAAGAAATCCAAACTGTGGCAGAGCACCCAAAGCCCATTGAAATCAAGCCTTCCAATGGCTCTTCTTCCTTCATGCTTATTGTCCAAGAACTTTTAGGTTCTAGAAATATTGACCTACTTGTGTTTTCCCAGATACACCATGCTGTTTCGTATTTCCTTGCCTCCTAAGCAAACTCCCCATTTCCACCTTTATCTCTGCTAAAGCGTCAACTCAGAATGACAATAAGAGAGATCGATGTAAGGGTGAGCTACAGCACATCCTTCTGCCTAAATCTTGTAACTTCCCATTTATCTCACCATGGAGCCAACGTTCTTACAAAGGTCTAAAACGTGCCGCAAGAACTTGCCCTGGCTACCATTCTGTATCATCTCCAATCACTCTCCCCTGCTCACTTGCTGTTCCTTGAAAATGACTAAAATAGATTTACCTAGGGACCTTTGTATTTTCTGTTCCCTCTGCTTGGCAGGCTGTTCCTCCAGGCATCCCAGTTGGCTCACCCTCGCTATCTGCTTTAAAGGCATCTTATCATGGAGAACTTTGCTGATCTCCCTGTTATCCCTGGCATAAAATATACTTATGTTTATTGCCTGTTTCCTTCCCACCAGAATGTACATTTCATGTGGCCAATGACCTTGTTTTATTTACACTGTTATATCCCCAATACAAAGACAAGTATCTGGCACATAGCATATGCTCAAGAAAATTTTGTCAAATGAACAAATGCTTCTGGACTTGCCTTTTCCTTGATGCTTATCTTGTTAACTCCTATTCATAGTGCAAAGCACAGCCCATATATCAACTCCCCTGTGACACCTTCTCTGTCCAACAGAGAGTTATCTATTCTACACTTGTATCTCTCTATCTTTTCTATATCCATATCTATCTATATCTCTGTGTAAGTGTTTGTGTGTGTTGTTTTTAATTTATTGTTTCCCTTTGGGTATCTGTTATAAGCTGGAACTTCTTGGAGGATAGATGCTGTGTTTTATCTATTTTTTTTTCCATCACATACAAAGCATTCAGTGGCTATTTCTACTTTTAATTACATACAGTAATTTGAAAATATGGTTAAACAGGAATTAGATTATCTCAAATACCTCCTTGATTGTCCAAGCATGTAGCTGTTACCATTCTCTTTTCTGTGGAACAAGTAAAATCACAAAGCAGAAAAGAAGAATGTGGACAGAAACTTTCTCCTGCCAGAAACTTGTATTCAGTACCATCCCCTGACTGATATCTTAAGACTTCAAATGTAACCCAAAGTAGTGCCTCACATGGAAAGATCAGGGACAGTGGCTTTTGAGAAACTCTTTAGAAGGTAAACACCTTTCCTGAAGGTGTTGCCCATTTATGTATCAACCCCAAAGCAAACAACTGCCAGTCCTTAAGGTTTAAACTTCCTCCTTTAGTGAATAGGGTTCTTCAGTAGCCTCGATTTTTGCTGACCCCATAGGCCTGAATATCTATGCCACATATTTTAGCACTCAATTCTATTTGGTCATTAACTGATAAATATTTTGAGTGTGTATTATGTCTGCAATGAGTGACCATAACAGAGTCTTATTTGTATGCCCTCAACATCTAATGTACTAAGGGAAGTCTTTGATTTTGTTTATTCTTCCCAATTACAAATCCTGTAACTTTATGCATGTCTAGGTTTGGTTTGGTTCAATGTAGACTCTTACAACCCTGGTATTGAGTCAATGATGAGGAATAAAGTAAAATGGTATGATATGTTGATCTTGCTTACAATCTTATTCCAGAACCAAGGATCAGTACACACTGAACAATGTAAACTAACATTCTTAGCAAGCTTGATACAAGATTTAAGTAAAATAGTATTTCATAATGTATGAAATTTTAATGCAGTCTGTATGATAAAAAGAGTCTCAATAGAAGAAATTAAAATTGTGATCAATAATGAGAGATGGGGAAAGTGTAGTTAGGCAGTTATAAAGGGTCAGAACATTAGGGGAAAATGGAGGAAAAAACACCTTGGAAAAGAAGGATATGAGGGAGCTCTTTTAACATAAGCTGGAGAAAACTCAAAGATAATATAATAAAAATAATACAAATAGTAACTTACTTGTAGTCTTTAAAGCAGTTTTGATTACATTTTCTCTCATTATTATTATAACCTCCAAGGTTGGTAGCACAGACACAAATAAGCTGCCTACTGCACCCAGGGAAGTACCATTTCACAAATGGAGGCAGCAGGTGGGAGTGGATGACCTGGTCCCTCACAGTAGCCAGCATCTTTTTGTCCTTTTCTGGCTGTATTTCCTGCCCTGAAATCTAAAGGAAATGTACATGTTTTCTGATATTCTACTATAAAGAACATTCCGACCCCAGCCCTTCATAACCCTATCACCACAAAAATAGAAACTTGAGCAGTGTTGCTTCCCAAATTTTGTGAATGTGTGGGGTGTAGAGAAAGCAGAGAGAGGAAAGGCAGTTTGCAGGCTGGAGAAATCTAGGAATAATGCACATCCAGGGATCAGAGACTAGAGTGTGCTTGATCACAACTATGAGGAGCTGAGCATAAACACTCACCCGAGATTCTTCAAAATATCAGAGCAGAAACCCTTGGTGTCTAGGACAACAAACACATTTTGATTTGTGTGTGTGTGCGTGTGTGTATGCATGTGAAATATGTCATTACATTTCTTTTTTTTTTTTAAACTGAATGCCCTGCTTTTAAATAAAACATACTCATCCTAGAATATATTTGGCACAAAATAGATAAGAGGTTTTTTATAGATCATTAAATTGTTCACTCAAGTATAGGAACTTGTTTAACTTTTAACCATTATAATCAAAAGCAATAACATATATCTCTCTGACATTCTACGTAGAAAATAGGAAATACATTTTAGTTTTCATCGGTAACCCTGGGTTATCCTCAGAAATCTTCATGACTGTAATAAGAAGAACATGGGGCTGGCCTTGGGGGATATTGAGGCATAGACATCAGAATACCTCTTCACTAAATGACCCAGACCAAAGAGATAATAACAATGAGTGTCTGCTTCCAATCAGCTGCCTTTCTTTAACCAAATAGTGATGGTTAGCTGATGGGAGTGATGGAGGAGCTGCCTTTCAGACTGGCTTAGTCAGTGGCCTTTAGAGTTCCCCTTCTAGAACATGTTGAATGTCAGGTGGTTTGTGTTCTGGATTCTAACCTCCATATGAGTGGGAATTTAAGGGATAGTTTAATCATGCTGATAGGAAATGTACAAAAGGAGCACCCAGGAAACATCGAGGCCATCCCCATGCTTGGGAACAGGATTGCTCTTCAACTATCCTACAGTGTGCACAGTGGAGGAACTATCACCTTATTTTTCACAATACCACTCATTATGAATCTGCTGAGTCAAGAACTTCATACTTTTAACCAACCTGATGTTTCTTACTATCTTTTGGTCAGAATCTAAGAGACAAGAAACAAACAAATAAAACCTAAACATTACAAGGTAATCTGTCCTTATTTTTATGCCATGTTAACATCAGATGGTATCGTGTTTTCCATTGTACAAACAATTCAAGGACAACCAATGTGCAGTTAATCTGTTCAATCACTAAAGAACTCCATTGTGAAGTTGGTGCACAGGAACAGGGCCAACTCCCTATGTTAAAGGATTTTCCCATTTTTTAATATGAGTACTAAGTCACCAAATCAAGAGACTAATGTTAGGATTTGGGGTACCATGAAAAACAAATGGAAGGTGGCTAGAAACTTTGGACTTGGAATAACAATGAACTTAAAAAAAAAATCAAAACACAAAAACCCACACAATTAAAGCGGTTGCCTTTTTGGCCTGTATAGAGGACTTTTCCGGAGAGGGAGAAGAGAAAAGATTATCAATTAAGAAAGAATTAGCAATCAGGTTTCCCTTAGAAAAGAAAGATAAGAGTTGTTTGCTTATGGAGAGAACACCCTTGCATGTTGCTGTTGCAGAGACAGAACACAGAAAAGGAACATGTTTCAAAATATCTGGGTTTTGATTGGTTGGAGGGGGACTGAAGGGGGAGAAAATGTCTCCAAGCAAGAAAAAAACAAGTTGCTTTTAAAGTAATACCCTGTTCTGTTTCATCCTTCATAAAACAAATGCTAATTTTGTTTTTAAACTGCCAGTACACAGGGAAGTGATCCAAATCCTCTATACCTTTGAGAGATTTTCGTCCTTTACATATTCCAATTCAACTTAAAATATTGTGCAATTGCCAATCTCATATTTAAAATATGTGCTTATCATTCAACTCAGGGTAACATTAGCACACTGAAAACTGCATTCTAATTAATAAATCAGAGCCTTAACCACTGAAACATCATTCACACATATGAGATGGCAATAGTGAGAGCCATTAAAAGTAGTAGCATGCTGTCACCCTTCCAGGAAATATGGAAATATGCCTTTTTGGGGGTTATTGGCCTACATTATTTATCAACGTTTGGCTTTACTATATGGATTTACTCAACATTGAATGAATATCATATTTCTCCTAGAAGATACAGCATTAATGATCTTGGACAAACTGTCAATTGGATAACAAGCCCACTAGGGGGGCATGCAATCAATAATTTGTATCCAGTGATTTCTTCCCGTAGGTTGTTTTAGGAAAATATTGCTTTCCCACTTTCGCTCTCATAAGCACAAAACAAGCAAACACACGAATTACAAAAACAAAACAAAACAAAACACTTTTGCTCTGGCTCTATGAAATTTCAAAAAGCAAAATACAACTTTTACCAATGTGTTAGAGCCTGGCAGCTAACTGTTGGTCCATCTTAAAAGAAACACACACCAAATAAAATGAAATGAAAAGAGAAGAATCAAGCAAAAAAAGATTGATGCTTAGAAAGAGAAATTATTAAAAATACGATACCAAACTTAAGCCTCGAGATTACACCATGGAACAGAGGGGAAAATGCTTATGTGGGCTTCACTTCCCTTGGTCTGGAGTCTTGCCCCTTCTCCCTCTCATTTCTCCCCACTCCTCTAGGCTGTGACTTAATATTTCTGCTCTCTTAACCTTTAGTCTCAGCCATAATTCTTCTACCTGCATTCATGTTTCTCAGACAGCTCATGCTCTTGTTTCCAAGACTAGCTCCCAACCTCTGGATGCCAGCCTGGATTTTGAATCTCCAGTCTGGTGTTGCTCACATCACCTGCCTTTTACTTGCTCATTTTTCCTTGCTTGAACTGTTGTACATGGACTCCAGTTACCTCTCAGCATGGCTTTTCTCTAGCTTTACTCTCAATATTTGCTGACCCCAGTTCCACCCCTTCAATAGCCTGCCCACATCTCTCAGATGGGGTTTTTGGTAGGATTATTCTTTTCATCTGGATCTAGAAGAAATTGAGACATATGCACAAGAAAAAAAAAAAAAGGTCACAGTGATTATAGCATCCTTGCTTATAAACCAGATTGGGGAGCATGGTTTGGACCTGAGTCCACAACATGTGGGTGTCCTACTTTCTCCCACCCCATGCTCCTAGTCTAGGCATTAGGAATCACAGGAGGGAGAGCTGACTACACAGAGTCAGGCAGGCAGCTTCATGCTGCCCCCTCGCCCCCCAACACATCAAACGAACATGAGCAGAAGACACAAGTCAGGCAGGAAGAAAACACAAGCTCTACAACCTTTGAGAACTGATGTAGTCCAATAAAGAAATATGGAACACTGAGTATCAGCCTCGGGCTATCACCTCATGAGTTCAAAATTTGATTCTTCTTATGTAAAGGAATGAGCCATGGCAGCAGTTTTTCGCTAGTATTTACCCTGCAGGGTAGGAAGTATTGGGAGACGTTCCTATTTTATAGGTTTCGGGCTGAATGAAGACCAAGACTAAGAACGATTTCTCAAACCCACCAGACAAATTTACTTGACCCTTCTGCCTTCTTGCTGTCTTGACGTACGTGTGTTTGTTCCTATTGAATTACTTCTAACTTGAATTTGACCCCAAAGAGATTGGAGAAAAGGGACACTCAAAGAGCCAACAAGATTTCCTCCCAGAAGATTACAAACCTTAGCAGGGTGGAGACAAGGCTTCTAATTATTTTTATAACCTCCGTCATGCACACGCGTACACACACAGAGTCGATATTTTATAAGCGATGGAAAAAAGAAAAGGAAGTCAGCATGTTCTGACTTTTAGTAAGTTTTGGTGGCAAGTAATAGAGACTTACTGAAGTTTATTCCAGTGAGGACTTGTGAAAGAATTCCAGGAAAAGCTGAATACCTGGACTCATGAAGAGCATGAACCCCAGTGAAGTGGAGCTACAAGAAAAGCAGGGATTATAGCAGAAATGGCCTGTAGGTCTTCACTCCAGTGCAATGGTTTTCGATGTGCGGTGCATGCATAAGCAACATTAGCTTCACGCAGGAACTTGCCCTCCAGCTGATACTGATGCCCTGCCCTGTAAGGTTTGGAAATCACCACTCTGGTTTATCACCATTATTTAGTATGACTTGGTAATTTTCTATAGATTTGCTTCTCTCCGTTTTGAGAGAGGTTGCATTTTTATGATGACCAGGGCTATATAAGCACAGGAAAAAAATGGATATATTTTGGTCTATCTAAATCAGCAATACTGACATTTCCAAGATCCTAAAGGCATAGTGCAAATATTTTATGAAAATGCTTTACAGAAAGTGATGCTTTTTGGATTGTTCTCCTTGTCTCTTCTCTCTCCAAACAGTGTGGATAATTGGGAGTTTACAATAATTGAACACTGTGAGCCTCACATCCTTGTAAAGAATGGTCTCACTTTTCCCACTGCAGAGGGCTGTCGCTGGGAGAGGAACTGCCTTTGATGTGTAGGGAGGACTGTCCCTGGGGAAAAGGATATTTGATGGGCACATATTTTAGAAATGTTTTGCAGGTAAAATTTTCATCCATAAAATAGTATTAACATTTCAAACATACGACCCTCCAGAATTCAGACGTAGTCTCCGGAGAGATTCTCCCCCCTTATAGGGAGCTATATTTTTCTAGGGCAGAAAGAACGTGATTTTCTCCAAATGCTTTAACCATGCCCCTGACCGCCATTTCAAAAGCAAGCCTTTAACAAGCTGAGGGGGTTGGATATGACAATAAAGGGAGGGCAAAAGTAGAAACAAAAATATGCCCTCGGAATTACAACTTCTATCTGGATGACAAAAAATAAAGTGCCTGCTCCAAGATCTGCATGGATTCATTCAGAAAACTTAGAAATAAATCAAATCCTAGCAAACCTTCAACCATACACAGCCCTGCTTTGATGCTCTTCAACATTCAAAATTACCCACTTCATTTCCTTTGAGCACTGTATAAATAACAGACCCGTCTAGCATAGGACTGCTTCATAATGGGTGTGAAGCTACTGAAAAGAATGTGGTTAACAACTAATACCCAGAAAATCAATGGACTAAGGAAGGGACACAGGCCAGGTATGGAGGACCAGGGCTTAATGGGTGGGACCTGCAGCACATGATGTGAAGGAGGCTGCTCTGCTGTTACATACGTGACTTTGTTGTATATCTCAATGTCAGCTTTCAGTCATTAGTCTTGATGTGAATGTGGTCATTTACTTAATATTTTTGATATATATTATGATGAACCTATGTCTTTATTAGTCTTATTGAATTCAGGAGAGGAGAAATGAACATATTGGAGTTAAGTTAAATAAACAAAGGTGAAATTTATTATTATGATTTTATTATTTCTAAAAGACAACGACCATCCCATTCTGACCAAATATCCCCTTTCTTTAAGTGGCTGATGCACTGTGTTGTCCCAATTAAAAGTGTTGCTAACTGAGAAGGCAAACTGTTGAGGTAGCACAGGTTAGGGGAAATGATCATTTGGCCACCATCCACAGAGTGCCTGCTATGTGCCAAACACTGCCAAGAAATTTGCATACACATAAATGTGTGATGCGGGTATTACTATCTCCGGTAATACAGATTGGCTTACTGGTCTAAATGTCCCCTGCCTTGATGGTTTCCAGCGGCACTCATTCACTGCATAAATATTTACACTGAGCCCCTACCAGGTACCAAACACTGAGATGCTGCTCTCGTTCAGCTTATGTTATCACAAATAATAAACAAGAGACTATCTGCTAGCAATAACGCTATCTAGAAAATCATAATAGGGTAATGGACAGTAAATGAGTGGCTACTTAGAGTAGCGGTTAGGAAAAGACTCTGGGAAGGTGACATATAAGCCAAGACCTTAATAACTAGAAAGAACCAGCCATGCAAAGGACAGAGGGCCTTCTAAGCAACGAGAACAGTTAGATTAATTACCCTAAAGTGCAAACATCATTTTGGATATATAATGGACACTAAGTCTTAACATAATCAAAACAAAATTTTTAAAAAAAATTGTCTCCATTACTTTCCGCCAAACTGATTTTCCCTCAGTCTTCACAACTCAGTAAGAGGCAGCATCAACCCTACACATCAAAGGCAGCTCCTCCTCCACGTGTTTAAGAAATTAACAATTGTTACCTCTTTCCTGAGCTCCCACAGCTAATGCATTAGCAAGTCCTGTTGGCTAGAATTCTAAAACATATCTCAAGTCCACTTTTGTCCATCTCCACTAAAATACTATCACTTTGTCCATAATAGATCCACAGTGGAAACTATCCAGATGTTCTTCACTGGGAGACTGGGTAAACAAATTGTGGTTCATCCATACCATGGAACACTACTCAGCAATAAAAAGGAACAAACTATTGATACATACAACAATTTGGATGAATCTCTAGAAAATTATGCTGAATGAGAAAAGCCAATCTCCACAGATTGGTTACTGTATGATTCCATTTATATAACATTCTTAAAATAAAATTATAGAAATGGAGAACATATCAGTGGTTGCCGGTAGTTAAGAAGGAGTAGGGGCAGGAGGGAAGTGTGTGTGGCTACAAAAGGCAGCAGGAGGGATCTTTGTGGTCATGGAAATGTTCTGATATTAGAGTCAATATCCTGGATGTAATATTGTAATATACTTTTCTGTACATTAGCATCAGATGAAACTTTGTAGAAAGTACATGGGATCTCTGTATTATTTCTTACAATTGCATGTGAAACTAAAATCATCTCAAAATAAAAAAGGCAATTCTTTATCTCTTTCATTAGAATGTCATCTTCAACATAAATCAAGTGACCATGTGTAAATGAGTTTGTTTCTGGAATCTCTCTTCTAAATTGTTAGTCTGTCAGTTTTGCTCTAATACCATAGAGCTTTAATTAGTTGCAAAAAAGACCCTATGTCTGATAGTGTATGTCTTTCAACATCATTCTTCTTTAATATGGTGTTAGCTACTCTTGGTCCTCTGCATTTTTCTACCTATTTTAGAATTGCCTTTTACATTTTCACAAGTAAAAAGCATTTGCTACAATTTTGATTAATATTGTATTGAATCTATAGATCAATTAAGATAATTGACAACACTATCAAGCCTTCCCATTCTTGAGAATAACTCTTATTAATGTAATTTAATTTTCTCTAAAGTGACCATGAACATCTTTTATTAAATTCAATTCTATATATTATTTTTACAGTAATTATAAATTGTATTAATTTTATTTTATTATAATTTGTTGCTGGTGATTGATTTTTATATATTGACCTTTTATTGAGTGGCCTTGCTAAATTTGCATCCATAAACCAATAATTGTATAATATTTAAAAGTATCTACATATCAATAGTATTTTAAATGAATAGTGTTATGTTTATTTCTTATTTTCCAAACAATTTATGTTTATTTTTCTTGCGCTATTGCACTGTCTAGGAATTTTCATTGCTGCTACACTAACAATGAATAAAAGCTGGGTAAACTACAAACTCACAATTGTTTCTCAAATCTATCAGACATCTGAAGTTGCAGGGCAAACAGCCTGATCTCCAAGGATAGACCATTCCTTCCCTCCACCAAGATAGGTAGGACATCTGTCTCTGTCACCTGCGGCAGAGTACAGGTGGAAAATATAGTCACCATACAAGAGGGTAAGAAGAAATCAGTTAAAATAGTAAAGAATTGCTAAAGATTGAGTGGGGGCTAGTATGACAAGGATTTATATCCACTCGCAGGCTCTTTTCAAAGGACCTCTACCTGGTGCTCATGAGAAAGATTAAGGGCAGGGCAGGAGACTGGAGAAAGACTCCCTAAGTGGTGCAAGTGTGAAGGAGGAAATTGGTTGACACTGTGGGAAATAGATGAAGGTCCACCACCTGATGCTTGCTTCAAAAGACTTCTGCTGCAGTCAGGGCAAAAAAGCTTGTTATTCCCAGGCATAGGCAAACACTCATTGTTGCTGGGGAAAAAATACGGGTGAGAAAAACAGTCATTGATCCAGCCCATATCCCAAGTCCAAGGACTCTTGGAGGAATTTGAAGCATATCAATGTCTGGGTATAAATATTTTCCTCAGTTTCTCCTGTTCTACACCAGATGTCTTGCATTCAATTTAAAAATAGGAGACATACATAAATATCAAGTGAAACCAAGTCATTATCAAGGGACGAAGCAATCAGTAGAACCAGAATCAGAGATGACTCATGTTGGAATTATAAGACAGGGACTTTAAAAATGGTATTATTAATATATTAAAAGATCTAGTTGAAAAGAATGGTAACACATAAACAGATGAGAAATTTTGGAGAGAAGAAAATTATAATAAGAAGGCAAATAGAAATTTTGGAACCAGAAAATATGGTAGTAGAGATAAAGAAATCCTTTGATGAGCTCATCAGTTAACTCAGCCAAGATGAGGAAAGAAGTAGGAAACTTGAGCATACTTCAATACAAATTACACAAACTGAAAGACAAATTTAAAAAAACGGAACAGAGTGTCCAAGAACAGTGGGACTGGCTTATCAGGGCTCAAAATTTCTCCATTCCGTGTAAGTTCTGGGAATTTTTCAGATGCAATTATTTTTCTTCTCTACCTGGATGTTTGAAATTTTACTGTATACATTTGCAGCACAGTATAAGTAAGACACCCCAGGTAGATTTCTGGAGCTCTTTTTTCTGCATATATCCTTTTTTCTCAAAACTCTGCCTTGCAGCTTCCAGCTGCCTCAACCTCCCTAACCTTGGATCTCCATCTCCTTAACTCCATGAGCCAACAGGGCTTTGTATTGGTTCTTCTCACTCTCAGGGGAGTGGGGCTTATATTGTCTGTTTCATTTCTCTTGGGGTTTACAATCCTGCACTGCCTGCTGTCCAGTCTCTCAGAACAATTGTTTTATGTATTTTCTCTAGTTTTCAATTTGTTTATGGTGAGATGTCAAGGCCAGTCCTTGTTACTTCAACATTTCTAGAAATAAAATACCATATTGTACCTTTTTGTTTGGAGCTATGTGATTAGATTCTTAAATTTCTAGTAGGGTCAAATATTACACTGAGGATAAAGGGCACTAGAAGAGAAGTGACAAGTCTTGGGATATAGTCACAACTTCCCACATTTGCCTAGTTCTATGACTTTGAGCAAATGTGATACCCTCTCTACAACTCAGTCTCCTCATATGTATGTTGAGGGAGTTGTATTTAATTGCTTCCAACTCTCTTCCTAGCATGAATATTCTGAATCTATAGTAGAGGATCATTTGCCAAACCTTTAGATGGATAAGATGACCTTCTTATAGTTTACCTGAAAGCCGATTTTCAACACCACTCTTTAGAGCAAGACAAAAGACTAGAGTCTCCAATTGCTGTGCTGCTACAAGTCCTGCTCACACTAATAGGAATTACACACGGGCATCTCAGAGATAATGGAGCCGTCAATCTCTTTTATGAACCATGGCAAGTATCCAAGGAATGGTGGATTTCAAGGTAAATATCCAGCATTTCAGCATGCAGTCACACAAGGATCAGTTCCAAACCTTTTCCACTACTTCCCCCATCCACCTCCAGAATCAAAACACCCATGAAATTAATCTACCTCTTGGGCACTTGTTGGCTGACTTTGTTGAGATGGAGTTAACAGCCGAATAAGAGGGTAGTCAGGCTGGAAATAAAATCCAAATGGTTGATAATCTTCCTCTTTACTTTCAGATTCCTGCTAATCAGATAATTGCAGATTAAAGGACTCACTCTATCCTTCTGAAGTCACAGTAAATGCATTAAAATGCCTAAAGAGCAGAATCCTTAGAGGAAATATCCTCTGACATAGGCTGTTCTCCTGACCTGGCATTTTCTGGTGCCCTGGCAAACCAAGCATTCTTAGATTCTTCTGACCTTCTGAGCCTCAGCTGACCCATATCTGAACTTTTGCCTACTACTATGCTGTCATCCTAGCTGCAGGAAACTTGTCAAGGTAATATTTTAAATAAACCATCAGGGGAAGCATTGTTTCTAATAAGCACGGTTTGGTAGAGCACATATTGGGGTTCCTCTCACCCCTGTTGGGTTATCTATTGATGTCAGATTCACAGAATATTAAAAATGGAAGGGGCTTTAGAGATAATCTTGTCCTACTCTATCACTTTACAAAAAAATAAAAGTGAGTTGTTGGATAATATTATTATTCCTATGGGAGGAAAACATGCTCATACATTTTAAACAAAAGATTAAAAACAAAAACGTTTTCCAGTTAACCCTCTGCTAAAGCATAAAATTCAATTAATCAGACTCCCTTTCCTTCCCAGGTTATTCCAGCTGTATTTACTTTAATGGAATATAAAATCATAGAATCTCAGGAGAATTTGTGTTTTTTCTTGCAAAAGACAATAGTGTTGAAATGCATTGCAGATTGAGATGAATGAATGGTGTGTGTATGAATGGGCCTGAGAACTTCCTGAACCTGCACGTAGAACGGGTCATTAGGGAATTATGTGTCTCTTTACATCATCAGCCCCCTATCCTCGTGGCACGGGAGGTCAGGTCTCATATTTTTTACATAGAAAACCCTCCTATTTTCTCCTTTTCCTGGAGAACTGAAGAATAAACTTTTTTCAATTTTAAGGAGCTGGGTTACTCTGGACAATTTTACACCTTTGAAAGAAAAAGCTCCAGAGGAGAATCTTTTAGGAGAGAAGTAGACAAGGTTTTACCTCCTCTGTATAAGCAAAGTTTACAGTTTAGGATGATTTGGGATATAAAAATTGATGCCAAGAGGCATTTTCTTTTACACGCACCTTAAATGTTAGAATTAGTTTGCATATACTTGTTTGGAAATACATCTACTGTTCTTCCTGCTCCAGAAAAATATATCTCATTTTAGCATTTTTTATTGAATAGCTAAAAATGCTTTAAAGATATCTATCCTGGGCCGGCCCCGTGGCTTAGCAGTTAAGTGTGCGCGCTTCGCTACTGGCGGCCCGGGTTCGGATCATGGGTGCGCACCAAAGCACTGCTTCTCCGGCCATGCTGAGGCCGTGTCCCACATACAGCAACTAGAAGGATGTGCGGCTATGACATACAACTATCTACTCGGGCTTTGGGGGGAAAAAAAGGAGGAGGATCGGCAATAGATGTTAGCTCAGAGCTGGTCTTCCTCAGCAAAAAGAGGAGGATTAGCATGGATGTTAGCTCAGGGCTGATCTTCCTCACACACACAAAAAAAAATATCTATCGTTAGGTAGGGGAGTGGAAGAATAGAAAGAGCCTTGGAAGAGGGAGGTTATAGTTTTATATAACCCTAAGTCACTACTGGTTGAAAATACAACAATTATTATGAATAATACTAGAGCTAATGACAATAAGTGTTATTAAGCACTTACATGCCAGGTACTTTACCAGATGCTTTACATGTATTATCTGATTAAATCCTCATAAAAATCCAGAGAGAGAACCAGTATTATCTTATTTGACCAAGATGTTTGGTGATACACCCTGGGTCAGAAATTCTTAAATGACCGAGGGGGGATTTGAACCCAGGTCTGGCAGATCACGGAATGATTTGATGCTGATGCTTTGACATTTTGGGGTGGGAGGAGAAGTGGATGTGGTTTTGTTGAAAATCAGAGTAAAACAGCACTGTTGGCAGCACCTTGATATCACGTGAAATACTCTGATTTCAGTAAAGGTTTTACTCACATATTTGTATATACACTTCAATGTTCACAGGTTGTGAAGCTCAAAAAATGAGGACGTCTCAGAAAGCAGATTTCCAAAATCAAGATTTGGCATTTGGAATTCCTGGGCTGAACTATAGAATGTTTCAAACCTCCCTGCCAGACAACTCCCTTTTGACTGCACAGGCTCTAGAGCATAAATTAGTTCAGCAAGTGTCTGCATTAAATTACCCTGCACACTTTGTCACTCCCAATTGCCTTAATTTTAATAGATGCAGGGAAGAAATTCTATGCATTTGGTGACTTATCCTTAATTCTGGCCTAGCAAGGCTTTTACCTGGCACTCTTTGACAGTAGGTTACTCAAACCCAGAATCCAGCTCCAGTGTCTCTCAGACAACGCCATAGCAGGGTCTTGCCTTCTATTCAAAATTTGTTAAAAATGTCCATCTTTGAGGAATGTCTATTGCCCTTTTGACGCCACAGGTAGCCCAGACTACCTCTGTGCTTGCTCATTTTCTTTCCTTGAATATTTCCTTGAATATTTATTTACGCTTGTCTTGCCCATTGATTTTGAAAGAGGGATATGGAAATTGATTGGCAGCACCAGCAAATAGCTGATGGGAAAATTTGGCCTCTGAATGAGAACGAGTCACTAATGACAGAACTGTGCCCAGTGTGTCTAATGCATATGGAGTAAGGAAGCTCTGGGGTTTCCTCTATGCATGCGATTTTCTGCAGTGTAGATGTCAGCAGGCAGGGAGAAGTATTTTCTTCACTGTGAGGACTTACGGATGTTCATCATTCTTAGTATTCAGTTGAATGTACTATGTGAACCTTTAATTTCAAGATGGAGTAGCTGTCTGGAACTTGCATTCATTGGAGGCACTTCCAGCCTTGGGGTTGTTCTCAGTATGGATTAGAAGACTTAGCACCACATAGTATGGAATGCTGTGATTACAGGGCTTTATTTTCCCTGGGGAGGAAAGTAATCATTTCCTCCGCTGAAAACCCAGTTGCTTTACGCCAATTTCCTCTTCACTCTTTTTTTTTTTATAGGTTTGAGAAACACAAAGAACAATTATTCTTGTTCATTCCATTCTGAACATGGTATCCACAATGTGTGAAAAATTCAGTCCATTTATCAGTAGTTTATTTCATAATGAGACCAAAAAAAAAAGTTGGTGTGATAGATTTCCTCCCCACAGCCCAACACTAAATTGATGAATCCTAATATTCATAAGATATTTTTTCTACTTTCCAATCATTTTACATGGTAAGCACTTCATAAATATTTGTTGAATGAATGAATGAAATCACATATGTATTCATATATAAATTTGGATTCTCTGAGACTCCAAGGAGGTTAATTGAGGTAGTCAAGGTAAACTTGACTTTCTCTACATATGGGTGAGAAAGAAAGCACAGGTGAAAATGTCCACAAAGGGGCCACAGAGGAGGAAGATAACAGAGCTAGGTATCAGCTCCATGATAACACATTGTGAAAGTGGAAGTGACTAATCTATCCAGTTGAAGGATTGAGATATTTTTTAGCAGAGGTGCAGCCTAGTTGTTTTTAAGGAAAACTTCATAATACTTAGAACTCCTACCTTTCAAAGTAGTGCTGAAAGAGATGAGAAACAGGCAGGGGAGAGACGGACACCAGATGTCCAGGAAGAAGGAGGTGCAGAGTGACAGGAGGGTAAGTCCCAGAGAAGAAAGGATAGGATCAGACTGGAGAGTGGCTGAATGACCATGTGGGGCTAGAGAAGGGACAGCCCCTGATCTGCCCCTGTCCCAACGTAACAGTTGGGAACCCTCTGTTAGAACAATCAGCCCCACCAACAGCCTCCACTCCGTTAATCACTGGTCTTGGGGTAGAGCCACCTCTAGTTTCTTTTGTTTATTTTGCCAAAGGATAGAAATTCCAGTAAGTTCTGTGACACAGAAATGTGACAATGCCACTATTTGTACTTTAAATTATTTTCCCCTTGGGTAATTAAATTTTTTTTTTTTACTTGGAAGTTTGGGCAAACTTACCCTGTGTTATAGACAATTGGCTGAGCCTTTCTGCCCATTTCAAGGCTATATGCTATCGTTTCTATGCCTTTCAGCCTAACTATGCTTCTCAGGAGAAATAAAAAATTTGGAAATGAGACTTCTTACTTTCAGAGACTCCCACAGTTTTTGTACCTTCAAAGTCATATCCTCAATATACATACTTTCTTGAATTCTCTCTTCTTCCCTGCCTACTGCTAAATATACCTACATAGAACCTCACATACCTGGTCTATAATAGAAATGCATTTATGAAACTTAGTTCTTGGTCATGAGCCTCCTTGGTATCGTAATCTCAGCCCCCATTCCTGTGGCATCCGTGTTAGAGACATGTAACTCTTCCTTCTGCCAGTTCCAGTTCTCTCGGCGTGCTTTGTGGTTATGGCCATGCTGCAATATGTGGTACCTCAAAATCCCTTGTGGGACTGGGACCAACAACTTAAACACACAATTCCAAGTGTCCAAAAGTATCCTTAGAAAATCTTACGTGGAAATGCTAGTCTCCAAGTTCATAGAGCAAGATTCTGAAACAAAACAAAATAAAATCCTGCCCATCAATAACTGTGTTTTATTCATGGCACAAGGTCAAGCCCTGAGTGTAAATTTGAAGTAGGCAAAATTGGTCCTTTCATCTTAACCGAGCAAAGTGGGAAAGGACATATTTGCCTTTATGCTTATCTCATAAACTGCTAATTTCAGAGACTATGCCAAATGCTAGGAAGAACAGAACACAGTCAAACATAGCCGAGCAGGCAGATCTGGGTCTCTAAGGTGAGAAGCGTGGTTGCTTGTGGGAAGAGTTGACTGAAGAGTGCAATGTTGGGGTCAAATTCAGTGGTATTGTGGCTGATTAGGTCCATGGGTGGTACCTTGCCTTTCTCTGCTACCTAGTCTTCTGGGAAGCCCATTTTAATACTTTCTGGACAACTTCTTACAGATTTCTGTCATATTGGTTTCATAAGGATGATATAGTCTAAAGAAGAGAGTCCTTAAAGTTTGAGCTCCCAGATTTGAATTCCAGTTCTGACACATTCTACCTGTGTCACATTATGAAAAATGCTTCACTTTTTCAAGTATCAGTTTCCTTATTTTTAACCTGAGAACAATAATAGCCTTCTTGCTGGATGTGTATTAATTACACATCAAGAATTTAAAGAATAGTATTGGTTATTAGTAATCCTGGTCATTATCATCGTTGTTATTATCATTGTTATTTATTCTGCTGGCTTGGCCCAACTCTCTGGACAAACCAGAAAACTTCCTGGAAACCTGTTCTTGGCTATCTCCTCCTAAAAATTATTCTGATAGCAGTACATTTTGCTTTTTAAGTTCTCCTTTCTTCTTCTCTTAGTTAGATGTTCAGGGACCAGCCCTTACTATTAATGATTATTTGCCTCTAGCAGCCACAGGACATAGCCCGGTTCTCTTGAATGTACGTAGTAAGAGAATCTAAGTTGATTAGCAGCCTGTGGCATTGTGAGTCAAGTACATGGGTTTCATGTCATGGGATCCAAACATTTATTGAGCTACTTATAGCTGCATTTAAATTTTATTTTAAAAATTATTTCTTAGTGTTTAGGTGTAATCAAATAGTTTAAAGTCAGGTGTCCAATTAAATGAGCTTATAAACCCTTTCATATATTAATTTATTTCATCCACTTGGTGGATAGTGCCCAACTTAATGCAATCTAGTTATAGATTCTCTCTCTGGTCTCACTGTCTGAGGAGCTGACTTAGGTGATTCTCCTTTGGAGGGGATACAATCTATTTTAATCAGATGTGCTTTTTCCTTCCGTCCTCAGCTGAGTGCTTTCTTTCACTCCATTTAACTCTGGCCTTGGCTCTCTGTCCTAATCTAAAGAACACATCAGAAGTCCAAAAGTGATCGGGATGAGTGAATATCCAGCATTCAAAGTAGAGTCCAACATGGAGTTTAATAATAGTAGAGTCATTGTTTTTGTTGTTATACTAGCACTTCATTATTATCTGCTGCCCTGGATTGGGCACTTACTATGCACCAGTCACAGTGCTAAGTGTTTCAGTTGTCCTCCCAATTACCCTAAGTTAGGATTTGCTCTAAAATAAGAAATCTGAATCTCAGAGAGGATATGAGGATAGTATGCCCAAGGTCACACAGATGATAAGTGACAAAGCTTAGATCTGAACCATGCCCTCAATATACATCCTCTTAACCAACTCTGCTATTAAGTCAGAAATGGAGAACTTAAACTCAAAATGCAGTAATGTTCTTCACCTCTCAAAATTTATTTCTCCCACCTTATCCCCTCAATTTTGTTTAACACTCTCATGGTCTTGAGTTCTAGAGAGAGAATGGGTTGCACAAAGGAGAGTAGTGGGAGCAGAGAGAGAAGAAAGAGGAATAGAAGGGCATGTGACAAGAAGGAAGCACCAAACTTCAGGAAAAAAACAGTAAAATATGTGGCATCTTCCAATAATCCCTTCTTTGCCATTCTCTCCCTTGTGAGTTTTTCCTTTTTTGCCTGAAACATATTCTGTGTCCTTCAATTCTTGAAGATTTTTAATCTTGATTTTCATAAACCAACTACCCGCTATGAGTTTAACTGATAATAGCTTAAAAGGTTCTCTCTCCCCCAAGGGACATTTTCATTTCAATAGAAGACATTTTGCAGACTAAAAATACTTCAGGATCAAGAGCAATGAATATTTTATGGTAGGTTTCTGGCATCAAGATAATTCACGAGGAGGGGATATCTGGACTGATGGCCAGGACACACAGCCCTTTTTGTTATTATGTTCTTGGCCATATGGTTTGGAGGCCTGACCTTAGACACGGGAATAAGATTTGAAAAAAAAAAGAGGAAGTGGAGGAAAGGTGGAATCTGACAAGATTTAGATTGAGTGGTCTGGCTTCCTTTCGTGGAGGTGGAGCTTCTCTAATATCCATAGCTAAGCCACTCCATCCCCAGTGACAGACTGGGCCCTACACAAATGTCTTGAGCCAGTCCTACCCTTCCGCAGTCCTGGAATCCTGAGCTGACCTGGAGCTCTGTGTTTCAGCATCACAGATAACATGCTGCTGGTCCTTGTGTCCTGGGCCCTCAGCTTGTCACGTGCATATATGTCATATCTTTGGAAACCAGGCAGATTTGGATCCCAACTGAACCACTTAGTAGTTGAGTGGACTTGAGTAAGTTATTCTTTTTAGCCTCAATTTTTTTGATCGCTGTAATGTGGACAACAATTTGTGTATTGCAAGATTGAGTGAATGAAGGACAATAATAGTGATTAACTTTATTAACATTAACTGTATACTAGGTATGGTACCAACCATTTTATAAACAGCAACTTCTTTAGAGAGAAAAAAACTTGGGTGCAAATAGATTGAAAAGCTTTCCTGAGGTGATGCAGCTAGGAAGGGGCTTTACTGTGATATACCCAGGTCTGTACAGCTCCAGAGCCAACGCTGTTAGCCCAAAGCCTGGTGTATAGTACAGACTTGATCAATGACAACTACTGTTCTCTACCCAAGTCTCAGCCTATTCCCTCAACCAGGTCTGCCTATCTGGACCTGTGCTTGGCTTTTGCAATACTCATGTGTTGTTCATGGTGGAGCTCTCTGCTTCAGATCATCTGCCCTTTCAGATCTCTGCCTACTGTCAATACCAGAGACTAGACATTCTTGATGCTCGACTTGCCTATCCCACCTTCCTCTTGCCACTAAGTGTTTGGGACCTCTGTTCCTTAGATGATCCTTCTATTGCGTACACCTTATACTAAGCACAGAGTAGCTTGCATTCACCTCTCAGCTCCCACACCACATTTATTGATGAACACTGAGAAAGTCATGCTGTGTGTACAGCGTAGAGCCAGGAACTGAAGATGTACAAGTATTTTGAGCATAGTCTCTGTCTCTAAGTCAATCTAGTCAAGTAGGGAGAAAAAAAAAGTCTCACTGAGAACCCAAATATTCTCAGAGAATATCACAGAGGAGGTGGGAAATTGTTTTGATCTTGAAGACAAAATAAGTCTTAGGCAAATGTAAGAGAAGTCACTGACTATAAAACTCACTTCTCCCCCAAGTTTTGGTGGGAAGGTTTAGCAACCACCTGAGAAGAATATTATTGTCCAGCAAGGAATGCTTTTCTCCTAACAGTTCTTGCCTGGAAAAGAAAACGAGTCAGTCAGATTCCCAAAGCCAAGTTTGGAGACTAGTAGATAAACTTGGAAACAGGACAGCTTTTGAAAGTTCCAAGAAGTTTTCACAGAAATGAATCTATTTTCTTTGAAACTTAACACAATCAACTATTTTTTCAATGTATACAGTTATATCCCAGGCCCTGTAAATACTCTTGGATAATTAAATAAAGTGAACTAAACTGGTATTTAGACAAACAATATATTTTAACGAAAGCCTTCAAAGTAAAATTAAGCCAACACACGGTTTCTTTGAACGAGCATGTATTAAATGAAGCCAACACGTATTTGTCTTTGCAGAAACTGATACTGGAGCAGATACAGTTATAATCAAAGCCAGAACTCTCGCTTGATTTTTTTCATCCCAATCCATGCATCCTAATTAAAGCCATATGAATGAACTTCAGCTATTAATTTTACATAACCTGATATACATGCACTGCTGAATAAATCCAGAGTCCTTTAACCAAATTAGAGAAGTTAACTGTAACGGATATATTTGTTGGCTGCAGCCTAACATATAATTTACTTAAACCAATATTAGAATTGAAACCAATGTATCTGTATTTCAACCACATACATTTTCCCAGCATATGTGATTGTTACATAAATAGATACATATTCCTCTAGACCACTTCATATTCATAAAACCAATGAATTAACTGCATTCAGTAGATGTGACAGAATAATCACCCAGCCTTCCATTTCCTTTTTTTCCCTTTTTAAACATAAACTTCGAAAAATACTTTTGTGAAACTGGTCTGTTAGGGAAACAGAAGAGAGTGTATTACAAAGCAGAATTGATGAGGGCGCTGCTATCTGTTGGGAGGGACGAAGGACTGGGAGTTAGCGATTACAGATTCTGTTCCAATTTTACAACTAACTTGTATGTTCTTGGATAAATCACTTAACTCATGTGGGCCTCATTTTTCTTATTTGTAAAAATGGAGATAATACTTCCTTAATCACACAGGGCTGTTATAAGAATGAAAAGGAGATAAATATGTAAACTTGCTTTGAAGCGGTCTTTTAATCATTACACAGATAACAGGCGTTATTGTTACTGATAATTCCCATGTCCTCAGGTTCAACAAATGGCTGCCGGTGGTCAAATAAGGTCATAACCTAGAAGCAGTCATACCAAATTCCATTGTATGTTTCTCCTTTTTTTGTGACAGTCTCAGGCTAGAATGATATTCTGAATGGCCAGCCAAATGCGCTGGTATTTATTTCATATATTAAACCTCATTACACTTCTCCTTGGCCTCTTTGACAGGCAAGAGTTTCACAGCCAAGAAAGAAGAACAACTGATGTTCACTATCTATTATCAGTCACCTTTTATGTGATCCAAATGGGGGAAGAAAATGTAGTAGAATTTTTTTTTTCTTAAGCAAGTAAGAAAATAAAGAGCATATATCTCAGCAAGTCATGAGTAAATTATGAGTATGTTCTTCAAGAGAGAGATAATAAGAAATGCCTCATCCATTTCAGGCAATGCATGATAAAAAGGAAACCCATGTTGATCACGCATGTACAGAATAACATTGGAAAAATCGGATGGATGTTTAATCGAAAACCCAGTTCCTCATAGGTGATGGGCGTCTGCAGACTTTGGCCTGACCACTACAGGAACTTTTCACCTCTGCATGTCAATGACTTTATTAGTTGAAAAATGAGAAAAGCAACTATTCAACACAATCTCTGAGACTTCTAAAATGTGACAGATTTTCTGTAGTGTTTCTCCTCCTTCCCGGGCCCTTCTGAGCCTCTCTCTAAGACAACTTCCCAATATCAGTTGCTTTGGGCAACATTCTCATTGTCTAGCCCAGTAAGTTTCAAACTTTTGTTTTTCACAACAAATTATGTTTAAAAATGCATTTTATGTTGGGACTCAGTATAGGCGTGCATATGTACACATCTATGCAATAGAAAAAAGATTTCTGGAAAAATTCTTATTACTATATGTTATACCCCATAAAATTTTTTATTTGATTCTATATCATTGTGTAATAATGTGTTAAATATTGTTGGTTGATACCCAATTGATGTCGTGATTCACCAATGAGGAAACATTCACAGTACAAAGGATATTGACCTAGACAAGTGTTTTCTCCTAGAAGCACCTCTCAATTCTCCTGAAGGATCAGAGAGGTTTATGTATTCACACAAGCACATTTACTGATAAGAATTCTCTTGCTATATTCCCAGGAATGTTTGTTTTTAAACTTGTATTATATGAGAGTTGAAGAATTATGGTCGTTAGGGCCAGATTTGACCAGGTTTGAATCTTATCTATTGGAGAAATAATTCATAAGAAATTTCCTGAATTTCAGTTTCTTCACTGGCAAACAAGGAAAAATCATGCCTACCTCATTGGTTATTGTGAGATTTAATGTGATAATATGTGTGTGAATGTGCATGACATATTATAGGTGTTCAATAAATATTGGTTTCCTTCTTTGTCTCTATCCCCCTCTCCTTTTTCGTTTTTCTTTCTTCCTTCCTTCTTTAGAAAGCTGTGTTCTAGTTACCCGAAGGACTGAACCTGGAAAGGTTAGAGTGGAAGGCATAATGCTCACACTATAGGTGGTGATTTCATTTGCCAAGAAGTAAGGCCAACTCTTCATGAAGGAGGCTGTCAATTAGAGACTGAAAGAAACAAAGGAAAATATTCTCAGCCACTGACCCAAGAAAAATCTTAATAGCAAATCTGGCAGAGAAAAGAGCAAATGATATTTGTGGCTTTGGACAGCTACAATGCTCAGAAGTTATAAGATCTCCTGTTTGCTTTATATTTTATACTTGCTAGCCTTTCTAGCCTACTGGGACCTCAAATTGGGGGTAAGTCCTGAGACCAATTATCTTTAAACCATACTAATCCAAGCAGCATGATTCCCAGAGACTTTTAGCTTGGGTTAGCCCTAGGATAACACGAGATATTTGTTTTCCTACAACCCTTTCCTTTGTCTCTCCCTCTCTGCCTTTGTCCCTTCCAAGAATCCAGTGTTTTTTTGCTGCTTGGAATCTTTACTCAGATTTTTCTCAGTCTTCATCTCAGGATCCAAATTCATCACTCTCACATCTCCCACCAAAATGACAATTTGGTCAAGATTCTCCTTAAGGATAAAAAGCAATTTGATAAGTCAGTTTACTCAAAGTAGCAGATATGAAAATGATTAGAAACAAGTGAGTAGTGTGTCCCCTCTTGATTCTGGGGAGAATGAGAAACAAACTTAATAGCTCTCAAACTTTTGCTTGCTCCTGAAACACCTACACAGCATGTTTCATTCTGGATTTTACTTCTGGAAATTTTGAGGTAGTAAACTAGAAAGAGGGCTGAGGATTTGCCTTTTTACATATTTTTACAAGCTCTCCAGGCTATTTTAATTTCACCCTTGATTAATACTTTGAGAATTTCTGCCCAATTCAAAGCGGTGCTTTACAAAGGAGTGGTTGAAAAAATACTTAGGTGTAAGAGTTTCCTTTCTTAAAACTGTACTAGAGAAAGAATTGCTTGCAAAATTTATGCCTGAACTCCACCCTACCTTTGAACTATCACCATTCTAATGTAGATGATGAAATCAGATCTGTACATTGTATAAGTTTTAAGAGAATCCACAGTAGGTATCTATGCTATGAGACAATGTGCTATACAGTAGTGGTTCCATTATGAGATCTTCACAGAGCCTGGGAGAAAGGGTATGGACCTTGAATTAGATTCTCCAGTAATGACATTAACCAATAATAATATTACAGACACTCTGAGCCAGATTGATCCTTGAATTTTTCTAAATGAGAAAACCAAATCCCAGAAAATGGAAAATGTATGTAAAGTCATACAAAGCAATTTCATATTTAACTTCTCATTAGGTTATTATAAACCATCAAGGTAGAAAGGGTATGCAACATGATATTTATCTACGGGTATGGAAAGTGAAACTCAGTGAATGTGTTTGATGTTCTTGAAGTAATACCTCTAGTCAATGGCAGAGTTAGAAATTAAATCAGATCGTTCGATGCTAGTTTAGGGCTCTTTGCACTGTGCTTTATATAGCAGAGTTAAGTATGAACTTTTTTAAAGAAAGTTTTTGGGAGGGCAGTGATATTGATGTATCAGATACCTGTTGCTTAGTGGTTTTTAACATTGATTTAGCTTACGATTTTGTGGGTCAGCAGTTTAAGTTGGGTTCATTGGGCTATTTTCCAGTCATGGCTTTGCTCACTTACATTACAATCAGCTTCTGGTCATCTATGGCTCTGCTTCTAGGTATTGGCTGACTGTCAGCCCCAAGGAAGCAAGCAGGCCACATGTCTCTCATTATCAATCATACTGGTCCAGCACTGTTTACATGGAAGCTTGACATGGTTCTCAGTGAAAGAGCAGAAGCTGCAATACCTATTGAGGCCCATGCTCAGAATTGGACTAACATTCCTTCGGCCACATAAAGTCACAAGGTAAGACTAAGGTTCACAGGATGTTCCTTCACCTCTTGGTGAAAGGAGCAAGTTATATTGCAAAAGAGTGTAGAAGGGAGAGAATTAGGTCCATCTGTGCAACCTACCACCATTGATTTAAAATGCTTAAGTAATTTAGCAAAGGATATATATAGTACACACATATACATATGGCTAAAAAATATTTAAGAATATACTCTATTTTTCTATTTTTTTACATTGGAAAAAAGCCCAAAATGCATTTAAAAAATATTAGACCACACAATCTTTGAGGATAATTTTAATAATGGAAACAAAGTCCAAGGAAACTCTGGAGTGTGGCTAGAAAATCTTCCTAATTATGTGGAATCTCATTATTCTTCTCCATATCCACATGAGGGACAGAGAGTAAATAGACTTTTGTGCAAAGAGTATTAAATTTAGTGTGGCCATTCTGAATGTGATGGTTGTGAAATCCCTGGTTGGATTATGTGTGGTGTAGGTGGGTGAGGATTGGTGGGTCTACACCATCTCTCAGAATTATTTTAATCTCTTTGAACAATTAGAGATGTTCAAAGGTGACTCTAAAATAGAAACATTTTGGTTTAATTGATAGCTCTGCCACTCACAAGTTGTGTAATCTGCCTAAGTTACTTCTCAGATGTTAGCCTTAGTTTTTGCATCTGTAAAATAAAAGTAAACTCCTACTTTATCAGGTTGTTGTAGGATTAAATGAGATGATATATAAAAAATGACTTTGTAATCTGTAAACTGTTATAAAATATAAAGTATCAACTTCACTTGAAATTATTCAAACTGTATCAAAGATCAATATTTTACTATAATTCTTTGAGATCATGGTAGAATTATAGGTATAGAATGGCAGTTCTGAAAATTGTTATTTTTATACATTTTACTTGATGAGCAGATCAGTTTGTCCACTTCCTGAAGAAGGATGTTTCATTTTTTTCAAATTCATTTTGAACCTAATGTCCCAACCTAAATGTTCTTTGCTTTTATCTCTTGAGTCAAGATCTATCTATGTAAATTAAATCATGCTCTCCAAGGCGGGGCTCCAAAACATTTCCTCTTGGAGCATTTCCTCCAATTTCAGTCCCATAAAGGGAAGCATAGAGGAATTGACTGGGTTGGAGATGAGTCCCAGCAGGGTCTTTGAATCAGAGTTGCTCTTAAGTTTCTCCTCTTTACAAAAGTCAAAGCTCACAATCACTCTACAATCACAATTAAGTAGACAAGACATCTAAGGTCCCTCTAGATGAAGGCTGATGGAACAGAGCTTTCTCATGCTGGCTTCTGCTCCATGCAGAAAGGTTTCTTGAGGAAGAGGAATCTAGTTTAGCTGTATCTCTTGCATTGGTTTACGTATTTCTCCAAAAGTGAATTTGGTGATTGATAGATAAGTGGTAGGCCTGAGAGCAGAGCAACATTAACAGCCTAGTCTTACTCCAAGTTTTCTCATTTAATGTTTCACCATCCAAATTTCCTAATAATTTTTCTTTATTCCTAATTCTTAATTGAACACTACAATGAGGCCGTGTCCACTCCTATGGCACTGGATTTGACTATACTTTCATTAATTGATAACTCTCTACTTCCCTTCCTACTTCTCTTTCTTTGTTCCTTTCCTCCTATTTTCATTCATCAATATTAAGTGCATTTAATGTGCCAGGTGTTGGAGAAGGTGAAGAAATGATAGTGACTGACAGACCCACTAACTACATTACAAGGCTTAGCGTGTGGGAGTTTTTTGACAAATATCAAATAATCATTCAAATATATGATTAAGAACTGTGATAAGGGAGGTGAAGGAAAAACACAGGGGACCAAGAAATAATATACTAAGGGGATCTACTGTAGATGGGTAGTGAGGTCAGGGCAGATGTCTCTGAGGAAGGGATCTGTGAGCAAAATCTAGAGAATGAGTAGGAGTTAGCCTGGTAAAGAGCTGAGGATAAGTGGTTAATCAGAAGGAAGAGCATATGAGAAGGAGCACGTGTGATAGTGCAACTGAGAAATGGCTGGTGCTGCGGGAGTGCAGCAAGTGAGGAGAAAAAGTTGACACAGGACTCCATCTTTAGCCTAAGAACAAGACGAAACCACTGACAGATTTTGAGAAGGAGATAGGAGCAGATATTATTTTTGAAATATTATCTCTGGCTGATATTAGGAAATGGTTTTGAGGAAGACAAAAATGGGTTCAGGGACCAATATTGTGTCAGTCTGAGCAAGTGATGGATTAATGTTGGTGGCTTTGATTGGAATGGTAGCTTTGAAGTCAGAGGGAACTGGATGAACTAAAAATGTACTTTAAAGATTAGATTGATATGACTTTTTGTAGTATCGGAGTCCTAAGGTAATTTTCCTTCAAGTCCTTTCTTTACCCATGATCTATAGTTTTAAATATTATTCTAGTATCTATCTAATCCCACTTTTGTTACATACAATCATGAGCATCTGCATTGGTCTCCTTTCTCATCCCCACGTGTGCTAAACAAGAAGTTCTAAGAGTCTCTATGGAAGTGACTAATCTCTGACCATTACATGACCCATATGGGATTTTTAAATTAGTAGTGATGGCACCAAAACAAGTCAATATTCGAAAGGGCAAATGTCTTTTCAAAATTACATTTTTCCTATCCTCGAGAGCACTTAAAAACACAACTCCCAAACTCTAAAGCTTATCTCTATCAATAGGAAAATAAGATTATGTGAAAAATGTTTAACTTTCCCACCATCCTCCCAGGCTTCAAAATTATGTGTTTATATAAGGCTTAGCTTAAAAAATTAATTCCTCCTTGTGTTTGGATTTAGTTTCCTTTTGGTCTAGTTTAAAAATCAAGGAAAGGCTTTCCATACCAGGTTCTATTACCAATAACAGTGAGCTTCTGAAACATCACGTCCATTGCCCTAGGGTTTTCTTCTTACCATTCTACCTCCCCAGCAAAACTAGCCTAATATATTTGAATATATGACTTTACATACACACACACACTTTCCTGAACGGCCACAAGTAAAACTATTAGAAATAATACATTTCCAGTTCAGTCCTCAGTCTGCTAAAGATTTTCTGGAGGAAATCTGCATGAGATAATTTCTTCAGGGATATAAATTGAGAAAGACTTTTACCTCCACTGGAGGTGGGGTGATGTACTGAAGGCCACCTTCAGCTCTGTTTTGTAATGGTCATGCTTTTTTTCCCCAAATGAAATGCTCTCCATTTTTCTTTCCATCATCTGTATGAATCCCTCCCCTCCTTTAGGCGTCAACCTATCTCAACTCTCTCACAGGGTTTTTCCCTAATTTTTCTATATGTCAAATAATCTTTAACAGTAGTTTAATATGTGTAAGTCTTCTCTTCCCAATTAAAAATAATATTCTTTAAAGCCAAAAAATCTATACCCTTTACCATGTCTATATTCAATACTATGTCCATCTATGTTCTTGGACACAGCGGGAAGTGTAAATCGTTCTCATTGATTGATAGCTCATGTCAGATAATGTAACTTTATTGAATCAAGTGTGGCAACTAAGTAATATTCAAAACACTTAATTTTTAAAATTTTGTCAGGCACTTTCATATCCTTATTCAAGATACAAATTCTTAGTGAAACACAGGATATTAGTTTTGTGTTGCTGCCTTAACAAATCTCCATAAACTTAGAGGCTTAAAAAAACACAAATTTATTATCTTGCAGTTCTGTAGGTCAGAAGTCTGGGTTGGTTCAGTTGAGTTCTGTGCTCTGGGTTTCATGAGGCTGAAATCAAGGTTGTGGCTGGCTGGTCTCTGCTCTTATTGGGAGACTCTGGGAAGAATCCACTTCCCAAGCTCCTTTAGGCTTTTGGCAGAATTCATTTCCATGTGGTTGTAGGACAGAGGCCCTTGTTTCTCTGCTGACTGTTGGTCAGAGGTCATTCTCAGTTTCTAGAAGTTGCCCTCATTCCTTGATTCCTTAGCTCATGGTCTCCTCCATCTTCCAAGCCAACACTAAAAATAAAATCAAAGAAAAATTAAACCTAAGAAAATCAAAGAAATGTGACTTTTTTGTCTTTCTTTTCTTTCCAATGCAATTGTCCTGAAGCTCCAGTAAGCTGCATATAAGAGAAGTTTCTATTTATCTGGCCATTAACTTCATCCAACTAATCTTAACACTATAATTCTCGTCATTATATTTGCTGGAAAATCACTGCACACAATCCTTATTCTGAAGGCTTCACAACAGCTTCTTTTATGCACTTAACTGGAGTTTATATTTCAGCTGTTGACATATACTTCCTCATATTCTTGTTCCATTTATTTTTATATTTATACAATATTCTCAATTTTAATCCTTCTTTGTTTAGATCTTTAAATCAATTCTATACTACTCAAGAGATGAGGAGAACTTAGATAACAGACTAAAAGGCCACCTGTGTATATTAGTCAGGGTTCTCCAGGGAAACAGAACCAATAGGATGTATATCTATAGGAAGAGATTAACTATGGGGAATGCATAAGGCTGCAATTATGGGGACTGACAAGTCCCAAGATCTGTGGTCAGCAAGCTGGGTAGAGCCCACGGTGTAAGTTCTCTTCTAAGTCTGCACGACTGAGACCCAGGAGAGCTAATGATGTAGTTCCAGTTCAAATGCTGGGGGACTAGAGATTAGGAAGAGCCGATGTTTCAGTTTGAGTCTGAAGGTGGGAAAAAATTGAAATCCTTACTCAAGGCAGTCAGGCAGGAGAAAATTCTTCCTTACTCATGGGATGGTCAGCCTTTTTGTTCTATTCAACCCTTCAACTGATTGGATGGGGCCCACCTACATTAGGCAGGGCAATCTGTTTTACTCTGTCTACCCATTCAAATGTTACCCTCATCCAAAAACACACTTACAGACACATTCAAAATACTGTTCGATCAAATGTTTGGGCAATCTGTGTCCCAGTCAAGTTGACACATAAATTTAACCATCACACTGTGCTGGGCTGAATAACAGTCTCCAAAAGTATTTACATTCTAATCCCTGGAACCTGTGAATATTACCTTATATAGCAAAGAAAGCCTTGCAGATGTGATTAATTTAATTTTAAAACCCTGCAGATGTAATTAATTTAAGGATTTGGGGATGGACAAATTATCCTGGATTATCTGGATGGGCCCCCAATGTAATCACAGTGTTCTTATAAGAGGGATACAGAGGGACATTTTACCAGAGAAGAAGGCATTATGACCCCTGAAGCAAGAGGCTATTCTGCTAGCTTTGAAGATAGAGGAAGGGGCTATGAGCCAAGGAATACAAGGAATTCTGCTCTAGAAGCTGGAAAAGACAAGAAAATGGGATTCTCCCCTTGAAACCACTGAAGGGCGCGTAGCCCTGCCAATACCTTGATTTCAGCCCAGTGAAACTGATTTTGGACTTCTGGCTTTCAGAACTATCAGAGAATAAATATATGTTGTTTCAAGCTGCCAAGTTTGTGGTAATTTGTTACAGCAGCCATAGAAAACTAATATACCACCTTATATAGAAACATCAGTAAATTATATTATAAATGTTCTTTATTTTATGGGAATATCTTATATCATAGTCACTGCTCCACCCCCATTCCAGGCCTCTCAGTTCCTTCCTACCACAGGCTTATCTGGACACCAGGGCAAGAAAGGGAGAGGGCTCTTTCTCCTGACACCTACATAATTCAGTGATGCGGTATCTATTAGGGAAGGAATATGAATCTTTCTTTATCCACTCCTTTCAAATTATGCACTCCATTCAAATAATTTATGTCATAGAATTTTCATTGTTTTTTCTTTAAAAATATTATCAATATTATCTAATCATATGTATCAGTCAAGGTCCCAGCAGAAAACACAATTCCGACTCAGATGCTCAGGATACTATAACAAAGGATCTACTTACAGAAAGGTGAGTATAGTTAAGGGAATTTACAAGGAATATTGTGACACGCAGAGTTAGCAAAAATGGGAAGCTGTTGTCAAGCTCGGATGTGAAGGAGCAAGAGGGGGAGCTAGTGATACCAGCGCCCTGTGAGAGGTGGAGAAGGGGAGATCTGCTTTCTAACAGGAGCTGTAACTGTGGAGGGACATGGCTACTGCCAGAAACCATGGCCCTGAACAGGCAGAGAGCAGGGAAGACACATCACAACCTCTCTCTCTTCCCTCTCTCTGAGCTCCTGCTGAGGCCTCCCATTGGCCAAACCCAACCAAAAGCTGAAGGGTAAGACAGCCAAAGTCATAGAATTAGTAAAGTTTTGCCTCTTGGGTCTCAAAGAGTAAAGAAGGATTTAAAAATGCATCTGGTAGCAGTGAGTGGAAGAAAACAGAATAACCAGTGTACCATAGAAATACAGAGTGGTAGAATTAAAAGAAAAATAAGTAAAATTGGGCCCAATTCTTTTGTGTTATACATGAAGACTCAGAGGGTCCGAGAGGTCATGCCTAAGGCCTCGGTTGGAACTCCTGCTGTTTAGATGCAATGCAGTTCTCTTCGCAGTGTATCAGGACATGCTGCGTTACATCTACACCTGGAGTTGTCTTCTTAGCATCGATCTGATTTCTTACAACAAGTAGTTAAAAACTACCTTCATTTGTCTGTTGGTCAATTATTCTTCTGAAACTACCAGAGACTTTGAAGATTTTGAGGTATCTGGAATCAATGGGATGGTGTTTTATTGAATTATGCGAGGGGCTCTCAAGGTCTGGGGTCTAAATTCTTCAATAAGACTGTGACAAGAAAAAGCAGTCTATGCAACCTTTCGTAGACACGTTCATTGGAGACCAAACCACTTTGTCCACTAGGGATTATACAAAGACACAGGGATGGAATGCTAGAAACTGAGATTAACATAACCCTCAATGATTTGGAATGATTTGGAAAGTTTTGCTTTATGCTGATGCACAAAGCATTAAGATTTCTGAAATTTTAGCAAATCATAGGCTTCGTTTGTCTGGAATATATATTCAGATGTCCCATAAGAAAAAAAATAGAAATATGGATCCAGTGGATGTGAGGATTCAGGCTAACTTATCCCTCCTCATCAAACGCAGATGCTTTTTGATCCATGTCAGATTTAACTCTTATCATCTTAATAGCCCATTGCCTTGCCCTCCTTGGCTGCAGGTATTTCAGAAGACACTGAGAGGCCTTCTGCCATCTATTCATTGCTGTTATGGTCTGAAGTACATAAGTCAAGGCCTCTCCTTGGGGCAGCCATCAATCTCCTTGTAATTAAAGAATTCAACATGACGTAACATTATGATACCAGTGCCTTAGCATCTGTGCTTGTAAGGATGGTTCCAAGAATGGAAGGCTGCAGAGTCATCAGCAGCTTCAAGAAAGAGTAAAGTTTTGCACAGTTGTAGAAGATGCGTAGAGCTTGAGCAGCGAGAGTGGAAAGAGAAGACGTTCAGAGGGGATAGAAAGATATGGGGATGAGAGTGAGGAGGTGAAACTGTGAATTCAGAGGTGGGAAGCAATGGGTAATGAGAAGGATGGAAAGACCCAAGAAGCCTAGTAAGAATTTTTAAAAGTGAGGCAGTAGGAAATAAGGCCAAATGAAAGTTTATGACTTTGGCATTAACATGACAAAGGCCTTGTTAGTGGAGATGAGTCCACCAACTATTTGTTGAAAAGACTGGAGGAGAGAGCGCCAGAAGAGACGGAGGCCAGCTGAGAGCCTGTTACAGTACAGCACCCCCTCAAAGATTACATACACACAAAAATGGATTGTAAACCTTTAAGAGCAGGTATGCTTCTATCATCCATTTTCTATCACACGTGATCTTACTTTATTTAAAAGGCAGCAGAAAGCTCCATAAATGGAAAGTCCCCCATATTAAACATACTCTTCTGCAATGCTTGATCAAGGAGCAATCTAGGTAGGCAGGAGGGTCTTATAAGTAACCCCCAGCCTCCTCTTTTGGTTCCACCTTCTCCTTGGGGTTCCCTCATTATGTTTTCTGCTGCTGCCTTCTAGAACACTCTTCAGGAAGACACTGCTCCTGCTTTAAAACTCCAGGTCAAACAGGGACATATACCCTTTCTTGTTCCTATGATTACGATTAAGATAAGCTCCAATATTAGAAATGGGAAAAAAATGTATAAATATAAACTTGACCCACTACCAAAGAATAACAGAAAGAAGACAATTACCCACGGGCAGTCAAACTTGCAAAGTGCGGGTTTCTAACTCTGAGATACCTGAAACCTTGGCCCAGGGGTTGGCACAGTGTCTTGGCATCTCTGATTCCTTGCTTGTTAACCTTTTTTCTAATTTCTTATCCTTCATATTTTGAGTGCCATTTTATATTTGTCTGACAAACCAAAGACCTCTCTAGGTTCAAAACTTACAAGTCCCTGATATGCTTCACTTAGTTCTGGTATCTTGCCGAAGGTCAATGTCATACTTTTTCATTGTCATTTACCAGAACTGTGTTTATTGACACAAGAAATGCTCTCATACTTTTTGGCTCTGACAATTCTTGGTAATCTCGCCTCACTCCACACAAGAAAGAAACCATTATCATGGCAGACCCAATGAATCTATACTTTCAAAAACTTGATGAACATAACGTACATGGAAATAGAATGAATATTTAGAAAGTAACGGCGGGTTTTTATATCACTGCCTCTATTTATCATATTGAGAAAGCCAGAGTTTAACCAAATTGAAGACACCACTGATCAACTGGCTCTGGCTGCATGACATTGTAAGTTTCTTAATGTGGTTATAGATATGGGCAATTTAAAGCAATCATGTTAAAGTAAGCATCATGAATACAATTTGTATGTCCCCTCTAGAAGTCAAGATAAATAAAACTAACATGTATTGGGCTCAATATCATGATAGGTAAGGAAGGGAAGATGGAAAACAAAGAAAATATGGTCTTCAAAGAGCTTGCTAGCTAGAGAGGGCAATAAAATAACTATTCGCGGGATAATTCAAACAAATACAGAACAGAATATGGCTTAATGGATGAGACAGTAGGAAAGAGTAATTAGCAGAGAAAGAGCGAGAGAAAGAGAACATTAAATGTTCCTGAAAGAGACTTGAAGGAAGAATCCCTACCACTTCATGTATCTCTGGGAATTACGTCATATCAATTTGAGAGACCTGAGATTGTTCATGTGATTGAAGCACTTAGCACAGTGCCTTGTACATCCTAGATACTCAATATTTATTAAATACTTAATGAATTAGAAAAATATCTGTTGATCCATTCTTCCAGACTACTCCACTCAGCTGGTAGTGGGTATAGACAATAAGTCCATGTCAAGCTTCTTCTAGGTGCTGTTCATGCTGACATATAAAGAAAAAGAAGGGCTACAGCTTCAATTTTCAATGTCTAACTGAAGAGTCTATTCACAGGGTATATGTAGAAAAACACACAGGTTAATGTATGATTAAATAAGGCATGGCATATGAAAGCCCTTCATAAATGTAAAATGTGGTACCAATGTTAGAGTTATAAATGTCAGATGGGGTAGTGGAGACAAGTGCCATGGCAGGTCTGAAAGAGACTCATTATTTGTAGGTCAGTGGGGGAGAGGATTCCCTAGGACTTCACCATTTCATTCCTAGGAGAAAAGGAACAGTTTCATTCTCATGTGCCTAGCATATACTAGAAGCTCAATACGTGTTTGATAAAGTTCTTTGCATTGAAGTTCACTGATATCAGTGAGGGAGAATTCTTGGAAGACTTAACACTTGATTTTAGCAGGCCTTGGAGGATGAGTAACATTCAGCTAAGTGGGGAGTTGGGAGGTGGGGCAGTGTAGCAAAGAACAGAGCACGGTGTGTGAATTGCTTGGAGCAGTTACATGGGGAAGAGAATTTGTCCTGGGGAGTAATAGGGACACTCATTAAACATTTACAGAAATATTTATTATATTAACTTAGGATGGGTATAGAGAAATAGAATATCAAATGGCAAATTGATTAGAGATTAGTTGTCTATTGTCCCTGATCCAATTTGTTAAATGTTTGGCTTTTTTATTGTCCACGTTTTCTCTTGTCTTCATTTTTGCTTTTGGCAATCCAGTGAGGGGAAGGGTCCTCCCTGCCAGTGGGTTTGTCCCAAGCTGAGATTCCTTCAGGATCATTTCCAATGATTCTGCCATTCCCTCCAGCCAATTTTCTTTTTGATCTTAAAGTTCCTGGTTTTCTTCGCAGGACCTCCCACATCTTAGCTGAAGGGCTCTGGCAGCTTGATTTGGATTCAGCCTTGAATTCCTCCTTTCTTTTCTCACAGTGAGTTTTCTGCCAGAGACCTGTTGGGAATGAGCCAAGTCCTCTTGTGCTCGAGCACTGCCCTGCTGCCAAAGAACCCTGCTCAAAGTCATCTCCTTCTGCAGGCAGCTGGCCCTCCTCTGGAAGGGTGTTATGTTCCATTCATGCTCTCTGCTTTATCCAGCTGTCACACATCCAGTCACTTCTATTCAGACAGGTACATTTTTCTAAGGAAGCCTTGAGTGGAGGAGAATAGGAGGCCTAGTAAGTGAGTCATTTGTTCTACATGTCTCTCCCAGGCACATAAGCTGCTTGCTTTGCATAGCTTGGACCGCAGGAACATATTCATCATCTTGGGGAGTGAGTGGGTAGGATTTGTTTACCTCTGGATTTGAACTGCCTCTGTTCCTCAGTAGGAGCCCTCAAAAGCTGCCCTAGGTCTGGATTTTTCTATTATGACTACTTTCCCTCTGAACCCTACCATTTCCTAGTTATCCAATAGTGAACAAACCATTTCACCCCAATATGACTTAATTTCTCAATGCAGATAACAACATTTGCACTGTCTCCTTCATAGGGTTATTAGGAGTATGAAATATGTTAATGGAGGCTAAAGTGCTCTGCAAACCATGAGAAGCTATATGTTGATAGTTTTTTCAATGAAAATGCTACCTAGGTGGAACAGGTAAGGTTGTTTTGTGTAGAATTAGTAATGTAATGTATACATTACATCACTTATTTGACCTCAAAAACTTCAACAGCAAAATAATATTAGACTACAAGATCTCTGGTTTTTTTCTTCTAGGAATAATATTTGATACTTTTATGAGTTTTTTTCTTCCATAGAGAGAGCATGTTCATAATTAACTGTGAGACCCAGAATTTGTCCCGATTACCCTTTTTCTCCACCTCAACACTAACTTTACTGATAGCCCCAGGAAAGATTGACTACATTTGTTGAGTACCTACTCTCTGAAGCATTGTGTTCATGCCATGGGTACCATAAGGAATAAGAAGTATGTAGACCCTTCCATCAAGCATCAATGTCATTGTTTGGGGGAAATCCTGTTATAATCTCCTAAATGTACTCTCTTTTACCTATATTGCACCCAGCAAAGTCCTGGATACAAAGTGGATGCAGCTGACTGACGAGTCAATTGAAAGTTCTGACATTTCTTTGCAAATGCCAGACTCTCCACAGCAGGCTGTGCTTCCGGCTGTGCTTCCACAAACAATATAGATTGTTTGTGGATTGGGTGGTGGTCTAATTGTATTATGGCAAGTTTGAATGCAGAGCTAATTAGTTTGTATGACTGTAGAGTATAGAAAGTATATTATAGCTGCACATTTATTTTTATGAAATCAGTTAGCAGCCAAGGAAGCCCATTGAAATGAATAGAAACTAATTGAAAGTAATAGGGAATTACCTGAACATATATTGCCAGTAAATTAAATTAATTGAAGGTAATTGATAGTGACTGGAATTAATAAAAGTAATGGAAACAAATTGTACTTAATTGAAATTTATTGAAATTGAATTAAACTCAATAACTCAAAGTCTATTAAATTTAATAGATTCTAATTGATATTAATTATAGACAATGCTTAATAATAACAGACCATTCTTAAAGGCTTCCAATTGCATTTGCACCATACTTTTGTCTTTCACATGTAAAAATAAATTCTAAGAAGAAAAAAAGGGCATTCACAGGAATAAAATATTGCTTTGGAATTTTAGATTTCTCTGTGGAGTAGCTGAATTAGAAGAATTTGATTCTGATAACAGAGCTTCCCCTAAAGACTTGGGAAGATAAAAATGGTTTTACTTCTTTCAGGGAGGAGATTTTATTAGAGTTTAATGAGAACATTTTACCTGTTAAAACATTAGCTTTTGATTTGATGAATACTCTTGCAGTAGATGTTGTATTCAGCACCTGCCATCTTTATAGCTGTTGTCAGATTCCTTTATGGTTTTTTTTCTCTCTTTTTCACTCCCTCAGTTAGTAAGATTCCAAAAATCCCCAAGGTTTTTCATAGATATGTGTTGGAGGATACAAGGACTTGCATTTTCAGCTTCTTCTTCTTCATTTTTGGATATTTTGGGGGAAAAAAAAATCCCCTGCTGGATTTCCTGTTGTGGAATTACACCAGCTGGCTCCTGCCACTTCAGTGACAGTGACAGTTTATGCGTGTATTTGGTGAGGTTCACATCCTTCATGCTTTAAACCAAACTTGCTGCTTACTGAGTAGCATTGTTTTGGGAAAAAGTAATTTTCTCACAAAAGAACTGCATCAAATTTATTTTACATGAAATATTTATTAAATGGTTAGAGAACTGTAGATGAAGTTCACTGTGTAAAGTGGGAATAAATGCCAAGTCATATGGTTTATATCAGGAGAAGCCTGGGTTTCAGTCTTCAAATCAGTGATTCTCATACTACCTGTGTATCAGAGGCATCCATGTGACACATTGAAAATGCTCTGGTCAGAGAAAAGACCCAGGCATCAGTATTTTTTGTATATCACCAGGTGATTATGAAGGGGAGCCAGGGAGAACCACTAGGCTAAATGCAAGTCTGTCTTAGGCTTCTGCCTTCTTTTCCTTCTGCCCATTTTACTTTTCCTCAACCCTGGAGTCTTTGGACCAGTTCTTCATCCTTCTTCGTTTTAAAAATTGCTTGTAGACACTTGATTCATTTTAAAGTATAAGAAACTCATAGAAATCTGTTAGTTTCAAAGGAAATTGAACACAGATCCAAATTTGATGAGAATTTTAAGCATAAGCAAGTAGGTGGGATAAAAGCTCCAGGACGCTATAAATCTTTGATAGATCCCTGGTCATCCACACAATGACTTCACTGGCTGTAAGATTCTTTCTCACCCACACTTCACTGCAACCCTTGATGAGGAAGTCATACTAGCTCCTCAGTAAGGCATTTGTAATTCCATAAGGCTTTCTCTTACGGTAGGGGAACACCAACATGTATTTTAACTATATATGTGTATGATTTAACCAGTAACTCTTTGGGTTTTCTCAAAATCATAAATATTCAAAATCTCTAACCCGCCAGTATCAATGTATACATTTAATATAAACAATTCATTGGGACCTTGGATACAAAGTCTTAACAGGATTTGTATCTTGGCACGTGTTTAAATTTGAAGCATCCAGCCCACAAGATGATGTTTAATTTTTAGTTAGTACAATTATAAAAACTTTCACATTCTATTACCAATACCCAATTTTACATTTATATTTAACAAAGCAAAAGAATAGACCCTCACACTAAAAGGAATTTAATCGATAAACTGTGCCAAATGATAATAAATGTCATAAAAATTTTCAGATATTCAAAAATCACATGAATAGGACACTGGCAACCCTCCTCGATGTTTATATCACAATGAGATTCCTGTGTTTTCTCCTCTCTCCCATCACTTATCAAAGGTAATAAAGAAGGATGTTTGGATGCATTTCCTACCCTCTCAGAAATTTAGAAAATTATTTTCTGGTTCTTGATTCTTCAGATGTAGTATCCTAGAGGTAACTAGTTTTTGAATCGTATTTTCAGAGGCCCCTGGCTTCTGGAAGTGTAGAATTTCCTAACGTCTGTTGTTCCTCCTTGTGGGGAGACAGATTGAATAGCTAGAGTTTGCAGAGAAAAAAAGGGGGGCCTTATATAGGCACTAATATTTGGTTTACTTATGTATTTAACTCATTATTTATCAGGTTATCATTTAGAGGGGGAGAATTTTAGCTCATTTTAACATTATATCACGCTTTTGGCCATTTTTTATCCAGCAATTTATGTGATTTGTGTTCCTTGATTATTGTCCCCATATTATTTGTGTGCTTGTGTACTTAAGGGTATTAAGTCTTTAGAGACTTTATTGTATTTTAAAATATTGCATATTCTTTAATTAACTATATTTACATAGGGGATGTTTGCTCTAAAATTTGGTTAGTTTTCTTTTAACGCTTAATTTGGAATGATTTAGGACTTTCTTCTGCCCTTCTTTTCCATTATCCTGGTTAACAAAGAGATAAATGGCTGGCTCAAAAACATGGGATGGATGGATAGGTAGGTAGGTAGGTAGGTAGACAGATAGATGGATACATAGATAGATACATAGATAGATACACAGATTGACAGATTTTGAAATTAATAAGAATGTGTTTTATCCCTGAAAATTCCGAATAACCAACACTTCAATGAAATTTAAGAATATTAGCATAGGTTTCTGTTTAACACAACATGGCTAACTAGTTAACTTGGATCACCTTCACTATCCCAACAATTAAAAATTATGGATAAACTGTTTATCAGTGAGCTGACTAGAAAGTAAGAAATTTTTAAGAACTCTCAAAAAATGAAAATTGCAAATCTGCAAAGAGTGAGGGGCTTGCCTAACCTGAACCCTGGTGAAATTGAGCTTCGGTCTTTGCTCTGCAGAGCACTGCAAACAGAGGCTACGCCCAACCCAAGGTAGGCATCTAATAGAAGATCCCTTATGTTAAACTGAGACCACCAATGGCCACACCCTCATTGTAAGAGCAAACAAGAAATAACCCTTAGAAATAAGCATCTTCATATTTCTCGTAAAACTTAGCACTTTGCCTTACACATTACAAATGTTTAATATATATTTTTGAATGATTATTTTTCTTATAAGAGCATATGGAGGATAGTTTTTTTTATTCTGAATACAGTCTATTAAGTATCCTACTGTACCTGGAAATATACAAGAATGTAATAATTACAAAAGATCTACTGGGATCTGAAAGGATGAAAAGAACACCAAATTCATCCCTCAGAATTCTCTTCTAAAAAGAATTCTCTTTTTAGAAATTAAGCTTGCAAAAATATTTTGATGTAGATTTATGTTACCCATTTATTTATTCAATAATCCAAAGGTGTCAAATCCAAGAGAACTTGAGTCTCGACATTTTTCACAAAACCACTGTCCTGGGGCAGCCCGACCTTTCCTGAGAGATAGCCCCACTGCATCTATTCAGTATTATGGTCTAGATTCTGTACCACAAAAAGCCTGGAAGTTTTTGTCTACATTGTCAGTCACAACTCAATCACCACAGGAGATTTTGGACTTTCATTTCCCTTTCTACAGCAAGTGACAATGCTGATATTCCACTTTTTTTTGAAACCCTTTTCTCACTGCAGCAGGGTAATCCTGGTTCTAATTACACTTTTCAAAATATCTTCCACCCCAAGTCTTTCCCCATTTCTACTTTCTCCTCTAAAATGCAGGGATCAATAATTTTTAAGGCCTTTGTGAGCCTTTAGCCCAGTTTCATTTACAGTAGTCGGTATGAGATACCTAGCAGCATATATTCCTCATTCAATGCATTAATGAAAAAGTACCTTCTATTATCCCTAACACGAGAGCCCATAGTTAATTTTGCACCATTTATTGACCTTTGCATCTGACTCTATTGTGCAGAAATCCATCAACTAAAACATATAGTGCGAGTAATGCAACCTATGATGCATTTGTCAGAGTTGTCTTGGTTGTAAATTCTCAGAATTTGTAGCTGGTTTGTGATTCCATTTCCATAATAATCCCCAGTGGAGAGGATTCTGGTAGTGCACAGTGAACTTTCTGGTTTTGCATCATCCACTCTTCAGGAAGTGGAGGCTTAGGATCATGACATATAACTGTATTTACTTATGTGATGATACCATTAAACTATATTAAATGAAATATCATGCTGAAGCCAAACTACGTATTTTCCTCTTCTTTATCTAACAATTTTGTAATTTGTCATAGAAGGAAATGTAATTCTCTCCTTTATAAAGTCTGATTCTCCTTTCTCTCTCTATAAAATTGAGCATAGGTGCCCCCATTGTGTCTTTTACGTATGTTTATCACACACTTAAAACAATTTAGTTCGCTTTTTAATTTGCATGTATTTTCTTCAACCAGAAGCAGAACAGGGCCTATGTGCTTAAAATATGAATTCCAGGGCGGGCCCGGTGGCCGAGTGGTTAAAGTTCTGTGAACTCCGCTTCAGCGGCCCAGGTTCACAGGTTCAGATCCTGGGCACGGACCTACATCACTCACCAGCCATGCTGTGGTGGTGTCCCACATATGAAATAGAAGAAGATTGGCACAGATGTTAGCTCAGGGCTAGTCTTCCTCAAGTAAAAAAAAAGAGGAAAATTGGCAACAGATGTTAGGGCAGGGCAAATTTTCCTCAGCAAAAAAAAAAGAAAAGAAAGAAAGAAAGAAAAATGAATTCCAGATCCACATAGTTTGGTTCAAAGTCCCCTTCCTAGTTGTTGTGCATTACGAGTTGTGCAACCTTGGGCATGTTACTTCAACTCTCTCTCAATGTCTTCATCTTTGGAATGAAGATAATAATACCTATGGTGTAGAGTTGTGAAAATTCAATGAATTTATTCATGTAAAGAATCTGGCATGAGGGCCGGCCCCGTGGCGCGTAGGGGTTAAGTGCGTGCGCTCTACTCTGGTGGCCTAGGTTGGGATCCTGGGTGCTCACCGAGGCACCGCTTGTCCGGCCATGCTGTGGTGGTGTCCCATATAAAGTGGAGGAGGATAGGCACAGATGTTAGCCCAGGGCCAGTATTATCTAACAAAAAGAGGAGGATTGGCATGGATGTTATCTCAGGGCTGATCTTCCTCACACACGCCTACACACACAAAAAGAATCTGGCACCGAGTAATAACTCAAAAATACAAGAGAAATAAATAGCATGTTGATCTTCTTGAGGGAAAGGACAATGTCTGATTTCCTACTGTGTTTTCAGCCTCTTGTTCAAGACCCTAATACACCAGAAATAAGATCTCATCACACCTGAAACTCCTCAATCACAGAGATTTAATGACTTTCCCTTGTTCGTGGTTCTCTGCTCTCCAATTCCTTTTTTCTTTTCTCACTGCTCACCAAGCCATACTTTATACATAATAGATAAACGTGATTCTGACGGATGTGACATGATGCCAAATCCACATGATATCCGAATCTGGATGACACTAAAATAAGTCAATTTAATAAAGCTTCTGAATTTTTATGTGATTTTAGACATTGAAATTTTGTAAATTATTCCAAACTAAAGTAGTGTACTAAAATATTTACCTTCTTGCTAGATGTTTTGGTGTCACAGAATATGTCTCCAGAATGAAATCATCAGTTAACAGCTAGATGTTTCTGTCTATCCAGATGTTTTGGATTCTTTGATTGAAAATCTGTGAAATTAACAGAATTCTCCATTTTTTATCTAAATATTTTTGTTGCAAAAGGTTCTGTCTTTTGCTGATTGAAATAATTTTATAATAAGATTTAAAAGTTATTTCCGATAATTCATCTTAGGCCTTGTTATTCTGTCTTAAATCTCTGAATAATATTCTTTAGGAAATCACCTTAATGAGAGTTTGTAGAATTTTTATTTTCAATTCTCCATAGATCAGAAAATTCTTGAATTGGTTTAGACATGAAAGGCTTGGCTGAGTTCTCCTAGAGAATTCAAGATGAAGATGTGACTCCAGGCTGGTTGATATTTGTTTTACTCATTCTTTGCTTTTCTTTCAGCCTGGAAATTCAGGTGAACCACAACTAAAACATGGTTTCCTCAGACTTGATGGCAGAATTTAAAAGCACCTCTCTATCTTCCATTTTGGTGCCACCAGGCAACAAGTGTCAATAGCAACCTGACTGATGACTCCCACCCTTGCCAGCTAGCCAAAGAACGGCAAGCTTGATACTCTGAGCCAGCTAGAGATGAGTAGTTCCATCAGGTCTCTTTCTCAACACTTAAACCGTGCTAAAATTCTAACGCATTTCTGAGCCCAATCTGGTTTTACAAAAATGACTTAGCATGGCCTACTTGCTTTCTGAAAAGACAGGTTAACTTCCATGAATAGCTCACCTCATTTGAAACTGCTGTTCAATATTCTAAACTGCCACATCACATCCTCATATGAAATACACTTTTGCCCTTTCCTATAAATTTTGTAGAGCAGAATACAACATTATTCATTGGGTTTCTCTCCCTCTCTTCTTGAGATAATCACATCCTTAGGGCATTATAAGGGAAGACATGTATCCAAGCTCCTATAAACCCCAGGAGTGTGATTGCCTTGTGGTAATTATACGCTCCTTCCAAGATGTCTTATACTATTATTATAGTGCCTTATTGCTCAAATATGACAGAGATATCTGAAAACGTAATTACTTCACCTTATCATGTTTTAATAAATAATGTGGGAAGGATGGCTTCTGCAGTCAGCTTGTCTAAAGAGGCCAAGCATCCAAAGAGAAAGGGCCTGTGATACAGCTAATATTAATGTGAAGAGCTGAAGGTAAGCAACAAAAACATTAACATCAGATATTTCACCAAGAATGATTAAACAAAACACATAAGGAATGGTTTATCAAAGCAAGTTCGCTTTCCAGCCACTTGGAGAACAGATTGCCCATCCAAGTGCGAACATTTGGCACTAATGTGTCTTTTGAGACATGAAGAGATGTCTGAGACTTGTTGTTTCTTTACTCTTGGACTTGACCCTGCCCCTGCATCTAACGTAATTGTTATAAAGGTGAATCAATACGTGTTGAAACATTGGCTGTTATACAAAGAATGAGCTTCCCATGGTCATTGATTTAACAACATCTAATGATTATTTCTCTCACTCACTTTCTTGAAGATTCTCTCCTGTTCCTTTAGCTTTTTATATATTCAAGGACTGTATTGATTAGTGCTTGGCAAACAATTCTGATTATAATTAAAAACCACCATTGTATACATGCAGAGCTCCTTCTTTTAACGATATAGTGACATGCTTACTACCTAATTAAGGAATATTCTTCAGAATATTCCAGTCATGATGGAGACTCCTATTAAGTAAAGAATAATCTAAGCAGACTTGAACTCTGTCTACTCAAAGAAACAAAAACAAAAAGAGTACTTGATCAGAGGCTTTGTGGGGGATAGTACAAGAAACTTGTTTGACAATGTAGGATGGGGCAGGAACCATGCTCTGAGCGCTGTGTTAGGTGCTGTGATCTCCAAATTGAGGACAGTGCCTGCCACAGAATTAGTATTCAAAGGATGGGGAAAAAAAATGGACTAATTAGTGAAGGAGTCAATTCAGTTAGAAAACTATGAGGAAACTAAACACTAAGTCATTTGGAAAAAGATTAAATGAATTAATTCGTCAAAAAAACCCAAACATAGTAAATGTTTAAAAATGTTAGATGGTATTATTAGATTATTATTTCATTGCTCTGTTATATCGTAATTAATTAAGCATATTCCTAAAAGAAAATATAGAGGAAATCCAAATTTATTGTAAAATGGAGTTGCAAAGGAGAGAGAAAAGAAAGCAAAAAAAAACAAGATGGAAGCAACTACTACATAACAAAGAATATCTGTAAGTAACTTTGGCAGCCTAGATCTTGAAGATGAAAATGTTGAGCTCTCCTCCATTCTGCTATGCAGCCGAAGGCAGAATACAGTCATTGATTGTCTACTACATAACAGGCAGAGTGCTAGACCTTGGTTTATACAAAACAGAATAAAACACAATGTCTGTACTCAAAGTGTTCCTAGCCAAGTGGTAATATGTGATATATATATAAACAAAACAGAGGAAGCTAGATGATAACTTCTAAATGAGCAGTACATTAGTTTTCTATTGTTATTGTAACAAATTACCACAAATATAGTGGCTTACAACAACATAATTGTATCATCTTACAGTTCTAGAGATCAGAAGTATAACACAGATCTCACTGGGTTAAATTCAAGATGTTGGCAGGGCTGTGTTCCTTTCTGGAGGCTCTGAGGAGAATCTATTTCTTTTCCTTTTCCAGCTTCTAGAGGCCCCTTACATTCCTTGGCTCATTGACCCTTTCCTCCATCTTCAAAGCAGGCAATGGTGGGATCTTGTAACATTATATCACTCTGACTTTTTCTTCTACTTCCTTCTACTTTTAAGGACTCTTGTAATGACATTATGTGAATCTGGATAATCCAAAATAATCTCCCTATTTTAAGGTCAGCTGGTTACTAATCTTAATTCCATCTACAAACTTAATTTTCCTTTTTCATATAGTGTAACATATTCACAGGTTCTGGAAATTGCAATGTGGACATTTGGAGGAAGGGCATAATCTTACTACCACAAGCAGAATCTCAATATTTTAAATATAGAGTGAACAATGGACTTTGTTTTCACATCAGCTAATCATGGACAGAGAGGAAATTAACATTCAAGTGTTTCTAAGCTTGTCCCTTTTAGTCATCCATATGTGATATCCTGAAAGAAACTTGTACCTAAAGAACAAATATGATGCCAGTACTCCTCTGGAACTGCTGATGCAATATACTTCCAGAAGTCTGAAGAAATATAGGAACACTCCAATGGAAACAATCAGAACAAGACATTTGACAGATAGTCTAGCCACAAACATACAAACAAAATAAATACATAAAACTAACAAAATTAAAAAGGAAAAATCTTTTCTTTGTTTTAGTTGTAGTAAATCTGCTCCTGTGCAATAATGGAAAGACCACTGTCAAAATGTGACCTGTACCCAAATGTTTTCCCAGAAGAGAAAAATCCCAACTATTTGAATCAAGGCCTTGTGTCCCCAGGAGTTTCTCACTAACATAAAAATGTCTGGAAGAGATAATGTATAATCGTTGTCAACAATCAATGCAACCTGAGGAAATTATTTAATGCAAGTTAAAAATATAGTGTATCTATCAGAGTTAAACCAGAGAAGTATATCCAGTAGGAGACACATATTAAGAAATTTATTGGAAAGAATTGGCTAGGAAAATCTAAAGTTCATATAGCAAGCCATCGGGAAGGGAAGGCTGGATCACTTGGGTATGAGCTGAAGCTGCTGTCCATAGGCTTAATTTCTTCTTCTTCTTCAGGGAAGCCTCAGCTCTGCTCTTAAGACCTTTCAATTTATTGCATCAGACCCATTAGATTATCTAGTACAATCTCCTTTACTTAAAGTCAATTTATAGTGGACTTTAATCACATATACAAAATACATTCACTGCAACACCTGGATTAGTGTTTAATTGAATAACTGGGGATTGTAGCCTAACCCAGTTGACACATAAAACTAAACATCAAAGTTTACAAGGTGGCACCCATACACATCTCCTTAAACTATATTTAATGTCCTAATAAAGACACTGAAAAAATTCATCCTTCCATCTAACATGATAGAACTGTTCTGCATACATACAACCAAAACATGCTAAGTCTTTCCCCCAAAGAGGATGCAAAGTCTTTGGGTGGTGCTCACTCTTTTTCCTAATATCCTGTAACTTAGACACTGTGTTATGACGTTAACTATTATTAAAACATCTTATGTTAGCTGATAAAGGCATAAGAGGGGGAGGAACACAAAAATATTTGGTTAATATGTGTATTTACAAATATATTCATAACAAAATAAGGAAGACATACTCATAACTCCTGCAGTTCTATTTCTGCAACTGGTCATGTGGTCTTAACTGGTATTTTTAACTATTTTTTTCCACCACCCATTCTATATTCCCTTTGCATTCAGCAACTACCTCAGCTGGTGGTAGTTCTTTGTGACCCAAACCTTCATTCCTGAAAGGTATGGGCTGTTAGAAGTCCTGCCTGAATTGAGTTGTAGTTTTCCATTGACTTTTTTTTTTTTTTTTTTTTTAAAGATTTTATTTATTTTATTTTTTTCCCCTAAAGCCCCAGTAGATAGTTGTATGTCACAGCTGCACATCCTTCTAGTTGCTGTATGTGGGACTCGGCCTCAGGATGGACGGAGAAGTGGTGCCTCGATGCGCACCCGGGATCCGAACCCGGGCCACCAGCATTGCAGCGCGCGCACTTAACCACCAAGCCACAGGGCCGGCCCTCCATTGACTTTTAATCACAGGACACAGTAGTACACCGAGATGCTTTAAGGAATCTCTTGTATTCCAGACATACTCTTCCTTACCTCCGTTTTATAGTAGAAAACCAACTTCCCCTTGTTAACCAGGATCAATCACTTCAGCCAGTGCAGTAACCCCCTTCTGTGTCTGTTGATTCAGAGGCAAGGGGAGTTCAAAGTTGTTGGAAGTCTTAACTGCCAGTTCAATGGAATTGTTTTGTCTCCCAGAAGCATTCCTTCATTTGAAAACAAGACTCAATTGTGTTTCTTTCAAATCCCTCACCATTCAACCAAATCATTGGCCACAGCCCATGTATTGATATAGATTCCTATGTCTGGTCATTTCTTCTTCCAGGAAAAATAAACCACCAGGTAAACTGCTCAAAGATCTGTCAACTGGGAATATCTTCCTTCCCCAATGTCCTTCAGGGATGTCCCAGAAAGTGGCTGTAGTTATGCAGCTGTCCACTTTTGGGTGGTGTCTGAATATCATGCAGAACCATCTACAAACCAGCACCCAGTTTTCTATTTCTTAGTCAGCTGGTCATAGGTAACTCCCAAACTGGTCATAGATGTGGGCTTGGAGGAAAAAAGTAATGTAGCAGGAGTAGGGGTCATGGGCATTTGGGTCAATTCCTCATACAATTTACTTGTGCCGTCAGGGCATGCTTAAGCTCAATTCATATATAGCATTTCTATTTGATGATGGAGCGCTGTTGTCCATGCCAATCTTTATGGATTAGTGAGTCACACAATACCTAGTTCATCATGGGCAGCTCAGGTCTCATGGTAACTTGGTAGTCCACAGTTAAGTGTTCTGTCTCTACCAAGCCCTAGTAGTAAGCCAAAATCTATTTCTCAAAAGGAGAATAGTTTTCTACCTGAGACATTAGAATTTTGAGGTGGGACTCATCTCTAGGGGCCTGCAAGGGCTCCAAACAGCATCCCTATCTGCCACTGGCACTTCAAGCACCATTGGATCTGCTAGATCATATGATGCAAGTGGCAGAGCCATTTTTGTAGAGGCCTGGGCTTGTAGAGCCTTCTTTTGTCCTGAGTATATTGAGAACTTGCAATTTTTCAAATCACTCGTAAAAGGACCGGTGTAGCACACCCAAAATACAGTTTCCTCATAAATCCAGAGTCCCACTAGATTATGTGCCTCGTTTTTTTTTTGTTTTTTTTTTTTTATGGGTGGAGGCAGGTCTTTCTTATCATAATAATTCTCACTCCACAGGTCAGGGAACCTATGTGGGGATTCTGCCAGTTGTTGAGTATATATATTCCAATTATGCTTTAGAACTGGGGGAATAAGCACAGGATACATTTGGGGACCAATGGTTCTACTGTGAGATGGACCTGAGCTAAAATCCTGTTGATTACCTGACCTCCAGCAGCCTACTTTAACTGATGGACCACAGTGATATTTTGGGTCACCAGGAATTAGTGTCAGTTCAGAGCCAATGTCTATAATCCCTGGAAAGTCTAATTATTTCCCTTTCCCGAAAACAGAACCGCCTTAGTAAATGGCTATAAACCCCTTTGAGGAAAGGTGAGTGTAAGATTAATGGTATAAAATATTTGCTACTGCAGCAAGGTCCTTCCTTAGGGGGACCTGCTATCTCCTTCCTTAGGAGGACCTGCTCTCTCCTTCCTTCTAGGGGTTCTGGTTGTGTAAACTGGCTCAAGTCTGAGAATTGATTGAAGCCAGTACTCTCTGCTTTGGTGATTTAAGTTAAGTTCATGAGACCTAGACCCCTTCCTCTTACATAGATCAGATAGGAATAAATTGCCCATCTATTTCTTTGCTAGGGACATGATGATCAACTCGCAAATGCCATAAGTTTCTGCAAGTCAGACTATTCTGACTACTGCTTTGACTCTGCAGTCCATTACAGTAACCACATCCTCCTTGTCTTTGACAATTATGTGCTGCCACTGGGCCCCTACCACCCTGGGATCCAGTTATCCCCATTCTATTTAGAGACCCCAGTTAGATAGTAGCTGTCCCATTGTAATTTCCCACCTACCGAGAAGAACATTCACAGAGATCTTCAAGGATGTGGGGCTTCCTTTGCAAATTTATTTCTCACAGTGGTGAAAGCTGTGTCTTCTGGACCCTGCCAGGGTAGAGAGGCAGGTTTTATGATCAATCCATTCTAATATTCCAATCTCCCTAAGCCTTTGGATACCTTCCTATATAGCATAACAAGGAACGTCTGGCATTCTAACTTTTGTTGGTATAAGCCACCTTCAGGTCCATGTTTTAGCCAACCAAACTGATGGAGTCCTTATAAGCCCATTGAGCTAAAACATTAAATCCAGAATCTCTGCTTGGGCTCGTATCAATGACTTCAATCTGATTCAACTTTGTATTACTTCCATCATGATCCCGCATCCATAATATCCATTTCCACACATATTCCCCAGATTTCTGTCTGTGTAAACTGGAACAATCAGGCAGTTCTTTTGGCATTTGATGCACTTTGTTGTGAGTCACACTTTGTAACTCAACCTTTGGGGCCTATGGGACTTAAGTCTAGATATAGATCTAGAAGCAAAGAGGGAGGGCAGGGGTAGGCCTTGAGGGAAATCAGCAGTGTCTTACAAGGCCACTATTTCAGGGAAGGCTATTATAGGCTCTTCTGGCAAAGGAATGCTAACCTCCTCAGGCAGGGAGAGAAGGACTGCATCTGTGGACAAAGAGGACTTGGCAGAATGTAGGGGTTCAATATTCCCAGCCTCATTGGGATCTGCCTGCATGTCCCCATTCCAGTGATCAAGACCCCATTCTTTCCCAATAATACCCTCACTTTAACAGAAGACACCCTGACAAGTTGGGGATTCAATTTGAGTTGTGATTCAACCACTCACAGTATGAGAATCCGGGTTTGATTTTCAGAATCTCAGCCATGCAGCTACAGGAGATCAGGATTTGGTTTGTTTTTGGTTTCTTATTTTTAGACAAATGTAGACGTTTTCAGGTCATTTATGAGTAACTTGAACTGGGAATTTGAAGCCCTGAGCTCATTCTCTTCTTTCGCTACTTTCTCCAGCACAGTTAGGAGCAATCATCTGATACCATTACACTCCTAGTATGTCTAAAATGGTCTAAAGTAGTGAATACAAGGTTACCCAGACTTTGCCTTCTATAGGTATTTGATTAAGAGAGTCATAATTTTACCTTTTCCTGAAAATTATCATTTAACACTTTTGGAGGGTTTTCCACTGAGATTTCCAGTGGTTTTATTTACCAGAGCCAGCTACACTTTGTTGCCAGCAAAGTGCAACTCGTGGATTCTTTAAGCCTAGGTGAGTCTTTCTTGGCTCCCCAAGATGAAATCAAAGCAGCAATAGAACTTTACCCTCTGTAGTTTTTCTAATTTTAATTTTGCTGTATAGTAGTTTTGTTTTGGTTTGTATTTAGTTTGTTTATAGCTGATAAGTTATTCCCAAAGGAGTTTTATGGTCAGACCATTCGATGATCTCTGTAAATGGGTTAATGGTTCATGAAGATCTTGTCTCTGGGTCAGAGATGTCAGAGAATCTGTTAATCTTTTCTGTCTGTCTGTTTAGAGGCCAAATCAATTAAGAATTCCTACCCACTAGGAAGAAAATAGCTCTTTGATACAGACACTAGTGCATTCTGTAATTTGTGTTTACTCTTGACCCATGGCTGAAATTTTAGAATTAGTGTTAAAAGCTTTCCCCATTTGTTTCTGTATATCTGTCTACGTGTCTGTAATTCAGAAAACCCTTCGTGTATGTAATATTTTTCTACTTCTGGATGGTATTAGTTAACTATTAAAATTATACAGTTTCTTTAATGAATTATATTCTGATTGGGTTAAAGAGATACATAAGCACTTATGTAAATTGAATCTTCTTCAAGTCCCCCCCAAAAAAGGAAATTGATCATCTAATACTTTTAATGCGTTAGATTTTTAAAGTATTCTTATAAAAATGAACTTAAAAATGTTTTTTAAGAATTCAAATTCATATAATTTAGGTAAATCTTTACAAATGAGATTAATTTAATAAAAACAGCTGTATTTTTCTGATTTATCATTAAGTAATGCAGTCCTATGTTTTTATTCTATTGAATATATTCTTCCTAAATTTACGCAAGTTTACTAATCAAATAAGTTAACATTACTTCTACCTAATGTTTAAGATTATGAAAAATTTAAGTTTGTGTTAACCCAAATTGATTGATTATTCTGATACAATTTTAATTCTACATTAGTTATATTTTTAACATGTCAGATTGAAGATAATTTCCAAGATGTTTAGGTAACTTAAAACCTTACACTGATATTTATTTGAGTTAATTAATAGATATTCATTAAATATCTTGATCATTTCTAACTAAGATAGAATACTGAAACTGATTATTAAGTAATAACTTTGTGGGGTTTTGCTTTTATTTTCACATAAAATAGCAAGACGATATCTCTGAGTCTCTTAATGAACATGTTCATTTTTGCTACTTTGAGAAATTGTATAAAGCGTGGCTGTAGAAAGTTGTGTCATGTGTATCCCTGAGCTATGCTGGACTGCCAGGGTGCTGGTGTGTAACATTCATGGCTGTCCATAGTTTTCTCTGTGAAATAGAAGTTACTTTGGTTAAGAGTTTCGGCTTAGGAGCCAGAGTTTCGGAGAAAAACAATTGTGTATGTACTTCTATTTTTTAAGGAAAGAGTAGTTTTGTCCTAAAGAAGTGGATTTTTTTTGTTTTGCTTTTGCTGCTGTTGTTTTTAATTTCTAAACCTCTTTATGCTTTTTAACTTTATTGAAGACCCAAAGAGCTTTTTTGTGGGTTATAGTTGTTGATATGTATCATATTGGAAATTGAAACAGAATTTATAAATATTTATGTATTGGTTCATCTGAAGATAACCAGGGTGAATGCATTGCACATTAACAACTTAGTAATAATATGACATTAGTTTTCATCTTGCAGACACCTGAAATTGATCCTAAGATAAGTGTCGGTTTGTTCCAGAATATGAAAGAGCATAATGAAGTACATTTTAAAATGAATTTTATTTGCCATGGTTTGTAATACTTGAGTTTGAAAAGCTATGACATGTGTTAAAATCTTAGCAAAGTGTGCTCAATTTTGATGGACTTCTTTTCTTGTTTACTGTTGATTATTGCTTCCACCTCTAATACGAAAAGTGTTTTTCTTTTATTTTTTTTTGGCCTTGTGTGTAATCTGCCTAGATAACAAGATTTAATGTCTTACCAGAGTAACCTTCTATGGTTTTTGTTGACTTTGCTTTATCTCTGATTATTTAAGAAAACAAAATTTTCTCACTTAATGAAAAGCTAAGGTTCTTTACATCATGTTACTTTCTATGTTTATTTTTTAATGTTTTGTTGTCACTTTGAAATGAACCAATCATTGTTTCTCAGGTATCCATGATCTGATTCTTACCTTAGGTGTTAAAATCTGACAATTTTGATTTTTGCCTTCCCAAATTGGAATTCTAAACGTAAAATGAAATAAAGTAAAATAAGACTTTCAGGATGTCTTTTGCTTCTAGAACTGTCTACTAGATTTCTCAAAGAACCCCTGAGAAATCATAAAGATGTGTTCTTTCACCCTGTGAAAACACAAGTACTAGAAATAATTAGGTTTACTTGATATGTTACTATTGATGAGTTGCATGGGAAGTGCTGTCACATCAGAAGAAATGCTTAGCCTTCTCTAGGTTAAATTTGTAACAATAAAATGTTATTACTATAAATATTTCAGAAGTTGTATGCTATATGGGAAGTTCCTAAAGAACTGTCAATGCTTTTGCTCTTCTTGATATGTTTCTATTTATCAGAATCCTGCTGGTGCTTTGCATGATATTAGACAAAAATGTTATAGGTTTTTAGTCCTAATGTCAGTGCTTTTTAAAATGTTAAATTGGTTACATCTTTATTTTTTTAATTTGAATCTAACATATTCCAGGGCAGTGCTTTTCAGTTGGGAATTCACATCACTTACCTATGAGTTTTATTAATATATTGTGACATAATAAGAAATGTACATATTGGTCTTTGACCCCAGTTCCTGACATAAAGCTCCTAAAACCATTGTAATTTCCTGAGTAATGGGAATGTCTGACACAGAGTTCCTAAATCTCTTGGAATTTCCTGGGTGATGGGAGCATCTGTTGTTCCAACGAGGCAACTTTTGGGGAGCTCCTGGATGGGGGCTGGTCACTAGAAAAACCAAGTCATGATTGAAAGCTTGGAAGTTTCAGCCACACACCTCCACTCTCTGGAGAGGGGAGAGGGGCTGGAAGTGAAGTTAATAATCAATTATGCCTATGAGATGAAGCCTGCATAAAAATCCCCAAAATATGGAATTTAGGGAGCTTTCAGGTTGCTGAATATATGGACGTGCTGGGAGGATGTCATGCCTGAAGAGATCGTGGAAGGTCCATGCCCTTTCCCCATATCTTGCTCCATATATCTCTTCATCTGTATCCTTTATTATATCCTCTATAATAAACCAGTAAACAAACGAAAGTGTTTCCCTGACTTCTGTGAGCCATTCTAGCAAATTATTGAACGCAAGGAGGGGGTCATAGAAACCTTGATTTATATCTAGTCCGTCAGAAGTATAGATGAGAAGCTGGAACTTGTGATTGGCATGTGAAGTGGGAGTAGTCTTGTGGGACTGAGCCCTTATCTTGTGGAATCTGACACTAACTCCATGTAGATAGCATCAGAATTGAACTGAATTGCATGACACCCAGCTGAATTGCTTGATGTGTGGAAAACCCACACATCTAGCATCAGAAGTGAAGTGTAGGAAAGTGTGAAGTAAAGGAAACCACAGTTTTTTCTAGATAATATAGCTGTTAAGAACCCACTCCAGACTTACTGAATTTCTTCACTCAATAATTTTCGTCTGTTCTAGGTATATTCTTACTATATGCTTGGTATATTGATGGTGTATTACGTCAGGATTATTGTACATCTTAATATTTTTTCTCTGTAATGTCTATATTTCAACCATATTTTTATAAATTAGATATAATGTTCACTGTCTTCTTTGAAATAGGGTTAACCATGATGTGTATAATTATTCTGTCTAAAACTTTTTTTTTGGATTGACTTTATCTTGTTTTACCTTCCATAGAAACAAATTCCCTTGTCGGTTGCATTATTCTTGTAATGAACTCAGATCAGATCTTTCACATTTGAAATTAACAGCACTAAATTAACCACAGCCATTTTAAGGTTTTTGTCATCTACAGATTTTTTTTGTTTGTTTTACTCTGATGCTTTCCTGAAAGCTTTTGCAATCTGCTACAAGCCAGATTGCTTTATCTTCAACAAAGAAGGTATCTCAGAGTCCCATGGAAAAGGACTATAAAAGGTACATTTAAATACAGTCTTCCGATGACATCTCTTCAACAACTTTGAGACCATATCAGTGAACTGAGTCAGGATTTCCAGAAGTCTAGTGAAGAAATAGATGAGTTTCTGAAACTGCTGACCCATGAAGCAGGGCAACAAAAATTAATTACATAGAACTAAATGAACTGATGAGGGATAATTGTAGTTTTGTTTGGAATATTGATAATACTGTTTTAATGTTCTATTTTCTGGATATTTAAGGAAGCCCTTTCTCTTTCTTCTGAAGCTATCTATAGCTCATTACAATTCAGTAGACTCTGCTTTGTGAAACGAAATGAAGCATTTGTAAATGATGTCTTGTCCTCCCCGTTTGACCTGTCCAGAATTTGGAAACTCTTACTAAATATTTTTATTTTCATGGAGATGTAGGGTTTTGCATAGATTCAGTAAGTATCTTTCCTCCTTTTTACTAGGATCTAATTGGGAACATTGTTTATGCAACCAAGGCCAGGGATGCCATATTTGAGAAATATTCTCGTTTAATCAGATACTTTTAAGGAACTAAGGTTTACTTACAAAGCTAAGTTAATAGGAATAGTAAATAGTAATAAGAAAACTGACCTGGTGCCTGGCTTACAGGGTTCCTAGCCTACGGGTGAGTAAGGAGAGACCCTTCCTGGCAGGCATAGGAAAGAGAATATTAAGGATCTTGAGAAAAGAGAAATTTACCTAAATTAATAAGTAGTGCCATTGAAATCTGGTGGCAGATACTTGGCTTGGTTTCCTAGTCTCAAGTGGTTTTTAAAAGTTCAATCTGGTATTTCTTATGAAAACTTTCAGCAAAGCGAATCTAAGAAAGCTCATATGGCAAATTAACACTCTTGCTGCACCTATGTAAATAATCAGGCCAAATCTAATGAGATCAGTCTTATTTTGTAATCAAGAATAACTTTTAAAAAATGTTTTTGATCAAAATGGGGAGATAGGAAAAAAAGAATTTTGTGTCTTGCCTAGAGTTTAGCTGAGCTACTCCATGGTATTGCTTCCTCAGGGTCCATTTTTGTTTGCTAGTGAGCTGTGGGGGGCCTTTAACTGACACCAGCCCCCTCCAGTAAGCATCTGCCCTAGATAACAGCCTGCAGAGTCACAAGCAAATGTAAGTTCCTGATATGACTTCCCCAACAGCCCTTGTAATCAACAGTCTTCTGCACCTCCCAGGGTCTTCTCCTTGTGCACCCCTTAGAAAAGATCCTTGTGGAGCTTACCAAAACTTCACTATCCTTGGTTTGAATTGACCAATCTAGCTTTAGCCTGGGAACCCCAAAGCACTCTACACACAGACTCTAATAAAGGCATGGGCCCAAGGTCCTGCCTCTCTCTCTGCCTGCACCCTGCCTTAACCTCCCCATGTGGCTCCTTGAGGCATGGCACGTACTACCTCCAGGACCTGTGTGTAATAAACTTCTCTATTTCAGTTTCTCCTGTGGTCTTTTATTGAACTACAGCTCACCGTTTGCAACCTTGTGCTCTACTTAACAAATGTTAATTTAACAAAGTCATAACATGTTTCAATGGAAAACTATACATCATCTTTATCAGATTATCAGGTTATCAGGTTCCAGTTCAGCTTATTGTTTTTGAGTTATTTTGCAACTTTTTGTAAATTTTGAGCAACTGATAGATGTGTAAATGCTTTCCTGTCTAGTAGTGATTTTATTTGACTTCCTCCCCCCCATGGAAAAAGATTTTCTCTATTTACAATTTTTCTCAACATTACCCCATATAAAATTTGTGATGTTTGACTTGTCTTTTGAACTAATTATAACATCTGTCTAATTCTCTCCTATCATATGAGTAAAGCAAATCCTTCAACACATGCTTATTTTTATATTCGTATGTCATGATTTTACCTTTTCCAGAAAATTATCTTTTATCGGAACTGTATTTTATTTCTATATTTTATAGCTCTCTAAAATTAAAACTGATAGAAATATTAAAATAAATTGAATAATTTTAACATGACATTCACTGATTGATAAGACTCAATTATCTCCCCCCACCTCCCCTCCACCCATATTTCTCTCCCCATAACCAAAAGCTAGAGAGGAATCTAAGTTTTGGGTAGTTTGAGTTTCAGAAAATTTTGGTTCTACATAAGAGGGTGGCAGAAGACATGATCAATCCTTTGGGCCACATTTACCCTGAGTCGAATATTGTAATTTACTTTGATAATGATGGACATATCAAATGAAATGCTCATAGAAGGCATCAAGATTCTCTTCCTGCATTTCTAGTAAAAGATGTCAAGCTGACAGATTGCATGTAAGATGGTCTTTTGCTAGATTGTGGAGTTATCATTAGAAAACTGGCAGATGTGGAGAAATGATACAGTCGAAAGGTGGACAGTAGTAGTGATGAAATCAGCTGTTACAGTGAAGGACCAAAGAACCTATAGTCAAGCTTCCTGTGTTTTCTCCTACACAAAAAGCTAAGGGTCTCTTTGTAACCAAAAAATCAAACTAAAAGGGCATTCATATATTGGAGAAATAGCAAGAGATTGTGGCTGAGAAATACTGATGTATGGAGACACGCTTTGCATGACAAAGTATTTGTGGTGAGTATGCTTAGGACACTTAAAGTAAAATTCTTCCAGGTAATTATTATCATTTTATAAAACAACATGTAATTTGTATGTTAGGTCTGGGCATCTACTGAATGGACTCACCCATGGTTTATCATTGGCCTTAATTGGTAGAGAGAGCTCCTAATGAATGTTATAATTACCAGTTAAGGGCAGTAATAACCCATGAGTGGATCCTTCCAAGGACATGGGTTTCTTGTGATCCTTCATGTCCTAGGATACCTGGTTGGGTTCTCTCCTCCAGGGCCAAATTCACTAATCCATGTTATAAAGAAGAAGCAGAATTATTTAGTGGTTGAATGCTATGACTCAGGAGATCCTGGAAGATTGACGAGAACATTTGTCTCTGCTGCTCTTCCCTCCTAACAACAATAAAACTACCAACCACTTCATGTACCCAGATAACTTCTGGAGGCAAGCCCAGTCCAGAAGTGAAAGCCAGCTTTCAGCTGTGCCAGGATCTGAACGGTTACAACAAGCCATGTAGGAATCTGGAATAAAGACTCCTGGTCAGGCATATTACTCTCTGATTCCTGGAGAGAGTTTAGGCAATGTAAAACTATGGCCACTGAGAAGATACATTGTATTTAGCGTCTTGACAGGGAAAGAGCCAATTGTAATCTGGCAAATCATTTCTCAACAGAGGCCAAGATTACTGTATCTCCTCCCACCACTTGTGGGATTCCTTCTCCAGCCATTGGCTCCAAATAGTGAAGAAAACTCTGACTGGGGAAAACAAACAAACAAAGAACCAGGAACTGGAGAGAAAAGCAATTATAGCATCCAGAACAGACAGCTAAAAAAGAAAATAAAACTGCTATAAGAGATGGGCATTTTCTTGAACATCAAAAAGTAAAAATAAATTATTTATGAAGAATAAATTAGAAAATTAAACAAACAAACAAAAAGTCTTCCAGGTGAGGTAGGTGGTGGTATACAATAAAAATATTCAGTAGACAAATTTAAGTAAAGAATTGTTGATTGAGAAGTGTTGAGACCTGTGGTTGATTGATTATATGAATGCCCCCAATTCTTCTTTTCCTATATTCATGTCGTTTACTGCATGAGTTTGTCCCTCTAAGTAAAGAAGAGGCCTCTATTTGCTCACCCCTAGAATCCAGGCTGGGCTCTGAGTGGCCGGTTGAATGAAGCAGAAGTGATGGTGTGCCAGGTCCTAATTGAGGTCTCGAGAAGACTAGGTGTCTTCACTTACACTCTTTCCCCTCTATCTTCACTACTAACACATGCCCTGTTGGAAAATGCGATGTGTAGAGCAGAGCTGAGTCACCTCAGTCATTCCGGCCAAGATCATCCTAGATCAGCAACGTCAGAGTTGACCACCAGAGGTACAGAAGTGAAAGCAGAGGAACTATCCAACTGAGCCCTGCCTAAATCATTGAACTGCAGATTTATGAGCTAAATAAACATGGGTGTGTCTGTGTGTGTGTGTGTATTATATGCCACTGAGGTTTTATGGTTGATTTTGTTTATTACGCAGCATTAAATTGAGTGTAGATAACTGATATGTAACATGAATGGGTGGCCTAGAAGATCAAGTGGAAGAAAACACAGGAAAAAAATACAAAATGATGGGAAGTACGAGGAAAAGAAAAAATACCTGGAGGGCAGATATTCAAGAGCCCTAAAATGCCAGTAATAGAAGTTCCTATTATTGAAGAAGAAGAAGGAAAAAAAAAAAAAATAGGAGAGATGATGCTTATCTAAACAATAGAAAATAGCTTTCCTAAACTGAAAAAAATTTGTGTGCTGTTTGAAATATCAATTTCAAAGCAGCAGTAAAGAAAGACACATACCTCAGCATATCTTATCAATAATCCAAATCAAATAATGAATATTTTGGGGGCTGGCCCTGTGGCCTAGTTTAGCATGCTCCGCTTTGGCGGCCTGGGTTCTGTTCCTGCGCACAGACCTACACCACTTGTCAGAGGCCATGCTGTGGCAGCGACCCACATACAAAATAGAGGAAGGTTGGCACAGGTGTTAGCTCAGGGCAAATCTTCCTCATGCAAAAAGAGGAATACTGGCAACAGAGTTAGCTCAGGGCAAATCTTCCTCAGCAATAAATAAATAAATAAATACGTAAATAAAAAATAATGAAGATTTTGCAAACTCTTTTTTTTTTTTAAAGAACAAAATACAAAAGTAAAAGAATCAGTCTGACATTAGACTAGAAGTTAAAACAGGCTTTGGTGAACAAATGACCCATGGGCTAAATGCTACTGCTGCCTGTTTTTGTAAAGCTTTCTTAGATCCCAGCACACCTATTCGTTTACAAATTGTCTATGACTGCTTTTGTGCTACAACTGCAGAGTTCAGTAGTAGAGATAGAGACTGGTCTGCAAAGCCCAAATTCTTTATCATCTTGGTCTTTCCACAAAAAGTTTGCTGATAGTTAGACAATAGTGGAAAAATCATTTTTGCTCTATTAAGTTAAAAGGACCTTGAACTTGGAATCCTATTCCCAGCCGAAATCTCATTCACCTATTAGAGCAAAAAGAGTTAGTTGTGAATACACAAGACATCAGAGAATGTATTTATCAAGTGCTCATAAGAAGAAATGACCTGAGAAAGAACATTAAACACCAAATGAATCGAAACTGAAATCTCAATGTAGGAGAAGAACTAGATGAGCAGGAAATCATAGATAAAGAGCTTTGCAATAAATATAAATATAAACTGATTATGAGAGATCATTATATACAATATGATTATGAAATATGGATGTGTGAAATAGAAAAGACATACTGGAAGGGAAAAATATAGTAATAATATAGTCATATGAAAAGTACTAAAATATTTCAGCAAAACCCAAGAGTTGTAAAATATCAAGAAGAGGGGAAAATAAAAACATTCTAAACTTTCCTGTAGGGAATGAAGGTCTTGATAAGGAAAAATAAGAAGCATCTTATTGTGTGTTATGTATATAACATAATATGCTTGTTATATGTAATAATAGATAAAAATAATAAGTATGCTTAGTAATGCAGGGAAGGCAACCACAGGAATGGGAAGTCAATAAATCAGTCAAATTTCTGACTTAACAAGGTAAAGAGTAGAATGAATAGTAACTACATCAAATAAGTTAAAATGAAGAAAAATACAATGAGGACATTGTAAAGTAGTGGTAAATATTAAATAGTATGGTATGAGTTTCCATACTACAGAACTCTTAGACTGAATACAATGTAAACATTTGGCTAGATATTGCTTGCAAAAATACTTAAACAAAATAATAAAAAGTTTGAAAACCAAGAGATAGAAAACAGATACTAGGCAAATGCAAACAAAACCAAGCATGAGTATTTGACTTAACACCAGAGAAAGTGGGATTTAAGGTTAAAAGTAGTGAAGAGGATTACTGAAGGACTTTACACAAAGATAAAAGGAACAATTTATGAAGAAGATATAAAAGCCATAAAGTTGCATGCACCAGGAAGATAGCAGCTAAATATATAAAGCAAAATATTAGAAATGCACATTGACCTTGATAAAAATGCAATTATGGGAGAAGATTTTATTATACCACATTCAAGAATTGCACAGATATAATAGACAAGAAATAAGTGAGGGCACAGAGGCATAGAATAATATAGTCAATAAACTAGATTTTATGGGTGGGTATACACGGATATACAATATGTACCTCATTGCATCCCACAAGAAGAGAAAAGTCATGTTTTCTTAAATTCAGGACATATTTATAGTAATCATTCACATCCTGTCCATAAATAACTTAAAATATTTTCAAAAAGAAAAATTTTTATAGTCTACAATCTCGGGTCATAATCCAATGTTATTTTTAATAAAGAAATATCCTTCAAATATTAATTTCTTACAAATTAAGGATGGTCTGAATAATTCTTAAGGTCAAAGAAAAGTCAAAACTAAAATTACCAACAGTCTGGAAAGTAAAGAAAAGGCAAATAACCATTTTCATGTTGGTTAGGATTATTTGTATAAAAATATCAGAGGGTTCAGAGTCAAATTGCTTTAATAATAATTTTCTATAACAAAGAATCCTGGGATGGGTCGTTTCAAGGGTTACTTCAGCTGCTCAAATACATCATCAGGGCCCTGTGTTTCTTCCAATTGATCTACCATTCCATCCTCAGTCTGTTGGATTTGTTCTCAGTCCTCTCTCCCTCATATTTGTAAGAGGTCTGCTTCATTTCCAGATATTGTATTCAAATGTGCCAGCTTCCATTGGATGAAGAAACCATTCATTTCAACATGTCTGTTTATAAGAACAAAAACCTTTCCTCAAAGTCCCCGGGTAGACACCCATTCACATCTCATTGCCCAGAATTTGGTCACATACCCAAGTACAAACCAATCACAGGTAAGTGAATTTGATCCCTAGTTTAATTACATTAATTAGGATTACCTGACCAAGTTAAATGGGCAAAAGGGAAAAATTTGTGTTTCATAGACATCCCAAAATGTCTACTCAAATTTCTTACCACAACTAAATGGAAACACATAAAACTGTTTTCAGAATTTATAATTTTAAGGGTCGTCAATAAATTCATCCTAAATTTTTTTTGTGTGTGTGAGGAAGATTGGCCCTGAGCTAACATCTGCCAATCCTTCTCTTTTTGCTGAGGAAGACAGGCCCTGGGCTAACATCCGTGCCCATCTTCCTCCACTTTACATGGGACGCCGCCACAGCATGGCCTGACAAGCAGTGCGTCAGCGCGCACCCGGGATCCGAACCGGCGGACCCAGGGCCCCCGCAGTGGAGCGCCGGCACTTAACCGCTTGCGCCACCTGGCGGGCCCACATCCTAAAATTTTTGAAGAACACAATACATAAATCAAAAGAAGCATAAAGATAATAAAAATAATAAAAGATGAAAGTTAATGAAACATGATAAAAACAAAATAAAAAATTGACACCACTGAAAAGTTATTCTAGAACCGAAGTTCTACCTTTGGAAATTAATAAACAGGAACCTCTGGGGCAGCCCCGTGGTGTAGAGGTTAAGTGCTCGCCCTCTGCTGCTGGAGGCCCAGGTTGGGATCCAGGGCGTGCACCGACACACCCCTTGTCAGGCCATGCTGTGGCGGCATCCCACATCAAATAGAGGAAGATGGGCACGGATGTTATCTCAGGGCCAGTCTTCCTTTGCAAAAAGAGGAGGATTGGCATGGATGTTAGCTCAGGGCTGATCTTCCCCACAAAAATAAATAAATAAATAAAATAAATAAACAAGAAACTCATTAAATTGGAGTGGGGAGGCCAAAAGGGGGAGCTCTCATGCCCTACGTCAATAGCAGAGCCCAATAGGAGGAAGAAACACTTCCTTTTTTTGACCAGCAAGAGGCTCAGCCAATGAAAGACTGTCACAACTCAGCCATTGAAAAGCCACTACACATCAAACTGTCAATTCTTCCAATGGACTCTTTGTTTATATAGTGGTCCTACTTTCCTCTTCCCCTCTATAAAGAAGTTTCTCCTCCCTTGCTGCTGGGGGATTTACATGTAGCTTGCCATGGCTGTAGACCCCAAATTGCAATTCTTTACTGATCCTGAATAAACCCATTTTTGCTGGAGAAATAACTGGCTGTTTATTTGTTTAAGGTCAACATATCTAACCATCGAAAAACAGATAATTCTAATGTTATATAAATTATCCCACATCGTGAGTGAGATACCAAATCTTGATAAAAGTAATATGTAAAAAAGAAATGTAAAGATCAATCTTACTTAGGAATACACATGTAAAATTCTAACTGAACATGCACAAATAGAATCCAGACGAAAAGAATCCAGAATTCTTTTATTCTTATCAAAGAATAATACACTTCAAAAAGATAGGATTTATTCCAGAAATATAGCAATGAGTTTGTGTCTAGAAGGTTACCAACATAATTAATGAATAGAAAGTCTACGATCACATTAATAGTTGTTAACAAAAGTCATCCAGTAATCACAAAACAAAACCCAACTCCCTGATATATTCATGAGACATATACAAAAAAGTAATTATGAAAATATAAAAGTAAAGTGATGGGACAATTTATACAAGGCAATAGTATCATAAACAGGAATTTTAAAAATATCTAACAATTAGAATTCACATAAACAAGCATTAATCAAGAAAAAAGGCACTTTATTAAAACTAAAGTTATGGCTACCACCGCATTGAAAAGCAGCAACAACATACATAAAGCAAAACCTACCTGACATAGAGAGAAATAGAAGAGAGACAGAAATATAGGAAGAACTGCACTGGTAGTCTAAAACTTTATTTCATAGCTCTCACTCCATGACAGAGCCTGTATATGGAAAGGAAATAAAGTTAATATTAATAATATAATTAATGAGGTACATTTTTTATTATTTTAACAAGTTTATATATTATATGATAAATAATATGATATATAAATTTATTGTATATAAATAAAATTACATGTAATAAATATATATGTATATTATTATATGTAACAATCTCCCTGTATCTTGAAAATAGAAGCTATGGCTTTTTTTCCCCAAATTTCATAAGCATCATAAAGATTGAATACACATATTATACCACAAAGAAAATGTCAGTAAATTTTTAAAAATTAGAAATATTAAAAATCACCTTTTCTATTCAAAATAAAATTAAAATTAAAATGAACTGAATCAAAAGCCAATAGGATGCTCAACTAGAGGTCAATAAATTATGTATACAAATTAATGTAAGTATTCAACTTTTAGGACAAGTGGAAGTAGAAACTGACTGTGAAATTCCTAGAAAATTATTGTATTACAAGCATTAAATACTAGTGCCTATGGAATGAAGCTTTGGAAGTGCTCAGAAAAAAAATAGTGTGATATTCAAAAAATAGAAAATAGTACAGATGATAATAACAAAAATAGATAAGACTATTATGTAACCTATTCAAGAAACAAGGTGGGAAAATTTCAAGTGTGGAAGTAAAAAGAGAACAATGCAAACGGAAACGGAGATCATTTTAAAATACAGTAAAAAAAAACCCTGTATGTTCAATTGTATGCAAATAAATTTGAAAACCTGAATAAAATGGATAATATTCCAGGCAAATATAATTTACCAACTGCCAACTCCCAAAAGACCACCAGGATAACCTGTTGAGTAAGGAAAGCTAAGTTCATTAAACAATGCAGAAAGAGGAACACGACCTTGACTGAGTCTTAGCAGCATCTGGCAAAGTTCATGACGTAATATGTTAGGATTGTCAAGCACAATGAGGCGAGAGTTTAGAAACAAGTCTTGATAAGTAAACGGCTGTTTATTAAGCAAGCTGCTCGCCTGTGTAAACTACCCATTGTTTTTTGGAATAGTTATTTGCCAAGGTGAGTAAACTGGATAAAATGGTTTTCAGGGATTTCCTGAAGCTAATAAGGAAGTTACTTATTGATTTATAGCCTTACCTTCCTGGGCAAGAATTTTCTTGAATCAATAGTAAAGTCGGTTGACAGAAGTAGTCTTGGTTCTTAGTCCTGGTAATTAAGCCTTAAGTGGAGGCAAGCGGTTTCAGTTCTTAACCAAAACAACCCCAGAAAGGAGAGAAATTCTTACCAGGCTCCTTTCCAAATCTGAACAGAAAATATGGGGGAAAAAGCAGTATCTTCTGTTGGTATCACATTTAAAGAATGAATAAACTGATGTTATGTAAAATGTTCCAGAACATAGGGAAAAAAGTAGATCAATTTCTTTTTATAAAACAAGTATAATATTCATATTAAAACCCCACAACTGCAAACTTTCCACACACTAACCTTATTTATGCAAAACCTTAAGTATAATATTGAAGAACAGAATCTAGCAAAACATGTAAAAAATGATGTTTATGGAGGATTTATTCTAATAATGTAATGATGGTTCAATATTAGTAAATTTGTTAATATAATTTATCTTACCATTAGTCTAAGGAGAAAACTTATATTAGCATCTCCACTGATGCTGGAAAAGCATTTGATGCCAAAAACTCATATAAAAACATAGCAAGAGATAAATACTATCTTAGTATATCCATCTCATCCTCAAAGCCAGCATCATGCTAATGGGAAAATATCGGAGTTTATTAACATGTTAAACATATAACTGTCATATAGTCTAGCCATTCTACTCCTAGATATTTTCCCAAGAGAAGTGAAAGCATATGACCATACAAAGACTTGTACAAAAAATATTCATTGCAGCTTTATTTGTAATGGACAAAAACTGGACACAACCCAATAGTCCACCAAGAGGTGATTAAATAAATTGTAGGGCATTCATATAGTGTAATATAACCCAGCAACAACAAGGAATGAACTATAGATACTTGCAAAAATGTGGGTGAACCTCAAAATAACTATGCTTACTGAAAGAAGCCAGAAGCCAGGCAAAAAAAAGTGACTGCACACTACATGATTCCATTTACACAACACTCTAGAAAACATAAAGTAATCTGTAATTCCAGAAAGCAGATCAGTGATTATTTGGAGCAAAGAAGGGCGGAAGAGATGGATTACAATGGGCATGAAGAAACTTTTGTGGGAAATGGATATGTTCATTGTCTTGATTGTGGTTGTGGTTTCACAGTTGTACATGTATGTTGCAAGTTATCAAATTGTAAATTTTATTAAGTGCAAGTTGTGCCAATTGTTCTTCAATGAATCTGTTTTAAAATTTTAAGTTTAAATAGTCATAAATGGCTAATGGCTACCATATTTGACAGTGTAGCTCTACACTGATGCATTAGCAAAATAAGTATAACTAGGAAACATAAGCAACAGGTCAGAATAAAATCAAGTAAACTATAATTTTACTTTTGCAAGAGCTCTTTTAAAGGCCTACTTTCCCTCCTGTATATCTCTATTTGTATGCCTCTAAAGGTTTTAAAGAATGTGTAGAATGGTTTACTTTATTGTTACTTGCCTTCAAGAAGCTCATCATCTGATTGTGGAGATATGAGACTAAATAAAATAACAACTTGAAAGAAAGGCAAATGACCAATGAGGAGGGATTACTGTTTCCATTTCATAGAAAAGTGCTAATCAAGTTCAGAGAGCCCTAATGGAATTTGAAATGATCTGAAAAAAATTTATAAATGTGATGGGACATAATTAGATCCAGAACAAGAATGATACAGCACTCAAAGGTGGGCAGGATGGCACGAAGAATATTACAGACAAGGGAAGCTGGTTGTTAGCTGTATCTGATGACTGCATCTAAACCTTCTCTCTTCTCTCTCCTCTCCTCTCCTGTCTTCTGTCAAATAACTGCTTACTTTATATACTGTTATAAAAAGAATACCACATTAGAAGGTAGAATACTTTTGTTCTAATCTCTTTTCCATCACTTCTTAGGTGTGTCTTTGGGCAAGTAGCAATCTCTTTAAACCTCAGTTTCTAAGGTGGAAAATATATGTACATAGTAACACCTGCTCTACTTATTTTATAGGTCTGCTGTGAATGTGAAGTGAGATCATGAATATAAACGTGCTTTGAAAATTGTCAAGTGCTTTACAAGAGGAAGGGATTATTCTCTGCCTTTATAGAAGTAAAGGTTTTATTTCTAAAAGCACTTAGAACAATTTGAATATTTACATAATAGCTAAGAAAGTGCACTGTGGCAGTGAGAAACAGAAAAAACCTAGATTTCCACTTCTAAATTCCTTTACATCATCCACTGCAGCTCCTTCATTGTCCTGCACAAAGTGAGTACTAAGTAATTTTTATTACATAGCTTTGATTCCACATTTGATTACTGAATGCCTTACTTATGAGACATTTTTCCTAAATTATCTTATAGTGTTAAGAATCTCTGTATGTGAATATGTTAACTTTTAAATTTTGTGGGAACACTTAAAGAATATAGGAATCAGGTTATATATAAATTAAAAACACTGAGAGTCCAGCACAAATTCTATCAAATCGCAAACTTTTAATAAATGAATCTTGCAGGTTTAATAAATGAGTTTTCCAACACCTGGATGAGATTGATGGAGGACCCTGTGTTTGCTTAGCTTTCTGGAAGCCCTTACATTTGAATTCAAACAAATATTCAAAATAGACTAGTTGCATTTGCAGAGTTATTAAAAAGAGCAATATAATGGCCCTCTGAAGGATGAATTCCTACATTTTCCCCCACAATTCTTTATAAAAACTACAATTACCACAAGTAACTTCCATTCCCTTAACAAACAAGATTTTAAAATGTGTAATTTACCTTTTGAAGAAAGGCACATTTAGAAAACTCTTATTACAAGTAGATAACATTTTAAAAGATAGAAACAAGGCATTCCATATCTCCTGACAAATTGAGTGATTCAGTTTCTCCTTTTCTCTTCACAGCCAACAGGCTAAGTTATATTTTCCCAGTTGTGTGTAGAGTTTGACAAGACACAGTAGTAACCTAGAGTTTATGTTGCAGGACTCAGGGCAAGCTTCTGAGTAAGCAGAAGCTTGAATTCCTGCCTTCGCAATCCCAACTGTGAGTCCAATGGTGTTTGGAATGCAATCTAGGGCATTTGACTTTCAGTTCTCAGCACTAACTATTTCATGACCCTTATTCATCACACTACTCAAAATGAGACATTTAATTAAGTGTGCTCAGATTTTAATACTCCACTTGATTGGCTATAAACCCAGGAATGCGTGCAGATCGTATTGTACTCTTCGTTATCTTTGGCACCATACATTACTTTTCATGTGAAGCCATAACTATATGCTCCATTATGAGCTCTTCTGCTGGAAATTCAGGCTTTCTCATTCCACATCCACAGCAGGATGCTTGCTACAATCAGACAAGCAGACTAGTCTTCTGACATTCCCATTAACATTGCTCGTGCAACTTTGTAATACTGGAACTCCCTGACAATACTGGAAATAAATTCCAGAGCTGTGTTTCCCTACCTGAGTCTATTATTTTATCTGAAACACTTTTATCTTCTAAATCCACTTTTGAAATGCTCTATTTATTTTGAGTTAGAGTAACTTTCATTCTTTGGGAAGGACTGCTACTGCCTTGCTCTATCTTACTGCACAAGACAGTCCTGATCATCTATATTCCAACATGGAGGTGCCATCGGTCAGAATATACAGGAGACAGTGGTCGTCACTGTGGTGGTAAAGGTCCTCTCTTTTCAATATATGTGTCGATTTAATTTTACATGACACAAAGTGACTATGTTTATGTTTGTAAATGTCAATTTTACCTTCTCACGTATACAAACTGTTAAGATTAACATCCTTCGTAATAGAGACCATGGCAAGCTCAAAAAAAGCAATGGCTTTGAAGTGCAAGAGTTGTCTGTTTGAATCCCAGCTCTGGCACTTGCTACCTATGCGATCTCCACAAACCAGGTTATGCTTTCTGGAACTCAGTTTTATCATGTATACACAGAGAATAAAAGTACCTATATCAACAGGCTGCCATAAGAATTATACATATATTGTTTATGTATATTACATGTGTAAATATTATTCTTACATTATTATGCTTTTGTTTATCACCCCAGTTCACAGCAATTACCCCTCCCTCTGACGTTCTGCATGGATTCCACTGAGCTCAGTCTTGTGGTTATTTACATGCCATTTAACTGTTAGCAATGCTGTTTCTTGGATATCCAAGTACATTGAAAACTATTAGAGACAGATAATGTACGGCTCTCAGCCTGATAAACACTCATGGTTGATCTGTGGTGTGACAGAAAGCTCTGTGTAAGGTGGAATTACACCTAGAAAATAGAAAAACACAATATTGGGAAATTATACAATATTTTCCCATTCCCCACCAGCCCTCAGGACTTATTAAGTTATTGGGTCAATAGTCCATCTTGCTCTTGTAGACGTAGCTTACTTTATGGAAATAAAATTATAGACTCTCCTGAAAAAAATAGATTGCTACATCCTGGTACAGTAGCCTAAAATGAATGAAGACAACATGTCACAGTGCAGGCAGGCTAGGGGAAAGCTCTTTAATTTTATGTTTTTCTTTCTCCCACGTTGCCTGGAAGTTCCAATGCCTGCTCTGGAGTTACTATTAAGCAGAAGCAGAAAGAGGCAGCATCTCTCAGTACCAGCCAAGGATGGTGGGTGTAATGTTGGTAGAAAAGTAGCCTCCATCTGAGACTACAAGCAGGCGACATGTGCAAGAACCATGAACCTCTGAGCATACCTACCCCTACCTACATATTCCCAAGCAATGGATAACTATAAAGAAGAAGCAACGATTGGAAAATCTTAGTCCTTGGAGCGGAGGGTAACAGGAGTTCTCTGAAGGGCAGTCACCTGTGGGAAAACATATACAAATGAGATTTAGTTGAGCTCAGATTGTAACACCAAAGGATCTTAACTCGTGAGGCACATTTTCCTCTATTCCTACCTTCCCTAAATCTACTAAGGGATTCAAGACATGCCCTGGAGCTTCATAGCTTTCCTCATGCATATTAGCAAAGTTCTAGAATATTCCAGAGAATATGAGTTAACAGAAAACCAACCAACAAACAAAACAGATATACAAGTAGCATCACTGTTATAAAAAGAGAAAATCACAGACTGGAACAATCTATACCAAATGAAGAAGAATTAACAACCATTTTAAATTAGCATAACAAACATCCTGAATGAGATCAAGGCAATATTTGGCATGACAAATTTCAGTGGAAATAAAGAATGTAATAGTTTAATCAAATAACAGTATGTATAAAGCTGGAGAATAGATTAATAAATTTAAATATCAGATCAAGGTATACTTTAAGATATGAAGAAAGCATAAAAACTGAAACTATAGAAGAAAAAAGATATAGAAGATAAAAATGGGAATGTCAATATTTGTAAAATATATGTTTCACAGAAAGAAAGTGGAAAATTCATTTGACAAAGAGGAAAAACATAAGAAAAAAATCACCAATAATTTTTAAGAATTAAACAAAGATTTTTAAAAATCTAGACTAAAAGTGTTCAACATTATCAAAAAGGAGATGAAAGGGAAAAAAAAGGAACATGAACCTAAACATATTTGACTGAAATTTAAAAAATATCAAAGATAGAGAATTTGAACAATTTCTGGAACAAATGAGTAGATAATCTACAAGGAACAAGTGTCAGATTGATGATAAACTTCTAATTAGCAACACAAAAACCAAGAATAAGATGGAGTAATGTGTTAAAAAACGTGTTAAGAGAAAAACAGTGATTTCAATGTAGAAGTTTATATCTGACTAAACTCTTATTTAAATATGAATGTGAAATAAAGGTATTTTAAGTTCTTAAAGCCTTATACAAGACCTCAGGTGGGCAAAGCCTCAGGTTTTCAGGCTTCAGATAAATTGAGATTCTCTGTGAAAACACTTGGGGAGAAGTACTCTAGCAAGAAGACAACTAAATCTGGGAGAATGCCCCAAACCAGGTGTAAAAAAAATGAGTAAATAATCAAAACAACTAGAAACCTGGTTTAAACATTAGTACATAACCTCATTGAGAGAATATGATTTTCCAAATAAAAAATTTCAATCCTATCTATCATGAGATTCTTCTGATAAACGGGAATAAATTTGATTTAAAGAAAAGTCCTAGCTGGTTGAATTTCATTTTCGTCTAGAGTTGAACTACAGAATTCAAGCTGATTTTAAACAAGTGAACAGAATTTTGTATCCTAAATAAAGTATACCCTTCGTAGTAGTCATCCTTGGAGTTTTACTTTCAAGCAAGTCCAGAGGCAATAAATGAAACAGCAATAACAGTAATAAAAATAATCTGATTAATTCTCTCCATCCTTACATTTGGATCCAAAATTATATCACTTAATGTGACACGTCGTCTAATTCTGGATTAACAATTTTTTATTATTTCCCTAATTCAAATTCACCATCAATGGACAGAACACTTCATCACTGAAGACATCAAAAAGGTTTACATGGTAACCTTGAGAAAATTGTGAAGGTGCTAGTGTACGCAAAAGCCACGTCAGTCTTTCCCATCTCTGAATCGTAGTTGTTCATGGCTCTCAGGCGTCTCAGCTCTGAGGTTTCAGATTATTCTTCCTCCTGCCCCTAGTCTGTTTATTCTGGCTTTCCTTTTCAATGTCTAGTCTTCTGTTCCTGCCACATGGCAAATCCCTAACAAACCAATTCACATCAAGTTGTAAATGACAACAGTTGACAATGCTATGTACCTTTTTTAGGATAACAATCATTAATATTAGGAAATTCAAATCTAATTGTGACAGACATGGTAGTTTGTTTACTCCTATAGCCAGGGGGAGTGGCAGGCGATATTTAAATAAGGAGAAAGAGAGTTTCTTGCAGTCTCTAATCTCTTCACACACATTTGAATGAAAGGCTGGCTCAGGATTCATTTGTTTCTCCTTTCACAAACAAAATCATTATGGCTTGTGAGAAGCTGGTATTTTTGTCCATCTGTGATCAATCTCAATAGCTTGAGGGGATGAAATTCTAACACATGGTTACAAAATCATTAGACTTGACACACAAGCAAGAATGTCAGACACTCATTTACCAAAATGGATTGAGCAGAAAATCCCAGAACATTTAATGCAAAGGAATGGGTAAATTTCCAAGAATCTAGGTCACTCTAAGCAATGGAGATTAATGGGTTCCTGAACTCTTCAATAGCACAGGTCCCCAAAATAGAAATTTATGTAATCCATAAAATACTCACCTCCCAAATGTCACCAGAACAACCTGTTGTTAAGACAAAGCTGAATTTATTGCTTACCAAGGTAAGGGTGACTACTACCTCAAAAAGGAAAAAGACAAAGTCACTATATTGAGATGTTGAAGTCTGGTTTAAGTGCAGAGAACTTATTAGGATTGAGTAAGGATCATGATGTAATAGTTTAGGACTGGAGGATAGTTGAGGCAAGGGGTTAAAAGAATCTTGGCCTATAAATTATCAGTTGGTGCTTTCTATTGAAAAGTTGATGTTATCTTTCCAAAGATTCAACAGTAAGCAATAAAGTTATTTGGAAGTTTTATCTTTCTGGAAAGATTCTCCTGGAATAGTAAAGTTATGCTAATGAAAACAAGATGACAGTCAAGTCGTGTTTATATAGACAGTAAACTGTGTGGCACATGGTTTCCATTCAGGAATCTTCCCAATTTTCAGTAATCCACAAATGCCTCATATACTAGAACATAAATTTTCGTATCCCCTGAATCTTGTCAAGTTCCTAGTGTATGAAAACATTCAATAGCTGATGAATAAATACACGAAATCAATCAAGTTAATTCTAGGGTGTATATGACTAATAAAGAACCTTTTTAAAAATAGGTTTTGCCATAAGAACCAATAGAAAGATTTGTGGATCATGAAGAACCGGGGGAACAACCATGAAGAATGAGAGGAATAACACTGAAATAGGGGAGAAGAAAACACGATACTTACAATGTCTTTGCCTAAGACCACCATTGCATCCTATAGGCCACTAGAAATCAACAATGGCAATAGATCTTTGGATGTGTCTTAGGAAGTGGTGCTGCTGTTTCTCTGAATTGAAGGTTTTGTTGTAAGAAGGGAGGATGAGGAGCCCCTCTATATTCTCCATGGACCTGTCAGGAGGGAAACTTTCCAGCCTAGGAGTTTGGATTTTTCATCTGTTCCCTTGTTTCCTCTAAGAAGGCATAGATCCTTTTGAAAATATCTGGAGGTCTTATATATCTGACTTTGAATTTTCACAAATAATCAGTGAATTTGGATTATCTAATCTGGAAAATATCAATAGAAACCTAGAGGAAATCAGACATATGATCTACTGCAATCCAGATGGTGGGCCCAAAAGATAGAATTCTCTGTGTGTATGTTTTAAACAATAAGCAATAAATGAGTTAGGAAATAAATGCATCTTCTACTTTAAGCTTCCTATTTTGAAAGTCTTTATGGGAGTAAAAATGATAGTTAGAGTGAGGAAAGAATTTGCGGATGCTTAAAATAGGTATTCTTGTTCGCTAAGCTTTGTATTTAAGCAAATAGGGCCAAAATTGGGAAAACCTTTGGAATGTGAGCCTGGTCCAAGCACAGACTAGTCTCTTAATTCCAGTTCAGCCTGAGGGATGCAGACTATTCAACTATACATTAGTGTAACATAAGTAGTTAAAGATTATCAGAAGTCACCCTCCTCTAATACCTTGTCTATGTGATGGATTGTCTGATGGAGTTCAAAAGAAGAGGACAGTGTGGTTTTCTTCTATGTTCAAGGTAGGGCAGCCTATGACATATCTAGAGCTACAGGAAAAGCCAGTCCAGCTCTGTTATATGTGGAGATATAGGCTTTACCACATGAGAAAAATATCACCTTATTTAGCTTGAATTTTCAGATGAAGTATTAGTCTGTACATGCAACTCCATCCTTAGACCTGAGAAAGCTGGGCTCTTTCCCTGGACTCCATGCTTTAGAGAGCCTGCCCTGGCCTGTGTCATAAAGTGAGCAATGTCATAAAATGAGGAGTCCATGGGTCCAGGAATAATGTGCATCAGGAACCCACAGTCCTCACTTCTAGACAACTCTTCAGATCCTGGGACGCTGGAATTTCCTGTCCAAAGGGCCCTAGGCCTGCTCCAGGGCCTGCGCTCCACTCTTCCCTGGCTCCCTCCTCCTGATGGCATGGCTTGGTACTAGTGTATGCACTCCTAGGCTCGAGGAGTGACCCGAAGCCACCTCTTGCAATGGGTGTACAGAGCTTGGACATGAAGGCTGGGGTGTCCACAAACATGGATATAAGCTTTTAACAGTTCAGGACCAGGTCAGTAGTAGGGGTAGGGAGAGACAGGAAGAAAAAAGAGGGTACAGCTGTGAGGCAGGGACCAGGAAGCTCTAGCTCCACTTGTTATCATTCTCCTGTGAATCGCCAAGGAACTGAGGAGCTCTTAATTCAATCTTGGTCTTCCTCGTCATTATGAAAACGTATTTGTCAAGGCTGGAGGGTAGAGCATGATTATTAATATTTTATTAGTTTGACTTACAACTTTTAAATATTTAGGTATAAAGTGTGTGGGCCTCTCTTTCTACTCTTTTCTTAGGCCCTGCACATGTTAGAGGTTGGCCTGTACGTGATGCGTGTGTGGGTGTGGGTGTGTATGTGTAAGTATAGGGATGGCATTAGTTTGGTCAGTCTAGGTAGGAGGCCTCTATGTATGAGATAAATGCAACTCAAATAGGGGGAAGTATTTCTGGAGAACATCTTACCTTCTCCCCAAAATTTCAAAGGTTTTTCCTTGCTGTTAGAAAACAAATAGGGCAAACTGAATTAAACCATGTACAACAAAGTATTAGTCTAAAAGACTAACGGATGGTGGCAAAGTTGGTAGTTAAGTGCTGGAATCAGGTCCCAGAGAGATAGTTAAGTCCGTATCAGAAGAAGTTCATTTTTAACAGACATAGTTCATGTTTGGCTTTTACTATGGGAAGGGGATAGATTCTTACAAGAGCTTTCAAGATTTTTACAGCCTGAGGCACCTCTAACTGAATCATTTCTATTGAAAACATAGTCCATCCATCACTGGATTTATTTAAGCATGGTTCATAAATTTTCAATTTTGAGTAGAATTTTATATTTTCCTAGGAAAAAGTGTTACTCTAAGCTGTGCTATGTCCTGACATGCAAGAGAAAGGTATAGCTTGCTTCTGCTTTTAACTGGTAATGCAGTAGTTTGGGTGGGAGCTGAGGACAAGGAATAGATTTTTGTTTTGCAGCATGGGCCAAACAAAGCAAAAAACAATACAAACCAACAAAACAGAACTCTTTTCTCCTCCTAAGAATGCATAAGCAGAAAGCAAAAAAAGTTCTAGTAGCCCATGAGAAATGTCAGGCATTTTTAAAATAGTGTGGTATTAAAAATTTAAGCTGTAAACAATTGAGAAACAATGGAGCAATCTGAAAACACTTGTTAATATAATTACCTATGCAGAGGCAGGGGTCAAAATATAAATCTGTGGTTGCCTCAGGTTGCTTAGCTGGCGGGGTAAACCTTGTGGTAGAGTTAATTTTTCCCTTCATATCTAAACTTTTGGTTTCTGTATAGATTGGAAGTTTCTATAATAAGAAAAAAGTCTTAACAATTGTTGGAGCATAGCATGCCAACTGTCTAAAATCTCCTATAATAGTAAATTGCCTTCCACTGATTCCTTTGTTCAATGGTTTACCCTTAGCTGCATTTTATCCCTTTGCACCCTTAAAGAAATCACATTCAGGGGAGACTTGACTATTTGTCACTAACTCTTCCCAAATGCTTGCTTTTCCAAGTGCTTTCAAATGGCCTCTTAGAAATCCGTGTTTAGTTGAATATGCCACTATTAGCTAGAATGGCAAAGGATACCGGCCACTGGTTTCCATCAGTTCCATGGAGTATCACATATGTGATGGGCCCTGCAGGGGGATAAACAAGAAACACAAGAGGGATTCCCTACCCCTATGACCTTGGAGTCTGGCTGGACCACAGATGAAAGCATAAGAAATGGAGAATTCTACTACTGTAAAATAAGATAGTCTTGGTCTCTCTCCTTCCAGTTCCTATGCATGCCCAGTTCCCTTGCCTTCTTTTCCCACTTCTTTCTTTGGAAACTGTCCTCAGACATTTCAGTAACACTAGGAAAAATGTAAGTAATACATTTAAAAAAAAGCCAACATTGAAAAATATAGGTTTTTAATTGTACAATTGATACATTTTCAAACCAAAAGGCTGGATCCTGTTTTCCTTTCATCCCTGCTCTCTACCTGCCTTCACTTGGAAGGACACATGTTATTTCCAGCTTATTCGTTTGTTTAGCTATTTATTCATTATTGAGTCTCTATCAATTGAGTATCCAATCCACACCAGTCACTCTGACCCATGCTGGGCGCCCAGAGTGCAGGTTGTAGATAGGGAAGATTAAAGGGGCCCCCAGGCTGCAAAGTAAGGGGCATTCTAAGGTCAGTGGAAATGGATCTGGTATCATAGCTGAGAAAGTAATTTTAATTAGGATTTGGGTCAGCAAGCATATTTTGAGGCTGTGTGTTGGGTAGAGCAGAGGGTCAAGGAGTTGAAAGAAAAGGTATCCATCTATACTGACTCTAGAGGGCCAAATTAAAAACCTTAGCTGGCATTTTTCCACTTCTGCTCCAGGGTGCCATGACTGTTGAAGTGGAATTGAAATGCATCATTCCCAGTCTGGGGGCCATTTTGATCTGACAAAGCAGAGCTACCCACTGTGCTAAATGTGCCGCTATTATTTCTCTGCCCTCATTCTTGTTACAACAGCTTTCCAATTAATATCTTGGGTGCATTATACGTCTGCTCTTGATGCCAGTCATTCAATAAAAAACTGGCTTAAACTGAACTCAGCAGTTAACAATTATTTTTTTGATAACTTTATAGAGTCTTCTTTTTTTGAAGTTAGCCAAGACTTACTCTTGTTTTATAGATTTCCCTGCCTCTAAAGACCTCAAGTCATAGCTAGTATAGTTCTATTTTTTACTTATTTTATGTGATGGGTTTGCTGGAAAGTTTCTGTTTGCTCTTCCAAATTCATTCTTCCCCCTTATCTACATGCTCTGTACTCTGGGAGGCTGACTTACACAAACTCTACAAATAGAACCCCTTGCTCTGTGGCTTCCTCTTGGATTTGACCAGTGGAAAGCACCAGCAGGAGATCAGTGTTTATTCCTCTAGTTTCCTCTCTGTAGTTCAACTCTCGGCTGCTGGTCACTGCTCCAGACAGTGGTGGAGGAGGCAGAGATGAGAAGGTGGAGGCAAGAAGGAGGCTCTCCATAGAGCCTCTCTGTCTCCAGGTCCCAGTGACTACTTCTTCCCTTTGAACTCTCATCTTTGCAAGAGGAGTAACGAACCTCAGGCTATTGCATTATCCCATATGGTTTCCATTCTCCTATTACTTAAGTGCCTTTCTAAACTGTTCATTTATTAAAATTTCCTCAAATTAATCCAACTGGAACATACCTCTGTTGTTATTGTGTTACTGACACAATGGGGAAACTGAGTTAGGGATCGTTGGCCAGAAATTTCCTAGAGATGATGCGGTAGAGGCATTGTCGTTGGAAAAGGTCAGGATAGAAATCCTGACTCTGACACTTGCTCACACTGTGTGACCTTGGTCTAATTACTTAATTTTTCTGTGCCTGAGTTTCCTTCGCTGTAAAATGAATAAGTTACTTTTCAGGTTTCCTGTGAATATATAATTTATGAAAAGTGCTAAGCACGGTGCCTGGGGCAGAGAAAAGTTTCTTATCCTGATAGTTAGCAATCAATCCAGTCATTCAGGTGTTAATGAAGCCAATAATCCAGTTTCCACCCTTGTAGAAGCAGGCTTCCTTCAATCACTTGGCCACTCATTGCCTTCTTGCACTCTTAACCCGGGGTAGACATGATTTCATTGATTCAACTAATATTTATTTATTGCCTGTTATCTAAAAGACATCATGTTAAGAGCTGTGGAGAATTAAAATAAGATGTAAGTCATATTTCTCAAGAAGCTGGTATTCTATTAGGAAGAGGGAGACAAAGGAAATTATCATCAACTGAAGTCCTATAAGGTTTTAGACACTCTCAGGGCTTTACATATTCTTATCTAGGAAGCTAAATGCCAGAGAAAGATAGCAATACAGGAGCTGTCAAAGGGGCAGAATGCCAACAAACTAGAATGCAAAATATTTAGAGGAAGAAGTGATTCTTTCGAGTCTGGTAGTGGTCATCCTGTAAATGCAAGCCATAGGTGATCTTGAAACTTACTTCTGGAACGCCCACTCAAGGAAAGCAGTTGTGACTTCTTGTCCATGACAGACTGTCCATCCATTCACAGACCCCCTTTTCTGTCTTCCAGAATTCAGTAGTCTTTTTACACAAACTTCGACCTGGCCAACCAAATCGTGATTTCAAAATGCAAACCTATTTTAATTAATTTCTTACTTAAATTATACAAAGAGTGCATCCAATGTTTAATTCTAGTCTGGATATTAAAGGATCTCTGATCCCCCTTCAAATGCAGATTTAAAACATTTACTCCGTTATCATTGTTTTCATTTGTCACAGGTAAATGATTTTCTAAAATGAAGAGGGTCCATGCTGCACTCTTGACAAGGAAGCATTCGATTGATTTATTTGGGATCTCAATTTTCCCTTCAGCAACACGGGAAAATGTTGATTTCTTCACAAATAATTCCTATTTCCATGCAATTTCAATACTAAACCATTAAAGATATATTAATATCCTTTAAGCCTATTCATCCAGGAGAGAAAGATGTGAAATTCAGATTCTACTGGGGAGAAAATGTTTCTAATATCCTGCCAAATAATTGACTACTGTTTCTGCCTACATATGAACAGTTTGACCAGAATATACATAATTGCTAATCTTAGAATTTTCCTGCCCTCAGAATTTTCTGAATTTCTTAGGAATCCATTTATATAGAGAAACAAAAGTAAAGGGCTTTTGGACTATTGATATTGAAGCAATCTGGTCATGTGAATTGGGATGAGAACAATCTTTTTTACATGGCCTCCCACTTGCTCTAGTGGTTGGTGTGAGTTTGCTGGGCCCACCTTACTGCCATCTTCAACTCTGGTGAGTGCGCTGGGGTGTTTGAGTTTGAACATCAAAGACACATTAAAACACTCATAAACAATTTAGCTAGTCAGTGAACTGTAGGCTCCAGTGCTTTCCTAGGAATACAGATAATTTCCCATATATTGCACATTCACTATTATTGAAGACAAGCTATATGATTCCTACATCTACCAAGATAGTCTATCTGGGAATACAAACAGACACAATAGACACAAAGACACAGACATAGACATAGACACAGACACACAGACATGCACACAGATGTACGACAAATGCATGCAGACACACACACAAACAGAAACATGTGCTATCTTTCCGTCAGAATGACAAGATTTGAACGATGTAAAATCATATGGCAAGGTGATATGAGACATCAGAGATGAAAGGTCAGTCGGACGTGAGATTTTACCATATATTCCAATCCATCAGGGGCTTGGGCTGTCAAACAGATCAGCAGAGGCAAGACTTATAAATTAATTTTCTAGCCAATTGAAGTTGAGAGAGGTTACTGTGGCTTCAGCCCTTTCCTTGTTCCATTTCCCCACAGGAAAACCACACCAGTGCATAGCTCACAGTATTTCTAACTGCCAACTGCAATACCCTGAACCCTAACACAGCCTATATTCAAGAGCTAGTCGTATTTGAATAAACACTTTGAAAGACTGGCTCCATTCTTGACTGAAGGACTGGGTCTCTGCACTTGTGTGACCTCCTTTGTTTGTGTGTTTTTAAGTAGAGCACTATTAATTTGCAGAAATGAAATCTTGGAACTTTATAAAAGGAAAGGATCTTAGATATTATATAGATAAACACTCTTCTTTTAAAGGCAATGCCACTGAAGCCCTAACAGGTGAAGTGACTTTTCCAGAGTCACATAGCATCATCACTGTGGCTTCATTCATTCGGGATTTGAGGATCCCCCAACCGACCTGAGACACATTCAAAGGTATTGAGCCCATGCTAGTGACTTTCACAATATATTATAAAATTTACTTAGTTATTACAACAATCTCATGAGGTGGACATCATCCTATTTTACAGTTTGGCAATTACCTAGCTGGTAAAAGGAGGAGTATAAGACTGGAACCTAGGTCTCCAGACTACCTTTCCAGTGATAGATCTGTGCCAAGTCTGCCTCTCTAGAGGCATCGATTAAAATGCAAATACACCTGCGAATTATAGTCTTAGGAGCTAATATCTCAGTTACTAATCCTTCTTTGAGGGGATTAGTTGAAGATTCAGTGAGAGTAAGAATCGGACTCCAAAGTTGTGCTTACCAGCAGATTTTGATGGCAAAATGCAGAGTATAAACTACTTATTTCTTAGTTTTGCCTTGAGCTCTTCCTATTCTATTTACTCATCAGCTGTGTGGCAGCCTGGTAGAGGAGCAGACGAGAAATCCATTGCCAGATAAGAGATACGTCTGCCATTACTGGAGGAAATGAGTCCACCTCTATTCCATCCCCTTCCATGAGAGCCCCATCTAGAAACGGGTTTGTCCTGAAACCCTCAGAGAAAGCCCCTTGTCTGGTAAACAGGACAAGGCTCCTCCAGGCAGGCTCATCACTTCATGGCCTCTGAGATGATAATATATTTGTGCCTAATCCATAATTAACTGGGAAGAGCATAATATTAATTATTTTGCTCAATTGTTAATCAGTGGGGTGTTTCCCTCCTGTATCCCTCTACTTGCACACTAACCTGTCAGACTCTAGTAATTGCTGCGTGAACGAGTTTGGGTAAAAGTCTCCAAGGAGGACCAATTCTCTTGTTCCATTAGTGAGAACACATATAGATCATTTTCAGTGCTAATCTAGGGCTAAAATCAATTATGTCTCTTGTATTTAAAAATTAAATTGACTCGCCATGGGAGTAGGATGAAGGAAAAATACATTCCTCCTATTACGTGTAATTACAATTGTAAAACATTTTCCTTCAGAATGTAATTGCTGCCTGCAGAGGCTGAAGCCGGGGAGATTGAAGTGTTTAGTGGAAACGCTGGGCTTTCTTTCAGGTTTTTCTTTGGCCTTTTGTTTCCCACTCCTCCCCAGACCTCTTTCTTCCTCTTCATTTTAATGCTATTATAACACTGTGAGGTCCTCTAAGGCTTCTCAACTTTCAAAGAATCTCAAATGTAGTTTAGGGTATGGGGAGCAAAAAACCAGTGTAGAAAAAAAGAGAGCTAATTATGCCTGTAATCTATATGATGAAAATTTCAATCTCACTAGTATTTATTTAGTGTTCATTGTGTGGCCATGCCTGAGTTAGGTGCTGTGGGAAACACACACAAATGACATGGTCTCTATTATCAAGGTCTTTGATTTTGATGAATGACTCAAGTATAAGTTATATGAAAAATAAGCAGTTTTTTTTTAATTGAAGATATGATTACTGGACCAATGATAGACATTCCAATGCTTTGGGAGGTCAGTAAATTAGGAGATCACAGAACTGATTATGGGTCTCTCCTCAGACTCAGTTCTCAGACTTGTCTTATTTCCCCCCTCAAAAATGCCGTCATTTCTCATAACTGCAACAATCCCATTTTAGGAGTATTTTGGTTGCACAAAACAATAACCACCTCTAAATGGCTCACATATAGAGTTACTAGATAAAATACAGGATACATAATTAAATGTGAAATTCAGATTGTTAAAAAACAAGACAACAGGCCCCAAATGAAGTCACTTATGCTAAGCCCCATGTCACCAAACCGAGACTTAATTACAGTTTCAAGTCTCCCAGAAATGGAATCTTAAACCAATGAATCAGGAATTGCCTGATCAGCACTAGTTAGGTAATCTGCCTGATAGACCCCTGCCATCCCTAAATGAAAGTAACCTTGTAATAACCAACCTGCTTTCGTTTTTGCCTAGAATAACTTCCTTGTTCCTGCTCCCTTCTGCTCATAAAAGTCTTTCATTTGGAACAGTTCCTCACAGCTCCTTTCTATCTGCTAGATTGGTTGATGCCCAATTCGAATGGATTTTTGCTCCAATGAACTCTTAAAATTTTTAATATGCCTCAGTTTATCTTTTAACAAGATAACTATTACAGGTTGTTTTTTTTTTTAAAGTATAAGTATACCCCAAATATTGCATGGGATTATAGTTTTTAAAACAAATATATTCATTGTTTATCTGAACTTCGCAATTGAGTTCTATATTTTTATTTGCCAAATCTGACAAACCTATTTACATAAAGAGAACTATTTATTGTTAGGATATAGGATGTCTAACCATTTGTTATTAGGATATATAATAACTCCAGGAACCCAAAGGGCAGAGTTACAGCTTAACTCAGAAAAGGACTAAAATAATGATTCAGGGCACAGAATCCTTTTTCTCTGTCTCCCATCTCTGTTTCTCTTTATATATCTACTTTATTCTTTGCTTTTGCTCCAGGCAAGCTTTCTTTGTTTACCAATGCCTATCATGGAAAATACATATCACTGACTATTTTAATCTCTTTTTTTAAGGAGATCAGACATGGTTTACCGGAACTGCTTAGTCCCAACTCCAAATTTCTGGGGAGAAATACTGATTGGCTAAGCTTTTATCTGTTGCCCCAGGCTTAGACCAATTAAGTGAAATCTGAGGTTAACATCATATTTTACAAATATAGCTACTCCTATGAAACCATGTGTGTATACGAATGAGCAGTTTTCATGAAAGTGGTGATGGTAAAAGAGAAGAATGATGAAAAAAAAATGGTGTCCACTACAACTTTTTAAATTAGTGAATCTTTAATATATATAATTTTTAAATCTCTTTTAGAATTTCTACTTGCTAGAATGATTTACCTTAAAATCCTTTGTCATCTTAAAATTACCCCAGTTAAAATCCGTATCTTTAGTTTTCTATTAAAATCAGCATTCCCATTCAATTTCTTTTTGTCTGTATGTGACAATATCACACTCCCACATCGCCTTCAAGTCATTATTGACTCTTTCCTTTACCTCTGCTCTTTTATATCTAGTCAGTTTCCAAATTATTAATACTTCCATTATAATATCTTTTAAATTTGATTCTTTCTTTTACTCATTCCATAATTCTATAATTCTACTGTAACTTCATCACTTGTTTATGAATTACTTGGGTTCTGAAATAAGTCTTCCATATCCAGACTTTTCTCATTTCAAAACACTCTGCACACTAATTAGTTTTAGATTAGTTTTTTTTTTTTAATTGAGTTGCATGTATCGTCACAAAGGCCCTTTTGACAATCCCAGCTCTCAGTAATATCTTTTTCCTTCAAGAAGTTTTTACATCTATGGTCTTCTATCTTCTATCTTGAATAAAGTTCCAATAATTTTATACTACTAGTGATTTGTAAAGCAGATATTCTGTTATTACTAACTGTATTATAGGCTCCAGCACAGAAGAGGCTATTGTTTCTACATCTTTGTATGTGTAATCAAAGTAAGTGTCTAATTAATTGATATAATAATAGAATTTAATACAATTGATTAGAGTAAAAGAGTAAGACAATAGACAGTTTTAAAATAGAATAACACACCCTCTCTGGAAATAAAATAGAAGTAGGAATATATAGGCAATTTGGAAGACCTTTCATAAGAGTTGTCCCATAGTCCCTATTCATAAATTTATAGTCAGAACTGTCATCATAGGAAAGGGTCATGATAGGGTTTTGAACACCCTAAAACTAGAAGTCTGTCTGAATCACCCTCCAGAATTGCACTTTATTGATTCTTTCATTTTATTAAGAAAGGTGCTCATAAAAATAGATCCGATTCCTTCAGGTTCCACAAATTATATATTTCTCTACTGTGTACATTTTGACTCTGTTTATCAAACCACTTTCAAGGAGTTTTCAAGACAAATTGACTAGCCATCAGTCAATGAAGAGAAGAGGCAAAGTTAGTTTGAAAATAACGGCTTTGACTCTAATGGAAATATACTATCACAAGGTGCCCCAATGATCAAGTAAGAGAAAGGGAGGAAAAAAACTGCTTTGAGTTTAAAAATAAATATTCTAACATACTGATAGTGAAATCTCGTTTTGCAATGTAATTAGATTAACTGTATGTTCATTACCCTTGACAAAGTAGTGACAATTCTGTACATGTATAACTACTTTTCAGTTCCAAGAAAGACATAGTAATTATGGTAGAAATAATAAAAGTGGTATAGTATAAGTAGCAGTAATAGTGATGGTAATAGTAATTATATAGTTAGTATTAATGAAAAAATAATAAAACAATCTGTAGGTGCCAATCGGTATAAGATTATAAATGATATCACCATTTCACCCACCCTCATTGTAATTTAGGTGGGATTGACCCCATCCCAAGAGGCCAGTTCTGGTTGACCTAAGCTAGTCCAGACAATCTCATCACTTCAGTGGCAGTGATGGCGAAGGCCTATGCCCATCAGTGTATGACACTCTTTTGGCCACGGAGATGGTCAGAAGCTTCAACAGTAGACAATCAGCATGACACTCACAAACACATTTGATGGTTATCAAACTTGACCTTCTCTCCCACAATCCCTGGAAATTATTGAGAGAGGTGGTGGGTCAATTTGCCATGGCAGCCACTTTGTGACCTGAGGGTACTAGGTTGAAGATGAAGCTGGCATTCAGTGGATGGCAGAGGCAGTGAGAGAATAATAAGGTAATGGAGCCAAAACTTTGACAGAATTGAGCCTAAACCTATAAATCTTAAACTTTCTATCAATATAAGGAAACAGCTACTCCTTTTGTTTAAGCTAGTTTGATAAGGGCTTATTATTATCTGCAATGACAAACATCTTAATATATATAAGTAGATCACTTTATATGTTACAAGTTACTTCTATAGGCTTTATTTAACTTGATCCTGTATAGCAATCTCTGAGCTAAACATGCAGATATTGTTATGCTTATTTTATAGATGAGAATTTGGAAGCTCAAAGAGACCAGAAGATTTTACTAAAATAAGAACTCCATCTAGAGTTTTAGCCTATAATTTTGGAATTCCATTACAATGTTCTTTCTACAGAAGTTACTAAATTGACCAGTGGGGACGTTATTAAGTCACAGCACAGGGCAACATTTTGTTGGTAAGTTTTTTGGGCCAGTGGGTTGTTTTGGTCCTTCTGAACAAGAAGAAAAAGTGTGAGACTAAAATGTAGGCAAGGGAAGAGAAGTGATGGATCCCATTCAGCATTCTGTGGGATTGTGGAGTCTCTAGACTTTGCATAGCTTTGTCCTTAATCTGTGCCTTTTGTCACTGTTTTTAGTAACACATGTATGTCTCACACTTTCCCAAAATGATCAAAAGACCTTTCAGTTAGCCTTGTACCTTTCTGTCAAGAAGAAAGTGTTAGATAAACTCATTAACTCTGAAACATTAGAGGCTTAATTAAAATGCAAATCCTACCCACAAAGATTTGCATTTCAATGAAGAAGAATGAAGAGAATGATACTTACCTTAAAGGAATAAAGCAGTATTTGTGGTATTTCAAGCATCAAGAAGAAGATTATTTTCGGGCAAGGACATATTATCATCACTTTACAAGCCACACTATTAGATAATTGACTACTTAACTCTGTCAAGTCCACCAAAAAAGGAGGGCATTAATTATCACCTAGAATTGAAGGCTTTAGTGCTTATAATGCACAAATAAAATGATATGGTTAAAGCCTTAGATATAAATGTGGATAGAGAGAGTTTAAATGTATCAGCCACATACATGATTCCAAATTATCAGATAGTTGCAAGAAATTAAGTGGGTTTAGAAGATTGGCAGTGATATATTATGTCAATTGTATTTTAATAATATCTAAGATTTGTATAAATAACATGTATAATACATGCACACAATTTTAATGAAATGTTTGAAACCTACTGACAGGTATAGCAAGTACACCAATGTACCCCAAATTCCTACTTTCTTCTATTTTTTTTCCCTAAAGAATTAGGCCCAATAATCATGATCTCATTTAGCTCTCCCTTCCCAGAGATAACTACTGTAAGATTTTTAATTTATTCTTGCTTGAATGTTTTTATAATATTACTACATATTTATATATAAATAGAAATACTTAACTAGTATTTTTCATTTTTAACTATTACAGAAATGCTATTCTATTAAACACATCATTCAGCTACTAGCTTTTTTGGTTTGTTTAACATTTGTTTTTATTTCATCACATGAACATGAATATGCTACAACTTATGCTCCTATTCTTCTATTTTTGGATCTTTAAATTACTGTAACATTTTATAATAATAACAGATGCTGCAGTGTCTATTCTTTTTTTTTTAAACATGTGGCCTGCACATGTGTTTTTTTTTTTTTTTTTTTTACTGTGAGGAAGGTCAGCCCTGAGCTAACATCCATGCTAATCCCCCCCCCCCTTTTTTTTTTGCTGAGGAAGACCGGCTCTGAGCTAACATCCACTGCCAATCTTTCTCCTTTTTTTCCCCAAAGCCCCAGTAGATAGTTGTATGTCATAGTTGCACATCCTTCTAGTTGCTGTATGTGGGACGCGGCCTCAGCATGGTTGGAGAAGCGGTGCGTCGGTGCTCGCCCAGGATCCAAACCCTGGGCAGCCAGCAGCGGAGCGCGAGCACTTAACCACTAAGCCACGGGGCCGGCCCCTGCAGTGCCTATTCTTATGCTCATTATCTTGTGCCATTATGCAGAATTTTCCCAAGGACACACAGGTAGTTACATCATTTATACTTCTTTTTCTAAGTATAAAAGTTTCTCTTTCCATATCCTTATCTTTACTTCCTGTTTATGTAGTACATGTATATATTTATACTTTTCCAATCTACTGGGGGTAAAACAATTTAATTTGTGTTCCCTGAATACTAGTGAGATTGAACATCTAATATGTTTATGGATGTTCTTGTTTCCTTTTCTGAATGGTCTGTTCGTAAACTGCTTCAATTTTTCCCTTATTATTTGTCTTTTTATTTTGGGGGAGCTCTTTATATATTTTTTAGTTACACGGCTAAAAAAAGTATCTTCTCCAAGAATAGCTTGTCATTTTACTTTATTTACGATGCTTTTGGGGTGCAAAAATTTTAAATTTTAATGTAATCAAATGTATCAATATTTTACTTCATAGTGTGTGCCTTTTCTATCCTAAGGAATTCTTCCCTCCTTCAGAATCATAAAGATATTATCATGTATTCAATAAATATTTGTTAAGCTATGGCTATATATCTGGCATTGATCTTGGAGATGTATACAGTGGTAAAGTAAACAGACATAGTGCCTATCTTCAAGAAGATTACATTCCACTGAAGAGAAAGACAAGAACAAATAAACTATAACTTGATGACAATTCAGGTTATGATAAAAACTCAGGTTATAAATAATGATAGAGAGCCTTATTTTAGGAAGGATGGTCAAGGAAGGAACCTCTGAGGAAGTACCGATGCATAAGAAGCCACCTGAATGTTTGAATCCACCCGAAGTGAAGCAAAGGAATGCAAAGTGCTCAAGAATTTCAGGCAGAGAGAATAGCGAGGGAAAGGTCTTGAGACGGGAGCAGGCCTGGCATGATCAACAGATAGCAACTTATTTTTTTGGCCTTAACCAAATGGCAATGTTCTGAATGTTTGTGTCCCCCCCCCCCCCAATTCACATGTTAAAATCGTAAACCTCAAGATGATGCTATTAGGAGGTGGGGCCTTTGGGAGATGATTAGGCAATAAGCATAAAGCCCTTATGAATGGGTTTAGGACCCTTATAAAAGAGACCTGAGGGAGCTTGCTTGCCACTTCCACCATGTGAGGATACAATGAAAAGTCTGCAGCCCGGAAAAGGGTCCTCACCCAACCATGCTGGCATCCTGATGTTGGACTTCTAGCCTCCAGAACAGTGAGAAATAAAATTCTGTTGTTTACAAGCCACCCAGTTTTTAGTATTTTTGTTATAAGTAGCCCAAATGAACTAAGACACATATCATTCTTGTGCATACATGTAGAGTTTCAGCCTAACCAGAGAACTTAGTTTTCCTTTAACATATATCATGATTTTCTAATGTTATTTCTTTTTTTTTTTTTTTTTTAGAAACTTTATTTTATTTTATTTTTTTTGTGAGGAAGATCAGCCCTAAGCTAACATCCTTGCTAAGCCTCCTCTTTTTGCTGAGGAAGACCGGCTCTGAGCTAACATCTGTTGCCAATCTTCCTCCTTTTTTTTTCCCCAAAGCCCCAGTAGATAGTTGTACGTCATAGTTGCACATCCTTCTAGTTGCTGTATGTGAGACGCAGCCTCAGCATGGCCGGACAAGCGGTGCCTCAGTGTGCGCCTGGGATCCGAACCCGGGCCGCCAGCAGCGGAGCGCGCGCACCTAACCGCTAAGCCACGGGGTCGGCCCATGATTTTCTATCTCTGTGTCTTCATAAATATAAATTTTTCTTTTCAACGGTGTTCTTTCCACCCCCATTCCACCTGCCAAAATGAAGTTTATTTATTCATTCATTCAAAAGTCTACTATATGCTAAGTAAGAACCTCATCAGTGAAACTTTAATTTTCTCAATCTTCCAAGCTGATATGCTCTCTTCTTTAGATATGCACAGATGTTGACGAGTCTCTAGTGACACTTACATACTTTTTGCTATATCTCTTCCTTTTTTTGATCTTTTCTTTCATATCAGATGGAAAGTATCATGAAAAAAGGGAGTAGATTTACTTGAATTTCTATTATTTGTCCCTAGTGTACTGCCTTATAGAAAGTTGGTGCTTAATATGTAATTAAATTGAATTCATCACCAATGCAGGAGAGGCTGGAATCAGTACTGGGGCAGTATTCTGGCCGCCTCCATTCCCTGGAATTTGGAGGTCATATTTGCTCAGCATAAGTCATTTTGTGCCTCACTAGCCTACATTTCCACCACCTGTTTTAAGCAGTGCTTCTTACTGTTAATGTAAACATTGTATACGTGTGTGCTGTGTATACATTTCCCTTAGGTAATATATTGGACCTTTCTGATTATGAGTATTTATCTGATCTGTTGTTGTTATTCTTCGGAGAAGGACCCAAGCATTAAGATATGAAATGAATATCACAATTTGCCAAGCATGGAAAAGAAGATGAGAAGGCCATTCAGTGATCAATGTCTTTAGATTATATGCTTTTTTTGTACTTCAAGACATTCTTCTATGTCATTTAATTTCTATAATTAAGTTTTGACCCTAGTACTTAAAAGTCATTTGATTTTGGGAAAATCGTTTAATCTCTCTGTCTCAGTATTTTCCTATGTAATATGGAAATGACAGCTTTGCACAGAGGTTCTCTCCTTGGATTAAATAGTATGATATCAGTAAAGTACCTAACAGTGTCCGACACATTGTGTTCTTAAGGAAATATTAATATTCTTCTATTTCTATGGCTTTCCAAAGAAATCTGCTCATATTCATACAAGGGAAGCCAAATTTGTATAAATCTGGAGAGAAAGAGGCAGGCCAAAACTTTATGATGAACAGCTGTGATTTCAATCTCTCAGTAGGTGTCACTGAGGCCCCTATGTTGCATGTTGTACCCTAGGCAGACTGAGATAATGTTGAGGCACTGTGGACATTATGAGATTTAGTATCCTGATTCGATCTGGAATTAATTATACTGGACTGTGGCCTCCTTTCCCGCTTTGTGCTCCTGTTCTAGTAGGAGGTGGGGAGCCATATTATGAATTATATTTCACTTGGCCAAGGACTTGCCACCTTGCATTCTCTTTCTATTTTACCTGAAGAAAGGTCTTGACACCAGTGACCCATATTCCCAGGCACATCTTGAGGCACTACTTAGTATAGAATCACCACAGAAGACTCTGTTTCTGGCCACTAAGCCCTGAGTATTACTTTTGGCAATTTGAACTAACCAAAAGTGTTGGGCATCGTTAAGCTCGACAAAAGCTTCACAAATACCTCAGAGGGCTATCTTACCTTGGAATCTCTATAATGAATTATAGGCTATTGCTATTTTAGAGACTCAGCATAATAATAAGTCTCTTCTGTCCCTAGTAAATACTACTTCCTTCTATTTTACATTGGCCTGTAATTTTTAAGCTCTGGTATGTCTTACAGCTAAGAGCCTTGGATTTTTGACTTATGGTGGAATGAGCATATTGCTACAGGAGTTTCTTGGTTTGGCTGCCTTTCTTGGCCTTTCTAAGAAAGAACCCTCAAAGCCTAGATATATCATGAAGTGACTGCTGATGATTTAGGTGTTTTCTTCATTCAAGTGAGAAGTGAGAGGAGAGTTTTATTTTTTTGGTGAGGATGATTGGCCCTTTGCTAACATCTATTGCCAATCTTCCTCCTTTTTTCCTTTTTTCTCCCCAAAGCCCTGGTAGATAGTTGTATGTCATAGTTGTACATCCTTCTAGTTGCTCTATGTGGGATGCCGCCTCAGCATGGCTTGATGAGCCGTGCATTGGTCCACACCAGGATCAGAACCGGCGAACCCTAGGTGGCTGAAGCCGAGCATGTGAATTTAACCGCTACGCCACTGGGCCAGCCCCCAGGAGATCTTAAATTTGCTTTACTAAGAGCCATCTATTAAAGCAGCTCAGCTCTTCTGCTAGTTTTGCTGATCATCTAAAGAGTGCCTTGATTTTGGACTGGATTAAACTTGTACAATTTCTCCAAGAGAGTCAGGTAAATGCTGATTACATGGCGAGGTCAGGAATTGTGTTTCTTTGCTGGTAAACAGGAGGGAAAGAAAGTATCTTCAGAGACAAGGGGGAACACTGAATGGAACCACAGCAAAGCCCAAAACGGAAAATCAAGTTGAATGCTAATAAGAGCAGAACTAACAAGTCTTGTGAGGGCAGAGGCTGGAATCCTGGTCTACATGGAGGATAGAAAGCTTCTTGAGTTCTGGCGGAGAGTTATAGAAAAAGCAGGTTGAAAACAGCTGGAGCGGTTGAGAGTGAGGTGAACGTGGGGGTAGAGTTGAGTTTTGGTATCATTGTTCTGCTTGGCCTGGCCCGTTACACTAAAGGCAAACTAGACACATCTAAGCAATTGTCCACAGAGAAGCCAACTTCAAACTGAGCAGATTTTCACAAGCAGCAATGACGTGGAAGTGCATGTGGTCAGACGAGAGATGCTCATTTAGAGGAGAGTAAGAAAGATTCTACATTTTCTACTGTCACAGAGATTTTAGGGCAATGATTATTTACCTTGTTTGCCTATTAGAATTACCTTGAAATTTTTCAAAAACTAACTCCTGGGTCCTACCTCAAAAGAATCTGACTTAATTGGTCTGTTGTGTGGAGTGAGAAACCCTGCTTGTTAAAAGATTCTTAGGTGATTCTAGTATGCAGCCAAGTGTGTGAGCTTTAATCTAGAAGGAAGGCTGACTCAGATTAACTCTAATCCTATTCCTACACAAGAACAAACCTCTTCAGGGAAGAATCACGCTCTCTTTGGTGGAGATATAAATTTTAGAGAGATAAATTTTATCATGTTTCTCGCATAGCCAAATTACCTTCAGGCTCTCAATCAGTTTTAATTTAACAGGTATATTTCAGGCAATATTAAGTAGATCAATAGTCCATCCTGATTCAACTAACTGGATAATTATTCAGTTGTTCAATTCACTAGACAGAATTTTAAGCCACGTAGAAGAGAGGCTATATTTTTAAAAGATTGGTAATGCACAATAATAAAAAAGAAATTACTAGGAGCCTATTGTTTTAATTGATTAATATGACAAAATGATGAAACCTAGGCTTTTTTTTTTAATACTCATAGCTCATTCCTATATCCTAGAAATATTCTGACCTAGAAAAATGCAGGGGTTTGAATTGCTCAATAAAGAAAGACAGTGAAGTGAAGACAACATCATATAGCTCATTTCCCTCCTCATCATGTCTTGGAAGACTGGAATCATCAGAAATGAAGACTCCACAGCCTTTCTTGGTTTTGATACATGAATTTCACTTTCAGTGAGTTTCTTCTCAGAGGGACCATGATGGCATTCAGGGCCTCGTCACCAAATAAATGAGTCTTGTGTGTATGCATTTTCAGTTCAGTAAAACTTCATTAATTTAGGAGACAGCATGACACAATTGGTCTAGAATATGGAGAACTGAATTCTGGTAACAGCCAATATCATTGAAGTGACTTTGACTGGGTCCCTTAATCAATCAAAGTCTGATTTTCTAATTTATATAACTGGCATAAATTAAGACTTGTCCTGCCTATCTAGCAAGTCCCTTCTAACACTAAAACTTCAGAGCTACAGCCACTGAAAACTTTGATCTACAGCTCAGTTTGGTTCCATTCAGTGCCCAGCTCCCCTATGCTGGGCATTATACTTTCGCCTAGGGATTTATAGAAGAATAACATGCAGCTGAAATTTTGGAAGTTTTCGCTTATGATTGTCATAGAGGAATGAGGCACAGCCCACATTTTGGAAAAGTTTACAATCATGGTCTGAAGTGTGAGCCACATGTAATCTCTGTACCAGCCTAATCATGACAGGCAATTTATCAGAAGCTCTATTCCCACTATTCATCTTCATAGCCTTTAGTCCTCTGACTAGTGAGTCCTGAGTGAGTCCCTCCATGTTCTCAGCCCACTAAATATATTCTACTCTTTAACCTCAGTTGTGTGAGGCAAGTTTGTAAAATTTGTTTTCTCTTCTATCCTGTGTTGCATTCTATTTCTCTACTGGGATGAGATTACAGCCCAAAGTTCCAGCCCCATGACATGGGGCTTGATAATCAGGCTAGCATTTATTGGATCACTGTCTCCAAGAACTGGATCTACATAATTTGTGAGGCTCAGTGAAAAATGAAAACTTAGGTATTGTTGGGAAATTATTAAGAAATTGAAGATGGCCACAGAAGAGCATTAAACCAAGTACTGAGTCCTTTTCAGCAGAGGACCCCATGCAATTGCCATGAACCCAGTGCTACCTGAATCATACAACCCAGACATTGTCTTGGGACGCTTTTTAAAAATGAAATAACCAAAGTTTTTTGTCACTCTGCAAAGAGATAATATCCTCCTAATTATACATATCCTCACACTTAAAGCTCCTAGTCACCTTGAAGCTAACTGCAGGACTGGATCTTTTGTACGTTGAAGCCTCCTGGGTCTTACCCAAGCCCCTGAGACAGAGTAGGTGGAATGTTGGTATTCTCCTTAAGGACATGACCTCACACAGTGTTAGCTCACCTCTTCCTGGCCCAGCACTGCCATTCCCTGTGCTATAGGGGTGTACACTGTCCTCTATTGTCAGCTTAGGGTTTCTAAGGTGCTTCATTCTTGCCCAAGGAATATGCAGGGTGCTCCTCTCCAACACTCATCCCCCTGAGTAGTACCTGAAGGCTTACATGTATCTGAGTGTGCAGTGTGCAGCAGGGCAGCTTCCTCATTGAACAGCCAAATGGTTAACTCAATGACTGCAGTGTTTTCACCCAAATAAAGACTACACTTCCAGTAAGTGAGATCTTAAAGCATAGGCAGAGTGAAATCCCAGCTCACTGAATGGCAGGCTGCTTGAGCCAGAAGTGTGGGATTTTTCTCTGAGCCAACATAGCCTCTGGGTATTGTGATAGCACTCCTCAAGGGATCCTGCTCTAGTGTCCTGGTCTTGACCCTTCTCAGGCCAAAGATGAACCAGGAGCCCACCATCATGGATGGCGCCCAAGCATCCCTGGCCCCGGACCCAATCAGGGTCTTGTATCTCTGTTTCTTCTGCCCAGAATTCTCCCCTTTCCTGCCAAGACTCATTTCTCCTATTTCTCCCACTTTCTGGGCTTTAGATCCACGAGAAGGCACCCAAGCCCACCACCCTTCAAAAAAATGCTAAATAAAATAAAAATCATTTGCCCTGTCTCAATTCTAATTATGGTTATTAGAAACTTGAGGATCAGCATTTCCTTTTTAAAGTGGAAGCAAGTCTTTTACTTCTTCCAGGTTACTCTTCTTCAAATACAACAGAAAGAAGGTGTTTTTGTTTTGTTTTGTCTTGCCAAATGGGCAACAGAACAGATACATTTTCAAGCCTCACCTCACCAGTTTACTCTCCAATCTGCCTAAGTCCAATGTGCCTTATAGCACATGCTGGCTCTGACCTGTCTTTAAACATTGATTTGAAGATTAAATGGAATAATATATATGAAATAGTTTTGAAATGCAAAGTGTGAAGAAGATGGATCTACATGGGAATTTTTTATTATCCTTATGGTACCAGAATAAAACTGACAAGAGTAAACCTCTAGAATGTTTAGAAATGAGACACACACATGTACGCATATACACACGCTGAGAAAACATTTAGTGCAAATGCTTCATTTTACAGTAGTCGAAACTGACAGAGCTAGAACTAGAGAAATCTGTTTTATAGCTCCTAACTTACTTCTTTCACTTTTGCATGCTATGTGGTTAAAAAGATTTGTTAATCATAATTGTGAACAAACACAAGAGGGCAGAGACTGAATTGCACTTAGGTGTCATTTTTTTGTCAAAACTATAGGTAGTATATTGCAAGACTATAGGAAGAACATCATATCTGACTTCCTCTTTTGATGATGTTAGAAAATGTTGATAATCAATGCCTGCATCCAGTAATTCCCTGAGGTTGCAAAATGGTCACATTCTAATCATATCACTTTATTTTCCTTTATGAGTTGTAATAACTTTATAAGAAAATGCTTCCCCCTTTACTGTCTGGTTACCTGGTCATACAATGCATATAGAAAAGTCAGAATAAATGTCTGATTTTTTTTTTTTATTCACTCACTTCCCTGTCTTTCTCAACATGTAAGATTTTTTAAAAAATATATTATCAGGAACTCATGGATTTAAACATATTTGAAGTATATTGCAATGCTTATCACTATCAAAGTGAAAATATTCTGGAAGCTGAAATTAAAATTTCTCCAAAAAGCTCTCCTTCGTTCCTTCCTTTCTTTCTTTTTCTCTTCTATTTATTTTCAAGACCTGAGGGATGTTCATTGTTACTGGGTTGGTTATTGTTAATAGGTCTTTTGAGTGGATAGAGTCACCTAGATATGCATATTTTGAGCTTACCTTGATATTTTCAATTCAAGTTGAGGACCACAGGATTTTTAACTTCTTCTAGTTTATATTTTCTGTCTTCCACACAGAGAATCTGGATTCTCAAGGACAGTAGAATGATAGAATTAGAATATCCCATAATTATATGTTTACTTAATTTACTTTTCTCACACAATAGTCTCTGGATAACAATTCTAATACTATCGCCGTTAAGAATGATTCTTAAAACATTTTAAAACCTTATTTTTGTTTTTCTTGTTTTTTTAATCATACATTTCTGATTCTCTTGCCTTTTTTTATGGTTATTCTGGGTTAATATTTTCAAATACACTCTGTATTGTTTCTATATGTGGTTTCATTTTTTTATTCTGGAAAGATTTTCTTGACTTTATTTATTTATTTATTTATTTATTTATTTATTTATTTATTTATTTATTTATTTATTGTGAGGAAGATCGGCCCTGAGCTAACATCTGCCAATCCTCCTCTTTTTGCTGAGGAAGACTGGCCCCAGGCTAACATCTGTGCCCATCTTCCTCCACTTTATATGGGACGCTGCCACAGCATGGCCTGCCAAGCGGTGCATCCAACGCTCACTTAACCGCTTGCGCCACCGGGCCGGCCACTCTTGATTTATTTTTTATTATTTCTTCTGCTTTTTGTTTGTTTTGTCTTGATTTGGTTTTCTTCTTCAAGGACTTCTATTATTTGTATATTGGATCTTTATTGTCTGTCTTCAATATGTGTTACCTTCTCTCAAATACTTACCTCTTTATTTTTTTATTTTAAAAATCGTCCATCTTTTTACCTTCTACTTATTTCAATGCAGTATGTGCTGTGTTTGTTTGTTCTTTTGGGTTTTTTTTTTTTCAGTTATTCTTCATTTCTTAAATGATTCTTAATTTATTTCTAATTCTTTCCTGAATTTTATTAACTCACGTCTGAGTTTTTCTAATTATTATTTATGCTATTAATTTCATATCAGTTGAAAGCTAATTTTGAAATACTACATGGCAGTTTTAATCTTACATTTTAATAGTACATTGCAGCATGTCTTTTTGGCCTAATTTTATTGTTTGTAGGAATATTTTCTGTTCCTTATTCTCTTTTTTCTTATAGTAACTTTGTATGGAATTTGATCTTAATATCTTTCTGGTGGTTATTTGTTATGTCAAATCTGTTTGCGTGCAACTTTAGAAAGAAACAAGGTTCAAAATTGCCTTTCTAACTAAAATTAGCTCCTTCTATTGTATTTGACTACTATTAAAAGCGTGAATTTTTATTTTTTGAGGTTTTCTGGACTCTGTTCCTCAATCTGACTTTTATTTGGACTTTCACTTTCCTTCCTGTCTATTGTCCTTGTCTGGCTCAATTTCTCTTTACTGTGGTGTCAAGACCCAGGGAAGCGGGGAGCCTGGACACACAGTTTTAAGAATACATGGCACCAGAGGCAGGCTCTGTCTTGACGCATTATTGGTGTGAACAGCAATCCTTCTATTTTCAACTCCTGTTCTAAAGTTGGCTTGCCGTGCTTTCCCGTGAATACTTGTTGGCTATTTTGGGGTTATGTTCCTACATACACAAGCCATCCCAGTGCTTCCTCTTGTTTTCTTCTTTCTGTTCAGGCACTCAGAGAATCCAGACCTTTTCACATTTGGTAGTTCGCTCCTATCTGCTTGTATATTGGGTCTACAGGGATATCTTGTCACCCAGTTTTTTCATAAATGTTGTTTGTTTGTTCTTATTGTTTTGCTCTCCTTGCTCTTTCTGTTTTTATATGAAGTTTGGAAAAACTATTCTGCTATTGCTGCGATTATTTTCCTAAAACTTTTTCAGTTGCAAGTATTCTTGCTTACTCATCAAAGTAAGCTCAGTCTGACCATTATTATGTCAAAATTTATTATTTCTTTCATTAAAAATATATTTATTGCAGTTCCACTTCCCTAATAGATCTTAATAGTCTCTTCAAATTATTCTACACATATCATGAAAGTAATATATATGTGTGTACCCTCAAAGTTACTCTAGACAATTGGATCTAGAACAAATTTCTAGATCTGGATAAATTTCCAGTGACATCTAGACAAATTTCCAATGACCCAGAGCTCTACTGTTTTTATTTCCAGTTAGTTTGCATAGGTGAAGTTTGACTGTATTTGCAACATTTTTTGGGGGCAAGCTTGATATAACATTCATATTCTCTGTCCAATCTTCAAAATTGTCCAGAGTCCCAATGGGAATCAGAAGGCTTCAAAATCCTGAATTTGAGGAAATATTCAATAGAAACGTGACTCATGATAATGTTTCTTGTTTTTTTCATGTCACTGATTTACCTAGGCAACTTCTAAAAAATATGAAGTCTCAGGCCACATCATAAGCCTAATGTGTCAGATTCTTTGGGAACATGTATTTTGGAAAATGTTTACACATTATTTAAATGCACAAAAGAGTTGAATGTCATGTTCTGGGGCCGGACATTTAATCTGCAATAGATCAAGAAGCTAAAAGTACCAAAACTCAGAGGAAAAAGCATCAGCAGGTGGGCTGAAAATTACAATAGAGGGAGAGTAGAGTGCGGCAAGGAGTGAGAAAGACAAAACCTAGAAGAATAACTAGTGTGGCACCAGTAGTCACTGTGAAAGTTCAGGGAGCTGGTTCTACTTAATCAAGGAAGGCAGTTATGTGATATTATGGCTCTGCCTTCTAAGATTTCTCATAAAATTCAGGTAAGGTGTGGCATATATATGGCATAAGTGCCAAAATATAACCCTCTAGAGCTCATGGCATATTTTTCTAATCAGTCATAAAATTCTTTTCTTGTGAGTTTGGATGCTGCCTCATAATTCTTAATTTAAAAAATGAGGAAACAGCCTTATGCAATCATTTCCAATAAGTTGTAGTTGGCCTGTCAGTCAAGACATATTTGCTAGTCTTATTTAGTATTGGAGCATTTAATATATACAAAAACAGAATTTTTGGACTGAATCTCAGCAAGTAACAACTGGGTATACTTTGGGTTGCTTAAGATACAACTAGGGATTTCATCTGAACGAAGACTCAGGGTGCGTAATTAATATCACCTAGAAAATATCAGATTGACCTAAAGCCTGAGTTGCTTGGTAGGCTGGGCAGTATGTTGCCCTTTTTTTTTTTTTTTGACAGAGGAATGTATATGTTTTGGTGGCATGAGTCACTCAGAATCAATGGCAAGTGAGCTGAGTCTGGAAAGTCTACATGGGAAGTAAGTCCATTCCATGGAAAGTTAAGAGGAAATTGGTTGTGGAAGACAACTTGTGAGAAAAATTACCACGAGCTATGTGAGCATTTATAAGTCATATAATTTCTGAGTTTATAAAATGAAAGATTGTATTAGATCTGTGTTTTTTAAACTGTGCTCCAAGAGTTACTAAAACTATCATGTGACCTCTCAGGGGACTTTCAAGCAGATAGCCTAGGAGTCACCTACCCCCCTACCTCCTGCAAACAAACAAAATAAAACCAAAAGTATCTCAGTGTTTTTTGTTGTTGCTGAAGGATTTCTTCAATAACATTGATTTATCTCTAGGTTCCCAGACAGTACTTACATATTGTGCTTCATTGACTTAAACCACTAAGATGAGTAGTAGGAGTTGGGAAGCAGTTACCCAGGAGGATAAAAAGTCATTAGAGATAGAAACAGTGATCTGTTCGGCTGATGGCTCATAGACTCTTCAGCTCAAAATTGGGAAAGCTGAAGAATGTTACCTGAAAAGGTACAGGCCATCCTGACCCTTTATCCTTTAAGGTTGTCAGTGACAATTATGCGTAATCAGTCATGAATCCTATTTATATAAAAGGCATTTACCATGATAAAATAGCATGTAGTTAAGCTTATATGCATAATTTAACAGAAATGATACACTAGAACCCTTTCTCAGTCATGCCCTGGAATGAGAGTTACATTTTAATTTATTTGCAAAGATTTATGGAATATATGAGTAGACACTTCCTTTCCCCTTTTCAAGACTGAGACAGCACAGAGAGAATCATCAGACAAAGGTCATCTGAAGACTGCAGTAGGTTTCATGAAGATATCTTTATGTCAGTTGCTTAAACTTAGACCGAAGTTCCTATATATGGAAAAGACGTTGATATAGGTGGTCAAGGAGGCCCTTTCTGATGTGTGGATATTTGAGCAAATATCTTCATAAAACTTCGAGTTGATCAACCTCCTTACTAACACTGGATATGGTACTAAATTATTGGCATTCTAATAAGTATTTAGTATTATCTCATTGTGGTTTAAATATGGATTTGCCTAATGACTAATGATGTTGGGAATCATTTCATGCGATTATTTGCCATTTCTATATTCACTTTGGTGAAGTGACTGTTTAAATCTTTGGTCTGTTTTTATGATTAGGTTATTTATTTTCTTACCTTTGAGATTTAAAAGTTTTTTATATACTCTATATTCAGTTTCTCCCAGTTTGTGGTTTTCCTTTTAATTCTCTTATAAGTGTCTTCCAAAGTGGAGAAATTTTTAATTTTGACAAAATTGAGTTTATAAATTTTGTCTTTAATAGATTGCACTCTTTTTGATGTATCTAAGTACATACAACTTATGTACCTATGTTTCTTCTACAGGTATTTTAGTTGTAGGCTGTTTCTTTAGTTTAATGATCCATTTTTAGTTAATTTTTGTTTATGATGTGAGGGATGATCTAAATTTTTGCTTTTGCCTATGGATATCCAATTGTTTTAGGAAGAATTGTTTAAAAGATTATCCTTTCTCTATTGAATTACCTTTATATCTTCTTGAAAATATGTTGTTGATGTATTTCTAGACACTCTATTCTCTTTTGATCCATTTGTCTGTTTTTATGACAATACCAAATTGCCTGAGTATTGTAGCTTTGTCATAATATTTATAATCAAGTAGTGTCAATCAACTTTATTCTTCAAGGTCTTTTTGGTTATTCTAAGACTTTTTTTTTTTTTTTTGTGAGGAAGATCAGCCCTGTGCTAACATCTGCCAATTCTCCTCTTTTTTTGTTTTTGCTGAGGAAGACTGGCCCTGGGCTAACATCTGTGCCCATCTTCCTCCACTTTATATGGGACGCTGCCACGGCATGGCTTGCCAAGTGGTGCATCGGTGTGTGCCGGGGATCCGAACCAGCGAACCCTGGGCTGCCGCAGCAGAGCATGCGCACTTAACCGCTTGCACCACCGGGCCGGCCCCTATTCACCTGCGGTGAGCTCTGTATCCTGCAGAACACACTGGCATATGGAGGAGGCATCTGGGAAGAAGACCATGGTTGTTAGAATTTCTATTCCAATTGCTACTTTTTCCATAAATATTTGGTAAAATTGACTTGGGAAGCCACCAGTGCCTTGAGTTCCCTCTGTGGGGAGATGTAAACTACAAGTATAATTCATTTAATAAATATAGGGCTTTTCTATTTCTGCAACTAAATATAGGGCTATTCTATTTCTGCAACAAAACTACAAGTTTACATAATGCCTCTAACAACCATGGTCTTCTTCCCAGATGCCTCCTCCATCTGCCAGTGTGTTCTGCAGGATACAGAGCTCACCGCAGGTTTTGGGGTCACACTCAGCAGAGGCTGCAGCCCAAAGAACACTCATCTGTCTGGGCCGTAGTGCTGTTGGCTCTGTCAAGAAGCAAAGCAGTCATCAGCACATACGGTGTATTGAACATCCTTTAAATATCGAAGTGAGAAACAAGAAGGCAACATAATAGTGTTATCAGAAAGATGTCAGCAAGTGAGGACAGCTGTGTAAAGGTTGAGGCTGACAAGTGGCTCACCAGCATCGTTTCTTTGGCTTCTTGGGCAGTGGCCACTGGTGTAGCAAGAAGTGAGGTTCTGGTTCATGCATCATATAATGGATCTATCCCTGATTCTGCTGATGCCAAAATTCCTCCATTCAGATTCAGACATCAAGTGAGTTTTAGGGACCAGCTTGGCTGTGTCCTTGGGCAACACAGCATGCTGGTACTTGAACTCCTCATGGTCGTATTTGTCTGAAGACTAAATATGTGTGACATATTTGCTCTGCTTGAGGACTGTCAGTCCTGCGCCACCAACCTCCAAACATTGTCCAGCAGCACATACCTAAATCACCATACATACAACACCTGGCAGGAAAAACAAAACAGCAAGTGTACACAATTGCAAACCTGAAAATATAATTCATTTGATAAATATAGGGCTGTTCTTTCATCTTAAGTGAGGGAGCTTTGGTAGTTTGTCTTTAAAGGAATTTATCCATTTCATTTGAGTTATAGAATTTGTTGGCATGCTGCTGTGCACAATATTCCCTGATTATCCATTTAACATTTGTAATATTTGTAATGATGTCATCTCTCCCATTCCTAATATTAGTAATTTGTGACTCTCTTTTGTTTTCCTCATCAGTCTAGCTAGAGGTTCATCAATTTTTTTTATCTTCTCATAGAAATAGCTTTTGGTTTCATTATTTTTCTCTCATTTTTTTCTTTTTCTACTTAATTGATTTACAATTTTTCTATTTCATTAGAGTGGAAGCTGAAGTCACTCATATGAAACCTTACTTTTTTCCCATTATAGGTAGATTGTGCTCTAAATTTCTAAGTATGTTTTTAGCAGCATTCCACAAATTCTTGTGTTGTGTCTTTAGATTCATTCATTTCAAAATACATTCTAATTTCCTTTTTTTACCATCGTGTTATTTCAAGTGTGTTATTTATTTTCCAATTATCTGATGATATTCTAGATATCTTTCTTTTACTGAGTTCAAATTATTTTCGTTGTGGTTGAAAAGCATATTTTTTATGATATGAATCCTTTTAAATTTATTGAGATTTGTTTTATGGCCCAGCATGTGGTCTATCTTGGTAAATGTTTGATATGCACTTAAAAAGAATGTGTGTAGGATGGAATGTTGAAGCTCTGTTTTGAAACTCATAATATTTACAGTCGTTACGTCTTCTTGATGAATTGACCACTTTATCATTATAATATGAACCTCTTTATCTCTGATCACAGTCTTTGCTATGAAATCTACTTTCTTTGATATTAATATAAACTTGTCAACTTTCTTTGGATTAGTGCTAGCATGATGAATATATTTCCATCCTTTTATTTTAACAAATAATTCTCTTTCATCCCTTTGCTGGCTTATTTTCTATAATTCACTGTTATCAGGAAAATGTCAGCAAGTGAGGACAGCTATGTAAAGCTTGATTTGTTGTTTATCACAACCTATCTTTTATTGATATTATACTACATTGTGTGTAATATAGGAACCTTGCAATAGTTTATTTTTATTTCTCCTCTCTCAGGTTGTGTGTACTCATTACTATACATTTTACTGCTACATATGAAATAGTCCCACACTACATTATTATTATGTTTAAATAGTTATTTAATAAATTATCATTGAATAAATTTAAAGAATAAGAAAAAATATTTTCTACATATTTGCACATGTAAATTACACATGGAGCTTTGCTTGTGAAGATTCATATTTCTATCTACCATTTTTCTTTCTTGCAGTGTAGGTCTGCTGTGAAATTCTTTAAGCTTTTGTGTTTCTGAAAAAGCCTTTATTTTTCCTGGGTGTCTTCAATGGGTATAGAATTTTAGGTTGAGTGTTTTTTCTTTTACTACTTGAAAGATGTTTCTCTACTATTTTCTCTCTTGAATTGTTTCTGATGAGGACTCTGCTACCATCCTTATCTATATTTCTTTGCATTGTCTCTGGGTTTTTTTGAAGGCTTTAAGATTTTTTTTTTAGCATTATTATGTTAATGATATGTCATGATTGGTATGATTGTGATGTGTCTTGGTGTAGTTTCATTAATGTTTCTTATACTAGAGCTTCTTGGATCTAGGTTTTATAGTTTCTATCAAATTTGGAAAAATTTTTGGCCATTATTTGTTCCATCTTTTTTTTTTTTGGCCCATATCCTCCTAAGAACTCCGATCACATGTGTATTAGCCACATAAAGTCTCACCAAGGTTCACTGATGCTGTGTTCTTTTTGTTTGAATCACTTTTTCTCTGTATTTCATTTTTAATAGTTTTCTTTGCTATTCTTCAATTCACTGATCTCTTTTTTGGCAATATCTAAACTGGATTAATCCCATTCCATGTAGTTTTCTTCTCAAACAATATAGTTTTCATCTCTTGAGGTTTGATTTGGGTCTTTTTATATCTTACATGTTTTTATTTAACATGTTTACTCTTTCCTCTAGCTTATTGAATATACAGAATATAGTAATAATAATGTTTCATGTCTCTGTGTGCTAATTCTTACATCAGGGTGAGTTTTGATTGACTTTTCATCATGGGTAGTATTTTCCTATTTCTTTCCATGCCTGATGTAGATGTCAAACATTGTGAATTTTACTTTGCTGGGTGCTGGAGACTTTTTTATTCCTATAAATAGTATTGAACTTTGTTTTGTGATGCAGTTAAGTTACCTGGAAAAAATTTTAATCTTTCAAGTCTTGCTTTTAAGCTTTATTAGGCAAGACTAGAACAGCATTTAGTATAGGGCTAATTATTCTGCACTACTGAGGCAAGACTCTTATGAGTTCCCTCTTTGGTGCCCCTTGAATTATGACATTTTCCTGGCTGGCTTGGGAATGAAAACTATTTCTGACCCTGCGTGAGCTATGGGTACTAATCCTTGTAACACTTTCTAGTGTTCCTCCCACCCATCCACCCAAGTCACAAGCCTATGCTGACCACTACTCTCCTCAATACTCAGAAGAACCTTCTGCCATCTCTAGAGTTCTCTCTGAATCCAGCTCTGTCTATGAGTTTTGCTACGTTCTTTCTGGATACTGAGTTACTTTGATTAAATATCTTCAATAGTCTCAAATAAATTATTTGCAATATCTCTTTTATAAGAGATTGTACAATGTGAAGACATTTCAGAAACATATCTTCTAATTTTATTTTACAAATTAAAAAATAATAAACAGATAATACAAGTTATATAATTCTGTGTCATGAGGGTTTTTTTTTTTTTTTCCTTTAACATGAGGGTAGATTTTGTAAGAAGTCAAAAGGAGTAAAAATATCTTGTTAATTCAAAGGCTAGAGAGAAAAATTATGGCCAACATTTTTATTATGTTCAATAGCCTGTGAATGGTGAGCAAATCACTTGGGATTGTTGTGGAAAGAAACTTCCAGCAATGAAGACAGTTTATTAGTAGAACGTTTGATAAACAATTAACTAGAAGATCAAGAAACTTGTTCAGTACCCAGGAGATGCTATAAGATACAAATTCTGAATGAGCGAGAAAATTAATTTTTAGGTACTTTTGAAATTTGGTAAGAGTAGTTTTTAAAGCCAGAATTTCTACTCTTGTTTAAGTTGTGTGTAAAATTTAGCATCATGGTAAAGAGCATGAATTCTGGATCTAGATTATCTGGATTCAAATTCTGCATCTGCAAATTACTTCTCTGTGCTTCACTTGTCTTATCCACTAAATGATAACTATAATAATGCTTATCTTACACGGTTGTTATGAGGATTGAGTGCATTACTACACATAAAGCTCTCAGAAGAGTGACTAGTAGATAGATGAGCCAGATAAATGATCTCTATTAGCCATTATCCCTGAGTTTTCCATTAACTGTCATGATAAGTAACTTGAGAATGTTCTTTAAGATTTTTCAGTCTCTGATTTCTCATTTGTACAATAATGTGGTTGTATGTTTGCAAGCAGGTTTTTATCTTAAATGCCAACTCTGATTGATTAACATTAGGAACCTGGATCATAGTATTCATAAGGATTACATCTGGGCTGAGCAGGAAGAAAATTCAGTATCAATTAGCTGTATTTGCAATGGGCTCAGTAGTCAGAATGCTAGCATGCATGCACATACTCATATGTACATACATGCACACGCATTTAATAGTTCCTGTATATTTTACATATTTATATACGATAGACATACAAAAAATATATACATTTACTTATATAATATATATATATTTGCCATTCCTTGGTATCACAGTCATCCCTTTCAGCTTCAACGTGACATAATTACATGATTTACCTCTTTTAAAAAAGAATTATACTCAATAAAATTAGAATTACAATGGCATTTGCATACTATTGGGCTCCAAATACCTCAACTCCATTCTTATGTTTGAGAAGTTCCCCACTTAACCAGCAAAGCCTGTATCCCACTGCAGAGACTGAATAAGGCTAATACTCACTATTCCATCCTCCTTTGCAGCTAGCTATAGATATATGCCATAAGTCCACTTACGTGACATACCCTCCCAAGATTTGAACGCTAGGATTTCAAAAGGAGAAAATAGACTGAATCCATTTTGGTGAAGGTAGAAATAAGGTGCAGTTTGTGCATTCAGTCTCTTCTCTAGACTAACTCTGTGGCATGACTTCATATTCATCCTGACATAGTAGCTAAGTGGAGCTTAATTCTTCAACCTCCTGAAGATTCCGTGAGCTGTCTTCTACCATGTGACTTAGTCCCTTAAATTCCTAAGTTAGCCTTTATCGATTTTGGTTGTTTGTAGCCAAAAAGCATGAATGTTACCTGGAATTGCATAGTCTATCACTATTAACAGTCATCTGTACCTACCTCCTATTAGGCATTGTATGACCCTACTGGACTATACTTCCATTACATGTTCCTGTTCCTACACTTCCATTAAATTACATGATTATGAGTGGGATATAAACAGCTTTTAGTACCAAGAAAAATACCACAAGGAAAAAAGTCTAATGGGCGAAAGAGCAGAGGTAAGAATTTTTCTTTATTGCATGTATGGCTAGCCTGAGATCACACCTAACCTGGCCTTACAATGCAGCAAATATCTATTCCCTTTATGAAATTATATTTGGCTTCTCCATCTTTGAATGTTATTCCCTCCTTTGATATGCACTTTAGTACATTGATTATATCCCTCATTGAACAATTACCTTCGATTTTCTTATGCAAAGTGTCATCTATTTATTTATGTCATGAATAGTAAGCTAAATAATAAAACTTACAATGTCAGAGACTATACTATATACAACTTTGTTATCAGAAACTTCATAAAACAAATGTATTTAAATAGTGATGAAGGAAAGTGACCCTTATGATTAAAACAGCTTTAGCCTTCCTGATGGGTTTTCCAAAATAATGAATTGTCATGAGTAGTCCAAGTATTAGATATGTATATTATGTAGTGGCACAGGAATACTTCATTTAGGTTTGCCATAGTCTATACCACATATGTATCAGAAGCATCCATATGTTTGTTATTGGTTATCATTGGTTTCCCAGGCTTTTTCATATAGAAAGAAATATCTTGGACATGGAAGAGATTACCTTTGCAGTGATCAAGGTGGTTGAATCCCTAACATCCACTGCCTTCCAAATGAGTAGTCTAAACTAGTCATGTAGTCTAATTTCCTTACCCCTTACCTGGTTTAGAAATAGGCATATAACCCAATCCTGCCCAATGCAATATCAGTGGAAGTCTACTAGGAAACTTCTGGGAAAATTTTTCTTGTTCCCAAGAAACAGAGTGGGAGGAAAAAAAAGCCCTTTTCTTTCTTTAAACACCTTCTCGTGCACGTGATTACCAGAACTCCTTTAGCCATTTTGACGCCAAACTGAGGATAAAGCTACATACGAATGGCTATAGAGCCAAAGGAGCAAGAAAGAAATAGAGTTAATGTCCCGACTACTAAGCCTGGTATTTCTGTAACTCTGAACTTCTTGTTACATGAAGTAATACATTTCCTTATTATTTAGGCCATTTTGATTCCAGATGAAATGCTACTTGCATTCAAATCTTCTTAACTGAATAAACTGCATGCATATTGTATTGTATCGAGATATTGAATTGTAATGATTTGAGTTTAGACTTGAAAATAGAATGATCTAGTTAGCCATATAGTCTTCAATACATTATCTAAAGTTATGGGAAATAATGACATTCCTTACTTTATGAAGTTTTCTTGAGGTTTATGCATAGTGTATATTATACTCGTTTTGTTTGACCTACCCCCCAGATCTATTCATCTCTAGAGTCTTATCAATTCCATTGACCTTTTCCAAGGAACAATTTTCAGTTTTGTTGATTTTTTCTATTTTCTGGTTCCTTGATTTATGATCTAAATTTGTTAGCTCTTTTCTTCCGCTTGCTTTAGGCTTAAATTACTCTTTTTTCTCTAGTTCCCTAAAATAGAAGCTTACATTAGTGATTTTAGAGCTTTGTTCTTTTCTGATATATGCATTTAATGCTATCAATTTCCCTCTAAGCACCGTTTTGGCTGTAGCCCGCAAATTTTGATGTTATATTTTCACTTTTATTTGGTTCAAAATATGTATTTTAAATTTATCTTGAGACTTCTCTGATCCAAGTGTTATTTAGAAATATGTTTTTAATTTTCAAATATTTAGGGATTTTCTAGGTATCTTTCTGTTATGGATTTCTAGTTTAATTCCATAGTAATCTAAGACCATACTTTGTATGATTTCTATCCTTTTAAATTTGTTAAGGCATGTTACCGGCCCAAATGTGGCCTATCTTGGTGAATGCTCCATGTGGACTTGAGAAGAATATATATTCTGCTGTTGTTGGATGGAGTATTCTATAAAAGTCAATTAGATCAATTTGATTGATATTGCTGTTTGGGTCAACTACATCTTTTACTGATTTTCTGCCTACTTGATTTATCAGTTATTGACAGATGGCTATTGAAGCCTCCAACTATAATAGTAGATTTGTCTATTTTTCCTTTTAGTTCTATCAGTTTTTTGCCCCATGTATTTTGATATTCTCTTTCTAAGTGCATACATGTTTAGAATTATTATGTCTTCTTTGAGAATTGGCCCCTTTATTATTATGTAGTGCTCCTCTTTATCTCTGCTAATCTTCCTTGTTCTGAAGTATACTTTGCCTGAAATTAGTACAGCTATTCCAGCTTTATTGATTGATGTTAGCATGTATCTTTCTCCATCCCTTTACTTTTAACCTATCTGAGTTTTTATATTTAATGTGAGTTTCCTGCAGACAACATGTAATTTGACATTATTTTTTAATCCACTCTGACAGTCACTATCTTTTAATTGGTTATTTAAATCATTCACATTTAGAGTGATTGTTGATATAGACTGATTAACATCTATCATCTTTGAAGTTGTTTTCTGTTCATTGAATTTTTCTGTTTCTTTTTTCCCTCTTTTTTTCTACCTTCTCTGGTTTAATTGAACATTTTATATAATTCCATTTTCTCTCCTAACTTAGCCTTACCAGTTATACATTTAAAAAGAATTTCAGTGATTGTCCTATGGTTTATAATATAACAGCTTTAATGCAGTTTATGCATTTTTAACTATGTCTACCTTCAAAAAACACTATACTGATTCCTGTGTAGGGCAGGTACTTTATTCCCCAATGGGGAGTATTCCCCATTCCTCCCTCCTACTCCTTGTAACATTGCTGTGGTTCACTTTACTTAGCCATATACTATAATCACCCAATGCATTGTTACTATTATTGCTTTCAACAGTTATCTTTTAGATCAATTAAGATTAAGAAAAATAAAAATTTTATTTTACCTTCATTTACTCCTTTTCCAATGATTTTTCTTTATGTGGATCCAAGTCTCTGACCTATACAATTTTCCTTCTGCCTGAAGAAGCAGGATTATTTTGCTGGATACAGAATTCAAGATTGATAGGTTTTTTCTTTCAGTGCTTTATTTTACTCTACTCTCTTCTTGCTTGCATAATTTCTGATGGAAAATCTGATGTAATTCTTATCTCTGTTCTTCTATAGATAAAATGTTTTTGTAAACTCTGGTTTCTTTCTCTTTGTCTTTGGATTTTCTCTTTGTCTTTTGTTTTCCACAGTTTGAATATAACATCCTTAAATGTAGAATTTTTCATATTTACCCTGCTTGGTGTTCTCTGAGCTTCCTGGATCTGTGGTGAGGTATATGTCACTAATTTTAGAAACTTATTAGCCATTATTAATTTAAATATTTCTTCTGTTTCTTTCTCTCTTTCTGAGACTTCCATTATGTGTATTTTGTAATTATTGCACAATTCTTATATATTCTGTTTTGTTATTTTCATTGTTTTTCTCTTTCCATTTCTGTCTGAGTAGTTTCTATTGATGTATCTTCAAGCTCACTGATTGTTTCTTTAGTGTGTGTCCAATCCACTGATGAGCCTGTTAAAGGGCATTCTTCATTTCTGCTACAGTGTTTACATTTCTAGCATTTCCTTTTGTTTCTGTATGATAATTTCCATTTTCTCTGCTTATATTATCCCTCTGTTCTGGCATGTTGTCTACTTTTTCCAGGAGATAACTTAACATTATTAATCATAGTTACTTTAAATTCCCTGTCTTATCATTCCAACATCATATCTGAATCTGAATGTGTCATATCTGAATCTGGTTCTGAAGCTTGTTTTGTCTCTTCAGATTGTGTTTTTTCCTGCATTTGAAATATCTATACTATTTTGTTGAAATCTGCGCATATATCAGGTAACAGGAACTGAGGTAAATAGGCATTTAGTGTGAGAGTTTACGTTGATCTGGCTAGAAATTGGACTGTGTTTAATGTTTGCTGTAGCTGTAGATGTCATAAGCTTCAGATTCCTGGAGAGCATTGCTTTGTCCCCCTGCTGTCTTTGGACTTCCCTGAGAACTCCTCAGATGGAGTCTGTGTCTTGCAGCCCTTTCAACTGTAATCAACAGTTATTCTACCTGAGTCCTGTTGGTGTGGTGATAAGATATGAGGTAAGGAAAGTGTCTAGTAATCTTCTGATTAATTTGAGTCTTATCATGTTGATTTTTTCTGCTTACATTATCCATCCGTTCCTACTTCCATGAGTTTCTACAGAGGTATAGTTTTCCCCCTGCCACCTACTTGTTTCCCTGGCTACTGGGTTCCAAATCTATATCCTTGAAACCCTGGCTCCTGTTGACCATGCATTTTTTCCCCTTTGCATGAAACAAGAAGGCTAGATTGGGCTGCAACGGGAATGGGAGAAATGCCCTTCCCCTAACTAGGAGAAGGCTCCAGGGGGAAAATCTTTCCCCCTGGAGCATAGACACTTTTTATTGTAGAAGGTGCTGCATGTGTTTCCCAATCATTATTCTTCCCTGTCCCCTGCCAAAGTTATGAGGGACTCTTTCTTGGATCTTCACCATGAGAACCTAGTGGGGTTTCTGGTGGGAAAACTCATGAAGTGTGAAGCCCTTCTAAGAACAGGACCCCTGGTGTTTCTCACTCACCTTAGTCCAAACTCAGCCTCCAGTAATTTGTCAAAATTATCATTAAATGTTCCTACCAGTTTATGGCTCTAGCAACTTCTTCAGCTTTGACTCACTCTCTGGGTGCTGCTGCGTCTCCAGATTTCCTGGTGGCAGTTTTCTCTAGAAACTCAATTCAGAGATGGGTCCAGAAAATAATTAATTTTCAGTATTTCCAGCTTTTTCTTGTTGTAAAGACAGAAGTGACCACTTCCAAGCTCTTTACATGTTGAAGCTAAACGCTGAAGTCCCAAATGTTTTAATGTTGATATTTCCCATTAAGATGAGGAGAAATGCAATGACCTCACAGAAAGAGGCTCCACACATTTAGAAGGTCTACATGGCCTCAGTAGTGACTTATAGTTTACTGGAGAGTTGACCAGAGACTTTTGACAACTCCAAGTAGAAGACTTTAATGGCCAGCAAATATCAAACCTGAGTTTTTCTATTAAATTCACTGGGTGTTCAGAATCCAGTTTCAGAGCCAAAGTCTTTTTTTTGTTTCCATTGGTATTATAACCCTCCCAGAAGGTGTGGCCTGGGAAAGCATTAACTAAGCAATAAGGCAGTATTCTGGTTGGTGCTACATATGTGAGGAACTGGGGATATACTATCATGTTTGAGTCATAGGACAATAAGGCTTCTGGGACTGTCTTGGACAACTCTATTATTTTACAAATGAGAAGACTAAAGTTCAAGGAAGGATAGAGTTTTGTCCAAAGTCATATATCTAGACAGCAGCAGAAATAGAACTAGAGACCTCTCATGTCTCCTAATCACCTTCTCCAAAAGAATAGTTTTTCAATGTTAATAGACTTGCTGTGGATACAAACAATTCTCTTCTCAACTGTAGCAAATTGTATCTCCCTCTTGGTGAGTCAGGAAACAGTCACACAGTATAGCTTGACATTTAATTGACCTCAGAGTCATTTTATTGTTGATTCTGTTCTGTTTGGTTTTATTATTTTGTCGTAATATCTATTAGTATCTAAGAAATTATTTCATGGAACATATTTTGAAAAATATGAAACTACCTCTATCTCTCTCTTCCTCTTTCTCCCATTCCCTGTCTGTCTTTTTTTCTCTTATTTGTGTTTATCTTCTGAGTTACAGACTTCTCATTGTTGAAAATCATGGCTCCTATTCTTTTCTTTTTCCTGCACTCTCCATCCTGGTTTTCCACCTTTTCTCATTGCCTAGACCATGCAGAGCACAAAGCACTGAGTAAACATTTCAGTGTCATTGACTGACATTTGGATCAAGTTTAATATTGTCTTTCAAAACCCTAGTGTTTTTGCCCAGGGATTGCATCACTGAGATTTTCTTTCTTTTTATTTTTCCTTTTTTTTTTTTTTAAAGTAATCTGGCTCATTCCTTTAGTTTAGATGTCATATAGCTCACTTCTTTCTTGTCTGAAAGCTAGAAAGCACATGGGCTTTTGGTCTCATTTCTGAAAATTGGGCCACTGATGAGGAAGCAATTCCTGACAGCAGTATGCAGCTCTCTGTCATTTTCTCTGACGACTTTGCCCACACTTGAGTGTCCTTTAGCAAAATGACTGGAATAAGTGGTGCATTTTCCGGGACACTTTCTTCCGTCTTGTGCATCAGCAGAAAATCACAGCAGTGGTCTCGATGGACAACGGTAAAAATAAGACAGAAACTGCTATTATAAATGCGAAAAGTCAATTTGAATGCCAGCAGCTGAGGTAGGGGAGGCAAGCTGAAAGGAGCTGTAGGTTGAGAAAAGGAAGGAACTGTCTTGCTCATGATTAAAGCTTTACACTCAAGCCACATTTAAGCATATTAGAATAAGGGATTTTCATTGTATTGGGCTCCGGTGTTCCTCGGTTTACCGTGGGGACCACACACTTGTGGTTAGGAATAATACACTGCCCTGAAACACCAAGTTCATCAAGCACAGAGTTAATTACTGCAACCAACCTGGGAAGTGTCATTTGCTCTTAGAGATTGTTTGCCCTTGAATATAAAGGCATGAGCGTGATACTCATGGAAACCTCCAGAGCAATCGATTTTGAGCGATTTGATGTTTGGGAAGATCTCTCTTTCTGTATAGCTATTCTTCAGCATTCAGCATGGCTTTTTAAAGGGTTTTACAGAAATAGTCAATTATGGACATATTAATAGCAGTTATTTGAATAAATGATGCAGTATTTGAATAACTTGGGGCTTCTCAGAGCTTAAATATGCTAATAAGCATTGTAAATTTTCAAGAGGGAAAGATAGTATATGCTGTGTGTAGAATAAAGGGTATTTGATCATGGAATTTTCTTATTTTTTATTTTATTTTATTTGCAAAGAATTTGTAAAAATTCTAACAATGTGGTATTATATAGAGTAAAAAGTTAAATTCTTTCTAAATTACTGCATCTCCTGTAATCTAACTCCTCTTCCCAGAAATAAACCTCAGTTAAAAGTTTGGTGTGTTTCCTTCCAAGTTTTTTTCCCCTTTCTAGATGCTGCCAAGTTGCCCTCAAAAGAGGTTCTTGCCAATTATTCTTCCACTAGTAAGAAGCTATTTGTTTGCCCATGTCCATGTCATGCCAGATATCATCAATTACTTACTTTTATTGGCAATCTTAAGGGTGAAAACTTTATCTCAAATGGTAATGTGTACAAATTGTCTCATCATTATGTTATAATGAAACATTATGGAGAACCTAAATACCTATCAGTAAGGAATGGTTAATTAAATTATAGATGCTTTTGCGCTTTGTAATATTAGAAAAAATTAAAGATTTACCTGTGCTGACAAAAAGGGCCCTTGTGAAAAGATCTCTATGACCTGAAGATAAAAAAACAAAGCCTTTCCACTTAGACAAACAAGAATATAGCCACAATCACCACAAATCCACGAATCGTAGTGATACGAACATGGGCTTATATATATTTTTGTTCATAGATAAAAGTCCAGAGGAGTAAATTCCATATTTGAAAAAGTGGATACCTTGAGAAAGAACTGTGGAGTATACTCTTTTGGATGAACATTTATTTCTTCTGTAATGGAAATCATACAAAATCATTAATATCATAGTTAATGGCTGTTCCAATTTTCATTTCTCAATTATCAATGAGGTTGTTTCTTTCAACACTGGCCTTGGCATTTCTTGTCCTATAAATTGCCTTTATATGAATTGCCCCTTTTCCCATTGGCCTGTTTTCCTTTTCTAGGGGCTTTCTTTGGCAGTGATTTTGAAAGATTGTTTTTCTATTATGGATTTTTAAACACAAGCTATTTATCTGCTCCTCCACTTATCTACCTGTCTGTGCTTGTTTCCTGGTACCTCACTGCCTGTATATCTGTACAAATGGAATTCTTATTTTTGTTGATTCGTTCTGTGATATTCTATCTTTGTCCAAAGAGAAGGCAAATACTTTTAATAAATTTTTCCAGTTCATATTTATGAGTTTAGAGTTATGATCACATAATCAGAAATGAGGAATATATACATACGACAGTATATCAGACACATATAACAGTATATATACATGTCATTTATACTTATCATACATATATATATGATATATCTATATCATCCGCAGGTGTGCCTAGTGAAGTCACCTTCCTGGGAGTGGGCTGTGCACACCGTCCACATTCCCTAAACAGTTATAGAGATCACTGGTAATTAAAAGAGCAGAAAGGGATATGGTCTTTATGTCACCGACTAGGGGCCTCGAGAAAATCAAAGACGGGTTTGGAAGCAATTAACTGTTTTTCCAAGTTGTTTCTTTTCCTTTTGCGTGTTAAGGAGGTATAACCACCAGTCATCCTGAAACTGACCAAGCCTCACCACAAGAGCTGTGCCCGTTACCTTTGCCTTATTTTTAATGCAAAGAACACTCCAGGAGGAGCTCAGGCCTCATTACCTGGAAGCATGTTCTCCAACTGAGCCTGTGCAAGCGAATACCCACCTCTCCCTTTTGAATATTCATTCCCCAACCAAATAAAAGTTCCTGCTTTCCTTTGTTCTGGGACGCCATGACTTTGGAAATGATTCCTCATGGCCTCCTATTTGCTGCAAATACACTTTACTTTGGGAGACAACTTCCATAGGAGTAGAGTCTTATTTAACTCACCAGGAGGAGAGCCCACTTGGTTCCGTATCATTTACAGCAAGCCCCCTCTCCTTCCACTTCTCTGTAAACCTGCTACCTCTTGGCCATGCTGTTCTTTCCAGAGTGACATACTTTTTATGCCTTTGCACTTTAGCAAATTTTTTGCATATATTTTTGAAAAAAAAATGTATTCCCAACCACAAGTTCCACCAAATTGCTTATGTGAATTTATGTCTGAACAACTTTTTGGCAACTGTGAAATTTTCTGTTCCAGTATACACAAAATGTGATTTATTTGAGTACAGTGAGAGAAAAAGAAAACTGCTGGTTGTTAATAGAAAAGGGAGGTAAAGCGAATGTCAAAAAATTAAGTTTTTGCAAAAAGCTCTGGAAAAGAGAAAGGAAGATGAAGGGAATAAATTTAGGTCTTATAAGAGCTCTGTGTGACTAGTTGTTGCGAGGAGAGAGAAAGATGAACCAACGCAGAGGAAGTAATAGAGGAAACCTGGAGTTGGGGCCCACAGTGGACCTTGAGGGACCAGACTGGACCACTCTCCAGTAACAAAACCAAAAGATGCTGAAGATCTGCAAACACTCCTCATGTCTTCATGTCTTGTTTATTTGCAATAAATAAAAATAATTACATGGACCTCTTTGAATTTGTAGGGCAATCAAGAAAAGCTTCTAATGAGCCAAGACATAATGCTTACAAATTTATAGTACTCTATCCACTATTCTTTCAAAAATATATAAAAAAACATTATTTTCCTTTTTTTTTTTTTTTTTTTTTTTTTTACTATGCTGTTTTATTGTTTTGCTTTTGGGAAGACAGATGAGTTTATATCAGCTTTCTGTAGGTTAATCATACATATTGCCTCTCTTAATCCTATTTTCCCCAGAAGATTTTAAATTCTTCAATGTCAAATTGTCCTGCCATGATGGCTGTCAGAAATCTGACCCCTAGAGTTGGGGGGAGCCTCTTTCAAATCTAGTTCCAAGTGGTATCTTATGAGGGAACAGAGAAAAATAAGACTGGAAAAATAGGCTGGAGCAAGTCTATGTGCCAATTGCATGTTCTTACCCTTTAACATATAATTAGACCTGGCAGGCATATGGCAAATGCTTTTTCAGTGTACTCTCTGCACACAATGCTCAAAACCATTTCCAAATGGTGATTTCTGGTCCCTCCTTTTTAGCCCTCCAGTGGTCCGTGTTCTGAGAGCGCTGTGTAATTCTGACCCCTAGTGGCCGAGGAGGCTACATCTAGACACACTTCAACATGTTCCATAAGGTGCCATGTACCAAACAGCTAACCTTTATTTTTTTACATTTTAATTTTCGCATCTAAATCTGACTTGAAGTCAACCTCCTCTCACTGTTTCATGATGCAATGTACTCCTTACTCCATCTATCATACAGGAGACAACCATGAAATCAAAAGCTGCTTCTATTCCCAGTTGATAGTGAATAAGATGTAAAGTTTAGTGTAAGGGAGAATGGTTTAGATTTTATACCTAATTGGGAGGTCATCCCTGTCTCTGGAAGGCCAGTAGAAAAACTACGTTAAAATACCAAAATCCAACTCGTGTCAAACATATTTCCCAGAATTTTCCAATTTGAGCTCAAAGACAGCTATTGTTTTCACTAGATCCACTCCTGATAATTACATTTTGTACCTTGAAGCCTTCTATCAAAATCCAAATATTTTACCCGGGTTGCATTAATATCTGTTATCAAGTTAGCACCTTTTAACACTAATAGCACCTTTAGCTAGTTAATGTGAAAGATAAAAATAATTAAGCCAGAGACTGAAAATATACACATAGAATTGGGTCATTTTAAAAGGATATTTACAAAGATGTAATCTGGGGCATGAAGTATAATAGAATGCTTAACATTTAGATATCATCATAGTGTCAAGTATATTTCACATACACACAAAAGAATGTTTACTGCATTCAATCTTTATCAATTTCTTGTGAGAAAAGCAGAGATTTCCATCCTACTTTGCAGCCATCCTACTTTGCAGTCATATAAACTAAGGCACAGAAAGGTTGCCGCTTTTACCTAAAGTTGCAGAGCTAGCTTATGGTAGAGCCGAAAATCAAGTGCATGTTTTCTGACTATAAGCCCAACATCTTTTTTACACTAGATGTAGGGGGAGGGACGCTTTTGTGGGGCACTTTGGCAGCCACCTTAATTTCAGGAGAGTATAGCACAATTGGAAGGGTAGAAGAGGCAAAAGACTGGAATCTGAAATGAGGAAACATGAAATGAACTGAATTATGTCATCATTTTTTAATAGTTAGAGATCCAACTGGATCACACAGACCTCAAAAGCAAATGTAGACTTTTCTGGGGAATTGGGACTGTGAATATTACTAGTTAATACGGTAGGGATCAAGGAGTGGCGTTTTAGTCTCTGTTGAGATTTTATCATCATCATCAATAAGTCTTTGAGTCCTTTACTATTTCAGGTACTGTGTTAAATAATAAAAATTATGATAAAATTAATAATATTCTTTTATTGAGAGCTCAGTATCTGCTTTAAATAAGTTATGCCATGTAATCTTATGGTCAACCTATGAGGTAAGTGTTATTACCCCCTTTTCTATTAATGAAAAGTCTGAGGCTTGGAAATGTCAAGCAAATTGTCAAAGATCTTAAGCTTATATTTAGCACAGGCCATTCTAACCCCCATATTCCATTCTCTTAACTGCAAAGACAAATATATGAATAAGATAGAGGGTCCCTGCCTCCTTCTAAAAGCTTTTAGGACATGCATACGAAGTACTAACTAGTCCAAATGCCATTGCAAGATATTCGGAAATAAAGTAGATACAAGGTGAAAATAAAGGAGATCAAAACACAATAAAGTTAACTTGAATTTTGATGTGTAATAAAATTGGACCATTAAAAACCAGATTCTATAAAGGAGCCATTTCCTCATGTCATGTTAAGCACTGAGATAAATTATTTTGGATCAATTTTTTAAAGGAATGGGTACAAAGAGAATATCTAAGGGTTATTTACAATCCATATCAGTTATGTGGAGAATCTACTCAGTCTGGGATTTCACTGCACAGCGATGTTCTGGTACAGAAAAGTCACTAGGACAGGAAAGTGTTTGTCATGACCTCGTGGATGGGGCATGGAGAGAGATTGTCATAATGATCCTCTGTGGAGAATGAAGATGGAAGAGTTGATGAGGAGAATAAAGAAAAAAAGAGAGAGAGAATCTACTGTGATCACTTTTCATTACTTTAAGCAACTGGGTGTGGGGACAATTAAACAAACAAAATCCAGAATGTAAAGTAATCAGCCATTTCTAAATCATGCTGATTGAATATTAAATTTTGACTTGGGATTATGCTGAGTCTCAAGAATCTGGGAGTGAAATCGGCAGGATTTTTCTGGCCCAGAGCAGGTCTGCAGTATGAGTGACATACCATTCTTGAGGAAAGTTCTTGGTTTCTCTATGTATTTGATTTGGCCATGTTAACTGTTCTCTGAATTAGGGGGATCTACCACTAATAAGATTAGCGCATTAGGGAACTCTTAAATGCCATCCACAGATTTATAATCATGTATCCCCTCAACGGAGCGGCTCCCAAGCAGCTCTGGAACTCAAAGATGCAATCAAAATTAGACATGTAAATTAATTTAACATCTTGAACTTCATATTCATGATTCATGTTGAATATGTTTCTTGATTACTTGGAGACTTCATCTCCCCATTTGTTAACTAGAATGAGTTACTTCAGCAGGGTTTTTGTGAAGAATAAATGAAATGAACATATGAAAAAAACCTAGTGCTTGAATACTAGTTGACTCTCGTCTATTATGCATGTCCCTTTTGGTCTACTTTGCAGGCTCCTAAGCTATGAGGTGCTATTTGCCCCACACTGAAAAGCTTCTGAATGATCGAGATTTCCCGTGTTTGTCTGTTTGTTGTTATTGCATGTAGGCTTTTAATAATTTTTGACATCCCCATGGCTGTCAGTTTTTCATTTTCCCACCTTTCTTATTTGTCTGCGTGCCTGTTCAGGCTCTCTTTCTGTTTAATTAGCCTGTTGTAATCTTCTGAAAGTTTAAGAAGCAAGTTATACACTTGTTAGGACTACCTTTGAAATAGCAAGCACTTATATTTTAAAAGGAGGCTTGAGTACATCTGTGGATTCAGAGGGAGGGCTGAGGGGAACGTATTTTGGCCACTAACACTAATTTTAGCTAATCTTTACTAAGCTTCTCCCTTGTGCTATAACTGTGCTAGACACATTACCCCAAGAGAAGTTTCATTTTATGTTGTTATTTTATTTTTCCTTGCATGTTTCTGGCGGGCAGGAACTGTCTTGTAAATTTTGTCTCCCCAGTGCCAAGCAAAGATGTTCCATAGAGGGCATTCCATAATCATCCCTCAAATACACAGAAGAATGCAAGTTTGAGATCCAGAATAGGAGGCAGCTCCTTCTACTAGTTGGGAATCTTTTCCAAAATGACATCACTGATTATCCCAACCATTAGTAGCTTTGTTGTGCTTCCCTGTGACCCACGGTTGTGCTTGTGCTAACTCAGCAATAAAAGAAAAAAATAAAGTGAAACAAAATGCTGTGTGAAAGCTATTTGCATAGTGTATCGATCTCTTTCTTTATTTGCCTCTTGCATATACTCTGCCATTACCTACACAGCCTTTTGTGCTATCAGCATAAAGGTGGAAACCCACCAACTCATTAGGATGAATTTCTTTGTGAAACCAATGATCAGCAACATTACTAGAAATTAAGTCAGAGGCTCTGAAGAAAAATGACAGACTAATTCTGCAACCTAAAGAAAAGAACTCTTAGTATGCTGGAATAATCCTACTAACTCCATGCCTGCAGCTTCCCTGATATCAGGAATAAATGCAAAGTTAGACCAGGAATACAGGGGAAATTCCAGGTGTAGGTGAATGTAGGAAAGTCTTTTTATTCCAAATGGAGCCTCTTCTATCTTCACGATGAAGATCTTGAGGGTAGGAAATGTGTCTTCTCAAATGTTTGTAATTTTCATCTGCTGTACTCTGAAGGTGATAAATAATGTAACCGGAAATCTCTGACATGCAGGTTACAAGGATCAGAAGTTGGATGGCATATAATCTAACTGAATGCATATGTACTGGACCCCTATTATGTATGTATATATGCAGGACTCCTATACATGCCCAGAACAGCTTCAGACTCTACAGCTTATATGAGACTTCACTTTTTAAATTGACAATCTCTGCAGACAAGAATAATACAAATAAAAATGTATAAAATGTATAAAGTATAATGTAAATGCTAAATTGTCAGAATAAGCTATCAAAAGATAACATAGAAAATAAGTACTCTGCCTTGTCAAAAATAAATATCACTTCAAGTTATTACAGAAGGTTTCAGGAAAGAATTTGGAAGTCGAGATTTTAAAGCCGGAAGGAAAGTTAGAAATCAGCCAGATTCTAATAAGTGAAATTTATCTTTAAATACACTCTTAAGTAGAAACTTAATATGTAACCGTTACAAAGTAGAATTATTGTGGGTAAAGTTGGAGGAGAGGGTATTATTTCTAGTGCCCCACAACTGCCTCCTCCATCCTCCACAGCATTTTTAGTACATCTCTCTGGAACTTCAGAACCTTCTCAGTCCACTTTGAAAATTCCTGAAAAAAATGCCTGAGTAAGTTACCTAACACCTTTGTGACTCAACTCCATCATCTGTCAGGTGAGGGCAATCATAGTGCCTCTCTCATAGGGCTGGTATATCTGACTGACTGCAGCTCCAGCCCTCGGACCAGCACCAGGCATACCCTGTGCACTCACCAAATGTTGGCTGTTATTACTGGATAGTGAGCTTCTGATGTGCTGGAATGCTCTTTCCTTAAGTCTTTTGACAGAAAGTGTCACTGTTGACATAACACTTTCCCTGGGCAAACTCGGAGCTTAGAGAAATTTACCTTTAATATAATTATATATGATTCTTATGCCTCTTTCCCTCTCAGACAAGCTAGTGTTTTTTTCCTTGATTCATTTTCCCTTAGTTGAAAAAATCCATATGATGAACTAATTATTAAGAAAATTTCACTGACTTACTGGATCATCCCACTCATATTTCAGTAGGAAGTTGCAGAAAGTTAAGTACGCTTAGAAAAAAAAAGGAATTACCAGCAGTGGAATTTCAGGCAACAGAAAATTACTAAATGAGAATAGCTTTCCTAGTATCTCCCAATTCCCATTATTTAGATAATTATGTACTAACTACATATGTAAGCGTCTTCCTGGTCACCTCTTTGAATGTTCAAAAACACTTGTCATAAGAGAATGAAGTGGGGGTAAACAGAACTAAGTATCTACATAAGACAGGCTGGTTTGGTAAATACTTATTAGCCTGATATTTGTAAACTTATAAATGGCTGATGGTTTTCAAGAATTGGGATTCCTACTTATTAAACTGTGAAAGTAGTCATTGCATATTTCCCTTAAGGTCAGCCCCTTCCAAACTCCTTGTTTCCTTGACATAGCCACAACTCATCAGGGCTTCATTCATGTGAAAGAGGTCAAGCCAAGGGTACTTGGAGCCTGTGGGCAAGAAAGATCTGATTGTGTTTTTCAGTAAAAATCAAGTCATAGACCTGAAAATTGTTGCTAGAAGATACCAACATCTTCTTTGTAATGTTTCAACTTGGTTAAGCTGAATAGTGTTTCCCAGAATTCACTTCCCGACAAGTCTCTGATTAGGGTTGGCTGTAAGATAAAGTTGTACAAAATGAGCAGAAGCGAACAGAGGCTGTGTCTATTCTTTGGAGGTGGGTGTAGGTCAGGCCTTGCTGTAGTTCCCATGTGTTTTTGTAGCTCTATTGGCTCCCCTTGCTAGTGAGAGCAGCAACAGGGCACATGCCTCCTCTGGCTCCCAGAGGAGATCTTACTTCAGCTTCTCCACGTTTGGGACCTGCTGCTAGTGTAGCTCCACCAGAAAGCTGCCAGCTTTTTCTGCAGGTCCCTGCTGCAGTGAAGTTGGAGACTCGGAAGTGAGGAGAGGCCAACATGAGTTCTGGTAAGAGATAGACTCCTGTTCCAACTGTCTTTGATTCATCTTTATTTTTTTCTTCCTGACTGCCTGCTCTGTGACTTCAGGCTCCGGGTCAGATGCAAAAATAGAAGAAAGAGCTGAGCCAATACTGCTTTACCGACTCTCATAATTGAGTAAGGTCAAATCTCTATAACAAGACCCTGGTTCTAACCAATCCTTATGGTTTGCTTCTCATGTTGAACCTGCACTGCACCTTCTGATGTGTTTCCTGTCCAATACAGTGAGTGGTGAGAATTTCTGCTTACAAGTTACTGCAAGCTTTCTCTGGCCACTCCCACTCTTATTTAGATCATGCCTTTATCCTGCATTCACTTCTCATCTAAAATTTTAGTGCCAGTGTATTTTTTCAAAGTGTTGATCTTTTGTGATTATGCAACTTTTTTCTTTTCACCTCATGATGCCCCCTCCGTCTTTCCTCATATCTCTTACTTCAGCTGATATTTATCTTAGAAATGTGGATTAATATGGATTCCTGCCACCCCCCAGAGGTTTCAAAAGAAAAAAATTCCTGGCCAACACTACTCTCTGAAGGAAGGGATAGGGATCCACATGAGTACACACAGATTTGGCTTGAGGAGGAGATGACTCTGTCATCTGAATGTATAGAATGTCCTGCTTTGGAGTTTCTGAACACTATGAGGACCTAAAGTAACTGCCGAAAATCATAGATAAACTTATTTTGAGGACTTTATTACACATTAATTAGTGTCTTATGGAAGTTCTAGAATTTCTTTGATGACACACTTAGGTTTCCAAATCCAAGCAGGAAGAGAGGAAAGACCAAGCTGTAAAGGCAAGAACTATTGGAAGTCGATGCCTTGGATGTGCAGCACCGGAGAAAAAATGGTGAATTCCAGAGAAATGCAAATGCAGTGACTTTTATAGAGTTTCTGTGACCTAATGTTCAAGTTTTGGTGAATGTTGGGAAGAAATATGAGTATACAGTGGAATTGGGAGATTGGGAAACATTAAGGCACAGAAAGGGAATCTTAACCATTAATAGCTCCATACTTCAAATGTCTTCACTGTGATTTAACGACCACATAATGTCCTGTCTATATTTGTGAATATTATTATTTTCTTCTTCCAAAGATGCCAAGAGAGTCTAAACTATATGATTTACTTAGAAAATCCTTCACTGTCCCTTCTGCCGTCATTATCCTATGACCATCTATATGTACATTTCTTGTTATATTCCAGTTTCTTATGCTGTGGTAGATGTCTTCCTTCAATTAATGTTATATAAACCTGTCAAGCCAAAAATACTACTGCATTGTGACCTAGATTATGAAGGGAAGATACAAGCAATGTTGTGTGTGTATGAATGCATGCCTGCATGTATGTATGTACATATGCACGTAGATATGTATTCCTGACTCACACATTGCTACAATCCTTCTGTCTCAGTTTCTGGCAATGGCCTAAAGGAGGTTGTGCCAGAAGGTAACTGATGGCTCAGCGCTACACCATTTACCCACAAATCCGTCATTGTATTCCCCAACCCTTAGACCCCTACCTGAATCTCAACTATTTTCCTCCTAGGTATGTCTTCCCCTACTGGTGAGATTTCTAAGGACATTAAGACTGACCCTTGGGCCGGCCTGGCGGCGTAAGCGGTTAAATGTGCACGCTCTTCTGCGGGGCCCCGGGTTTGCCGGTTCGGATCCCCAGCGCGCACCGACGCATTGGTTGTCAAGCCATGCTGCGGCGGCATCCCACGTAAAGTGGAGGAAGATGGGCATGGATGTTAGCCCAGGGCCAGTCTTCCTCGGCAAAAAGAGGAGGATTGGCAGAAGTTAGCACAGGGCTGATCTTCCTCACAAAAAAAAAAGACTGACCCTTTTCCATAAATATTTGGGTAGCATAAATCCTGGAGACTAACTTTCATATCTAAAATCCTCAATCATTTGTCCCTACCAAAAGAAACCTCACACAAAAATCTGTTACTAGACTTTCCTTGCCTGGGCATATGGGAAAATTGCAGGTTCAGAGCTCTGCAATTATTCTTGCAATTGGTATATTTAAAATACACATAAAGCTTCTTATCAATATTAATAAGTACATAGAATGTATGATCATTTCATTTGAATGAACACCCTTTTATTTTATAAACCATGAAGAGTGGACTGATAGCAATATGTACAAATTGTTATATATTTCAGTTTTCCATATAAACTGGAATTGAATGCCCAATATAAATTATAGAATGTTTATTCTGTGCCCTGCCCTATTCAGTGCTTTAATGTGCATTCTCATACACACCCTGAACTGGAAAAATATCATTGAGAATACAAGGTGACAAAAGCAAAATGAATGAAACAGAATATTTGAATGTCAAATTTTATGGAACTGACATAAAAATTTATTTCAGGATCAGAAAAGGAATGTTATCCATTATAATTTTTCTCCTCTTTATATCTTTCCTATATCTTTCTTCCAGCTTCTTGTATTGTATGCTTTTTGATCGGTATTCTTAACGTAAAGTTTTAAATGAAGAACAAAATAATGCACAGGTCCATTAGCAATTAAGTATGACCATCTGTCCTGTCTTAAACATACACACAAGCACCCACACATACATACTACAAAAAATCACAAGAAAAACTGATCTCAATTCAGCTTCAATTAAGTGCAACAGTCTGTGTTCTGTTGCACCGTCATCTCTCTCTCTTTTTTTTTTACTGAGGAAGATTCACCCTGAGCTAATATCTGTTGCCAATCTTACTATTTTTTTTTTTTTTGCTTGAGGAAGATTAGCTCTGAGCTAACATCTGTGCCAATCTGTGTCTATTTTGTATGTGGGTTGCCACCACAGCATGGCTGATGAGTGGTGTACGTCCACGCCCGGGATCTGAACCCAGGCTGCCAAAGCAGAACGTGCTGAACTTAACCACTAGGCCACGGGGCCGGCCCTGCATACTCACCTCTTGGTAGAGCTGTTTGCTCTCACTTTCTCCGTTGTGTAATCAGGCTTCTTTACTAACACCACTCCACCAAAATGATCCTTCTTGTTGCTCACAATGCCATCCATCTTACTAAATTCAGTGAATATGTTTCTGGCATTACTTTACGTGATCTTGAGTAGTATTCACTTGTTTACAACACTTTCCCTTTTGAAACACGTTCCTCCTTTGGTTCCTTATACTTTTGTTGTTCCTACTCCTTAGTCTCTTTGGCTTTAAAGTTCATCTTAACTATATTCTTTTCTTTTTATACTCTCTCCCTTTGTTATCCCATAAATGTCATGGCTTCAATTGCCATCCATATATATGATTCATTCCATATATATGAATTCTTTCCTGGGCTCTACCAAATTAAAATTGGCCCACAGAAGTTCCCTGTGTCTACTGGCTTACTGGTTTAGAAATAAAGAGATGTCTGTACCTGAGTCTGTTACAGTATGAAGAAAGCACATCTACCCAATAGGAAAAGTCAAATCAATAGTTTGAGAGAATCGGCAGTAAGAGTTGAAAGGGAAAATGTCTAATTGTGTTGTAATATTGTTTCCCAATCAACCATGAAACTAATTCTACCTCTGTTCTTCCAAATTTTTTGTTATTTAAGCTAATAAAATTCCTAATTCTACATTTTTTTCCTTTCTCATTTAGGTATACATCTTTTAAAGCTCATTTCCAAGCTTATTTCTTCAAATAAACTTTCTCTGACTGGTTCTAGGCTCCCTATTACACAATTTCATTGCACTAATTTTACTTTGAATTACAGGGAAAGTATAAAATAATTAGGTGATGAGTCGTGGTTGATAATATTTGTCACTTCTCAGAATGTAAATTTCTTTAGGAAGATTTTTTTTCTTTTAAATGATATATTCCCAAGCCCTAGTACATTGCATTGTATTTTTGAGAAATTTCATATATATGTATATATGAATGTTTTTTATATTTTTCATCTCAAAAATACAATGTAACATATATACATATATATTTAATAAATAAATTGATGGTGGGGCTAGAATGGGATTCAAAAATGTTTAGAAAGACTAATGCAGAGGAACAGAGGTCACACGTTCCATTCCTTTTGTATTTCTTCCTTTGTCCAGGATTTTTTTCTCACTTCCCTTTCACTCTTGAGTGCTATAGCACATCTGCAACAATTAATGATTAAATAATCGAGTTCACAAAGACGAAGAAAAAAAATTGTGATTTCAAAGTAATAAACAAGTTCCTTGCTTTAACTGTCCAGAAATGGTTGTTCCCCTGAGCTCATACATTAAAAATGGAGCTACTACAAATATGCTCCTCATTAGCCACTTCAGTATTAGAGAAAGAAATATTTTATGTGTAGTTGGAAGATGGCTAAAGGCCAGGCTGTTTTTCTACTATTATAAGATGATGCTTTATTGAATAGCTTTATTTGAGATATATTCCACTGGGGCAGAGAGAATGAGGGAACTGGTAAACAGTGGTTTTACAGTCCTAATATGGCAAATGTATTTGTATTCATTACAGTGGGCCTTGAAGTCTATTGAGGATGGAGATATAAAATTGGAAGAGATAAGGCAGAGGGACAGCAGGAAAATCCTTCCATTGCCTCAGGCAGTGGGCATAGGAGAGGAATTGATAAACACAAGTGTCTCTTTTAGTAAGTTGGATGCTGGGGATATTTCTGTTTCTAATGTTTTTTAATAGAATGTATTTCCTTGAAAACCAAACAAAGATTGAGTTTATTTTGTTGCCAAAAATGCAATGTTCCTTTACTTGATGGTTTATGTGTTCTGTCTCTTCAGAGGGCACTTGGCTTTTGTTCACAGGTGAGAGACTACCCTGCCATTTTCAACTTCTACACACCTAGTTATATTTTCCAAGTGAAGAACCCAAACAATTGTCTGGAAAAAATGGATCCACAATCCCTCTGTGAGTTAATTTGTAACACTGAAATGAAGGCAAGTTTTCATCAAAACCAAGTCTAACTACAATCATGCATTGCTTAACGACAGGGATACGTTCTGAAAAGCGTGTTCTTAGGCAATTTCGTTGTGCAATCATCATAGAGTGTACTTACACAAACCTAGGTGATATAGCCTACTATACACCTAGCCTATATGGCACTAATCTTATGGGATCATTGTTCTATATGCAGTTTGTCATTGACCTAAACGTCATTATGCAGCTCATGACTGTATACATAAAAGCAAGAGAAATAGTACCTTATGCTGTGTGATTATTGGAGTAGCTAAAAGTTTTCCAATACCAATATGGCATGGTACACTGGTGATTATTAGGGTGTCTTTAATTGAAATAAAGCATTATCAACTCAGGAGGCAAACCTCCCATCCAGGCCCAGTGGCAGCTCCCATTATCAGTGTCCTGTGAGTGGATGTTTAAGCTACCACTGCTGATCACCCAGCCAGGAGGACACCACATTCTTACAGACAACAAAGCGAGAAAGGTTGATGAACGCTGGGCAGAAGTTAAGAGCAAAAGGGAAAAGAAGAAGAAGAAGCACTGCCAGGGGAGTTTAAAAAAAACCTCTCAGTGTCTTTAGACAAGTCATTTAAATTTATAGGTCTCAATTACTGCAAAGTTTAGGCCTAAAATTTACCTCTATTTTTGACATCTTTAACAGTTATTTAATCTAGCTATTGACTTAATAAGACTATTTCTAGAAAGTTGTCTTAAGTAAATAATTAGAAATGAAGAAATTATGAGTGAAATGAAATATTCAGCTTAGTATTATTTATAAATGAATAAATATTGAAACCAGTGAAATGTTAACAATAGCAAGATGATTAAGTAAATTATGATAAATCCTTATTATTTCATCATAATAAAATTACAGTCTAATTATTTTAGCAAAAATGATGCTTACAAATGTTGAATGAAAATATCCAAAGCTACATGCCACATATATTGTACGTGTGTGTGTGTGTTTGTGCACATGTGTAACCTGGAAGGAAGACCAAAAATTGTATTAGTTGCTCAGTATATTGAGTAGTAAAGTTATGAGAGATTCATCTTTTTTTATGTATAGTTTTTCAGGTTTCAGGTTTTTTCAGTTTTTCAATTTTTTCCATGAAAGCATCTCCTATTAAGTGCCTCTGTTGTTTTCTCACGGTACCCCATTTTATCATTATCCACGTTATATCGGAATTATTTTTGTGTGCATATCTGTCTGCTTTCACTAGGCTCTAGAATTGATCAAGAATCAAGTCATGTTTATCTTTTTATTCTTAATGTTTAGCATGGGGGTGCATAATAAAGATACATTTCTTGACACTGAATTAAGCTGCATTAACATGGATTATTAATTAGGAAGAAGCAATAATAATGTTAAAGGTATGAAACTAATTATTTTTGAAATTCAGTTCAATGTGCTAGGTTCTGGGGAAACTCAGATAAAAGAAGCAAGGACATATTCTTCACGTACTCACCATCTTTCAGTGATAAAACAGAATAATAATTTGATGAGATAATATTGGAATGTCATAGGTATATAATCAGAGAGGTAATCAAAGGTAGTCATTCTAGTTGTGAGTGATAGAAACTTAAATCCAAGTAGCTTATGCGCAAAGCTCATTTATTAGTTCATGGAAGCAACCAGTAAGAAGAATAGGGGTCAGCTAGTCCTACAACATGCCTCCAGAGACCAGAATCTTCCAGAATTTTTTCTTTCTTTCTATCTATATCTATGTATTTTTTAGGTTTCTCCATGAATATTTTCTCCATGAATATCAAATTTTTGTTGACAAGTTGGCTTCATCTACTACTCAGAAACATGACTATCAGTTGCTTTGATGCACATAGTCTAGGTTTACATATGAAAGAGAATGAAATTTTCTTTCTTTACGGTACAAATTTTATTTATGGTACTTAATTGGCCCCCTTTCATCATGTGTAATTCAGAGAGTTGATAGCTGTGAATCAATAGCACCCATGCAAACAACATGTTTATAACAGGGAAAGAAGCCTTTACCAAAGATGGTGGTCCAATTCTAGGCAAATAAATAGTAGATGTATACTACAGGATGTTTGGAAGATTGTTAAATAAAAATTAGTATGTGAACTTGGTTTTGAAAGATAAATTGGACTCTTCATGTAGCAAGAAATAAGGGCCCTTCTTTTAAAGATAACAAGTTAAACAAAAGATTGAAGCAATATAAGATTCTTGGGGAACCTGTGGGTTTTTGGGATACCACTGGGTCAAAAAGTGAGAAGGAAGAAGTAAAAGAGGGTAAGAAGATAAGAAGGAGCCAGATCATGAAGAGATTAGAATACTACCTTTGAATTTTTTATAGGTAATTGGAGATTACTTTTTGTATTTTTTTATTGTAGTAAAATATATGTAACAAAATTTTCCATTTTAATTATTTTTAAGTATACAATTCAGTATTCTTTATTAAATTAATTGTATTCATCACTGCTACATATTTAGAGAAATTTTTCATTATCCCAAGCAGAAACTCCATACTCACTATTCAATAACTCCCCAGTCTCCCCTCTCCCCAGCCCTTGGCAACCTCTATTATACTTTCTGTCCCTGTGAATTTGCCAATTCTAGGTACTTCACATAAGCAGAATCACAACATTTGTCTTTTTGTGTCTGGCTTATTTCAGGCAGCATAATATTTTCAAGATTTGCCCACATTGTAGAATGATTCAAAATTTCATTCCTTTTTAAGACTGAATAATATTCCATTAAATGTATATGCCACATTTTGTTTATCTTGTTTATCGTCTGTCAATGGACGTTTGGGTGGTTTCCACCTTTAGGCTATTGTGAATAATGTTGCTATGAATATTGTTATAAAGGTTTCTGTTTGAGTCTCTGCTTTCAATTATTTTGGGTATATACCCAAGAAGTGGAATTGCTGGATCATATGGTAATTCCGTGTTTAACTTTTTGAGGAACCACTGTACTATTTTCCATATTGACTGCACTATTTGACATTCCATAGTGAAACATGTATAATTCCATAAATGCAACATATTTACAACAATGAACTAGCGTTCCAATTTCTCCACATTCTTACCAACAATTATTTTCCTTTTTTTTTTTGATAATAGCCATACTAATGTGTGTGAAGTGATATCTCATTGAAGTTTTGATTTTCATTTTCCTGATGACTAGTGATGTTGAGCATCTTTTCATGCCTATTGTGCATTTGTATACCTTCTTTGAATAAATGTCTATTTAAGTTCTTTGCCCATTTTTTATTTGGATTGTTTGGTTTATTGTTGAGTTGTAGTATTCTCATATATTCTGGATATTAATCCTTTATCAGATATATGGTTTACAAATATTGTCTCCTATTATGTTTTTTTTTCACTCTCTTGATAGTCCTTTGATGCACAAGTTTTTTAATTTTAAGGAAGTCCAATTTGTTTTTTGTTGTTGTTGCTGTCTGTGATTTTGGTGCCATATTCAGGTGATTGGGAATTTTAAGTAAAGTAGTGATATAATTAAATTTGGATATTAGAATCTCTTAGCCAAGAAAGTGGAGGATGATTTAAGAGAAAAAAATCTCAAGATAGAAAGACAAGTTAATAAGCCATGGCAAAACACTTATGGGTAAAGAAGCAGATAGAAGAGCCTCAATTCCCTCCTCCTACCTTCAATAGCTTGTAAAATGAGCAACAAAAAGAACAAAAAATAAAATCAGGAAAAATATTACTGGAAGCAACCATATATCATACCTCATACCATACACTTTTAAAAGTATCATTCTAGGAAATAATGTGAAAATTTGGGTGCAGCTTAGACAGCTATACAATTTATACAGCTATACAATTAATACTCCCATTATCCTCATGAATAGGGACTGAAGAAAGGAAATGAATCAAGTAAATCCTGAGAATTCTCACTAATAACTCCCACACTGAAATTAAGTAGAATGGATATGATTACACAGTCAATGGAATAATGACAGAAAAATCCTCTTGAGTAGAAATCCCTATTTAGAATAGTTGTGGTCTCATCAGAATCAGTAAAATCCTCCAGGACTCTCAATTTTTCAGAGTTTCACAGTGAAGTTATAGAATAATCGGAAGGTTAGGTTGTCCCATCCCATTAGATAACGAAATCCTGCTTACCCTACTCTCCCATCAGATGAAACCCAGTAGAAGATATTTAGACAAACTTTAGAGAGGCATAGAGCCAAGCTCTACAACAAAGGATGCACATATACTTCTCCCTTTTCTCTTTTGTTCTCAGGTTAAAAAATGTAGAATGAACAAAATTATTCCAGTGTTCATTTTAAAGCTTGGACTATAATACAGAGATTTCCTGAAGCAAAAGTAAATTATCTCCTATTAGAATAAATAATAATATTAGATTGCGCTGCCCAAATGGAATATGAGAATGATAAAACAATAGCACTTTAGGGAAAACATTTAAAAATGAGAATGGAATAAAAGAGCATATTGTGTAAAAAAAGAAAAAAAAAAGGAAAGTGGTCAGCACAAAATAAAGCTTAACTCAAAGAATCTGAATCCAAACTTTCAAAGACTACTACATGGAAATAAATAAACTTAACAGAATATATATTCAAATTAAAATGAAATAAGAGTTGTAGAAAAAAATAGAAGATAAACAACAAATTGAAGAACATTATAAAATACAGCAAGGAAGAGCTGAAATACTGACATAATGAAATACATTTTTCCAGCATGAATGAGTGGCTCTTATCACTCCAACTGTCATGCAGACAACTACTATAAATGTTGGAAAAAGCACACACACATAAAACAAAACCTACCTGAAAACACGGGAGTTACCAAAAATGAAAAAATATTGGACTGGAGTCAACACACTGGGCAAGTTTTCTAGCTTCATAGTTTTTAGACTGAGGGCAGGCTCAGTTTGCACCATATGGAATAGAAAAATCTCAAATAGAAAACCCACAATTTTTCTGGCTTGTAGCACCAGAGAATAGAGTAAGAAGCAACAGCAGTCAATGGAAATTGAGGGTGGAAATCCAGGAAAGGAGAACGCCAGACAGGGGAATCTCCAAATTCTGCAAGTAAATTCTCCCCAAACCCCTTGCTGATAACTGAAACCTGCATGAGTGACATGGACACAGACAACACAACTAAAGAGGAAATGTCTGAACCAAGATGTGTTGTGCTGGCTACTGCAGGAGGAGAGAGAGTTTGCAGTTTGAGTCCAGCCAACTTAAGGGCTTGCTAAAACATATAAAATTATTCAACACTCAACATTCAATCCTCTTGGGAGGATTATAACAGAATCTCTAGGGCATATCATTTATAAATACACAATCCAAAAGCACTCTATAATTCAAAGAAACTGGAAAACACAACCCATTCTGAAGACAAAATAATCAATGTAGACTATCTCTGGGATGATACAGATGTTAGAATTAGCAGAAAAGAATTTTAATGCAGCTATTTTAAGTGTGCTCAATAATATGAAGGAAAATATGTCTTTACCATATGAAAAAAGTAAGAAATCTCAGAATTACAATAACTCTGAAAAGAAACAAATGGAATTATGAAACTGAAAAATACCATATCTGAAACTTTAAAAATATGCTAGGTGGGCTTAATGGAAAAGTGGAAATTACAAAAGAAAGAGTCTGTGAACTTGAAGATGGATCAATATAAATGATTCAATATGAAGAACAGAGAGAAAAAATACTCAAAAAAGAAAAAGATTTTCAAGAACCCGTGAGACAATATAAAAAGATCTAAAATACATATATTTAGAGGCATGTAAGAATAACAAAGCGAGGCGAGGGGACAGAAAAACACCTGAAGAAATAATGGCCAAAAATTTCCCAAATTTGGTGATGGACATAAATTTATAGATTTGAGAAGCTCAACAGCCTTAAGCAGGATAAACATACAGAACAGCACCCATCGATATATCTAATCAAGCTATTGGAATCACAAAAATAAGAAAAAACTCTTGAAAATAGCCAGAAAAAAAAGTTGACACATTACATACAGGGTGCACTAATTTAAATTCATCGACTTTTCATAAGAAATTCTATATATTAGAAGACAATGATTCCAAAGAGATTAAAGAATCAAAATTCTGAAGTGTAGGGAGCAATGATAAAATAAGATTCTAGGCAGAATATTCTTAGCCTCCTCCTTCTTACTTTAAGCAAATAATCACGACATTCAGACCACTTCTGGGCATAGAGGAGTTCACGTTTTGGAGTCGGTGTACAATTGAGATTAATGAATTTTAGTAGAATTGATGCAAAATTAGAAAGTGCAACCTCAGTTTTATGCCACCTATTTTAACCAGCTGTTTACCATTTGAGCTAATTTCTCCACTGAAAAAATTTTCTTCTCAATTTCCTTTCCCTATTATCTCTCGCAAAATTGTTGCTTTTCATCCAAATGTATTTCCCAGTTCTGACTGCACGTTATAATCGTGTGGAGAGATTTAAAAAAGTGTGGATAACCGGGGGCCGGCCCAGTAGTGCAAACGGTTAAGTGCGTGTGCTTCGCTGCAGTGGCCCGGGGTTCGCCGTTTCGGATCCCGGACGCGCACCGATGCGCCGCTTGTGGAGCCATGCTGTGGGGGCGCCCCATATAAAGTGGAGGAAGATGGGCACGGATGTTAGCCCAGGGCCAGGCTTCCTCAGCAAAAAGAGGAGGATTGGCAGATGTTAGCTCAGGGCTGATCTTCCTCACAAAAAACAAAACAAAACAAAAAAGTATGGATATCCGGGGAGGGGTGGGGAGGGGCAGTCCTAAAGAAAAAGACAGTGAAATAATACATGAGAGAAATTTAAATGCCAAAAATCTGTCAATTTGGAATTTTATATTCATAGAAAATATCCTTAACAAATGCAAAAATGTGATAAATGATAAGTGGTTACCAGTGAATTTTTGCGCCTAGTGGATCAAGAATGACACCTCTAAAGCCTGAATGGATTAATTACACTGTCACCTCATCAGGAACAAGACGAGGCCATACATGTCACAGAGATCTTAAAAGATTCAGGGAACAACACTGCATCTGTGGTCTCATCTCACCCAGATATTGACATCTCTATAATATGCCCAGCTGCCATCTTGAAAAAGAACAGAGTAAGCAGAAGAATCTGAAAGATTGAGCATTGGTCAAATCTAAAAGAAACAATATTAAACCAGCTCTGAGATAGAAAGGAAATCTGAATTCATTGAATTAATTGAATATTTAAACAAGAGAGATCATTCAATCCAGAAGTGATTTAGATATCATTAATGGACAAATTCAAGCTTTCTTTTTGCCCAGTTGACTGGACTGGGGGTAGGGGGAAGATTGTGAGGGAGATTAGGCCGGTTAAAGAAAAAAAAAATGAAGTCACCTTTTCTTTGTGTATGGTATAATTGTGTATGTGTATTTGCATCCATGACACATATGTGTTTATAACAAAATATTTTTGGCTTTTTGCAATTAGTTTAGACAATATACCCTCTTCCCATTCCAGCTCTGTTCTCAAGTGTGTATTTGTTTCCATTCATATGCATGGGGGATTTTTGTAGTTGGAAGAAATTGGCAGAGTATAGTGGGAGGGTAAAGAGAAAGCAGAACCAAGAGGAAATGAAATGTCTGTTCTCTATCAGGTTTTTAAGTTTTGATTCCCATGGAAAGATGGTGTAGAGACAGAGATAGTGGGATCTGTTCAAGAAAACATTTGTGAGACTCCAAGCATACGGAGAGTTGTTTCTGGGTTTGCAGGACTAAATTTAGCCCAGGATTGGGGGAGCAGGCCTCTCTTGGTGCTGCTTCTCAGACCCCACATAGTTCTGGCACCCAGAAGATTACAATATTTGAGGCATCCAGAGCCCACAACTGGTTCAACTACAGGAGTATCATTTCCATTGGCAAGGACAATGGTTAGATGTCTCCAAGTGGCCTCCAGACAGCAGACTAGAACTGAGTTAAATAAAAGGGTAATGATGCAAGTGTGGAGCAGATTAAAAGGTGATGGCCCTGTGTAAGTCTTTCCTTCAGAGATGTCCTATACATCATGGGATAACACAACTGAACTGAGAGCAAATTCTTACTATATAGGGGACGGATGTGAAGCCAGAAGACATTTAGGAAATGCATGGAATGAATGAACATACAGAAAAACACTCTGACAGTTGGAGAGCAAGTAAGGACTATAAGTGTTATAATAATAGTAACATTAATATAATAATAATAATATTTTATTCTCCCACAGAGAAGGCGTATGCAATTAAAAAAAATTACTTCTGCCCATTTTCTAAATAGGAAGAAATAGGTTCTTATGGGAAAAATAATATTGCCTTCAATTTGTTTTTTCTGTATAGTTTTCAAATCATGTCTATACATAGTACCTCATGATTTAATCCTCTCAGAAATCTAGACCGTGCATATCTCTGATTCAAAGAATTAACATGTCTTGCTGAAGACCACTTGACTGATCTAGACTGGAACCTGAGCCTCCTGGTTCCCAGTCCTGACTGTTTCTGCTAAGTTCTGTTTTTAGGGTCATATTTATTCTGACCATGTCTGCTCACGCCACCAGAGATCTGAATTACTGCCCTAGGGTTTGAACACAGCCTGCACGTGATCTTTTATAAAAGAACTACATTTGTCTATGACTGCAAGCTCCTCTCTTCACCTACTATTTGCTTGCTTCTATCAGTCACAGCTGGGAGCAACCACATCTATCCACTTGATGAAATCTGAACGTATAAAGTGATTTCTTTTCTGCAAGAGCAGGCCATTATGAACAATTTTGACTTTGGGTTGGGCAGAAGAGAACACTGGGCTGTGAGGAGTTTAATCTCTTTTCAAATCTTCAGGTGAGGGCCAAGTATCAGAGATAGAAAAGAAGATAGAAAAATATCTTCCTTGTAATATGATTTCCAGGCTGCAGAAATAGCCCTTCACCCCACAAATGCTCCTCATCACATGCATATAATCTTTTTATCAGGGGACATGACTCTTCTTTTTACAAGAGAGAAAAATGACTTTCTAAGTCTTCCTAGGGAGGGTGACACTGTGGCCAAGTGCGGGGGCTGCAAGAATCAAAGCTAAGGTCTCTATATGGTGTATTACGTACCAGTCTCTCTTTGAAGCACTTAACATTTAGTATTACTCCTACTTTCCTCAACAATGCTTTGTAGTAGATTTTATTATTATCCTCATCTTACAGATGAGGAGACAAGCAGAGAGAAGTTAGATGACTTGCCCAGCATCATCCAGTTAATGAATGGTCAAGCTGGGATTCAAATCTAAGCAGTTTGGCTTCCACGTCCTTTTACTCAAACACTACACCATATTGCCTCTCTACAACAGGAGGAAAGAAAGAGAAGCATAGTTACAGTCCATTGGGAAAAATGGAGCTTAGAAGGAGAAACCAGGCATGAATAACAGCATGTAATAATTATAGTGGGATGAATCACTGTCTTTCTGGCAAAGAAGTTTAGAAGGATGAGGAGGATCAGATGGGTATCAGATACCTTGAGAGGAGATGGTAGGTTAAAAGAGAGGGGTAGTGCCAGAAATGGAGAGAGTGAATTGTTATGGTGATGGGGCAAGGCTAGAATAACACTTGTCTCCAAAATTTGCCAAATGCCAGTTCCTCCTTTCTAAATTAATTTTTTTAATAGGCTTTGTTTTTTTTTTTTTATGAGGAAGACCAGCTCTGAGCTAACATCTATTGCCAATCCTCCTCCTTTTTCTCCCCAAAGCCCCAGTAGATAGTCGTATGTCATAGTTGTACATCCTTCTAGTTGCTGTATGTGAGACGCAGCCTCAGTGTGGCTGGAGAAGCCGGGCGTCGGTGCGCGCCAGGATCCGAACCCGGGCCGCCAGTAGCAGAGCGCAGGCACTTAACCGCTAAGCCACGGGGCCGGCCCCTAGGTTTTGTTTTTATAGAGCAGTTTTATAGTCACAGAAAAACTGAGCAGAAAGTACAGCGAGATTCCGTATACCCTTCGTCCTCACACACACAACCACTCCCAGTATCAACATTCCTCATCCGAAGAGTACGTTTGTTACAATCGATGAACCTACATTGACACATCATTTTCATCCAAATTTCATAGTTTACATTAGGATTCACTCTTGGGGTTGTACAATCTATGGGTCTGTACAAATGTACAACGACATGTATTCACCACTGCAGTGTTAGATCGAACAGTTTCACTGCCCTAAAATTCCTCTGTGCTCTGCCTATTCATCCCTCTCTCCCCACAAACCCCCAGCAACCACTGATCTTTTGACTGCCTCCATAGTTTTGCCTTTTCCAGAATGTTATACAGTTGAGATCATATAGTATCTAACATTTTTTAATTGGCTTCTTTCACTTAGTAATATGCTTCTAAGTTTCCTCCATGTCTTTTGATGTGTTAATAGCTCATTTCTTTTTAGCACTGAATAATTTTCTATTATCTAGATGTACCACAATTTTATCCATTCACCTACGGAGGGGCATCTTGGTTGCTTTGACGTTTTGGCAATTGTGAATAAAGTTGTTATAAATATTCACGTGCAGCTTTTGTGTGGAAATAAATTTTCATACTATCTGGGTAAATATCGAGGGGCACAATTGCTGAATTGTATGGTAAGAGTATGTTTAGTTTTGTGAGAAAATGCCACACTATCCTCCAAAGTGGCCGTACCACTTTGCATTCACACCAGCAATGAATGAGAGTTCCTGTTGCTCCACATCCTTGCCAGTATTTGTTATTGTTAGTATTTTGGATTTTGGCCTTTCTAATAGGTGTGTAGTGGTATCTCATTGCTGTCTAAATTTGCAAGTTTCTATTGACGTATGACATTGAGTTTCCTTTCATATGCATATTCTCCATCTGCATGTTTTCTTTGGCGAGGTGTCTGTTCAGATATTTTGCCCATTTTTTTAAATTGAGCTGTTTGTTTCTTTATTTTGGATTCTAACAGTTCTATGTATATTTAGGATACAATGCTTTGTCAGATATGTTTTTGCAAGTATTTTCTCCCAGTCTGTGGCTTGTCATCTCATTCTCTTGACAGTGTCTTTTGCAGAACAGAAGGTTTTAATTTTTGTGTGTGTGTGTGAGGAAGATTCGCCCTGAGCTAACATCTGTTGCCAATCCTCCTCTTTTGGCTGAGGAAGATTGGCCCTGGGCTAACATCCGTGACCATCTTCCTCTACTTTATATGTGGGACATCTGCCACAACAAGGCTTGAGGAGCAGTGTGTAGGTCCACGCTCGGGATCTGAACCTACAAACCCCAGGCCGCTGAAGCAGAGCATGTGAACTTAATCACTTAATCACAAGGGTTGGCCCCCAGAAGGTTTTAATTTTAATGAAGTCCAGTTTATTAATTATTTCTTTCATGGATTGTACTTTTGCTGTTGTATCTAAAGAGACATTGCCAAACCCAAGGTCTTCTAGATTTTCTCCTATGTTACCTTCTAGGAGTTTTATAGTTTTGCATTTTACATTTAGGTCTCTGACCCATTTTAAGTTAATTTTTATAAACGGTATGAGGTGTGTGTCTAAATTAATTTTTTGCATTTGTATATCCAGTTGTTACAGCACCATTTGTTGAAGAGATTCTGTTTTCTCTATTGTATTGCCTTTGCTCCTTTGTCAAAGATCATTTAACTATATTTGTGTGTGTCTATTTCTCAGCTCTCTATTCTGTTCCATTTGTCTATTTGTCTGCTCTTTCACCAATATGACACTGTCTTGATTATTGTATTTTTATAGTAAATCTTGATGTTGGACAGCATCAGTCCTCTGACTTTCTTCTTCTCCTTAAATATTGTGTTGGCTATTCTGGGTATTTTCGCTCTCCATATAAACTTTAGAATCAGTTTGTCAATATCCACAAAATAACTTGCTGGGATTTTGATTGAGATTATTTTGAATCTATAGATCAAGCTAAGAAGCACTGATGTCTTGACAATATTGAGTCTTCTTATCCATGAACATGGAATATCTCTCCATTTATTTAGTTCTTCTTTGATTTCTTTCATCAAAGTTTTGTAGCTTTCCGTGTATAGATCTTGTACATATTTTGTTATATTTGTACCTGTTATTTCATTTTGGGGGTATTAATGTAAATTATATTATGTTTTTCATTTCAGATGCCAATTGTTCATTGCTAGTACGTAGGATAACTATTGACTTTTGTGTGTTGACCTTGCATTCTATAACCTTGCTATTATTGCTTATTGGTTCCAACAGTTTTTTTGTTGCTGTTAATTCATTTAGATTTTTTGCATAGACAGTCAAGTCATTTGTGAACAAAGACAGTTTTATTTCTTCCACTCCAATCTGTATATCTTTTATTTATTTTTTCTTTTTCTTTCTTCTTTTTTTTTCCGTCTTATTGCGTTGGATACAGATTCTAGTATGATGTTGAAAAGGAGTAGTGAGAGAGGGACATTCTTGCCTTGTTCCTAATCTTAGCAATAAAGCATTTAGTTTCTCACCATGGAGTATAAGTTAGGTGTAGGGTTTTTTTAGATATTCTTTATCAAGTAGAGGAAGTTCCTCTCTATTCCTTGTTTGCTGAGTTTTATCACGAATGAATATTGAATTTTGCCAAATGCTTTTTCTGCATCTATTGATATTATCATACAATTTTTCTTCTTTAACCTGTTGATATGATGGATTACATTAATTGATTTTTTAATGTTGAACCAGTCTAGCATACCTTGAATAAATCCCACTTGATCATGGCATATAATTCTTTTCATACATTTTCAGATTAAATTTGCTTTTTTTGTTGAGAAGTTTTGCTATTCATGAGAGCTATTGGTCTGTACTTTTCTTTTCTTGTAACATCTTTGTCTGGTTTTGTTATTAGGGTAATTCTGGCCTCATAGAATGAGTAAGGAAGTATTTCCTCTGATTTTATTTTCTGGAAGAAAGTGTAGACATTTAGTATAATTTCTTCTCTAAATGTGTGGTATAATTCACCAGTGAACCCATCTGGGTCTAATGTTTTCTGCTTTTGAAGGTAAGTAATTATTTATTCAATTTCTTTAATAGATATAGCCTATTCAGATTGATCTTCTCATGTGAGTTTGGCAGATTGTGTCAGTCAAGGAACTGATCTGTTTCATCTAGGTTATCAAATTTGTGGTCATAGAGTTGTTTATAGTATTCCTTTATTATCCTTTTAATGTTCATAGGATCTGCAGTGATATCCCTTCTTTTATTTCTGATACTAGTAATTTATGTCTTCTCTCTTTTTTCTTAGTTAGCCTGGCTAGAGGTTTATTAATTTCATTATCTTTTCAAAGATTCAGCTTTTGGTTTCATTGATTTTCTCTATTGATTTTCCCATTTTTGATTTCATTGATTTCTGCTCTAATTTTTATTTTTTTCTTCTCTTCTGCTTACTTTGAATTTAATTCGCTCTTCTTTTTCTGGTTTCCTAAGGTGGAAGCTGAGATTATTGATTTTATATCTTTCTTCATTTCTACTATATTGATTCAATGCTATAAATTTCCCTTCAAGAACTGCTTTTGCTACATGCCACAAGTTTTGATAAGTTGTATTTTGATTTTCATTTGTTTCAAAATGTTTAAAAATTTCTCTTGAGATTTTTCTTTGGCCCATATATTATTTAGAAGTGTGTTGTTTAATCTCCAGGTATTTTTAGATTTTCCATTCATTGCTTTTCATTGATTTCTAGTTTGACTCCATTGTGGTCTGAGAGCATACATTGTATAATTTTAATTCTTTAAAATTTTTAAAGATGTGTTTTATGGCCCAGAATGTGGGTCTATCTTGCTGAATGTACCATGTAAGCTTGAGGAGAATGTATATTCCGCTATTGTTGGATGAAGTAATCTATGGATAAAAATTACATACATTTGATTGATGGTGATATTGATTTCTACTATTTCCTTACTGATTTTCTGCTTGCTGGATCTGTCCATTCTGATAGAGGGGTGCTGAGGTCAATACTACAATAGTGGATTTATCTATTTCCTCTGTACTTTTATTAGTTTCTGCCTCATGTATTTTGATGCTCTGTTGTTAGATGAATACACATTAAGGGTTGTTATGTCTTCTTAGAGAATTGACACCTTTATCACTATGTAATGTCCCTTATCCCTGATGACTTTCCTTCTTCTGAAGTCTGCTCTGTCTAAAATTAATACAGCCATCCAGCTTTCTTTTTGATTAGTGTTATCATGGTATATCTTTCTCCCTCCCTTTACTTTTAATCTATAAGTGTCTTTATATTTAAAGCGGGTTTCTTGTAGAGAATATGCAGTTGAGTTTTGTTTTTCTCTGACAATCTCTGTCTTCTAATTGGTATATTTAGACCACTGATGTTAAAAGTGACTATTGATATACTTGGATTAGTATCTACCATATTTGTTACTCTTTTCTATTTGTTGCTCTTGTCCTTATTTTTGTCTTTCTTTCTTTTTCTCCTTTTATGGCTTTAATTGAGTGCTTTATATGATTCCATTTTGTCTCCTTTCCTTGCATATTAACTATATTTCCTTTTCCTTTTTTTTTAGTGATTGTCTTAGAGTTTGCAATATACATTTACAACTAGTCCACGTCCACTTTCAAACAACACTATATCATTTTGCAGGTAGTGCATGTATTTCACTCCACTCTCTTCTTGCTTGAATAATTTCTAAGAAGTTTGATGTAATTCTTATGTTAGCTCCTCTACAGGTAAGCTGTTCCCCCCCTCCCAGCTTCTTTCAAAATTTTTACTTTATATTTGATTTTTTGGAGTTTGAATACGATATGGCTAGGTGTAGGAGTTTTTTTGATATTTATCCTGCTTGGTGTTCTCTTCCTGGAATTGTGGTTTGATATCTGACATTAATTTAGGGAAATTCTCAGTCATTATTGTTTCAAATATTTCTTCTATTCTGTTTCTTCTGCTTATGGTATTCTCATTATGCATATGTTATATTTTTTATAGCTGTCCCACATTTCTTGGATATTCTGGTCCATTTTTTTCAGGCGTTTTTTTTTTTTTTGCTTTTCAATATTAGAAATTTCTATTGACATATTTTCAAACTCTGAGATTCTTTCCTTAGTCATGTCCAGTCTACTAATAAGCCCCTCAAAGTCATTCTTCATTTCTATTACAGTGTTTTTGATTTCTAGCACTTCTTTTTGATTTTTTCTTAGCAATTCTCTCTTTGCTTAGAATACTCATCTGTTCTTACATGTGTCTGTTTTCTTGTTAGAGCTTTAGCATATTAATCATAATTATTTTTAAATCCTCATCTGATATTTCCAACATCCCTGCCATATCTCAGTCTGGTTCTGATGTTTGCTCTGTCTCTTCAAAATGTATTTTTTGCCTTTTAGTATGCCTTATAATTTGTTGTCAGAAACCAGATATGATTAGTGTGTAAAAGGACCTGCAGTAAATAGGCCTTTAGTAATATAGTGGTAAGGTGTGGGGAGAGAGGTGTTCTATAGTCCTATGATCAAGTCTCAGTCTTTTAGTGAGCCTGTGCCCCTGGTTGGTGAATCTCACATGTGCTTTTCAGTTTTCCCCAACTTAAGTTGGACAGGCTGGCTAGACGGAGCTGGAGTTGGGTATTGCCTTTCTCGTGCGTGGAGGATTAGAGGAAGCTGAGTTGTTATTTCCCTTTCCCCGTGTGGAAGGTTAGGGCAAGCCGGAGTTGGGTAATTCTCTTCCCCAGGTCAGTTAGGCTCTTATAAGCCCCCAATAGCTTAGGCTCTTGTAAAATAGTTTCTCTTAAGAGCAGACCTTATTAAGAAAAACATAATGCTCTAGCATATTTCAGAATGGTTACTTTTTCCCTCCCTCTGCTGGAAGCACAAAGGGATTTTTCTTCAATACTCACTGTGAAAATCGAATAGAGCTCCTGGAGGTAAAACACAAAAGTGTGGGTATGCTTGCCTTAGGCTTGGTCCCCCTGGAATTCACAACTCTCAGATTTGTCCACACTGAGCACCTATCAATTTGTCAATTATAGTTCAGGTTTCCTACTCCAGATCTGGTTCCTGGGGAGGCTTCTGCTTATGGATCTCCACTCTGGCAAGTTGTAAATTTCTTTATCTGCCTCTCTATCTCTCCAATTTTGGGGTCAGCAGTTTTCCCAGTGACCTAAGTTCTCTGACAGATCTAAGAAGAGTAGTTTTCTTTTTTGTCAGTTTGTTCTGCTATTTACTTGTTAGTTCCTTAAATGCTGGCCTCTCTAAATTCATTTCTAACATAAATGTGCTAATTGTAGGTCAGACACCTCTCTGCTGATTCTTTTCTTTCCTCTTGGAAAGGCTAAAGGATTCCACTAATTTATATTAAAATATATGGAAACATCCCAGCCACCAATTTTGTCCACTAGATATAGCTCAGAAGTACCTCAACTAAGAATAGCACACTATTGGTATTAGGGGCAGTCTCATTCTGTAACATGAAGGCAAATGAGTGGGGGCCTTCTTGATGGATCACTAAGTCTCTCCACATGGAATCATATAAATCATGATGATAAATGGACGGCGAGGCCCACTTCGTCAATCCTGGCCCAGTTTTCAAAGGTAGCATCTTGCAATCTCAAAGTCAGTGCTCAGCATTTCAGATGCAAACCTGCAGCCCGACTCCTGCAGGAGTTAATGTGTTAGCATTTTAACAAATTGAACCACTTCAGTGGCCTATTTATCAGTTCAAGCTATTTGGAAATGTTGCGACCATATGTCGTCCATTGAAATGAACACTAAACACTGCATTTATAAATGGTAATTTATGACTCATAAATGTCTTTGCTATTAGAGCCATTCTGCCACTGTGAATGGGATTGATAGCAGGTTCTAAGGTCTGTGGTATGTGTATGTTTTTTCCCTTTTTAGGAATGTTGTAGATATTAAAGCTTTAGTGCCTCATGGAAATGTTATTTTTAAAAAGCTGTGCATATCAAAAAGATTGCGTTTTTATGCTAGATTTTCATATTCATAAATTTGACAGGCAGGTTAAATATATGTGTGCATGTGCATATGGTGATGATTTTTTACATGTTTGTGTAGACAAAGGTCATAGAATTATAACTCTATGGTGTGAAAGTTACTACTTACTATCTGCCCAGGCCTTGGATTTACTCATGTGATTGCAGCTGCTCATCATCTACACTAATATCTCCTCTCTCCTTCTTCCTGAGAGATAGAATACCTGACTTTGAGTTGGACATGTGGCCCCCTAAGACTGTATTACACACCTCTTTTACAAATAGGATGGAAAAATGACAAACCAATTTGAGCAGAGAGATTGTGTGGAAGCGTCTGAGAAATCACAGTAAAATATAGCTAGATTACTTTGCACATTTTTATTGGTCCTTTCTTTGTCCTGCTACCTGGAAGGTTGATGTCAAGGCTGGAACTTAAGCAATCATGTGGACACTGACGGCTATAGACTGACCATATTAGACCTGGAAGACCTTGGGTCCCTGACAAACTCATAGAACCATATACTGGCCCTGGAAAGCCTAGCTCCAGACTTAATTTATGTGAAAAAAAGAGAGAGAGAAGAAAAAAAAAATCTTCCTTGTTTACACAATCATACTTATTTTGAAGTATGCATCCATAACTTAATTGACGTAGGTAATATACACTATCCTGACTAAAAGATTGAATCATATCATGTCCAGACAACTTATTTAATCTACCCAAGGTTACATAATTCATGTACCTGAGGAAATTTTTAGAATCCATGTTTTTGAGACTTGATTCATTACACTTGTTATTTACATCATGCCTGCAACATTTAATGAGGCCTGTGTAGGAGAAATCGTCCTCTAGTATAGCTTGTAGGATTTGTAGTCAGGCAAACTCGGCCACCTGTCAGGTGGGAGTACCTACTGCGAGTACCTCCTGGGGAATTTGCCAGTAGCTAGGAGAGAAATTTGTATTAGAGAGTAGAAGTTCCAACAGCTCATCATGTGTTATAATTTACTTTATGTACATGGAAGTCCAGTTCTATCTGTAACTATTACATGACTACCTCTGGTTCATCAAAAATGAATATGATTAGGGGCTGGCCTGGTGGCGTAGTGGTTAAGTTCACGCACTCTGCTTCGGCAGCCCAGGGTTCGCAGGTTCGGATCCCGGGCATGGACTGACGCACTGCTTGTCAAGCCATGCTATGGTGGCATCCCATATAAAGTAGAGGAAGACGGGCACGGATGTTAGCCCAGGGCCAATCTTCCTCAGCAAAAAGAGGAGGATCGGCAACGGGTGTTAGCTCAGCGCTAATTTTCCTCACACACAAAAAATAAATAAATAAAATAAATCAATATGATTAAATATCTCCAGATATAAGTATGCATTTACAGTTAGAACATTTTCCTCAGTGAGAGTTTTAGTGGGCTGTTTTGAAGTTTTGATGCTTTGGGATATTTGTAACTGCGCTTATTAATAAATTATTAATAATAATTAATAAAATGGTTAATATCATTACATTTATTTCTAAAGAGAATCAAGTATTTGAGTTGCCAGTAAAGCAGTGAGATAATGTAAGTGAGAACCAAAAGGTTACAGCTGATGAGCCTCTAGAACAGGGAAAGGAATTCCTCATTGTTAAAGGGTAATGAAAAATTCTAGTCTTGGAGGGGGTGATTCCAAATATCAGAATTAGAAGAGAATTTTATCACTGACTCTCAATGTCGAAATGTGTTCCTCTATCTAACACTTGCCCATGCCCACTCCCAGCCCCCAGCCCCATGCACACATACACTTTTTTCAGATTTGTAAAGGAATTTAAGTCTTTTAATATATCCTCTCACCTGATACTGGGAACCCTTCTACAACATTTAATCAATTGAATAATTTGTTTTAAGAGTACCTACTACATGAACATTACTGTTTTAGGAGCTATGGGTCACAAAAAATAAATAAGGTAAAGCATTTTTTCTTCAAGAATTTAGAATTTAATGCAAGGAAGACATGAGCACTAACAACTAAAGACAAAGTTAGATGAAGTGAAAAATACAAAGTGTTTCAATTCGGTTGAACTCCTCCACTTGTGAGAAGATCAGAAACTCAAGTTACTGGGTCACACTTTTTTTCTGTTTTCAACTTCTGCCTGCAGATATTCTTATCTTTCTTATAGGTTTCATATGTTGATTAGTGGTAATGTGTGTAAAATGCACAACATGGTTCACGGCATTTATTTATGGTCAGGTATGGTTGTGAGTATTAACTATGATGATAAGAGAGCTATGAGATTACACAGGAGCTGCGGTTAAACAAGAATGAAGAAAATATTGAAAAATGCTTCAGCTGAAAGGAGGGATTTGAAGGGAAACTTGAAGACAAATAAATGTCTTTTTATCCAATTGGGAAAATTCAAATATACAAAACATATAAAGAATATTATAATGTACATCTTTGTGCTAAGTATCTAGCACAATTTCATTTTAATAATTTGCCAAATTTACTTTAGATTTATTTGAGGAAAGGAAATATTATAGAATATATTTCAAGACATCTACCTCTTAGAATAAATATATCTGCATCCCTCCGTTCCTGGAGTAAATAATATTGTTAAATAATATTTATCATTCTATTTGCATTGTATAGGCAGAATTCTAAGATGGTTCCCAAGATTCTCAGAAGCTGGTATACACACACCTTCTCCCATTATTCATACTAATCCAGGTGCTACTGTGATTGGATTTTGCAGATATAATTAAGGTCCCAAATCAGCTGACTTTAACAAAGGAAACTTATTTTCAAAGCCTGATCTAATCAGGGAGCCATTAAAAGAACTGTTCCTGGTGAAAGAGAATTATTTATTTATTTATTTATTTTTCGTGAGGAAGATCAGCCCTGAGCTAAGATCCATGCTAATCCTCCTCTTTTTGCTGAGGAAGATGGGCTCTGAGCTGACATCTATTGCCAATCCTCCTCCTTTTTTTTTTTCCCCCAAAGCCCCAGTAGATAGTTGTATGTCATAGTTGAACATCCTTCTAGTTGCTGTATGTGGGACACGGCCTCAGCAGGGCCGGAGAAGCCCTGCGTCGGAAGCCGGGCCACCAGTAGCGGAGCGCGCGCACTTAACCGCTGAGCCACGGGGCGGCCTGAAAGAGATTTAAAGTGTAAGAGATTTCATTGTTTCTTATGGCTGAATAGTAATCCATTGTGTATATATACCACATCTCCTTTATCCATTCGTCCCTTGATGGGCACTTAGGTTGCTTCCAAGTCTTGGCTATTGTGAATAATGCTGCAATGAACACAGGGGTGCATGTACCTTTACAAATTGGTGTTTTCAAGTTCTTTGGATAAATACCCAACAGTGGAATAGCTGGATCATATGGTAGTTCTATCTTTGAATTTTTGAGGAATCTCCATACTGTTTTCCAGAGTGGCTGCACCAGTTTGCACTCCCACCAGCAGTGTATGAGAGTTCCCTTCTCTCCACCATAAGAAACGATGAAATCCAGCCATTTGTGACAACATGGATGGACATTGAGGGTATAATGCAAAGTGAAATAAGTCAAAGGGAGAAGATCAAATACCGTATGATTTCCTTCATTAAGTAGTAGATAATAACAACAATAAATAAACACATAGAGACAGAGATTGGATCGGTGGTTACCAGAGGGGAAGGGGGGAGGGAGGAGGGTGAAAGGAATAATTCGGTACATGTGTGTGGTGATGGGTTGTAATTAGTATTTTGGTGGTGAACATGATGTAATCTATGCAGAAATAGAAGTATAATGATGTACACCTGAAATTTTTACAATGTTATAAACCAATGGTACTGCAATAAACAAAAAATTAAAAAATAAAAAATAAAAAATAAATAAAGTGTAAGAGAGATTCAATGTGTGTGAAGGGGAAGAGGGAGATTTTCCTTGTCGGCTTCGAAGATGGAGCGGGCCATGTGGCAAGGAGTGCAGGCAGTTTCTAATTCCCGAGTGACTCCAGCTAACAGACAGCAAGGAAACATGGTCCTCAGTTATACGCTACAAAGAACTAAATTCTTCCAACAATTGGAATGAACTTAGAAGAGAACCTCAAGCCTCAGATGAGACGCAGCCCTGGCCAATACCTTGATATCAATCTTGTGAGACCCTGAGAAGAGAACTGAGTCACCCAGTGCTCATACTTCTGACCTATAGAACTGTGAGCTAATAAAGGGATTTTGTTTTAAGCCATTATGTTTGTGGTAATTTGTTATGCAGCAACAGAAAAAATGAACACATGCATATTTTTCACATTAAAAGTATAATTATATTTAAATGTTTTAAAACTCTTAAAAATGACATATTATTCTGCAGCTTTTTTCTATGAGACATTGTATTTTTGAGATTTAACCATGTTGATATATATAGCTCCATTTTAATAATTTTTATATAGCAGAGGACAGCAAACTTTTTCTGTAAAAGGTAAGATAGTAAATATTTTAGGCTAAGTCATATGCTCTCTGTTGCAACTACTCAACTCTGCCTTTACAGGGTAATAGCAGTTATAGACTGTAATATGTAAAAGAATCTGTGGCTATATTACAATGAAACTTAATTTACAAAAGCACACAGTGGCCAGATTTGTCAATTCCTGGTATATAATGTTTCACTGCAGTATACATATAGCACAATTTACTTAATCATTCTTCTTTAGCTCCACATTTGTTTCCAATTTTTCACTTTGACACACAAACCTTAAAATTATTCCAACATATTTTTTAAAAGTGTTAAAATTTCTCCAAATAGTGTTGACAGCAATCCTCAATAAGGAATATATTTGACAACAAAATCCAGTACACACCACAGTGTTGTTACAAGCATGCAGGTTTTTCACTGCTCAGATACATACAGAGATGCCACCTACAAAGTGTACGGAGGCTCTCGCCTCCTGTGATGGTGCCCAATTGTACATGCTGGCACTGTACCAACATACAGAAATTTGACACTCACAAAACAATTCTCCTGTTACTGTGATATGCTTTGACATTCTCTTTTCTCTTCTGTCTTCTACTGTTTTGTTCCGTGTTCTCAAAGATCCTAATGTAAACACTAAATCAATTAATGGATTACAAAATCTGAAAATGATACCCTAGAGTATATGCCTAGAAGAGATTTTGTTGGGTTCAAGAATATGCTCATATTAAACTTCACCATATTAAATAAAATTGCTTTTGAAACTCTCTCCAACAATTAATGAAAGTTTCTGTTTCTCTACATCCCCTCCACTAATTCTTTTTAACTTTTAATTTTGGAATAATTGTAGACTTATAAAAAAGTTGAAAAAATACTAAAAGAGAGCCCCCATATGCCCTTCATCTAGCTTCCTTTAATGTTAACATCTTGTATAACCATAGTGCAATTATTAAAACCAGGAAGCTAACATTGACACAATACAATTCCGTAAACAACAGACCTTAACTCAAATTTCACCAGTTTTCCTCTAATCTTTTTTATGTTCCTATTAAAGGATTCTATTAAAGATCTCACATTTCATTTAGTTGCTATTTTTCCTTAGGCTTTTCCAATCTGTAACATTTCCTTAGTCTCTCCTTGTCTTGACAGTTTTGAAGAATATGGATCCGTTATTTTGTAGAATGTCCCTCAGTTTGGGTTTATCTCATGGTTTATCATGATTGGAATGAAATTGCGCTTTTTTGGCAACAATACTACAGACGTGATGTGTCTTTCACGCGTAATGTCAAGAGATTCATGAATTCAACAAATGATTACTGGTGTTGTTAATCGTGATCACTTGGTTATGATAGCGTTTGTTTGCGTTTCTCTGTTGTAAAATTACTCTTTTTCATTTTGTAGTTAATAAATGTCTTGAGGGAGAAACTTTGAGACTATGCAAAATTTGTTTCTCTTCAAACTTTCACCTGCTAATTTTAGCATCTATCAGTGGATCCTATCTACAGCAATTATTACTGTACTGTTTGCCTAATGATGATCTTCTATTTCCCTCTTTCTATTTTAGCCAAACAAATGAATATAAAGTGGTGTCTGTTATTTTATGGTCATTCAGAGATTACAAGTGAAGTTGAATATCTTCTCTCACATTCATTAGCTGTTAGTAATTTGCTTTCTTTGAATTGTCTCTTACCCTCCCTTACTTATTATTTTTTCTATTTAGTGTCTTTATATTTTTAATTGGTTTGTTGATGCTCTTTATATATTGTAGATTCCAATATTTTGCCAGACAGGTGTGTTGTAAATACATTTCTCTTGCATGTAGCTTGCATTTTAAAATCACTTATGTCCCTTTGTTGTACTTAAAAACTATATTTTTATGTAATAAAATGTAAAATATTGCTTTGTGTTCTATAGCATTTCACATCTTGTTTTCGTAAATCCCTTTCTATCTGAGGTTATAAACTTATTCTATATTTTCTTCTTTTTAAAAATTTGATTTTAATATTTAGATATTTAACCCATCTGGAATTTATTCTTATATATGGTATGAGGTAATAATATACTTGCATTTTTCTCATTGGTTAATCTATTTTATCAGTAATAGTCTATTATTTCTCCCACTGAATTAGAAAAACATTTTTGCTGTACATGAAAAGTCCACATATGTGGGTCTACTATTATGCCCTCTACTTTTTTGCAGTGCTTGATTTTGCTTTCTAGCATCAATAACACAGTATTTTAATTTATGCAGCTTTATTATAAGTCTTGATAGCTTGGGAAATCTTCTCTTCTTGCTTTTCTGCTTTAGAAAGACTCCTTGATTTTCCATATTATATTTAGAATTGACTGCTTGATTTCCATAAAAAAATTCATTCACAATTATTTTGATATGCATCAAATTTATAGGTTAATTTAGTAAAAATTGATTTTTTAAGATACTAAGTCTTTCTATTTTTGAACAAGTATAACTCCTCATTCATGCAGGTATTCTTTTTTCGAAAGGAAAGTAAATACTTTCTTTTCATGTTAAATGTTATAGAAATCCTTTTGTAATACTCAAAAATAAAGAGGTCTATTTTTATGTCACTTAAAATCAAAATACAGGGGCCGGCCCGGTGGCTTGGTGGTTAAGTGAGCGCGCTCCACTGCTGGCGACCCGGGTTCGGATCCCGGGCTCGCACCGACGCGCTGCTTCTCCTGCCGTGCTGAGGCCGCGTCCCACATACAGCAACTAGAAGGATGTGCAGCTATGACATACAACTATCTACTGGGGCTTTGGGGGGAAAATAAATAAATAAAATCTTTAAAAAAAAAAATCAAAATACATTTTTATGTATGTCCAAATACATAAGGTAGACATAAAAAAATTCATCCATTGTACTATAAAAAAATCTGAGGAATCATGAGGTGCTTTACGAAGGAGTTTCAGCTTGGGAAAATCCCTCTCTCTTTTTTATTCCTTCTCCTAAGGTTTTGTGGCTAAGAGAGGGTGGTGACCCATTCAAAGATTAAAAAGATAGTAAATTCTATTTGTGCATAACTTGTGTTTATAAATTGACATGCAATTCGACTTCAGCTGCTAGTATTTAAAAGAAAATTCTTACTGAGTTTGGGAAACGATCATAAGAGAACATATGAAGATTGCCCAAGAACAGCAGATAACTTGTTCGTGATGATTGTATAATTGTAAACAGCCTGTTTGGGCCTATTTGTCTCTCTGTTGTAATAATTGGCCAGATCTTTATGAAAGAATGAACTTATATAGAAAGCTATTTATGAAATAAGGGAATTTTACATGGGGAAATGACCTTTAAAAGCAAAAGATCTATTTGACTTTATTTAAATAACATTTACACTGTTAGGAATAGCATGTCATGTGAACACATTACAATGGGAACAATTGAGAAAGAGACACTGTTGGAGGAAAATGTCAATAAAAATGTAAAGTAAACATACAGGACATGGAAAATTATCAAAGCAAGCTCTTAAGTGAATAGCTGTGATAGAATATTACTTCTGGAAATGGTCTTAAAGTTTGAGTAGTCCAATCCTTCTCAATTTACACATAAGTAAAATGAGGCCTTCAGAAGATAAATGTCTGAATAAGGACCATAGACAACTAGACTATCCAGTCAGCGTTTTTTGTTGTTGTTTCTTAATTGTGGAAAGATTCATACTATCTTCATCAGTAGGTCTTTCTTTTTCATTGGAATGTCTGGTAATTGGTAAAGACATACCTGAAAAAGCTAACTGTGGAAGTGAGAGAGTTTGGTACATACTAGAACATAATTGGGAACTACTCTACCATTGGTCCATTTCAGAAGGTGCAGATGAATATGGTAGAAAAAGTAAAGGATCCATATGTGAGGTTCTATAGTTCCAGAAAATTAGGAGGAGTAGATGTCATTTAGATTCCAAGTGGGTTTGAAGTATCCTAGAAAGGTAGAATGCAGCTAGAATGTGAGGATTTAAGTGGGGAAGATAATTTAAATTCCAAGAATGTCAACAAAGATAAAGAGGAATTTATAAAACAACAAAAACAGATCACTTCTTACAGGGTTGAATCTTCTTATCCTTAGTCTGAGAAGGGGCTCATTATCTGCCCCAATTCTAGAAGCCCTGTATATGGGTACACATGATTTCAGTTCTAATCAACTAAACCACTATTGAGTACCTATATTGTGTGGTCACTCCACTCAGAATTTTGGCTTTTCCAAAGATGTCCAAACTATTACATCTGTTCTCAAGGATGTTAAATGTAATAGAGAAGGCAGATGTAAAGAAAATCTATGATATAGCACTGAGCTGACCTGCCATCCTCTGCAATACACTCACATTCATCACATACTAAAGGCATAGGAATTTTAGAAAAGTTTTATATTTTAGGCATGAAGGATACAAAATTACTTTGACATTTTGCTTACAGTCACTGTCACTGCTACTTGAAGACTAATGGCTTGTGATTTTTTTTTCAGTGATGGAATTACACGTGATATTTCCCCAAAATTTCCTGTGGCAGTTATATAACTCTTACAGCAGAACAGTATTTAATTATTTATTTATTCTTTTCAGGGCACCAAGAATCAACACTGTTAATGGATTTGATATTGCTGACTTTAGAAATGAATGTTTGGATCTTAATCTCATTCTTATTAAAAGAATAAAAGTAATACATGCTCCTTGTTATTTAAGTAAAATCTTCAGAGATATGTATTAAAGTACAATAAAAGTAAAACTTACCATTATCTTTCTATTCTTCTATCTCCAACCCAAATCAATACATTTGCACTTTAACAAAGTAAAATCTAGATGTATTAAAAACCCAGATATGAAAAAAAAGCTTCAAAGCTTTAGAAAATACACAGGATAACATCATATATAAGCAAATATCTTTAGAATGATCACACCCATAATGTTTACTTAAATATGCCTAATCATAGAGGAATATTTTGATTTGTTTGTATTAAAATGAAAATAGTTTCTGTGACAGAAGACATCATAACCAATGTGAAAAGAGATGCTAAATATGGAAAGTACATATTTGCAGTTGCATATGAAAGACTGTTAGTACAGACCCTACACGGAAGTTCTGGAAGTCAATGGTAAATGATAGCCCAGTGTAAGTGGGCAAAGGTTATGGATAACAGTTCTCAGGATGGAGACAGTTATTGCCAATAAGTATACAAGAAGACACTGACCGTCATGTGTATCAAGTGAAATTCATACTAAAATAATGAGATTAATAAATTGTATTATTCATCAGGTGAAGCAATTGAAAGTCTGATGATACGGATTCTTGGCAATTACCTGAAGTAATAGAAATTTTTATATATTTCTTGTGAGAGTATAAATAGGACCAATCCATTTGGAGATCCCTTTGGTGATATTTAATAATGATTCAGCAATGTTCTTCCACATACACAGCAACTACATATTCTCTATGTATGAGCTCCCTGCTCACAACAATGACTTGAAAAGAGCCATCAGGAACCGTGTCAATGACTCCTAAGGGACTGTCTACAAGATCAGGTGAGAAAATCTACTTTATGCTAAGAATAGAAGAGAGATGCAAGTCACTTTGTATCAGAATGTAAAGACTTTGTGGCCACCATAGATACACTATGCAGAAATGTCTGCACATATGCACAAAGAAACATGTACAAAATGTTTGTAATAGCAAAACAGAACAAAAACAGCAAAATCCTTGATGTCCAATGATATGGCAATGGATACATGTGATTAAATTCATATGTATATTTAAAATTAATGGTTCATTTTGCCATATAAACCTATTTATCAACTTACATAAATGATTAAACATAATGTTTAGTGAAAAAACCAGTTGTGAAGCACTAAGTACAGCACCCCTTTATGGAAAAAAAATTAAATGTACAGACATCAATATTATTAAGAATATATATACACACACATATATGCACACATTTATATGAATATTTACTATACATATATAAACATACATAGGTACATATAGGCATTCAAAGCATAGAACGGATAGTCTATTACTTTTGGGTAGAATTATTTTAGGACAATGGTTTTCTCCAGGTAAGCAGGAGAATTTGGTCATATGTATAATATTTTTTCCTAAAAAATATATCTGAAACAAATATAGCAAACATTAATATTTGTTGGAGCATAAGTGTCTGTTAAATTTTTTTCTCTCTACTTTTGAAAAATGTCATAATTTTAAGAAATAACAAAAATCAGAATGTGAAAAATACCACTAAATACTATGGAAGCACAAAAGAAGGTGCTAAATTTTGGCTAAGAGAAAACAGGGGGTTTATGGAGTGGATGATACTCACTTTAGATCTTCAATGACGCACAGAATTTTAGCAGACAGAAAAGAGGAAGGTCATTCTAAGGAGAAACGATATTTGATTTGGCATAGGGAAAGAATATTTAGAAGGATATTTAAAGAGGGCAGAAGATATATTAGAAACATATGCAGGAAAATGCTGCTTGAGAGAAATTAAATGACTTTAGGTATAAGGAGGAAGGAATGGGGTCAAAGTCAAATGTTGATGAAGTGTAAAACAGAACGGAGGCTGAGAGCAATCCATTGGATTTGAATCGATGAGAAAAGAGTCTCAGTCTAGTTTAATTTGAATTAACAGTGCAGTGGTACAGAGAAGTGGCAACAGATATCCCAGTCCTTCTTTGGGTGTGTTTATTAGAGAAGAAAAAACATATATAAAAAAGTAACTTAGCCCAGCTGCTCAGTTAAATTTTGCTACTGTTATCGTGTCTTGTTTTTAAGCATAGGTTACTTGGGCATATTTCTAGTCTGAGGGAGAATAATCAGAAGAAACAATTATGAGGCCAGATCCTGGAGGACCTAAAGGAAATGGGCGAGATTATTATCCAGAGCAGGGTTGGAAGAGTTACCTTTGGGTAGCAGGAGAGACATATTTTTAAAAACAGGAGAGAAGGACTGGTGGTGATATGAAGTGATGGTTAGATGGAAAGAAGAAAATTGAAAGGCTCGTGGGAGAGGACCTAGATCTTTGCAATAAAGTGAGGAAAAAAAAAAAAAAAGCAGAGACAGTGTTGCCAACTTGGAGAAGGAGAAACAGTTTGTAAAGTATGCTAGAGGGAATGAAATTAGGCATTGAGCAGGGACATGAAGCCTCCCTGACATACCTCCATCCCTACTGCTGGGTCCAGAGTTCATTCCATCCTCCACTGAAGTTCCTCACTGGTTCATGGTAACCTGTGTTGTATTGTATTATGACTCTTTGTATATCTATTTTCCTTACTGTACCAGGAAGGTACAGTTTCCCTACATGTGCCAGGATCATAGTATGTGCTGAATAAATGTTTCTCAAATGGATAAGCAAAACATTGCATTAGTCAATTCATAAATTATTTTCAAATTCTCTGTCTGTTATCCACACTCTTTGGCACAAGGGAGAAACTCCATGAATTTAAACAGAAAGTTAATGAGAAAGCTATTAGAAATGGATAAGAACCTGAGCAGATGTACAGGTAGCATTCCCTATTCTAAGAGGGAGGCTGTGTAGCCTTGTATTTCAGAATGTAAGCCTCAAAGATGGAGTATGTCACCATCTAAACAAAGGTATGACCTTGGGCAAGTTGCCTTTCCTCTTTATAAGAAAGAATAGGCTTGTCAAGAGCACAGTTAGTCTCTCATAGTCAGTGCTCATAAACTCTTAGCTATTTTACTATTATCAGAAATAGCTGTACTCTGTTAAGCTCCCTCCGCAGATGCAATGTGATATCATTGAGGTCTTTCTTTGTTCATAGTCAGGTGTACCTTGATGTGTACCTTTGCTGTGGGAAGGTAGTAAGTGCTCTGTGTTATCACTGAGTAGCTAGTTGGAAAGTTCTCTATATTTTGGAATTAAATTTATATGTATATTCAGCTAGTGACATGGATTAGAACTAAATCCCCTCACCCTCTCAATAAGCTTTGTCATGCAGCTTTTTAAAGAGCTTATGTGATATACAGGATAACCTTTTGTGAAAGTTTAATTGCAAATTTAGGCAAAAGAATTAGACATTAAAGGAAAACTACAATGGTTAACTAAAAATACCCTAGAGAACTAAATTGAATATTTACTAGAGGGATGTAACGGGTTTAGCAAAATTAAATTTTTAAACTGTGCCTATTAGAATACTATGATAGAGAATAAGAATTCCGACTTAGAAGGAAAAAAAAAAAAGAGGAGATGGATGATGCAGCTTGGAAGTTACGTATGTTTTTTTCTAGAAGACCTTAGAGCAAATAATTTGGATCCTCTGTGACTTCTGACTACTTCTGGGTTAACGAGAGGCTACTGGTGTAGTTCTTTTGACTATTGTCTGGTTTGGCTTGCAAAAATCTTTGTGTGCCTTAGAAGAGCCTTGTGCTATTTTACTCTATAGAACTAACTCCATTACACAATCTTACTTCTTCTTTGTCCTCCATCCTCCAAGAAGGAATTCTCCCCAGAAGCAGAATAATAAATTTGGATATCAGTTCACTCAGATACAAATGTCAAAAGGAACAATATTTTGTAATTTATATGACAAAAACAGGAAGGGATTTAATAAGACATCAAAATATGAAATAAGAGATTGAAAAGTCCAAATGGTTCATCTGCCTATAGGAGATATAGGTGAAAATGTTCTTTATGTCCAGTTCTTTCTCACACAAAGGGAAAAATTAGTTCTTGAAAAGAATGGAATGAAACTTTAACAGATGGAGAACAGTACTTGAGCACAAGTGCAGAAAAGGACACACTCAGAGATGATCCCATCAGAGATGATAGTCAGCCTTAGGGGAAAGTACGGCAGCAGGAAGGCAGACCTCCTTTGTTACTGCACAGGCATCCACCCCGTTGCCCTCTTTCAGAATCTGCACAAGTTGCCAGGGAGTGAGATCAAGGCACTGACTGTGTCTCCTTCAGAAAGTGGGTCAAGTCATACCTGACACACTTATCTAATGAGATTGTAGGACAGAGGAGATAAGTAATTCTCGTAAAAGTATAAAACATTAATGAACTGTATGAGAGAGTATTTACTTACGTGGTCAGATTGCAGCAGCGATGATAACAAAGCTAATGATAGTATTTACAGAGCAGCAAACAGGCAAATGTAAAGTGAAACATTCACTGTTCAATCAACTGGATGAAGGAGCTACATAATGCCAAACAGCTGGGTATTTGGAAACATCTAGACATTTGAAACACAGTTCTTAATTTTTTTAAAAATGGATTTCTCTTCACAGCCAGAGCATATTCCATACAAGGGAACTGTGTCCTGTCAACCTTTTTTTTTTTTTTGACTATAGTGCGATTACCTAGCATTCTCATACTCTTTATTTGAAATATCTATTTTGAAGGAACTTTCAACTGTTTCTTCAAAAAAAATCAAACATACCTTCAAAGAGCAAAGATTTATCATTTTCAGGATAGTTAGTAAAATCATATGTCATAGGTTCCAAGCACAATTATTAAAGGTGTCCAATAATGGTCCAATAATGGAATAGACACATAGCTTCCAAGAGGCTGTTAGAAGGACAAACTCATTTGTATATGTAAGTTGTGGTTTGTTTTAAAAAAAAATCACATTACTGTATGAGTTGTTACCTCAACTAAAGTATAAGTTTTGTATTTTCAGGGAAGGGCAATCTTGATTATTACCATTTTTAATCACCACTCTGACTTCTATGTACACATAGGATTAACTTTATAGAAGCATATTATATGCTGAATACTTGTCTGTAGATTAAATGGTGAACTTCATCTCTTTTTAAAATGTACTAGAATGAAACTTGTGCTGGAACATCTACCATCTGTAGAAAAAATTAACCAACCAACATTTTAATTCCAGAGCATGTGGTTACTGGAACTGAAGGTCCTTAATTGCATCTTTAGAAAAGGCAAGGGCATCTCTATTTATTAGGCATTTAAATTCAATGCACTGCAATGTCTCTTCTCTTTGCACTTTCCTCAGTAATTGGGTGTTGACTCTGTGCCTTCAGGCTAATTCAATGCTTATGTTGTTAAGATATAGACTGGCTGCTCCTGTGTGAACACTTCCTGGCTTTAGTCCATTACCCATCCTTTTCCCAGAGTCCAATAATGAATAGAGTCCTTCATTCACTGAAAGAGTGTCCTTGGACGTGTTTATGTTCCATGATGCTCATACACTGCACTGTTCCCTTGGCCTTCAACTTTGCAGCTTGCAGTGGTCCAAGAGCCTGGTTTTCTTTACAGGCAGCCATGCGCTGTGGTTTTGTAGAGCAGAGAGCCCTTTCTACCACAACCTAATTCTAGTCTCTACACACGTTCTTGCAACTGCACATACTTATCTAAAAACACTGCTTTAATATGATACTTCAAAAAGTATCTGTGGGTCTTATTTTGACGGGGCATCATCATATAAATCTTCTACTTGGTTCCCAAAGATTGCTATAAACAAAATCTTCATTCCTACATTTCTTTATTTCTTAGAGTACTGTCATAGGCTTCTGTTGAACATAGGACTGCTTCACTTTCTTGGGAATGTATCATATTTATTGCCACTGTCGTGAAAATGTGTCATCCTTTCCGTTAGTTTTTTTTTTTAATTGAGGTATAATTTACAAAAGTGAGATGTATAGGTCTTAACTGTATAATTCAATGCATTTTGATAAATGCATACACCTATATAATCCACACTTCATAAGATACCAAACAATTCCATTACCTGAGAAAATTCCTTCATTACTTCCCAGCATCCCCACCAATCACTGTTCTGAATTCTATCAACATAAATTCTTTTGCAGTTAAACTTCATACAAACAGATTATTAGAGTATGTACCCTTTTGTATCCAGCTGCTTTCACTCAGTGTATTTATCCATGGTGTTTGATTTATCAGAGGGCTATTTATTTTTAGTGCTGAGTATTATTCCCTTTTGTGAATAAGCTGTAATTTGTTTATCCTTTCCCCTATTGATGGACCTTGGAGTTGTTTTCAGTTTTCGGCTATTATAAATAAAGCTGCTGTGAACATCTGTGAGCAAATCTTTGTGTAAACATACATTTGCAATTCTCGTAGGTAAATACATGAGAATGGAATAACTGGATTATATGGTAGGTGTAACTTTTTAAGATACTAGAAAACTCTTTACCAAAGTGGTTTTGCCACTGGTAGAGTCCCAACTCTAGCACTGGTAGAATCTCAATTTCTCCATATCCTCAATAAATTTGGGTTTCTGTTTCTGTATAATTTTAGCTATTCTAGTGGATGTGCAATGGTACCTCATTGTGATTTTAATTTACATTTTCCAGATAACTGATAATAGTAAGCACATTCATATATGCTTAATGACCATTCATATTTTCCTTTTTCCCTTTCATAAGGGTAAAGTGTTCAGTTTTTCACTCATTAGAATGATTTATGATAAACAAGTTTTAGATGCCCTTATCAGATTGAATTAGTTCCATAGTTTGCTGAGGATTTTCATCATGAAAATGTGTTGAATTTTGTCAACTACTTTTTCTGAATTTTGTGGAGATACTAATACAATTTTTTCTCTTTTATTATGTTAATACAGTGAATTACATCAACTGATTTTCAAAGGTTGAATAAATCTTGCATTTCTGGGGTATACAACACTGGTCACGAAATATTCTTTTTACATGTCTCTGGATTCAGTTTGCTAATTCTGTTTTGAGGATTTTTGTGTCAATATTCATGACATATATTGGTTTGCAATATTCCTTTGTTGCAATATCTTTATCAGGTTTTGATATCAGGGTTATGATCACCTCATAAAACAAGTTGGGAAGAGTTCCTTCCTCCTGTATTTTGTGAAAGAGTTTGTGTAAGACTTTTATTACTTCTTTCATAAATATTTGATAGAATTTGCTGCTGTTTGTCTGGCATCCAACATTCTTGCTGGCTTTATACCAGTCTATCTTTACTTTGTAATAACACTCCTCCACCTCCCATAGTTACCCCATAGTTTCCATCCAACTCAGAAGTGTTTTCTTCTATTAAACTTTCCTTAATGCCATGAACTGAGAGCAATCTAACACTGCCCCTAAATACAAACTTTCATAGCCCTTTACCCCGTTGATTGAATTCTTATCATTTTCTGCCTTTTTATTACAATTATTAACCTTCATGTTATATATTCCCTATGAGAGAATAAGCTCCTCAGATTCATCTTAAAGTTGTTTTGACTCAGAAGTATATAATACAGAATTTTGTATCTAGTTAGTAATTCATTTTTTATTTAGTTAAAACTAACAGAAGGTGGACTTTTGCTTCTGACCAATTTAAAGTAATATAACAGGAACTGTGTTTACCTTTTCACTTGAAACACCTGCACTTACCCCCACACTAAGGGCAAAATTTATGAAATAATAGCTTTCAGGAGACTGCACATCACCAATGAAGGGCAGTGATCCCTGTGAAATGGGAACAAAATGAGGTAAACCGTATGATTGTCCCAGCTGACTGCCTTAAGAGAGTTTCTGGGCCATAGCACAGGGAGGCGGAACCCAGGCAAGCCCAGTGGATTCCTTGAGTTGAGGAGACCGAGCTGAGAGTCCAGGGCTTCCAAGGTGGCTGAAGTTCACAGCCCACGAGAGAAAAGAGAACTTCAGAGAGTGAATTCTGGAGGTCTGCAGAGGGCTTCCCTCAAGTGTTCAGCAGAGAGCTGCTCAGTGAATTGTGTAAGGAAACTACCCAAGACCAGGGAGGAGGGAGTGCCTGGCGCTGACACAAGGTGGAGGAATAACACCTGTTTCCATGAGTCTTAGTGGAAATCTCCATGCTTTACAGGGCATTGGGCAGAAAACCCGGAAGAGTCTTGCTTCAGCTGTGGGAAATAATTAGCCCAAGACTAAATGCTGCTCTGGTTCCACCTAACGAATTATTGTTCAGTTATACTACAGTAATGCTCTTTAAAAAAAATTAATAGGAATTTTTTTTCACTGTCATTCAGTTGAAAATATTATGGAAAAATTTTTCTTTAATGCCATCTTTGACCCAGTGGATATTTAGGAGTGTTTTGAGTTTTTTCCCAAATACTTGGGGCTTTTTCAGGTATCCTTTTCTTATTACTGTAACTTTTAATTCTGCTTTGTCAAGAGAATAATTCTGTATAATATTCATTCTTTGAATTTTATGGAAACTACGCTATTATCTGAACTCAGGTATAATTCACTGTCATTGTTCTTGTCTCAGGATTCTAAACTCTACACTCCGTCTCCCTCTGATTTCAGCATTTCACCAGAATTCTACCCTACCCAGAGTCTAGTTTTAGTTCTAGTTGAGTTCTGGTATCAATGTTCAAATCAAGTTACTCTTTTCGCTTAGTTATGTCCAGCTAAGTATGGACAGAAACAAGGATTCTTTACATCTCATCCGTCATTCCATAGAACCATAAATAATAGAGACATCACATTCCAGTGGCGCATTTTGGGACTGACTTGGCTTAAGTGTGACTGGATCACACAGGACGTTATAATTGCATTCAAGCCCATGTCCAGATCTTCTATTTTAAATCCATCAGGGAAGTTGAATTCTTTTGTGGAAACTTCAGCTGTTAGAGACAAGTCATGTAATTTGTATATCTCTTCTCTTCCTTTCCTCATCCACCATAGTTTTATGATGTCTTTTATGTACAGATTTTTTGTACCAGGTCACAGAATAAACAATGATTAGCATATTCTTTGTTAAAATGAGTAAAAAAATGTATGCCATTAATAATAATTATTTTGTTTTAATTAAGTTCTGCTAAGTTCACTTAGTTTATCAGTAATTGTGGTAGAAGAAAAGATCATACGTTTCTATTTCCATATATACATATCTCATATCTTCCAGAAGCTTCAATCCCAGTCACACTTCTATGGAATTACCATTTTCATCGAGGTGCAGAATATTTACTTAAGCTAACACATGACATCCTTCTGAAAAAAATCCTTAAAAAGAAGATTGAGAGGCAGAGTCAAGATGGCGGCGTAAGCAGACTCGGAACTCACCTCCTTCCGTGGACACAGCCAATTTACAACTACTCGTTGAAAAATTACCCCTGAGACAGAACTGAAAACTGGATAAGAGGAACTCCTGCAACAACGGACAATCCTAACTGAGGTGGAAGAGGCAGCGATTCCCTTCTGGAGAGGAAAAACGCCGCCTTCACAAGCAGCCAGCTTCACGGCCTCTGGGAGCAGCTCACAGGTATGCAGCCTCCCTGGAGACGCGGGGCCCTGAGCAGGGGAGCGCCCCCGGTGTGGGCATTTTGTGGACCCAGCACAATCAAGACCAGCGGCATAATATCTGACTGTGCCTGCTACTAAAGCATTGGGGAGTACCCCCAGAAAACCCTGTTCACAAAGAAACTAAAACCAGCTCTTAAAGGGCCCGAGTGCAAACTCACCCGTTTCAGAAAGCATCCTAAAATCACCAGAAAGAAAGATGCACAGTGCTTTGGTGAAAAGAGACTCACCTAATAGACCCTGAGTTCATCTTGGTGAGAGGTGAGACCTCTCCAGGGACTGGGACATTGGCGGCGGCCATTGTTGTGGCCTGGTGTGAGCGTGCTGACACAGACGCCATGGCAGTTCTCCCTGAGACCTGCTAGCCCAGGGTCTGCCGCACACGCTAGAGCACCAATTTAATCCAGCTCAGCCAGGGCAGGCAGCCCACCCTGGAGACTGGCCCCACCCAACAACAAGCCCTCAGGTAACTTGTGGGCCTGTATAGATTGGTGACCAGATTCTCTGCAGCCTGGCAACTGAGCCAACTTGAGCGGGGCAGGGTGTGCACAAGGAGCAGATGGAGAGTGTGGGGTGGTGGCGGAGTGTGTGGGCCTCCCGCCGTGGAGAGACTGGGTGCGCTTGGGGAGGTTGGGGCACTCACACGGGGCAGGACTGTGTTGACTGTGTGTGTGGACCTGTGGGTGGCAGGGCTTGTCAGCTGCAGAAGACTTGTGCTTCTCAAAGACCCACATAGGAGGTTTGCCCCACCTTCCAAAGCCTGAAACAATTGGGTGCTCCTGTGCCTGAGGCCAGCCCCACCCGGCTGCAATCCTCAGAGAGCTGACAAGAGACCTAATAGGCTAGAGGCTTACAGCAATTGTAAGGCCCTGAGCCTAACAACCTGCCACGCTGGGGGCCTACTCACTTAAAAGAAATACTGCAACACAAATGTGGTATTAGAACTTGCAGCCAACTGTGCTGGGGCTCCCCACACCTGATAAAGAGACTGAAGGGCCCACAACAACTACAAGCAGCTGAGCATTACAACAGCTGGCCAGGAGCATAACTCATCCTCCCTGGGCACCTACAGGGAGAGCAAACAGGCCACAACAGAAGGACACACGTAGCCCACATAGGGGTCACCCCTGGAACATTGAGAACTGAGGGAAGCACACTAGAAGCCTCCTAAGGCATCACTTACATAAGGTCACCTATCCAAGAGCAGGAGACGTAGCTGACCTACCTAATACGGAGACACAAGCACAGGGAAAGAGGCAAAATGAGGAGGCAAAGGAATACATTCCAAGTAAGGGAACAGGACAAAACCCCAGAAAAGGAACTAAGTGAAACAGAAATGAGCAACCTACCTGACAGAGAGTTCAAACTAAGAGTGTTAAGGATGCTCACTGATCTGGGGAGAAGAATAGATGAACTCAGTGAGAATGTTAACAAAGAAATGGAAGATATAAAAAAGAACCAATCAGAAATGAAGAATACAATACTGGAAATGAAAAATTCATTAGAGGGAATCAAAAGCAGAGTAGAGGATATAGAAGAACGGATCTGTGAGCCGGACGAAAGACTAGAAGAAATTACCCAAGATGAACAGGTAAAGAGAAAAGAATTAAAAAGAGTGAGGACAGTCTAAGGGACCTCTGGGACAACATCAAGCGCACTAACATCCGTGTTATAGGTGTCCCGGAAGGAGAAGAGCGAGACAAGGGGGCAGAGAATCTATTTCAAGAAATAATAGATGAAAACTTCCCTAACCTAAGGAAGGAAACAGACATCCAGGTACAGGAAGCACAGAGAGCCCCAAACAAGATAAACCCAAAGAGGCCCACACCAAGACACATCATAATCAAAATGTCCAGAATTAAAGATAAAGAGAGAATCCTAAAAGCCACAAGAGAATGTCAAGTTACATACAAAGGAAACCCCATAAGGCTATCAGCTGACTTCTCAGCAGAAACCTTGCAGGCTAGAAGAGAATGGCATGATATATTTAAAGTGCTAAAAGGAAAAAACTTACAGCCAAGAATACTCTACCCAGCAAGGTTATCATTCAAAATGGAAGGAGAGATCAAAATCTTCCCAGATAAGCAAAAATTAAAGGAGTTTGTCACCAAGAAACCAGTGCTACAAGAAATGTTAAAGGGACTGATTTAAGGGGAAAAGAGAAGACCACAAACAGGAAAAATTATCTATTTCCATGATTAGAAGGTAATGGATACAAATGCACAACAAAGAGGTTAGATATAATATCAAAAACATAAAAGGAAGGAGGAGGGGAGTTAAAGAGTACAGCTTTCAGACAGAGGTCAAACTAAAGTGACCATCAATTCTGTATAGAAGAAGAAAGGAACAGAGAAGGACTACTAAAACACTGAGAAAAAAAAAGGGTTAAATAGTGGCAGTAAGTACATACTTATCAATAGCTGCTTTAAACGTCAATGGACTAAATGCTCCAATTAAAAGGCATAAGGTGGCTCACTGGATAAAAAAACAAGACCTATATATACGCTGCATACAAGAGACACACTTCAGACCTAAAGACACTCACAAACTGAAAGTGAAGGGATGGAAAAAGATACTCCACGCAAATGGCAATGAAAAGAAAGCTGGGGTAGCAGTACTCATATCAGACAAAATAGACTTTAAAACAAAAACTGTAAAACGAGACAAAGAAGGGCATTACATAATGATCAGGGAACAATCCAACAAGAGGATATAACACTTGTAAATATCTATGCACCCAATGTAGGTGCACCTAAATATATAAAGCAATTATTAACAGACATAAAAGGAGAAATAGACAGTAACACAATAATAGTAGGGGACTTTAACACTCCACTTACACCAACAGATAGATCATCCAAACAGAAGATCAATAAGGAGACATTGGCCTTAAATGACACACTAGAACAGATGGACCTAGTAGATATATACAGAGCATTCCATCCAAAAACCGAAGAATACACGTTCTTTTCAAATGCACATGGAACATTCTCCAGGACTGATCACATATTAGGCCACAAAACAAGTCTCCATAAATTTAAGAAGATTGAAATTATACCAAGCATCTTTTCTGACCACAACGGTATGAAACTGGAAATCAACTACAGGAAGAAAATCAGACAAGCCACAAATACGTGGAGATTAAACAAAATACTACTGACAACGACTGGGTTAACGAAGAAATCAAAGAAGAAATCACAAAATACCTGGAGACAAATGAAAATGAAAATATGACATGCCAGAATTTATGGGATACAGCAAAAGCGGTTCTAAGAGGGAAGTTTATAGCAATACAGGCCTATCTCAACAAACAAGAAAAATCTCAAATAAACAATCTAACAATGCACCTAAAGGAACTGGAAAAAGAAGAACAAACAAAGCCCAAAATCAGTAGAAGAAGGGAAATAATAAAAATTAGAGCAGAAATAAATGAAATAGAGACCAAAAAAAAATAGAAAAAATTAATAAAACCAAGAGCTGGTTCTTTGAAGAGATCAACAAAATTGACAAATCTTTAGCTAGACTCACCAAGAAAAAAAGAGAGAAGGCACAAATAAGTAAAATCAGAAATGAAAGAGGAGAGGTTACAACAGACACCTCAGAAATACAAAAGATTATAAGAGAATACTATGAAAAGCTATATGCCAACCAATTCGACAATCTGGAAGAAATGGATAAATTCTTAGAATCATACAACCTTCCAAAACTGGATCAAGAAGAAGTAGAGAATTTGAATAGACCAATCACCAGTAAGGAGATCGAAACAGTAATCACACACCTCCCCAAAAATAAAAGTCCAGGACCAGACAGCTTCCCTGGTGAATTCTACGAAACATTCAAAGAAGACGTAATACCTATCCTTCTCAAACTCTTCCAAAAAATTGAGGAGAGGGGGAAGCTCCCTAACTCATTCTACGAAGCTGACATTACCCTGATATCAAAACCAGACAAGGACAACACAAAAAAAGAAAATTGTAGGCCAATATCACTGATGAATATCGATGCAAAAATCCTCAACAAAATACTAGCAAATCGCATACAACAATATGTTAAAAAGATTATACACCATGATCAAGTGGGATTTATTCCAGGGATGCAAGGATGGTTTAACATTCGCAAATCAATCAACGTAATACACCACATAAATAAAATGAAGAAAAAAAATCACATGATCATCTCAATAAATGCAGAGAAAACATTTGACAAGATACAGCATCCATTTATCATAAAAACTCTGAATAAAATGCATATAGAAGGAAAGTACCTCAACATAATAAAGACCATATATGACAAACCCACAGCTAATATAATCCTCAATGGTGAAAAACTGAAAGCCATCCCTCTAAGAACAGGAACCAGACAAGGATGCCCACTCACACCACTCCTATTTAACACAGTACTGGAAGTCCTAGCCAGAGCAATCAGGCAAGAGAAAGAAATAAAAGGGATCCAAATTGGAAAGGAAGAAGTGAAACTGTCACTATTTGCAGATGACATGATTTTATATATAGAAAACCCTAAAGAATCCACCAGAAAACTTTTAGAAGTAATAAACGAATATGGTAAAGTTGCAGGATACAAAATCAACATACAAAAATCAGTTGCACTTCTGTACACTAACAACGAAGTAGCAGAAAGAGAAATTAAGAATACCATCCCATTTACAATTGCAACAAAAAGAATAAAATACCTAGGAATAAACTTAACCAAAGAGGTGAAAGATCTGTACACCGAAAACTATAAAACATTTCTGAAAGAAATTGAAGAAGACACAAAGAAATGGAAAGATATTCTGTGCTCTTGGATTGGAAGAATTAACATAGTTAAGATGTCGATACTTCCTAAAGCCATCTATAGATTCAATGCAATCCCTATCAACGTTCCAACAACATTTTTCACAGAAATAGAACAAAGAATCCTAAAATTTACATGGAACAACAAAAGACCCCGAATAGATAAAGGAATCCTGAGAAAAAAGAACAAAGCTGGAGGTATCACACTGATTTCAAAATATACTACAAAGCTATAGTAACCAAAACAGCATGGTACTGGCACAAAAACAGACACACAGATCAATGGAATAGAATCGAAAGCCCAGAAATAAACCCACACATCTATGGACAGCTAATCTTTGACAAAGGAGCCAAGAACATACAATGGAGAAAAGAAAGTCTCTTCAACAAATGGTGTTGGGAAAACTGGATAGCCACATGCAAAAAAATGAAAGTAGACCCTTTCCTTACACCATACACAAAAATTAACTCCAAATGGATTAAAGACTTGAATGTAAGACCTGAAACTGTGAAACTTCTAGAAGAAAACACAGGCAGTACACTCTTTGACATTGGTCTTAGCAACATCATTTCAAACACCACGTCTGACCAGGCAAGAGAAACAATAGAAAAAATAAACAAATGGGACTACATCAAACTAAAAAGCTTCTGCACAGCAAAGGAAACCATCAACAAAACGAAAAGACAACCTAACAATTGGGAGAAGATATTTACAAACCATACTTCTGATAAGGGCCTAATCTCCAAAATATATAAAGAACTCATGCATCTCAACAACAAAAAAACTACCAACCCAATTAAAAAATGGGCAAAAGACCTGAACAGACATTTCTCCAAAGAAGATATACAGATGGCCAACAGACACATGAAAAGATGGTCAAAATCACCAACTATCAGGGAAATCCAAATCAAAACTACAATGAGATATCACCTCATGCCCGTCAGAATGGCTATAATTAACAAGACAGGAAACAACATGTGTTGGAGAGGATGTGGAGAGAAGGTAACTCTCATACATAGCTGGTGGGAGTGCAAACTGGTGCAGCCACTATGGAAAACAGTATGGAGATTCCTCAAAAAATCAAGGCTAGAACTACCATATGATCCAGCTATTCCACTGTTGGATATTTATCCAAAGAACTTGAAAACACCAATTTGTAAAGGTACATGCACCCCTGTGTTCATTGCAGCGTTATTCACAATAGCCAAGACTTGGAAGCAACCTAAGTGCCCATCAAGGGACGAATGGATAAAGAAGATGTGGTATATATACACAATGGAATACTGTTCAGCCATAAGAAACGATGAAATCCAGCCATTTGTGACAACATGGATGGACATTGAGGGTATAATGCAAAGTGAAATAAGTCAGAGGGAGAAGGTCAAATACCGTATGATTTCCTTCATTAAGTAGTAGATAATAACAACAATAAACAAACATATAGAGACAGAGATTGGATTGGTGGTTATCAGAGGGGAAGGGGGGAGGGAGGAGGGCGAAAGGGATAATTTGGTACGTGTGTGGTGATGAGTTGTAATTAGTATTTTGGTGGTGAACATGATGTAAACTATGCAGAAATAGAAGTACAATGATGTACACCTGAAATTTTTACAATGTTATAAACCAATGGTACTGCAATAAACAAAAAATTAAAAAAAAACAAAAAAAGATTGAAATATGACGTTGGTTATCAGTAGTTATCATATTATCTCTCTTTCTCTTTTAATTTAACTATCCGTTTCTCCTCAGACAGGCGACACGTTTTTCTCTAGGCCTCATCTTCCCACTAATGAAATGAAATTTGGAGCAAATGTTCTCTAATATGTCTCTTAGTTCTGATAATTTGGGACACTATGACTCTACAATTCTTCTATATTTTCTACCTTATTTGGGAGAAATTATTCTAAAGCAAAAATAATTATTATCTTCATTCCCTCACTGACTTCTTTGTTATGTGGTAAAGGAAGGCTAAATAGCCTTTGGATGAAAAATTTACCACATGTTGTGCAACATCTGCATACAGTTTTTGTTTGTTTCTTTGTTTGTTTTGTGAGGAAGATTAGCCCTGAGCTAACATCTGTGCCCATCTTCCTCTATTTTGTATGTGGGACACTGCCACAGCATGGCTTGATGAGCAGTATGTATGTCCCCTCCCAGGATCCGAACCTGTGAACCCCGAGCCACTGAAGCGGAGTGCCCGAACTTAACCACGTCACTGGGCTCGCCCCTGCATACAGTTTTTTATTGAGCTTTTTTTTTCTTCTTAAAATTTTGAATCACTTGGTGCAATCATTAGACTCAATAACTTGGTGGAGTGTGGGGGAAATGGGGGAAAGTGGTCAAAAGGTAAAAACATCCAGTTATAAGATAAAAGTTCTGTGATGTACTGTACAGCTTGTGGCCATACTTAACAATACTGTATTGTATACTTGAAAGTTGTTAAGAGAGTATATCTTAAAGGTTCTCATCACAAGAAAAAAAAGTCTGTAACTGTGTGAGGTGATGAATGTTAACTAAACATTGTGGTGATCATTTTACAATATACACATGTATCAAATCATTATGCCACACACCTTAAACTAATACAATGTTATATGTTAATTACATCTTAATAAAACTGGAAAAAATTTAAAACAAACAAAAACCTCAATGACTTGCAAGAAATTAGCCAAAGCAATTCAAATCAATCAGAGGTTCTTCCTTCATGTCCCTTCCTTCCCAACTCTAGTAGCATTTCAACTGGAAAAGCTGTGGCGTGAAGTGGTAAGAGTGGTTAAATAATAAATATTCTCTCTTCACATATTCGACAGATTGCTGAAGCCACTTGTATAGGATTACATTTTCTTTCCCTATAATTCCTAAACCTTTTTTTGTCCAAAGGCTCTATTCCAGCAGGCAGCAGAGAAGAGCAAAAGCAAATTAAAAGTATCTGCTATTTCCTGGAGCCTCAATTATGCTCCAAACTTGAATTAAGGAAAGCCTGAGTGACGAAGCATAGCTGGTTTGATCTGGTCCACCCTTGTAGCAAAAAACTGAAAATCTTGATGGGGCTGCCCCCAATGCTACTGATCAAAGAGAAAGGATGACTTGGGCTGGGAGAAAAATGTATAGTCTGAGTTCTCTTTAGCCCCAAGCATCTAGCATGCCTCTGTGACAGGTCATCAAAGCCTCTGTGCAAAAGACGTTTCAGCCAGCCCAGGGAATCGGATGCCGCAGGAGGTATGAGAGGTGATGTGCAGACACCAGGACACACACCCTTTATGCTCTCAGCGTTGGTGCAAGAATCCTAAAATCCCTCTTCAAGTTTGACTTTCCACTGAATCAGGAATCTTAAACTTAACTACAATCCTGCTGAGCTTCACTTTATTCATCTAACATAATGTTCCTCAATTTGTAACCTGGGAACGACCTATTTTCCAGTTTCTTGCAGTGTTGGCTAAATATACAAAATCTCAAGCCCTACTGCCAGACCTACTGAGTCCAGCGTGAAGGTGTGCTCAGGGATCTACATATTTAAGCAGTTACCCCACACTTCTTCCCATACTTAATTTTCCAATAATAAACAAAAGCAGCAAGAACCTGCTTCCTGACAGAATGCAAATCTTCCTCAAACAAAAATGCACTTATTTCTCCTACAAATGGAATGGCCCAAGTCCCATCTATGATTCCTCCTAGGCATTAGAATTAACATCAATCCTATCTGTTTTTTTTTTTTCTTTGTCTAAATTATTTTATTTTTTTTAATTTTTTGTTTATTGCAGTAACATTGGTTTATAACATTGTAAAAATTTCAGGTGTACATCATTATACTTCTATTTCTGCATAGATTACATCATGTTCACCACCCAAATACTAATTACAACCCATCACCACACACATGTGCCAAATTATCCCTTTCACCCTCCTCCCTCCCCCCTTCCTCTCTGGTAACCACCAATCTAATCTCTGTCTCTATGTGTTTGTTTATTGTTGTTATTATCTACTACTTAATGAAGGAAATCATACGGTATTTGACCCTCTCCCTCTGACTTATTTCACTTTGCATTATACCCTCAATGTCCATCCATGTTGTCACAAATGGCTGGATTTCATTGTTTCTTATGGCTGAGCAGTATTCCATTGTGTATATATACCACATCTTCTTTATCCATTCGTCCCTTGATGGGCACTTAGGTTGCTTCCAAGTCTTGGCTATTGTGAATAACGCTGCAATGAACACAGGGGTGCATGTACCTTTACAAATTGGTGTTTTCAAGTTCTTTGGATAAATACCCAACAGTGGAATAGCTGGATCATATGGTAGTTCTAGCCTTGATTTTTTGAGGAATCTCCATACTGTTTTCCATAGTGGCTGCACCAGTTTGCACTCCCACCAGCAGTGTATGAGAGTTACCTTCTCTCCACATCCTCTCCAACACATGTTGTTTCCTGTCTTGTTAATTATAGCCATTCTGATGGGCGTGAGGTGATATCTCATTGTAGTTTTGATTTGTATTTCCCTGATAGTAAATGATTTTGACCATCTTTTCATGTGTCTGTTGGCCATCTGTATATCTTCTTTGGAGAAATGTCTGTTCAGGTCTTTTGCCCATTTTTTAATTGGGTTGGTAGTTTTTTTGTTGTTGAGATGCATGAGTTCTTTATATATTTTGGAGATTAAGGCCTTATCAGAAGTATGGTTTGTAAATATCTTCTCCCAATTGTTAGGTTGTCTTTTCGTTTTGTTGATGGTTTCCTTTGCTGTGCAGAAGCTTTTTAGTTTGATGTAGTCCCATTTGTTTATTTTTTCTATTGTTTCAATTGCCTGGTCAGACATGGTGCTTGAAAATATGTTGCTAAGACCGATGTCAAAGAGCGTACTGCCTATGTTTTCTTCTAGAAGTTTCATAGTTTCAGGTCTTACATTCAAGTCTTTAATCCATTTGGAGTTAATTTTTGTGTATGGTGTAAGGAAAGGGTCTACTTTCATTTTTTTGCATGTGGCTATCCAGTTTTCCCAACACCATTTGTTGAAGAGACTTTCTTTTCTCCATTGTATGTTCTTGGCTCCTTTGTCAAAGATTAGCTGTCCATAGATGTGTGGGTTTATTTCTGGGCTTTCGATTCTATTCCATTGATCTGTGTGTCTGTTTTTGTGCCAGTACCATGCTGTTTTGGTTACTATAGCTTTGTAGTATATTTTGAAATCAGTGAGTGTGATACCTCCAGCTTTGCTCTTTTTTCTCAGGATTCCTTTATCTATTCGGGGTCTTTTGTTGTTCCATATAAATTTTAGGATTCTTTGTTCTATTTCTGTGAAAAATGTTGTTGGAACTTTGATAGGGATTGCATTGAATCTATAGATGGCTTTAGGAAGTATCGACATCTTAACTATGTTAATTCTTCCAATCCAAGAGCACAGAATATCTTTCCATTTCTTTGTGTCTTCTTCAATTTCTTTCAGAAATGTTTTATAGTTTTTGGTGTACAGATCTTTCACCTCTTTGGTTAAGTTTATTCCTAGGTATTTTATTCTTTTTGTTGCAATTGTAAATGGGATGGTATTCTTAATTTCTCTTTCTGCTACTTCGTTGTTAGTGTATAGAAGTGCAACTGATTTTTGTATGTTGATTTTGTATCCTGCAACTTTACCATATTCGTTTATTACTTCTAAAAGTTTTCTGGTGGATTCTTTGGGTTTTCTATATATAAAATCATGTCATCTGCAAATAGTGACAGTTTCACTTCTTCCTTTCCAATTTGGATCCCTTTTATTTCTTTCTCTTGCCTGATGGCTCTGGCTAGGACTTCCAGTACTGTGTTAAATAGGAGTGGTGTGAGTGGGCATCCTTGTCTGGTTCCTGTTCTTAGAGGGATAGCTTTCAGTTTTTCACCATTGAGGATGATATTAGCTGTGGGTTTGTCATATTTGACCTTTATTATTTCCTTCTATACCCATTTTATTCAGAGTTTTTATCATAAATGGATGCTGTGTCTTGTCAAATGCTTTCTCTGCATCTATAACATCAATCCTATCTTTATAGCCAATAAAGTTTACATTGTTATAGTTAATCACAATTGCCATGCCCTACAAAAACGGTAGGAAAAAATAATTATACACACATGCACATATACACACAGACATATATATTAGATAGATAGATATTGTTATCTAGATCTATATATATATATCTAGATCTATATATGTAAGTTATATATATGTTATCTAGATATATAGTTATTATACTATATGTATATCTCTCACACTTTTTCCATATATGGGTATAAATGGAGATATATATGTATAGAAACAAATATATATTGATAGATAGATAGAAAAATCGATAACAGAGAGCAATACACAAAAATGGGTAGGTTCCAGAGTTCTTGTTTCTGCAGCTGGCCACAAAACTAGGTTGGTATATTTAACTTATTTTTTTCATTGCCCATTTAATATTCCTCTTGCCCTTAACCAGCACCTATTCTGTTTCCGTTACATGTCAGTACAGCACATCAGTACTTTACAGTCAGTACATCAATTTCTCTATAATGCAATCCTGTGCTGCATAATGAGATTTTGGTCAATGTCGGACCGTATACATGATGGTCCGTATATACGACGGAGGTCCCATAAGATTAGTATCATATAGCCTAGGAGTGTAGCAGGCTATACCATCTAGATTTGTGTAAGTACACACTACAATGTTTGCACAATGATGAAATCGCCAAATGACACATTTCTCAGAACGTATCCCCATTGTTAAGTGATACATGACTGTAGTCAAGATTAATTATCCTAACAAACAGGGGGCATAGAAGAGTTGCCCTTTCTGTGCCTGGTGGTTCAATGTCATGAGGAACCAAAAATAGCTAAGTGGCAATCCAAACCTCCAATTAAAATGAAATATCGTCTTCTAAAGAAGGATTCCATTTTGGGTATAAAGACCTCTAAACCTGAAGTTCCTAAAGTCAAATTATTAGTAAACAAGCATTTTGTGAATTGTTCATTATTTGTAATAGTGAGAGGTATACATCACATTTCCATCCTGTATTTCTCTATCATTGTGCTTTGGCTATGGGAAAGAAGCATCACGTATTGGAAAGCATCTCCTAATTGGCTTTATAACGGATTCTTCAAAAGGGCAGTCCACTGTTTATCAGTCCAACTTTTTTCTGAGTGATGGTAAAGCCAGTGAATTGCTGTAGCGTAAGGTCATTGTTGCTCTTTTTTGCTGCCAAATAAGTTTTTTGATCAGAAGCAGTGTAGTCTGGAGTGTTATGGTGGTGAATAAGGCATTGAAGTAGTCCATAGATAGTATTGCTGGCAGATATGTGTTGGGAAGTCAACGCAAATCCATATCCAAAAAAGTGCAGTCCAAATGAGGACAAATCACTGCCCAATCTATAATGGATGTTTCCATTATAACTGTCCTGGCAGCAGATGACTAGCTGGTCCCACTGGACATGCCGACAGATTGGGCATTCAGCGGTAGTATCCAGATTGACGTTGTTGGGGATCATCTATGTTTTTGAACCCATGAATAATTTATCTCTTTTTCACTTTGGTCTCTTTTTCAGGAGCCAAATGAACAAGCACAGAGGTGGGTGAGTGTGTGAGTTTGAAATAATAAGATACATATATCTTAAATAAATAATAAGATATAAGTATATATATCCCTATTTCCTGAAACAGGGCTCCTAAAACCCTTGTGAATAGGGGTGCTAAGAGAATCTTTTGTTCTAACATTTAGAGTTAATGTTAGAGTTCTGTGAGCTGTTCTAGCAAATAATAGAATCTGAGAGGGAGGTCATGGGAACCTCCAATTTGTAGCCAAGTTGGACAGAATTTTTGGTAACCTGGGGACCTGCAACTTGCGTTTGGCTTCTGAAGTGGGAGGCAGTCTCGTGGGACTAAGCCCTTAATCTGGGGGATCTGCACTAATTCCTGTTATGTCAGAATTAAATTGAATTGTAGGGACATCCAGATGATGTCACAGAGAATTGCTTGGTGTGGGGGAAAAAAAACCCCACACATAGTCACCTGATGAGGATGGCATAGCTCTGCTCCAAACCTCTAGGAGCCCACACTGTGATTCTCTTATCAGGACTTTTCAGAGCCTGCGTACAACGTTCTAATTTGCCATGGCATCGTTAGGAGCCAAATGGCAGAGCTGCTTGACTTGCATCTTGGACCAGATGAAAAGGCTTATTTTTCTCTGGATCTTGCTCTAAGTTGCCAGTTTGGGAACTTCTCCATAAATGGCTAGAAGCAAAACAACTAAATATGTCATATCCTAAGATCCTTACCAAAATGGATACTTTCTTAGTATTGTGGTTGCAAGGTGCTACGATTTTTCTTTCCTTTTAAAGGGACTATCCCCACAGGCCACAGGTAAATGATTTCTAAAAGTTTCATCAAGGTGGCAGACCCCTGAATTTTTATGGGGTTTATCACCTGACCTCTGGATGTAACAAATTCAAGTTACCAGACATGACATTTCTTGCTACATTCTACTTACCAGGTCCTATCAGCATGTGAAAATCAATGTTGTAGACCAAGATGTCCTGTAGGATGTGAGAGAATCAAATTTACTATAGACTAATTACAGCACAGAGTTGTTATAACTGATACGAGAGAATGAAGTTGTACCATCGCCCAAATCAGATGAGAGCCAAACTATGCTTATTTGTATAGAGTGTACTCAAAATATCAATAGCGACATATTAGATGTCACTGACTATGCTGGTTTGCTCTAGCGAGGAGACTACTTGTGGTTCAGCTGCAGTTGATATCACCAACTGACTAACTTTATGATAATTATTCTCATTTTTCAAGATCCATCTATTTTCTGTACAGTCCACGTTGCTAATTTAAAGGAGGTTGTGATAAAGATAACCACTCTATGTCTTTTAAATGATTGATTATGACACTAATCTCTGAGAAGTTCCCGTGAATGAAATTTTATTTATCCTAAGAATGGAAAGCTCCAGGGTTTTTCACTCAGCCTTTTCCAAAGCTCTAACGTAATGGGTCGGAGAATCAACAGAGGATTCTGCAACTTGCTGAGTACACCCAGTCCAACTATACGCATAAGGACTAGGCAATAACCAAACCATATGGTAATTTTACTGTGAAGTGAACTTAAGCCAAAATTCCATTCACCACCTAGCCCTATAAATTCTCACTCTGACCAATAGAACACTAGGGCTTTCTGGGTCCCCAAAGTTTATCAGTGGCTCAGATTCAGGATTTTATTATTCCAAAAATTTCTAGGTATTTCCACTTCCTCAGTGCACAGCCATCCTCGTATGCCTATAACAGGCATCATGTAAATACCAGTTACGTTGGAGAGGACCATGGAGGAAAATTTGAGAACATACTTGGGAAATTATTGCATGAGTCTTCCTTAATCCTCTCCAGCATCTCTTTTTTTCCAAGAGAAATTAGTCTTTACTTTCTAAGATATAGATAGAGGTGGAGGAGAATTGGTGGAGGAACTATGACTCAGATCAGATTAAGTAGCATTTTATTTCTAGGGACCTGATGATCAGTGAGACACCATCAAAGATCTCTATATGTCAAAACATTCTCATTACCACCCACACCTTGTCTCTGACAGCTAAGTGCTACTGCCTTCTACCTCCCAGAAGTTCCATCATTTCCCTTACAATCAGGAACCCTATCTCAATGGTAGCATCGTTCACTTTCATCTATAGCCTGCAGAGAATAAATACAATACTTTTCAAGGATGCTGGAACTCCTCTCAGCAGACTTTGTGGAAGGAATTCCTCTAGATGCTCTCAAAGGATGAAGTCAGCGGGTGAGTGAGCTGATCACATGCAATAAGTCCACCCTAGTTCCCCTCAATTAAAAAAAATAATGGTAAAATAATATTTAAAATAATAAGTTCCTATTTACAGAACCTCTCTATGTTGGCCTTTTCTTTCTAAAGATCAGACTACTCATGATGCTCAACTGAGCTGTCTATCCACTCAGTCAATGAACTGAAGGGATAACCCAAAATCAAAAAATATATTTAAGCATATTACCAATATTGGTCAAATGTAGACATAATTGAAAAATAAATTTCTGCCTTCTCAATCCAGACAATTTTTTTAAAAATAGACCTTATTTTTTAGAGCAGTTTTTGGTTCACAACAAAACTGAATGGAAGGTACAGAGATTTTCCATATACAGCCTGCCCCATTATCAACCCCAGACCAGAGTGATACATTTGTTACAATTGGAACAAAAAGTGATATATTTGATACGTCATGATCACCCAAAGTCCATAGTTAACATTAGAGTTCATGCTTGGTGCTGTACCTTCTATGGGTTTGAACAAATGTATGATGACATGTATCCACCATTACAGTATCAGACAGAGTAGTTTCACTGCCCTAAAGTTCCTCTGTGCTCCATCTATTCATCCCTCCCTCCACTCTGTATCCCTTGGGAACCACTGATCTTTTGACTGTCTCTATAATTTTGCCTTTTCCATAATGTCATATAGTTGAAATCATACAGTTTATGGCCTTTTCAAACTGGCTTATTTCACTTAGCAATACACATCTGAGTTTCCTCTATGTCTTTTCATGAGTTGATAACTCATATCTTCTTAGTACTGAATAATATCTCATTGTCTGGATATATCACAGTATGTTTGTCTATTCACCTCTTAAAGGACATCTTGGTTGCTTCCAAGTTTTGGCAATTATGAATAAAGTTGCTATAAACATCTGTGTGTTTACAGATGTGTGCTATAATCATCTGTGTGATTTTTGTGTGGACATAAATTTTCCACTCCTTTTTTGTAAATACCAAGTAGTGAAATTGCTGGATCACATGGGAAGAGTATGTTTGGTTTGTAAGAAACTGCCAAACTGTCTTCCAAAGTGGCTGTACCATTTTGCAACCCCACTAGCAATGAATGAGAGTTCCAATTGGTCCACATTGTTCCCAGCCTTTGATCTTGTCAGTGTTTTGGATTTTGCCCATTCTAATAGGTGTACAGTGGTATCCCATTGTTTTCTTTTTTAATTTGCATTTCCTTGATGACATATGACGTGAAGCATCTTTTTCATATGCTTATTTGCCATCTATATATCTCTGTGGTGAGATATCTGTTAAGGTCTTTGGCCCATTTTTTAATCATGTTGTCTTTTTTCTTATTTGTTGAGTTCTAAGACTTCTTTGGATATTTAAAGATGTCTGATAAAAGCAAACTTTATCAGATAACATCTTTTGCAAATATTTTCTCCCAGTCTGTGGCTTATCTTTTTATTTTCTTGGCAGTGTCTTTCACAGAGCAGGAATTTTTAATTTTAATGAAGTCCAGGTTATCAATTCTTTCTTTCATGGATTGTGATTTTGGTGTCATAACAGGCCATTTTGTACTGAAATATTCAGACAATTAAGCAAATGAAGGGTTTAGGGCATAATTTATCTGAATTATCATTGCCATAGTCATATACTGTATGCCAGTGATATATATCTTACTGTTTCTGTAACTCAGCAAGGCCGATATTAGTATTAAATTCCAAATTTTTGCATAAATTCATATAGGTAATTAAATGACATTATTGAGAGTACTTTATAAGTTAAAAATGTAGGCTGAATATATGTCTTCAGAATATTCAAGTGAGAAACTACAAGCATATTTTACTGTTTACTCTCGGTTCAATTTCACATCATCGGATCGTTTTGCAAATCCCTTTAAAGTGCTGAGTTAAAGGAAGGAAGAGAGCTGGTTAGGAGCCTAAAATCAGCTAAATTTAAATATTTAAATGAATCTTCAGGGCTTGCTTATACTCCATAGGCAGTCTGTGCAGTCTCTCTCTCCTTTTCCTTCTTCTTACTCTGCCCCTAATTAAGAGAGTGGTTCAGCTACAGGGTCAAATTGCCTGTGTTGACCTAGCTTTTTGGCTGTTTTGAGAGAAATGGAAGCCTGTACACCACAGAGAAGTGGCAATTAGTTCTCCCGTAATTAGGGAGTAAATGGTACTAGCAAATAGAGGTGGGCATTTCCAGTCTGCTGAGTGGGAAAACATGGACTGAATTAGGGAGAATTTTCTAAGCAAAATATCTCCCAGAAATGGTTCACCATTTCTTCTAGAAATGGCATATAGTCCTGGGATGAGGCCCAAATAAAATTACTGCACTTTTGAGTTAGATTGGAAATTGGAGAATCTCACACAGACCCACTCATGAAGAGAGGCTCTTGGAACAAATTGGTGCCATTTGTAATGAGACAAAAAGCTCCCTCAGCCACCCAGAGTAGAACTCTAATGTATTGTAATGTGTTATTTTAATCAAAGCTTATTGAATGTAGAAATATAAACAAAGTTATTGTTTTAGCCTTATTTCAAATTTTCAAGTGCTTAGGTAGTAAGATCTTTTTTTGTTGCAGGTAACTTAGAACCAGTCAACTTACTTGGGTAATGGGCATTTGATTGCCAGCATAAATACCAAAAGATTCTGAAATACAATCATAAAAATGATCAGGAACCCAAGTAGCTCTGTAGGTTGTCTAATAATTAAGCTCTCCTTTATTGCATCTCTGAATTATTTTCTGCGTTCAAATCCCATCTCTCTTTTAACCAGTATCTCTGCTAACTCACTATTTTTGCTCCATCACCACTTTAACCTTCACAGGGCTCTCAGCTTGCCACAATTTCAACTCCAGTTCACTGCATTGATTCGTTGCTTTCTATTCAAACAAGTGGTTCCTTCACTCCCATATGCCTAAGAGAGAAAATGTGAGGACCAGCTAACTTCGAAGGTCAGTACACCCTAATTTTATGCAATTGGTCAGCCCCAATTTTTCTATTACACCAACTTTAATATTTATTTTTGAGCACTAATTCCAATCTGTAATATCTTGTTGGTAAGAAGCTCTACGCTTCTAAATTCACCAAAAACATGACAACGTTGTTTTTCTATTAGCAGCCTTCTTCCACTGGGAGATACCCTCCCTTGCTCCTCATATTTATCTTTCTTTGCTACAGGGAAACATTTGGATCTTCTTTCACCTCACCAGTGGCCACAGAACTTGGAGACGGTTTCAGGCCAATTGAGTGGACATCTGTACTGGTCAGCTGTACAACAGTGCTGTACAACAAGCCACCTCAAGACTCAGTGGCTTGTAATGATGAGCATTTACTTTCTGCAAGTGTGGGGGTCAGTTGAGGTTCAGTGAATTCAGGGGAGGCTGAGTTTACCTTCAGACTTCAGAGAAGCTTCCTGCAGGTACTCAAGGAATTTTCTTCTCATAGCAAAAGGCAGCGGTGTAAGAGGACATGTTCAACCAGAAGTTATGTTTTCAAGCATCTGTTCAGATTGTAGTGGCTAACATCTCATTGGAAAAACAATTTTCATAGCCAAGCCCAAATTCAATATACTCCAACCTCCATGAGACCAAGGGAAGCATGTAGACATATAATGGTATTACAGGAGGGAAAGAACTGGGACCAATAATCCAATCTAAATAAAAGGCCACCCTTTGTTCACTGCTCTTCACTGACATAGCTTCTAAAACTCTCAAGATTTGCTGCTTCCCAGAACTACATCAGGGAAGAGGGCTATGGTCTCTCTTAGCCCACTCGTCCCCCTCCTCTCTTGCTTCCTCTAACCTCCACCTCCACGACTTGTTGAGGTTTGGGAAAGAGACAGTTGGCATTCCCCACTCCAAAGCAGCTCTCTTACTTACCTTTGTCCACCCTCTAGACAGGTGGGTAGACATGGTATATATTTAGGTTCTTGCCCTCCAGAGGAAGCTGTTTATAGTTTTATTTTTCTTTCTCCTTTTACTTTTTAAATAATTTTCTAAAATGGACATGTTACTTTCTTATTAAGTTAAAGAATAGCCAGTTGATCTATATTTAAAAAGTGTTTAATCTGGGTCAATCTGTGCATGTCATGGACGAGAGGTAGAGGGACCATTTATTTTATAAATAAATCTCTGAAAGTGTGACATTATGCATTTAGGAAATCCCACAGACAGCCTAATGCCACCTGACAGAAGTCGCTCATCTTTCTACTTCCTGACTGGTGAGTAGAGCAGTTCCCTCACAGTCCTCTGACCATCCCCAATTCCAGCCAGGTTCTCTGGCCTCTGTCCTGCTCATAAAGGCTTCATTTCTTAGTCTAGGCAATAAAATACTAGTGAAGAAGGCATGTATGTGCTAATTTTTCTCTTTTGAGGAACATTTTTTTCAAATTTTGGTGTTTCCCAAATATGTTTTCAGCTTACTCTTGCTGCCTTCTCAAACATCATAGTACACCACTGTCAAGAAAAGCCCTGGTATGTGCCCCTGACACCTCAGAATGAATGTGTCACTCCATTATCCCTCATGGAGAGAGGGCTCATTTTGGACTCACTTCTAATGGTGAAAAGGGAATTTTAGTCATCATTCATCCCTCAGAGGAGGTGTTTTGTGGTGACCTCGGTTATCCTAGTGCTTCGGAAATTTCTCCCTTAAGGAACTTCTCACGCTACCTATGTATCACACTGACTCTATTACTACAATTAGTCAAGAGAACTAAGGGAAATGCTTTAAAACTGAAGGACCTATAAAGGTAATCTAAGTAGAATTTTGTCAGCTATCAATGATTTAGCAATTGAATGTATACTCTTGGCAACTGGCAATCACAGATCAGCTTTATATTACTCTCCTATATCCAGTCCTCCAAATGGATGTAACCAGATAATCCTGAAACAATGCTGCCCAGGTGATAAAAACAAGGAGATACCCAAGATGCCAAATTTCTAACCAGACATCTCACACATGAAAAAGAATTTCCTTGTTTAGCAGCTGCATCAACTTAATTACTTCATGGTAAAATAGTGCATAGACACCTTAGTGATGTAGTTGAGTAAATATATTTGAAATATAGACTAAATATGAATTGAAACCAATCATTTAAATTATATATAAAGACACATCTTATAGCAGGAATACTAGCAACACTCACAAGACCCTTGTCCTGAGATTATGATAACTGAGTTTGGGAGACAATTATATAAGTTTGAGAATTTCTTTTTAGCTTTCAGAAGAGGATAATAAATGGCAATACACCTAATAGGAGACAGTCAAAGACAAAAACATATGTACAGCTGTATATACACACACACATTTAATACAAGCTTGTATCCACATAGGCAGACAGTCTAATGCATAAAGCAGAAGTCACCATTTCTTTTAACTCCACCATTTGTCTGGAAAAAGGACTGAATGGACTTTTTTTAATATCATCATAAATATTGCAGTTTTGTTCTTTTAGCTTCAAAATAAGAAGCAGGTTTTGACCAAAGCCATGGGAAATGTCTTTCCTATCTGTTACACAGTGTTCTCAGATTTCTCTGGAAATCTTAAAAGAAATAAATATGCAATGAAATAAACAAGCAAGCAAATAAATTTTAGAAACACTTTTAAAACTAAGAAAAACCTTTCACACATCACAAATTTCACCAGCAAACCAGTAAACTCCATGAGGGCAGTGACTTGGTTGATCGGTTATTTGGTTAGTTACTTTGTTTTACTGCTGTATCCCAACTGCCTTGATCAGTTTCTAGCATATGGTCAACACTCAGTAAATATTTGGTGAAGCAATAAATTCTTCATGAACGAATCCTTCATGATATTTTTTCCCAAAATTTATAGTCAAGAAAACCCTATATGGTTGGAGGCATCTGCATCAGCTTTCCCCACTAGAAAATATATATTTTCCCAAACCAGGGTATGGAAAGAACTGAGTGTCACTGACCCAGAACATTGACCATTCCCTGACTACTTAGGCACAGCAACTGGCCAGTCTGGGGTCATGTTATGGAATAGGAGATTAGAAGGATATTTTCAATCAAGATGCTGTTTCTAATTACAGGAAGAACACTATCCCTGAAGAATTAAAAATTTAGAGGAAGTGGAGGCATATGTAAAGTAAGTCAAAATATAAATCCTTTAGCCAAAGAACAGTAAGTATCAGGATTATAGCCTAGAGATTGTGAGAAAAGTAATGAAAAGAAAGAGAAAATAAGAATATGAGAGGCCAGGATGAGAAAGGGCAAGAGAGAGATTCATATCACTTCCACCGGTTGCTGGACGATTGGTTCCCAAAAGGAGCTGAGGACCTGAATCATCAAAGCACAGCTCAATAGAAAGTGTTGATTCTAGCACCTAAGACCTGCCATGAGGAAAATATCAATAAATATTTGTTGAAAGGTGAGATGATGAACTCCTTTATTCTCAGTTTACCTGCTTTCAAGAATCCTAAGAAAAATATAAATATGATTATGACAACCAAATTATGATGAAAAATAAAATAGTAGTACTCCAGTTCCTCTCCATCAGTAACACCTCATCAACTGGCTTTTTCTTGTTTGAGTATTGGTTTTCCCATTTATTAACTATCCCTCTGCAGATTAAAAGCTTCATGAGTGCATGAACTTAATCTGTTGTGTTCCTGTTGCATCTTCAGTGCTTTAAACAGTGCCTGGCTCATACACAATGCTGAGTGAATATTTGTTAATAACAATCATAACAATTGTAAATTAGTAATATTGCAAAGATCATAAATATAATGGGCTCTAGGATTACTTCTCCTGGAATCAGCCCATATTATTATGACATAATACCCCCGGCCCCCTACACCTGAAATAGTACCTTAAGCACTTCCCAAATTGCTAGAGTATGAAAATAATTCCTTTAGATTAAACATTGTGCTTTCCCTGTAAGTCTCATTTAAAATGAAAATACCCATTAAAAGAATAACAGAATAAGTTCCTATCACTTTAATGCTAATCTGTTCAATGAAATTCTCATTTTCTCTTAGGGCGTGGAGCTCCCAGGTATTGTGGGTTCCTAATGTTTCCTCTTGGGCCAATGTCTCCAAATTCCCCACATCAACCAGGAAAGTTATAGAAAAGGAGATTTTTATTTTTCCGTGAATCATATTTGAAAAATGGCATTGAATATTCCATGCCAGCGGTCGCGCTTCATTAGGGTAGGATAAGGAGACAGCTGTTTCAAGCAAGCTGCAGAAAGCAATTAAGTGAGAGACAGTTGGAGAAAAAAATTCTTTTTAATCTTTAACTTTGGAGTATCCAGTGTTCTAATATGCTAAGCAGTCTTGTCAACTAATCAACTTTAAAAATCCCACTAGCATGGCCACTTAAAAGAGAGCTTTTCATTAAACTCTGTTCCAAGAAATTCTAGGGCATCACTTCACATCTGTCTTCTTTCTCACATCACATCTGCCTTCTCTCTGAAATCAGAGTAGTCTTTTCCTGGTAATCTTCCCTCTTAAATCTTGAAATAGACCAAACAATTTAACAAACTCTTTTCTTATCAACTGAGATTGGTGAAACCATTTTCTGGGCTTAATGAGTTCCTCTAACCTGAGTATTTCTCCAAAGTCTGTCTGAAGACTAGATCCAGCATACCTATCTAGCACAGGAATCAGGTCCTTATCTGTCACATATGCGTTAAAGATGACACACACAGACATTTTGAAAGCATGAGAAAGATAATGCAAGAAAAATTGTAAAGTTGGCCAAGTATGCCTTTATTATCATTCTAGGATCTCTTTTAATCACCTTTTCCATAGTGTCTGGAGCCCTTCCTTAAACTCTGAATGGCACACAGAAGGAGACTGAGCATCATTGGTGAACTTTATTAACAATCTTCATTTTGGTGAAATCATTTTGGCCATCTCACCACAGCAATGTCCATTAAACCACTAGGGTGACTAACCTGAGACTAACTGGTTTACCAGAACATGAGGTGTTCAGTGCTAAAACTAGGAAAGTCTTGGGCAAACTAGGATGGCTGGCCATCTTCATCTCTAGACAAACTATTTGTCTAGAATACTGTTCTGCAATACTCTTATTTCTTGCCATGCCCCCTCCCCTTCTAGCTACATGCATTTCACTTGGATGACCCTTATTAACCCTTCAGACCTCATCTTCACTTCGTCTAGGAAGCCTTCCTGGACTCCCCAGGACTGAATTATATGCTTATTCTACAAGTTCATGTCATCACTCTGTTTGGGACTCTTTTGATAGTAGTTAACATAATATCTTAATCTCTTTTTTACTTGTTTACACTCCTCAGTGTCTTACAGCCAGGCAATTTATCACATTTACTACTGTAACCCCATACTCATTAAAATTTGTTGAAAGATGACAGCAAGGACTAATAAATATTCATTATAAAGAAAATACCTTTCAAACAAAATAGGCAAGGATGGGCTAATATCACAGTGGTCTAACAGTGAAGTGGACTTGAAGGAGAAATGGTAAACTTCATGTCACTGGAAATGTTCGAGAATCCATCAGAAGGTTTTTGCATGCGATTCCTGCTCTAGGTACATTTTCAAAGTAATTGAACTCCAAGGTCCCTTCGTACTGAAGTCATCTGATCTGTAGACCAATGTCTCTTCAACCTACAGTATCAGAATTATCTGAATCCCAAAATGCTGATTCTATTGGTATGGAGTCAGACCTAAGAATTTCTATATTTGATAAGTTTCCTTAGAGACAGACAGCTAGTTTTGTTCAACTCTACTAATGCTCACTATATAGCTATGTTGGAGCTACATGCTAGAGGGATATTAAAAACAAAAATGTATACAGTAGTCCTTGTCCTCTAGCTGCTCACAGTCCAGATAAATGACTGGGAACTTTTCACAGGATAGAATATATTTAAGTTCTGGTTTGCCTGGATCTGACTAAAACTAGCCCTGCTCCCATGCAAAACCTTTCAACTCTGGTTTATTTCCCAGATTCATGGATCTAGAGCAGCGGTTTTCAACCTTGAATGTACATTGGAATCACCTGGGGATCTTTAAAACTCGATGGAAGCTTGGCCCTGTCCCATGTGATCCTGATGGAATTGGTGTGGGATGGCCTTTCCAGTTGATTCTAGGGTTCAGTCGAGGATGAAAATGACCTTAGGGGAAATGAGGGCTAAGCCAGTGGGGAGAATGTGGTTAGGTAGTATGGTAATGAGAAAAGGAAATCCAGACAAAGATTTTTACCTGGGGAAAATTCTAAAGAGTTTTTGTAATGTCCAAATGCCTATGATTGAAGTTAGCTGGAGATAACGTGTGAAAATATTTTGCAAAATGGAAGGCATGGTTAAAAAAATATATAGTTAATTTAATTTAACTAAATTTTAAATCTTTGATGGTATCACTTTCAACCTGAAGAAATCAAACTAGTAAAGATATTTAAGAGATCAACTCTTCACATATACTCCTTTATGATAGTCTCTGGTTATTTTACTTTATTTTATTTTACTTTATTCTGAAAAAGAGATCTAACCCCAGATCCCAATTACTTTTAATTCCATTTGGCTGCGGAAGATTTTCTTAAAAGTGTAGTTCTATGTTCTTCCCTCATTAATTCCTATCTGGTGAATATCACTGAGTCTTCCTTGAATAAATGAGTAAGTTTGTGATCCCCCAGGGACATCAATTAACATTGTGTAAGAAATTCAAGTTAGTGTGTCCCGACCCCAGGACATATTTGGGAAGTGGCTTTTTGAGAGAAATTGCTAACATCAGTTCACTTTACTGTAATAGGTTTCTTTCCCCTTAAGGGATCATTCTGGGGGTTAGGGGATTTGAGCACTTAATTGACTTCAGTTGTGTTCCAGTTCATTGCAGTTTCCTTGCACTGGTAAGTGAAGGTGAATTGCAATGCTCTTCTTGGAGCAACTCTTTTTATTGAATGACCTGTCCCATGGGGACAACAAGATAGTGAGATGTTAAAGGCATCTGCCATGATCCCGTTTGCCTGATGAATAAACACCAAACATCATCACAGACACTTGTGCCATGGAATGCTCTGTTTTGGTACTGTCACGTCTTTCATACCAAGGAGAGTGTGGCAACCTCAGAAGAATACAGGCTGAGAATCATTAACACTTGGTTCCAGACCTGGCTTAACCACTGACTAGGGCTGTAGGCAAGTGTTTGGACATCTCAGAGGTACTCTCCTCAGCTTTCAATTAGGGAATATATATCTCCACTATTTATTTTAAAAACTGAGTTAAATAAGATCCCCAAACATCAACAAGTCTTCTAGTTACAGTGGGAGATCCTGGAAAATGTAAAATCATCAATAGCTGGCTCTGAGTTGCAGTGGCTCAAAACATCTTTGAGCCTTTGTGTACCATGGTGACGGGATTTCCCAAGTCCTACCTCCTGAACCTAGGTGCTTAACCTTCCTCTTTTTTGTGAGTAGACCTTTTCTGGGGTTTCCAGGGTGCTTTCCATCAGGTCCTTCCAAACTTTTCCTTGTTTCCCAGTGTGGTAGGCAGCCTCTAAAGCAGCCCCCATGGATCCCTGCACCTGGTATTTATGGGCTGCCCAGGGCCATATAGGCTGGACCTAGTGATTCCATTCAAAGAAATAGAACACATAAGAAGCGATGGATGCCAATTGAGAGATTAGGTTACAAAAAGACTGGCTTCTCTGAGCCATTGCTCTTGGAGAAGCAAGCTGCCATGTTGTGAGCAGCCCTATGGAGAGGCCCATGTAGCCAGGAACTGGTGTCTCTGGTTGACAGAGGTCCTGAGGCCTGCGAACAGTCACCTGAGTGGGCTTGGAAGAGCATCTTCTGAGGCCTGCCACCATCCAAGCATATCCTTCGCAGGCCAGCCTTGAGATGACTGCAGCCCAGGCCATTACCTTGATTACAGCCTGTGAGAGATCCAGAATTAAGCTCCCAGCTACATTTTGCTTGGATTCCTGACTCACAGAAATTGTGAGACAATAAATGTCTGTGGATCTAAGCCATAAAAATTTGAGGTAAATTGTTATACTGCAATAGATAATTAAAACACCCAGTCTCCCCAATTCCAGTGGGGCAACAGTGTTGGCTCTTCTTCTCACAGCCCTAGACCAGCACCACCCAGAACCTGGACTTCAAGATCTTCTTGTTCTATCTCTTAGCCCTTCTCAATCTCATACTCAGCCTCATGCTCCCATCATCCTAGACCTGAGCCCCAGTGCTCCTCAGCTCACTCAGGAGGGATGTCTGGTTATTTATAACAACTCATATAAATGACTGCACTTGATTGTCCCAAGAATGTCATGAGATACGTATTATTATATGTACTCATTTTACAGACAATCATATTGTCACCCAGAAAAAATAAGCAACTTTCACGACTAGGAATTTTAGGATTTTGGACTCCAGGTTCAACATGCAATATATGTTACTGAACAAATACTGAAGCTGCCTCTGTTATATTCTCCTAAATATCATAGTTAGAGAAGCTATTACAAGTTACTCGACACAAAGAGATTTAAAAAAATATCAGATAATCTGTGCTAAGTGCCAAGTGAGTAAATGTACTTGTTTTTAATTGTAATAAGGTATTATACTAATATAAGATATTGTTATTAATACACATATATATGTGTATGTGTGTGATTTTTTTCCTGCTTGAATCTTGTGGAAATCCACACAATTAAGTTTCAATCAAAATTTTCTCTAATTCTTGAGACTCACACATACGTTTTGTGTGTATATTTGAATAATTAAATCTGACTTTAATATATATGGTCAGATAAAATGTGTTTTTCCTCTGCATTTTATTGTTGAAGTGGTTATCAATTTTAATTTTAATTTTATTTGGTAAAGATTAGACAAGAAGAGAATACCAATGTCATAACAAATACAGTTCATAATAAATTCTTTCTCTCTACTGCATATGCTAAGGGGTAGGCAAATGAGAGACTTTTAACATACACCATCCCAGATCTTTAAATTTGTATGTAAAACTGGCACTAGTTCATCCTGCTTTTGCTGAGAAAAAAAAAAATCAAAGTCACCCACGAGGATTTTCCCCCCTTTTCTTTAATAATGGATACTTTCAGAGACCTCCTGAGGTCCCATTCCCCCTGTCATGTATAAAGGGTTTATTGTTTCCAGAAAAGCTTTTGCTGCTCCCTCTGGAGACTGAGCTGATCCAAGGTAATATTAATTCTGTGCCTCTCTCTTGTCGGAACTCAACTTCAAATGGAATATATGAGATGAAAGCTGAAAGAGAGGTTATGTGGGCTGTCATCCGCCATTGTGTCTGAGGCATCAACTGTGCTCAGAACAAATTAGGTGTCAGTCTGGTAAATCACAGTCAGGAAGGCAAATCAGTTTATAGAAGACTTATTTGGTCTCCTGGAAGGCTCCACCATTCAGAGAACAGTTAATCTTTCTTTTCTTTTCCTTTCAGTAATTTAAAAAATAATCTGAGATTTAGCTGGTCATTTTTATCGTCTCCTCCACCCCTCCCCAACTCACTCCTTGTTTTCCTCACAGAGATGAAGAGCTGTTGCTCTAAGTGACTAGAATGGTAGCATTTACAGGACCATTCATGTGCAATATTTCATTATTTTCATTAATTTCCTAAATGATGAAAGACCCCAGAAAAAGAAGGGAGGGTGAAGGTGGGCAAGGGAGAGATGTGAATTAGCTATTGGCCTTGTGTGTGGAATGTTCGCAGATCAAGGAGAGAATGCTCAGGGAGAAGCAGGCAAATCTTGCTCTCATGGGATTTGTTTTAGTTTTTCAAATCCTTCTTGATCCCATTAGCCCTTCATTAAGAAGTTTGGACGGCAGAAGAAAGGGAATTGCTTTTCACATTGGAAAGTAGAATTTTGAATCTGTCACATCTTTAACCTGAGAAAAGAGGAGACAAAAAAGAAGAAAATGAAAGAATAATACTTGTCGCGTCAGGCTACCCAATCATTTTGTGTTAATCTGAAATAAAAAACTTCATTGGAATTTAAAAATAAAAAGCCACCAAAAAAATAGTGCTGAACTGGGACTCACCAGTGTTCTAGTTTTGACTCTACCAATAACTTCAAGATCTTGAGATAATTACTCTAATATACTTGTTCTCCCTCTCCTCATTTACAAAAAGGCAATTATTATTTCTACCCTTGCTTTTGCTAACATTGTTATTGTGTGGATCAATTGAGAGGAAATCATTATTAAACAAAATGTGTATAAATCAAAGGTGATATTATTACAAAGGCCCCGCCACTTGGTCATATCTGTGTCACCACTCTTCACAAGCACAGAGGTATTTGTTCTCAAAGTTCATCCATCTTAATCTGAATTCCCATTTTGCCTGTATTTGTTTCCACTACCAGGTCTTCCTGTCTTACTTTAGGTGCTTTTAGCTTGCTTCTGGAGTTATAATCAGAGACTCTATGATTTCAACTTTAAATGATTTCCTGATGTTTTGACCAACCGCGGTTCTACAGAGGAAAAGGTATTGGATATCTTAAATAATTGCCACTTATTTCCTTATTTGGTTCGGTACCCTTATCTGAGATTTTGTACCCTTTCCTAATAACTCACTTGCTTGATTCAACGTCAGTCTTTCTACCTGCTTGTTTCAGTCTTATCTATCTATCTCTCTTTTGCCAGACATCCTGATTCCTGATCCTCTGTCTGGCTCCAGGATCCTAATTCAATTGCAAGCCCTATGTTCTAGATACTTTCTTTTCGTTTTTCTGTTCTGTTTGTGTTGAGCACGTGGTCATTCAGATGTAACATCAAGTTTTCTTAGCAGTGATGTTGCTTGTTCCCATCAGCTCAGATTCTGAGTTCCCTTCCTGTTTCCCTTACTCCACCATTTTAAAAGAGACTGATTCACCCATTTGGCCTATGGGATTGTGGAAAAAGTGAACCGTGTCCCCTTCCTTAAGGCCTGGGTGGAGGTTGCAGCATCATATCAAGGGAAACTGTGCTCAAGGGTTCTAGGTATTAAAGGGCCAATTTGAGAAATGGGAGCCAAAGGGGAAACCTCTTCCAAAACTTCGACAAAGAGCCTATCAGAGTCTTAGTGGCTGGAATTGACACTTGTGATATACTTCAGGTTTTCCTATCACTTGCTCCTTCCCCTCACCTCTAATCTGTTTCTCCTCAGACTACAAAGTATCCTCCTATTGTTCTTCTCTTCACTTGGAAACTTGTTTTAAAGGTGAGTTGCATTCTAAATCTCTAGTTCATTATCTCTCATCCACTCTCCCTCTGATATTTTGCTTTTTCCTCTCTCTCTCCTGAAATTACTCTTCTATTTGTACTTGAAATTCTCAAATTACCAAATCCGCAATCTTTTGTTGCTCATACTACTGGAGTTCTTTGTGACATTTGCAATGTTGAGTACACATTCTATGTAACGCTCTGCCATCTTAGTTCTCATGTCCTACACACTCTCATTTCTCTTTCATTTCTGACTATTCCTTTCCTACTACACTGATCACACTCCTCATCTGTCTACCCTTGGGACTCCCAAGCACTTTCCAAACTATACGAATTTTAGGCTCCAGTCCATGCACTTGTCATTAAATTTTCAGCCCTTCTCTCTCTGTTCACATCCAGACCTGTATTTCCAGCTACTGCCTAAATATTCCATAGCCACATTCTATGGGTATATCTGATGCAATATGCGTGAAACTTATCTTTTCATCAAATTACTTTCTTCTCCTGTATTTTTAGGCCTATGTTTCACACAGTAACTCTGACTAGAGTTTTTATAGTTATTCACAACTCAAGTTCTACTGATCCCACCACTCACGTAGATACCAAATGCTTTGCTCTCCTGTCATCTGTAACTTGACTGGCATCTTTATTTAAGGTCCTCATCATTTCCCAGTCTGACTCCAAACATTCCCTACTAGATTATTTCACCTCTTCTTTATCCATCCCCACCTCACGCAACATGTGCTCTAGCAAATGTTCTTTTCACAACTCCCAGAATATGTCCTGCTTTTGTTTGATTTCTTTTTTTCTCCTATGGACACTCCTATCCTAAAATGCTCTTTTTCTCCAGGTCTAATGTCTCCTTTGTGAGGTCTTTTCTGATTCTTGCTCCCCCCTGAATTACTCCTACTTTCTATTTGCTTCGAATAAATTTGGCAACCTGCAAGGTATCTACAACTGTAGTTAGCAGCTTGTTGCTATTTTGACATCGTCACCAGATCCAAACTAAAGTCGTGCACCTCTTTTGTTTTGTCCCAGAGCCGCTAATAATCCATGACACAGAAAGCTCTCTTTGATTTTTCCAATGAGAGAAACTGTGATTCTGCTTGCCTTTTTTTATTTTTCCAACTCTAGCACTGACCCATTACCATCCTAATAGAAATCGTTCTTTTTTTTCTTTTTAATTCCGTGGTTGGAACCCAGGCCTATTTGAAATGTAATAATTGAACCCACTAAAATGCGGGGAAAGGCAAACCTGGATGAGCCAGTGGAGCCACATGAGGTCCCGTGGGGTAGGCTGGAGCCACCTGGATTTATTTATATCCATTAAAAATTTTTCTTGTGTTGTGATAACTGGCTTTTAGGAGATCAAAGGAGCCAGTGTGGAAATGTTGTTTTTCTGGCTGTGCAACACAAACAACATTTAAAAGTTCCCTCTACGTGTGCATACATCCAAAGCCCGTTGGAGCATCAGGCAGCAATGAGAGCTGGCACTATGCCCGCATTGTTAGCCCTGCTCCATTATGATGGAAATAACAGGCAAGACAGAGACAGATAGCAAGGAAGGAGGTGGGGTGTGTGGTGGCGTGGAGACATAGTGCCTGTAACATGATGTTTGAATTTCCATTTTTATCTTGAAAAAGCGAATCAATCTGAGACTGGTTCTATAATCTCCGTGGCTGGAGGTGATTTGTCAAAAAGCTTCTGCTTCAGTCTCTTTGGAGATGGAGCCCTGTGGCCACACAAGGCCTTAGCGTGGGGATTAATACCCCATTTTTAGAAGACAGAAATGGATGAAATAGACAACATGCATGGCTGGGCAGGTCGAATGCCAGAGGCCAAAGAGCAAACGATGTCAGCAAGCAACAACATTTCTGGTCAATCTCCTTCCAGGAACCCGTTCCTTTCAGCATTTTGTGAGTGTACTTCATGGGATGATTCTCATAATATTCACTTATCAAACACATTTTACTGTTCAAAACACTTGTATATTTATTCATTCATTTGGAAATTACATCTCTCCTGTAACATCATAAAGCATTAGAGCTGGAAAATTCCTTAGAGATCGTTTCTCCAACACCTGCATTTACTAAGACCCAAAGAGATCGTAGTTTGCCTAAAATCCTGTTAAGTAGTTAGTAATACTGGATCCTACTTACACCTGCTGATTTTTACTCTAGTAGCTTTTTCCATAACCCCAAGGAGACACGTAGGCAGGAATTTGTTCATCAGATTCTTTACAAGGTGTAAAGGGAGATCTTGGCTTCTGAGTTGGGGAGGAGGGCTGTGTAGAACACTTTAGGCACCTAGTCTGGAGTGGTGAGCGACTAGTGCAAATGGGATGCTATTGAAACAAACATACGCCTATTACACAATTTTTATTTTTATTATTAAATAATGGAGATAGTATGCTATTCTTGCCTTTTTTTGTTTTCTCTTTATCATTTATTTCAGAAGAAATAATCATGTACAGAAATATGAAAGTATGAGAGAGGAACATTCCTAGGTTTGCTCTCTCCATTGGCCTTTACTGAGGTAACTCCCCATGCAGACACGGCACATCCCCCTTAGGTCATTCTCCTAGAGGTGGTGAGTTGATTATTGGTCCTAACTACCTAATAGGCAAGATCACAAAGATATTTCTTGACAATTCCCCAAACATCCTATAGAATATTTTAGAGGAAGAAAAACTTGGATTCCTGAGATTAGTAGTGAGACTTGATGCTCCACTATCTCAGCAGATGTCTTTCTCTAAAATTCTCTCATCTAAATAGTCCCCCAACCCAGTAGAAGCTTTTACTGGGCGTACACCAGGTACCAAACGCCTCTCCCTGCACACAGCTCCCTCTCTTGAAGTCTTTTTTATTTCCTATCCATCTAAATTTTACCTATTGTTCAAGATTCAATCCAGGTCATGTTTCTTGTAAGAGGCACTTATTAAATATAAAACAATGGATTATCTGGATTTAAATAACCCCAAGGTCCTGACTACCAACTTAGCATTTAAGAATAGACTATATTTTCTCTTTTTTTTTCTTTTCTAATTATTTCATGGGATTTAGTTAGTCTAGCTAGAATTCTACAAAATTCAAATTTTTCTATCTTGAAAATATTCTATCGTAAGCTTCTGGAATTGTCAAGGAATAACTTTGTGATCTTGCCTGTTAGGAAGTTGGAGTGAATAATCAACCTGCCCCCTCTAGGAAAATGACCCTCAGGTGTGCCCCGTACGGGGAGTCCCCACAGCGAAGGCTAATGGAGATCTTCTGTGTGTTCTTCTCTTCTCTTCTGTCTTACAGTGCTCTTAGTGCAGGCATGGACCCAGAGTAAACATGTTCTGTAATATGTGTTGATTGATTATACTTTCTCAACTCCCAACATCGACATGAAAGATTCTGATAACTTCATCCAATAATAATTCTGTGATTGCCCATGATATACATTATTAGAATAGAAGTCAAACAACAAAATTTCCTGTCCAAAGTTTGTCATGTTGTAGTTATATGAAGTTGCACAAAACTATTTATTTCTCTCTAAGAACAACTTCTTTTATCTTTAGTGCAGACATAGCAATTTTTGTTCTGCTCACCTCCAGAAGTTCTAGTGAGAAGAGTCTCAAGTGAAATGGCCTTGACATTCCTAAGCTTTCTGTGCGTGACAAATACTATTATTATAACACTATCATTAGTTCTTATTGCTATATATTTTGGATTTTCATATTCAGTATAATACTTTATGATATTGTATTTCATTTTTTCAATCATTTGTGCTCTTATGTCTCATTTGGGTTTTTACATGTTAAGTGCAGACAAATATATAATACATCTTTTTTAAAAATCTGCTTCTAGAACAGGTAAGAACTTTCAATGAACATTGTTATTTGCTGGATTTGAATCTGTCTTCAGACTCTGCCTTGAGAACAGAGATATTGTTTTCGGTATGTGAAAATAGAGTTGTGGAATAAGCAAGTCATTGAAATTTTCAGTTGAATTTTATATAATGGAAAAGAAAAGATGATTAATCTATACATCCATGGAAGACAACATTGCCTGAAGGAAAAAAAAAAAACTTGTTATGTGTTTGTGGGAATCCATCTGCAATCATTGCCACCCCATCGAGAGGTCAACAGATGCAATTATGGAAGTGGCAGCCTTGCCATTGCTATTTAATCATCCCCACAATACTCCTTACAGTAATCAGGAGAGACAGGTGGAAAGCAGCACTCTGAATATGGGACACAGGAAGGCAACCCTCATCTAACTGGAGCTTCCCAATAAGTTAGTCCTTCTCTCCTCCTCTTGAAAGAGTCACAGGCTAAACTGACTATGCTGATTGTCAGGTTACCAGCCCCAGGTGACTGGCAGATGAGTGAGGTCTTCATGTAGGCTGGTGACCAGAGATGCCTTACCTACCCTTCTTGTCAACCTCAGACCCAGCTGCCAGCTCAGAGAGCAGGAGGAGCATGATTGTATTGGCACCGCTCCAGCACTTGAAGGCTGTATCACCAGCTACCCTCTCTCACCTCCTCTGCCAGGCAAACAGAAAGGTTAACGGTTAACCACGTCAAGTTTGATTCTCTGCTAAAGGGTCGGTGTGGGGGATGCATACATTTTAATCCAGAAATCAGTATCTTGTGTGTCAGAGATAAAGTGAGTCAGCTGCATACAAAGGAGACAGCATGATATTGTACTTCTGGGCTGGGAAGATAGACATGAGGTTAATGCTCTGGCTTTAAAACCAACACCCAGTATGCTGTTGAGAAAAGCACGTAACATCTTTTAACCTTAGTCCTTTCCTTTGTTGAAGATGGCATTTAGCGATAAATAGTCTCCCGTTTCCCTATGATCTCAAAAGGACCCTTTAAAGTTTGAAAAAAGAATTTTTGCACAGGGAATCTCTTTTCTTGCCTGCTATGCTATGAAAAGTTCTAATATGAAATGGTTCTAATATGATAATTTAAGATTAATATTAGAAATTATTGTGTTAAATAGTCAATTTCATTGAAAAATATTCAAATATATCACATAACAAACCATGAAATATTATTTAGCTCTTACTATGTGTTTCCCATTTTCTATGTTTCTGTTTCCATCAAGATTAATAAGATTAATATGTAGGAAATAATCTAAAGACAGTAAAAACTTATAAATAGTTAAACAATATGGCAACCCATAGAATTCCCTCTCCTCTCCTCACCCACCTCCAACTCTGGGGAATATAACTGACCAAAAGCTCCAGAGCCTGCCCTCTGGAATCCAAGTCGGCATTTGCTAAGAAACCACACTTCAGCAGGGCTATAGTAAGGTGACTTGTTCCTGGGAAACTTGGAGCCTTCCTGATGGCTGGCTTTGGCTTGGGGATTCCCCAATGGCGTTGCCATAGCTTCTTTGGTTGGCTTGGTAGTCTAGGATACTTCCGCCCAATATTTACTCCCTGTCTACTTCACTTGGGGTCTGATTTGTTTCATACTTTTATGACCCTCACAGCCTTTCCTGGCTTTCTCCTTTTTTCCCCTCATGCAGGCACCCCCAATAAAATCTTTGCACAATGAATCTTGTCTTTACATCTGCTTCTTGGATCACTCTAACTAACATGGGCTAAAAATTGGGTAAGCCCTAGAGATATATATGAATGAATAAATAAAGCATAAAGGAGAAACTGAGAATGGTAAAGATTATCCCTAGATTTAATCTCCAGCTCTACCAATGACTAGATATGTGATCTAGGCTAACGATTTATCCTCTGTGTGCCTCAGTTTTGTCTACTGTAAAATGGGGATAATAATGTTACTTATATCTAGCACTTTGGAGAACACAAAGTAAGTTAAACTATGCAAAGCCCTTAGAACAATGCCTATTATATTCTAAATACTATAAAAGGGTTAGCTACTACAAATGAGAAAATGGAACACCAGAGAGCTGAAGAACTTTGTTCAAAATCATAGAACTAACTAAGTAGAGGTTTTGGGGTAAGTGCTTGGGCTTCCTATCAGATTCTCAACACGGTGGTTTGTTCTATTTGTTTGTTTTAGTTTGCTTATTGTATATTTTGTTCCTTTTTTGTCTATACTCAATAATATTGAGAATTTTGAGAAATATTAATGGCAAAGGTGAGATTGACCGGTCCTTTAATGATGAAACTTGATAACCGAAAATTAAATATTAGAATAAGTGTCTTTTTCACTTATCAATTTTGGTAACATAAATGTCCTATGATGAGAATTAACATGGGATTAGGACTTGGATGCTAAAATTATAACTAGAAGTTTTCCATATGTGCTATGAAAATCTTTTTGGTCCTTATTTCTGATGGCCTCAACCTCCTTCATGGGACTGACTTCATCCCCCTGTCTAGGCCAAGAGGAGTAAAGTGTAAATCTCTCCCTCTTTATTCAATTGGCCTAGTTGTTCATTTTGCTTTGAACCTTTTGCCCAGTTTGCCACTGCCTTGATCTATGCCCTCTAATTTCTCCAGGAAGTGTCTTTGAGAATGAATTTTTGGTAACTGAGAATCTATCGGAAATCTAAAGAAACCAAGTTCGTCATACTGACTTTAGTTTTGACTGGTAGCTTCATTGCCCCAGGAAGTAGATTCCTAGCCTCTGAAGACAAGTATCCCACTCTTGGATTATCTATATCTCCTACCAGATCATGGATAAATGCCTGCACCTCCATCAATTGTCTGATCCTTGCAACTTTTATCACCTGCACACTTCTCTTTGGATATCTGGTCAAGGGTATTTTATTCTTTCCTGAATTTGACCTTGTATAACTCTCACCTGATTGGGATTTATATTTGAATTAATCTACCTGAAGATCTAACTCTTAAATCACCAGCGTGTGGACCATCTAGCATGTACCATTTTGGTGTTTCATAGACTGCAGGTCTATGTAGATTTCCTTGTTATAATCTTTCCCTAGATTATATATTTTAGTACAATTTTCCATTCATTTACTGCAATTCCTTCAAAAAATTGTGGTGAGGATATGTGTAAAGGACTTAGCAGATGTATGAGGCACATAATCGGTACTTACTCACTGGAAATCATTGCATATTTATTAAGTATGAACTAAAATTTTAAATATAGCTAATGCTTTGCCTAGTACTTTAAGTTGATATACTTACCTACATGTGTTACCTAAATATGCTGAGACAAGTGTGGAAAATTAAGGTGAATAAGATGCTATTTTAACCTGCTATGAACTTATAGAGTGATGGTAATGCCCTGATTCATATCCTTGTTGTCCTCAGGGTGACTTTGTCATCTGCTGCCAAACCTTTGTCACTTCACACATTAATTCATTTATAATACATTTATTGAGTCTCTTCTATTGGCTGAGTACTAAGGTAGGTGTTGAGATACAATATTATATGAAAATTATAATCAAGATGAATAGCATTTAATGAGCAATTACTAAGAGTCAGGCTGTGAATTAGATGAATTATTTAATTTAGTGCTCAGAGCAAACCTACGAGGTAAGTTCCTATATTGTCACTCCAAGTTGACAAATGAGGTACCTGAGCACAAACGGTGTTAAATAATCAGTCTGAAGATATGAAGTAAGTGTTGGGGATGGACCTCAAATTAAAGAATATCTAAATTAAAAACCCAGATTCTTCAGATAGACACCATCCTTGCCCTTGAAAGAACACAATAAACTTGACAAGTCACGTGGGGTCCGATGGGTATTTCGAAGCCCTCGGATGAGGTACCGAGGAGACTAGGAAGACTTCTGCAATTCACTGATGTGTTTTAGGGGTACTGGAGGATAGTAAATTGGTAGGAATGAGGTAAAGGTCTTCTATTGTACTCTCCATTTCCTCCATGAAGACTTCCCTGACCATATCAATAGATAATGGACAGTCTTTTCTACATCTGAACTTTTGCAGTTTCTTAATACTTAGGAAATATATTTTTATATTGAACACCAACTTTTCAAGTATATATTTTTGAAGGCAGAACCTTTTCTGAGTGCTTTCTATAGATTTCTATCTAGGAAAGGTTCCCAGAAAATATGTTAAGATAATAGTTTGATTCAATTAAATTCTCATCATGAGTGATTTATTAAGCACCTACTAATTCTCTTCCTATTAACACAAAAATGTATATAAGATACTGTTATTGTCACCATGGCAGTTCTAGTTTCTTTTTAGGGAGAGAACATTAGCCCATTCAATAGCAGGAAGCCTTGTCATTTTCTGTATTTGCAACCTTTTGCTGTGCTCCATCCACATTCAAACTTAACATGAGAGTTCAAGTGCCAAGAAGTGAGGATGGTGGGGAGTCTTTCCAGGAATCAGAGTGTGACTGGAATGGAAGGCCTTTTAGAGATCCCTGTTTAAAATCTGTTTTATTCATTCATTCAGCAGCAGCAATTTCTTTAACAGCTACAGTTATAATTGAGAGGTTTGGGGCCGAGAGAATTGATTTCGATAAACGTTTTATTCTTTTACCAGTAATTCTCTTAAGTGGGCTTCAGTGAATTACCTTTGTTAGGCAGCTATTACCAGGGATAGCCTCAAAATAACTGGGGCCTCAGCCAAAGAATTTCTTAACTACAGTAAGAGGATGTAGCCCTCCTGAGAGAGGTAGTTCTTTACCCCAGCGCTGGGGATAATAATCACAGCATAGCATTTGCCTTTCTGTAAAACAGGGCATTTGAGCCTGGGACTACATAAATTAAAGCTCTTAACAGAAACTGTGGAGATTTTTCTTGGAAAATTTGTTAGGGGAACAAGTTTTGTTCTTTTTTTCCACTGCAGCAGCAATTAGTATCACGTAGCGCATTCTGTCACAACCTGTATGGTGGCTGTATATTCTACCAACCATCTTTCCATCTAAAATATTCTGCCTGAAAGTCAAAAGAGGCTCCTCACAGAAGATGATGTTGGTGCTGGGTCTTCCAAAACAAACAAGAATCAGCCACTTACAGAAGGAAAAGAAAGAGAACATCAGTCAAATAAGAGCTAAGGAAATTATAGTTTAAATGAAGTGTTTGACTAATAGAAAACAGAGCTTGAAGACAGAGTATACACAAAGTATTTTGAAACAAGAAATTTTAGGGGAAAAAAAATCAAAAGTTATCAAGGATGTGAAAATACATTTAAACTCACCAGTAATAAGAAAACAAAATTTTAAAAAATTAGGTATCATTTAACATCAGTTAAATTACAAAATACTGGCAGGAAAGTAGCAATAAAATAAAGCTCATAAACTTCTGCTAATAGGAAATAGTTTCTGCTATTCTGGAGAAGAATGTAACAGATGTTATTAATTTAAATATATAAAAACCAATGTCCTCTTTTCACTATGAAGAAGAAACTGGTATTAGATTAAACTTCACAGCAAGAACTGGGACTGAGAAGCAATGAAAAACTGTTTGGAAGTATGAAAAAGTGACAGAATAAGCCAGAACTTGAGTAGCCAAGATTCTGGAGAGGAAACATTTGAAGGTGAGTTTAGCATTCTGCACATAACTTCCCTTTGAGCAATTTGTTGATTCCTAAATTGCACATGGGTGTGGTTAGATCCAATAAAATAAACAGAGAGCAAATTTTAAGGGACTAAAAAGCTAAACAGAATTTTTTTGGAGTTTAGGGTCTTAAAAAAATAGGAACCATTTCTCTAATAAGCCCTAAGTTTTAGTTGTAACCTTGGAAGAAACATGATCTGGTATTAATGATAAATCAGAATAAGGCCATGCCCATACTTTCTCTACCACACATTTAAAAAGTAAATCCTCTTTTGAAATAATGTAAAAACATTTAAAACCTCTATATTTTTTGTACATATATGTTGTATAGCATAAAACAATTGCCAAGCATACCAGGAAAAAGGAACAAATGACCAAATCCAAGTGAAAAATATAGTCAATAAATTCAGGCTAATGGATGATCCAGATATTAGTGTTCACACATGAAGTTCAGATTAACATGATAAATACATTCAAAAATAGATTTTAAAAGATATCAAATTTTATCAGATGACTGGGATCTATAAAACAATCAAATGAAAATCCTGAAATTTAAAAAAATCAATAATTGCAATTAAGAATTCAATAGATAATCTTATCAGTAGAATGTAAAGTGCATAAAATAGGAATTCCAACAGAAAGGTATATAAGTAGCAAAAATCAGGGTTGAAGCAAAAATAACTACAAAAATAACTATAGAGAAATAGATAAAACATATAACACATCATCGAGATGTCTAACATGTATGTGATTTCAACCCAAGAAATAGAGTAGATATTTGAGATAGATGAAATATCTAAAGATATACTCTTTCAGTGCAGTTCACCACACTAACATAAAACATAAAATTTGATTTGTTTGAATAGACTTAAAAAACATAAAAATCAATGCTCACATAACAATTCCAGTCATCCGCTGCATAATGATGTTTTGGTCAATGACAGACCAAATATATGATGGTCCCATAAGATCAGTGTCATGTAGTCTGGATGTGCACTAGGCTACATCATCTAGGTTGGTGTAAGTACACTCTATGATGTTCGCACAAGGGCGAAATCGCCTAATGACACATCTCTTAGAACGTATCCCCATTGTTAAATGACGCATGACTATATGTAGAAAACTAGGAAAAGAAGGAAATTTCCTTAATCTGAAAAAAGAATACCGAGAAAATGTTAGAGCAAAAATTAAACTTAATGGTGAAATATTGAAACCATTCACTCTGTGAATGGGAGTGAAATGAAGATATGCAATATTACCACTTTCATTCAACATACTGTAGGTCATAGCTAGTGCAACACACAAGAAAAAGAAACAAAATGCATAAGAATTGGAAAGGAAGGAAAAACATTGTTGTTACACCCAGAAAACAAGAGAGAGTGTAGAAAACCTTTAAAAATCTACAAACTTTTAGAATTAACACATGCATGTAACAAGATCATTATATACAAAGACAATATACAAAACCAATTGTATTACTATACATGAGCAACATCAAGTAAGAAAAATTAAAGAGATAATGTTGTTTTGAGTAATAAAATAATCAAATACCTGTTAATCAATTTAAGAGAAAACATGCAAGACCTCTACATTAAAAACTAGAATATAAAATTGAGAAAGATGAAAGAGCACCTAAACGCTTGGAGAAATATACTAGTTTCATGGATTGGGAGAGTAAGTATAAAGGTGTCAATTCACCCTAAATTAAAAATATAAATATAATGTATTTTCAATTGTATTCCAAAAGATTTTCTTTTTGAGAAATTTGCAAAGTGATTCTAAAATGCATATGGAATTGTAAAGGGCTATGAATGAATAAGGTACATCCATCTATCCAAGAACTTATACTGAGATTATACACAGAACTCTTACATCTCAGTAAAAAAAAAAGACAACAAATAGAAATATAGGCAAAAGGGTTGAACAGACACCTCACAAAAAAGGATATTCAAACATGGAATGGTGGTCTACATTATGAGTCATTAGGGAAATGCAAATTAAAATGTAATGATATATCACTACACCTTTACCAGAATACTGAAAGTAAGACCAAAGCAAACAAAACAATCACAGTAATAATAATATGATTCAAAGTATTAGTGAAGATTTGGAGCAACTGCAACTCTTGGGACTGCTTATAAACATGTAAGTTAGTATATTTTTGAACACTTTTTGACAATGTCTTCTAAAGATAAAAATATTCCTGCATCTAACCCTGCAATTCCATTCCTAAAGACTACCTAAATATGAGAAACAAAAGACATGTACAAAGATATTCCCAGCAACAATATCCATAACAGTAGAAAACTGAAAGCAGCTCAAATGTTCATCTACACTAGAATGGATAAAAAGTAGTGATATATTCATAAAATGGTATACTATGCAATTTCAAAGAATGAACTACTGTCATACATGTGAGAATGTAAACGAATCTTGAAGTCTTAATGTAGAGCCAAGAAGCCAACTGCAAGTGTTCATATATATAATACATATTATTCCATTAGTTGTGTAAATTAAATTTAAGAGCCAACAAAACAAATCTATGTTGAGTGAAATCAGAGTAGTGATTAACTTTGGTTGGGATAATGGCTGGAAGGGACACAAGGAAAGCCTCTGTGTTGGTAATGTGCTATGTCTTGATCTGTGTGGTGATGACAAGGATGTGTTACTTTATTAGGTTTTATTTTATTATGTACTTTATATATTATGTTTGAGTAATAAAATTAAAAGTATGGACTCAGTTGCAAAATAGACACTAGTATTCCCATTTTATGGATGAAGAATCTGGGATTAAAAAGGACTCAGAGATTTTTACAATTTATTTTCCCAAAAGACTGAAAGAAATGGTCTTCAAAATGGCCGTTTCTGAATGTTATTGAAGTTCATCCTCTTTCTACTTTATCACACTGATTCTCTGATAAAACTCCAACAAAGTTATACGTCCAAAATCTCTAAACACCCCATAGTATTTTGCCCCCTAGTATCTATGTTTTGTTTGTTTTTAAATTTCTGCCTATCATGTTTTTCTGACTCATTGCTACCAAGGCCTTCAAGTTATGTCTGAGCCCTATTTTCCCTAGAACCTTGTCTATTCCCGAGATCTGGCAATGTTACAAAGATTACAAACCGGCGAAGAGAGCTGCTGAATTTTTCCACATGGTACCTCTATGCATATAACTACAGTACCAACGTGCGATTACCATACAATCACCTGCACCTATAGTGTAAAGAGCTAGGAAGCCTTCTTGGCACAAAGCTTATCTTATGTGTAGACCAAATAGACAATTGTCATCACATAATTTCATGAATTCTGAGTATTTCCTATATCCAAAAAATATTCCTTAAGTCTCCTCAAAGTACCTGAGGAAAAATCATAAGAAATTCCTTATTTTATGATCCATTTTGGGCCTTCATGTCTTTGCTTGAAATGCAAATTTCTTGGTGAGTATGTCAGTATCTGTGATTTGGGTGGATGGGGACACGCTAAAGGGAAAGGTGAAGTAGGTCAAGTAATGAAATGTTTAAACTAGTGCTTTTCAAACTCTATAGTACATAAGATTCACCTTAAGTAATTGTGCTAAATATGAAAAAATGCTAAAATACAGATTTTGGATCCCCATAGTCACAGTGTCTGATTCAGTAGGCCCAGGGGTTGAGGGGTGGTGGCCCAGAAATAGGCAAGTTTAACAGATACTCCAGGTTTTCTGCTACGTAATTATGGACCATATTCGGATAGCCACTCTGTGAGCCTTTATCATGAAGACTTAGCAAATACTGATTTAACAAGCTGCTGAAAGCAAGCCCCTGGTAAAGACAGGACAAGTGGCATGAAAAGAAAGAGGAGGGACCAAGGGAGAATGGGAATTGGTGGATGCTCTTGCCAAAGATACATTCATCCACTGCACAGGAACTAAGCCTGCACCTGAGGAATCATATAACTTTCAATACTGTGCACTAAAATAATTACTACAATTCCTAAATTATACATAAAAGAAAAAGAAAATCATCATTCTTAAAGTCAAAGATTTAATCTAACACAAACTCAACCAAGAACTAAGTATGTAAAGAAAAGAGAAAGAGTGAAATAATTTTTCCTTTTTTTCTTAATGAGGTCTTTACTGAGTTTTAAGTTATTTTTATGGCAAGTACAAGTTTATATCAGAAGATAAATGAGTGAGTGTTCTCTGCTACTGTCTCCCTGAGGAGTAAGCAAATAATAAGATCATAGATACAGTATCATAAAGAACAGAAAGAAGGTCTTGGCAAGTTTCAGCCTTTTCTTTTTCATAAAATAACATGAAAATTCTGTACAATATTTTATTGCTTCAGTCATGAGACAGTCTCTTTATCTGGAAACTTTGATAGATCCTTTTCCTTGTCCTACAAAGTTTCTTTCAAAAGCTCAAGCTAAAGACATCTCTTAAAATCCAATAGAACAACTTAAAATGGAATGAGAGCTGGAAGAGAACTTGTAGCCTCAGAGCTAAGTTTTGGGACACGTGACATTGCCAAATGTTATACACTTTTGCTACGTGCACTTGTTTGTACCATTTATCATTTATGAGACTTGGCTTTATCCTCTGCATAATGGGGCAATACCACTGGCACTCACAGCAGCGTAGACAGAATCCATTGAGATGATTAATGGACCTTTGAGTTCTTTATACAGTAAAATGACAAGGACAAATATTTTGTAGTATGTGACATGCAATGGTTTGTAGGAACTCAAAATAGTTGTCTTACCGAGGTGCAGGTTATATACGATGGAAAAAAAGGTGAAAAAGACTGTGAAGTTAGTTTCTGAACAAAGTAAGGATGGGCTTGAATTCCAAGACAAAGTAATATGAACAAACAGAACAAGGGGGAAAATGTGTTAGCCAACCACTCGGATGGAAGTAGTAGAAACAACATTGAGTTGAATATGGTCTTTGTTTTCTAGCTATTGGTAGACTAAATATATCAATCAACTCTCTCAGCCAAAACAACCAAAATGCTGATATATGTATTTCTGTTTAAAAGAATTGCCAAAGTACCTTGAAAGGAAGAAATCTTCACTGGTCAAAATAAAGTAAAGCTCTAAGCCTGAGAAATAATTAATCACCATACTGGCTTTACTTGAAGGTTTATGCCAAACCCTAGAGACCTCAACCCCTTGCTTTAGTGTCCTCAGAAGGCTGTCAGGATATATACCCTTGGGTACTGCCAGATCAACACATTCAATAAGAGCCCATACGTGAAGCAGAAATCCCAAAGGGCTGAATGAAAAATAAATCTGCTGAAAAGAAAGGGATAAATAGCAAATTTGCTTGCCTTATTATTCATCCTGAGTTGATAGAAAAATTATTTTCCCTGAGAACATCTAATGACAAGATAGAATTTATATGTTTAAATATAAAATATTATTTCTTATGAGGATCTTTAGAACATAAAGAGGAAAATTTCATTGAGAATGTTTTAAGATAGTGACCAAGAGAGGACTGGCAGAAGCAAACAAAAATCCTTTCTTTATTGTCTAGGAAAATGCAACTTCAACCCAGAACACAAAGAATTCCCAAGATAAAGTTCCAGAGAAAATATTCACTGTCAAAAATTATAAAGATACAAAGAAATAAGTCACCATTAATGAACACCACTAAAAAAAAGAAAATAGAATGATACAAATACTTTAATATTCAAAATGTCATATCAGTATATAAAGAGCCTACACTGAATATTTTTAAACCAAATTGTCTTGAATGCATAAAAAGGAAAAGAGGGTATAAAGAAAAATAAGCATCTTTATTGTACGAAGAACTAAATATGACTTCTAAAGATGATAAATACAATTGAAATAAAATCTCGAAAAGTGGTTACAAAGATTAGAAACATCTGGAGAGAGAGTGAATCAAGAGGTAGGTATAGCATAAACATAGCACAGAGGTTCAAAAAGATGGAGAATGTGATAGACATGTTAAATTACATGGGTGATAGTATGGGAAGTTCTAATATATATGTAATCAAAACTCAAAAAAAAGAGAGAATAAGGAAAAAAGTAAAGTGCAAATATTTTTTAGTATTCAAAATATTTGCAACATTTGGAAAGATAATTCTTTTTTTGTGTGTGTGTGAGGAAGATCAGCTCTGAGCTAACATCCATGCCAATCCTCCTCTTTTTACTGAGGAAGACTGGCCCTGGGCTAACATCCATGTGCCCATCTTCCTCTATTTATATGGGATGCCACCACAATACGGCCTGACAAGCGGTACATCGGTGTGTGCCTGGGATCCAAACCTGGACCGCCAGCAGCAGAGCACGCACAGTTAACCGCCACACCATGGGGCCGGCCCCAAGATAACAATTCTTAGACCCAACTAGCCTAATAACATTACAAGCAGGAAAGCTAAAAAAAATCATACTTATGCACATGATAGTGAAAACTGCAGTAAGTCAATGGAAAAGGTATGATTATAAAAGCATCCAGAAAGATAAGATAGATCCTGGACAAAGAATGATTATTTGACCAAATACCAACTTCTCAGCATCAGCAGTGGAAGTCAGAAGAATATGTAATAATTTAATATCAATGATGTGCCAAAATAAAATTATTGTCAATCTAGAATTCTATAACCAGAAAAACTATATTTTAAGCAGGAGAATGAGATAAATATGTTTTTAGTAAATCACAAACTTAAAGAGTTTACCACCAACATACTCACTAGAGGAAATTCTAGAGGATATCCTTTGCATAGAAGTTAAATGACATCAGAAGTTAGGTCTGAAACGCCAGAAGAAGTTTTGAGCAAATATATTGGCAAATAAGATTGTTTAAAAAAATAGTTATTATCCCTAACTTGAGGATTAAGAACAAGATAGATTCCCCCTCTTCTTCTTTTTCTCTATAGTGCTCATGTGATGCTAATGGGGCTTGCATGACTGGAAGGTACCCATATGGTATAAGGTAGCCCAAAAAATCAGCTGAGAGTACCTGGGAGATTCAACTGGAAGAAAAGTTAATTACAAAGCAATTGAGCAAATAAATATATATGTAGAGAATAATGAGACATAGTTTTTTTTTGTTTTTTTTTTTGAGGAAGACTGGCTCTGAGCTAACATCCATTGCCAATCCTCCCCTTTTTGCTGAGGAATTAGCCCTGAGCTAACATCTGTGCCCATCTTCCTCTATTTTGTATATGGGATGCCGCCACAGCATGGCCTGATGAGCAGTGCATAGGTCCACACCTGGGATCCAAGCCTGTGAACCCTGGGCTGCAGAAGCGAAGCATGTGAACTTAACCATTACATCACCAGGCCAGCCCCAATGAGACCTAGGTTTTTCACTATTAGAGAATAAAGTTACAAGTATGGAAAGGAGTAACACTGCAAGTGAGTTATTGTGGTGTAAGACTGTAGTTGGAGTTATTGGTATGAACTTTATGATTTTTAATATACAGATATACATATAGACGTAGTATATGTGTGTATGTATGTCCATACACAGATATATTTCCCAACCTTGTCCACTAAAAGAAACTTAGAGGCACTGGTACCCCAAGAGCAATGAACACATCTGGCACTCAAATGTTGATTTTCATATACCATTCTCTGCTAAAGGATAACAGCAGAGTTCGGATAAATAGTTGATTCAAGGGCTGGAGTTGGGAAAAGGGTAAGATGAGCCCTGGAACACCTTATTGTGCCTATAAGTAAGAGAGTACTCAAGGAATAAGCCAGATTGAAGAGACTCCCACTGTTCAAATATGTGACAATTTGACCATCAAAATAAATAATGATAGTAATGCTTTATAACTGATTAAATAAAATAGAAATCCATGACTCCATAGTGATATATAAGTATCTGACTACATAGATAAATGGCAGAGAGAGAAAAAGCTTTATCTTATTGTAGAATGACAGCTAAAAATAATCACTTATTAATTAATAAATATAAAATACTTATTAATTAAATTTACAGGGGAGAAAACTGAAGGAAACTATCTTAACCAATTTGTAAAACTTAGCATCTCCGGTAACAGGATGGATTAACATTATGCACCTATTGCTAAGATACACTGCAGTTTTCTGTCATAGATGCATAACTCGCCATACTTGCATAATCTTAGGGAAACATCAGACCCAAATTGAGAGACAAGGTAGTTGGCCTATTCTTTTCAAAAATGTACAAGTCATGAAGATAAGAAGACCAAGGAATTTCTCTGTGTTGAAGGGACGGGAGAAACAAGACTACTGAAAGAAGCAAGTGGAGCCGGCCCCGTGGCTTAGTGGTTAAGTGCGCGCGCTCCGCTACTGGCGGCCCAGGTTCAGATCTGGGGCGCGCACCGAGGCACTGCTTCTCTGGCCATGCTGAGGCCGCGTCCCACGTACAGCAAGTAGAAGGATGTGCAGCTATGACATACAACTATCTACTGGGGCTTTGGGGAAAATAAATAAATAAATAAAATTCTAAAAAAAAAAAAAAAAAAAAGAAGAAGCAAGTGATCCAGAATTAAATATTGGCTCTGTAAAGAGTATTTTTGGAACATTTTCGGAAATTTGAGTAGAGTAGATGGATTGTATGGCATTATTGTATTAATTTCAATTTCAGGATTTTGATGGTTGTACTGTGATTATGTGGGAAAGTGTGCTTGTTTTTAGTAAATGCACACTAAATTTCTAAGGCATAATTAGGCATTATGTCTGCACCTTACTCACAAATGGTTCAAAATGGGAGAATGATTAGTTAAATAGGTTAAAATGCTGACAATTGATATGGGAGTTCTTTGAGCTACTCAGGAAATTTTCTTGTAAGATTAAAATCATCTCAAAATGAAAAGTTTGAAACTTTTAAAACTTCAAATGTTGGCCTGGCTCGTGGCTTGGCGGTTGTGTGCATGCTCTGCTACTGACAGCCGGGGTTCGAATCCTGGGCGCCCACCGACGCACCGCTTCTCCGGCCATGCTGAGGCCGCAGCCCACATACAGCAACTAGAAGAATGTACAACTACGACATACAGCTATCTACTGGAGCTTTGGGGAAAAAAAGGAGGAAGATTGGCAATGGATGTTAGCTCAGAGCTGGTCTTCCTCAGCAAAAGAAAAAGAGGAGGATTGGCATGGATGTTAGCTCAGGGCTGATTTTCCTCACAAAAAATAAATAAATTAAGTAATTAATTAAAAAAAAGAAAGTACATAATTACATAAAAGCCAAAATCAGTCAAATTAAAAACAATTTTACAGTTATGTACACTTCCCTAATGGTACCAGATACCATTAAGAAAGTAAAAAAGCAAGCCACAGACTGGGAGAAGATATCAGACAAAGGATTTATATCCAGAACATATTAAAGGTTATAACAGAATGAACCAACAAATTCAAAGTTATTCTTTGAAAACAGTAATCAATTTAATTACCACCTGGAAAGATTGATCAATAAAAAGAGAGAAGGCATATTACAGCAATACCAGGAGAAAATGATATATATATAGAGGCAACCTACAGACTGAAAAAAAATGAATTTATTCCAGTATCCAATGAATTTATTGCCAGTACATTTTAAAATTCAGATGAAATAGATAATTCCTGCAAAAATGTGTTTTATAAACCCCACACAGATGACTTCCTAGAGAATCCTACCAGACATTTTAGAAGGAAGTAATGTCAATTTATACAAAGTCTTTCAGAGATTAGAACACTATGAAACACATTCCAATTTGTTTAATTAGGCCAGCATAACATTAATTCCAAAATCTGACAATGACATTATAAGAAAAGAATACTAAAAGCTACTCATACCTATACCTAAAAAGGAATTTGCAAAGCAAATCCAGAAATATATAGAAACAGATAATATGACATGATGCATTGTTTTATTCAAGTAATACAAAGTTGGTTACATGTTCAATAATCAAGCAATGAAGAACCTCTGCTTCCAAGTAGGATCTGGTAGATCATGGCAGACCAATACCTCTCCTACTTGCTATAAAAAGACAGAAAAATTACAAAGATAAGAAAGTGTGGCAGCAAAAATGACTAGATAAATTTAAATTCCAGAAAGAGGGAAAAGATCCAGAAGTTTGCTAGGGATTGAAGGCCATTTCTTCCACCCTTGTGGGAATCTTGAGCCTGGCCTAAAGGCCAGAGCTTGGTCCAGGCAGAGGATTGCTTCTGCTTGAGGAAATTAGCAATGTGAGGAAGAGAGGTTGTGAGGGACCAAAGTGACAAAACTGGAGACTTGTGAGTCCTCAAATAGAAAGCTAATTTCTCAGGGAAAAAACCCCAAAAACTAAAAGCTGAGTAATTAGCCTAGACAGTAGGTAAAAGAACTATACTGATATGATATGGATTATAGGAAAGAATGTGACAGGCAAAACAAACACAACCAAGAATTGATAAGAATGTTTAAGCAAGTGTTTCTTAAATTGGACAAGGAAAAAAATGCATTAAGCATAAAAGAAAAACGTTGATAAATTAAACTTTACTAAAATTAAGAACCTCTGTGTCCATCAAATGATATCATTATGACTGTAAAAAGGCAAGTCACAGACTGAGAGAATATACGCAAGGATTTATATCCACGATAAATTAAAAAAAAATTATACAGGCCAATAAAAAGACAACTTAATTTTTTAAAAAATAGACAAAATTCTTAAACGAGCACTAAAGAAACAGAAAACCAAAATGATTAATAAGCATTTGAAAAGGCATTCAACATCATTAGTTATCATACGATGTACCAACACGTCTGTTAGAATGATTAAAATTTTTAAAGATTAAAAATATCAAGTGTTGGTGAGGATGTAAATAACTGGAATTTCTGGGGGAATGTCATTTGGGACAACGACTTTGAAAAACTGTTTGGCAGTATCTACTAAAGCTAAACATATGCTTATCTTGTGAACTAGAAACTTCACTCTTAAGTATATACCCAGAGAAATGAGGAGATACATCCACTAAAGTCGTATATGAGAATGATCAGAGAAACCCTATTCATGATAGTCTAAAATTAGAAGCAACCCTATGTCTGTCAACAGGTGAACAGAGAAACTAATGTCTACTCATATGACATAATATATACTAATAATATTATATAATATACATATATATCACTTTTTATAATATGTACATTAGGTTGATAAAATAAAAGAGTGTATATATTATATAATTTTACTGACATGAACTTTAAGAATAGGCAAAACTAATATGTGAACAAAGTCAAAACAATGATTAACCCTGGGATTATATAATGGGAAGGGGAATTAGGGTCTGGGGTTCTGAAGAAATTGCATGAGAAGTGACATAAATGTCTAAGCTCATGAGAGTCCTGAGAATATTAAATCAGAAAAGACATAAGTTCCGGAGTTCCGAACATGTTCTACATATTGATCCACGTTGTGATTTAAAAAGTATATATATATATGTAAAACTTCATTAAGGTGTGCAATTAAGTAGCTTATGGAATGTGTATATGTATATAATACACATATCTTACATACATATATTGATTAAGAAACTCCATAAAAATTAATCTAAAATATCTCAAAGGCAGAGTGAAACGTGCAGTTTCACAATGCTTTGAATAAAAAGATCAACCAAATAGAGGCACTGAAATCAAAACCTGCAAGAGATGATGTTGTAGAGGGAGATATAAATTGAAACTGAGGATCCTCAGACACCTCTCGCCTGGGAACGTTAACTGACTCTAAGCACTTTTAAAGGCTGAGGATGCAAGCTGGAGCCCTTGGAGAAGACTGCTGCTGGGGGCAGAGGTACCAGAAGAGATTTTGACATTCAAGCAACAATGGCAGGACAAGTTAGAATGTAAGAAAACACAGACCAAAAAAAAAACCTGGCAATCTCAAAATTTGTGCCAAACTGTCAAGTTGTTTATATCAGGAGATTGAAAGTTACTAGAAGAAAACTATAGAATTTAATCTCTCATATGTTTTCAGTACTGAGGAAACAAAGATCTGCCAGATATTCAAATGAAAGCCTGTGAGAACAATACAATAACAACAGGGGCAAATAAGAGGTAGATTAGGGTTTAATAAAACTGCAATCCACCCTTGAAAAACTTGGATTCTGATGGATTTAGGTGATCAGTATCCCACCCTACCTGCCTAATAGACTGAACCTTCACTCATGGGTGATACCACCATCTGTAACATCAGTAGTATGTAATAAATATATATATTATTCAGAATACAATAAAAAATTATTATGTATGCAAAAACCACACGACCTATAATCAAGAAGAAAAACATACAATTAATACAGACCTACAGATGATCCAGATATAGGAGTTAGCATTAAAAGATTCTTAAAAACACTATGATTAATTTATTCATATGTAGAGGATCAAATTGGCAGAATAAGTAAAAAGAGATTTCAGCAGCAAATGGGAATCTATTACAAGAAATTAATAGATATTATAGGGATAAAACATAAACCATCTGAAATGAAGAATTTAGCAGATGGATTTACAACAAATTTGACACAGCAGAGGACACAGTTGAAAAGGTAAATAGAAAATACTAAAAGTGAATCACAGAGTAAAAAAGACAAAGAGATGAAGAAAATAACACAGAAATTTGGAACGTGTAATGCATGCAAAAGGTCTAATAAGAGAATTGGCTTCTCAGAAAGAGAGGAGAAAGAGAGAATGGGCAGAAGAATATTTGAAAAGATAATGGCCAAATTTTTTTTTCAAAAATGATTAAAAATGCCAACTCATGGATTTAAGAATCTTAATGAAAATCAAGCAGGATAATTACAAAGGAAAAACCACCTAAGTAGACCATAAAATACTGGAAGATGAAGAGAACATTTTACGTATCCAGAGGGAAAAAACACATGACCATAAAAAAGGCAACAATAAGACTGATAATTGATGTTATAAGAGACAAAAAGTAAAGAAAAGAAAAGAAAAGGGAAAGAAAGAATGAATGAAAAAGTCTTTAAGGGCTTGAAAGAAAAAATGGCTAACCTGGATTTCTATGCCCAGTAAAAATATCATTCAGAAGCAAAGGTGAAATAAAGACATGTTCACACAACACTGAGGAAATTTTTCATCAGAAGGCCACACTTAAAAAAACAGACACTAAGGGAACTTCTTTAGGCAAAAAAGAAGGCAATTCCAGATAAAAATATGAAATACAGAAAAGAATGGAGAATAAGGGAAAGTTTAATAATATGAGTAAATAAAAATGAATATCAATTCAACAATAAAAATACAAACAGCATTATTTAAAAATAAGCAAAGGACTTGAATAGATATTTCTCCAAAGAAGATATGCAAATGACCAGCAAGAACATGGAAAGATGCTCAGCATCATTATCGTTAGAGAAATGCAAATCAAAACCACAATGAGGGCCCATTTCATACCCTCTAAAGTGGCTATAATTTTAAAAATAGAAAATAACAAGTATTGGCAAGGATTTTCAGAAATCAGAAGACTCGTATATCACTGGTGGGATTGTAAAATGGTTCAGCCACTATGGAAACAATTTGGCAATTCCTCAAAAAGTTAAACATGGTATTACCATATGACCCAGCAATTCTACTCCTAGATATATTCCCAAAAGAATTCAAAAAGATACTTAAACAAATACATTACAAACATGTACATAGTGGCACTATTCACAATAACCAAAAGGTGGAAAAAATTCAAATGTCCAGTAACAGATGAATAGATAAATAAAATGTGGTATATCCATACAATGAAATATTACTCAGCTGTGAAAAAGAATGAAGCAGTGATACATGATAAAATGTGGATGAACCTCAAAAACATTATGCTAAGTGGAAGAAGCCAGACACAAAAGCCCACATATTGTATGATTCCAATTATATAAAATATTCAGAATATGTAAATCCATAGAGGAAGAATGCTTATTAGTGTTTACCAGGGGAAAGAGGAGAATGGAAGAAGAAACAACTGTTCAATGGGTACAGGGTTTCTTTTGGGGTGATGAAAATATTTGGGAACTAGATAGAAGTGGTGGTTGCACAGTATCATGAATGCACTAAATATCACTGAATTGTTTACTTTAAAATGGCTAATTTTATTATGTGATTTTTACCTCAATAAAAAATTTAAAGAAAATGCACATCAATAGTACAAAACTATAATTTGTTGGGAATGTTAAAATACAAATGAATACATAGCATTTTGTATTATACAAACTAATGTCTGGTATGCAAAATACAAATTAATGCATGGTAAAAATGCATAGCAACAATAACAAGATTGTTCGGAGGAGGCAAAACAGAGAAAAAGTTCCTAAATGTCTAACAGCATCAGAGAAGTGGTAAAAATAGTAATTTTTAATCCATTGAAATGACTCAAAGATTTATCTCTAGGATAACTACTATAAATAGTAAAAAAATGTATAATTAAAAGGTCAGTAGAGGAAAAAAGGGAATAAAATTTGATTAATTGATAAAAAGACAAGTGAGGAGGAAATAAATAGTAAATAAAAAAGTTATATTAAATATAAAAAAATAAGATAGCAGATATAAATTCAATTATATCTTTTGTTACATTAGATGTAAATAAATACTCTAAATAAAAGAGTGATATAGTCAAATTGGACTTTCCAAAAAAAAATCAATGGTTGAGAGAAATAGTCCTCCATGGGCCCAGCCCTCCTGCATATCTTTGCTGTGTGTGTCAAACTGCCAGGCCTAACCATCCTCTGACCCTGAGTCCTTTCTATGGTCACATAAATAACTGTGTATGTCCAAGTGACCACAGCATGACTACCATGCAACTGGTTACTCCTGGGGGGAAGTGAGACTGTCGTGTTTGCTGTTTGCTGCGAAAGATGCTGAGCCCTTGACCCTGATTTCTTCAGCTACAGCACAACCCACTGTGCATAGCCACCATCAGGGCTGGTTGCATCACACCATGGGACTTGGGCTCAGTGAAACTGGTGCTACCACAGGGAAGCTCCTGCCGTTTGCTCTGCTGTGAGTGATAGACTGTCTTTCTCCAAACCACTGAATCGCACTGTCTCTTCTGATACGCCTGGAGTTGTGCCAGCCAACTGCTTATTATTTAATTGCTTGGTTATTTCCTTTGGTTTCTTGTTACTCCTTGTGTCTTCCATGAGGTTGGGAATCTGCCCTGCCTTTAGTCAATTTAATTCATTATATTAACCAAATAAAAGAAAAGAATATTCTGCTCATCTTCTTGCTCAATTGATGAGAAAAAGCAATTTGATAAATTCAACATTTATTTATGTATAAACAGTTAGTAAACAATAAGTAGAGGAGAGCCTCTTTAATTTTATAATGAGGATATAAAACCTGTAGCAGATATTATACTTAATGGTAAAAAATTGAAATGTTTTCCTATAAAACTGGGAAGGAGATAAAGATTCTCACTATTACTCTTTCTTTTTACCATTGTCCTAGAAGATCTAGGTCTTGTAATAAAGCAATAAAAAGGAATAAATGGTATAAGAATTAGAACATAATAATTATAGTATTAACATACAATATGGTCATTTCATTACAAAATGCAGATTACTTATTAGAAATAATAAATTAGTTTACTGAGGCTGCTGAGTGTTAAAGTTAATATATAAGAATCAATTTCATTTCTCCATACTAGTTACACACACTTAATGAAATTAACTGAAGATACCATTTTAAATAGTAGCAAATATATCAAATATCTAGAAATAAAACTAATGAATGATGGGTAAGACATCTATACAGAATACTGCACACTACCATTTAAAAAAATTGAAAGATACTTAAATAAGTGGATAAATATTATGTATTCATGAATTGGAATATGCAAATTAATTTATAGAGTCAATGCAATCCCAACTAAAATCAGAACTTTTTTTGTGTGTGTGTGAGCAAGATAGGCCCTGAGCTAACATCTGCCAATGCTCCTTGTTTTTTTGCTGAGGAAGACTGGCCCTGGGGTAATGTCCGTGCCATCTTCCTCCACTTTATATGGGATGCCGCGTGCTTGACAAGTGGTGTGTCAGTGCGTGCCCAGGATCCAAACCAGCGAACCCCAGGCTGCCGCAGCAGAGCACGTGCACTTAACCGCTTGCACCACCGGGCTGGCCCCGAAAATCAGAACTTTTTAAAATTAACAAATTATATCTAAAATTTATGTGAAAGAGCAAAGGAAAAAGAATAGCTCTGCCTGGAAGATGAACAAAATGGGAGGAAATACTGATTTATTATACTAGATAATAGGACTTATTATATAGCTGATTTAAAATAGTTTGATATTGGTACAAGAATAGGCAATTATGCCTCTGAATAGAAGAATCCGAGAACAGAACCATGTATATGTGGAAACTGAACTTAAGACAAAAATTACTGCTGAGCAATGAGTTAATGCTTGTCTTTTTAAATAAACATTGCTCGATCAATGGGAGGGTGATGGTATATTTTATTGTCCAAATTAGGACAAATTTCAGTAAAAAAACACTATTTGATAATTCCACCAAAGCAATAGGGAACTAGGACAAATTATTATCCTATCAATTAGATATCTGAGGGGCCATCCCAGTAGCATGTTGGTTAAGTTTGTGCGCTCCACTTTGGTGGCCCCGGGTTCACAGGTTCGGATCCTGGGCACAGACCTATGCACCACTCATCAAGCCATGCTGTGGTGGTATCTTGTATACAAAATGGAGGAAGATTGGCACAGATGTTAGTTCAGGGACAATCTTCCTCAAGCAAAAAGAAGATTGGCAACAGATGTTAGCTCAGGGACAATCTTCCTTGCCAAAAATTAAAAATTGGATATCTGAGTTAAAAACAAACACTTATTCCTTTTCTCATACAATTAACAAAAAGTCAGTCCAAGAATATTAAAGATTGATACAAGACAAGTGAAATATTAGATTTTCTAGAACACAATTTCTTCATTACTTTGGAGCATGAGATATTTTTTAACCAGGACAAAGGAAACAATATCAGTAGTAAGTATTAGGAAATTTGACTACATGAAAATTAAGAAATTTTTTTTTACTAAAAGACACCTTTAAGAGAGCACAAGGCAAATTATGAAAAGGAATATATTTGCAACACATAGAGCAGACAAACAGCTGCTATCTGGAATATATAAAATATCCATACAAGTTAGGAAGAAAAGTAACAAATAACCAAACATTAATATAGGTAAGACACTAATCAGAAACTTTGCAAAAGAGGATATTCAAATGAGAATATACAAATGGCCAGTTAACCTATGAAATAGACTCAACTATATTAATAATCAGAGAAATGCAGCTAAAACCATGAGATGTCACCATACATTCCTCAGAATGGCCAAGTTAAAAAGATTCACACAATCAATTGTTTTTGTGGATGTGGAACAAAGGGAAAAGTTTGATTGATGGTAGGAGTGCAAATTGTTACAACCCCTTTTGGAAAAGTGTTTGGCATTATTGCTAGAGTTGAAAATATACATGCGCCATGCCCCACTGGTTCCATTCTTAGATATATACTCAGTAGAGGTGTGTTCTGCACCAAGAGAAATGCACAAGAATGTTCTTAGCAGCATTATTCATAAGAGAAAAACAACAATACAAATGTTCACCGGCAGTAGGAGGGAAAGGTTAAATAAATTGCAGAATGTTCATACAATGGATTACTCTGCTATACTGTAGAGAAAAAGAACCAACCACAGCTACACAATTAGCAAACATAATAGTGAGCCAAAGAAACCAGATAAAAAAATACAGTGTGATATATGATTTGCTAATATAATTTGATAATGTCAATTGATATTAAAGTAAAAAATAGGCACAAAAAATGATACAAAGTCAGTATAATTTTCTTTGGGGGAAAAAGAGGAGTTGAGATAGCAAAGGCCATAAGGGGAGATTCGAAGTTGCTGACAATACTCTGTCTTGACTTCGGTCATGGTTATCCAGGTGTTCACTTTGTGGCAAGTAATTAAGCAGTATATTTAAGGAGTTTTCGTGTGTGTCATTTTTTCTTTGTTTTTTCATATGTTTGGTTTTTGTACACTGTTTGTATGTAGGTTATGATTTAAATAAAGCAAAACAAAAGAAAACTTAGATAACTTAACACATTCCCCGTAGAGAAAATGACTGTAGGTGATGGAACCAAGTCATTTGATGGCGAGTCAGGGGCTCCTCTTTCTTTGGTTTCCAGAGCTCTCTGGGCGCCTTTTCTCCCTGAGGCTGAAGTCCTCGGGTCTTCCTTTGATTCTAGGAGCCACCCTAGTTTTTCCAATAAACCCATCTGTGGCTTATTTATAAGAATCAGTTTCAGTTGCTAATAACCAAAATACCCTCACTTATACAGCTTTAAAATGACATGATTTTGTCTGTTTCCTTTGAATATCTTCTACTAATGAAGTTTGCATTTCAGTCATACAAGCTTTTATATTATACACATATATAAAATTTTATGTCAATTTAATTTATAAATCAATGTAATTCCAGTTAAAACCTCCAGTGAATTATTTTTGGAGGTTGACACATGATTCAAGAGTTTATCTAAATAATTAAGGCCTTTGATGAGCCAGAATTTTGAACAAAGAGATAGTGAGGGTGGTCATTCTCTGCTAAACATTAAACCACACTACAGTGCCTCTGTAATCCCAACAGTATCGTACTGATGTAGGGAAAGATGAGCAGAAAAAGGAAATACATCTGAAGAATAAAAAAATCAATAATAGTCTGATTTTAGACTCTAGGAACAGATTTAGGTATATGGATAATAAATTAGTAGATGAATGAGAACCCTTCACAAAAAAGTTGTTGAAATAACATTATTTGGGAAGGAAATAATATTTTAAATTTATTATGTTTTAAATTTATTTATTTTTTGTTGTTGTTGTGGGGGATTCGCCCTGAGCTAACCTCCCTTGCCAATCTTCCTCCTTTTTTTCTTGAGGAAGATTAGACCTGAGCTAACATCTGTTGCCAATCTTCCTATATATTTTTTTTTTTTTTGCCTGAGGAAGATTAGCCCTGAGCAAACGTCTGTTGCCAATCTTCCTCTACTTTGTATGTGGGTCGCTGCCACAGCAGCAAATGGTGTAGGTCCGCACCTGGAATCCAAACCAGCGAACCCAGGCCATTGAAGTGGAGCACGCCAAACTTAACCACTATGCCATGGGGCCAGCTCCCCAAAGGTATATATCTTAATGAAAAAAAGCTTATTCTAGGCAATAAGAGAAAAAAAAGAAGGATATATCCAGAGAAAATAAGTAAAATACAGAAAAGAGAGAATTATAAAAACAGAACCACAAATTTTCAATAAAAATCAAAAATATTCAACCTCTCTATTAATAATAGTAATCAGAGAAATATGGAAACAGTCTTGTGTCTGACTGCAAACAATTAAAAAGTAATCTTGTTAATGTGGTTGCAATACAGCTGCTTATATCATACACTCTTGTTTGGAGTGTAACTTGGACAACTTCTAGAGGCAATCTGATCATATGCCATAACAATCTACAGATTCAATGTAATTTTAAGTGAATATATTTTGTGAAGCAGTAATTACATTTCTAAATATAAGGAAATAAATATAACAATATATAGGTATAAGAATTTTCAGTGGAGTTTGTTTAAATATATATATATATAACAAAATTGGCAATAATGGGAATATATCCAATTAGTGAACATACATAAAACATCAAAATAATGCAGTTAATTATTTATTTACATGGAAATATGTTTTAAATATATTTGTAAGTTTAAGTGACCACACATGATAAAACTGTGGGGAATACAAAAAGTTTTGCTAAATAAGAGTAGAATTTACCTATTTAAAATAAGCATTAGAATGTTTGGATAGATATACACAAAAATGTTGAAGTAGTTATCTCTATGTACTGAGTTCTTATTTTTTCTCTTTAAGAAAATTTGTACTTTCTAATTGCTACATATCACGAGATGAGCTCCCAGCATCCATGTCTCTATAACGTGAAACTACTCTCAGGGTCAGAGCATCCACGAGTGGATATCTAACCCACATTGGGAATTTGTCTTTCTTGGAAATCTTGAACGAAGTGAGAGACGGAATCTAAGAGTGATTGGATCTGAGCTGCAGTCAGTGGCTGCTCTCGACAGAATCCCTAGGACAGGGCTGGCCCTGTGGCTTGGTGGTTAAGTGCGCGCGCTGCAATGCTGGCGGCCCGGGTTCGGATCCCGGGTGCGCATCGAGGCGCCACTTCTCTGTCCATCCTGAGGCCGAGTCCCACATGCCGCAACTAGAAGGATGTGCAGCTATGACATACAACTATCTGCTGGGGCTTTGGGGGGAAAAAATAAAATAAATAAAATCTTTAAATGTACATTTCATGTATTGACATCTCTGAAATTGGGGTATATCTTACATTTAAAAAAAAAAAAAAAAAAAAGAATCCCTAGGACAGATTGCTGCTATAACCAGTGGGCAACCCAGCTCACCAAACTTGCTAGAGATTAATGGTTGTTATTATTATTATTATTATTATTATTTTGTGAGGAAGATTAGCCCTGAGCTAACATCTGTGCCCATCTTCGTCTATTTTGTATATGGGACGCCGCCACAGCGTGGCTTGATGAACAGTGTGTAGGTCCGCACCCAGGATCAAACCCGCGAACCCTGGGCTGCCAATGTAGAGTGCGCAAACTTAACAATTATGCCACTGGGCCGGCCCCTATTTTTTTTTAATTGGGTGAAAATTTCTAGCAGTCTTTACTTCCCCCGACTATGTCACTCACAGTTAATCTATTACTTGTTTCTTGATAACTTTAACCAAAAAGAATATCCAAACAGTTTTTACCTCAATATCTTATAGGGTTTTTAATTATTATTGTTTTGGTCATTTTTCTAATGGTGGCCTGACCCAGAAGATAAAGTATGTTAAAAAACACTTTACTACATGGAGAATTGCCATCTCAATGACTCACTTGATTTCTTTATCAAGTTCATGATTTGGGGCTCTTTTCTCCATGAGGATACCTTTTTCCCCAGAAAACTCTTCAGTCTTTGTGTAGTGTCAAATGCCTTCTCCCCAGATATCACCAGCACAACCTATTGATAAAACAAAGCTGAGTTTATTACTTATCATAGTAAAGGAGAATCTTACCTTGACAGACTTTTGGAATGTCACCAAGGGGGAAAGACAAAGAAGGGATTTATTAAGAATTTGAATTTTGGTTTAAGGCAGATATTTCAAAGTGGGAATTTGATTAGCGTTAGACAAGGATTATAGTAGAATGGTAAGACTGATGAAAATAACAAGGCAAAAATTCTATTGAAAAGTTGGTGGGTCTTTTGGGAATTTCTGATAATGAACAATCAAGTTATTTGTGTGGGGAGGAGTTTTTTGGGATAATACTGTTATGCTAATGAAGACAATGAAATAAAGTCATGTTCCTGTAGTCAGTAAACTCGGGGGGAGGGAATAGTTACTTTCCATCCTCACTATCCACCTGTTTATGGAGGTAAATGATTTTGTTCTCAATAGGCTCCTAGTGTTCTGAACTACCAAGTTTGCCAGACATAATATGATAGCTCTAAATTCTTCTTTAGGCTCAGTCTAGTACTCTTGCTACTGATGGGTTTGCTTTTGATATATAGAGAGAATTGAAGATAGTTTTCTAGCACAAAAGAACATATACACACAAGGGTGTGGAGTTAGAAATTAAACATATTTTGCTGAGGGCAATGAGGATTTTCTAGCCACAACAGAACCTTTATTTATGAACAAGAACAAAATTGATGAAAATATGATCAAATATAGCGGCCCACACTTTACCACTAATTTTCTATGTGAACTTAAGTATTTGAGTTCTTGCCATTAGGTCAAATTTCCCACAACTGTACAAGAAATTCTTCAGATTATTTTTTCTTCTAGCTCTAGTATGCTCCAGTAGCTTATGAAAGCTAATATTCCGATAATGATGAATACCTTCCAGATGGGCATATGGCCGAACATTATTTTTCTCTCTCACCATCATAAGTACCTTCTTGACTAGAGGAGGTAATGGTATCCCAGCAACAGATAAGCAATGCTCCATTTAATTGCTAAAGATTATATTTTAATGAAATTTGGAAAAAAGAAGTCAGGTTGACTATAGGGTTCTTTGATTAATTTGATGAAAATCTATAAACATCTGACCTAGCTCATTAACACCTTGATGAAGACAGAAGAATCTCTCATGCTCAATTTCCAGAGAACAAGTGTTGCATGTGGCATTTTGCTTTTTCCAGCCAAAGAATAATGGAGTCCATAAAGTAAAATTTACGTGTCTATAGGTTAATGTAAATGTTGCAATCATCAACACAACAACTGGAGTACTAAGGACTTTATGGATGACCTCACCAAAAGCAAAGTGCCAGTTGGTACTTTATCCCTTCCTCTCTTCTATTTCCCTCTCCTTCTTCCCAACACTGCTCTATCACTGCCTTGCAAGTACACAGTATACGTCTACTACCACCTAAAAGACAGGTGCCCTGTGGAGGTGGTTTAGAATGCCAGATATTTATTGAGCAATTGCTCTTAGTTAGAGATCATTAGAGTTGATAGAGACACTGAGGAAAAAAAAGAAAAAAGACATACATAATCTTTGCCCCTGGGAAGCCAGCAGATTCTGCTGATTATGATGAAAAGGAGTTGGTTAGAGATTCTTTTAGATAGCTCATACAATTGTTGGGAAGGCTACAGATCCAGGCACAATTATAACAGCGAGGACCACAACTAGATGCTGAAGTATGTCCCCCTGTCTTTTATGGGCTAGGAATTTCATCCTTAAATCTCTGATTCTGTTCATTCCCGAGATAGAAAGAGAGCTTCCATCAGGTCCCTCTGGAGTCTTGAGTAAGCCTTGAGCTCCTGAGCCTTGAGCTCTTGAGTCAAAGTCTTGCTTATGTGTCTGATTGGTGATATCCAGCCCACTTGCCCAGGCCATAGATACAAGGGAACTGGAAAAGCAGATAATCTAGTATTTTGAGCTTTTATAAGGGAGCATATTTCCCCACACCAAGCCTCATAAGGCAAGGAGAAGGTTGTCAGATGCCTAATGGCCAAAATGAATGGCAAATGTTCATAGAGAGTTTACAGCTTACACTCTGGTGAGCAAGACAAAGGCCCAGGTAATGTTGGAATAATGTAGAAACTGCTATTAGAAGAAAAGTAGAGTGATTGACTCAGACTGGGGCAGAGAAGGAATAATACTTGTAGTAGGTAAGAGGTAAAGTGAATAAGAATTAAGAAGAGTGTTAGCTAGATAAAGAACTTAAGAAAAAACATTTTAGGAAGAGGACACAGCATGAGCAAAGGCACAGAGGCCTGAAACAACAAGTGGAGAATTCTCCAAATTTGCTTCGTTCTCTTAATGAGTTGGGTGACTTACTTGGTTACATCTATTAAGGACAAAAAGCAACTGAATCTTAAAATGAACTCTAAAAGGACAATTGGTGTTGTGATAAAAACTGTCACTGAAATGCACTGAAAATTCACATTATAGGACCCACAAAGAGCTATGTGAAACTAAAATTGATCAAAAAGATCAGATTTTTGCTTTCAAGAAGTTTATTTTACCAACACAAGACAGCATGAAACCCACAGTAAATATTATTTAATATGACATGAGGATTCTCTGTTTCTTGAAATTCATATCTGAAGTCATATTTTCTCAACATCCTCCTTTTCTTGCTGTTATAAATGTCATATCTTGTTTTTTTTGTTTTTTGGTGGGATTTTTTTGGTGAGGAAGATTAGCCCTAAGCTAACATCTGTGCCAATCTTCCTCTATTTTGTATGTGGGATGCTGCCACAGCATGGCTTGATGAGCTGTGTGCATGTCTGCACCCAGAATCCGAACTTGTGAACCCTGGGCATCTGAAGCGGAGTGTGTGATCTTCACCACTATGCCACAGGGCGACCCCTCAAACCTTGGCTTTGTGTGTGTGTGTGTGTGTGAGGAAGATCAGCCCTGAGCTAACACCCGATGCCAATCCTCCTCTTTTTGCTGAGGAAGACTGGTCTTGAGATAACATCCGTGCCCATCTTCCTCTATTTTATATGGGACGCCACCACAGTGTGGTTTGACGAGGGGTGCATCGGTGCACACCCGGGATCCCAACCTGTGAACCCCTGGCCGCTGCTGAAGTGGAGTGCCCGCACTTAATCACCGTGCCACCAGGCCGGCCCCCTCATATCTTGTTTTTTAAAATGCATTTATAGTCCTAAAATATTTCCTGCCCCTGACTGTCAGATTGATTCTCACCCAGTATTTTGGATATAGTCTTCAATTAGGAGACTTTTGTGGATTCTTCTATGGGTTCTATCTGGGAGCTTCCTTGACTTCTTACTGTGCAACCCAGAGAGTTCCTGAATTTTAGTTCTACTAGATTTTCTCAAATGGGGCATGAGAGATGCTAATATGTAAACTGATGATCTGATTTTTGCAAATGTATGTAATCAATATCTGTGTTATAGCCCTTTTCAGTGGAGACTCTTAAAGACTGTATACTTTAAAATCAGTATAGTTGTTTTAGGGAAAGATCTCTGAGACTGGAGGTTTTGGGCAGTGGTGTCTGCCTGGTGTCTCATTAAATTAAATAATCTAGGCAAATTACTTTCTTCATAATTTTAGATAATTATAGTCACAAATTAGTTTTATTTTTCTCCTTGTTGTCAACCTAACCAAAAGAACAGTGTTTGTAAATTATCTATCATTTTTGCCCCTACAAAATGACGAATCTAGGAAACTTGGATTAGGAAGGCTAAGCCAAATATATAAAAAGCCAGCTGGATAGGGTATAAAGAGTCCATATATATAATTATTAAGTAATATGACACTTGGGATAATAACATTGATATAGAATTGGATTATCCTGATGCAACATGTTTGAAAGAATCATGTACCAAAAGAAAATAATGTAATATGAAACAGTCTTCTAAGAGAAAGAGTCAAACTTTTATCACATGAACCTACAATTATCTGCAAAATTCTAGAGTAAAGCCTAGAAGGAAGTGAACCCAATTATGTGTCAACAAGTCTAACCAATTATCAATTCTTGAGTTTACATGGTTAGACTTGGAACCGAGGTAGATGGTATTTAATTCAATAAATATTGATAGAATAAAAGGATGAATGTATAATAAAATGAATGAATAGATGCACTCAATAAATATTTACTGTCTTCTGTGGCTGCATATACTACACAATTTTAAATGTGAAGTAAAAAGAGGGTAAATATATCTGAGTTGATGCTCTAAAATAGTTTAATGAAACATATTTAAAATGCTGTTCTATTACCACAGCAATAGTATGCCAGATTTTAGTCCTTAGTTCTCTTATCCATTTACATTAGTCCTTTGGTGAGTTCATCCAACAAATTTAGATACCATCTAGATACTTACTGTTCCCAAATATATGACTGCAGACCAGACCTTTCTCCCAAACAAGGCTTACAAATCCAACTGCCCACTCAACATCTCCTCTCAGTTGTCTAATAGACACTTGAAACTTAACATGCCCAAACTGATCTCATGACTATTCCTCCCAAACGTTTATACTTGTGTTAAAGGATAATTTTCAAAATAAAAGTATCTCTCTTTCATAGAGATATAAAATGACCATGTGTTAAAGATTGTATTTAACTCATTATTAATCAGATAATCAATAGGATGTCCAAAGGTCAAAGAGCAGACTCATTTATAGATCAGGAACATTGAAAGCAATGTGCAAATGAAGGCATAACTATTTTCTACCAGTGGGGAAGGGAAGCCGACTGAATCTCTACTGCGCACGGTTTGCATGTCTACAGACAAGAGTTATTTTGCAGTGCTATCAGTTATATAATTTTACAGAGTTCTAAATTCACTTAAAGCCAATGAAAGGCTCAAATCCACCCATCGAATCAGAATCAGATAACCTGGACGGATGTTCTCTAAACAGTGCATAGTTAAGAATGAGGGAAAAGAAAGATATAATCAGATACGTTGGGAAAACAGAACTTACCACTCTCATGTCTTCAGCAGAAACAATTACTGAAGTGTTCATTTCAATAATAAAAAAAATAACTTTGGAGTGTTATGGAATACAAGAAAGAACAAAAGCAAAGAATTAGTAAATCAATTATGTAGACTTTAGCTATGAGTATAAAAAACTAATGGTAATCATATACTAGAAATGTAAAACTAAAACTACAGATAGCATTAAAAATATAGAGAGGGAGATTTTCAGTGGGTGGTTGAAACATACTTGAGTTTCTTGTCCTGTTCAAATGGAGGAATTTAAAGTTTTTGAAGTATGTTATTAAAAAATACGTTACAAAATTTTGTGCTAAATAATTAAGGGAATTACCTAACTAACTAGAAATATAAACTATTGTTCCTAAATCAAAAGAGAATTAAGAGAGTAGAATACAATGAAAACTTTATACATAGGAAAGTAGAAAAAAAAAAGAAGTTGAAGCAAAGAAAAATAATTCAAAATAAAAAACAAATCATACACTAGTAGAAATAAATTAAAATATATCAATAATAACAATGGATCTGAAGAGATCAATTTATTTATCCCTCCCAAATGGTTTAAAAATTCTGCCACATACTGTGTAAATGTCACACATGAAACAAAACTACATAAAAGGGTTTAAAATCAAAGCATAGAAAAAGCTAATCTATGAAACATTAACCTAAGAATGTTGATGCAAAAGTTTAATAACATACAAAAGAGAACTTAAAGTAGAATTCCTTAAAATGAATAAATCACATTATATAATAATGAAAGAGAAGATGTACCAAGAAAATATTGTAATGTAAACTAAAAAGATGGCCTTTAAATGCATAAAGCAAAACTATTATTTTACAATCATTTAGTAATTTTGTATTCAAATTCAGAGATTTTTTTCACCCATTTTTATTATAAACTGAGAGTTCTTGCTTATAAACAATCCAGTAAAGAAATAGACTTGATTACCACAGTTAACAACCTTAATCAATATAGGTGTACATATGGCCGATTTACATAAATAGATTACATAATAGATTTCAAAGGAAATCTCAAGCTATTTCAAATAATTGATAGCACATATACTACATTGTCTGTAAATCAATTAAATTTGAAATCAACAATTAGGCTTTTTTTTCCAAAAGCAAATGTTTGCAAGCTTACAAAAACATTACTAACTTACTAGTTACAAAGAACATCAAAGTGGAAATTACCAAATATTTAGAAATGAATGAAAATGAAAGTACTGAATAAGAACTCTTGGGATGCAGCTAAAGTCATTTAAAAGTAAACACTCAGCTTTAAAGGAGGTATGCACTGACTTCAAGAAGCTGGGAAAATAAGAGAATATACTTAAACTAGGTAAGAAAATATAATACTAAGGATATGTAGTAATTAATGAAATTTGAAATACAGAAACAATAGAAAGGAGCACCAAAACTATAAGCAGATTCTTTGTAAATTTAAATAAAAATACATACACTCCTACCCAGATGAATCATGGGAAAAGATACAAATAAACAACATTAAGAACTAATAAATAGATACAAAACAAAAAATAGAATATTTTAAACATATAAGAGAATATAATAAAAAACTGTGATGAATTTGAAAACTTACATGAAATAATTTATTATCTAACAAAATAATAATTACCGAAATTGACTTGAGTAAGTATAGAAATTTTTAAAAAAACTATAAATATTTATGTATTTGGAACAGTAATATAAGATGCCTTCCTTAAAAAAAAAAGACAAGAGTAAATAGTTTTACGAATAAGTTTGAACACAACTACAAGACAGATGTAATCTCTCTTTTATTCAAAGTCTCTCAACAAGTTAAAGAAGATGGACACACATCCATATCATTTATCAGGAGTGCATTATTTGTTCTAAAACAAAATAAAGATTATGTAATAAAAGAAAGCTATAGGCAAATATTACTTATTAACATAGATGCAAAATTCCTAAATAAAATTCTAGGAAATATGCCTTAGTATAATAAAAAATGCATCATGATTAAGTAGCATATCCCTGGAATGCAAGGGTGATTCATCATCAGAAAACCTACTTATATTACTTGCTGTAGATTAAAGGAGAAAAGAAACATGGTCTTTTTAAGAGAGATTCAAAACCATTTGAAAAATTCAACACTCATTTATGATTTAAAAAAAAAAAAATTCTCAGCTAATGGGGAATAGAAGGAAAAGATTTTAATGTGATAAGAAAACAATCTCTACCAATAGCATTCATTATACTCAATGGTGACACTCTTTAAATATTTCTATTAAATTAAAGACAATAAAGGGAGGCTCATTATTCCTGCTCTAAGTCACACTGTATGGCTGTTCTAGTCAATTCAATAAGAAATATGTATTGAATTCATATTCATTATTGATAATCCAAGAGAACTAAGAACTATTAAAACTAATAAAAGAGATTAGCATGTTTGCTAGAGAGAAAGCCAACACAGAGACATAAATGGACTCCTTAGACTGTAGAACAACCAAACTCTTTAATGGTTAAAAAAAAACACAAAACTTTTTAAAATAGCAACACAGCTATAAGGTAATTAAGTATAAATTAAACAAAATATAGTGTATGTTTGTTACATAGAGAAATCCCTTATGGATAGAAAGTCTAATACAGTCTTCCTTTAAGTCAGCTGGAAACGACTGCGAGAGATCCCCTTGGTGGAGCTCCTACCCAGGTTAGAATTTTTCTCTTAACTTTCCTCTCACTCACAGTGAGGCTCCCACAAGACATATTTGCATTAACTGACTGTGTCCCCACAGACAATATCTAGCCAGGATAGGAAACAAAGGGCAAATTGGTGGGAGAGGTTTCTTTCGCAGTGGAGGCAATAGAGGTAGATTTCCTTTATAAATAAAAAAAATAATAAAAATGACTAAAATTAGGGTTTTTAAAATTATTCCATAACCCACTAATTCTAACAATCTCAGTGACAAAATGCTCTTCCTCTCCCCAAATTATTCTTTGTTCTAAGGTCTAAACTAGTACTGTGGTTAATGTTGAATTGTAACAACATATATAAACTTTTGATTTAGAACATTGTTATTTCTTATCTTTAATTAACATTGTATTTTAACTGCAATTTAATTTTTAAAAATTCTCCCTTAAACAGTGGTCCTCAATACAAGTGGATTCAGCTACACGAACTTGTTTCCAAATAAGTCTTTAAGAGTTCATATTTATTCAGATTCCCTTCACTTACCTTCATGACTATGACCCTGAGTACTATATATTCCTGCATTTTGATAGTAGATTCAAATTAAAAAATGATACTATAGTAATTGTAAAAGCAAAGAAACAGAATTTGACTTATTTAAATTTTGCCCAAGTGATCGCTTGGAAATGTTATTTGTTTAAAAACTGTTGCATTGCAGAGACATCTAAGAGCCACTCAGATCAATCTTAAAGATTGATTCAATAGACTTGCAATTTCAGGAATTTCTTGTGAAATAGAATTTTTGTGAAGCTCTGCCAAACTTTTGCACACGTTTGAGAATTTTCTCAGCTATTTGTGTATCTGTTGTTTAGCTTATAAAAAGTGATTTTATCAACTATGAACAAAGACTAATAAATCTGGCTATGTTATCTATTGAACATGAATAGAAGAAAGACAAGTTTCTATAATGTCATGACACATTTGCAGAAGTTAGCACTTAAAAGCAGAAACTAATGTTCTTATTCTTCACTGAGACAGAGGGATTTGTAGGTGTAAATGTTTTATCGCTTTTTGAAACTATACATTAACGTAGTTAAAAAGTATTGATTCATTACTTTTTTCCCTTTTATGGATTATGATATTTATTTTATTTTATATATATTTGCTTAACATTAACTTTCACTGGCATGATTACGTACAAAAAGATCAGTAAATATTTTTTCACTGGCTGCAAATTTTTCTGGCCATTATTATTATTTGTTTCATTTCATGATTACTCTGAAAATAACTTGGTATACAGTAAGAGGAAGGTCTTAAAAATTATCCTCTCCACATGTCAACTACACCTGGTATGTCACTATTAGAGCCATAACAAAGATATTCCATTGTAATTTCTCTCCCTGGAATTGCTGTATTTGGACATCAGATTCCAGCTCTTAGACTCTCAAGTGGAGTAGATGTACCTTCATGACAGACAGGGAAGAGGCATTCTTTTCTCTGTGTACAGTTAATAAAAACCCGTATTCAGATAGAAGATGAGCAGAGAGAAGCAGCTTGGTTTCCTGGTGCCTTTTCAGTTTTTAATTCCAAGTCCTGTCTGAGATCCTTTTGTCCATGAGGTCACCTTTTCTTATAATGTATTCCCTCATTTCTTGCTAAAGAGAGCCAGAGATGGCTTCTATTTCATGGAACCAAAATGATCCAACAAAGATACCTGAACTCCAAAGCCTTGAGAATTCAGAGTATCTTAGAAAGTGAGGGAAAGGAGCAGCAAGGATGGGTTTATACATGGAGGCCAGGGAGAGAGGAGACTGGATGGGGAAACTATACTGTATCTGTCACCTAGCCCAGTTCCCCCATGAGATTGTCTGTCTCCATAAAGAGAGGTTTGATTTTTACAAGGAAATCTTCAGGACATGGGGTCCTTTGCAGTAATGATTTGGAAGCCAGGTGACAAATTGAGAATATTTGGTCTGGCCACATTGTAGCCTACTTGAAGAGACACAACTGAATGTTTGGCATCAACCTTCAGGCATTACTTCCCATTTTTCATTGATTAATATTTGTCTTTACGTCTAGCTGTCTATACATTTATTCACTGGCAAATACAGGTATATTGAGTTATCGCTATGTGTAGTAAAATCTAAACCTAGGGTAATGCACTGCTGTTTTCCCCCGTGGTTTACACTTATTCATAAGAATCATATACTCTTCCCTTGCAATAGCGCTTTAAGGCGTGATTAGTAAACAACCAAATTGACTTTCTTCTTAAAGCACAGAATACAGATTTGAAGGCATAAATATTGTTTTTCAGAACTTGCAAAATGGTATTTTATCCCTTGCTGACAAGGAAACAAAGGATTTCTATTCTGGGCTTTTAGGTATCCTGTCAGAGAAGAAAATGCATTCATTGTATTGGGGTGTTGTCTGTTCTTTGGAAATAAGGAAATCAGAAATAACTAATGATTGACTAAAGTTATTTCTTAGAATATGTGCCTGAATACACAGGGACAAAATTCCAAACCTGTTGGAATTTCTTCTATATTGTTGTTTTTCTCAGTAATATTATTACATGAATTAGCCATTTTTATTACTTCGCATAACAAAGAAAAAAATATCCTTCAGTGAGTCGTGTCACTCAAAATGTGTGAATGAAGCCAGCTCGTATCCAACGCCTACAGGAGTCTAAAACCAGCGTTGGCCCCAAGTTTCCCCCTTGAAAATGTATAATTTTGATGAAGGTGAAACTTGATATCTTGAATCTCTCACTTAAATCTGCTGTATTTCACTGCCCTGCTCCTTTCAGGCCTGAATTATTGGGTCAGTGTTTCAACATTGTGGAGTTAGGATAGTGTGTTACCACCTCATGGAAGTTCTATATATTTTAAGTACTTCGTGCTTAATCTCTTATTGTAGAATGAAATGCTTTATTTTCTGAGAATAGGATTGAAGGAGATTGGAAGGGGGATTTGGGGGAGCGTCGGTTTTCTTGATGCTCTTAGCTATTGTCTATCCTACCTGTGCTTGGGGTTGGACTTGAATGAGATCCCTTAGTGATGCTAGGGGAAAAGAACAAACAAGTCGCTCCATAGTATCACGCTAATAGCATAAAAAGGAATAGAGCAGTGACATGGTGAGAGTGATCTAAAAATCAGTGTCAAACAATAAAAGCAATTCAGAAAAGAAAGCTATTAACATCTTGGCTTCTTCTAGTGAAAACCCACTCCTTTCTCCAAGCTTCATTTTATGCTCTGGGCCTGACACATAGCAGGCTACTCAAGTGGAATTTTAAGAATGCAGAGGTGGTCTCTCCAACTCCAAACATTTGATTCTGCTTTGGCACCTGAAGGTTTCATCATTTCACTTACTCCTTAAATTATAAATCCTTGTGCCTAATGGGTTTTCATGATGAATTATGAAGAAATAAATACTAATCTCCATTTAACTATTATTACTTACTCTTCTAAATGACAGTTAAGGAGATAAAGCTAAAAGTTTAAGCTAAAAAATATTCAGAACTTGGGTCACTGGTAGGATTGGAATGGTGTGTGTGTGTGTGTGTGTGTGTGTGTGTGTGTGTGTTTTGGAGGAGTGATAGAAATGGGTGAGAGGAACTATCCTAGCTTTCTTGGGTGGATAGAGCCAAAGAAGAGAGAAGACCACTGATATACATGTCAGAGAGTTTTGAATAATTTTACAGTTTCACAGTTATGCCAAGAGATGGCCTTGTGTAGTCCATTTGATCTGAATTCCTTTTGAACTAGAGATATACCTAGGGAACACAGAGTCATCTGGTTAATTTGCTTTCCGCAATAAATAAATAAATTATAAGTTGTTTATTCTTCAAAGACACCAGAAAACCCACTTGATTCATTCACTCACACACCCAAAGTATTAGCTGAATATATTGGGCAGTGTCAGTGAATTGATTTGAGCTGAATGTACTGGGACATCATGCTACCCACACTTAAGGATGCTGAAAGATAAAGGAATTCATACTAAAAGGATTTTATTTCTAAATCAGTTAAGGTTTGTAAATTTTATTTCAGAGTAAAAATTTATTTTTTTTAGATGAGGAATTAAAATACACAGCTGGAAACATAACTGTATTACTTGTTTGGGAAAACTTCACTTCTTCATAGAAATTTAGAGACCCTCTTTGTTTCAACATTAAGGATATTTCCCAAATCTAAAATTCTGTTGTCTCACAAGATGAGATTTTACTTTGCTTCTCTTGGAAGAGATATATCTATCCTACCACTCTGATTCCCAGTATTCTTAATAAGCAGAAAAGGGCATAATTTGTTAGAGATTGAGAAAAGAATCCCCATGCCAAATGTCTCTGTATGGCTCAAAACCATTGCCTAAAATTCCATCATTGCAGTCTGTTGTTTGAAAGCATTACCTTGTATATAAGTTGCAATAAAATAATAATGTTAATGGTAGTGGTAAATTATTAGGCCATTGTCTATCACCCACAGCTTGGTAGAAATTATCAAATCCTTTCCAAAATGACTCCAGGTGAAAGGCAGTTTTGAATAGGGGATAGGGTCAGTTTGGGTATCAAGCAATGAGTAGATTGAAAGGGTTTCAGCTCCCCCATAATCTTCATTGACCCAGTACTATAGCCCTGTATAACTCATTTTTTTGTTCCAAACATGAGAGTATTTTGCTCTTAAATAAATCCTTAAGTCCCAGCTGCCAATTTCAAACAGATTTCTGCCCCAACTCACTTGCAACATCCCCAACTTGAAGTGGAAAGCCACAGAGGACCTGCTGAGTTAAGCGGAACTAGATAAGCTTCCTCAGCAATTGTATCCTCCCACAGCCAGGCTTTCATAGGAGATAATCAATTGGTTGATTGAGTCCAGGTGGCTAGGAGCAGAAACGTATCCTAAAATGTGATGCCCATGAAGCCTGGGAAATCATTGCCATGTTGCCAATGGCTGTTCTAGAAAATTAGCTCCAGTTTCCTGATATTTATGCTGCTTGCCACTTATGCTCAGTCTGAAAGCATCTTAACCGAGGAGTTGAAATAATTTTAAGAACTCATCCCAGCTCATCTTTTTTTAAATAACAGCTTTATTGCCATCTCTTCTTTTGATTGGATTTATACCTCACCTCTATAGAAACTATATTTTGAAAAGTCAACAACAGCTCCTATGACATATCCTTTTCTCAGTCCATATTCTCTTCCAGAAGGATGACAAAACTGGGGACTCCTTTCTGAATATTTCTCTTCTTCATTTATTAAAATATTTATACAAGAGCAATTTAATGACACTTGACTAGGTGCTATTCTTGGATTTAAGTACAAAGATAACCCTACACTTTGTGGATACAGGCCTACACTATCCTACCTTGTTTCTTATCTTTTAAAATTCTCCATTGCCTGTTTTCACAAAAAAAATCCTTAAATATTTTAAAGTTGCTATCATATCTCCCTTGGACTCTCATCTTCTTAAGGCTAGCTTCCCTAATTCCTTTAGTTGTTTCTCATGGTTTTAAATGACATGGTTTTAAATCTTTCTAACATCTTGGTCATTCCCCACGATCTTTTTGTCTGTGAGGTACAGCATCAATAATTGAATATAATACTCTACGCAGAGAAGAGCAGCACTCTCACACATCTTATCCTGGTAGCTTCCACACTTACTCTGATATAAACTAAATTTATATTAGCCTTTTTTGTAGCCACACTACAAGGTGGATTAAAATTGAGCTTGCTGTTTATTAACATGATTATGTTTTTACATATCTCTGTCTCACCTTACTTGAAAAGGTGGTCTTTTAAACTCATTTGCTGTCCCCACATTTATCCCTGTTAAAGTTTATGCCATTAGATTCAGTTCATTGCTCAGGCCTGCCATGATCTTTCGAGATTTTTATTTTATTATCTAACATAGTCACCCTCCTTTTCAAAATCAGGAAACTCACTGATTTTCTGAGCATATATCTTTTTTATCATCACACAGATTATGATAAAAACGTTGCTGTCACAGTGTCAAGGACTATCCTTGAGGCTGACAGCAATCCAGTAATAAATATTTTTGGTTTATTCAGTTATTAATATACAAGTGTGTAGAGCATCTAGAACCTCTCCTTTTAATTAAAAGTGGTTAAACTGTATATTGAACAAAATTTTTAAATGGGGCATTTTTTGTGAGCTCTATCTATCTATATCTATATCTATATCTATATCTATATCTATATCTATATCTATCTATATCTATCTAACAACCTGGTCAAAGTGGAAAATTAAATGAGTCTCGTAAGATGTGCTTTCAGTAAATCTATGCTGGCTGCCAACAGTCATTGCTTCTTTTCTTAGCTACTTTTGAACAATCCTTCTGAGCTCACAAATCTGTAATTCATGGAATTTCAAACAATTGATTCTCTCCAGATTTCTAGAAACTCTCTCATTCTGCATACTTCTTTAAAGACCACCTATGTTGGTTTCGAAGATTAATTTTTAAACTCTCTAAGTAATTAGAAAATGTGTGAAATAAAAAATAATAAGGTGATGTTGTGATAAAAGTGAGTTTGGCATTTCAGTTCTAAGACAGACGTGGATGTGGGTATCCAGGAACCTTGATGAGAGGACTTCTAGAACTAAGTGATCCAACCTTCTGCTTCTGGATATCCTTCCATTTTTCATCTATCCTACAAAGAAACTAACTTAACCTGATTTTAAGGACTCTTGGAAAAATCAATTGCAAGGAGTTAGAGAAAACTCAGGTGATGTAAGAACTAAAGGATCAGAGTTGACACGTTCATGGTTTCGATTTTCATTAGCTTCAGTCCATTAAACAAGCATTTGCCAATGTAATATTGTATGCATAAAACAACTGAAATGTTCATTAAGTGGAAAAATGACCGAGGACACAGGCCAACCATTTCTCCTAGACAGTTTTGCTGCAGAAATACAACTCACTAGGGTCCACTGCTGTGCCATTTAGTTTAATTTTTTTGAATTTAAGGTTTTTAAATATCTGTGCCTCATCAGACAAATATATTTAAATTTTTATAATGGAACTGATTTTCTCTTAGATCAAAACTGTTGAAATAGTAGATTTTCAAATACTTTTCATAAGATATCCTGACCCATATGATTCAAGTCATCAGAGAGAGCCAGCTCTCTTATGTTTTAAGTAGAGAGATACTTCCTCTCATAAATCAATTTGATTCAGTGTGCCACAACATCTGTTCACAAAAGGAACAAAATAGTTTTTCAGTGAGTGAAATCTGTACGCCAAGCATTATGTTGGACATTCTGAGGGGTTAGGCAAGACTTGTCACTGCCTTCGGACATATAATTTAATGGAGAGATTACACAGATACATACATTAGTATAACACAAGGTAAAATAATTAAATGGAAAAAGGATGGTCTAAGTAAAATTAGTGGGCCGATTTAAAAATAGAGAAATATTTCATGTGCTAACTAGATCATATTTTATATGAAACTCGATTTGACAGATAGATATATGGGGTATTTGATTCCAAGTATATAGAGGAAGACCCTTGATGGTAGCAAGCTTTTGATCTGGAATCAGGAAATCTGGATTTAAGTTTGACTCTGTAACTTAACTAGATTTGTGGCATTGCACAAGTCACTTACCCTATCTGAAAAATGTTTTATAATTTCTAAAATATGCTTAGAAGATTTCTAATGTCATACTCTAAAACCAAAGTAATATGAACATCATGTGCAAGGATGTGAAGATGATAAAGTGTGAAGTGTGTTCAGGGAAGAGCTGCACCATCTAGTATGGCTGGATTTTACTATGTAGGAGGTAAAAATAAACGGAACGATACAGCCTTTGAAATTCCTTCTGTGTAAAAATGAGGAGTTTCTGTCATAAAGGAGGCATGATTTTAAAATTCCAGGAAAATGTATACACAATAAAATTCATCTATTTTAAAGATGTAATTTGAAGGGCCAGCCTGGTGGCTTAGTGGTTAAGTTTGTGTGCTCGGCTTCAGCGGCCCCAGGGTTCATGTGTTCAGATCCCGGGTGTGGATCCACGTACCACTTGTCAAGCCATGCTGTGATGGTGTCTCACATATAAAGTAGAGTAGATGGTCATGGATGTTAGCTCAGGTCCAATCTTCCTCAGCAAAAAGAGAAGGATTGGCAACAGATGTTAGCTCAGGGCTAATCTGCCTCGCAAAAAATAAAATAAAATAAAAAAATAAAGATGCAATTTGCTTAGTTTTAGTAAATGCTTTCATAAATCTCCCAAATTCTCTCATGCCCCTTAGTGGTTAATCTCTCCCCCAATTCCAGGCCTCTGGTCTTCTTTATGTTACTATAATCTCTCCTTTTCCAGAATTACAAATAAATAGAATCATGCAGTATGTAGACTTCTGTGAATGGCCTTTTTCTCTCAGCATAACGCATTTTAAAGGCATCCATGTCGTTATATGCATCAGTAGTGCAATCTTTTTTATTACTGAGTCATAGTAGCTGTATGGCAACCTTTCAGTCTGTTTCCATTCACCAGGTGATAAACATTTGAGTCGTTTACAATTTGGGACTACTATGAATAAAGCTGCATAAAAATTCAAATACGAGTGTTTGTGCGGACGTATGTTTTTATTTCTTTTGGGAAAATACTTAGGAATGAAATGGCAGGGGTCACATGGAAATGGTATGTTTAAATTTTGAAGAAACTGCCAAACTGTTTTCCAGAATGGATGTGCTATTTTCCATTCCCAAAAGCAATGGATAAGAGTTCCAGCTGCTTCACTTCCTTGCTAATATTTGACGTTGTCAGAATTTTTAATAGGTGTGTAGTAGTATCTCAATGTGGTTTTAATTTGCATTACCCTAATGACTTGTAATGTTATTATCTTTTTATGTGTTTATTTACCATATCTCTTCTTGAGTGAAGTGTCTTTTTTAAAGTGTTGCTGATTTTTAGTCAAATTTTTATTTGATTAAATTTTGATTATTAATAAGTTTTAGATTTTTGTTACATATTCTGGATAAAAGCCTTTTATCAAATATACGGTTATCAAATATTTGCTCTACTACTCTTCACTACATTTTGCTTCTTAGACAATTTATCTGTGTTCCCAATGCTCTTTCCAAAATTACAAACAAATTGATCATTATGCTTTGCTCGATTCTGTCCAGCATGGCAGAATCAAGCTTCTAGCCTCTCCACTCAATTTGTCCAGCCACCATGTAACTTTAACAGACCTCACCCTGACTATCTTTAGGGTGTTTCTGTGACTTCCATGTCTTGGCCATGTGCTATGGCTTTAAAACTTATCATATGAAAGTGGATCTGAAAGATAGGTTGGAAAAGGGAAGACAATTTAAGTCAGTGGGTTGTCCAATCAGTCACTCTATGAATAAAAGAGAAAATATAAAAGAAACAAAGGAAATCACAGTTTTCCTCTTCATCTTGAAAGTTGCACGTTTTTAATGAATTTAGTCATTTTGAATGCTTCTGAGCTAGAGGAGGAGAACAAAGGCCACTCAATAAATTATTGTCAATGAAACGTTTTTCTTTTTTTACAAAGGAGGTTGAGGATAAATGGAGAAAGGTTGAGGTTTTAATAAAACAAAAAATAAAAGCTGGCAATTCTAGATTGTGTGGATCATGAGGTTATTTGTTGGCTTTAGAGATGGGAAAATAAGAATATCTCATAATACTGTTCAGAGCCTTGTTCCTCCGGGCAGGTTAAATTGTGTTCTTCCAAAAAAGACAGAATGATTGATACAATGATGTCATCAAATTCTTGGATTTTAAATTGCTTCCATGGCAGGATGTTTGACAGTTCCAAATGAGACTATAATTTAGTAATTTAAGGTGTTTCTTACAAAAGCTGGGTACGAACAAGTAACAACAGACTAGAATCGTTTTAAACGTCATTTGTCTCTAAATACTCATTCAATTAGAATCATGAAATATGAGGGCAGTAATGTTAAAGAAAATGCTTTATAACATGTTTAAAAAGCAAGAAAGTAACACTTTATAAGATGTTTAATTGGCTTAGTTGGTCATTTTGGCTTAATTTCGTACATTTTTAAATACAGCATATTTTCTTAATTATGGGCATTTCTCCACATTCAGATATCCGAGTTCTTCACTAAAGATATTAATATTAGCTAATTTGATCATAAGATTTGAATTTATTTCCTCCTTTACCACCCCCTTCATCTTCTGTATCTATTCAGTCTTTCTTTTTCTTTTTGTAAGGAAGATCAGCCATGAGCTAACATCTGTTGCCCATCCTCCTCTTTTTTTTTTTTTTTTGCTGCGGAAGACTGGCCCTAGGCTAACATCCATGCCCATCTTCCTCTACTTTATATGGGACGCCACCACAGCATGGCCTGACAAGCAGAGCGTCAGTGCACAGCCAGGATCTGAACCCTGGCCGCCAGCAGTGGAGTGCACGCAAGTAACTGCTATGCCGTGGGGCCTGCCCCTATTCAGTCTTTCTAATCTCTTTCTCAAGATTTTTGCTCGTGCTAGTCCCCAGTCGAAAATGTGCTCACCTCTTTCTAAGGATACACTAACCACTTTATATACTTCATTCCAGTCCTCACTGTTCTATAAAGTCTTCCTTGACTATCACAAGCTGAGTCATCACAAATGCATGCTGCGTTCCTAATTGTCGTCTAAAGTCATATTTTCATTCCGTGTCCTCTTTGCACTAGTGACATTTTAAGATGGTTACCATCTCCTCAACTTTGAAATTATCTTCCCTAATGACTTTTGTTGTAGGCATGTCATACAGTTTCTGTCTGCTTTCACACCCGAGAGTCCGTTTCAAGTACCCACTGCACTGCCCATAGTCCTAACTAGGGGGCCATGTAGAGTAGGCTTCTATGTTTTATACTCCTTGATATTGACCTTCCAGATATCCCTCATTGGCCCTATGATGGACATCTCTGCAAACAGCAGCCAATAAACAGCAAGAGTCAGTGTGTGGAGGGGTACCCTGCACATAGTGTTGTAGCAGAATTCTTACAGCAATATAGAGCACGATTTATGTAGAACATCTCCGCTGCATGCATTGTCACACAATCTGGCACTCTTTGAGATAAGTGGCAAAGAATTCCGGTATCATAGATCCTACTAAATATCACCTAATTAGAAGTAAACTCACTTAAGCAGCTTGTTATTACCCGAGACTTCAAGCTGTTTAGTTCTTTGGTGCTATGGTTAAAATAGTTGAACAAAAGCCTAGGGAAGAGGAGCAGAAGTCAGGTTCTGGCCTGTAGTATCAACTCTATTTCAGGTTGATATCGGCAGATCCTGGTCTTCTGTGCTCCAGCACAGAACCTGCTTCGCTCCCATTCACCTCTTCACTGCACGTCAGAGCAGCTTACTACAGATCTCCAGTTCAGGGCAAGATCGTTTCCATTCTCACAACTTTTACTTTTTTGTTCTTCTCACCAGGAAATCCCTCAATTTCTCTCTTCTCTAGAAAATTCTACTTATTCTTCAAAGTCCAGCTCAAGTGCCACCTCTTAAACCAAGCATTTTCTATTCCTTCACCTGACTGCTTATGACCTGCCTTCCTGTGAATTCTCGTTGAATCTGTGGTCTCTTCCTTTTAGATGGGTGACAATTAACGCTTGGTGAGGTTTTTGTAACTTTTCAAGTGGTGGTGTCTTGTCCGAACTAAATTTCAGGTGAGCTGAGGACCAGGAGCATATTTTGACTTTCCTTGTATGTGTCAGAGCACAGAGAGAATATCGGCGAGTTGATTGAATTAATTTGAAATAGATGGTGTAAGATCAACATGCCCAAAGGTGACTATGTACAGAACACTCTTGGCTAGAGATTGGATTTTTCTTCAAAAAACCAGCCTTACTAAAATCTTAAATCAATAAATATTATCTACTTTGTTATTGGTATAAATATTCCACATAAATTATTCTTCTCCCCATATCTGTGTCCTTTGGTAGTGCTCTCCCGCACTGAGTCTGGACTGGATCTGCAATTTGCTTTGGCTAGTGAGAGTTGGAAAATACTTGCACATTGGGTCTCCGTCTGTGTCTTGCTGCTCTTTGGAATCTGGAAACTGCCATGTGCAGAAGCAGAGGCAAGCTTCCTGGAGGGTCGTAGTTTTTGAGAATCTCAATTTGGCGTCATCCTAGGAAGGTGACTGTGATATTCTGGGGAAAACATATCCTTCCAAGCACTTTTCAAACCACACCTACATATTAGCCATCTTTTTAATGCAGTTACATAGTTAGATCTAGACGTTAGTTGTGAAAATGTATAATTTAAGTCACAAGATTATAGGCTTCCAATCTGAAATAGTTTCATCCACAGGACCAAGCATAGAGACTGGCTCCTCACAAGGGCTCAATATAAATTTTCTAAAATAAATTAAATATTATTGGTTTCCATTCTACAATGTCCATCAATTAATGATAATGTATTATACTTTAGGTGTGACGTCACTGCCCAAACAGCCTAACTGGCAATCCTTCAAGGCAGGAGTCATTCCTTATAGTCCCTTTCTTATCAACTAACAAGAGAGTGAGGAAAGCCTTCTCATTGTTTAATTTGATCTAATGGGGAAAATGCATTTCCTTTTTAGATTTGTTGAAAGCTACTCCATTAGAGTAAAATGACACCTGTCAAATTCCTTGATGGTTTCACATTTCTTGGTAATATTACAAGCATAGAAGAGCACACTAGGCTGGTCCTAAGCACTTCAGTGTCATGGATAGTACAGCTATAATTAGTGACTTTTGCCTGGTGTTAACAAATGCCAGAGGGCATCTCAATCTCTGCAGATGAGTTCTCCAGGATTTAATTAGCTCTATCCCTCTATTCTTTGTACAACTGTACTGTTCCTAATATACCTGGTGCTTGCTTCAGGCATGGGTCAAAGTATGCAGCTGTCAATTATTTAATATTCATGACATTTTTTAACAAATGAAGTATGCATGGAGCCTGTAGTATTGGAAGATATAGAAGCTGGTGCATTTGTGGAATAGATAGCCTAGTTCACTGAATAATAATTTGAAGAACTCAGGGACACAGGAAATTTTGTTCTTAAATCTCAAGGTCTCTTCTCTTTACTTGTATTCATCAGAAGAGAGAGGATGAATTAAGTATTCTGGGTTTTTGTTCCTGTTCTCTGTTATCTCAGTATATCAATTTTGCACATCACTGCAGGTTTCAATTTTTTGTTTTTAAAATGGAGAATTGAACTAGCTAATTTCTAAGCCTCCTCCAGTTTTAAAAGTCTAGGCTTTGATGATGATTATGGGCATTTTCATCAAATTCAGACTCATTCTTTTTTTAAAATAGATTACTGGGGGGAAATTTAATTTTTTGTTGTATTATATTATAAATATATGTAGAGAGAATGAAATTCTATAGCTTTTTTAAATATATAACTGGTGCCTTGAAAAGTCTGAAAACAATTTTTTTGGCTATGCCAGTAACACAAGATACATAAAATCATTTTGGAATGAATCTCTGGAAGTAAGTTATACAGCTCTGAAAGTTATAGTAGTTTTTTCCAGCCTTGAGGTTACATTTTGGTGTCCTAAAGCAAGAATTTATTGAGTATCCTGGTTATTACAGCTCCCCAAAGTGCCAAATTAAGTACCTCTTCTATGCCTCTGGAGATTCTATCTCCTTACAAATGTGTGACAGTCAATTTTTAGGCTAATTCTGAATATTAGTCTAATGGCTTGGCTAATGGTCATTGCTCATTTAAGCTAAAGTCAATACCCTTTTACAGAATGGACCTTCAATTTCACTTTTGGTTATCTGAGAAATTACACTGTTGACATCAGAATGGAAGGGTAATTTATGCAGAATAAGTGTGTATGGGCATGACTGTGAACTTCCTTTTGATTTTATGCATTGTATTAAGGCAACTTTTAAGTAATGACCATGACTTCGACATATGTAAGTATACCACAAGGCTAGACTTTGCACAGAGTATGGCAAGTCATGAGCTCTTATGAATAACATTTATTTAATTTCACTTGATACTGAGGCAAATAAATATAGATATACATATAACTTTTAACAGCTTTACTGAGGTATAACAGACATATAATAAACTCCATACATTTAAAGTGTACCATTCTATCAGTTTGGGCATATGTTATACACCTGTGAATCCATCAAGGTAATAACATATCCTCACCTCTCAAAGTTTCCTCATGCTGTTTTGTAATTGCTCTCTTTTGCCCATCCCACTCTTCTTCCCCAAATAACGCCTGAGATGCTACCTATCACTGTAGGTTAGTTTGCATTCTCTAGACTCTTATATAAATGAAATCATATGGTATGCACCTTTTTTTGGTTTGACTTTTTTCGCTCAGCATAGTTATTTTGAATTTCACCCATGTTATGTGTAGCAAGAGTTCCTTCCTTTTCATTGTTGAGTAATATTCTGTTGCATGAATATACTGCAATTTGTTTATCTATTCCTCTGCAGATCAATATTTGGGTTGTTTCCAGTTTTGGGCTGTTACAAATAGAACCTCTATGAACATTTGCCTGTAAGACTTATACAGATATTTATTTCCTTTTATCTTGGGTAAATATGAATGCTAAAGTCAGTTATTCTAGTAGGGTTTTTTGTTGTTGTTTGTTGCTGAGGAAGATTCACCCTGAGCTAAGATCTGTTGCCAATCTTCCTTTATTTTGTATATAAGTCACTGCTACAGCATGGCCGCTGATGAGTGGTGTAGGTCCGTGCCCGTGAACTGGACCTAGGCCACCAAAGCGAAATGCACCAAACTTAACCACTGGGCCATGGGGCCGGCCTCTAGTAGCCTTTTTTCTTTTTTTGTGGTAGATACCATTATACTTCTATATAGAATATCATAATGTCTCAGAATAAAAACAATTTTCCTTCTTCCTTTACAACCTGGAAGCATTTTATTTCTTTTCATTGTCTGATTACACTGGCTAGAGCCTCCAGTACAAGGTGGAATACAACTGGTGAGAGCAGACACTCCCGTCTTGTTTCTGATCATGGTGTAAAGCATTCAAAATTTCACCATTAAGTGTGATGCTAGCTGCAGGTTTTCATAAATGTTCTTTATCAGGTTGAAGAAATTCCCTTGTATTACTAATTTGCTGACAATTTTTATCAAGAATGTACGTCAAACTTTGTCAAATATTTTTTCTGCATCAGTTGAGATGATCATGATTTTTTCTTTTTTATATTGCTAGTATTGTGAACTACTTTGTTGGTTTTCAAATATTAAACCAACCATCATTTCTGGAATAAACCCCACTTGATCATAATATATTATCTTTTTAATATTTTGCTGCTTTGTTTAGCAAAACATATTTATTTCCTACAACTATTGAATAGCTATATACTTCGAATGTAATCACAAACTTTCATTAAGCATAGGGCCTCCGTAGCCGAATTACCTGGGTTAAAATCCCAGTCTTGATTAAGTTACTTAAGTTTTCTGTGTCTCAGTTTACTCACCTGTAAAATGTCAATCAGAGTAATAGCCTTGCTATATCATAGGCTGTTGATAGGGCCAAATAAGTTAATGTAATTGGGAGCCTAATGCAACATCTGGTATATAATACGTGCTACATATGGTCAGATAGTATTAAAATATTTTGTAAGTCCAGACTAGTAATGTGTGGCAAGCTGTCAGTGGTGGGAGAAGATGAGGGTGGAGAGTTTTTGAATACTTATGAGAGGGAGTTATTGAGCTAGATGGAGGCATTGCTAACAGCCAGTGAGAGAAGGTAAGAGGTGGAGTTGGGGCAGGCATGCTGGTGTGGAGTCATCAAAGGGGAAAGATTCTGGACTAATTCTGGAGGTGAGGAGCTAACTGTTCCTAGAGTATATTTATCTAGGTACATATAAAGGGACTTTTATACAGGGGATATTGAAGGGTTACCATGGTAATAAGAGGCATGCCAAGGTCTGAATTCGAGTTCCAACTTTCTTTTTAGTCTCTTGGGAACTGACTCCTAATGATCTTCAAATAAGTTTGTTCCATGGATCCCTTTGTCAGTCTGGTGAAACTGTAGAGCTCTTCTCAGGATAGCATTTTTAAATGCATAAATAAAATACATAGGATAAAAAATAAAACCGTAGTTTTGTGAAACACTCTTTTAACCACAGGCTCCTCTAGGGGGTGAGGGGCTGTATCTGTGGATTCCAGGTGAAGAACCTGTGGGAATAATAAGTGAGATGGAGACTGAGATAGAAAAATTAAAGTAATATTTTATTTTTTAAATCTCTTATTGTGAAGTGAAATTTATATCTTTTCCTTCAATTCTTTATTCAAATATCACCTCTCTATGGGTTCTTATCTGGGCCACTCTTTCTAAAACTGCCATCTGACTTTATCCTGCCAATATTCCTAGCCTACTTCTCTGATTAAGTTTTCTAAACCCAGGCTCAGCAACCATGCACATAGGTCAAATCCTGATCACCTCCTGTTTTTGTGTGATCCATGAGCTAAGAAAAGTTTTTACATTTTTAAAAGTTTTTAAAAACTCAAAAGAAGAATATTTCCTAACATGGAAAATTTTATTAAATTCAAATCTCAGTGTCCACAAGTCAGGTTTTACTGGAACAGGACTATACTCTTTTTTTTTTTTCTGCTGAGGAATATTTGCCCTGAGCTAACATCCATGCCAATCTTCCTCTATTTTGTATGTGGGTCATCACCACAGCATGGCTGCCAACAAGTGGTGTACATCTGTACCAGGCAACTGAACCCTGACTGCCGAAGTGGAGCACGCCGAACTTAATGACAAGGCCATGGGGCCGGCCCTAGCACCAGGCTTATTTTTGTTTACATATTGTCTTGGCTGTTTTCATACTACCAGGTCAAAATTGAATAGTTGCACTATCTGCCCTTTACAGAAAAAACTTGCTGACCCCTTATCTAAAATACTATATTTTAGTTTTATTTTCATATATACTATTTTATCTACTCTGATTTTATTGTTCATTTCCCCCCACTAGTGTACAATCATTTGAGGATAGGAATTTTTGTCTGTTTTTTTCCTAGTCTGTTCCTGGTGACTAGAAGCAGTGTGTGGCACATAGTAAGTACTTACTAAACATTTGCAGATTGAATGAATATCTGACACACCAATAACATGATTTATGGAGCAGTTGAGATAAAACAAGTACTATCAGGAAGGGAAGAGATGTATCGATGTATGAGATTTTTGAGACTGTCTTGTAAAGGCTCTTGATGAATGAATACACCTCCCACAGGCAGAGAAGAGAGAGGATTCCAAAAAACCCTAGGAAATGAGAAGAAGCTCAGGTTGCCAAGGTAGGAATTAGCATAGTTCATTCAGGGAGTAATGCAGAAGGAACCTGGAGAAGATAGTTAAAGGTTTACAATGGGAAAGAAAGAGAAATACTTTTGAAAAGTGTAAAAGTGAGGCCAGAGTATGCATAGCCTAAATGAGAAGCCAGGATGAGAAGTTTGGTTTGAGACCAACTTTTGAATGTCCTGCCTCAAACCTATTTGTTTACAAACCTTGGAAAGAAATGGAGGAGGAAAAGGTTACAACTCCAAGGAGAAAATGTCAATTTGCCCTGCAGTTAACTTGTGATTTGGAGCAATTCCAAACAAAAGCAGCAAATGGAAACATCCCATCCCCTTTATTTTCTTCCCTTCACTTTAAGAATACCAATTACAAGTGATTGAAAGAAAACATTTTCATGGTATTTCCTCAGACCTGATTGTATTACAAGTCTGGAGACAATCTCCAGGGCTCCAGCCGGGACACATTTACAGGATATCGAGTTTGGATTTTATGCCTTGTTTTTGCCATTATGTGGAGGTTACTTTGATGTTTATTATACTGCTGAATTGATACAAATTATAGTCAGATAATTGCAATCAACATTTTTTACTAGTTATTCAAATTGTGACTTGCCTTCAGTAAAAGACAATGGCAGTTTAGAAATTTGATGCAACACCCAGCTTGACTCCCAAAACATTGAAGGGAATTTTTTATATTTTTAACCTTGAACTTTCAGTATTTGATTTAATATGCACTTGGTGGTATCCACTGTTACCAGGTAGAAGAATTTTAATAAAGGACATGAAATGCATGAATTAACGGACTCGACCAAATTCACAAAAAAATTTAATATGATAAATTAAATAACAGTCATAGCTTTAATTTGATAAAAGTTATAGCTTCAATTAGACCCTTTGGATTTTGTATGGCATTATAAGCAGTGTGGCCAGACTTAGATTTGAAATTGTGGTTTAACCTACATTTCTGACCTGTGTCAAGTTATTTAAACATTCTAAGCCTCAGTTTTTTTGTTTTGTTTTTTTGAGGAAGATTGACCCTGCACTAACATCTGTTGCCAATCTTCCTCTTGTTTGTTTTTTTCCTCCCCAAAGCCCCAGTACATAGCTGTGTATCATAGTTGTAGAGTTGTAGCTCTTCTATATGGGATGTCTCCTCAGCATGGCCTCAGCATGGCTTGATGAGCAGTGAGTAGGTCCACACCCAGGATCCCAACTGGCGAACCCCAGGCCGCCAAAGCGGAACGTGCAAACTTAACTGCTGTGCCATCGGGCTGCCCCTAAGCCTCCATTTTTTAATCTGTAAAATGGATATTATAATAATATCAACCTCACAGGGTTGTTGTAAGAATTAAATGAGATAACTGATGCAAAACTGTTAGTATAGAGGCTACCGCATAATAAAAGCAAAGTAAATAGTACTGGTGACAGTGTGACTGATGATAGAGTATAAGAAGTAGTATAGTAGTAAAATCATGGTAATGTAGTTTGTTAGATTTGTGATCATTTATCTACACGTTCAAGTTCCCCTGTAAAATTATTATTTCAGAAATTCAACCCAGTGACAGTAAAGGTAAGGAAATTCTAGGATATTTTCAGCCTGAGATGTGACCAGTGGCTTTTAGAAAATTAGTAGTTATGGGGAGCAAATGAAGCCAGAATGAGGCAGCTCAGGAAATTTAGCAGGAAGAGGTTGTAATAGGAGTAAATTACAGGCTCCAGAAGACAAAAAAGAGAAGAGGTGAAAAAAGAGAAAGCTGTTGTTTCAAGGGAATATTCCTAATTCAAAATCCAAAAGGGGAAATATTTTCAGTTGAGGTAGGATCCAATTCCGGCTGTGCTCATGGATTAGAGTTGAAGATCATCTAATGTGAGGGAGTTGAGAAGCAGTAACAGTTTATCAGATGGATCATCAACATGTCTGCTGATATGAAGGGGAAACATGGCAGTGGATGGGATGAGAAAGAAAACAATTGAGCTAGTTCTTGAAATCCTCAAGGAAAATATGAGTGTGTCACGAGGACCAAGATATTCTACTGACAAAGGATTAGTGAGTGTGTAATAAGCAAATTTTACTAATTGAATTAATGCTTGTAAAAAATTTACAATAGTGCATGGCACATATTGGTTGCTAAATAGGAGTGTATTAAATATATATAATGTAAAGATATTTACATGTGTATGATGTACTCCTAATGGTGCTGGTACACAATACACATTCGTTGAAAGGATGATTATAGCGGTTATGGTGGAAATAAAATATCAATGATTGTTCATTACATGTCATGGCAGAATTAAGTGGGGGCTACTTCCCTGACACTGACTAGAAAATCTAAAAATTTGGCTACTCAAATCCTTTCCTTTCAATTGGACTGGGCAGTTAATATGTTGTGTGCCCTCTGGCTTAACTGTTAATGCTTATATTAAAAGATTATAGTCAAACTGTTACATGTGCTCGGAAAATTAATTGTGAACACCCCATTGAATGCAGGAAGGGTTGAATGTCCACAATTTCTGTTAAAGCATCATTGAAGCAATTCCTCTACCACCGACTGAACATTTCCATTGAACTCATCTAAATGTGCTTAGTCAATGAATCCCCAGAGAATTTCTGCTTCATTAACTGTTTATACAGTGACCTCAATAGAAAGGATTTAGCCTGATGAGGTGTCTCTCTCACAGGCTGCCTTAGGCACCAATTGTAGGAGGGCCGTACAACTCTTCATGATACATTGAGAAATGAGAAATATTACATTAGCATTCTTAATCTTGCCACATTAAGCACTGAAATGTCTCTTACTGTGTTAACCTCTAAATAGCCCCCTTCATGCCCCATCATAAGCTCAATCCCCAAAGTCTTCAGTTTCTACTCACTTGGAGTGAAAGATATGTATACAGTGGGGTTTCCTGCTCTTTTTTCAAGGATCTAAAATTCTAGATTTGAAAGCAGGCACTCTACATGTCCCACCCATTTTTTAATGACTTTATTATTTGCATCATATATTGCAATGTCAAGGAAAGCTATGTATTCAAATTTCACAGGGCATCTTTGGAGAAAGAATGACTTGTCAGTACGCAAAACGTTTAAAAAAGAAAAAAATTGTTTACTACACAATATTTGCCTAGTAACAGAGTCTGTATTATAATATCAGTTGGATTGGTGGAATCATTCAGTGAGTGGATCAGAGAAGGCATAATAACGCCGTTTGAATTTTGCATGATACAGTGACTTTCAAATATATCTTTTGTAATAAACCACTGACGCATACAGATCAACAAGGATTTTAAAAAGAGGATTAGACAGGAGAGTCACTGTAATTGGCTTCTGGTCCCAAAATGGTTGGTAAACTATGCCATATCGCCTAAAAAAATTTACAGTTTGGGGCCTTAGTGTCTACATTTCTAAAATGAGGAAAATGAGTGACATGGTCTCCAAGAACTCAACTCTAAATTCTGTCATACTATGTGATATCGGCTGCTACTTCTATCTATAAAATTTATTGAACTTGAACATCATGAGCTCTAAAGTCTAACTCAAAAATTCTATGATTGTAGTACTTTTCCCTTTTTATTTATTCAATTTACTCCCATTCTTTTCTAACACAGATTTAAATTGTTTCTTTCAATTATTCTTGATAACTATCCTTTAATTAATCTTGCTTTTCTTAATCCTTATTTCCCTTATTCTACTCAATAATTGGATTCATATTTCTAAAATATTATTATTCAAATTCGGTAAAAATATTCCTGATATTTAGAGAGTAAAATCATTTCTATCTAAACATATCCCATGGTGTATTTCATCCTATATCTTTGTTATTTCCTTTATTGGCTTTTTGAGCTTATATCAATTTCTGTCTAATCCTCAGTCCTGCAAATCCTCATGGCTTAAATATGGTTTTCGGTTGTTGTTCACTCATAGAAAACCTTATCTTCCCTTTTATTACCTTCAGTGCTTAACACAGTGATGAACATATAGCTGGTATGTAGTAGATAATCACTGCTGAATAGATAATAGGCACATGGTTTGTTATACCTAACCATCCTTCCCACAGCTCTAGGGTCTGGGTTTTAAGACTTCCTGGGATGAATGGATTTTGCTGATTCCATCTATACCTTTTCTCTGGGCCTCTTTGGACCAAAGACAGTAGATTTCCAAGATGGATTCAGTATTTTTCAATTAGAAATAACTTCAGCTGAAAAGTTGTATTGAATTTTTCTGTGGTGTAATGCAAAGGACATAGTTGATCTGGAGTCAGAATATTTGACTTTGTGGGGCTCATCGATCTCCTTAGCAGTCTAAAGGGAATAAAAGTGTCTTCTATACTGACATCACTGGCCTTCCAAGGGAATCAGATGAGGAGGGAGCTTGTTGGAAAGGCACTCAAACACTGCAGAATGTTGTGAAATAAGAGGGCCTCATTTTATTAGCAGTAGTAGTAACAGTAGTAGTGATTGTAGTATCATTAATTAAGGATCTGTTTGGCCCACACAGGGGTGGAAGGCATTCTCAGGAGAACCTCACACCAGCCTAAAATTTCAGAATTAAGCAAATTTGTGTTTGTGTATATGGGCATATATATCCGTGTGTGTATGTGTGTGTGTGTATACATATTTATATATATTTTTATATATTTTTGTATTTTATATTAAGGGTGCATTTCTGTCCTCCTTTTCCAGCTATTGCCCCAGTTCTTCATGACTCTAATTTCTCAAGCTTTTATCTTTTCTTTTCATTACATGTAAGTTTAGTACTCAAGGCTGGACAGAGCGTGAAGTATCTTGATGTTTTCAATTGTAAGGAATTGAACACATTCAAAAAGACTCAAGTGGAAATTTGCTTACTTAAAGACTTTAGCAGATAATCCTGTGGATAATCAAGTGTCACAAGGCATCTGGAAATGGTAAGTAGGAACAAAAGTCATTGCCTGGGTCTCTCTTTTAAGTGCATTTGCACTTCTTAGTTTTGCATTTCCTTTCTCTCAGCCTCTCTGCTTTCCAAGACTTGCTCGTGGACTTGGTTTGCTATAGTGCCTAGTCACTCACCAACTTGACATGACTTTTCAGTTTAAAAGCCCACCACTATTTGATTGATTGATCATAAGAATCAATTTCTAAACTCCAAGTCCTTGGAAAGGTAGCATAGTGGACACTTTGCAGGTTAGAAAACACCTATGGTTTCATTAGCTATGACCCATAGGTGCTATTCAGTTGGGGGAGATGGGGCAGAAATATATTGTATAGAAAGCTATCCCTTCAAGAGTATATAGGTTCTTCCAAGAACGACTATTAGTGATGAATCAAGGGTTTGAATATCTTAACTATAGTAAAAATCAATTGTTTTTGATATCATTCAAATGAAACTGACAATTCTGTGTCTTAATTAAAAGTAACTCCATGTTCAGTTATACATTTAATGAAAAGTAGCTGAAAGCAATATGCAGAAATTCTATTTATCCTTTGGGATGTCAGGAAATGCATCTGTTACTCATTATAGATGTCCAGATACTTTCTGCTCTTGGTAGTGATCAAGCAAGTCTTTGGCTCTGATCTCTAGGGTACTATTTAACCACGTAAATCTTGTCCATCTCTTGAACTAACTTACATAAGTATAGATCATATGCTCATGTCCTTTAGGTCATAGAACAAATTCCTTCCTTATATAAACCAAGAATGGATGGGATAAGACGAGAGAAATTGCAAAATATTGGGGGCAATTAATTCCCATTCAAATTATTGTTTTATTGTGGATAATACTTTTATTGCCTTTTGTTATATCGAATTTGTATTTTTAAAAGGAAATACATTTTAACCCTACAATTTGATTTGCCTTATGTTTCTCTGTAAAGGAAAAGTACTTAAATTTTTTTGTCATCTTGGATTTTTTGAGACTCTAATAAACTTATGAACCCTCTTCCCATAGAAATGCTTGAAAATAAAAAAAAATTCCATAACACCTCAGGTGCTTCACTGAATCTCTAAAGCCCATCCATGCATCCCCTAGGGGTTCAAGAATTCATTCTCTAAATGTACCAATATACTGGACGTGATTATAGAAATGTCCTATTACGGTTTAGAAAACATGCTTAAATAGGACATTACAATTACTGATAGATCCTTCTCCCTGAGTTTTCCACGTTCACCAATACATAAATTTGAAATCTCCAAAAACATTTTATATGTCTCAGTTTTTGATTCTGCAAAAGTGGGCCAACCAAGATAATCAGAAATCTAAATCTAACAGGTGTCAGAGAAGCTCAGTGGTATTAAAATGTTGTCCTTTTTGGTATAAAGAATTCCTTATTTAAGCATAATCCTACAAAGGAACCCCAAGATGTAAAAGAGATGAAAAATTAAACTGACTACTTGAAGAGTGAATTGGTGTAGCCATATGTGTGTCCTATCCATGTATATATTTTTCCCTTCTGTCCATTCCAGGCCCTAATAGAGCTCTTTAGAACCACCAGGAGTCTGAAACACATTAATGAGCCAATGGATAGGATGAGGAAGGGAAAGAGTATTTTAGGTAGAAGCAATAGCACTCACAAAAGTAGCAAGAAAAAGAGACATAAGTTAAATATCACCTTAAATAATTGTATTGGGAGTGGGTACAGAACAGATGATAGGTTTTTAAAATAGCAGCCTTGCCTTTCAGGACCTTGTATTCTACATGAAATAATGTGAATATTATTCTGCAAGTTTGAAGACTCATTGTGGATTTTAAATGGAGGACAAATTTAATAAGATTTACATTTTAGGAACATCACTCTGGAAATTATACAAATATATACAGAAGTATAACTATATTCAGATTATAAATATATAAAGAAGATAAATTAGAGGAAGAGATTACCTAGGGTAAAAAAGATAGGAGATAATTTAAGTAATTTAGAAGAGAAGTTATTATAGCCAGATTGAGAAAAATAGCACTAGGAGTGGAGAAAATTTGACAGGTTCGAAAGATATGTAGGCATAATTGACAACACTTGGACCATTTGGAATGGGTGGTAAGTAAAAGGGGACAGTCACTATTTCTGTGATATTGTTCATATGTGGTACAGAAAACAAAGGAAGAATTGCAGGATGGAGGGGATAGATAATTTCAAGTTCATCTTGCCCTGTCCTCTAATTCTTTAGTGTGCATAAAATGTCACTTTCCAGCTAGATAGTGATTTCTCGAATTATGGTATGTGTTTTATGAAGAATTCTCTAAAGTCAGGGTGAAAATGTGTTTATTCAAATTAGGTTAATCAGTAGGAGCATCTCTACTGCTAGGCTGAGAGAAATGGTCACACCATGGTTAGGCTGCAAACAGTACTGTACTATGGGTGTGTGGCAACGTCTGCCACGTCTGTGGAAGAGAGAAATACCTTTGAGTATTTGTTTCAGAGTTCTAATGTATATCAAAGTCTCCTTGCCTTCATGGAATATTTGTTATAAAGAATGTTTATTTTTCAATAGCAAGGCCAGGAAAGAATTATACATTAGGTGAATTAAAATGTTTGCATTCTTTCACTAATTCATTTTATTCATTCAGATTTATTGAGTGATAATACATTTATATTTCCCTCATCATGGAAGGTAGAGAGGTACAGAAAATAAAGGAAAAGACACAGTCCTTGTCCTTAGCTTACAGCTGAGATGTTGAAACTAATATGCAGGAAATAAGTAGAGGATGTTGTGTGATTGTAAACACTTGTGGTACCAAAGAATGCTAAGAGCAATTGGTACCATTGGAGCAAATATAGACTTAGCACCATGGAAGTATTTGCGATCTTATTTAGGTCAGACTTTGGCAAATGGCAGGATTTGGGTGTATGTGGAGATAGGTGACAGATTGTGGTAGGCAGTGGCTAGGTTATTCATCTTTGTCTCCCAAGTTCCTCTCCACCGATGTCCTTCCTCTGCCAGTGTGGTCCTTTAGGTCTGCAGGACTCAGGGTTCATGTCTTGCTTCTGATGATCTAAGATACCCTCTCCCTGCTTTGGGTAGTGCCCTCAGCTCTGGGTCTTGTTCTTACTCCTTATCATCAGATACCTCTTATTGCCAGGGGTGTATCTGATTTCTTAAAGTATTTAATAAAGCAATCGTTCTTCTCCATTAAGTGGTACACCTTGCAATCACAATAATAAAATAAAGTTACACTAGTGAAAGTGAAACACCTCCGGCTCCACCAGAAATCCCAGCCAGCTTTGGAGAGGACTATTTGGAGAGCCCTGGCGAGAAATGCAGAAGTGATAGATTGGTCTAAATCCCAAAACCCTACTGGAATATATATATAGGTTCTGGTTAAAAATGCCTAGAAGAAAGTATAATGCTTTCCAGGAAGTATATGAGCTACAACAGAGAACTGCAAAACTATAACTTTGAGAAAGATCTCTATGCACAAGTTCTCTTAGGGTCTGTGGACCAGACCACATAGACCTGAGTCCACATGCGCATGAAAATGAGTTACCTTTAGGAGACCATGGGGGATTTACCCAATGGCTCGTGTGAAGCCAATATCTTTTGAAAACAGACTGCCAAAAATCCTCTAGAATTTATTTTGACATTGATCATCTTTGGATTTGCCTGTCTTGCTCTTCGGATATCTCTACTCTAGGAAACAGTTGGGCCAAGTTTGAGCTGGGATAGAAACAAAAAAGAAACCAGAATAAGCATAATTTACTTCTTTCTCTCCATTGGCTGATCAAATAGGCACACAATAAATATTTACTGAGCCAAGTGATAAACAAACATATAGGATATTTTGTCTATAAGAGTTTAAGTTTCATTAATGTTGTTGCTGTTTTTTAATAGAAGACAGGTTACTTTCATGTTCTTTCTTTCTGTGTCTCCATTTATCACTTCCCTCCTCAAGTGCATATCTGGCCTTCCATGAGGGATAGGTGCCTGCTGCTTTTCCTCCTGTGCAATATCAACTGTACATTTTTAGAATGCTGTTTTTTTATCCATTGCTTCATAGTAGGTAGTAATAAAGCATAGTTGGCATCATCATCAGGAATTATAGCATACATTCTGAGCCAATATTAGTTTGCATATCATTAGCTGCCAACGTTTTGTTAGTGTCTTAATTGTGAGTCACTTAATTAAACTAACAAGGTCAATGGCAGTTCCTTTTGCTTAAGCTCCAGAGCATATTCACAACCATGGAAATTTTTCCTCCTTCAGATTAAATTACTCCACTCTTAAACATTCATTAATTCCAACCCTAACACTCCTTTTCCAAACTGGCCTGGGGTATACATGTAGCACGCGCACACACACACACACGCACACACACACGTTGAGAATGCTGCTTGAGAAAAGGGCTTCTCCTATCTGACTTTCAATATACTGCTAGAAAGTTGAGCAGGCTGAGTGATAAATCATGCAGTCTTTTGGTTTATTATTCAATGCAATTCCCCCAAAACATTTTTGACAACCATTTAATTTGCAGTGGGATATTTATGTACTAACCCACACTTCAAGCAATTTATCCTAGAAAATGAGGTACGAACAATAGACACAATAGTATGATTTCAGTAAATAACAAAAATTTACAGCAATTGTTGCCATATTAGGATATAGCTTTACTGTCTTCAGAAATAGACAGGATTTTAAAAGGAAAAATGCCTTTCAAAATGACGAGCAGGAAGTAAAATTGAGATAAATAGCTCAGGAGAGTGAGTACCCAATGTACATGGTCTTATTGGTGAGCATGTTATATTTGCTTTTCCGAAGGTTTGCATACCTTCCTGACTCTGGACTAGAGTATCCTTTTAAAGGCTGATAGATAGCAATAGAGTAGATTCTGCCCAATAATTTTGCCTGGCTCCTCCTATTCATGAAACATTGGAATTAGATTTAGTTTAGCTATGTTAATTGGGAAAGAGTAAGAGTTTGCCTTTGTGACTTAATAGTAAAGCTTTTCACTTCACATCCTGTGACACTATCAGAGTATGCCTACTTATTTCTCCTTTATAAAGACTCTAATGGGATTGATATTTAATTTTTAGAGACAGGTTTCCTGGCAGAGACTGTAACTTCTAATTACTGCAGTCTGACTTTCCACCAATTTAGCTATCCAATTGTATTTAAATGTTCTTTTAAACCAAAGGCTACAGCCTTTGCTACATTGCTACAACCACCATGAGAGTGAATCTATCAACAGATATTTCTTGAGCATGTACCATATTTAAGACACCCTGTTAGGCGTGAAGGAAGTTTCCAACAACTGTAAAGCATCAATGAGACTTCAATAGACTCATAACTAAGACAAGGAAAAAATAATAGTAATTTAAAATATGAACAAAATGTTCAATTCCAGAATGAGACAGTGCTACAAGAAATATCTCAGATGAACATAGTCAATTATCAAATGAGTAATTTAGCTATTAAGTGGTCCAGAAATGAAGAGAAGAGGAAGGTTAGTTTGAGAAGGAGTATAGGAGGAGTTGTTCCTAGAAAAGAAGGAACTTGTGCTGGGCTTACAAGGAGGCAGGACTTGGATTAGAGAAGAGGAGGAGGAGTTGACTTTTGCAAGTGAAGTGATGGTGTGAATGTAAAAATGTGAAAATCCTTCTAGAAGCCACTGAATAGAGCATTTTGTAGGAGATAAATGTTTGTGCTGATACCGATAGAAATTAAGTTGGCTAAGCATAACAGGCTAGTGTGAAGGAATTTAACATCAGAGAGTTTTTTAAACCCTATATTATATACGTTGAAAGTTACTTTATATTGCTCATCTTGCAGGGAAGTCACACAATTTTAAATTTAATTTTAAAGGGACCAGAACTCATTGACATATTGGTTTGTTTGTTTTTTATGTATTCTTTTCTTCACTCATTAAATTTAGGTAGGGTTCTGGTCATTGAGAATCTAGCATTGAACAAAACAGAAAAAAAAAACAACAGCTGCTCTCATGGAATTTATATTCTGATAGGAGGAAACAAGCAACACGTAAAACAAGTAAGTGAAATATATTGCATTACATCTGGTTAAGCATGAAGGAAAAAACAATGAGGCAGGGAGAGGAAATATGAAGTATTGGGTGCATTGGAATGTTTGTTCAAGGGCCCAGTGAAGGCCTCGTTGAGAAAGTGACTTCTGAGCAAAGATCTACAGAAAGTGATGGAGTCATCCATGTGGATCTTTGGGGCAGGAAGAGCATGGCAAGCAGGGGGAAGAGCAAGTACAAGGCCCCAAAACAGGAATGACCAAGGGGGCCAGAGTGTTTGGAACAGCATGAACAAGAGGGGATAGTAAAGATGAGATCAGAGAGAGAGAGGAGTTGGCTCATGGAGAGGATTGTAGCTCTACTAAGGACATTGGTTTTTACTCAGGGTGAGCTGAGAAGCCACTGAAGGGCCTTGAGCAGAAGCTTAATGTGATCGTGGTCATAATGAGTTCTACTGTGGGTATTAATATGGCCATCGGATATATTTACAGACAAAGGAGGTTTTAAAATTGAAACCAATAACCTAGAAAGGCACAGGAGCCCAAAGAATTATTCAAGCATGTGTGCACTCCTAAGATTCCAACAGTAGATACATATTAATGTCTCTTTTAAATTTAGGTCAGACTGATAATTTTTGAAATTCCTATGCAATGACCGTTTTTTAATCTAATTGGTACAATTTGTTAAAAGTCTGGGATATTCACATTTATGAGGTCATGTTAGTAAAAGAATATATCTTTAGGAAAGTACTTTCTGTTCATAAGTAACTTAGGCTGGTTCAGCATTCCTCATGTGATCTAATGGAGCAAGTTCAGGATTGTTAGTGAGCAGACATGGGTTCTAAAACCGTATCAACAAACTAACTAGTTATATGGTCTCAGGTAAATCAATGAGTTTATACAGACCTCACTGACAATCCCTACTCTGTCCATCTCATGTTATTCCTACCTTAGCCCCTTTAAAGTGTAAGCAGAGAACTCCCTCAGGTGGAGTTCTTGGGTAGTGAGCCAGATCACATCTTCCTCCTGTTCCTACCTGGTTTTTCATTCTAGTCTCCTGTGATTCTCTAATGGCCACTCTGTTCCATAGTCGCTGCCAGTGTCTATATCTTTGATAACTGACTGTATTATTTTAGCTGCCCACCTCTACCTACCAACTTTCTCCTTAGACACTATCCAGTATTCTTCCTCTCATGATTCAGGAACTCTCCTCCTTGGCATAGTTTCCATTTGGCCTGCCTGTAAGCAAAGGACTGGACCTACGTAATTTTGTATATGGCTAACATTCTATATCACAAATCCACACCCATGGTGAGTTTTACAAATACATTGTATTAATTTTTGCTTCTTTGGTTCCTCTATTGGTAATGTTAGTTTTGGCTAATACGATGTGTTCAAAGTCAATGACCTTACAAGGTCATTGGCAATCTACCCAACTTGCTTGATGCAGGACATTTAATATGGCCTATGGAGCCTTTTCTGAATAATTTGTCATTAACTTGGACATTTAGAATCTGAGCAATGGAATCATAATCCTCACGTTTTTCATGGTCACTGTCATCACCATTATTATTATAGTAAATGTATGTCAAGTGCTTGCTGTGTACCAGGGATGGAGCCAAGAATAGAACATAGGTTATCTCATTTAGTCTTCACAACTATCCTGAGAAGTAATATTATTAGCCTCATTTTTTCAGATGATGAAATTGAGGCAGAGAAAGGATAAGTTACTTGCCCAAATTCAAATAATTGTAGGTGATAAAGGTGGAATTTGAATCTATAATAGCTGACTTTGAAGAGCTTCAAGAATGTCTCTAGCTATTCATTTTGGCCACTACACTGAAATTGGGGTTGAGGCTTTTCTACAGTGACAAAAATATAAATATTTTCCTTAACTAGTACAATAAAAATGAATGAGAGCGATAATATTTCTGTAATGTTTATCAGTGGCCATAGAATATGAAAAAGGGGAATGACAACATATATGTATATAAATACGCAATACAAATATACCAAATTATGACTGTAATAAAGCAATTTCATCCAACACACTTCAGTACCTTTCAAATCTTGTGTTAAAAAATAGTCGGCAGTGTTATTGATTTGTGTCCTTGTAGATTTCGAAACCAATTGTGCTGTATAACACAGACCACTTAGTATTTACAGATGAGCAAAGGCATTGACCAACTGTCCAAATACGCAGAGAGCAGAGGAAATGATGTGAGTTTATTTGGAGATGCCTGTCATCAAGCTCACATTTCAGGCCATTGTAAAGCTGTGGAATACATTACAAACAGATTCGTTGTAATTTAATAGTGTTTTATCCCCTCCTGGAACAAGAGAACATAAATGTGAGCAATAACATTTTAGGATATGTAATAGTTCAGTTTGTGCTTTCTTTGGCATTTTGATGAATAAAAGAGAAGATGAGAACAAAATTTTTCATCCAGGCAAATGGTTCTGGATTATTAGAGTATAAAAGTTGATCACACAACCCCATTAAACACAGTAAAGGCAGCATATAATAGCGGGAATACTCATGCTAGGAAAAAGTCTTCCTAGGGCACTGGAAAGAGGGCTGAAATGCAATTAGGAGGCTCAATGGCTCTTTCACTGACCGGCTATAATTCACATAATTTTCCTGAGTTTCTGTTTCTTCATCTGTAAAATAAGTAATTTAGGCTGAAATAATCTCTACGATCCTTTCTAGTCTTAGCATTCTGCTATTTGGATTTGGATTAGAAGAGAGAATTCCTTTAGGACCAAAATTTTTTTATGGAAATAATTTCCAGTAATATCTAATATATTGCTAAATGTGAACTGTAGGATTATTTTCAATTAAAAAAGAGTTTGTTTTAATATAGTGAATGGAGCATTGGCTCTGGAATCAGAGACTCAAGTTTTCATTCCAACACTTCCATATACAAGCTATGGATGTGCTGCTTAAATCTATTACATATGAGGTTCAATACACTATTATATGTTTGAAATAACAAGACCTATTTCACACAGATGAGATAAGCATTACATAAAGTGTGTTGAAAGAACTCTGTAACTTATGAATTGACATAGCTATAAAAGGGACTCACATGCTTTTACAAGGTCTCAGACTTTTAACACAAAAATTCCCTAAGAGCGAGAACAGTGTCTTAGTTGGACTGCTATAACAAAATACCATAGACTGGGTTGCTTAGACAACAGAAATTTATTTCTCACAGTCTGGAGGATGGGAAGTCCAAGATCAGGGTGCTAGGCATCTGTTTTCTAGTGAGAGCACTCTTCCTGGTTTGCAGATGGCAGTCTCCTCCTTGTATTCTCACATGGTGGAGAGAGAGCCTTGTCATCCCCTTATAAAGGCACTAATCCCATTAAGGGGGCTCCACCCACATGATCTAATCCTACCCTAATTAACCCCCAAAGTCTCCACCTCCAAATACCATTACAATGAGGACTAGAGATTCGAATTTGAGAGGGGATACAAACATTCAGTCCATAACAGTATCAAGTTCAAAACTGAATTCTGAGCATGTAGCACAGTGACTGACTCAGAGTAAGAGCATGATAAATAGTTTTGTGATTGAATAAAGATAAATGAATACTTGACTTTGGATCACAGAGCCTTCCTATGATGTCTCAAATTGCTATTAGCAGGTTTTATATCCATGTGCATTTAGTGCTACGCTTGATCATGTATTATAGATGGTTCCTAATCTTTGAGATCCTGGAAAATAAAAATAAGAATCTTTTGTTATCTTCCCATAACAGATATTCTCTTAACTCAAGGTTACTATAAAATATGTTAGCAGACATAGTGAAGAAAACATGGGCTTTACATCTCATGGATCTTGTTTAATTCTCAGCTCTTAACCTGTCTGGAATCTTCAGATAGAGAAAGAAATTACCCTGCAAGATTATTCAGTAAATTAAGTTAGATTGTGTTTGTAAATTAACTAATACAGTGTCTGGCCCATAGTAGGCATTTGATAAAGATTTATTCCTTTTTCTTCCATGCTACAATTTCTCATCACCAATGAGAAAGAAACTGGAATAAATAAATGAGAAAATAAAAGGTGTCATCACATTCAAAGATAAAGGTGAGATCCTCACTGTTTACAACTAACTTCTCAAGACAGGGAAAGAGACAGGAGAGAAAGGGGATGGCGGAGAGAAACAGAGAGAGGGAGAAAAGATCCCTACACTATTGCTGGGGTTATGAGAAATTATAATACACTATCTAAAATAAAAATTTGTTATATGAGTGATAGAAAAGTAACATACATGTAACATCTAGAATATATGCCCCAAAGGGTTGCATCAACTTGATTGTGAGAGTCAGTAGTATGAAAAGGTACATCAGATGTCCTTATATTGTATTTTCCTTGCCTCTTTGGCTTTTGGATTGATTTCAGTATTAGACTAAGAATGAGTAGTTTTTGACATGCAAGAAACACGGAAATCCAAAACACCTGGTTCATGCTGTCTATAATCTTGTCCAGGGGGCAGCAAACTTTTTCTATAAGTACCAGATAGTAAATATTTTAGGCTTTGTGGGCCATACTCTCTCTGCCTCACGTATTTAACTGCTCTTGCAGTAGGAAAGTAGCCATCGACAAAATGTAATCTAATGGGCATGGCTGTGTTCCAATAGTACTCTATAATAACCAGGTAGTGGGCCAGATTTGGCCCAACAGCCATAGTTTGCCACTTATCAGTTAGTCCATTGGATACATAGTTTTCCATAATTAACTATGGAAATCATAATCTGTGCCTAGCTCTATACAACACACCTTGTTTAACTGAACTGAATAGACTAGATGTAGATCTAGATGACATATTAGTCGTGTTGCTCCATCAATAAAATTATAAGCAGTTGCCTTGAGATTCCCAGCTTGCACCGTTGCCCATTCCTAGAAATGTAATTCCCATTCTCTTTTTCCACGTCCTCTTTTTCAGCCAGTTAGATCACCATACTCTCTTCTATTTTCTGGTGATTAATTTAGCTAAATATTTAGCAAATATTTTTTCCAGACTCCTTATTTGAAATAAGCTGCCAATGACTGGGAAAAACTTCTATATTCCAACTTTCATATTTTAAGAGAAATAAAAAATTTAAGTAAGAGAATTAATCCATTTAGTGGAAAAACAGGTACCAATTAATAGTTGAAATAGATTTTTATCATCAAAGGAAATTTTCCTTAAAATCATTTGCATAGAGAGCTGACTTCATGATGTATGGGTGAGTACTAGGCTTGAGATTTAATTTTTTGGGATATCTGAAATTCAACAACTTAAACTGAATTGTTTTTTATTATGGAATTATGACAGCAAGGGTCCCTGGTGGAATACACACACACACACATAAATGTGTGTACGTTAATTATTTGAAAACTAACATTTTCAGTTGTTTTCAACTATTCACATTCCAATATGAATTAATTTTTCTCTTGCTTTCTCAAGAGACAGTAAACTGGAATGCAGAGTTCTGATAGATATAGAAGAGTGGTTCTCAAACTGTGATCCACGGACCAGCACCATCAGGCATCACCTAGGAATTTGTTAGACCTAATGAATCGGAAACTCTGAATGGGGGTCCAGAAATCTGAGTTTTATCAAGTCCTGCAAGTGATTCTAATGCTAACGCTTGAGAACCACTGACAAGAGATCAAGCAGGCAGGATCTCCGGCTGCCTCCTGCTGTCCTTTCAACTTACTCTCTTTAGGAAACCAATTCCAACAATTCTTTGACCAGGCTATTCCAACCATTCATTCTTCTACTAAATGAAAGCACATAGAGGAATGCCTGCACTATATGTGCTACTGTATTATAATTTTCACTATATTTTACTTTTCTCATGTCTTCCCGTACCTCCTATCCAGATTACACTTCATGGGTCAATCCTTATTAACATTCTATGCTACTCCCTCCAGTCACTTGCCACTTTCATATTTCATTGTATCACCTTGGCAAAACCATAACCCTGGTTAAATCCAATTCCCCGGATACACTGAGTGTGTATCTGCATAGCTAAATGTGGGTGGAGAAAGATGGACAACCATGTGACTGGTCTCACTTAGCATTCATGATCACTAAACTCAAGCGAAACATTAATGGTGCCCAGTAATCAGACCCTAATGCCTCAGTCCTTTTCTCTCCTATGCCGCTGGCCAGATACTTCATACTAGCTCCTCTCTCAAACCTGCAACATCTCTTCCACTATTGCCAATAAAACCTGATGACTCTACTTCACTGAGAAAATGCAAGCAATCACAGAAATTTCCAGAAAAATCCTACGTTATCTACCTATCCCATCTACTACAGTACTCAGTATGCTCTATTGGCATTATAGATGAAATATCCACACTCCCAGCTAAGGCCACTTCCTGATTTGTGCATTAGTTCTTATCCTTTCTGACCTACTCAAGGACAATGCTTCAATAATTCTCCCCTCCCCATCTCTCCAACAGTAGCATTTTTTTTCTCTCTCCAATGAACCATTCCCATCACCAAACAAACATGCTATTATTTTTCCCATCTTAAAAAATACAAACTCTCTTCACTCTACCTTCTTTCTCTGGCTACTTCTCCCTGTCTCTCCTTCTCTTTACATCAAAATCTCTTGAAAGAGTTCTGTATACTGATTCTCTCTCATTTATCTCTTGGACTCACTCCAACCAGGCTTTCCCCCATCACACCCTACAGAAACTGCCCTTATCAACATCACTAATTACCTCCATGTTATTAAGTCCAAAATAATTTTTTGGCTTTCATCATACTTGGAATATCTGGAGCATTTGTCATTACTCTCTTCCTTAAAATATTTTCTGCATTTGACTCAAAGGATCCTTCACGTGGCTGCTTTTCCTATTACTTTTTGTCTCCTTCTTTTCTTTCTTTTATAAGCTCCTCTTCAACTGTTTGACCTCTAAACTCTGGAGTGGCCCAGGACTCAGTTCTTGAACCTCTCTCCCCTATTCATACTCAGCCTTGAGTCATCTAGTAGATGACCACCCTGGACTCCAGATCCAAATTTACACAGGCTTACTTGACATCTGTGCTTGGAGATCTAATAGGCATCTTAAAATGAATATATTAAAGAGCTTCCACTTCTGGTCATAATGGAGTAATAGGGACTAGATATAGTCTCTCAAATGACAAAACTAACAAACAAGACAAAATATATGAAACAATGCTTTTTAGACATTGGATATCCTGCAGCAAAGGGCAGAGATTTCTGAAAAAAAAAAAATGAGACAAAGAAGGATTGTGTGCCCCATCTTACCATCTAGGGAGAGTTTCCAGGCTGCAGCACATAGAGGGGCTATCCAAGTAGAGCATAACAATTTCTCTGTGCTGAGGAGACAGAGTGAAGGATAGGGTAGGCTGAGGTAGCCCAAGTTCACAGAACAGAGTGTGAGACAGAAGAAAGCTGCACAGAGAGAGAGTTTTGGATACCTGCAGAGACCACTACGAGTTTTCAACTGAGTGCTGATCAGTGCATTTTTGTATGAAAACTACCACAGGACCAGGGGAGAGGATCCCCCAAAAGGAGCAGAAAGAACAATCCTTTCAGATATCATAAAACCAATAATAGTTTATGTTCCCACAAGCCAGAGTAGAAAAACTTCATAATTCATGGGGCGTTTGGTACAGTACTCAGAAAAGTGTTGCCTCAGTAGTGGGGAAAAATCAGCCCTAGATGAAACACTGTTCTGGATCAGCCTCACAAATCATAAAAGCAAGCCATAAATGGATCAGAGCATTTCTAAGTAACATGGTTGCATCCCAGAACAAAGCTCGGGAATATTGATAGGAACACAAAAACATCCAGAGCCCAACAAGGTAATGTTACAATGTTTTGGCATCTAGTCAGAAATTACCAGACTTGCAAAGAAACAGGAAAATATGACACATAAGGGGATGAAAAATCAATCAGTAGAAATAGATCCAGAAATGACATAAATAGTAGAATTAATAGTCAGAGTATTAAAACAGTTATCATAACTATATTCCATATGTTCAAGAAAGAAAAGGCTGAGCATGTTAAATAGAGTCAGGGAAGAGATAAAGATCCAGATCGACTTCTAGAGAGGAAAACCACGTCTAAATTTATAAAAATACACTGAATTTCATTAACAAAAGATTAAAATTTGAAGAAAAAATTATTGAACTCAAAGGCGTAACAGTAGAAACTATAGCAAAAAAAAGAACAACAACAAAAATACCCAAAGTATCAGTAAGTAGTGGCAAGAGAGAATTCTACCACTGAACCACCCATTCAGTGAGTAGTGGCACAACATTAGCTGGCCTATATGCGTGTATTTGGAGTAGAATTTGGAAACTATATATGTAGTTTCAAAAGGAAGGTGGAGAAAAAACAGAAAAAAATATTTTAAGGTAGAGAGGTCCAAAAGTTCCCAAATTTGATGAAAACTATAAATTTATAGATTCAAGAAGCTCAATGACCCCCAAGCAGAAGAAAATGGAAGAAAACTATACCAAAACACATCATAATCAAATTGCTTAAGACAAGTGATAAAGAAAAAAAACTTAAAAAGCAGCCAGAGAGATAAAAGATGCACTATGCAGAGAAGCACAAAGGTAAGAATTATAGCAGATTTCCCATAGGAAGAAATACACGTGCAAAGGCAGGAGAGTAATATCAATAAAGTACTAAGGGAAAAAATTCTCTAATTTTCAGTGAATGCCAAAGTTCCTTTCTGAAGCCTCCTTTGATCAACCCTCTTCCCCATAGGATTTGAGACTTGATCTTCACTTGCCCTCCATCAAGCTTTGCCCATATCTGTCTCCGCTGTAGCAAATACATTTCAAATAATTTTTCTTTTGTGGATACTTCCCCAGGGTTTGTGTACTCTTTGAGGATGGAATTTATGTATCAATCATCTTGAACAGTACTTGGCATAAAGTAAGACACATTAAGTTAAAGGGAGGAGCAGAAGATAAAATACTTTCAAGTTGTAATTATAAAAGTAATACTTAACTTTTATTGAATATTTACTATTTGTACATAAAATAATTTGTACATTTGCACATAAAATATCTAATTTAATCATCCTACCAATCCTGTGATGTAAGTACTCTTATTATCTACTATCAGTATTGTTATTACTGAGGAAATGAGGCTTTTATAGGGGGCAGAACAGACATTCACCCCCAGATGTGTCTGATGACAGAGTCTCAGTTTTGACTTTGATTCATAAGACCTCAGTTCAAGGCTACCATCTGCCCCTTAATAATTCTGTGACTTTTAGCAAGTTATTTATTTTGTTGTTGTTAGTACCGGTTGAGTGGATTCCAACTTCTATCGACCCTGTGTGTACAGCAGAGCAGAACCCTGCCCAGTCTTTTTGTGCCATCCTATCACCTTCTGGTGCTGTATCAGACAATGCCCTGCTGCTATTCGTAGAGTTTTCATGCCAGTTTTTGGAAGTGAGTGGCCAGGTCCTTCTTCCTAGTCTGACTTAGTCTGGAAGCTCCCCTGAAACCTGTCTACCATGGGTGACCCTGCTGGTATTTGAAATACCAGTAGTATAACTTTCAGCATCACAGTGACTGCCACGGTATGACAACCGACAGACAGGTGGTATGGTTCCCTGACCAAGAAACGCACCCAGGTCGCACTGGTGAGAGCACTGAATCTTAACCACTAGACCACTAGGCCTGGCAAGTTATTTATTTCTCTCAGCTTTAGCTTCTTCACTTGCAAAAAGGAGATAATAATATATTACCAAGTTTCTTCTAATGATTGAACAAGATTATGTATTTTAGAGTGCTTGGCATATGATACATAACCAAAAGACATCTAAGTACTATTTCCTCGATAACAGCTACAAAAAACACTACTGTAGGAAGGCCTTCAGCAGGCAGCCCAAGGTGGGAGCCTGTACAAGAAACACGTGCAGAGCAGGTGGGGTACTAAAAACAATCTTCTCACTCCTGTCGTGTCTGAACTCATCTATTCCATCTTCAACAGTCCCATGTTGTTTTTGATGACCTTGTGTTCTTTGAAAGAAGGGGAAATAAATCCCCTTTCTTAATATGTATCTGTCATATAGAGAAAGATTTAAAAGAAGATAGTATCCATTGGGCTTCCTGGTCTGCTATAACGAGGGGCTCATGAGGCATAGGAAGCCCATTGGGTGACTACGGCTAGTGCAGCCACAGCTGTGGAACAAGGGTATTATTATTATAATAATAATAATTATTATTATTTTCACTGGACTCTCAAGAACAGGCACATGTACCTGTTGGGCTGGGTTAAGGGAGACTGAGTAGAAGGGGATTTAGATGAGCTTTACGCACTTTTATGAGCCATCATTTGTTTGGGAATCAGTGTTTCTTTTTGTTGACTTCTTTGGTGTCAGTCTTAACCTTAAATAAAAGCATTTGCTTAGAGTAAACCCACCTCAAACACACCCTTATGGTGCAGTAGCTTTTGGATGAAAATTGAACAAAATCCAATTAAGAGTTTTTTCATCTATGCAGATAACGCCTCAATTATTTGCATTTGTGGCATGAATTTCTTTGGATAATTAGTTTCATGGACTTTTGCCAAGAGGCATATTTCCTCTTTCCTAGCACTTTCTAGCAACAGCTAAAATACTAGGCAAGCACTCTTACAACAAATTATATTAAGAAGTTTAATTAGTAGGAAATAAAGTATTACGCTGATATTAAGCATTAAGTGGTTAGACTGCATATAGACACTGACAACTACTTGGTTTATGTAACTCTTTTAGCTAATCATCACAATCAATTGTGGCCCCTTCATTCCATTTCTAGTTTGTCAAAAGGGTATCTATTGAGTGGCTTTGCTTCTGCGTTTGATCTTGCTAAGTTTCTAAAGATTCCTGTGCATTTGCTGGCTTCTGTTTTGTAATGAGCACATGTGCCTTGATATTCACTGAGATTTCTTCCTGCATGCTATCGTTAGCATATGATATGCATCAATATTTTGCAGCTAAGCAGAAATATTTTTGGATCAGCTCCACCTAGGCATTACAGCTAGGCACCTCTTTGCCATAAGAGACTCAGATCTTGGTCTCTCCAATCTACAGACCATGAAGACCCCCTTCCTTTCTAGCCTACACTTCAACTGAAGTAAAGGATGCTGACATACTCTCTGATGTCACCTATAGAATGAGAGGGGTTTCTTTCACAGGTTGATACAATCCAATTTCTCTCTGCCTATCCCCATGTCTCTGGTAGGCTTGTGTTTTGCTTCACGTTTGTGTTCTTTCAGCTTCCTATCAAGATTTTTCCTTGGACATACCCACAAAATTCTTCCCCAGAAGAACTTAGGTTTTTCATGTATATTGTAGACTTTCAGGGTATCAGTTGAACAAATAAATGATTGCGATGACTGTTAATATCTTTCAGATATTTATATAATACAAATATTTTAGATTTTTGAATTCTGTTACTTATGTGATATGTGCTGTCCTCTCACTCACCAAAATCTGAAAAAAAATCTAGAAATTTGCTAGTACGTTGGCAAGACATGTTTTGCTGGCTCGAATTTTAGTGTATATATACTTTTTGTATCACTGCAAAACAACTATTTCTTTCTTCAGATGATAATCTTTATTGGTAAAGAGTAAGTTTCATGTTAATTTTTTCATCAAATTGACAAGCAATCCACTCTAATTTATTTTAAATTCTTACTTTTATATCATAATTAAGCAGATTTACTGATACATATCTCTCTTTGTCAATAAAAGAATCATTGTTAAGGCCGAGTAGAGTGAAACATGATTTTCTCTGTGAGACTGATTTTTAGAATTGTTACATGTACGTGCTATAATGTTAAAATACATTCATAACAATAAAGAAATCAAGAAGCTAATGTAATATTGAGTTGTTCACTCAATTATATTGGAAAATAGATAAAAAGTTTAGTTGACTATGTAAAGGTAGCATTTTGAAAATAAGTCTGTGAAACAGAATAACAGAAAGGAAACAGGAGAGGCAGGGAGTCAAGAAATATTAGGTTTTTATCTTCTCTCTGCACTCACCATAAATATGATTTTGGCTAGTTTCTTCACTTTTCTCAGCCTGAGTCTTCTCAACTATCCATTTGAAAAGATAAACTTGGAAATGTCTGTGGGTTTTTTGGCTGTTCTAATAAAGAAAATTCACGAGTGTGAATGTACTCCTCGATGTGGAAAATTCCAGGACAACAAAGAATTGCCCCACAGAAAAAGCTAATAGCTCCATAATGAGTAAACTGGGCTAACAATATCTAAGACTGATTCCAACTTTAATATTCTGTAGTTGTTATCAAATTATATTGAGTCCTAATAGAGTATAGTTCTAGCACTGAACTTAGTGCTATGGGTAGCAGGCTTTGAGATGGAATACAACAAAAGAATCACAAGATTATCTTCTCAATCAAAAGATTATTGACAAGTTAGAGGAAAAAAATCAGTCAAAAAACAAGAGAAAATACATCAAGACAATGTTTCAGTATAACATGAAATAAGTTAGAATTCTAAAATGATCAGTATTTTGAGTAATAGAAAGTCCTTATATTTTGAGACACTCATATATAGTTGTAAGATGCTGAGATATATTGATATGACCCACTGACAAATAAATGAAAAGCAATAGGATATACTGGTGTATATGAGGAAGCCATTTGGTTTAAAACTAATCTGGCCTGACCTTGTTTTTCCAAAAGGGCTTGACATGGCCTGTTGAGCATGCATTGTACATCTGCTTTACATATTTACTATGTCCTAAAGGCAAGAATGATGCCTCTAAAGATAGGGATGTAACCTCCCCCATATCGGCATTTCCTGTAAGATAAGCATCTCTCCCTAAACTAAGGATTAATTACGGACCTGCTGTGCTCACCTTGTGACCACTCAGCTTGTGACCACCGACCTGCTGATCACTGATCTGCTGAGCCAGCTAAGCATCTCATGAGAACTGTAAAACATACATTCCTATCATATGTGATGTATGCTCTTTGTTCCAAGATGGTATATAACCACTCTGTACACCCCACTTCTTTGGTGCCCTTTCTTCCTTGGGGAAGGAAGGCCCTGGGCTAGTTCTCAGATCTGGCTCATGATAAACTCACCCCAGTTTTGATTATAGATTGATTATGGATTATTTGCATCAACACCACCTATCCCAAAACATCCCTCCTACTGGGACCTCAGATGGGAGGTAACCTAAAGTAAAATAAATTGGGCCAGCCTCGGTGGCCTAGTGGTTAAGTTCAGTATGCTCTGCTTTGGTGGCCTGGGTACGGTTCCCAGGCACCGACCTACACTACTTGCCTGTCGGTGGCCATGCTGTGGTCGCAGCTCACGTACAAAAAGGAGGAAGATTGGTAACAGATGTTAGCAGAGGACGAATCTTCCTCAGCAAAAAAATAAAATAAAGTAACATAAATTGAATCGTAGGAGCATAGTGGGAAGCCTCTAGAAGCTGGAAAAGGCAAGAAAACAGAACCTCCCCTAGAGCCTCCAGAAAGAAATGCAACTCTGCCTCACCTTGACTTTAGCCCAGTGGATCCAACTTCTGACAACCAGAACTGTGAGATAATAAATTCGTGTCATTTTAAGCCACTGAGTTCTTGGTAATTTATTATGGAAGCAATAGAAAACTAATACAGGTGGGTACAAATAATATTTAATATTATGTTCCTATTAGATAAGGTAAACATCTCTTTTTTACATAAAATTGTCCATTTATATTTTTCCTTATGCAAATTTCTTGTTCATAACTTTCTTTTTTTACTCAACTGATTTTAGGAGTTTTCTATATATTCTAGATATTAATTTGATTATTATATCCTTTGTAATTTTTTTCTCGAGAATGTTTCCATTTTTTTTTTTTTTTTGACTTGGTTATTGGTATGCTTCATCATATGGAATTATTTTTATAATTAAATATATTGGCCTTAGCTTTATGTCTTCTAGATTTCATATCTTGTTTAGGAAAGACTTCTCTCCACAAATTTACTAAAACATCTTTCTAAATTTTCTTTTAATTTGTTAATATTTATTATTTCTAGCTATGTAATCCACCTGTAATTTATTGTCTGTGTAAAGTATGAGGAAGGAGTGTGAACATTTATCTTCACAAATAAACACCTAATTATCTAAACACATTTAAATATATTCTTTTCCTTAGATACACTATGCCACTTTTATCAAAACTATATCACAGATATAATTGTGTTTCTGATTTTTCTATTATTTCATTGATCTATTTTTTTTTTTTCCTACACCAATTACCTATTGTTTTCTGGGTTCGATTGATAGAGCTTTATTTGTATAATTTTGTTGCCTAGAATAGCACATCATTCATTATTTTCTTCTGTCTCAAACTTTTCTTGGCTATTTCTGCATATTTTTCAATGGGTAGTGCCTTTCTCTGTTAGATTAATTCTCAAATATTTAATGATTTCTCTTGTTGAAACATTATTACAACTGCATTTTCTATTTGGTTATTTCTAGTGCATTGAAAAACTCAGCATAGTGGTTAACTATATAGACTCTGCAGCCAGACTGCTTGAGTTCAAATCCTTCCTCAGCCACTCATAATTTGTGCTATGTAGCCAGTGTGCACCTGGTTTTCTCATCTGTAAAATGGGATAATAATAGACATAAATTTATCGATTTGTTATAAAGAATATGTGTTTTAATACATCTAGAGACTTAGAACACTCTCTGGTACATGTTAAGTACTGTACAAACTTCTCCTAGGGTTATTGTTTTTTTGTTATGTTGATCATCTATCCTGATACATTTTATTGATAGACAACTGTCTAGTCCATAAATATAGTTATCTTTGTTTCTTTCCAATTAGTATATTGCTTATTTCTTCTACTTGTCTGACTGTTTTGACAATAGCTTCCCCTTTAAAAATGAATCAGAGAAGCGATAGCAGGATTTTTACTTTCCTGATTTTAATGCTTAAGTTTTTACCAATAATAATGATACTTTTGTAGACATTTAGTAGATACCCTTTAAGTAATTTTGGAAATTTCTTTCTAATCTTACTTTTCTAATAGTGTTTGTCATGAATGGGAATCAAATTTCATCAAACATTTTTGTGGTGCACTATTGAAACAATCACTCTAATTTTGCAGTACGATTTGTATATTCCTTAAAATATGTGATAAATCTCAACATGTATTTTTGATATGTACATGGATAAGATAGGAACACAAAATGTTTTCTAAATCTGAAAAAGTCTATTTTCTTCTGATTCTATCTTATAATCAAAGAATATAGTTTGCATGATTTCTGTTCTTCATAATTTACTGAGTTTTATTTGGATATAATACATAGATAAAATTTTGATTGCTCCATATAACTTTGAATATAAAATGTATATAGGATGGGTAAATATTAGCCAATCAGGAATGAACACATGCTTCTCTTGGGGATATCTGAAGCCTGGTAATGACCCCTGGCCAAAGCTACAAAATATACTAGCCAGAAGTAAATTATGTTCAGCAACTTGTTAATTACTCTAGGTATTCAATTGCTAAAAGGACTCACAGCATTCAAATACTAGATACTCATGAAACGCCTTCAACATAGGCAAGAGCAGGAGATGGGTATGCATTGAAAGCATCTGGAAATTTCAAGAGCAGGCTACTTTATTCTCCCATCAGTGGGTCATGCAGAATGTGCTTTGTCTTCAGGTCTTGGACCACCACCAGTGTATGTGTGATGTCATATTTTTTCATTATGCCTCAAAATTACTTCTAAATATAAGTTTGATAGGTTGATTTGTCCAACAATATTTTTTTGATATTCCTATTCTTCCTTAAATTCAGTTTTTTTCTATCTTATTAGACTGCATCCTCAAGTAACTCTTTCAGAGATGTACATATTTTGGCCAGCATTAAGTATAATCCCTCTTATTTCTCCGGGATACCTTTCTTGTCTTTTGTCTGTTGCCTCTGTATTCATGATCTCCCATACAGCATCTTCCTCCCCACTAGTCTTCTTCTGCATGTTGTTGGTGAGGTCACATTCTCTAGTCTCATTTCTCTGTAGAACTTATGCATTCTACTGTCTGATTTTCAGGAATTCCCCAAAATGTGTGACTTTCTTATGGTACTCTTTTTTCTCACACTAATATTTTTTTTACTTAAAATTTTTGTTAGGACATCTGATGGGATTTTAGATGGGAGATGAAGTAGAAACATTGGCTTAGCTGGCCTCCTTGATCCAATTACTCTCTCTTAATTTTCACAGCAAATCTGTGACAAGGCTTTTAGAATTCCTCTTGTACAGATGAGAAAACTGAGACTCAAAGAATTTAAATACTTTGTGCAAAAAGACACATGTGGTCAATGTGGAACCTGGGTATGAAATCAGATGTGCTGGCCTCAAAGTCAATTTTTCTTTTGCTACCATGTAATGTCTGATGAGATTGTTATGTAATCTAGGTGCTATTTCTCTGAGATACTTATACTTGGTGGCAGAGATTGGAGTTTTTGAAGGTCTTTTCTCTAGCTCGTTCTAGTGATTTCTAAATGAATAAAGGTGACATTTTTTGAAAGCTCTGAAGAAGAAATCACGAATTACTGGAAAGAATGTGCATTTTGGAATACAGCAGATTTGTTTTTAAATCATGGTTTTCAGGTCCAATTACTAACTGTGTAACTTTGGGCATGCAGTAGTTATTTTTGAACTTTCTTATGTTTTACTGTCTTCGTTTGTGAAGTGCATATAGTAGCATATATTTTAAAGGACTTATGTGAAGATTGATTAAGATGATTATTTTTTTTTTTAAAGATTTTATTTATTTATTTTTTCCCCCAAAGCCCCAGTAGATAGTTGTATGTCATAGCTGCACATCCTTCTAGTTGCTGTATGTGGGACTCGGCCTCAGGATGGACGGAGAAGTGGTGCCTCGGTGCGCGCCCGGGATCCGAACCCGGGCCACCAGCATTGCAGCGCGCGCACTTAACCACCAAGCCACGGGGCCGGCCCTGATTAAGATGATTATTTAAGAGCCTAAAAGAAGGTGGAGAATATGACAGACACTGGCCAAAGGTTAGCTTCTTTCTCATCCTACATACCATATTTCATTCTAAGAACAACCCAAGAGTTGGATATTATCATCTTATTATTATCGGTGAGAACATTTGGGCTCAGAGAGGTGAAACGTGACTTGCACTAAGTCACGTAGCTAATAAATGGTGCAAATTTAGCATGGGAGGCTGTGGAACATTACGCTTTTTATTTTCTCCAGGGATTTTTCTAATTCACATTCTGAACTTGGTACCACATGAACATTTCCTTTGATCTAAGCAGTCTCTTCCTGTTGGAATCCTTGAGTTTACTTCTTCTCTTTGGTGTTTCAGGCCACTGGATTTAATTAAAGAGAACTGAGTTTCTCTTTGTTGGAAAACCTTCAGGAAAGGAACCTATTTTTAATGACTTGGAAAATGGAGAATTAAACAAATCTGAGCCTGTAGCTGAAATCATTAGCAAAGAGTACTGGTGGTAGTTAAGACTATGGATGGAGAGAAATAAATACTTCGCAGTAGAGCAAAATCATTGCAAAGGGAAAAGACGTCTTCTTCCATTTATGTAAATAAAAAGGCTTGGATTTAATAGAAATTTACCAGGATGGCTTTCTTTATCTTAACAATGTAGAAAACAGACTGGAATCGGCTCTATAATCAACAATTGTACAAATAGCTTTGGTTTACAGGATTGTGTGTGTGTGTGTGTGTGTGTAACAATCAATTATTACTTTACTACTGGTACATCTAAACATATGACAATAGATCTCTTTGCCATCTTTGCTGTTGTTGTAGTAATACATGGGGCTCCAGTTTGTAGTTCGTATTCAGTTTTTACCCTGAAGAGAAATGAAAATTGTTGGAGGAGGGAATGCTTTAACTCCCTAAATGGAAGAAGGAAGTTTAACAAGTTGGCTTTCTAGCATATTGTCATGCCACCGTGCATCACTTTAAACTTTCCCTGAGTATATTGATTATGTTGTTTAAAGCTCACCAAAATCCTCTAGGTAAATATGTCAAGGGTCACATGACCATTTAATTCACAAGATTTATAAGGCACAGAGACATTGGATGCCTTACCAATGCTTAAATTGCTACTTAGTATCACAGTTTGTATTATAATACAAGTGTGCAGATTTCTAGTCTAACCCTTATTTGAATATATGTGAATTGGTTCAGCAAAGATAATTATTTTTCACTGTGACATCCTATTAAAAGGGTGAATCCTGAAAGAAACTTCCTCAGACGATGATGAATCCTATCCCCCCGAATTTGTGTGATAATCCACTCAAGTACTTTTCATTAAAAAAGGGCATGCCTTTTATACCTTTTAATTTACAACATCTGCCAAAAACCTCATGAAGCTTCCACGAATAAATGTTCAGTTAAATTTGAATAGTGTGTCAAGGGTATAGTGAAGTTCATGGGTCAAAATTTTTCTCTTTGGAAATCTAGGACTTTGAATTTCTTCAGGATCGATGAGATAGAAATAACTTTGCAAATGCCCAGTTGCTTTAAGGCTGGCCACTTAGTGACTTTGAGCATGTCCTGGTCATGGACCTTGGGGAATCCCAGGTGCAACATTAATTATATGTATAATGGGACATACACATATTCAACTGGAGATGGCATTGGGCTCTGGCAGATGCCTGCTTCACGTGAACTAACTCATTTTGACAGAAGGTCCCAGGAAGCACAATTCTACCAAACACATAGTTATAACCTATATCAAAAACTGGAGAGAAACATAGAGATAATCTCTTGCAAACACTTAATTTTACAAGGTAGAAACTGAGGCACAGAAAGCAGAAGTAACTTATCTCAAGTCACCAGTCAGTGAGGGATAGATTTGGAATTCAAATTCAAATTTTCTGATGGCAACCACCTTGACAGACTTAAGAACATTTTCAATTATTACTTTGTGTATGAAAATAGACACGCATACACTTCAAACAATCTCAGATTTAACCGTTAATTTAGAGATGCTTTATTCCGTGTATCTATTAGCATCACAAATACTCTGCTGGTCAAAGGAACAAGTAAGTGAAAACAGACGTACAAAACAGACAGCCTGTAACCCCCTTCATGACTTTGCAGAGAGAAATATTGAAAATCTTAGGCCTCATTTTCAACTGTGAAATAATAGAGTTGAGTTACCTCCTTAAGATCTATGAACATAAATACCAGATGCAGATTTATAATGAATAAGTACATTGAAAACGCTAGAGTGAGGCAATGGCCCCTCTGAAAACCAAAGGCAGAAGATGTTTCATTTGGGTCTCTCTTGCCTGGAGGGAATATTTTTTTTTCCTTCCCTGTGTTAACTGTAGTTGATTTTCCTTCACCAATTTGAAACACATATGATGTCCATCAATATGTCAAATATTGGACTTTTTATTAATATAATTATATATGGTATAAAAACGCCAAATCCTCTTTGTGTATTTCAGCTTATAAAGTTTCTAATTTGAGCTTAGCAAGATAAATAAGACATGTATCAAAAAGTCTGAACTCCACATTTGTACTTTATGGCTAACCTGTGTGTGACACATGCACACACACACACACACACACACATCACTCACACGTGGACCTATCACAGAGGAAGCACCAGCTTCAACAGCATTATCTTCCATCTAGTTAGAATACAGTCATCTGCTAAAACAAAGTCACAAAAGATTAGCTAACAGCCCTACAAAGCAAGACTTTTTGAAATCCCCATCCACATTGTGCTATGATTTAATCAATTAACATGGTTAACAATAATCATTTACAACAGAAAAGCAATATATACTCGAAGAAAAAAAAAATCTAAGCAATAATTTGGTACCAAATAATTTTGTACAAATCTTTCTTTATAACAATTAACCAAATGCTTCTTTCAGAGATGTTGTTTCTGATCGTTTTTATGATTTATTTATTTTTTTTGAATGTATTAAGCTTGTCCCTGGAGACTGTGGTTAACAACACTGGGGCAGAGTTTAAAGCCTGGACTATAGAACATTACTCACCCAATAAAACTGTAATATAATTTCTTTCTGAAGAAAGCCACTTCTTCATTTACTTTTGAAATAAACAACACATTCAAAAGATTACTCATTCGTTTTTTGACTTCAGCCCAGTATTCTTACATGTTCACACTGAAAAGTTCCGTGAAGTTTATTTCAAGCAACAGGGGGCTGAGAAAGCTGATTTCACTTATAGTTTGAGGTTTCTTCCCTTCTCTTTAAATATTTATACTGCCAATAAACAAACACAGATGTTTAAAAAGAAAAAAAAAGCTAACTAAAAACCTTGCCCTGTGAAAACAGGCATATGGTAAGGGTTTTCAGTATGGTTTGATTTGGAATATACTAGGAATGATGCAATTATTTAATGGTTTTGCATAACAAATGCAAAAATTTTTTGGCTTATGTAAACAATAAAAGTTTTTACAAGTCTTCTAACCTATGTTACAAATAGATAAGTGATTACATTTAGATAATTGTGGCAGAGCTGTCTGAAAGGCCGAAAATATCTGACATTATCAAATAGCCAAGTACCTCAATTAAATACAAGCAACTGAATAAAAATCATAAATAGATTGCTAAATCGTCAGTTAATATATTAGCAGGGAAGAACAATGAGGAAAGTTATCAGTTACGTTGTATTTACAATTTATTATTGAAAGCTAATTGTTCCTGTAATCAATAAAGAACCCTTTAGCACTGGAATTGGACCATCAACAAAAAGCAAACAGGTGAGGAGCCAGCCCCTTGGCCTAGTGGTTAAGTTCAGCGTGCTCCGCTTCAGGGGCCCAGGTTCAGTTCCTGGGTGCAGACCTACACCACTCATCAGCAGCCATGCTGTGGCAGTGACCCACACACAAAATAGAGGAAGATTGACACAGATGTTCTCTCAGGGCAAATCTTGCTCAGCAAAAAAAAAAAAAAAGCAAACAAGTGAGTCTATGCATTAATTTTTTATCCTATAGTTGTTAGCCTGGATTTGGTCTTTACTGGTAATGAGAATATTGTGACATAAATAAAGATGTTCTTACTCATTTTTATAAGCTAAGCTTCCCTAGCAATAAATTGAAATACGATATACATTCCATTTAGTAGGTGCTACACAAAATGGAGAATCTGTCTTCAGACAGATTCCCCCTGTGTGGCATTCCAGTGTGGTGATTGCTGTAATGGTGTATAAGGAGCAAGCTCCTCTTTAACTTTGAAAGGATCCTCACCATTAATGCTTTACAGGGACCCAAGAAATGGAGGTGGGAACAGATTTTTCTGTCTTTAAAAATGACTCTTTGTCTGCTTTTGCTTTTCTTGTATGTCCTGCTGAAAAGCCTATGATTTGAGAGAAAACAGAAAGTGATGGCTGAAATCAGAGACAGAAAAGAAAAAAGGGAAAAAGAAGCTGGTGAAATCAGAGCATATTAAAACAATTCTTGTTAAAATACCACATTCAGTGGCTGTGAAGTTTTGTGAAACCCATGACACATGATGGGAAATATCTGCAAGTATGAATGTGAATATTTTGGACTTTATTCTAGGATTTATAAGAAAGATATTTCCAGCAGACTGATTGATCTCAATGCCAAAAATAGTAAAATAGAAGATAAAATCATCTTTTAATGAGGGAATTCAAACAAAAACTTAATTGTGCATGGGTTATACAGGCATGAATAGTAGCGGTTTATTTTAATCATTCATCTATTCACTCAGTCAAAATATGTCTTAGGTATTCTATGCCAGGTGCTTCAGGTGGGTGTAAAGTAGATACAAAAATAAACGAAGCATACCCACTAGGATGGCTATAATAAAAAAAGATGGACAATAATAAGTGTTGGCAAAGATGTAGAAATTGGAACCCTCATACACTGCTGATAGGAATGTAAAATGATGCACCCACTTTGGAAAACAGTTTGTCAGTTCCTCACAAGTTAAACATAGAGTTACCACGTAAATCAGCAATGCCATTGAAAACATATGCCCACACAAAAATGTGTATGTAAATGCTCATAGCAGCATTATTCATAATATCCAAAAAGTGAAAACAACCCAAATCTTCATCAACTGACGAATAGATGATCAAAATGTGGTATATCCATACAGTGGAATATTATTCAGCCATATAAAGGAATAAAGTACTGATTCATGTCACAACTCGATGAACCTTGAAAACATCACGCTAAGTGAAAGAAGCCAGACACAAAAGGCCACATATTGGATGATTCCATGTATGTGAAATGTCCATAATAGGGAAATCCATAGCGACAGAAAGTAGATTAGGGGTTGCCAGGAGCTAAAGGGTCAGTGCAGAAGGGAGAGTGACTGCTCCATGCATTATTTCCAGGTTTTATAGCTGCATCCAGTGGGATTAAACAGGGTGGACCATGATTATTCTATCTTAAACTAAACTGTAACCACATTCTCTTTTAAATTTGATAAAGTCTTTGCCTTCCACACTCCACTGAAATTGCTCCTATTGAAGGTGTCAGTATTCTCCATGGTGCTAAATCCAGTGTTTAATCTCTGCCTTCATCTTTGTTGAAATTTAAACCTTTGATTGAATCTCGCCTTCTCAGTGAGGTCAGTTCTAACTATTTAATGCTACAAAATTCCCCCACAGACCCCAACTTTTCTGTACTCAGCTCTACATTTTTTTCATAGCATATTACCTTCTCAATTTTTAAACAATTTAATGTTACTATATTCATTTTTCTTTTACTGCACTAGAATATACACAAAGTCAGTGATCTTTGTTTCATTCACTTTCGTATCCCAACTGCCTAAAATAGTGTTGAGCTTAGAAAGCCCCCAACCAATAATTGTTGAAAAAAATTAATGAGCTCTGGGAAATTTTTCTCAATTGTTTGTTTGAAAATTTCTTCTCTCCTTTTTGTATATATGTATATTTTTCAGAAAATAGTTAACATGGCAGACTGTTATCCTTAGAAAGTCCTGTTTGCAAGCTTTGCCCTTGGCTAGAATATGGGGACTTGGATTTCAGAAGGGATCCCGTCATTCCCAGAACTGATAAGAGTGGCATTTCTCACACGCTCTTACAGCTCATTGATAGGGGATTAAATGCATCCTGTGCGATTCCCCTGGGAGAAGATTCTTTGAAGCTCACACTTTGCTTCCTCTGGTCTTCGCCCCATGCACTTTTTCCCTTTGCTGATTTTGTTTTGTGTCCTTTAGCTATAATAAATCATAGCCATGAGTATAACTATATGCTGAGTTCTGTGAATTATCCTTGTAAATTACTGAAACTGGGGATGGTCTTGGGGAACTCCAACACACACACACACACACACACACATCTATTTAATTTTTGCATACGTATTTGGCATCACTGATTATCGTCTTGCATTATCTCCATGTTTTCTTTGTTTAATGTACCCTCTATCATTCATATTGGAAAATTTCTTCATGTGGCCAGAGATAGTTGATTGGCAATTGATATTTAAAGCTGATGCATATAAAGTGGGTTGGCAGTTCTATATGTATGGATGGGGTCTTTACTTAAGAGTGATCAGTACTAAGCTGACAATTATATTGAAGATACCCAAATATCAAAATTCAGATAACTTTTTTTCTGAAAGTGTTCAATATCCTCTGAGAAAAATCCTCAGGTTTCTTTCCCAGAAGATAAAAGTTTTCCTACTGTTATTCTCCATATTTGTAGTGGTGATAGTACTGATGGACTATTCTGTATACACAATACCCCATCCTCATTTTTTTTTTTTTTGTGAGGCGATCAGCCCTGTGCTAACATCTGCCAAGTGTCCTCGTTTTTTTTTTTTTTTTTTTTGCTGAGGAAGACTGGCCCTGGGCTAACATTCATGCCCATTTCCCTCTACTTTATATGGGACGCCACCACAGCATGGCTTGACAAGCAGTGCGTTGGTGTGCGCCCGGGATCCAAACCGGCGAACCCCAGGCTGCCACAGTGGAGCGCGCGCACTTAACCACTTGCGCCACCAGGCCGGCCACCTATCCTCATTTTTTAACTCTTTGTCTCACTTCAGACTTCTACTTTGGCTTCAAAGCCTTGGTCTCTACTGTTCTTTAGGACACATTGGTGCCTTACCATCCGTATCCTTCTCTGCCAGATCATAGGGCCTAAGGGTCCTCCAGCCCTGTTCCGTCAGTTATCACTCTCTATCTGTTTTCAGTTTCCCAAAATACTGTTGAAATCTCTTGTCAGCTTGGCCCCTCTTCTCTTTCTTCTGTTTTCTTCGTTAATGTGGATTTATACATTTTTATTCTTTACTATCATTTTAGTAGTGCCTTGAGATGGAGACAAGATGGAAACCTGTGCTAAAGTAACAAACATTTGATTAACCATTTTATAAAGTGGCCTATAGAAATAATCCCTGAGAAGATTGTTAGATTTCCCACATGGTGTGATTTGAGCCGTTGTGACGAGATCCCCTCTACCCAATGTGTTGTTTACCCACTTGCTTGCGCATGAAATCTTTGTTCCATTAAACAAATACTTTAATTCCACAAAAAGAGACAAAATTGAAAAAGTAAATGTCTGTGAAATGTTGGCATAATTCAAACTCATGTGAAATATAGACTTTATATCTTACTCACAGGAAATTTTGAATGGGAAAAGATAAAACATATTATCAGAACTCTAGTCCTAAAAGGCAAGAATTTGAGCGCAAAAATATACATAAAGATATACAAGATGAGATATTAAGATATTAAAACCAATTCACTTCTAATAAGGCTATATAAAATAAAGTATGAGCTAGACTGGGGAACAGGCTTATAAATATAATCTTAGCATTGCCACACAGACTTTAGTGGTTTTTTGCTACATTTGAGTAGATTACAATAATTATCCTTAGTTCCTCACCAGCTCTAAAATCTTATGATACTTTAAAAATGTTTAAACTGGAACAAGTATGCTTGCTGACCTAAATTTAGCATCATTATTGGGGGTTAAATATTAGTATTTTCAAAACTAATACTGAACATAGATCGTTCTTTCAGATTTTCTTTAGTTGTTCCACAGTTAATGTTTCTCGAGTCTAAGGAATTTATATAAGAGGACCATCCTTGTCTCTCCAAGGGCTTTTGAAATCTTTGCTCCAATCAGCCAGGTCCTTCTGATTCGTGTCCTTTCTTGCCTCTAATTGATGTTGTGTGGATGTGCTCTTTCAGGTGCCATAAGTAGGATAGACATTCCTTGCACTAATGAGACTGCTTTCACTCTGACCATGGGCTTCTTATCTCTCTTCTCCATTGGTGGCAATGTGTGGATGCCAGGGGTGCATAGTTTACATTTTCCTGCATACTCTGGGTGAGACTTGCATTTGAGGTCATCCTCAACAAAGAACAGTAATAACCTTTGAGAGAGTCACTAGAAGTCAGTGTTTATGGTGGCTCAATGAATGATGCAGCATAATGAGTAATGACATGACCAGCATTAAATAAATGGTATAGGGAAATGCAGAGGAAAAAAAATTCTAAAGACCTATGGCATTGTGAGTAATAACAGTGTTGCTAGCTCTTTATTGCAGTGAGAGATACGAAATTAGCTAGGAATAGTGCATTTGACAATAAATAAAACAAAAAGATGGTTCCTGGATCAGAACAGAAAGAGATGGGTCCTAGACATTATGGAGAATCTTGCCTAATTGGACAAAAAACAAAAATGTAAGTTTCTTTTCTTTTTCCATCTTTCTAAATCTTCATCAATACATCACTATACCTCTCATGGGCTCATGAATTTTATAATTCCTTTTTAAATGAAATTGTTTATACACACAGGAGACCCACCAAAAAAAAATTTGCACACAACCTATGAGTAGCCCAGGCTGAGAACTAGGTTGTGTATTTTATCAGACGGCTTGCATGGAAGAAGCTATTGAACAATGAAATGAAGTTCTTAATTTCTACTATCATATTTGACATTTGACATATTTGACATGTTTTTAGATTAAGGATTAAACATATCAATTAAAAGATATAAACAAATGTATTTATATATATTTAAATATTCTTTTTTCAATTTAAATTATAATTTATTTTACTAATATGAAATTAAGATAATTTTTGAAATTCTAAAACTTAGTTCAACAAAATTTAGAGTAGTTTCTTGTCTTTATAATGCCATAGACCAGTGTGAATAACTATTTTAGTTTAATTATTGCCCTTACAATGTGTAAGGACAAATAGTAGTTTATTATAAAGCAGAAAATATCTATACCTCATATGTTGGTATTGGATGGCTTCATATAGTGTTCTTAGAGTACTACATTTTTTGAATAGAAAAATCAAGTTTTAGAAGAAAACTTGCAGTGTAAAATGACTTACATATAGTTTAAAATTATGAAAAGAAAGAGAATGTTTGGCGTAGGGCTACAAATATATATGATGAATGAAAGGAAATGCATGATAATGATAAATGCCATATTAAAGATGAAGGATCTGGTGGAAAGAGAGAAATGAATGAGATTGAGAATAAGCCTACAGGAGGCTTCAATCATATTTGTGTGTTTTATTGATAAGTATATAGATGTTTGTTCTATTATTCACAGAACCTTTGTTTCTAAAATATTTTGTGATAACTTTTTAAAAAATTAAGAACCCCCATCCTTTCTTATAGTGTATAGTAATAATTTTTCTATATTTTCTCTGAAAAATATTGAGTTTTACTTTCACATTTTCTGTCTATAATGCATTCAAGAATTCATGATGCTAGAGAGCCAATTTTATTATTTTCCATATGTACCACCATTAGCTCCAATATTGTTTATTGAATAGTCCATTCTATTTTCAATAATTTTTTTAGGTCATCTTTGTCATATATCAAGTTTTATATTTGGATGTTCTTCCTGGGACTTCTATTCTAGTCCATTGCTGAATTTGCTTATTGTTCCTACAAGACAACACACTCAATTACTCTAATTTTATGGCAATAGCACGTTAGCCAACTTATTTTTAAAAAATTTTTATATTAATTACTCTTTTGTTTCAGCACATGAATTTTGTATCAGCTTTCTGATTTACAAGGAAGAGTGAATTTGTATTAGAATCATATTGAATTCTGACTGACGTCATTACTATATTGAACTGACTAGTAAGAACTGACACTATTACTATATTGGTAAGAACTGACATCATTACTGTATTGAACCCTCTAGTCAGCACTCACAGTGTTTCTTTCCATTTATCAAGGTCATATTTAATATTCTTTAATAATGTTTTGTTATTTTCTACTCATAGTTCTTTTGACGGATCCTTTCCTATCTACTATCGAGCCATCATGGGTATAATCCAACTATTCCTCTTATCTATTGTGGATTCTACATCTCATGCCCCTCCCACTCTCTCATGAATCCTACCCCTATCCTCCTGTTTCTTTGTCTTTTCCACTTCTGGATCTTATGTTTCTCCATAATTTTGAAATGTTTTTCTTCTTTCTGTTTCACCTGGATGACTCATACTGTTCTTTAAGATTCAACCTAAGCATCCATTCCTCAGGGAGGCCTTTTGCTAACACTCCAATGTGATTAGGTCCTTCTATTAGATATACACTCATAGTACTGTAACCGTGGGCCCTCTAGGACCAGTTCAACTGACCCCATCTTATCAACAGAGTAATTAAGAAATTGTCTTGCAGAAAATTTGCAGAGTCGTGTAGCCAGAGCATGTGCAGAAGAAGAAAGCTTGGCTGAAATGACTGCGGAACCAAAGATACTCTTCCTTGCAGAGCCAAAGGACTGGGACATGACTGCAACTTAAAAGTCAGACTCCTATCAGAAACGAGGGGTCCATCATTCGGGAAGGTCTGGTGCTAAAATTCCTTCCCCACCTTACCATAAATGTTTCGAACCTATTCATAAATATTTAGAACTTCATCATAAATGTTTAGAACACTATCATAAATGTTTAGAATGTTACTATAAATGCTGGAAGCCCACCAATCAAAATCTGTCCAGCCAGTGTTTCCACATGCCAGACTATTCTCCCTAACCTCTTAAATTGTGCTCCAAATCCTGAATCAGGGAGACAGATCTGAGGGCACATGCCCCCTGGCTCTCTGCAGATTGATCTCTCAGAATAAAGCTAATTTGTCTCCCAAAAGCTGATGCCCTATTTAATTGGCTTTTTTTCTGTGCCTCAGGCAAGAGAAGACCAATGTTGTACGGTAACAGCACCTGTACATTTTCCTTGTGACTCTTATGGTACTTATTAATATAACAACATTTGTGTCATTTAAAATTTCCTGTTTAACCCCCTGGACTGTGTGTTTTTAATAGTAGGGAAGGTATCTGTCTTCTTTTGCTTTGTTTTGCTAGTACCTATCACAGTGCTTGAGACCTAATAAGCACTCAATATTTATTGAGTGGATGTGTGGATTTTGTCACCCTGAATTGATTGTCATCCCTATCATTTTAATCCTTGTGAAAAGTGGACTAACAAAAGAGAAATTTGTCTGTGCTATGAAGAGAACACTGGAATCACAGATTCTGGGTGCCACTATGTAGCTTTGTGACCTTGGAAGGCAACTCAGCCTTAACATCTCTATTTAAAAAATAAAGGGTTAGACTAAACTGTGTTTATCGTCTGTTGTAGCCTTAAAAGAAGCCTCCAAAATGTCTACCAATGGTATCTATATATATGGAAACCAGGAAATACTTTCCTTATCCATCAGTATAACATAAATACACAAAGTCAGTGAAAATAATGACAAAATTAGAGTTCTTTTTGATTATGGGTTCAAAATTTTCCAATCTGTTATTCAAAGAAATTTCCATCCATTTATTATTTTAATTAACATATCATCTCATTTCTCTATGTTAGATGCCTAGTGGAAATGTGGCAATCCTTCAAGAACTTATATTCTAGTCAGGGTCTCAGACAGTGTAGGGTGAAAAAACAACAGGGAGGCTGGACGCCACCTCTGACTCACCTCCGTCCTACTATCCTGGATCTTGCAGCCTCTGATGACATTGTTGAGGAAGCATTTAAGTTTTATTAACTCTAAAATTTTTAATGTTTAGCCTCTATTTGTTTTGGATTGTGGGAATGCATCTACAAGTTAAAATAATTAATAATAATATAAGAATCAACCTCAATTAGGCAGATGTCAATATTGCAGGTGACTCTAAGAAGCCAGTTTGCTTGTTTAGATATGTAACTATTTGACAATGAACTCATCAAATCTTACCAAATGCAGAAGATCATCGTGAATCTATTCTGAGAAGTAAAGATCTCCTGTCTAATTGTCTGTTGTTTAATGTACCTTTGATGGGAGAACCAGCATGTAAAAAATACAGGCATTAAAATAAGTGAGACCTGAGTTTCATTCCTGCTTTCTCACTTTTCATAGTTGTATTGGCTCAGATAAGTCACCTAATTTCTAAGCCTTGGATTCCTTTTCTGTGATATGAGGCCACTAAAACTTGTCTTGCAGAGTTATGATGATTAGGATAACCCACTAAACAATCAGGCACAGTTCCTGGCAAATAAATGATCACTGTCATTATTCCTGTAAGTAGGAAAGGAGAAAGATTTTAAGAAAGTTTCTTAGTTGCTTGTGACCTTGTTTAATCTGATGATCTGAGATTAGAGTAGATGGTTATGAGTTTTAAGGTCTCTCATTGTTCTCTCCCTTTAAGGATTGATTGATTGGACAATTTGCAGATAGGCCTTTCCTACAAAGGAACCATAACATATGCATAAACTTAAAAAAATATTTTGATGAATTTCTCCCTTTTCAGGTAAACTGATGGGCTCTCCTTGTGCTGGATAGTTAAGGGTCACTCAGCATCCAGGGACGGTCTCTAATCAGGTTTGGAGAACACAGATGAAAATTTTCCTGGTAGGGGCTTTCTATTGCAAAGAGCGTATCTGATAGACTCCATAATTACCCTTTGAGCAGCATAGGAACTACTAATAGCTTCTTAGTTGATTATGTGCTGATGTACATACTGACCCTTGTTCCATCAAGACTGCTGAAATATAAGCTAACATGATTATAGGAAATTTCCAGAGCATTATATAAGATGAGAATTTGGAATAATTAGAAAAAAAAAATCTATTAATTTGTGAATTGTTGAAGTTCAGGTCACCAAAAACATATATCAACTCTTAATTGTATGTGATAATAAAATGTTAATTTTTAAAAATCAGATGCTCAGAAGTCTGATTTAATGAAAATGAAACGTGGATTTGGAAACTAGTACATCAGTGCTAATTATTTTTTCTGGATCCTTAAAAATTTGGCCACTTGTACTTTCTTTAATGTTGAACATATGCAGTCAATTGTATTTCTGTTAGGGATAAGAGCGACCATGGTGTTTCTTTTCTGTGATTTCAGCAAAAACTATGTTCAAGAAATGAAGTCAAAAGGAATGATGCCAGGACAAGGAGTGCTTCTGGAGGAAAATTTCCAGTGGATGTCTCTGTTAATATAATAGACGTGAGTGGGACCTCAACCTTGGGGTTCCCTGTCAAAGACCAAAGAATGAGGAGGGGCCTCTGAGACCACCCTTCTCATCCAGACAGGAATTCTCTTTCATTTTACACATGAGGAAATGAGACAACGTGGCTTATCTCCTGTGTCTTATTAGTGCCACATCCACTTCAGTTCCCCCCTTCATTCTAAAGTACAACAGTGGAGGAACACGTGACATAGTGGAGTTAATCTCTGTCTCTCACTCTTTCTTTTTCTATTTTAAAATACAGATACCTGAGAGGGATATACATTAGTCCCAAAGACTTTGGCCAGAAAGAATTTGAGCTTTATCACAACTGTGACTTTGGGTAGCATGGTGCTACCCAGGATGGAGGGGAGGGGATGTCTGAGAAATCAGACAGGAGAATGGAGAGGAGCAGAGTTGACGGCAAGGAAAATGTCACTAATGTCACAGTTTACAACCTTTAGAGACTGCTGATTTAATATTTGGACTTTTTCTCATTCCTTACCCCTAATCCCATATATTCAACCAGTTATTTGATTGATATTATATCTCCACACTCCGATCAAGGTAACAACATAATGTTGAGTATCACCTACTCACCTACTAATTTTGAAATAGTTGAAAATTCAACCAGTTAGTTGCATGGTTTATGGGCCAGAATTAAATCATTTGCTTCTATGCCAGAATGTGGAGGCATTGACAGAACACGAGAGTCGACTGAAATTCCATATTCATGGCAGATCTATTCTGTTTCAGGCTTATCCAGCTGAGCTGTGCTCAGGTAGACATGGCCCCTGTTAATGATGCTCTCCTAAATGAAACAGAGGGAATTTACCAGGATCAATCACGTTTTCAATTAAAATGTCAACAGCCGAACTGCTTTGCTAACAGCAAAATGGAATTATAAAATTTACCAAATATAGAAATGCTTTCCCAAATAAATTTATTTTCTCCTTTTGTCCCTCATGCATACTCACTAGCAGACCATGAAAATTATGAAAACACCACATTAAAAATTAATAATTCCCCCTTGTACAGTTAGCTATCACAAAGGATTCATAAGGATCAGGAAGTAAAAAGTGCTGATAAAGTGAACACAAAAATAGTCAAATTTTTTTAAGTTTTAAATTGCACACTGTTCTGAGTAGTGTGGTGAAATCGTGCCATCCTGCTCCAGACATAAATCATCCCTTTGTCCATTGTATCTTCACTGTATATGCTGCTTGCCCATTAGTCGCTTAGTAGCCGTCTTGGTTATCAGTATGTTGTTACGGTATATTTTATAATTGCTCTACTTTATTATTAATTATTCTCGTTAATCTCTTCTTGTGCCTAATTTATAAATTAAGCTTTATCATAGGTATGTACGTATGGGAGAAAACATAGTCTATATAGGGTTCTGTGTTATCCATGGTCTCAGGCATCCACTGGAGGTGTGGGAATGTATCCTCGGGGACAAAGGGGGGATACTCTATATAATTTCTATAAAACAGCAGTATTTCAGAAACAATGCTACCATTTAGCTTAATTTCCTACCATTTATTTATTTGAAGGGAAGGGGATATGAAGACAATGTGAAATAAGATAATATATCTTGGGAAAAATGGTCTGTACTTATTTAATAGTGTGAATTGAAGACTGAAAGCAAAGCAACTCTAAGAAATATATCTAAAACTGGTCACATTACAGTGCCAAAGTTCTCCACCCTTACTACATCAATATATGGCTAAGAATTGAAGACCTCATAGAATGTTGGCATAGGGTCAACAAATTAATCTATTATTATTCAGTATTGATTTAGCTTGAGTTACTTTATGGAATTGGCTTAACAGAAAGTAAGCCGTGTGGATTAGAGTCCAACACAGATCACTTTGGAAATGACAAGGAAAAGTCTAAACCAAGAGACAGTGTGAGAGGAACTGCATCCTGTTCCCCAAATGGTTAAAACGTTAAATTGGGCGTTTAGCAAAGAATCAACCATGTTTATACAACAATGTAAAATAAAGACTATTTATCTTAACTGACTTAGGTAGTTTACAAAATTGGATGAACTCTTATAGAACGTATATTCAACACTGCAACCGCCCCTTCATGCAAGAATCCTTCCTATCTGACAGATAATCATTTAGTCTCTTCTGGAACAATTCTAGTGATGGGTAGATCATGACTTCAAAAAGCAACCACATACTTGGAGCTGCCTGGTCCTGGAAAGAGCTCTTCTTTGCTGTTGCCAGTTTTGTCTTTGAGCTGTCCAGAGTGAATTTAAGCCCATGTCTACCTGACAGCCCTGCACACATATGGAATGCCTTTCAAAGTCTCCTTAAATGCCTAGAATGTCTTCAATCATTCTACATAAAATGTGATTTGGGAAACACTCTTTTTTTTTTTTTTTTTTCAGGTCTAACTCTTAGAGCAGAGTGCCCACACCATTGCAGGTACTGTTGATCTGACCAGTGAATTTACAAGTGGAATTTACTGGGGGTTCTTGCCTAACCTGTATATTTTTTATATGATAAAATGAACAAAACCATAAAAGTTATCACAGCCTCAGCCAAGACATGAACAGACTCCCTTAAGAATGTACATGATTGTCTTTTTTGAAAACAATTCAGACAGAATGCAAACAAAAATCTAAGCAGATTGTTAAGAAGAGTTAACCAAACTGGAGTCATAAGGCAGAAATTAGGAACTAGGATTATAATGGGTAGGAAACTAGGAAGGCCTCCAAAAAACCTAATGCTGTTAAGGTCCTCCCTGGGTAGTTCTGTTGGTTATACATCTGTTTTTCTCTTGGAATATTCAGGTGAACTGATGACCACACTAGGATAGAAATTAACATTGTACAATGATAGAAACTATAACTGCTAAGACTTTGTGTCTTTTTGTAGGGAGAACCAAGGCATCTTTGTCAAAGTAGAGTTCCATTTTGTCAGGTGGAATCATGAAATTATGGGTGTTATTTTTTTTAGGGTAGTTACAATGTCTATAAAGTTTGTGAGCAAGTGAAGGGATGATTTTGTCTATTATTTACGTATTGTTTCTCAGCAGCACATCCAAACTTCTAATTTGTCTCTATGATATTAGGGCTGAAATGCTACAAACTACATTTCTTAGATTCTTTGCTTGTTGGATCTATATTACGTTCTGAGAATGAAAACAACTAGGAGATAGAAAGGTGAGAAAGAAGAGAAGGAATTCTTCCTGTTTATTTTAAACAACTTTATGAAGGTATATTGTACAATAAACTGCACACATTTAAAATGTACAATTTGATAAGTTTTGACATGTGTATACACCTATGAAAGTGTCACCATGATCAAGATAGTGAAAATATTCATCACATCCAGAATTTTCCTTGTATTCCTTTAATCTTTCCCTCTCGCTCCCCTCACTCTTTCACTGGACAACTACTAAAGTGCTTTCAGTCACTATGGCTTAGTTTGCATTTTCTAGAATTTTATACAAATGGAATAATACAGTTTGGATTTTTTTTTATATTTGGATTTTTTCACTCAGCATGTTTTTTTTTTTAATTTTTCAATTTCTTTATTATTTTATCGAGGTCACATTGGTTTATAACATTGTCTAAATTTCAGGTGTATATCATTATATTTTGGCTTCTATAAAGACTGCATTGCGTCTACCACCAAAAGTCTAGTTTCCATTCTTCAGCATACACATGTGCCCCTTCACTCCTTTCACCATCCCCCCACCCCCTTCCCCTCTGGTAACTACCAATCTGTTCTCCTTATCTATGTGTTTGTTTGTTTGCTTATCTTCCACATATGAGTGAAATCATACAGTATTTGTCTTTCTCTGCCTGACTTATTTCACTCAGCGGAAATCCATGTTGTCCATCCATGTTGTCACAAATGGCATGATTTTGTCTTTATCACGGCTGAATGTTATTCTACTGTGTGTGTGTGTGTGTGTGTGTGTGTGTGTGTGTCTATAGCATATCTTCTTTATCCATTCATCTGTTTATAGGCACTTGGATTGCTTCCAAGTCTTGGCTATTGTGAATAATGCTGCAATGAACATAGGAGTACATATACCTTTTCAAATTAGTGTTTTCATGTTCTTTGGTTAAACACCCAGAAGTGGAATAGATGGATCATACGGTATTTCTATTTTTAATTTTTTGAGCAATCTCTATACTGTTTTACACAGTGGCTGCACAAGTTTGCATTTCCACCAGCAGTGTATGAGGATTCCCATTTCTCTACAACCTCTCCAAACTTGTTATTTCTTGTCTTTTTAATAATAGCCATTCTGACGGGTGTGAGGTGATATCTTATTGTACTTTTGATCTGCATTTCCTAATAATTAGTGATGTCGAACATCTTTTCTCAGCATGACTTTTTGATTTGTCTATATTGTTGCATATTTCAGTAATTCATTTCTTTCTATTGCTGAGCAGTATTCCACTTACACACTGGTTTCAGTGGGTAAAGACCTTCTCCTGTTGAGTCCCTGAGTTAATGCTATTGTCTCCAGAGTCACAGTTGAGCAGGATTAGAGCCAGGTCACAAGGCTGCTCCTGGGTCTGCAGTGGGGTCCCCAGTTGGAGAGCCTGTTACCAGGGGCTCGGGTGGGCGTGGATTCTGTCTGGTACCTGAGTGGTAGGTCTGCCTCCAGGACTTTGGTCAATAGGGCTGGTGATAGTTCAACCGTCTGCTTTGAGGTCTAGAGATGGTGGGCCAGTTTGGTGCCCAACTGGGTGTAGCTGCACAGATGGGTGTGGCTCCCTCTTGGTCCCTGAAATGGCTCCTAGCAGAAGATTGGGTGGGTCCCAGGGCAGGCAGGATTGGCTTCAGACCACAGCTGAGTTGGACTGGAACCCGGTCACAGGCCTGATTCAGAATCTGCAGTCAGACCAATGTCAGCAGACCTGACTCTGGGGGCACAGTCGAGTGTGTCTCCCTCTGGGCTCTGGGTGAACAGAACCATTCCCAGCCTGTGGCTGATAGGAACTGGGGCTGAGATACAGGGCTGTGTCATTCAGACCTGGTTCAGAGGACCTGTCTTGGGGCATCTACGGATGTATCTCCCAGCAGTGTTCCTGTTCCATGGCTGACTAAGGTCACAGGGCTTGTCGGGGCATCATTGAGCATGTCTCCTGCCAGATCACAGAGGGGACAGGACTGTTGGTTAAGAGGGGCTGGAGCCACAACAGGGTCAACAGTCAGGACTGGGGTCAGCAGGTCTGTTACCTGAGGCATATGTGAGTATGACTCCCGCCAGGTCCCTTGGTGAACGATGCTGGTGCCCAGATCAAGCCAAGACCACAGGGAGACTGGGCCATTTCTGAGTCTGTAGCTGAGACCATGGTCAGTGAGTTTGCCACCTGGGCAGAGGCCCACATTCTCAAAACAGTCCTCCTCGGTCTTGGGTTCCACTGGAGTTTCATAGTGTCCTACCTGGATCCCAAAGCTCTCACAAAGGCACTTTTTCCCATGGATGTCTGCCAAATTATTGCTGTTGAGGACGGATATGTGCGGGGACCTTCTATTCCACCATCATGTTGATCTATTTAATTCTTCTTTAATTTCTCTCTGCAATGTTTTATAGTTTATTGTGTACAGATCTTGTGCATCTTTCATCGGATTAATTCCTGAATATTCCCTTTATTTTTTGCTATTGTACATAAATTTTTTCCAAATTTCAATTTGTAATTATTTGTTGCTAGTATATAGCATCACAATTATTTTTTATATTTATCTAGTATCCTACAATATTTCTAAAAACATTTATTATTTCTAGTAGGTTTGTTGTAGATTCCACCAGATTTTCCACATAGGCTATCAAGTCATATGACAATAAAGAAGTTTTATTTCTTCCTTTACAATCAAAATGGCTTTTATTTCTTTTTCTTGGCTTATCATCTGCCTGGAACCTCCAGTACATCTTCCAGAATCCCAGATTTTAGGGGAAAGGCATTCAGTTTTTAACTATTAAATATCATATTGGATATGATTTATCAGGTAAGGAATTTCTTTTTTTTTCCTGGTTAGCTGAGAGTTTTTATAATAAAGATAATGTTTTCCTCTGGAGTACAGGGCAGTCATACTTACTACCCATTATAAAAGATAATGGTTTCCTAAACTCAGTGTTCATTTTTGGTAATGGGACGTGCTGTGTGTGTAGGTATCATCTGACCCTGTTTTTGTTACTCGTTGAGAATTAGGAGTTGGCAAATTGACTCAAAAATGCTCATATTCTGTCTACACTATTGCTATTAGTAATAAATAAACCATCCTTCATCTCTGACCCCCAAATCTTATGTTTTCTATGAACATCCATGATACTCTGACAGACTAACATGTTAGCTTTCAAGCTAGGTAAAATCTCAGACTTTTCAGAGTTCTTTTTTACTTTTTTTTTGTGAGGAAGATCAGCCCTGAGCTAACATCCAAGCCAATCCTCCTCTTCTTGCTGAGGAAGACCAGCCCTGAGCTAACATCTATTGCCAATCCTCCTTTTTTTTTTTTCTCTTTTTCTCCCCAAAGCCCCGGTAGATAATTGTATGTCATAGTTGCACATCCTTTTAGTTGCTGTGTGTGGGACGCCGCCTCAGCGTGGCCGGACAAGAGGTGTGTCGGTGCGCGCCGGGATCTGAACCGGGCCGCCAGTAGCGGAGCGCGTGCATTTAACCGCCAAGCCACTGGCCGGACCTCTCTTCAGAGTTCTTGACAGTACCAAGCTCTATTTTCCCTAGGTCTAGTAGTGAGGTCTCGGAAAAGGAAATAGTTCTGTAGTCAGGATCATCCAGAGGAACACTTATGGTTCATCATGAGCATGAAGCTCAACACCCCTGTGAAGGTAGAAATTATCTTTCAAGGATGCTAGCTAAGCCTATAGCCCAACTCATAGGCAAGACTGAGAGTCTCAAAGGAATTGTTTAAAATGTTACCATGAAATACAATAAATAAGAATGATTTTATTTAGGTTGTTTATCCAACACTAGGTACCAGATTCTTTGCAAGTATTAGTTAATTTAATTTTCATAATAACCCTATGAGTTTGTTATGTGCAAGCATTTTTACAACATTGCAATTAAATTGTCCTCCAAACATCTACTGGAATTTTAAAGTCTTCTTGGTAATAACGTGATGAGAGGAAATAAGGATTTATTTTTGCTTGTTTGTTGTCTTTTTTGTTTTTTTTAAATTTGGCACTTGAAACTTCAATATGGTTTCCAAGAAACGGTAATCATATTTTATCAATAATTAGTGTTCTCAAGAAAGGTACTCAACCTTTTCTGTACACATTCCACATTCCAAGTGGTATTACACATTCCACATTCCAAGTGGTATGTTACACAAACATCACAGCTGCAAAGACATATGTAAATTATGTACACAAAGTCGAACCACTCACATGTCCGCACACATACAAACACATGCACCCAGATTTTTTGGCAGTTTCTCTGGGTTGTATTTCTACATAACAGGTCTATGGTTTCCAAGAGTGATGAGATAATGAAATTATGCTGAACAGGAATCATTGTCTACTCATTAGAGTTTAAGATATAGGCACAATCAGAACAATCGGTTTCACGTATTAAAGTACCTGCTCAAACACAAATCATTGACAACACAGCTCTAGTTACTGTCGCATCTCCAGAGTATTAGTCACAGAACAAGCATGTAGTCTGATGTTTTGAACTATTGAGATGTCTAAGCTTATATGGATAGCTGAAGTCCATAAACTGCCTGAAACTTGTCACTGACAAGTACTTAAGCCAAGTATGCCAACTTGACACTTCTGTTCTCTACCTTTTGTAAAACTGTCCTCACTGAAGATCTTAACATGGCAAAGAGTGATAAAATATCAAGTATTAGTTTTGAGAGTAAATGAGTCAGAATAAGTTTCTTCTCTTTATTTTTTGAACTCAATAAACACGATATTTGACATGTAAGGATGATGTGAAGACTATAAGTCATGAAATCAGACAGACTTTGAAAGACAAATACAGTAGTCCTCTCTTATCCATGGTGAGTACTTTCTAAGAACCCTAGTTGATGCCTGAAACCACAAATAGTATCGATTTCTATATATGCTATGTTCTTTTCCTATACATACATACCTATGATAAAGTTTAATTTACAAATTAGGCACAGTAAGAGAATATCTGATTTAGTCAGCATTAGTACTCTTGTGCTTTGGGGCCATGATTAAGGAAAATAAGAGTTACTTGAACACAAGCACTGCAATACCACAACAGTTGATCAGATAACCCAGACAGCTACTAAGTGACTAACCGTCTGGTAGTGTATACAATGTGGGTATGCTGGACAAAGGGATCATTCACGTCGTGGGTGAGAAGGAGGGGAGCAGTGTGAGATTTCATTGCACTATTCTTAATGGCATGCAATTTAAAACATATAAATTGTTTATTTCTGGAGTTTTCCATTTAATATTTTCAGACCATGGTTGACCATGGGTAACTGAAACCCTGGAAAGCAAAACTGCAGATAAAGGAAACTACTGTAGTAATATTTTACAAGTGTCATATTGCATTCTCCTCCTTATCTCTTAAGTGTGTAGAAAAGACACAATAAGAAAAAGTACGTGAAGTACTATAGAACTGCCGGGGTATAAAAAAAATAAATATTTCTTATACTTGTCCTTTTTCCTAGTAGCTCACTTGGTAAAGAAAAAAAAAGATAATCATGATCTACCAATTTTTTGATCAATGAATGATAGTCAAGGTCTCTAAATCTTCTCCAGCAATATATTCATACTATTATCCTTTATATTTGAAGATAATGCTCTGTCATCTTAATTTTGGCTTATGTGGCTGAAGAGCTAAATACTGTTCCCAGTAAATTACATAATGTTTATATTCAATTCTTTCTTGTTAATAAAAAAAAAACCTGATTTGTTTGGGGCAGGAAATGGGGTCCATCTAAGAAGCACAAATTTCCTTGCAGCAATGAGCGAGTAAGTAATAGAGTAATGACTATACAGATGTGAGTGAAAGTATGCTGGGACTTCTGGTTACAATTTTTTCCTTTCTTGATTCAGGCAAATTTTCTCTCTCTTCCCTCTTTCTTCCTCCTTCTGAGAATTCAAACATGATATTTTGAATATCATGTGTATCACATGCAACAATGATATTGTGATGTTAAAGGAAATAGTTACAGCCTAAGCATGGCATTTGATAAAGCAGGATAGAAGAAGGTTGCATCCCTATGGCATCATTGAGATGCACCATGCTAAGTATTCTACACGTTGACCCTTGTTATGTGAAGCAAATAAACCCCTTTTGTTTAAACCACTGTTAGTCACATTTTCTGTTAGTTTCAGCCAAAAGCATTCTTAAGTGATGAATCTCCTCAGTCTGCACGTATCAACGTGTCTTTTGCCCAAAGACCAAATGTAAAATGTCGAAATGACCAGATATGTATGCCTTTTCTAAAACCAGAGTCATAGTGACACTAAGCACAATAAGAACAACAAGAAAAAGTCCTTAAAACTTGGAAAAAAATGCCCTATTTTTTGCATGAATTTACACTTGGGTTAAGGCAGATTAAAACAGTGAAAGATTCCAGGTACTGAGTCTCCAGTTCTGTGTAGTGTCCTTTCTGTAAAATGGTTGGGAAGAATTCCCTTCTGCTGGATAACTAAGGTCTTTGTAGAGCAGCTCTGGATCTGACACAAAGTATTCAGCACCATCCAGGATGTGATGAAATGGAGCCAAGGTGGCATGGCCTTCTTGGTGTGAACCAAGCACTCCAGAGATGCATTCATGTAAACCTGACCTTGTGACTCCTTTATTTCTTAAAAATGTCTGAGTTGTAATGTATAAATTCTTATTCCTCATTTCAATAGATATCTCTTTATTTGTCATAGCTTATTTGCTTCACTCAATGCTTCAGTCAATGGTTTTACAAAGGCATATTCAAAGCTGGTACTGTTCTGTCTCTACATCCCTATATCTTTCTCATGCATGGATGTCATATCCCAGTGCTATCATACTATATTAATTCTTACCCTTACTTCGCTAATTTCAGGGACACGCAAACTGAAATTCAGCCTAATTTTGCCATTTTTACTCATCTCTAAGTCATATTTTATTATGTTAACCTTCTAATAGTTTATCTATGGTTTTACTGCAAATATCTTTAATATTTTATATATAACATTTCTGGTATCATATTCTACATCTTCAACTCTAAATTTCTGTCATATTTTCTTCATCTCATCCTTTTCAAAGATCATATAAGATATTACGATTTTAAGAAAGCTTAGTGATTATGAGTTACAATTTTATCATTTTAGAGCTAGGAATAATCAAAATGCTGAAAGAATTAAATGGAGTCAATTTTGTAGGGATAGAAGTTAAGTTATAGATAATTGATAGGCAGACAAATAATTCTTGCCTTCAATTATGCAAATTAATTCTGTTTAGTAGAGATAAAATTGCTTTCTATCCTAAAGAAGAGATTATCTCAAACATTACATTTTATTACCCTATACTATATTAATTAGTTTGCTTCTATTAGCAAATTCATTTAATATTACTAACTGTCTATACGTGTCTCTTCTTCAAATTCACCTTTAACATTTACGATTTCCTTATTAAATTATTGAGTTAAATAAAATTATTAACATCTGATGATTATATAATTGCATGTCATGTTTTTAAGTTTTTGAAAAGTCATACTGTAATAGTACTACTAATTCCATTTTATAAGCGAAGCAACTGTGATTCTGAATGTTAAAATAAACAGATAGTTGTCCAATTTGATTACTTGACTACCAGCGAATCACAGACTAAAGTCTAGTCCTTTCCCGTTCTCTACTAATGCTTAGTGATATATCCTAAAATTTTAGCTTATATTTCTGACTTTTTTCTCCTTACAATTCTATTTTTACATCTGATTACCTATATATCCACTTGTATTACCCAAATTAACAAACACACACACCTTGAATAAGAAAAGAGATACCAGAAGTAATGTGATGTCCAGGAAACAATGCCAAAATATTCTATTTCATTGAATTTCCTTATTATTGTCATCAATGGTGAGGAGGAACTACTAGACAAACAGGGAGGGCCAACTGTTAATGAATGGAAATATGCAACATACATTTTTTTTTGCTTCTAGTTACTAAATTGCTACAACCCTTAGTAAACAGTAGTCATTTAAGTGTGAAGGGATGTTAAGAGTTATATTTTTATTGTGTTTTATTGTGATACTTACGTGTTCAGGCTTACCATATTTGCAACCCGCTGGCCATTTGTTTTTCTTGCAAATGTTTAAGTATAATGTTTTCCTTCTGGAGTGGAAGATGTTTCCATTTAAAACAATGGTGGATATGTCAAAGAGACAAGGAATTTGTTTAAAAAGTAGCATGTTTTCTATTTTTAAAAAGAAGGAAAAATTAAGGAGGAAAAGGGTACTTTGTTTAAGAATAGCACATGGACAGAAAGATGTGTTTATTTAGATCTACTGTTTCTCTGTCCAAGACTGAGAGCTGTGCAGAAAAATAAACAATGCTTTTTCCTCCCTGGGCAGAAACATTCCGTCAAGTTTATTTTCCTCTTTGAATAGCCTGGTGAGCAGGAGAGAAGGAGAGAGAGAACTATGGTTTTGAAAGGGTTTTCAAAATTATTCCTTGCAAAATATTTCTTTTTGAAAGAATAGCATATGCAGAAAATAGCCCATTAGCTTGTGCTCAGCAGTGCTCCAAATCCAGTCTGATATCTCATAATGTTCCTTTTGTCAACAATCCTCAGCTAATGAGGACCTTAGTTCAAACCAGTGTTTCCCAAACTTTGCTGTGGGCAACCTCTTCACCAGGTGTTAGCAGTTACTAAATTGGAGGGGAGAGAGGGAGTGAGTGGGTGGTTTACAATTAAATATGCTTGTAAAACCAGGCTAATTAAAGTCAAGTGGGTTTCTGTTTTGCAGAATATTTTGGAGACTTTGTTATCCTAATTTAACTTTTTATTTATTTAGTCATTTGTATTAACTTAGCCTGTTGAGATTGTGTTTGATGGAAGATTGGCGGGCACCTGTTAGCATCCTGCTGTCTGGAAAGGGTGGATCTAGAACAACAATCATCCTTGACCCTAAGTTGGAAGCTCTGTGATGGAAATATCATGCCTCTTTTGCTCGTCACCTATCTCCATTGGCAAGTACAGCAGATATCTATTAACTATTTTGTGAATACAATTCCATCTCTTTTTTAACCAATCCTATTAATCATGTGCCTTCTACCTTAAACAGGTCATTTAATACCCTCTCTGTCTAGTAAAGGGAGTTATTTTGAGGATCAAATTCCATTATGGAAATGAAGCATCTTTGACAATTGTAAACACTATTGAAATATAGAATAATGGGGATCTGTAACTGGTCATTAAGAATTATCTTGTTCAAATAATTCATGTGGCTGTCAAGGAAATTGAAATTACTTGAACAAGGTCACACAGCTCATCATCAGCAAACTACAGCTGGAACCCAGGTCTCATAATTTCTGGTTCAACGCACTTGACTCTATGATTATTATTCCTACTTGGTGGGGGTTTTAGCACGTTTATTAGGTAATAAATTTAGAGGGAGAAGTAAATCATATTTACTAGCAGGGTATCTGAGACCAAATGGGACCAAATGGGAGAAAATAACTTAATAATTGTCAGATACAATAGTGTTTCTATATTAAAGCTGTGCATGGTAATAAAAACTAACAGACAGATAAAAATGCAAAAGACAACCCCTAAAAGAGTCCCTGAGCACAGATATGTTTATAGTTTTGAACTCACAGTCCTATGTCCCGAGCCCAGAACATTTTATGACGAATTATGTAAAATAGTAGATTAACTTGGCTTAAATGCCAAAGAGATGAAGATTTGGACTGACAGTGTTTATGATGTCCATAGCTTTCTCTCTCGTTCTCTTTCCCTTAACATAATTGGCTTTGACTGGGCAAATCATGTTGTTTTCATTGTAATGTCATTGCAATTTATGATTCCATAAGGCACATGAATAGATTTTTTATTTCGTTTGCTTTGCATTTCTTTTTAATGCCACCCAAGAAAATTACCTACACAGCTATGCATGCTACTTTTTATGAGCTTCACTATGTTTCTGTTTTCATATTTTCATCACCATCAAATTTTGTTTCAGCTGTATTATAAAATTAATTCTGCTTTCACAATTAGATCATTTACCTTTAGACCCTTTTCTTGTGAATTGTTTATTTGTAGCATTATATAAAATGCAAGCATATACTCAGTAAAACAAAACTATAACAATAATTTGCTTATTATTACATAACATTTATGCTACAATTTTATTTTATTTCCAAACAAGAATCTTGCTTAGACTCTATATTAGTCATTCTTTTAATAATTTTTAAGAAGCAGGCAAAGATATAAAACCCTGAGTAAAGATACTTTTTTGTAGTTGACAAATTAGTTGTATCAACTTCTTATTATACGTAAATGCACAGTTTCTATTCATAAGACTAACACAAACACAATCAGATAATGCTATTTTCATATACTTTATGGCAAATGAAGACTCAGTTATGGGATTAGTAAGTATTGGGGAATTAATGTGACCCTGTGAATTATGTTCCACAAAGATAAACCATTTCCTTTGTGTATTTTTCTCTTAGAATTGGAAGTAAATTATTTTCCCTCTACATTCTGTTATTTAGTCACAAGTTCCCATTTGTCCATTTGTGTTTGGCACTAACTTACATTTGAAATTAGATTTTTTGTTTTCTTTTTAGGTTTAGCCACAAATTCATGTGTTTCACAAGATCCTTAGGGTTGCAGTCTCTCTTTTACATGAAGCAGAAGATTCTGAAGGCAAAGGCGAAATTACTAAAGAGAATGAGCATTATGAAAACTGGACACAATCTCACAAATGCAACATCAGACATTTCAGTCAAAGTTAAATCTTAATGGAGTAAAGAGAGTTAGTTGTAAGCAGTGATGAAGAAAAACTCTGTATTCCAAATCATTATGTCTATCATTCTTTTGGCTCATAACTTCCATTTGCCATCAGGTATGGACATCTTTCAATGAATTTTATTCCTTAAATTACCAAAGAATTCATAAAGTAGACTTTCTTGAGGCAGTGATGCAATATGGCTTTTCAAAGGTTGGGGAAAAATATTATGCATTTTAATATTAACCAAGTGGTCTATTAATCATCATATATTTAATGAAAATCTATCATGGCTGCAGCATTCTACTAGCACTAGGAAAACAAAGAGGGAGAAAATGGTAGAGTTCCTTCCACTAATGGTCCCACAGAATGAGATGATAAAACCTGAGATAAGATTATTCTGTATAAACTAACTTGAAATGAACAATATAGAGTAGAAAGTGTTGCAGACTGAGAGTCATTAGATGATTTACATCTCTCAGTTACCTAGCCTGCTGTATTAAACATTATCAGCACATTTCAAAAAATAAGATCAACTTTCTTTTGATATATAACCATGATGAGTTCTCCTTTCCAAATGATTTTTGAACATTTCATTGTTTTATTTAATAAGTATTTATTGGGTGCCTACCAAGTCCTAGGAACTTTCCTAAGGCCAATGGATACAGAAGCGAACAAAACCATGAAACAAAACAAGACAAAATAAACCAACAAACAAAAACACCAGTTTTCATAGACCTTACAGTCTAGTGGGAGAAAAGAGAGGAAAAATTTAGGTTAAATATATAGCGTGTCAAATGGTTATGCTGATAATAAATAACAAGTGCAATTGGGAAAAACCAAGGAGTCCAGATGACAGATTTGTCTGCGAGTTTGCAGTTTTAGATGGCGTGCTTCTGACAGGTCTCACTAGAAAGGTGGTCTTGGCACGAAGGCCTTACTGAAGTGAGAGAGCCAGGAAGACATGTGAGGCAAAAACAAGTACAAACACCCTGATAGAGGAGGGTGTCTGAAGTGTCCAAAGAAGAGCAGAAAGGGTGTGGTGAGGTTTGGTGAGCAAGATGGAAAGAGGCAGGAGATGAGAGAGTAGTAGGGTCATCAGGTTAGGCAGAGCCACATTGGCCACTGTGTTAGAAAGCCATAGATGGGTTTTCTTCCAAACAGTAGTGATATTTGACTTGAGTTCTGAAAGGATTATGTTTGTTACTCTGTTGATAATGGGTCATAAGGAAGCGGGAGATCTGGTGGCAAGCTATTCCAATAATCCAGGTGAGATCTGATTTTAGCTTGATAGAATAGCAGATTTTAGGGTGATAGGAATGAAATAAGTGATAAGTAGTGGGATTTTGAATACATCTTTAAGACAAAGCTAACAATTTGCTGACAGATTAGACATAGGGTATGAGAAAAGAGAGGATTCAAAACAGATCCTGAAGCAATAGCTGAAGGAAATTCAATGGCATGAGACCATTAAAAAAATAATAGAATAGCTCCATAGTGGAGACAAGAGTGGAGAATTGGAGCAATGGACTAGGAGGAAAGAGATGGAATCTAGTGGGCAAGGGAAGAAGTAAGCCTTAGAAATAGGCCAGAGAGAGGCTTATGCATAGTAGAAGGTGGGAAGGCAGAATGTGTGGGTGCAGATGTAAGCAGACGATAAGCTACAGTGATGGCAGCAGGTCCCATAAATTCACGCTGTTGGTCACTCATCTCTTTCTGCCATTTTCCAGATTCATAACCTTTAACTCTGATCATATGTCACATTCCTTTAGTCTGCTGCTTAATCTTAAATAATATTTTATTAGAGAAAGAGACAGAGGTAAAGAGTAAAGAGAAAGAGAGAGTAAAAGGGGCAAAAGAATGAAGAGAGAACAAAGAAAAGAGGGAGAGAAGAGAACAAAAAGTGAAACATGAAAAAAAGAAAAAAGAGACAGAGAAAGAAGAAATAGCAAAGATTCAACGATCAGGGCTCCATATTCCTAAAAAGATTTGATTGGAGTTGATAGGTTAAAAGCTTGGTAGTGACAGGAATTAATTATTTTAGGGCTAGCTAACAGTGAGATTTGCATAGCTGTCACTCAAAAATATTTGCGTAATTAATTAAGTGCTCAAAGTGGCAGAGGGTTTTAAAGAGAGAGGGTGTTAATCTGTATTTATGTATTTAGGATTTAACCTGGAAACAAAGGAACCTAGAGCTGTGTAAAGGCCTAATTCCAAAAACAGCCTCATAGATTGAGAGTAAACCACTTTTTTTTTATAGAAGCAGAATTTATAACAGAAGTTAATACTTCTCTGCTATATATTTGTTCTCTGGTACCCAATTTGCACTCAGGAGTGCTACCGCCTAAAATTTACATAATACATGATTTTAAAATTTATAGGCGAGTACATCAAGCTATAAGACCTTGTGTCTCTCATGTGTATACACCTCAATTGAGCAGTTTTAGTTGTATGTAGGCTCAATAACGGAGGTAAGTGAAATGCTCCTCTCTTCAGCATTGAAAAGAACTTCAATTTGCTCTTGGAGAACTGAAGGGATAATATCTATACACAGTGTATTTTATTATCTATCTCTGAGGGTAAATCCAGAGACTATAAATATGTGACTAAATAGTCCACAACTCCAGTTTAGAGAAGATAGGAGCAAAATGTGATGTATTAAGTCGATATCTAATAGTCTAATCTATTACATTATATCCAGTGTAGAAGAAAACAAAGAGAAGGAGAGGTGGAAAGGATCCAAGTGGTCAAAGACTAGGTAAACACTGTCTGGGGGAGAGGCCAGACCTGGAGACTCTTAACCCTGTGGCCAGAGAAGATTATCTTGGAATATCCAAAATATTTTGATTACAGTCCTCCAAAGAACTTCCCAATAACACTTTGGCCCACCCTGTCAAATACTTACATGGAGAGAAAACAGTGATGGCCCACTTCAGCATTCTGGTTTACATCACAGATGTATTTTCATTAAACATCAGAAAATTTACTTTCTGATGTTTATATCATTTCCTGTGAGCTTAGATGATGGACAGGCAGCTCTGAGAGGGGATCTATTCTTGATGCACACACAAAATCAATTATATGTGTATAAAACATCAAACAAGTAGTTGGTACTATTACAGTTTTTATTATGGTTACCTTACTTATAAAAAATGATAATCCTCTGGAGATTGCTTTATATTTTTTACTGTGTAATGACGGAACAAATAAGTGTAATAAAAGTTCAGAATGGTTTCTCTTGCTTCCTTCTGCGTTGAGCAGTGTCTAGAAAGACAAGGAATTGCTTTATCTATGCTAATGTACATGTTGATAAACTGTGAGAGTTTAATTGCTTACCTTGGTTATGGCTCATTTGGCAGACATTATCTAAAAATAGATTTAAATTACTCAAGCATCACTAGATTTTAGAGGGAGTGAGAGAAGGAATTGAAACAGACTCAAAAGCTAGAATTTGGGGCATTTATACAAGAGATGAAGCTCTGAGAGTAGAATTTAACACTCTTAAAATGTCTTCCTGTGGGCCTAGCCCCGTGGCATAGTGGTTAAGTTTGTGCACTCAGCTTTGGTGGCCCGGGGTTCACAGTTTCACATCCCGGGCACGGACCTACACACTACTTATCAAGCCATGTTGTGATGGTGTCCCACATATGAAGTAGAGGAAGATGGGTACAGATTTTAGCCCAGGGCCAATCTTCCACAGCAAAAAGAGGGGGATTGGCAACAGACGTTAGCTCAGGGCTAATCTTCCTCACCAAAAAAAAATAATAAAATAAAATGCCTTCCCATAGTCTGTAAACATTCACATTTACATTTTTTTCCCTTGGTTTCTGTTTTTGTTATCAAAAAAAAAAAAAACACAACAGGCAGAACTGAGAGAAAATATTTCATACTCCTCAATTCCCACCCCAGTGTAGATGGTCATAAAAGAGGAGAAACACAATATTTATTAAGACTAACCTTATGCTACACAGTGGGTCAGGTAATTTTAGAGATATTACGTCACTTAAGCCCCACAATAGCCCTATGGATTAAGTATTATTATCGTCATTTGGTAGAAGATGGAATGGAGACACAGGAAGGGAAATGCCTTGCCAAGTAGCTTATAAATGACAGAACAGAGATTAGAACCCCCAAATGATTAAATTCCAAGTTTATTCCCTCGCGCCCCTTCCTTCCCATAGATATAGTGAGAATAAAAAATTTCAAACGGCTAAGATTGGGGAGATATTCAAAACCTTCAATCCACTCTCCTTATAGATTTTTTCATCATAAACCTATTTTTGTACTCTTGTTTTATAAGATTTAAATCACTCATAAATGGAGAGAGATTAAAGATGGTAAAGAAATTTAATTCAATTCAAAATGTATTTCTTGAGCCCTTGCTATGTGCAAATTTATCTTCTTAAAGTTCCTCTTGGGAAAACAAAAAGGAGAAATAAAGGAAAATATTTCACCCCTAGCTGACTGCAGAGACCTTTATGTTTTTAAACTGCTTTCATACACTTTTCTTAATCATAATGTACTTTTGATAACTCTGATGTTATATCAACATGAGGAAAGGAGATTGAAGATCAAACAACTATCAGATTACTTCTAATGGTTGATTATCAGCCGGAACCACTGAGACCCAAAATCTTTCTGTTTTTCCTGCTTGTTTAAACACCAATCGATTAAGCCCTGAGTTTGACGGATTGCCTTAATTCTTTACATGATTGATATAGTTTAAGCTTAAGAATGCACCATGATGCCAAAACCCATAGAAGATCAAAAGTCCTTAGGGCTGAAATTCTCGTACAAGCCCATTTAATCAGAGGGAACCCCAATAGAAGGCAGCTAAAGGTTGATGCTTTTCTCAACCAAATTGAACCTGCAATGCTTCTCTGCAGCTGGCAAAAGCTTCTTTTTGGACTAAAGAATCTTTTGAAATTTCTTAAACATCAAAGAGGTCTCAGAAAACATCCTGATGGACCAAGCAGGCATAAGTCAGAAGCGTGTAGAGTCTATTTCCTTGAAGTGTAGACTGTTTTCCATGGCAAAAAGAGACTCAGTCTCTTCCATTTGAACATTGTCTGTACCTTTCACCTGCAAGGGATATTTGGAAAGTTTCAAACAAGCTTAACAAGCTTAAGAAAGGCTAAAGGGAGAACAGAGTATATACTAAATCTGAAAGTAGATAGTTCATATGGGGCAGCATGTTTAAAGCATTATTTTTTTCTCATAGCAATCTATGATTCATAAGCACAAAGTATTGTCCCTTTCTTTTGAGAAAGTGAATAAGTGATGAACAAGTCTGAGCATTATATTTTTAATTTTCATGTTAATGACAAAATTAATCATTCATATTAATGACAAAAATGATAGTTCTTAAACATTACTATCTGTGACAAATGACATCATAGACTTTGCAAGAAAATGAATAAATCAAACAAATACTTGCACATGAATGTTCATAGCAGCACTAATCACAATAGCCAAAAGTTAGAAAAAAACAAATTCCCACCAATGGATGAATGCATAAACAAAATGGGCTATATCCAAACAATGGAATATTATTCAGCCATAAAAAGGAACAAAGTACTGATACATGCTATGATGTGGATGAACCTCAAAAACATTATGCTAAGTGAAAGAAGCCAGACACAAAAGGACACATATTGTGTAATTTCATTTATATGAAATATCAATAATAAGTAAATTCATAGAGACAGATGGCAGATTAGTGGTTGCCAAGGGTTGGGCGAGGGAGAAATGGGGATTGACTGCTTAATGGATATGGGATTTCCTTTGGGGCTAATGAAAATGTTTGGAACTAGATAGAGGTGATAGTTTCACAATATTGTGAATGTACTACTTGCCACTGAACTGTACATTTTAAACTGGTTAACTTTATGTTATGTGAATTTCAACTCTATTTTTAAAAATGAGGATGCTATTAATGATTTCTCTGGAATAGAAGGTATAAACTTGGACAATGAAATCTTATGGCAATGTTCAATTATAAATAAGGCAATTATAAATAAGAAAATTTTGTCTTCCAAGTTGGGAAGATGTGAAAGTAAAAAGAGGATGCTGTTAATAATTACTCTGGAACAGCAGGTATAAACCAGGACTTTTTCCAGCAACCCAGGACATATGGTCCCTTTATTTATAAGACGATCATCCCAAACTCCAGAATTTGTGGCATGAAATTTCTTGGTAATTTGATTTAAAAAACTTAAATTTTATTCATTGCTTTTTCTGCCTGATTGGAGGAATTCATTTTCAGTCATTATTAGTGCTTTCTATATCTATCACCAAATTGGGAAGTTATATATAGCATGTTAATAATGACTAAAATACTGCATTGAATTACCTTTTATTTTATTGCATTATAGCATATTTCTTTTCACTTTATTCCCCATTTTTCAAGGACCATAATGGTAAAGAAGTCAAGAATATATCTCATCATGGTTTCTCTTTCCACAAATTTCCCTCTTGTCTTGTGATTGTGTATGAGAGGGAAAAGTGCTCCATGATTCAAAAGGGGATGTTACTTTGAGGTTCTGCTGTTAGTGGAAACTGTATCACTTTGATGTGGCAGATCTCAGAGGGGAATGGCAAGGAGAGCATTATGGAGGCAGTCTTGTAGATGATAGCACTTCACACAAATATTCCTATGCCCAAGTACAGCATGGATGGACATGGCATATAAGCAATAGATACCCAGGACCTCAAGGTCCCATCTGGATTGGGTTATGAGTGATGGTCAGTATTACTTGAAAATGAAGATGAGTTGGCCCTCTTTAAATCCAAAATATTCTTTTACTCTTTTAATAGCCAGTGCTTTTCCCTTACATCACCCAGTCACTGCATGTGAGCTTCCTCCACGACCTTGGATAGAGTTACTCTCCTCAACCAAGGGCAGTTACGGAGACAGACTAAGCTGAGACCTACTAGCTGTCATTACTCTTAGCAGCTAGGGAAAGGATCCTAGCAGCATGAAGAGTTGGGATCTGGCCTGTGTACATGTATTTATAGTACCTTTAGCTCTCAAAATGAAAGCCCCATGAGGCCAGGTATAAATGTTACATCTCACATGTCTAACATGGTCTAGCTATAAGAGTCACTCAATTAATATTGGTCTTTTGAATAAATGTGGGAACAGGAATTTGAAGGAAGCTAGATTTGAACTTTCAGTGGGAAGAGCATGTGCAAAGATTCATTGGTGAAGGGCTGGTAGAGAGGGGACATGGGTAACTAGTAAAAAGAAATTTTTGAGAAATAGTTGGAAATAAGACAGGAGAGTTGGTGCCAAATTATGTTTGCCCTTGAGAGCCAAAGAGAAATAATTTCATAAGTATTAGAAAAATAGTCTTATCTCTCAAGTGAAAGTCTGGAGGAAGGGCAAGGAGATTTGAGGAAATTTATTAATAAAAGGGAACATATGTGGAATGATTGTGGCCTGAAGCACCAGTTAACAAGGCTACTGGAAGTAATTTCAATGTAAGTTGAATAGGTGCTAGCGATGGAGACAGCAGAGGGATGCAGAGAAATTGGCAGTTTTGAGTCATATGCTGACCAGTGAATATCAGAGACGATAGAGAAATGCAGGTCAGAGACCACCCATCCTTCATAGCTTGAAGTCTGGAGAATGGCATAGTTGATGAGACCTAGAAGCAAGAAAATTTGGCTTTGGGGAAGATAAGTTCTATTTTAGATATACTAAGGTTGAGGTGACACAGAATCCTCTTATTAGAAGGTTAGATATGTCAGCACTAAGTGAAGAGCCCCAAGGGATTCTCATGCTGGGACCTGCCACTTCCACTGCAAACCTGTATGTCTCCTTCCAAAAGCTATTCCTACCTTAATAATGTTGCTACATCTAAGAGGAAATGGTCTCTTTTTGCTTTCATCCCATCATCTGTACCTGCAACAAATACCAATTATAATGCCCTTAACAGGACTTCAGTTCCAAGTTTTTATTGAGTCAGGCCACATGCCTGGCTGATGAAGCTACAGTCCTCACAGACTGGATGGCTGCACTGCACTGAAGGGCAAAGTGATGAATGGATGGCCTTTATTTTGCCAAGTTTTGGGGGATCAGACAAGAATAAGAACCATTTACGTATTAAATAAATGATAAAGATATTATTTTTTTGCCAGGCATTAGATCTCTAAATAGAAATGCATTAAGCTTGACTGTGACTTCCAAATTATTCTCTCCAGGGGTGGGGAGATTCTGGGAAATAGTTATCAGGGTTCAAATATGCCTGGAAATAGACATCCTAGGCACAGATCTGCTGAATGGACAGAATTTCTGTTATTGGTCAGCCTGAGTAGTCAGCACACAATCTTAATGAAGTCAAAGTTAGAAGTTGGGTCTCTTTCTCTGGGTCAGTTAATTCTACTCTTTCCCTAACAGTGGAATCATAAGTCAACTGTCTCACAAACTGAGCAATCTCACAGTGAGAGAGTGTATGGATGCTTCAGCAAAGCATATCTTTGTCAATGAGAAAATAAGAAAAACGACACATCTTGTTAATGGTGGTCAGAAGTGCTCCATGGTGTATAAGTGTACATAGTGTATAAAATATGTGGTTTCTCAGAGATTATATTAACATTTCCATTTTGTTTTGCCCATCTGACAATCACTAAGCATCATCTGTGCACCTACAACATGCAAGGCTTATTACATACACAGTCTGTTAGTTGAATGACCATTTATCCTCGTTACCAGGAAAAAAGCCTAGCCCATAACAGACACTCATGAGATATTTATTGAACACATGGGTGCTTACGTTAAGGTAGTTATTAATATCTGAGTTGTAGATGAGTTACTGACACATGAGTTAACTGACACATGGAAAGGAGAAGAGTTTTGCCCAAAGTCACACAGTTGGAATGTGCCAGAATAAAGATTCAGCCCAGATTTTCTGAATGCAAAGCCAGTATACAAAATTGCCTCATTGTCTAGTGAAAGCACAAAATAATAATAATAAAAATAATACAATATAAGAATTCAGGTTCATTCCAAGAGAATTTTGAACTTGTAGAAAAGAGATGCCAAGAAGTTTTATCTGAGCAAAGACTCAGCAATGGGAATGAATATGAGAAGGAGGGGATTCAGCTGAATGAATAAAAGAGAACAATAAAATTTCAAGATTAATAGGAAAGAGAAAAAAAGAAAAAGTGTTATTAAAGGACTAAAACAGAGAATTTTGCTGGTAATAAAGGCATGCAGATTAAAATAACAATGAGTTTGCTTGCTTTTTTTATTCAACCAAAATTTATGAGAGCCTACTATGTGACAACTATAGAAAAATAAGATGTATATACAGATTCTTAATTTTGGTAGGGGTATGGTGTAATGAGCACCTTAATTTCGATTACCAAGAGTATAAAATGTTAAGCAATTTTCAAGGAAGCAATTTTGCAACATATTTCAATAGCCATTTAATGTGTTCATACTCTTTCACCAAGGATTCCTCCCTATCCTTTTCATAGGACTCTATTCTTAATAAAAGAATCAACAACTGGGCAAATATTTATATACAAAGATGTTTATAGAGATATGATTTATTCTGGCAAAACATAATTATAACCTAGGGGTACAACCTAGGGGTATAGGGCAGTCAATTAATAAATGAAAATACAGCTATATTATTGCATATAATGCAGTTATTAAAATGCTATTTTGATGACCATATATAATTACAAGATAGAAAATTCTCATGATATAGTGATAAGTTAAAAATTGGTACATAACTTTGAATATAAAATATATCTTTAATTTTGCAAATTGCATATATATTTATTTCATATGCATATAGCAGAGTCAATTTATTCACACTGAAATGTGCAAACAGAAGGCAGTTTCTTTATTTCCTAGAATCAATATAAAATCCTTCACAAGGACCACCACACTGAAAAGAAAATAATTTACCTTAAACTTGAGAGATTTTAGTATCTCATTTGCCTGTTAGGCATGAATGCTCTCTCTTCCACTCCCACACATGTTCTTGTCCAAGATGGTGCTGGGTGTAGAAAAAGAAATAGGAGAATAAGGGGCTTTCGTGTTCTTGAAGTGTCTTCTGACCTTCACTGGTCCATGCTCTGGAATTACTGATCTCCTAGAAGAGTGCCCCATGAGCTGCAGTTTGCTCTTTTTTGCTAGTTGGGGCAACATTCTGGTCATATCACTGATGTCTGTGGTCCCATCCACTGCTCCAGTTATAAGTGCACCAGCCATGGCAACCTCTTTTTCTCTTACCCTAGATGGGTGCTCATCTATCCCCTGTCTTTCCGTCTTCCCTATACATCCTCAAAGGGACAGGTAAAATTTCTTGATCCTTTAAATATCAGGCAAAGCCAAGGATGATGGGACCTGCTTCAGCCTCAATAGCTAAATGCCTTCTGCCACCACTTCATACTTCATTCTATGTTAGATGCAGCTACAAGCCAAAATTCCAGTTCTCGTTTGGCTTTCCCAAATAATCCCTGGTAAGTGTACTACTTACACTAATATTCTGTGGTTCCTACACAACTCATTAGATATTATTAAATTTATCTGTCCTCAATCCCTTGAGTTTGGTCCTAAGGTGGGGATGAGGAATGACCACAACACTCATTTTTAACCTTCTAGCTCTATCTTCTTCTTCCCACAGCCAGTGGACCCAGAAGAGGTAATATGTCCATGACTCTAATTCATATCCTGAGTTCTCCTGGAACATATTAGAACTCTTAGGTTTAGCCCACCAGGCCTAGGTCATGATATGTTAGTTAGTAGCTACAGAAATTTGGAAAACTCATTTCTTTCCTTATGGACTCCTACTTTCTAGAGTCCAAGGAAAGTCCAAATCAAAAGCCAGGTTTTCATGGTGTTATTTTTTAATAGACTCCAGAAATATAACATTGGAAGTAGATAACATGGATTTTTTTTCCATAGCAGAATCCAATCTTTCTTTCCCTAGGACAATAAGACTCACGACTCAGTCTTGGAGGTGGAAGGCTGCAAGGAAAAATAACTTCCTTAATTTTAATACCTAAAAAAGCCAATGATTTTAATACCTAAAGAAAAAAAAAAAACTATTCCATTAGAAACATAAGCATACAAACTGAGTGAAAGTATATAAAAAATGTTAATGATGATTAATTTTGGCTATTAAGATTAGGAGAAAATTTTATTTTTGTCTTTATAGCTTTGAAGATTTCAAATAATCTAAAACTAGTATGAGTAATTTTTATAATGCTAAAATACTCTTTATCGATGTAATCCCCTCTTTAAAATTTCCCTTCCTCTGAAAATAAATAAAACGAAAGCAACTTATTTTACAATGTTTTGGCTGCAATACTCTAAACTTTTTAAACCATTGGGCAAAAAACCCCACTGCTTTCCTGAAATTCAGAGTCTTAAATATATATATATATTTTTATTTTTCATTTTATTTTTTTCAAAATAAACATTTCTCAGGGAGACAATTCTGACTCACAGTAGAGTTCTTCATCACTTTATGGTGGGTCTTGTATTACACAACATCTGGTTATACCTCATTTTGCCAGTAATGTTTCATCCAAGACGTTTTGTTCCCATTAATTATCATACATAAGAAGGGATCTTTGTGTTATTTTTATGGTTCCAAGTCTCACATAAGGCCGGCAATGGGGTTTTTGTGGGGTGGGGTATGGGGATTGGAGAGAGACATTTCCCAGTGGAATGGCATGTGAGCAGCCAAGATGATGCTACATCACTGCAAGCAGATGTTGGGGATAAAACAAAAGTCAAGTTACCAAACCATTGTTTATGATCCACAGCGTTTGGTCTGTGGATATTTTATTAACAGAGACTGTAGCAAATGGAAGTTGAACTTCTGTACTTCAAAAAGTCATTCAATCATTGCCTCATTCAATCATTCTATAAGAATTTATGAAATATGTACAAGTCAGTGTGCCAAGTGTAATGGAGAATGCAATGGCAAAAATAAAGAAACAGATAACGACAATACAAATGGTCCCTGATCTTGAGGGATTTATAATGCATTGAGGAAGACAAATGTGTAAACAGCTAACTATATTAGAGAGTAGAAATAAAAAGAGCCCAAGCTTTGCATGGTGTTTGGTTAAATGATTAACTCTGTTGAAGAATCTGAAAGACAGTTCAAAGGTATAGAATTGGAGCTGGCTCTTAAAGAATGACTAGGATACCCACAGGCTGAGAAGTGCAGGAGGGTGTTTCAAGCTGAAGGAATTGATGATACAAGGAGACCACTATCATTAACTCATGCTGTAGTCACCAGGAACTACCAATTTCACTTCTCAAATTTCTTAATTACATCTGCTCTTCTCCATTCTTATTTCCATTGTCGTCATTGTTTGTCACTTAACCTATTGTAGCAAGATGTTCATAGGAACTTATTCTTAAATGCAACATGGATGTTTATTAAGTGTTTTATCATGTGCCAGGCACTGTATTAAGCATCATCTGTGCAATCTCGCTTAATTCTGAGGTATGGTGTGTTCTATTAGCCTCATTTTACAGAAGAAGATTCTGAGGCTTGCAGGGGTTGGTGAAGGAATGAGGACTTGAATCCAAGCAGCCTGACTCATAAGAATGTGCTCTCAAGGGCCTAAGCTACTCAGACCCTAGCCTTGCTCTGAAGCAGGGGTTAGCTTACTATGACTCCAGGCCAAACCAGCTGCTGCCTGTTTTTGTAAGTAAAATTTGTTGTAACACATTTACACCCCTATGTTGACATATTGTGTATGGGTGCTTTTGAATTACAATGGCAGAATTAGTGCTGAGTTAAGTAGTTGTGATAGAGACCATCTGGTCAGCAAAGCCTAAAATATTTACTATCTGGACCCCCCGACAGGGAAAGTTTGCATCCCCTTGAAGCCTCCTAGTATTCTGTAATTTTAGAACTCTCCAGTATATCTTCTTGTTATTGCAAACAATTAATTCACTTAAAAAATAATGGTTAGGGGCCATCCCGTTGGGGCAAGCGGTTAAGTGCGCGTGCTCCACTGCAGCGGCCCGGGGTTCGCAGGTTCGGATCTGGGCGTGCACCAACGCACTGCTTATTAAGCCATGCTGTGGTGGCATCCCATATAAAGTAGAGGAAGATGGGCACAGGTGTTAGCCCAGGGCCAGTCTTCCTCAGCAAAAAAGAGGAGGATTGGCATTGGATGTTAGCTCAGGGCTGGTCCTCCTCACAAAAAAAAAAATAAAATAAAATAATGGTTAATTATTTATTAGGTGCCAAGTACTAGTCTAGCTCTTGGGGCAAAATCATTAAACAAAACAGATAAAAATTCTGCTTTGTAGAGCTTATATCTTAGAATATAGAGGAGAGGAGATGAGAAACAATGAACAAGATATGCAAATATATAAATGTATAAGATACTATTAAAAATTAATAAATGCCATGAAGTTAAAAAGATCAAGTGAGGCTGGTGTGTGGAGGTGATCCTTTGGGTTGTCATGAATGGCCTTGCTGAAGAGGTACTTCATGAACTGGGACCTAAGATACATGAAAGATTAGCAGTGTGTAGATCAAAGTTTAGAGTGTTCCACACAGAACAGAAAGTGCAAAGTACAAAGTCCTAGGGTAGGAATGAGCTTGGAATTTTCAAGGAATTGAAAGAAATCTAGTAAAACTTACAAAGCAAGCTATAAGGAGGGGGCATGAGCCCAAAACAGACATGCAAGCTGTGTCAACATATATAGGACAGCTGCCCTGGAAAGTCACTGGGACCTGCATCAAACTTTGTATTGAGGGAGAGGAAAACTTATTTTTTTTTCAATTGATGGTAAGCCACTGAGATATTGGGGTTGTTTGTTCTTGCAGCATATCTTAGCCTCTCCAGACTATCATGCATACCTATTATCCTTGGATTTCAATACCCAACTCAAATATCACCTGTTATGGAAAATCTTCAATAAGCATTTATTGAATATCTAGTATGTACCAACTACTATGCCAGCTGTTATACAGCTACAGGGATAAGTGTTCCTTTTTTCTGCTTCTCAGAAGCCCAAAGACTAAAGAACTGGATGCATTATTAACCATAATACAATGTCGTAGTTGTTAATATCACACGTATGGCCTGTGTGTTACGTACCATAGAAAAATAATCCAAATAGAGGTGGGAGTGTGATATTAAAGCTGGGTCTCTCTATCCACTTGTAGCCCACTTTCCATTGCCTAATTTCACTTCTCCAATAATCCTATGATGTAAGTAATGAAGGTGTCATTACCTTCATTTTATAGATGGAACCAACGAAGGTTGGAGATTATAAAGAGCTCACCTGTGATGACCCAGCAGTAGTTACTGGAGTAGAGAATTGAGACCTGACTTGTGTTTGAAATCAAAATCCAGTCTGTACTTTGCCTACCACATCAACAACAACAGATAAAGTGACCCCAGTACCCCTCAGCAAGTGATAAAACCCGAGAAGCTTTGAAAACACAACTCAGCTATACACTAAGCTTTCTGTTTAATAATCTCAATGATTCCCATTGAACCACTTTAGAATCTGTGACATTTTAATCAGAAGTTTACCTCGGTTAAAACTGTTTTATTAAGAAATAACACAAATTGGGTAAAGAAGCTCACAGGGGGCATGTTTAAAATAATTATGAGAACAATCTGTTTTCAAATACTGGCCAACCTTCTGGTGTCTGGCCCATATGTAAGGAGCTTGGAAGTCTCCATTCTGTCCTAAAAACAAGTTAAAAGGGGAACAAACTAAAAATCAACAAGTCTTCCTGGATTCGTAAGAGACATGAAGACACAAGGCAGGCTGCGCTGCCAAGATTGGAGAAACAGAAGGGAATAGATGGAGTCACAGCTTCCCAGAGCAGAGACTCACCAGCAGAAACCATGGTGGGAACCAGAGCCAGGGTAGGAAAACCTGAACTGTAATTGATGAATGGCTGAGGTTCAGTGTGGACAAGTCTGAGAGTTAAAAACTCCAGGGGGACCCAGTCAAAAGGGAACCCCCACAATATTGTGAAATTTACCTCCAGAAGCTCGACCAGGTTCCACAATAAATATCAGAGAAAAATCCTTTCATTCCACCCAGGTAGGATTAGGGGAAAGGAATCATTTTTAAATATGCCAGAGCACCCTGTTCTTAACAAGGCCCACTATCAGGAGCAACCAGTTAACCAGAGCCTAACTGACCTGAGGGAAGTGAAATACCCAACTTCAGCCCACTTGACCCATCCTGTCCCACCCAAGGGTGTGTGGGAGGGTGGGAATAAAACTGAGAAACACTTGTGAAATTCACAGTCAGGAGACACAGGTTCACTAAAATACTGTGACCTAATCATAGGATTAGAGAACGCTTCCCCTCCCCCTACGGCTTACAACCACATTACCTAAGGCCTATTTACAGCAAACAGTTGCCTCAAAACAGAGGCAATTGATACTCAGGTTAAAAAAGAAATTATATTGGACAATTCATTCTAAGCCTAGCTGTAGATTCTGGAGGAACTTGAAAGCAGCAACAGCAGTATCTTTGCAACTTGCTCATAGTCAATACCAGTGTCTATACTGCTATCATTGGCTTGGCAATGGGATAAGTCAGACTGGAGATGAACCAGACACCAGTTAGAGCCATCAGGGTGGGCTCAGGGCATGCAGTTAGGAAAAATACGGCCTAGGATAGGAACAGATTCAGTAGGCTGAATTGTTATCTTCAAGCAAATCTAAAATAAGAAACTGGAGGCCTGGGCAAGTAAAGACGTAGATGACAAGCTTGCATAGATCATAAGGAGGCAATTGGCCAAAATTCAGGTGAGTAGGTAGAAAGGATAGAAACAGCGAGACCCCCATTTCTGCTGGTCATGAGAGTGAACTAACTTGCAAGACCTGACTCTTGCCTGTCTCCACATGGCCTTCCATTTACATAAGCTGCCAGTGCTCTCCATTCTTGAACCCTTATATTATGCACCTCTCATGAGTCATTTAGTACACATACATTATTATTTTATTGAATTTTTATGCATGTATGAATTCTTTATCCCAAATTAATTATAGTATCCTCCAGGAAACTATCTTGTATTTAGTCCACCAAGCCTTTTGAGTAGTTTATAGTCATCAGTACTTGTTTAATTGATTAATTTATATTCAACTCCTTTATTGCTCCTTACCCATTCGCATGGAGGGGTCAGGATAGCTCAGGCAACCACTTGATTGGAGCCATTTCATCACAGGACCTCCTGAATGGTAGCCCCTGTATCCGGGGCCAACAGGTGGGTAATCAGTGATCTTCTCCAGCCCAAGCTTGGCTTCTTGGAAGGGCAAGAGGCAGCTGTTTGACCCATCCTCCATATGAGCTGTATTCATGTGTCACTTTTGACATCTGGAGGCAAAAACAAAATAATTTCTGGGAAGAAATTCAGATTTCATCAGATTCTATTTTTGTCCCCAAATCAGCAGTTTCTGTGTTTAATTAAGACGAAAATAGAGACACTGCACAAATGAGTCAAGACTGAGCTGACATCTCCTGGTATTCTATTAAGAAGCATTCATGCAACCTTGCTCCAAATGACAAAACTGTTCCCAGAATGTGAAATGAAACAAGCTGACTAATTCTACATTTAGAGATATGAATTGTTAACTGGTACTGCATTAAAGCCAAACTCAATCCAGTTAAAGCTCAGTATTCCAAGACTTTATAATAATAGTTCAAATGATCAAGTCTTCCTCACATGTGCTCCACTCGCTTTACTACGCACCATTACAATCACACTTTGCACACATTTTCACGAACACATGGACATCTGAAAAACCTTATTTTGGAGTCAGGAGTCCCAGATAGTTCAGGCTATTCTACTTAACTGGGTATATGACTTGCAACGTGTTGCTTAACTTCTCTCAGTCCCCAAATTTTATTATAAGGAAAAAGATGTTGGACTAAATGAGCCCTAAAACTCCTCAAGCTGTATTTTTCTATGCTATAGATATCAGAGTAGCATCTTGAAATAGAAATTTCCTCTTCTTCCCTTGCAAAAATATATGATTCTCCACAAGAAGCACTCTGTTCTGATCTTCTTATTCCTTTGCCTTCCCGTCACCTAAGCTCAACCTCTTTCTGAAAAGTTACTGACTTGATATGAAAGAAATAAGCAAAGCCATTTATCCTGAAAATATCCAGCTGGTATGAGATTTTGGCCTACAGTACATACTAATTAAATAGAGAAACATTTGAGATTAAAAAAACTTAATTTACTAATTAAATGACAAGTATTCTTCTCAAAATGTCCCTTTGGCTTACTGTGCTTTTCGAGAATTAATTAACAATACAATCAGGCTACAGTTGTGAAATGCCAACATGGATGTGATTTGAAGATGCAGCTTCTGTTTTCCATCATGACTTCACGGCTTGTTGTTGTTTTTTTTTTTTTGTAAATGGGAGCTGCACCCTAATGAAGATACTGGGTCTTTCAATTTGTCTGTGTAAAATTAAAATGAGTTTGTGGGTCTTGCAAGCTCTGCACACAACTCAATGGTACATTAAATGGTGTGTTGCCTAGCCCCTGACACAGGCATGTGTCTTGATTAGATTTCTTTAATCGTTTACTAGAAATGAGGAACATAAAGTCAGTTTGGGTTTTGATGATGTCCATATGTTGAACACTTTTGAACTGGCTGATAATAATGCCTCTTGGGTGTGGAACCAGCTCATCTGATAGACTGAGTTCAAAGTAGGTTAATGCCCTGAAGTAATGACAAGGGGAAAATCAGAAATGTGCCTTCTCTTTTTTCTGCCTTGAAATTTAAGGCAGCCAAAAGAACAGTCTTAAAAAATACTGTGAATTTTGTTACATTTGGATTTGGTGAATTGCCTTTTCTTCATTCTTTCTTATTCTGCCATGCTCTCACCCCACCACCCATCCTCTGCTGAAAACTCCACATGGAGGATCGCACATGCCACAGGTCTGTCCTGAGTGGTGATTGGAGGAGCGTGAAGCACTGTCAGGTGGGCACTGCAGAGGACGACAGAGAAGTGGCAAGAGTTAGCAGTGAGAAGAGGAGAAGCTGATGGCAAGGTCTCCCCGTTGAGTATACTCTTGTCCAGCAGTGAAATTCAAGCATCAAAGAGTGAAGCTCTTGGTCCTGACAGGGCACCTGGCAAGTGTTCTGAGCTCTCTCCCTCCCTTAAAAATTTGCTTTAAGAAGTGATTTAATATTAGCTATTTACTCCTCACTGTAATTCTTAGTCTGTGAGTTATTTTCCCACATATTTGTACTTTTAGCTGTATATTTGACATACACCAAATGACATTCTTCCCTTTTGGAAAGGAATCGCAGGCTTCAACTGGCCACAGTTACCCCTTTAGAGAAGTAGTAGAAAACATTCCTCCTGGAATCTCATCAGTTCTTTTGCATGAGGCTATTGGATAAAGCTGAACACTATTGTAATGCAATCCTTTCCAAATATGTGCTTTTTATTTCATCAGGAAAACCAGCCTCCAACCGTCCAGTGATGTCCTCATGATGGCTGTAGACATCGTTACCTTGACATCAATGCCTTGGTTTTCTGGTCATTGAAGGAAGTAGGTAATCAGTAAACGTAAATATCTTTCAAAAAAATGATGGCGGTTAAACTTCCATACTTTATCAACAGGCGCAATCTAAATTGTGAGGTCCAGTGATTATTGACATAAATTATATTCTCTCACTTTCAATTTATCCCAGTGGTTTTTATAATAATGCCTTGTTTATCTTATTTGCTTTGGGTGATTTTTCTGAACAATTTCATTTTATCTTGATACTTGGAGAAAAACATTCTATGAGGCAAGCATGGCATGTATTTCAGTATCTATCCTCAATTATCATTCCTGCTTCAGATCCTATCATGTTCTGTTTTGCATTTTTTGATTCATTTATTCATCCAATTATTCAAAAACATGTATCATAATGATGATAATAATAATCATAACAGGTACAATTACTGAGTACCTAAATTGTCCCACTATACTTGAAATTAGAGACACAAAGATGAATGATTCAGCTTCTGTCCTTAAAAAACTTAAAGTGTAATGGAGGAGATGCCTGAATAAATAGTAGTACTAAAATGTGTGTAACGAAAGAGAAAAAAACCAGAAAATTTAGGAACACAGAGCAGAGGTATTTAGCACAACCCCAAGATCCAGCAAATTTTTCTGGAGTGATTGATACTATTTAGTACTCCCACAGTGCCAGATTCAAGGTTTTGATATTTGGGACTATGCAGAGATTAAAAACAGAGTTTACGGTTTGGATCCCGGGCGCGCTCCGACGCACCGCTTGTCTGGCCATGCTGAGGTGGCATCCCACATACAGCAACTAGCAGGATGTGCAACTAGGACATACAACTATTTACTGGGGCTTTGGGGAGACAAAGGGAAAAAAAGGAGGAGGATTGGCAACAGATGTTAGCTGAGAGCCGGTCTTCCTCAGCAAAAAGAGGAGGATTGGCATGGATGTTAGCTCAGGGCTGATCTTCCTCCCAAAGGAAAAAAACAAAAACAAAAACAGAGCTTATTTTCATGGAACTTAAAGACTACTTGGGGAAAGAGAAGTCAAGATGGTGGCGTAAGCAGACTCGGAACTCACCTCCTCCCGTGGACACAGCCAATTTACTACTACTCGTGGAAAAATTACCCCTGAGACAGAACTGAAAACTGGATAAGAGGAACTCCTGCAACAACGGACAATCCTAACTGAGGTGGAAGAGGCAGAGACTCCCTTCTGGAGAGGAAAAACGACGCCTTCACAAGCCGCCAGCTTCACGGTGGCCGGGAGCAGCTCACAGGTACGCAGCCTCCCTGGAGGCGCGGGGCCCTGAGCCGGGGAGCGCCCCCGCTGTGGGCATATTGTGGACCCAGCACAACGAGACGAGCGGCATATTATCTGACTTTGCCTGCTACTAAAACATTGGGGAGCACCCCCAAAAAACCCGGTTCACAAAGAAACTAAAACCAGCTCTTAAAGGGCCTGCGCGCAAACTCACCGGTTTCAGAAAGCATCCTAAAATCGCCAGAAAGAAAGGTGCACAGTGCTGTGGTGAAAAGAGACTCACCTAATAGGTCCTGAGTGCATCTCGGTGAGGGGTGAGACCTCTCCAGGGACTGGGACATTGGCGGCGGCCATTATTGTGGCCTGGTGTGGGCATGCTGACACAGATGCCATTTGAGTTTTCCCTGAGGCCTGCTAGCCCAGGGTCTGCGCCACCTGCTAGAGCACCGATTTAATCCAGCTCAACCAGGGCAGGCAGCCCACCCTAGAGACTGGCCCCACCCAACAACAAGCCCTCAGGCAACTTGTGGGCCTGCATAGATTGGTGACTGGATTCTCTGCAGCCTGGCAACTGAGCCGACTTTAGCGGGGCAGGGTGTGCACAAGGGGTGGGTGGAGAGTGTGGGCAGTGGTGGAATGTGTGGGGATCCCCCAGTGGAGAGACTGGGTCCGCTTGGAGAGGTCAGGGCATGCACACGGGGCAGGACTGTGTTGACTGTGTGTGTGGACCTGTGGGTGGCAGGGCTTGTCAGCTGCAGAAGACTTGTGCTTCTCAAAGACCCACATAGGGCGTTTACCCCACCTTCCAAAGCCTGAAACAATTGGGTGCTCCTGTGCCTGAGGCCAGCCCCACCCAGCTACAATCCTCAGAGAGCTGACAAGAGACCTAATAGTCTAGAGGCTTACAGCAATTGTAAGGCCCTGAGCCTAATAACCTGCCACGCTGGGGGCCTAATCACTTAAAAGAAATACTGCAACACAAATGTGGTATTAGAACTTGCAGCCAACTGTGCTGGGGTTCCCCACACCTGATAAAGAGACTGAAGGGCCCACAACAACTACAAGCAGCTGAATATTACAACAGCTTGCCAGGAGCATAACTGGGCCTCCCTGGGTGCCTACAGGGAGAGCAAACAGGCCACAACAGAAGGACACACGTAGCCCACATAGGGGTCACCCCTGGAACATTGAGAACTGAGGGAAGCACATTGGAAGCTTCCTAAGGCATCACTTACATAAGGTCACCTATCCAAGAGCAGGAGACGTAGCTGACCTACCTAATAAGAAGACACAAGCACAGGGAAAGAGGCAAAATGAGGAGGCAAAAGAATACATTCCATTAAGGGAACAGGACAAAACCCCAGAAAAGGAACTAAGTGAAACAGAAATGAGCAACCTACCCAACAGAGAGTACAAACTAAGAGTGTTAAGGATGCTCACTGATCTGGGGAGAAGAATAGATGAACTCAGTGAGAATGTCAACAAAGCAATGGAAGATATAAAAAAGAACCAATCAGAAATGAAGAATACAATACTGGAAATGAAAAATTCATTAGAGGGACTCAACAGCAGAGTAGAGGATACAGAAGAACGGATCTGTGAGCTGGACGAAAGACTAGAAGAAATTACCCAAGGTGAACAGGTAAAAGAGAAAAGAATTAAAAAGAGTGAGGACAGTCTAAGAGACCTCTGGGACAACATCAAGTGCACTAACATCCGTGTTATAGGTGTCCCGGAAGGAGTAGAGCGAGACAAGGGGTCAGATAATCTATTTCAAGAAATAATAGATGAAAACTTCCCTAACCTAAGGAAGGAAACAGACTTCCAGGTACAGGAATCACAGAGAGCCCCAAACAAGGTAAACCCAAAGAGGCCCACACCAAGACACATCATAATCAAAATGTCCAGAATTAAAGATAAAGAGAGAATCCTAAAAGCCACAAGAGAAAGTCAAGTTACACACAAAGGAAACCCCATAAGGCTATCAGCTGACTTCTCAGCAGAAACCTTACAGGCTAGAAGAGAATGGCATGATATATTTAAAGTGCTAAAAGGAAAAAACTTACAGCCAAGAATACTCTACCCAGCAAGGTTATCATTCAAAATGGAAGGAGAGATCAAAAATTTCCCAGACAAGCAAAAATTAAAGGAGTTTGTCACCAAGAAACCAGTGCTACAAGAAATGTTAAAGGGACTGATTTAAGGGGAAAAGAGAAGACCACAAATAGGAAAAATGATCTATTTCCATGATAAGAACATAATGGATACAAATGCACAAAAAAGAGGTTAGATATGATATCAAAAACATAAAAGGAGGGAGGAGGGGAGTTAAAGAGTACAGCTTTCAGACAGAGGTCAAACTAAAGTGACCATCAATTCTGTATAGAAGAAGAAAGGAACAGAGAAGGACTACTAAAACACTGAGAAAAAAAAAAGTTAAAAAATGGGAATAAGTACGTACTTATCAATAGCTACTTTAAGCGTCAATGAACTAAATGCTCCAATTAAAAGCCATAGGGTGGCGGACTGGATGATAAAACAAGACCCATATATATGCTGCATACAAGAGACACACTTCAGACCTACAGACACTCACAAACTGAAAGTGAAGGGATGGAAAAAGATACTCCACGAAAACGGCAATGAAAAGAAAGCTGGGGTAGCAGTACTCATATCAGACAAAATAGACTTTAAAACAAAAACTGTAAAAAGAGACAAAGAAGGGCATTACATAATGATCAAGGGAACAATCCAACAAGAGGATATAACACTTGTAAATATCTACGCATCTAATGTAGGTGCACTTAAATACATAAAGCAATTATTAACAGACATAAAAACAGAAATAGACAGTAACACAATAATAGTAGGGGACTTTAACCCTCCATTTACACCAATGGATAGTTCATCCAAACAGAAGATCAATAAGGAGACATTGGCCTTAAATGACACACTAGAACAGATGGACCTAGTAGATATGTACAGAGCATTCCATCCAAAAACCAAAGAATACACGTTCTTTTCAAATGCACATGGAACATTCTCCAGGATTGATCACATATTAGGCCACAAAACAAGTCTCCATCAATTTAAGAAGATTGAAATAATACCAAGCATCTTTTCTGACCACAACGGTATGAGACTAGAAATCAACTATAGGAAGAAAATCAGAAAAACCACAAATACGTGGAGATTAAACAAAATGCTACTGAACAACAACTGGGTTAAGGAAGAAATCAAAGAGGAAATCAAAAAATACCTGGAGACAAATGAAAATGAAAATGCGACATGCCAGAATTTATGGGATACAGCAAAAGCATTTCTAAGAGGGAAGTTTATAGCGATACAGGCGTATCTCAACAAACAAGAAAAATCTCAAATAAACAATCTAACAATGCACCTAAAGGAATTGGAAAAAGAAGAACAAACAAAGCCCAAAATCAGTAGAAGAAGGGAAATAATAAAAATCAGAGCAGAAATAAATGTAATAGAGACTAAAAAATCAATAGAAAAATTAATAAAGCCAAGAGCTGGTTCTTTGAAAAGATGAACAAAATTGACAAACCTTTAGCTAGACTCACCAAGAAAAAAATAGAGAAGGCACAAATAAGTAAAATCAGAAATGAAAGAGGAGAGGTTACAACAGACACCTCAGAAATACAAAAGATTATAAGAGAATACTATGAAAAGCTATATGCCAACCAATTCGACAATCTGGAAGAAATGGATAAATTCTTAGAATCATACAACCTTCCAAAACTGAATCAAGAAGAAATAGAGAATTTGAATAGACCAATCACCAGTAAGGAGATCGAAACAGTAATCAAAAACCTCCCCAAAAATAAAAGTCCAGGACCAGATGGCTTCCCTGGTGAATTCTACCAAACATTCAAAGAAGACTTAATACCTATCCTTCTCAAACTCTTCCAAAAAATTGAAGAGGGGGAAGCTCCCTAACTCATTCTTTGAAGCTGACATTACCCTGATACCAAAACCAGACAAGGACAACACAAAAAAAGAAAATTACAGGCGAATATCACTGATGAACATTGATGCAAAAATCCTCAACAAAATGCTAGCAAATCGCATACAACAATACATCAAAAAGATTATACACCATGATCAAGTGGCATTTATTCCAGGTATGCAGGGATGGTTTAACATTCGCAAATCAATCAACGTAATACACTGCATTAATAAAAAGAAGAATAAAAATCACATGATCATCACAATAGATGCAGAGAAAGCATTTGACAAGATACAGTATCCATTTATGATAAAAACTCTGAATAAAATGGGTATAGAAGGAAAGTACCTCAACATAATAAAGGCCATATATGACAAACCCACAGCTAATATCATCCTCAATGGTGAAAAACTGAAAGCCATCCCTCTAAGAACAGGAAGCAGACACAAATGCCCACTCTCACCACTCCTATTTAACATAGTACTGGAAGTCCTAGCCAGAGCAATCAGGCAAGAGAAAGAAATAAAAGGGATCCAAATTGGAAAGGAAGAAGTGAAACTGTCACTATTTGCAGATGACATGATTTTATATATAGAAAACCCTAAAGAATCCACCAGAAAACTTTTAGAAGTAATAAACGAATATGGTAAAGTTGCAGGATACAAAATCAACATACAAAAATCAGTTGCATTTCTGTATACTAACAACGAAGTAGCAGAAAGAGAAATTAAGAATACCATCCCATTTACAATTGCAACAAAAAGAATAAAATACCTAGGAATAAACTTAACCAAAGAGGTGAAAGATCTGTACACCGAAAACTATAAAACATTTCTGAAAGAAATTGAAGAAGACACAAAGAAATGGAAAGATATTCCGTGCTCTTGGATTGGAAGAATTAACATAGTTAAGATGTCCATACTTCCTAAAGCCATCTATAGATTCAATACAATCCCTATCAATGTTCCAACAACATTTTTCACAGAACTAGAACAAAGAATCCTAAAATTTATATGGAACAACATAAGACGCCCAATAGCTAAAGGAATCCTGAGAAAAAAGAACAAAGCTGGAGGTATCACACTCCCTGATTTCAAAATATACTACAAAGCTATAGTAACCAAAACAGCATGGTACTGGCAGAAAAACAGACACAGAGATCAATGGAATAGAATCGAAAGCCCAGAAATAAACCCACACATGTATGGACAGCTAATCTTTGACAAAGGAGAGAAGAACATACAATGGAAAAAGGAAAGTCTCTTCAACAAATGGTGTTGGGAAAACTGGATAGCCACAAGCAAAAAAATGAAAGTAGACCCTTACCTTACACCATACACAAAAATTAACTCCAAATGGATTAAAGACTTGAATGCAAGACCTGAAACTGTGAAACTTCTAGAAGAAATCATAGGCAGTACGTTCTTCGACATCGGTCTTAGCAACATCTTTTCAAACACCATGTCTGACTGGGCAGGAGAAACAATAGAAAAAATAAACAAATGGGACTACATCAAACTAAAAAGCTTCTGCACAGCAAAGGAAACCATAAACAAAACGAAAAGACAACCTAACAATTGGGAGAAGATATTTACAAACCATACATCTGATAAGGGCTTAATCTCCAAAATACATAAAGAACTCATGCATCTCAACAACAAAAAAACTACCAACCCAATTAAAAAATGGGCAAAAGACCTGAACAGACATTTCTCCAAAGAAGATATACAGATGGCCAACAGACACATGAAAAGATGTTCAAAATCACTAACTATCAGGGAAATGCAAATCAAAACTACAATGAGATATCAACTCATGCCCGTCAGAATGGCTATAAATAACAAGACAGGAAACAACAAGTGTTGGAGAGGATGTGGAGAGAAGGGAACTCTCACACACTGCTGGTGGGAGTGCAAACTGGTGCAGCCACTATGGAAAACAGTATGGAGATTCCTCAAAAAATCAAGGATAGAACTACCATATGATCCAGCTATTCCACTGTTGGGTATTTATCCAAAGAACTTGAAAACACCAATTTGTAAAGGTACATGCACCCATGTGTTCATTGCAGCGTTATTCACAATAGCCAAGACTTGGAAGCAACCTAAGTGCCCATTAAGGGACGAATGGATAAAGAAGCTGTGGTATATATACACAATGGAATACTACTCAGCCATAAGAAACGATGAAATCCAGCCATTTGTGACAACATGGATGGACATTGAGGGTATAATGCAAAGTGAAATAAGTCAGAGGGAGAAGGTCAAATACTGTATGATTTCCTTCATTAAGTAGTAGATAATAACAACAATAAACAAACACATAGGGACAGAGATTGGATTGGTGGTTACCAGAGGGGAAGGTGGGAGGGAGGAGGGTGAAAGTGATAATTTGGTACATGTGTGTGGTGATGGGTTGTAATTAGTATTTTGGTGGTGAACATGATGTAATCTATGCAGAAATAGAAGTACAATGATGTACACCTGAAATTTTTACAATGTTATAAACCAATGTTACTGCAATAAACAAAAAATTAAAAAAATAAATAAATAAAAATATTTCTCCACAAATAGAAAAATAAAAAAAATAAAAACAAAAATTGAATTTTTAAGGGAAAAAAAAAGACTACTTGGGGAAGACTAGTAAGTAAGCAATTAAACCTCAGTTCATTAGTGTTATACATCTAGCCCATTAGATCATATATCAAGCCCACTTTAAAGTGTAATGTCAAAAATGGCTTGTCAAAGAAGGGACATCTAAGCTCAAACCCCAAGACTCAGTAGGACTCTAAGTCGAGTTGGGAGGGTGAGCAGAGGAACAAAAAAGAAGAAAGTTCATTGCAAGTCTCAGGAAGCAAGTGTCAGGAGTAAGTGTCACCACAGGACCAGGAAGAAAATTTGCCATCCCAGAATATGCCTCTTTGGCATGAGGATTATTTTGAGTTGATGATTATTAAGAAATAGTAGACCCAGGAAAATCTCTGACAACCTAGTAGAAGTTACTCTTTTGTTAGGGAAATGTACATTTGTAAGAGAAATCTCTATTTGTAAGGGTGTCTCTCTCTCTGTGACAGGAAGAGAGGGATAACTCTAAATCTCTAGAAACTCTTATCAATGGAGAAGGCAATGACTTAAATCTGCATAACAATTTTATCCTTGATTACTGTACTTTTCCCAGTAACCTCCTATAACTGACACCATCTTAACAACAGAATGTTAAAAATGTGTTTTTCAGGGGTAGAGAGCCAGCCTGGAGCGTGTGTAGAAAAGAAAATTTTGACCTACTAATCAAAACTCATCCTGCCAGGGCTTCCATATACTAGCCAGCCCTCCCTAATCCCTTAAACTTTACCCCACCCTTGGACTGGTGAGAGAGATTTGAGAGCCTTGCCTCCTGTCTCCTTGCTTGTTGATCTTGCAATAAAGCCTTTTCTTTTCTCAAAAGCCAGTGTGCCACGTATCAGCTTCTGAGCACATCAGTGGAGGGATGGGAGGGCAAGCCCTTGTTGGGTAACAAGAGTATGGTAATTTGGGGGAACTATAAAGTCATGTTAGAATTCCTCATGGCTGAATCTAAAGTGTAAAGCAAATAATGAGCATATTGGTAAACTGGTATGGTGGCTGGGCAAATTACAAAATGACTTCTACATCGTTTCAAGTTGTTTGCACTATATTGTTAGGGCAAAGACAACAGTAGAAGGTTTTTTAATAGATAACAACACAATTAGTATTTACCAAATTACTTTGCCCTGTTATGGCTAAACTTGAGCTAGAATCTAGACCTCATTTTTTCCCCAAGTTCATACTTTGGGCTCACTACCACAGCTTTGCTCTTCAGCTATGGATTCTTTGTGTCATCTCCACAGAAGGGCTTCTTTGAGGGAAATACATGATCATGAAGGGTTTTCTCCCCTCTCCAGATTTTAAAGTTATTTTTCTTATGTATCTAAGATGAAAAATACAGCTCCATTAGAAATTATTTTCAGATAATTACTCTTTGCCAGTTATCAGATGTGTAGATGGGTTATTGTCTTTTAAGAATGGTTATTAGATAGCTGGAGAAGCCCTCTGAAGATGTAGGTTATAGTGACATAATTCCCATGTCCCCAACCATGCAAGCAAGTTGAATTCTCTGGGAGATTACTGTAGGAAGGATACAACAATGATGCCCAGTATTAATCATGTTTCTAGCATCTGTAAACTTGATGCTTGAATATCTGCCCTACATGCCTATAGTGAACACATCTTGTTCTGTACAACCTGAAAACATGCCTGAGTCACCTCACCTTGGCCTCCTGCCTCCCTCATCATCTTCACTTCTCAGGAGGAGTCCTTCTCCTGGGGGTACACTTTTAAATACAAACCATCCAATCCAAAGTCTATACCCCAACCACCCCTCTTATAGGGTTCTCACACTCCAGAACACGGTATACTTGCCCAAATCACCCCAGGTCCAGGTGCTGGGCAACTAGGGACAGCCCCTATACCCAGAGCCTGCTGAAATTATTCAAACTAGCCAATCCTAAATCTGTATACTCTACCTAACTTGTTCCTGCCCGTGGAAACCACAATAAAGGAGCTTGCTCACTGTTCACCCCTCTCCCCCTGCCTCATGACTGCACCGATGATTCCACATGTGCCCTTCCCCCTGCCCCCCAGGGCATGACATGTACTCCCCCTCTTGGGATCTGTGAGTATAATCAACTATCTTTTCAAAAGCCATTGTATCCTGATCTGTTGGCCTTACCATACCTAAGTAATAATAAAACCAATTAAAACATGCCCTCGTGATGAAACTGTTCAATGTGCTCAGGGCTTAGTTTGTCAAAGTGCTTTTACACATGGAATCTTCTTTGATCATTTCTCTAATCCTCTGAGTGAAGTGGTTCAGCTGTGACTCCTCCTCATTTTGCAGAGGAAGAAAGGCACAAAACCAGCAATTTGTCCAGAGTCACGTGGCTACTAGGTGGCAGAGCCAGAACTGGAAACCAGATGCCCTGATCTCATACAAGGCTCTGGGTATTGTTGCCAGGCCTGGCTGTCTCCTGGGGAGAAGAACAAACAGGAATTTCTGTACCATCAGCCCTTGAAGATAGAAGCAAATTGAAGTGTAGGGCCATCTGAAATGGTGGTATGTCTAAGTAATCAAAATACGGTCTATATGTAATAAATCAAATTAATTGGATAACAAATGTTTCTAAGTAAATGTTTTTTTTTTCAAGATGCTATTAGTATTCACATGAAAATAATTCATGTGTAATTAATATCATTTAGGCATATAAATTTATAGTAAAAATCCTTTAAAATGTTTGTTCTCTCAAATAGTTAAGTTCTTCCAGTACAATCCTATTTATTTTATGAGTAAAACCTTTATTGTTGTATAATATGAAGGTGTACAAATCATAAGAATTAATTTGTCACTCATTGTAAATGAAGGAAGAATTGGACAGGGCATTAGATACGACCTAATCCAATTTCCTCTTTTTTTTACATAACAGAGATGGCTCAACTTGACTGAAATCCTATTGTCCAGTTGGTGATAGATTTAAAACAAGGCGTGGTAGTTTGAATCTTTATTCATAAGTCTTCATGCTTTCTCTTTGTTAGAATTACACTTCTATATTCTTTGCTGAGACCCATGATACCATCTATGGGAATGAGAGAATATTCCCTTGCTTCCTTAATGCTAAACTTGATCGTGTCAGTCTGACTACTCCGGCCCAAGACGTCAATATATATTACGTGTCTCTTCTTGCCCTCTTCCTGTCCTGTCATTTGCCAAAAGTACACACCAGGAGCAGCCACTGACCCAAGAGAATGATGAGAAGACCTGTAGAAGAGATCTGAAGCCAACCTCCAGTCTGGAGCTAAGCCGAGCAGGGCTCCAGGCAACCCATGGACTTGAGAATGAGAAAAAATAAATATTTGTTGCTGTAAGCCACTGAGTTTTTTCCAAGGCATTGCTGCAACATTAGCTGACTCTTATGCTAGGTCGTCACTTTTTTGTCTTCCATTCCAAGATTCTTTTGATTGGACATATGTTCATTTTTAAGAATTTGGCTTAACAGTATATAATGTTTTCTAAAGAAGGTATACAGTCCTTCAGAAAAATGTGATCTTGTTTACTTTATTTTAGAGATCTTGATATACTATCCAGGCAAACAAAACCTGCCAAGTGCAAAGTATACTGGGAATAACCCAGAATCTTATGTTGAATCAAAAATGAATCTTACCTATACCCATTTAGTCTGGAGCAGCCTGTTTATGATCACTTATCTACTTTGAGTTACTCGAGATCCAAGTCAGGCACCAAACTTTCCCCAAATTTTTCTTCAAATACCTTGTATGGGTTTTTCCTATTTTGGTAACCTAATTATAATTCCCACCTTTAGTATCCTTGAGGAGTTAGTCCCTTTAGAAAGAAATATTGCTTATTAAAACATCCTTGGGCCAGCCCTGGTGGCCTCGCCATTAAGTTCAGCATGCTCTGCTTTGGCAGTCCGGGTTTGGTTACTAGGCACAGACCTACACCACTTGTCTTGTCAGTGGCCATGCTGTGGCAGCGGCTCACATACAAAAAGAGGAAGATTGGCAGTGGATGTTAGCTCAGGGTGATTCTTCCTAAGCAGAAAAAATAATCCCTGATGAAACATGGGACAAATTTGTAAAGCACCTTATGTGCCTCATTATCAAATAGAGTTATACAATTTACAAAGTGGTTTCACATCTATTATATTAGTTGAGTTCATCAGGACAGGTAATGAGGGCAGAAAACTGAGACCTGGAGAAATTTTCTTAGGTCATGGAGCTAGGAAATGGCCTGCTTCAAATCTCATGTACTTTCCCAAATATCCCATCAAAGTTGAGATACTAAGCAAGGAAGCCATGTGAGATGAAGAATATGGGATGGAACAAGCAGTAACAAATCTTGGCATTGTTAGGCAGCACTGTGATTAAGTAAAGAAAGCAGTCTCAATTCCTCCAGTGCAAGCTGACTTTGCACTGCTACCCCCTGGCATTCTTTCCATCAGGGTCAAGTAGGGAAAACAGAATCTACCCCAGGTAGTTAAACAGAGGAAATTAATATGGAGAATTAGCTATAAGGGTGTTATAAAAGCCAAAATGGTAAATAGGAGATGATTAGGTGACCCGGAGATTAGCAAGAGGAAGATACCACTACCACCCATAGGTCTGACGGGACAATGGGAGGAGGAAGGTTACCAGATCCTGGAAGCTGGGGCCACTTAGGTGGAAGGTAGGAAGGAGGCACTGCCCTGAGAGAGCTGGAGTCACAAAGGAGACACAACAACTCTCCAAGAGGCCACTAGCAGCCAAATGGACAGAAGAAATATCTTTGCTTCTCCCCTCTTCCTATTCTGGGATCTCCCACCAGTGCTACCCAGGGCGAAAGCTGGGTAGTGAAGCAAGTTGGCAAGAGTATTTAGGAAATAGAATTTGCAAGGGTCCACGTTCTGCTGTGCAGAGCAGAGAGAGCAGGATAAAGTTAGGAATCCAAGTTCTGCGACCATGTAGGCAAACAGCAGGTACAGACCCCTTCTAGATTGCAAACACCTTAGAGAAGCAAGTTTTAAAGGTGTTCCTTGTGAGCGATGTCTGGTTTTAACGGAAGTCAGGTTAAGTGGCCTGACAAAGCAGCAGGGGTGACTGTTGGAGATGGGGAGCAGAGTGAGGAAGAGACACTGAAACAGGATGTATAGCCTGTCCCAAGACACACTTTGAGTCCACACACATTTGTTGTTTCTGTTATTTAGTAAACCCTGTCCTTATGTTCTGTAATTGATTCAGGGGTATTTATCTTTTAAAATCCTAATAACTTCTCTCCCTATCTCATTGTCCCCTTACAAAAAGCAGGAGAATGAAGTGTGTGTGTGTGTGTGTGTTTGTGTGTATGTGTACATACACACTCATTAGAATCAGTGGCACACACAGTCGTGGCAGGGGGCTTGGCCCAAGTCTCTCCCCGGCTGTATCTGATCAATGAAGGAGACATGAGGCCCATGCACTGGGCCTGCGTGTTTGGCAGCTTCTCCAAAGCTGGAATCCAGTGTACAAAGAACACGCTAGCCAGGGGCACAGGGATGGAATGGAAAAATACTCCTGAAAATGTGTCTAATTTCTTTCAGATGTCTCCCATCAGCATGGTGTTGGCATGCTTTCCTGTTTTCCATTTAGTACCTTTTATAGTCACATCTTCAAATACGAGATGAGTGAAAATAAAGTTTTTTTAAAGTGAATGTCACCCATCTATATTCATTCATATATATATAGCACACAAAACCTTAAAAACACATTTATAAGATACAATAGTTTATAAAATACATATACACATACACGTTAGAAAAAATTACTTTTTACTTAATTAACTTTCATTTTTTTGTCTCATCTTTTGGTGCCTACAGAAGAAAACAATAATAAATCATTTATAAAAATGGCCCAATCCTTTCTACTGGGAAATAGAGCCAGACAGACTTGCTCATAAATTGTTTAGAATAATGCAAATCTCCAGTGATTTTTCTCTTATATGTATGTTTAAAAGAAGAAAGTAACAACCATAAGCTTTGAAAGATGATTTTATTGGGTGAGAGTGGATGGGATTTACCCTGGTGGGGGGGGAGGTAGGGGGTATGCTGGGAAAACCTGTACATCTCAACAAATAATGATCTAAGTTACTTCCTCATATCCTTGCTAAAGGACACAGATGCTGCCACTTGAAAAACAAGCAAAAACTAGATCAGAGGCTAGAAACCACAAACAAAAATATTGATGACCGTGAGTAAGTAAGAAAGAAAGTAAATAAATAAATCCTTTTCTCTCTCCCTGAGCTTTCCATAAGCTTTCCTCTTTCAGGGAACTTAGGTTGTATTACCGCTGGATCTCCAAGCCAAACATTCTGAAATCCTCCCTTGCTCATCAACTAAAAAAGAAACAACTTTCCAGTCTTGGCCTAGTGAAGTGCCTCCCCTTGGAAAGGATTTACACAGAACTCATTATTTAAACATGAATTGTTTTTTCCTTCTAGCTAAATCTATTGTTCAAATTAAAAATGCAAGGCAAATGCTAAACTTACCTAAGAGAAACAACTGTCCTAAAGGATGTAAAATATGCTTAAAAAAAACCAAACAAACAGATGATGTGCCAGTTTAAGGCCATTCATTTCAATTCAGGGCCTATGGGTCTCTCTGGTATGTTACTTTTATCATTGCACCAGGCAATTTGCAGACATTTTCATCATTACATTAAAATTGTTCCTTATGCATTTCTGTTGGCTAATGTGGTTTGGCCCATTATGTGGTATTAAACACTTTTAAAAAAAATATCAGGAAAAACATTATGTCATTAAATATTCATCTACAAACTCATATTGAAAGCTGAATATTCTGTTACATTAATGGATCTCATTTTATTTAACCAATAACCTAAAGTTCAATATTTAAAGTATTGTCACTTTTTCTTCATTAAAAACAATGCTGTGATGATGTAAACATCCTAATGAGAAAATCTCAGAATATTATTATGATTAGTTCCTTCAGAAACATTCCTACAAGTACCATTCCTGGGTCAAAGTGTATGCACATAAGTCTTTATCTTTCAATACACATTTATAGCTAACATCTAGAAAAGTTGCACCAATTTTTATTCCCATTAATGGTAGAAAAGTAATCATTTATTTACTGTATCTTTGCCAACTGTGAGCATTATCATTTACGACTATAATCTTATTTTTAATATTCATTTTGATTTCTACCGAGATATAACTTTTTCATTTATTTAATCATCATCTCTGTGTACTGATTGGTGGATTCTTATTTATATTCCTTGATAGTAACACCAAGACGTATCAATTTGTATATGCATCAGGCCCTGTGCTAAGGATTGGGAATATAGAAGCGAACGAGATAAGCAAGGACCATGCCTATAAGAAGCTTACAGTTTACTGGGGGAAGAGCATGCCATTACAAGAGCCTTGAAGGATTTGAAAGGCTACAATGCAACAAGAAATTCATCTAGAGAGACAGAGAAGGGCCCGCTAATGATGAAGAGGGGTCAAATTCTTTTTTTGTTTTGTTGCTGCGTTTGATTTTTTAGTGCTGTCCATCAGTTAAGAATATTATTATTTATTCAGGGATATATATTCTTATTTTGTTATCTATCTTTTAATTTTGCTATTAATTTTTCTCTTGACAAGCTAAGTAATTAATTTTCCTATAATTTTGCATTTGGTCATACTCAGAAAGGTCTTTTCCTCAGGATAGAAATTCTTACCAACATTTTCTTCAGTCATGTTTATATTTTTTATATTTGTCTTTATATAGAGTGTATTTTATAATATGTTATGAGATAATACGATAATGCTTTCTGGGTTTTTTGTTTTATTTTGGAGATTCTTTTCTAACCACAAATGCTGATGATTCATCCAATATTTAATTTGTAATTATGCATTTTTTTCCATAAGTGAGGGAAATTTATGCTCTACTAAAATATTTCTGTGCTTTCTGCACTTTTAAAAATTCTTATTTGTTCATATGTGCCAGTTCCAGTAAGGTTTTTTTTTTTTCTGGCAAGATTGGCCCTGAGCTAACATCTGTTGCCAATCTTCCTCTTTTTGCTTGAGGAAGATGGTCCCCGAGCTAGCATCTGTGCCAGTCTGCCTCTATTTTGTATGTGGGACCCCACCACAACATGGCTTGATGAGCAGGGCATAGGTCCACATCCGGGATCCGAACCCCAAACTCCAGGCTGCTGAAGTGGGGCGTGTGAACTTAACCACTATGCCCCTGCCAATAAGGTTTAATTATCATAGTTTTATATTTTCTCATGAAATTTCATAAGACAAGACCTTCCGCTACACATTTATGTTTCAAAAATAGCTTTTATATTCTAGTTGTAGGTACTTTGATTTGAATTGCCTTAAAATTCTATATCAACTGAAGAAGAACTGACATATTCCCAATAGGTGCCACCACAGATTATGTTCATGCTGATGTGTAACTCTTTAGCCAGCTCAGGATTAATTGTTATATTCCTACTTCTTTATCTTCCTGTCATACCACTTCAGTTCTTGTTCATATCATCTAGGGTTTCAGAGTTAAAACAAGAATATTAAATTATTATATAGCAGGTATTTGATTTCTAGAATTAATTTTGGCATATTCACTTAAAGGCTACTATTTATCATCAACTCTTCATTTCATATATAATGATTCTCCATTCATGAGTTCTTTATTTTTCTTCATGTCACAGTGTTAAAAAAGTACATCTTCCCATAATCTTTTCAGTAGGGAGCATGCATTTTATTTCTTTCGTAATTTTGAATGCTTAAGAACATCTTGTATTTCTCAGATATGAACAACATGGCTGACTTTTGTATGTTTGGATTACCATCACCTCCTTTCAAAACCTGTGATCACATATTGCTTATCTTTTGGTTTTTAGTGGTACAAGAAAATACCTGAATCCGGCCTCTATTAACTGCTATTATTATTATCACTTGCTTTAAGTGTTTCACTTTTGGCTTTATATGATTTTCTTTTTATTTTGAAATTCAAAGAAAGTAAAGTTGCATTCTGATATCTCTCTCTTTAACATTTCTTGGTGCCTGGTGATTTGCACACTCAGACAAAAGCATTTCTTCTACCTAAAAAGTCTTGCTTGTGCTATTCTTTGGTCATTGCCTGTTTAGATGTGCCTTCCTGAGATTCTTGGAAGTTACAGGAGATCCTGCATCTGCCTTTCACGTATCACATCTCTTCTCTAATCGTATTCATGGCTATCATTTGACAGAACTGTAGGTTGTTCGGCATTATCTAGCTGCTCTTCACTGCTTCTTAATTGGGCAAATAAGATTTTATTCTTATGCAATCTTTCATGATCTCATTATTCTTCCTTTGTGATTGCTTACTCTTCTCTCTTACTTTACTCTCTTGAATCTTTTTATAAACATATAAAAATATTCTAAAATTGACTTCTGCTTTCTTGAGGAAATAGTTGTCAGAGTGACTATTTTCCAAAGCTTGACAGGAGTTTCCCCTTAGATTATACCACTTTTCATAGGCATTTCAATTTTTCTCTCTTTTTCTGAGACGAATGATTGTCTGTTCCAACAAAGTCCCACCACTATGCCAGCCAACTTTTTGCTCCACCCATATGCTCTGAGGGCCCATTCTACAGCACTCACTCTGTGCTTCCTGTGACTACTGGATCCAAACAGAAGCTGCCTTCTCAATAGTGTAGATTCCTGAGACATATGCATTCCAGCCTTAGTGTCCAGCTCATGGTAGAAAAGGCCTTGTCTTGCTGATTTGGTTTTCTCTCTCTCATCCCTTTGATGATTATTCTCTTTGGAAAAGAAGCTCTTCTACAAAGTCAGAAGTTTCTGTTCATTGCAAGTACCATTTTAAAGGAAGTCTAGTTTCCTAGCTAGTTTTCTGCCAGCTGATTGGAATAACCCTCTTACCTCTCTTTTCCAAATTAGGGGTGTTAGTGAGGTTTTGAAGTGATTTCCCTTAATTATTTCCTAAGTACAATGTTCTTTAATAAAGGAAAAATATGAGTATCCTTGGCACTTTATCAAGCAAACATTTCTCAACAGGTTTTGTACATAAATGGCATTACCTTCTAGGGCTGATACAGATTTTCTCCCCCGTTTTTCCCATATTTCTAGTCAATTCCATGAAAATTATAGGAACAATAATTTAGTTGTCTTTATTAATGTTTCCATGACATATAGAAGTCTACAATCTATTAAGAGAGAATTGCATTTCTTAAAAAGGAAACAAACATCAAACTTTTCAATAATTCCAACAGGATGATGCCCTGACATATTCTGAATTTATGAGAGTTGACAATAAGATCTTTTTAATTCATTATTCTTAGCAATGCCTGTGGACAGTGGTCACTTTATAGATGAAAGAATAATATATTCAATCAGCCCATATTTATTAAATAGTTATGATGTGCCTTACTCATGGCAAGTTGTAAGAGGAATCCAAATATATATTGTAAAATTGTAGGCCTTGCCTGAAATTCATTAATTATATAGTTACAGAAAAGTATTATTTTTAATGAGATAATTTATGGATAACAGTATATTATCAGATGATAAAATTATGCATATTCACAAAACGTATAAGTTAGAGTATGACTATAGTAAGTAGTGAAATAATTGGGAAAAGTGGGCCTTAAGCTGTACCTTGAAGGACTAGTAAGATACAGATAGGTTAAAATAGAAGGAAAATTCCACTTGGTGGAAAGTGTAATTATAATAATAATTAATATAACAACAACAACACAACTTACTATTCCCCAAGAGCTTTACTGGCATCATTTCTTTAATCTTCTAAACCATCCTTAGAGCTAACAGTAGCCCCAATTCACAGCTAAGAAACTGAGGCTTAGGGGCCCCGGGCCCGGTGGTGCAAGTGGTTAAGTGCACGCACTCCGCTACAGCGGCCCGGGGTTCGCACGTTCGGATCCCAGGCGCGCACTGACGCACCGCTTGTCAAGTCATGCTGTGGTGGCGTCCCATATAAAGAAGAGGAAGATGGGCATGGATGTTAGCCCAGGGCCAGTCTTCCTCAGCAAAAAAAGAGGAGGATTGGCAGATGTTAGCTCAGGGCTGATCTTCCTCACAAAAAATAAAAATAAAAAATATAAAATAAACTCAGACTTAGTGAATGATACAGTCTGGATTTGAACACAGACTGGCTAGCTTCCAAAGAGTAAGGTTTTAACTGCTAAGCCTTACTCCACAGGACCAAAGAGATATTGTTAAGAGTGAATATAATATGTGAGGAGAACAGTGAAGGATTCAGTATAAAGATAAAAATAGTAAAGACCTATGGGAGGATCTTTCAGAACATTATTCCATCAACAGCATTTGGATTTTGGACCTGAATGTCATTCACATCCATAGGAGGCAGTCTGAGTGGGCAGTTTACCATGTATTTTTAATTATTAATAGATCATTTGCCTTTATGTCTTACCTCTCAAAAGATTTCCATTGCCTTTCTTGTGTGGAGCAAGCACAGCGGAGATCTGGAATACAGAAAGAAGCTAACCTCAACGTTGTTTTCCTCTGAAGTGACATTGTGGTGAAAAGGTGTCATGAGTGACCCTTAGGGATACAGCATCAGCCTAGATTTGGGAAATTGGAAAGAATGAGGAGCTGCGATTGAGAAAATCCTCCACTCATAGAAGCTGAACTTTCTTGGCATTTAGTGTGTTTACAGGAGACCAAAGAGAATTAGGAAGGACTTATTTTTATGGATCTTTTACTCCTAACGGTTTAGAACTAGTTTACCATTCTATAATTGAGTTCTTAAATGCTACTTGGAGGGACTGAGCCATGCCTCTGTTCTCAGGAAGGGGCTGAATTCCGCCAATTCTACCTAGGTGAATTAGTGAGTATTTAGTGAGTCATCTCTGATTCCCTTAAGAAATGGCACAACAAGTCAATATTTTTTCAAATGGGTCTAATGACTCTTGAATGATCTTTCTACACCTTCTCTTTCCCACTCCTAGCTTTAATCTGACTGGTTTAGGTTTTCCCTGATTTATGTCACTTTGTGTTTATAGCTTCTCAATCCACCACTGCAACCTCAGTGTGTCCATTTGTGTGCTTATCCCAGAGAAGAATAAATCTCCACAATTTTGAAAGAAGTTTTTGTGAGAGATGCTTCTAAAGGCATCTGTCATACATATAAATAGAACATCTGCTGGAAGTTTCTATAAATATTAAATAATTAATATTTACTGAAATATTAGTAGTGCTAAGCCTTCTTTCTCTGGTCCCTTTCTCTGTTCCCTTTCTTAGACATTTCCATGAAAGTTTCCCAAGTTTAGTGTTTATTCAACTTATCTACATAGGATACTAGGCTAAGGTACCCATATTGTAACCCAAGATAGCTTTTACTTGGTATCAACATTAAGACTGGTAAGATTCTTTTTATTTATTTATTTATTTTTTTGTGAGGAAGATGGTCCCTGAGCTAACATCTGTGCCAGTCTTCCTCTATTTTGTATGTGGGACACCAGCACAACATGGCTTGATGAATGGTGTGTAGGTCTGCACTCAGGATCCGAACCCACGAACCCCATGCCACCAAAGCGGAGCACACAAACTTAATCACTACTCCACTGGGCCGGCCCCAAGACTGATAAAATTCTTATTTCTGGTTTTGACATCAATTCCTCTGTCCCTGGATTGTTTCTTACTTCATTTCTATGGTCACTCTAATGTTTGTCAGTCTTACTTAGGTCCCTTAATTCATGCATAAAAAAGGCACATTTCTTCCTTCCCTTGGCTTCTTACTATGCTGCACTGACCTCCAGTTTCTTCCCACGCTGAGTGTCTCTCTATCCCTGACTTCTGAAAATTGTCTTCTCTGCTCTTACTCATTTCTTTCCACTTGGCTAGGCTTTTACCTGTAGCACATGTCCCGTTATGAAGGCAGACTGGTGAAAAGTTAGCTTCAATAATCCTCAGTTAGTTTTGTTGAAGCCCATATGGCTTTGAGAGAAGGTGATATTTTCCTGGCATCTTGCCCATTTCCTATTATTATTCTTTGGTATTCAAGAGTAAATGAATTTTCTTTCCATTTCAAAGCTCTGATCCTATTGAATCAGTATCACTCAAATGCTTGTTTCCAGTCTTAAGGTTGATCCTGGCTTTCAGCTATCATCGAAACAGAGGTATCTACCCTGTTATAGGCCTATGACTGATCATTCTCTGGAAGATTCATCATGCTGCCTAATATTCAGGTTCTCTCTAAGGACTTATTTGGGTGCCTGATTTTATGGAAACTGATTTTCCCAAATCCTAACAGTACAGGTCAAGAACAGATAAATAGTGTAAATTTAAAATAAGAAACACTTTTAGCTGACAGCAAGAGAATGACTGTTTTCTTAAACATTCCTAAAAGTCCATCAATGTCACTTCCATCAAATAAACTTTTCTAATTACCTTAGTTTAATTATTTTCATTTTTTTCTAAGCCCTTATAATATTTGCTTTATCGTTCTTATAGTACTTTATATTCTTTACATTGTCTTTACTTGTGTTCTAGTCTTTTCTTCTAGAGTAAAACCTTCTTGAGGGCATGGGCTATATCTTACACTCTTTCATTCTCTCAAGCTATTGATAACTCCTTTCACTAGGCTAGAAATCAAGGTCAAAATCTTTGAAGATACTCAGGAGGGTCTTTAATTCTTTCCCCACCTCGGTCAAGTCAGTTGTTATTTTTCTCTCTTCATCTGAGTGGATCTCCGACCACTTCCAGAGAAAACCACTTAACCATTCTGATGGACTCACTTTTTAAATAATATGTTCCAATATCATGTGATCCTCCATAAATGCTTGGCGAAATGTTGACTTATTCCTAACTCATAACGTTTTGTTTCTAAGGAATTCCAAGCCTTTCTACTCCCTTCCAGATTCTTCTGTCAATAAACTTCTCACTTTCAGCCACTTGGACTTCAACTTCCCAGAAAATAGGAGCCATTAGGAGTAAGGCCTTTACATCTCCTCCACTATCTCCTGTCTATATTTTTATCCATTTTTCCCGTCTGAATCAAGGAGGATTCCATGCTGTTCTTTTTTGTTTGTTTGTTTCCATAGAGGATCTCTCAACTTGTGCCTTTGATCCTTTTTTAAAATCTTTTTTGGGACATTTTCTATTAAATACCTCATCTTTCTCTCATTAATTTCTCCTCCTTCATGGATATCTTTCCTTTTGCTTGACAATATGTTTAAGACAACCACATTCTAATGAAACCATCTCCTCCATATCACTCTCCACTTAATATATAATCTATTTACCTTCAAGAACAAACAAATCAAACATTACAGCTTCACTCCATTCTCTTGCTTACCTCCAAGCCTATACATCAAATTTCTACCCTGACAGTCCAGCTGGAACTGTTCTCACCAAAGGTCACTAAAGACCTGCTACCTCTCAAATCTCACAGCTCTCTTTTCAAGGCTCTTCCTTCTGGACCTTTGGGAACATTGATTGGGAATGTTATCCTCTTGTCATTCCACATTTTGAAACTCTTCTTTCCATGAGGGTTTATGAAATCATTCACCCATTGGTTCTTTATACCTCTTTGATTTCTTTCTCTCTTTTTCTCTTTCACCAATTATTGCGTTAATGTTGATGTTCTCCAGGGTTCCATCTTTAGCTTTCTTCAATAATATTAATAATAATTGAGATTTTGAGTTCTACTCTGTTCTATGGCTCATGGGTTACCTCACAGGTAGCCAGCACAATAAACTAAAGAAAGTGAGTACTATTCTCATGCTTATTTATGAAAGTAAAGCCTGAAATTTAGGGAGGTAGGTAATTTGCGCACAAAGCTAATAAGTGGCAAAGGTGGTATTAGTATCTAAGCATGCTGATTCGACAGCCTGTTCAAAAGCTTTTCATGGATAATTTTATCCATATCAATGATGCTAAGTATTGTCTTTATGTTCCTCATTCTAAGATCCATATCTTCAACCCTGACCTTGTTTACACCCCAGATCTGTGTTTCTAGATGCTCTTTAAATCTTGAGTCTCACTCAATTTTCTTATCTTTGGCCACACAGGGCTCTTGCCAAATCATGGTGATAACCTGATGATCATGACTCCTTGCCTTGCTCCTGCTTTATTCTCTGCCACAGAATGCCCTAATCTGAATACGTTGCCCACAAGGTGCACTCTTAAATGACTCCTCATTCTTTAAGGTCTGACTCAAATATGTTTTCTTATTTCTAGCTTCCCCCGGCTTTCACATGTAAAATCAATTTCTCCCTCATCTGTATGCTATAAAAAAATTCACCAAACATAGCTCCATTATAATACTTAACACACAGCATTGTACTTTATTTGCTTGCCATATATTTTTTCAATATATAGATGGTAAAACACATTAATTTATGATTGTCTTTTTACATAGGGTAGAAATCAATATGCCTTGCAAATAGTAGGATGTCAGTAGTTATTTCTTGAATGAGCAAAATGAATGGATATTCTTCCAAAATTACATTTTAAAAATAACAATTTCAGCATTGGGGGGCCGGCCTGGTCGTGCAAGCGGTTAAGTGCGCGCACTCCGCTGCGGTGGCCTGGAGTTTGCCGGTTCTGATCCCGGTCACGCACCGATGCACTGCTTGTAGAGCTGTGCTGTGGCAGCGTCCCATGTAATGTAGAGGAACATGGGCACGGATGTTAGCTAAGGGCCAATCTTCCTCAGCAAAAAAAAAAGAGGAGGATTGGCATCGGATGTTAGCTCAGTGCTGATCATCCTCACAAAGAAAAAAAAAATTTTAGCATTGGCATGTGATCCTTATTCATTTCTAGCTGGTGTCTATAACTAACTGAGGCCTCCAGGACATATTACTATGATCTCTGAACTCTGCCACATGCAATTTCTGCCATGTCAGAAGTCATTTGATGGAGATAAGCACAAACATTATCTAAATCACAAGCTAGACATTGAATAAGTGCATGACATGAATAAATTATTAAATCAATAAATATTTTTTCTTAATCTCTTCTCTTCCATTTCTACATATCCAGTTCCTACCCAGCTTTTAAAAATCCAGTACAAAGATCATCCCTCCCATGAATCTTTCCAAGAACATGCAATTGCAAGAAATCTTTTTTATTTTTTCTCTGAACTATTCCAGCTCTATGTCTATATCTCTTCCATGATGCATCTCTTTATGTCTTGTGTCTGATTACTTCTACTAGTCTGTAAGCTGCTTGAGAACAAGGTTTTCTTTCTTGCTTCTCTTTGGTATCTCTTGTGCCTAGCACAGTTTTTCTTGCAGTAGGCACACAGTGAGGATAATGATCCACATGTGGCTAATCATAAATTCCTTTTTAAATAATTAATCTCAAAAAATATAATTGAATAGATAAAGCTTATTAAGTCAAGCCAATTAACTGTTAACACTATACCCAGCCACATGCATAGGCTCTATGAGTTTTACAGAAGAAAAACACGATTGCACCCCTTGTAGCTTTTATAAAGTAGTTGGAGAGACAGATTTTTACAAATGAAACTGGAGAATTGTGTGTAATCAGATGAGTGATTTTTTCCAATTACATCATCACCATTTATATGATGGAAGAAGATTCTTTCTCTCCTTCTTAATTGTGTCCAATGATTCTGAACTTTAACAGCTGGAAGTGAACAGCTTGACTGACAATAGTCAGTGGAAACTCATGCCCGGGAATGAGTTCAAAGCACTGTGATTACCAAGAGCAGGATTGTCAAAATCAAGTTCAGTCCATGGGGAAAAAGCTCTCATCATGAAGACTATCGAGACAGGGGATGGAGATGAATCAATGCAATTGGAGATTCAAGCTGTGAAACTGGAAGCTATTTGGGTGAGGTTTGATGCTGAGGTCACTATTGAATTTAATGGCTTTGTATTGCTAACAGTAACCACCAGGCAAGAGTTAGGAACAATTTGTCCCACTCTAGGAACAGAGCCAATCTAAAGTGCATATGTATCCAGAATCCATCCACTAATCTCCTCCCTGACTTTAATACCATTGAGCTCTTGACCCTTGCAGTTTTCTTAAGTGAGCTTTGTTGGAACCAAAAATCCAGAAAGCACTTACTGACTTTTGAGATATTGGTTGAGAATTTATTTATTTATTTTTAACATAAAATTTTGTAAGTATGCAACTATTTGTTTAAAATGGCATCTGGCCACTAACACAGACTCTGATATTTTATTTAAAATATCTATGAAAACATAGAGATGCAAAAAACTGAAAGATGAGTAAAAGTGCCCCCTAAACACTGAAAATTTATTTTCAGAGTCTGGGAAATATTAACTTTTATTATGAGCCTGATGGATATGGATTATTAGAAACAATTAATGCCTCTCCTTGTGAAAAGACTTCCATCCCTTCCAGGAGGAAGAAGGTTGCATTCCGGTTTTTCCCTGGCTCTCAGACTATCCTCTGGCTTAGAGACATGGTTTGTGCAGACTAGAAAACTGAACAAGGGCCCTTCCCCTGCTTGTATATAGATGCTACCTTTAAACATTACCTAGAACCTCACTTATGCCAAATTAAAATATCTTCAGTGTTTAGTTACCTTAGCACCTCAAGAGCCCCATTGATTTAAGAAAATATATATGTTATTACTAGCCCGTAGATACATTTGTTCACATTAGAAAAAGGTGTCCCCTTTTCAGATACTTTATTTCCATGTTTTGAAAAACTACTGTAATAAATTAATTTTGTTAGGGCAGGACATTCTGCTGTCATTTACTGAAAAATTTTCTAAATAAGAAACAATGCTATGACATTTACGTTGTGAGAATACTCCCTAGGTGTGGGCAAAGCATGGTCTGCATAACTACTCTTGGCAACAATACCTGACCTTTGCAACTCAAACCTCTTAAGTAGTTTTAACTCATTAAAACATAAAAATAGCTGAGGATGTCTTAATTTGCGAGTTGCTAGCAAGATTATTATGATATCACTGAAGTTACCTATGGTTATCTTCCTCACTCCTTTCTCTGATTTCAGTTGCTATGACATTACCAGTAACATCCTAGTGCATCACATTTTTTAATGCAATGTATCAAGTAGATTTCCTATGAAAATGACATTTTTTTATAGGTCAAAAACTGTTGAATATCAGCAATTCCATATGCTTTAACCAAATACAATGGTCGTATATTTTTAAAATAGATGGTTACTTAAAATATTTTGAGAGTAATTTTGTTTTGTTTAAATGCTTTCAGATCATTGAATGAATGGTACATTTAAAATTTTACATGTGGATGAACAAATCTTTCAGGGAAAATCGAGTGGATATATTTTTCCCAGGCACTACTGCTCCTCCAAGCCAGGAAGGTATTAGTGGAGGCCTAGTGGGGCCTCCTGCCCCCAGTAACTAGGAGGCCGTCCCTCCTTACCCTCACCTGGCAGTAGTGAAGCAACATTTTCTCACCCCTTCCCCTACTGGAGCAGTTTTAGAGAAAACGAGCTAAAACAGAGGTTTAAATAAGATCCAGAGTCTCATAACACAATACTCAAATATACAAGTTTCAATTGAAAATCACTCATCATATCAACAATCAAGAAAATCTCAAGGTAGATAAAAAAAAAAAATCAGTAGACAACACTGAGACAACGGCAATGCTAGAATTATCTGACAAAAATGTTTAAAAATCCACACACTTGTAACAAATAAAAAAAGTAGAAAGCGTCACTAAAAAAATAGAAGATATAAAGAAGAACCCAATGGAAATTTTAGAACTTAAAAGAACAAAAACTAAAATAGAAAACTCGCTAGATAGACTCAATAGTAGAGTGGATATGACAGAGGAAAGAATCAATGAACTTGAAGCTGGAACAATAAAAAATACCCAATCTAAACAAGAGAGAGAAAATAGACTGAAATAAAAAAATTGAACAGAGACTTGTAGGACTACAATAAAAAATCTACCGTTCACGTCATCAGAGTCTCAGAAAGGTAGGAAAGAGAACAGGGCTAAAATATTACTTCAAGAAATAACAAAAGAAAACTTCCTAAATTTAGCAAAAAATATAAACCTACAGATTGAAGAAGCTGAAGGCCCTCAAACAAGATAAATTCAAAGAAACCAATTCCAAGACACATCATAGATTAGCTTCTGAAAACTAAAGACAAAGAAAAATCTAGAAAGCAGAGAGACAGAAATGACCCTTGACTTATAGGAGAAAAATAATTTGAATAACAATGGATTTCTCATCAGAACCCATGGAGGCCAGAAAGAAGTGGCACATTTTTTCAATGTGAAAACCCCCTAAACCTTCCAACCCTGAACTCCAAATCCAGTGAAAATATCCTTCAATAATAAAGCAGAAATAAAGACATTTCCCATGAAAGAAAAGAGAATTTTGTCATCAGCAGACCTATCATACAGAAATAACTGAAGACAGTTCTGTAACCAGAAAGGAAGTGACAAAAGAAGGAATCTTGAAACATCAGGAAGGAAAAAGGGAAACAGAAAGAACAAAAATATAGGTAAATACAATACACTATCCTTCTTATCTTTGCTGCTGTCATTGTGACAAATAAATGTTAAGCAATAGGAAAAATTGGAGCATATGAGGAAGCCATTTGGGGTAAAACTAATTTGGCCTGAGTTTGTTTTTCCAACAGGGCCTGTCACCTTTAAACATGCATTGTGTACCTGCTTTGCTATGTCCCAAAGAGAAGAGTAAATGCCCTTAAGATAAGGATGCAACTTCCCCCACATTGACATTTCCTTAAGGATAAGCATTTCTCTCTAAGCTAGGATTTGACTGCTGCACTCATCCTGTGACCACCCAGCTCGAGACAACAGACCTGACTCCAGCCATGACCATTGAGACAGCAGAGCTGCTCCTCACTGTGTCCATCAATAGCTATTTTGGCAGGGCATTCTGGCAGAGCCATCTTGTGGCTATTGTAAAAGAGACATTGCAATCGTATGTGATACATGTTCTTTGATGGTATATAACTGCTCTGTACACCCCACTTCTTTGGTGCCCTTCCTTCCTTAGGGAAGGAAGGGCCAGGGCTATGGTCCCCAAAAATTGCCTCATAATAAACTCACCCCAATTTGATTTATAGATTGATTGTGGATTATTTACATCAACAATTGCTACAGGCAGACAGAGACACCCAATAGTACCCTGTTTGTGGACCAGTGGCTTGGGAAGCCTGGGGCCTTGCTGCTATTGTTGTTGCTACTGCCACTGCTGCCAGTAGATCAGACTTCCCACCAGGACAGGTGTGGAGGCTGATATGGCTGGGTCCCTGCTGCTGTCAATGGATTAGAATGCCTGCGGGGACCTTGGTTGTAGAGCAGGAATGGGGACTCCACTCTAGGTCTCTGTTGGACCTCTCCTTTCCCAATTCTTCGGCCAGAGAGAGCAGGCTTTCCCTGGACTTTTTTTGTTTAAACCTGTCGGCAGTCCTGGGTTGCATGTCTATTCCATACCCAGTCAGGGAGTGTATAGGAAATAATAAGAACACCCAGGGAATTCATCACATTGTTGTTTCTGAAGTCCTCCTGCCTCTGGCCAGTCCTCCTTCTTCTTTCCAGCTTTAAGTCCATTTATCAATGTCTGTTGATAGTTCTAGGTTATTTAGTTATATTTAGAGTGGAAGAGCCGGAAAAAGTGAGTCTGCACCCTCTTTTCCCAGAACAGAAGTTCTTACTAATTGTTTTGAATTACTTTTTTTTCATGTTTTGTCTGTAGGTTTTATCCTAGAAACCTCTTATTCGGGGAGCCTCGACTCCCTGCGTTTTGTTTGGTTCCTTCTATGAGCTCCTATTGAATCTTATACTTAAATAAATAGCTCATCTGTTGGTAAGTTACCTAGAAAAGCAAATATAATATTGTGAGACTGTAGCTCCATGATGGAAAGGCTCATATTGGATTCAATGTGTAAATCCCAGCATGCCTCGTGGTAGAAACTCAATAAATGTTATTGAATAAATGAATGAATGTTTAAATGAATGATAAATTTTTATACTCAAGTGTAAGCACTGTGAGAGTAAAGATTCATCTTTTTTGCACCACAATTACTGGGAAAATTATTTTTACCCAGTAGTTTCTTAAACAGACATTGTTAGCAGAGCATGACTCTACTTCCAAAAAGACCATAACCTGACAATTAATTAAGTTCCTTCCAGCACCAATAGTACATACACACAAAAAATAAATAAATGCACATGATATTAAGTAACAGCAAGGGATTACTATATCACATTGCTGCTGTGTGTACGAACACATATGAATATTGTGCAATTTAATGTTGCAATTTATGTCACATCTAGATGAGAACCAAATCCTGCTAAGGCACCATACTAAGTGGTGGGAAAAATCACCTATCTGCTGATATTGGGTATAAGTTTCATTGTGCTTTAACACGAAAATCTAAGCTTTAGATTTCAGACATGTATTACTACAGTAGCTAATGTTTTGTTTGTTGTTACTGCTTGTGTAACTTGATAAAAATAAGAAAAGATTAGTAGAATTTGACTCAATACAAACCACCATATTAACAAAACATTATGTTAATGGTATAGTTTATCACTCAATTATCTAAGAACACTTTATAAAAATGCTCTGCAAATCATGTATTATGATATCAACTCCTAGTTGCTTCTGAGTAGAATTTGATGAAGACATTATGAAAAGGTTTTTTTCTGATCCTTGCCTTCTTTACGCACATCTCATGTGGTTCTGTCATTTGTAATTGAAAATTTATTTCTCAACTCAGGTAATTTGTGGTCTTTTGGTCTGCAACCTAAAGTTTCAGATTTCCAATACCTCATTACCTAGATTTTTATGGAGAAAATGTATGAAAAAATTTGGCTTGGCCATAAATAGGAAAAGTTTAACCTATATTTTGGAAAATGTTGGGTGCTTATGACTCAGGAAATGTCTTTTCTATCTATTCCATTTGTTCCTCTTTGTCTTTTTCTCCTCTTTTTCCTTCTTCTCTGCCTCCTTCTCCTACCTCCAACACTTCCTGTTCTCTCAGTTTTTGGTTGTCGCTATTCTGTCTCAACCTAAATCTTTTGTTTAGCAAATATATTTTAAAATCAACACGAAAAGTTCAGTTTCTGTCATTACCTAGAATTCAGTGATTTTGAACTATACTCTCATTATCTCACTATCAAGCATCCCACTGGCTGTCATCATCTGATTTGGCTGTTGACTAAGCAGCCCATGCTTGGTCTCAAGTGTGAGCAGCATTACTTAATCTGATTATTCAGATAAGGCTTTATGGAAGATGTTATGTCTTTGCAGAAATATAGCTGCTTTGATGTGACCTGATATAGAGTGGATATTCCAGTCATAAGGAATGAACCTAAAATATGAAACTATTTCCCTGGAAGGTATTGGGTTAGCTCAACCAAAGGAAAAACTGAAAAGTAGGTACCACAGAAAAAGCATTTAAAGAAGCGGCAATGAATCTTGATCTGGTTCCTAAATTCTTATTTAGGAGACTTCCTAATTCCAGAATTTGTCTTCTGTCTTCCTCCTGACTGCCCCCGCCACCCGGCCCATCAGTTGTATTCACTGGTCTGCTGCTCTGTCCAATTCATTCCCCTCACGCACGTAGTAAACTGAAAGATGAAAAATCTCTTTTAAGAAGGCCAAGGTATTAAAACACACTGGTGTAATAAAGAATTTCCATGAGTATTCTGCATGTCATTCTATTTAATAACAAATTATTAATTAGTATTGCCTACAATGAATAGTGATGATAATCATAATTTATTTTATACCTCAGATGAATATGATATCATCTCATTATAACAGAGCCTTGTCATTTCTGCAACAATATTATTTCACCATAGACTTCATTACTGATGATAATAATGATGATTCTCTGTCAAAAGCTATAGCTATTTGTTACATTACATGTAGAATAAAGCCTGAGGATTATTTTATCCTTTGTCAAAAAAGGACAATTGAGCCACATAGAAACAATTTTTTATAAGGTGATCAATATGTATCATTTTACACATCAGATGATATTATACTACAATTCATTTGTTCATGAATGACACTAGATTTATCATATATCCTTTATAGCCATGTCCCCTGCCCAATGTCATTTTACTATACATTAAGTCGTGACATTTTATTAATCACTAACTATAGCTTCATGAGGTAGGGAGAGTAAAGGATTATCTTATTCTCTAGACTTCACAGTAAGGAAAACTGAATAATAGGGCCAGTGACAACTAAGTAGATTAAATTTTCCTTAAAGGAAAGCCCATTTTCCTAAGTTCAGGAACTCACAAAGCACAATATAAGGATCTCAAATAATATAATATCCTCCTTTTAACTTCATTCTTTTAAAGTACATGAATAATAAATATTTATAGTAGATTAAGTCATTTATGACCCCAATATCCGGAGAAAACCACTATTTTCACACATAGCCTTCAAGTAATTCTCCTCTTCATTTATAGCAGACCAGATAAATAGATGCAAAACCTGAGTATTAAAAAAATAGGATAAATGATAATTAATTTTAGATTGCCTTCTTCTTTAACTATACATTGGAAACAGGAACTATACCTATTAAGTGATGCAGGCATGAAATAAGACCCCAAACACGAAGAAGCTTAAAAATGATTTTGAGGAATAAGATCAACATAGATGCAAGAATGTAATCTTCCTGGTAGTGAGGATGCATTTAGTACTATAGCCCTGCACCACATGTTGGGAATGGCCCAGAGCAGGAACTCAAGAGACGAGATGAATAGACGAATGAATGAAAGGTAGCTTAAATGTTAAAAATACAAACAACTGCAGAGGATGGAGTGGCTTGGGTTTGGTTAATCAGAGAAGCCTCCCTGAGGAGGTGGCTTCACTTGGGCATTGAAAGACAGATGGATTCAGAGAGAAGAAAGGAAAGGCAGAATTTTCCAGAAGGGCAACAAGAGGAAAGGGACACAAAAGGAAAACACTAGATCTATCTGGAGTGTCTTTGCAGACATTTGACTTGGAGCATAATGTGCGCATCCTATAAGGCCATATTGGCTTAGCCTCAACTGCAGGGTCTGTGAAAGCTTGACTAAGGAGATTGTTTCATCTTTCAGGAATTTGAAAGCCAGTTTATACTTGCGACCAGCTTGCTGCCCATATTTATCCCTAGTTTGCAGAATAAATTTGAGAAAGGAAAACAGGAAGACTTGACAGTGGGGATATTCAGGGCGTGAAATATTCAGACACATGAAAGTGTCTGAAGCAGAGCGTGGCTGTGAGAAAGAGAGCGCTTAGATGAAAATGAATGTGACTACGGGACAACAGGCACCGTACGAAGAATGAGAGAAGGGCTATATACTCTTGGCCCTGAAAAAGCAGGGAATGAATTATGCAGAAGGCTGAAATAACACGTGTTGGGGCAAGCACTAGGAGAAGCAGCTAGAACATGGTGGGATAGGAGCAAGAACGTGTTAAATCAGCTCTACTACTTACTGTACAACATGGAGGAGTTGGTTTAACCTTTCTGATAATCAGAGTCCTCATATTTATAACTAGAACACGAACCTCATAAATTTGTACAAAGATTGAATGAACTAAAGCTTATTATAAAGGATCAGTGCATAGTAATCACTTGATAAAGTCTGGCAACTTTGATCAGCACTTTATATATGGTAACTTGGCTGATTTTTTTTAGTTCCTTTAAAAATTTCATTATGTAATATTTGATACATGACAGATTATATGTGCTCTGTATGTTCTTTGAAGCATGATAATAAACCAAGCACTTGTGAAATGACCATCCATCTTCAAAACTAAAACAGAACCAACATCACTGAAACCCCCTGTGTGCTCCTACAGAGTCACAGAGGTAAACATTATGTTGCCTTTTTAAATAAATTTTCGAGTCATAATTTACATACAATAAAATGCAGCCACCTTAAGTGTGTAGTTCTATGGATTTTGACAAATATATATATATGTTACCCCGATACCAAATGTAACAAATGTGTAACCACTGCTCTAACAAAGATATGAAATAATTCTATCACCCTATGAAGTTCCCTTTTGCCCCCTCACAGTCAATCCCAACCACTCCAATTTGTCCCATGCAACCAGTGATTTGATTTATTTCCATATATTCATTTTGCCCACCTTAGAACTTCAAGTAAATGGAATCACTTGTTGTACCTGGCTTTAATCACTTAGCTCGACGTTTAGATTCATCTATATTATGTGTATCTACAGTTCATTCATTTTTACTGCTGAGAGGACTGGGCCACGTAAACTATGCCACAACTGATGACATTTGGGTTGCTTCAAGTTTTGGCTATTACGGGTAAAGCCACCACGAACATTCATGTACAAGACTTTTTGTGGGTACATTTTCACTTCAGTGAAATACCCAGGACTGAAAGTTCTAGGTGTAGAGTAGATGAATAATTAAGCTTGTAAGAAACTGCCAAACTGTCTTCCAAAGGTTTTGTTTATTTATTTGTTTTTTACCATTACACTCCCACCAGAAATACAAGAGTTCTGGTAATTCCATATTCTCCCCAACATTGGCTATTGTAAAACTTTAATTGGTATATTCTAATTGGTATAAAATAAGTACCTCAGTGTGGGTTTAATTTTCATTTGTCCATGATCAATCATGTCAAGCATCTTTTCGTGTGCTATTGTCCAGAAGTACATCTTTTCTGAAGTGTCTGTTAAAGCACTTTGTCCGTTATTTTTATCAGGCTCTCTGTTTTTGTATAATTGAATTATAACAGCTATTTATAAATTCTGAATTTATTCTAAATTCCTTTGTCAGATATACTCATTGTGAATATTTTCTCTTGGACTGTGATTAACCTTTTCATTTTCATAAAGGTGTCTTTGAAAGAGCAGAGAGTTTTATTTTCTCCTGGACTATGACTAGCCGTTTAATTTTCATAAAGGCGTCTTTGAAGGAGCAGAGAGTTTCAATTTTGATGAAGTGCAGTTTATTGTTTTCCCTTATGGTTTGTGCTTTTTGTGACCTAAGAAATCTTTGCTCACCTTAAGATTGTAAAGATTTTCCCTTGTGTTTTCTCTTAGAAGTGCCATGGTCTAACCAACCATCTAGTGAGGTAGGCATTATTAGCCCCACTTCAGAATTATGGAAAAAGACATTGAGGCAAAGGGGTAAAGGTGCAGGTACGGTAATGCCAGGCCTGTCCCAGGTCCTAATGAACTACAGCCATGGGAAAGAACAGTGGCAACCTGATAGGAGTTAAATTTAAAATTCCTGAAACCTAACCCCAAATCCTTTCTTCATATTGTGACGTTGTAGAGTAACTTCACTGCCTCCGGGGGCTCCGTCTCCTCATTTCTTAAATAAGGTGTTAGAATGGAAACGCTCCATGTTTACTGCAGTTCTAATTTCATAATTAAGCAAAGCCCAGTTTCCTTTATTGCGGGCTCTTGAGGGCCAATCGCAGCTGCCTCTGGAAGCTTCTCATGTATATTGTAAATGATGTGTAAACTCCTTCATCCCGCAAACAGAGGGACGCAGGCTCTGTTGTGCAATTTCACCCTGGTGTGCTGGCCAAATTCCAATCCGCGTAATTGCATTCTGCAGCTCCCCCCTCCCCTGCGGTTTGAGTTGGGATGGAGTGCGCGGGGTTCCCGCACCCCCAGCCCGCCCTGCCTTCCGCAGCAGTTGGGATCTATTGCTCTGTGCCATGAATCAACCATCAGGCCAGCCCCCGAGGTGGCTTCCGTGTGCGGTCCCAGCACGGCGATTTCGGAAGGATGCTTTAATGGGGGCGGCCTTGAGATCAAAGGCTTCTTTCCTATCCGTGGAAATGTCTCTGGTTACTCACTCAAAGCATTGAGAAGAAGCCCAGAAACCCAGGTTCTGGGCAAGAGAGAAACAATGATGTAGGTGAGGACACAATTTGGAAGGAAGATTACATTGTTTTAATTTTAAGAGAAATGCACAAATATGGTTCTAGGCAGAAAACAAATGCAAGCCTGTGTTTATTTTCATGGAGCTGCTGCTCCAGAGGTAACCTCTCTAATTAGATTTTTTTTGCGATTTTTGTTATTAGATCTTTGTTAATGAGCTTGTACCATCTCATCTCTCCCGTGGTCTCCCCGGGCTGCTCTGGAAGTCTGCACAGGAGAAAGCAGAGAGATGCGCCTGCATGGGGGGTACATATTTGTTATGTATGCAACCATACCTGCTCTGTAGTGGACATTCAAACACTGACAGCCCAATGAGGCAGACAGGCTGGACATCTTGGACCCTTAGAAGAAACTGATGATCCAAGTAGTTAAAGGGCAACCCAGCTGAAGAGGAGCCGTGGTTAGATAGCAAATAAACTACTACCTGTGACCTCATCTTGCCTGAGGCTACCGCTATTGGACAAGTGATTCACTGATTTCTTTCTTCTAATCCCTCCCCATCCCAGTGTTTTTAAAAAATCTTTCCCATCTCTTTATGCCTTATGAATCACCTTATTCAATCAATATCCAGAAAACCATGGTGAAGTTTAATTCTGTAGCCCATACTTGCACTCACCTGCCTTTTTCCTCCGTGCAATGTGAAGGGTCAGACTCCTCTGAGATACTCTCCAGCTGCATCAGTCTGAGTTAGGATCCTAACCTCTCTGTATGCATTGTATATTTGTGCACATGTGTGAGCGACTGTGGTTGACCTTCGTGCACTGGAGTTATTAGGATTGACTGGAGAAAGAAGTTACAAGTTTTACAAATTACTTCACTGACAAAATAATAGAACAAGAGTTCTTTTGACTGAACGAAGCGTATTTGCCCTTGAGGGGTAGCAGAGTATGCCACCCCAAAATATGCCTCTTTGACATAAAGATTATTTTGAGAAACTGACAACATGGGAGATGCTCTGAAAACAGAGTAGAAGTTACCGTTTTGTAAAAGAAATTTATGTTTATAAAAGAAATCTCTATTTCAAAGGATGTCTCCCTTTCTGCACCAGGAAGAGAAGGATGACTAAATCACAAGGGAATCTTATCAGTGGAGAAGGCACAGACTTAAATCTGCAAAATAATTCTTACCCTTGTTTACCATGCTTTTCCTGGTAACCTCTCATAACTTTCTCCCCCACCCCCAACATCTTTCTTTTGTCTTTAATTGAAGATGGTATATAAGAAGGTATCTTGGTCCATCTCAGGGGAGTTCACTCTTTTTTTATTTTTTTTTTTTATTTTTTTGTGAGGAAGATTAGCCCTGAGCTAACATCCGTTGCCGATCCTCCTCTTTTTGCTGAGAAAGATTGGCCCTGGGCTAACGTCTGTGCCCATTTCCTCTACTTTATATGTGGGACTCCTGCCACAGCATGGCTTGATAAGCGGTGCATAGGTCTGCACTCGGCATCCAAACCCGCAAACCTCCGGCCACCGAAGCGGAGCACCGAGAACTTAACCACTATGCCACAGGGCTGGCCCCTGAGCTCACTCAGTTTTCCTGGGTATCTCCCATATATATGTGAGGTGTACATGTTAATAAACTTCTGTTTGTTTTTCTCTTGCTAATCTATCTTTTATTACAGGAGATCTCAGCAAGAACTCAGAAGTGTAGAGGGAACATTATTTTTCCTCCCCTTCACCCTCACGTCATTACTAAATTTGGCAAAAGTTTCTAATTAAGAATTGCCCTTAAAATGAAGAGAAGAATCAGTTTATTATCTCCCAGCAATATCCCCCCATTCATCTTTCATGGTGCTGTCTTTGATTATCTGTTATATCCGTTATATATGCTATGATTTGCCTTTTCCTTTAACTGTAGTTTTTAAAGGTCCCTGCTGCCAGGAAGCAGAGGCTGCCATGAAAATATTATGCCAGTAGCTTTAAAGCTCATAGAGCCATTACCTCTTTGCAGTGTAATCCATCTTGTCTTCCTCTGACCCACAGATAAGCAGTCTGTAGGAAAAAAGGAATAAAGAAATTGATGGTGTCATTCTATTATACTAACTAAATTTCCCTGGACTACTCATGTAATTTTTCTAGCTCAATTTCTAAAAATGAATATCTGTCTCACCAAAATTACAAGGATATAGAAAAAAATAAATGTATTTATTCAAATGTATTTGCTGAATTCCTGCTACAAAGAAACAAACAAAAACACTATTGTTGAAACATTGACGAGTAAGATTCATTTCCTGCTCTCAAATTTCTTATCTTCTAGAGGAGACAAAATGCAGATGAAATAGTGGAATAAAACACATTTAAAGACATGATGGGATCTCCATGGAAGCCTTCACAGGGAAAGTGTCATCTGAGCTGGGCCCAGAAGCACAATGGGATGGACTATATCACACCTGCGGATGACTGTAGCAAAGCAGTGTTTCAGAAGAACTCTTCTGGAAATAATGGTCTGAAAGAATGGAGAAGAAAAGAGACTGGATCAAATGCAATATTTTGGAAAGCACTTTGTGTAACTAAATGCACCATGTCACTGAAAGATATGATCATCATTATTAAAAACCCAGTAGAATCTGTTTGGAGAACATTTTCATTTCAGTATTGGAAATCCCTAAAGGGAAATACATTGATACTTAGTGCTATTTTTTTTCAAGCGTTGTGAAGCTGGTGGCAGAAAGAGGTTGAGGGCAGAGAGCCTTCAGGGAGAATTCCCATATTCCTCTCTAGCTTTAGCTTTGCTCAGAGGCCTTTGCTCACCATCATCCATGGACTATGGCTCAAAATAATAAACACAGGCACTTAGAAACCACTTGAATTTCCTTGGTAAAAGGAAAGTTGTATTAGTTTCCTAGGGTTGCAGTAATAAATTACAACAAACTTGGTGGCTTAAAACAACAGACACATTTATTCTTTCACAGTTCTGAAGGCCACAAGTCAAAAATGCAAGACTGCACTCCCTCTGAAGGCTCTAGGAGAAAATCCTTCCTTGCCCCTTTCAGCATTTGGTGGCTCCAGATGTTTCTTGGCATCATTATTGTATTCATTTGCTAAGGCTGCCATAACAAAGTACCATAGACACGGCGGCTTAAACAACAGAAATTGATCTCCTCACACTTCTGGAGGCTGGAAGTCTAAGATCAAGGTGTTAGCAGACTTGGTTTCATTCGAAGCCCTCTCTCTCTGGCTCTTAAATGGCTGTCTTCTCCCTCTGTCTTCACTTGGTCTTTCCTCTGTGTGTGCCTGTCTCGTGATCTCATCTTCTTATAAGGCTACCAATGATATTGGATTAGGGCCCACGCTAATAACCTCATTTAACCTTAATTATCCCTTTACTGGCCTTAACACCAAATGTAGTCATATTCTGAAGTACTGGGTATTAGGACTTCAACATATGATTTGGGGGGTCACAATTCAGCCCATAACAACTACAATCTTGGCTTCCATCTTCATATGGCCGTCTCCTCTTCTTGTTTCTCCTCTTCTTCTGTGCTAAATCTTCCTCTGCCTTTCTTTTATAAAGATACTTGTCATTGGATTGAGGGTCCACTCAGATAATCCAGGATTATCTAATCTCAAGGTCTTTAACTTAATTGCATCTGCAAAAGTTCGTTTGCCAAATAAGGTCCCATTCACAGGTTCCAGGGTATAGGGCATGGACATATCTTTTAGAGAGCTATCATTCAACTAGCTACAGTTGTGTTCCACTAAGATATTGTTTACCATAAGTCTTTCATTCTATTTTCTTTCTTTTTAGTAGTATGAACTATCATACATAAATTTAAATGAAGATAACATTTTCTACAGGCAGGGGGATACCACTGTACAGAGACAGTTACAGCATAATCAGAAGTGTTTTGACTTATTTGACACTTTTTAATGTTATTTTTTAATACCGAAGATGCAGACAGCATGAAGATTTCTGGTTCTTGGCTAGGATTTAAGGAGTCTTTCTATATCTGTATTTAGAGAAGAGATAGCAAGGGAAAGCAGAAATATTTCTAAGTAGTAAGAGTTATGAGTGCTATAAACACTACTACTTTGGTTCTAATTTATTATTTAAAATCATTTGTAGATGTTTAATATAAATGCAGGACATCTATAAATTCACTTATATTCTTTTGATTAAACTACTTATGCATTGGTCAAAAAAAGAAAAATAAGAGCCATGACTCTAACAATCTATTTTAAGACAATATTATTTAATTAACAAATATTTTGGGGGCAAGCAACTATTATGTGGCCAGTATTGGAAAAATTAATATTGTCCACCCATTTTACAGATTCTCGCTGTACTTAAAGGCAGTACCACATTGTTTTGTGCTAAGACTCATACAATCATGGATTCATTCTTATAAGACAGAAAATAACAGGTTTTCCAGGCTAAGAGTGACATTTAGGAAGTAGTAAAATATTAGGGAGCAGTTCAGAGTGACCAGATAAAAGAGTTCTTGGGAGATTATGACATCAAATAAGAAAAGAAAATTAGGGCTATTTACAGCGGTCCTGGTACAGAATGCTCAAGAATTCGCATTTTATCTTTTAGATAGAAAGACTTCATTGAGAATGTTATCAAAATAGGAAGAATATTATATACTTCACCTGTAGAAATAGAAATATAAATCTGGCAAAAATTTGCAAACCAAGAAGTAAAAGTAACACTAATACCAGATTATCTCATAGTATATAAAAGGAGACCTAAATATATGGAAGATATAGTTTGTAAAGATACCAGTTCTTCCCTTATAATTTGATAAATTGAATGTAATCGCAATTCATATAATTTCTGTTTGCTTTTTAACTATAGAAGCTACGTCTATATTTCAAGTGGAAAAATAAATATAAAAATTAGCCGTTAAAAATATAGTAATAAGAGGAGGAAGATATAAAACATTAAAATACATCATAAAGCTGCTGTAATTAAAACAGTTTGTCCCCAGTATAGGAAGACTAACAGATCAATGGAACAGAACAGCAGGAGGGGATCTATAAATAGTCATGAGCATACATAAGATTTAATATATGATGAAGTCATTATTAAAAACAGATTTACTCTTAACTTCTTTCACAAAACTAACTATTGATAAATCAAAGAAAAACGTGAAAAAGGATATGAAAAAATACTCTGTAATACTAATGACAAAAATTTTAAGTGTTTCAAGGGAAAAGTTTTTTGATACAAGATTAAAAACACAAACAAACCATAAAAGAAAAATTAAAAAAATATTAAATAATTTCTGAACAAGGATATTATTAAGTGAGATTATCAACTGAGAAAATATCTTTGCAATTTTTAATAAATGACTAACATTAAATATCACTTAAAAATCAATATTTATAAAGATCTATAACTATGTAAGATACTTATTTACATGTGTCTTAAATTTCTTACAAATAAAAATCTAAAATAAGGCAAAGAAAATTTATGAATAGGTACTCAAAAAGGAAATGTGAATGACTTTTAAATATATGAAAAGTATTGGTAGGAGTGTGGGAAAATATACTCTCTCATACACATTTGGTGCAAGTGCAAATTTTTTTTTTTTTTTAAAGATTTTATTTTTTTCCCCCCAAAGCCCCAGTAGATAGTTGTATGTCATAGCTGCACATCCTTCCAGTTGCTATATGTGGGACTCGGCCTCAGGATGGACGGAGAAGTGGTGCCTCGATGCGCACCCGGGATCCGAACCCGGGCCACCAGCATCGCAGTGCGCGCACTTAACCACCAAGCCACAGGGCCGGCCCTGCAAGTGCAAATTTATGCAGTACCTTGTATGATAATTTGGAATGTCTATCAAAATGTGAAATGTGTGTCCTTTGTCCAAGTAATTCTACTTTTAGGAATTTAACTCACAAATATACTGAAATAAATGTAGAAGAATTTATGTATGAGTATTTATTGCAGAAGTCTTTGTAATAACTAAATTTTGGTAACAGCCTGGATGCTCATAGAGACCATTTTTACAAATCTACCCATTTGGTAAATATTTATTTAGCACCTTTTTAAAATAAAATAGTCAAAAGCTCTTATAGGATATTCACAATATGGAATATTGAAAAGCTAAGAAAAAAAGGTTAGATAATAGTATAGCTAATTTCCAAGACTTGGTTAATTCAAAAAAATGAAACTGAAAAGACCAGCAATGTGTATATTGTGGTTCCATTTGTGCAGAAACATTGGAAACACATATTTATGTATATAGGTAAATGCATGTGCACATATGTATATGGGGAAAAAGTATGAATACATACTTATGAACTTTTGACTCTTGATGTCGTTGAGGCGGGTGTCTAATGGCCTGGAGTGTGAAGCCTTATTTTTATTCTATGCTCTGTTATATTTTAAATATTTTAGAGTATTTTAATACCCATACACTAAAAGAAAAAAAAAAAGAATTCCAGGTTTCACAGGGTAGATAAATTACACAGGAAGAGAAAGAAACAAATGACTCAGGGGTCTATTGAAATAATCCAGTGAAAAGATTAGCCAAGGTCTAAATTAAGGTACAAGAAAGGGGTTAGGGAAAAGTGGACAGATTTAAAAATATATAAAGGCTAAATTGTAGGATTTGAATGGATGTGGGGAGTGAAGGAAGTGGTAAGGAGGTCTCAAGAATGAGCTTGAAGTTTCTAGTTTGAATGAGCAACTGGTGGGGCAATCAATAGATTATTATTTTTCTTTTTAAGACATAGGAACAGCTTTGGTGAATAGATATTGAGCCAATTTTGGATGTCTTCTATTTGAGACGTTTATAGTAGGTAGAGGTGGAAATCTTTAAACAATAGGTGGAAAGGATAGTAGAAAATTGAAGTAAGACTACTTCTCACTGACATTAAATTCAGTGTTTCTCAGCCATCATTACCTATAGAAGTGAGGTAAAATAGTGCTCTGTCAAAGGTACTTCTTCCCCAGTCTTCTAATTATTGACAATAATTGTGGATTCATTTCACTCCTGGCCACTTCCCTTTTCTTCTCTTTTATTATTGTGATACAACACAGAGAATTTTACTAGTTGAATAATCCAAAGTATGTAGAATTGGGAAACACTAATCTAGTTTTACCTTTTTGTTTGTAATTATGAGGGAAATGGAGCAGAGTTTTAAATAACTTGCCTTTTATTCATCTATCAAGGAACAGCATCTGGACAAGGCTGAACTGACTTCTAAGCTAACAGTGGTTCTACGATCATTACCTGTGAAGCAAGTTCTAGTTTGGCTTCAGGTGGGTGAGATTTTGATTTTAAAATGTGCTTAATGAAGAGAAGACGCCAAATCCATAATAGTCATAAAACTATGAGTTACTTTATGTGAACAAAATAACAAATTCCCTAGGACATTTCAATGATAAGAGGATGGTTCATTGACGTTCACAATTCCCCAAACCTGGTGAGTGTTGGTGGTTTTTGAGAGGATGGAGTTTATAGCTTGGGTCTCAAATTATGAGCCTGATTTGGGTTGTTTTGGTTAGGGATGAGTAATCTCAGGCCTGTATCAGGTTCGAAATGAGTGGCTTTAAGCACATTTTTTTTACAGTTTCAATTCGGCAAAACTCAAAACATTCTTTTTTGTGAAGCATTTTCCCTTAATTATTAAACCCATATGGATGCTAATGGAAACTTAATCCATGTGTTTCTCATTCACTTGCTTTCAATTCGTCAAGTGCTGTTTTGTAACAGTCTTTGACATGAAAGAAGCATTCTGGGTTTTTTTCCTTAGAAACAGGAAGTAATATTCTGCCAAAAAGTAAATGAGCTCTAACTTCCAAAGATTTAAATTCCATTTGAAATGCTGAGGCCTAAAAAGAAGCACAGGATTTAACTTGGCAAAACATGTCCCTCAACCTTTCATTTCTTCAATTTTAGTTGTGGAAAATTACCTGGTGAACACTGGGCTGGGTTGGTTTTCTCTTCTCTGATATCACGTAACTGATTATCAAGTCACGTGGAGGGAGAGCATTTGTTTTGACTGTGGCTGTTGTTGCTGTGCCCACAAATATTTGATAGGTTGTTGGTGAAATTCTTTTCACCCTCAGGAAGTGGCTGCAAATACGGGAAGCAGAAACCCTGCTTTCTGTTCAAACTCTACTCTGTTGCAACCATCAAAGAGTTTCTTCTCTCTTCTCTGGGTTGGAAGATCAGCTACGGTGGTGAGGTTAATGTGAACAATATTAGTGTAATTTGCTATAGTCTCTGGGGGTGGAATCTGGGCATCCTCTTCTAATTTTTATTTTTTTATTTTTTTATTCCCTGGAGGGATTACTCTGTATGCTGATTAGACTATACAGCCAAATTTAAGAATGGGTCTCCAGCTCCCTTGGTCAATATAAAATCTCAATCCCTTCTCCGCAAGCCTACTGAATCAGAATCTTCAGTTTAAAGAGATCCCCAGGTGATTTATGCGAACATCAAAATCTGAGAAGCAAGTTTTGAAAATGCCAATGCCTGAGTCTACCCTCAGAGCTTCTGATTTAACTTGGCCTGGGCATGGGGATTTTTTTTTTTTTTTTAACTCTTCAGGGGTTTCTAATGTTCAGAAAAGTTGGAGAATGACTACTGTAGGCTACTTTGTGGAATCTCACATTCATTGAATTTAAGAAAATCACTGTTAGAATTTGATGATAACCTATTTATGACCCATCAGGATAGGAAAAGATGGCAGTGATCTCATCTTGTGGCATCACTGCCTATTTCTAGGTTGGGTAGATCATCGCCCAGGTAAAATGACTGGCCTAGAAAGAATTCCCAAACTATCACCTCTAAGAAAGTATCATATTACTGGAAAAGCTGCCATTAGTGTTTCATTGTTTTTCTTTCTAGACTTTCTCTTCCAAAATGCAAATCTTCCCATGGAGGTAGATATCCTCATCACTGTGGTGTGAATCAGGATGCTTAATCACTTTCCTCAGATTCATGGAGTAATTACTCTGATTCTGAAGGTTGTGGTGTTGAGTAAAACTATGTTTGAATAAATCCCCATGTTAAAGAAGAGGAAGAAAAGGCAGCCACTCACAGCCAGTGAAAGAGAAGTTTGACATCTGAAGGGTGGGGGCCCTTTGGTAGCTTTCCTTTGAGAGATTAGCTGAGTAGGACTTCAAAGCCTTGGGAAGAACTATAGTTGATTTGTAAGGGATGCCTATAGTGGCATAGGAAGGAAAGGGCTGACACAAGGAAATCTGAACTTTAAGATTAAGAAAATAATAATGAATAAGAAAATTGGCAGGCTTTTGGAATGGAGCCTGGACTGCAGGATGGGTGTTATATAATGAATAAATAAAATGGGTAATGATTTTTCAGACAAAGACTGGGAAGAAACAGAAAGAGAAGAGCAACAAACAGCAAAACATATTGAGAAAGCATGAGTAGAAGACCAAAAAAATGGTAAAATTAAAGTTGGTTCAAAAATCAGAAGTATGTTTATAAAAAGATGTTTAAGGAAAAATAATGGAAATTTTTTTTTTTCCTTCATATCATTGTCTACATCTATTCAGTCACCATGTTCCGTTGAATTTATTCCCTACATGCTTTCAAATTCTCTCACTGGCATATTCCATCACCACAGATATCATCTAAGTTTTTCCTTTCTGGTTGGCCTCACCACTCCATTCCCTACATAGAGAGAGTGGCATATATGAAATTCACAACCACTTAAAAGTCATCAATAAAACAGAGTCTAAATCTTCCACAGCCCTAAATGCTTGGCTCTTGCCTATTTCTCCAGACTTGTGTGCACTAACTCACCTGTGAAATAAATAAATTATTGATTTCAGTCATCACATGAGGTGACGAATTTCACAAATTTTCTTTTGTCACCCAGAGTATTTTTTTATTCTTTTTTTATTTAATTTTTTGTTTATTGAAGTGACATTGGTTTATAACATTGTATAAATTTCAGGTGTACATCATTATACTTCTATTTCTGCATAGATCACATCATGTTCACCACCCAAATACTAATTACAACCCATCACCACACACATGTGCTGAATTATCCCTTTCGCCCTCCTCCCTCCCCCCTGCCCCTCTGGTAACCACCAATCCAATCTCTGTCTCTGTGTTTGTTTGTTGTTGTTATTATCTACTACATAATGAGTGAGATCATTTGGTATTTGACCTTCTCCCTCTGACTTATTTCACTTTGCATTATGCCCTCAGTGTCCAACCACGTTGTCACAAATGGCTGGATTTCATCGTTTCTCACGGCTGAGTAGTATTCCATTGCGTATATATACCACGTCTTCCTTATCCACTGGTCCCTTGATGGGCACTTAGGTTGCTTCCAATTCTTGGCTATTGTGAATGACGCTGCAGTGAACAAAGGGGTGCATGTATCTTTACGCATTGGTGTTTTCACGTTCTTTGGATAAATACCCAGCAGTGGAATCGCTGGATCATATGGTAGTTCTATCCTTGTTTTTTGAGGAATCTCCATAATGGTTTGCATAGTGGCTGCACCAGTTTGCACTCCCACCAGCAGTGTATGAGAGTTCCCTTCTCTCCACATCCTCTCCAACACTTGTTGTTTCCTGTCTTGTTAATTATAGCCGTTCTGACGGGTGTGAGGTGATATCTCATTGTAGTTTTGATTTGCATTTCCTTAACGGTTAATGCTGTTGAACATCTCTTCATGTGTCTGTTGGCCATCTGTATATCTTCTTTGGAGAAATGTCTGTTCGGGTCTTTTGCCCATTTTTTAATTGGATTGTTAGTTTTTTTGTTGTTGAGATACATCAGTTCTTTATATAGTTTTTAGATTAACCCCTTATCAGATATATGGTTTGTAAATATCTTCTCCCAATTGTTAGGTTGTCTTTTAGTTTTGTTGATGATTTCCTTTGCTGTGCAGAAGCTTTTTAGCTTGATGTAGTCCCCTTTGTTTATTTTGTCTATTGTTTCTCTTGCCCGGTCAGACATGGAGCTTGAAAATATGTTGCTAAGACCAACATTGAAGAGTGTACTGCCTATGTTTTCGTCTAGAAGTTTCATAGTTTCAGGTCTTAAATTCAAGTCTTTAATCCATTTTGAGCTAAGTTTTGTGTATGTGTAAGGTAAGGGTCTACTTTCATTTTTTTGCATGTAGCTGTCTTGTTTTCCCAACACCATTTGTTGAAGAGACTTTCTTTTCTCCATTGTATATTCTTGGCTCCTTTGTTGAAGATTAGCCTCCATAGATGTGTGGGTTTATTTCTGGGCTTTCGATTCTATTCCATTGATCTGTGTGTCTGTTTTTGTGCCAGTACCATGCTGATTTGGTTACTATAGCCTTGTAGTATATTTTGAAATCAGGGAGTGTGATACCTCCAGCTTTGTTCTTTTTTCTCAGGATTCCTTTAGCTTTTTGGGGTCTTTTGTTGTTCTATATAAATTTTAGGATTCTTCATTCTATTTCTGTGAAAAATTGTTGTTGGAACTTTGATAGGGATTGCATTGAATCTATAGATTGCTTTAGGAAGAATGGACATCTTAACTATGTTAATTCTTCCAATCCAAGAGCACAGAATATCTTTCCATTTCTTTGTGTCTTCTTCAATTTCTTTCAGTAAAGTTTTATAGTTTTCAGTGTACAAATCTTTCACCTCTTGGTTAAGTACCTAAAATCCTAGGTATTTTATTATTTTTATGCAATTGTAAATGGGACTGTATTCTTAATTTCTCTTTCTGCTACTTCGTTGTTAGTGTATAGAAATGCAACTGATTTTTGTATGTTGATTTTGTATCCTGCTACTTTATCTTATTCGTTTATTATTTCTCCAAGGTTTTTGGTGGATCCTTTAGGGTTTTCTATATGTAAAATCATGTCATCTGCAAATAGTGACAGTTTCACTTCTTCCTTTCCAATTTGGATCCCTTTTATTTCTTTTTCTTGCCTGATTGCTCTGGCTAGGACTTCCAGTACTATGTTAAATAGAAGTGGTGAGAGTGGGCATTTGTGTCTGCTTCCTGTTCTTAGAGGGATAGCTTTCAGTTTTTCACCATTGAGGATGATATTAGCTGTGGGTTTGTCATATATGGCCTTTATTATGTTGATGTACTTTCCTTCTATACCCATTTTATTCAGAGTTTTTATCATAAATGGATGCTATATCTTTTCAAGTGCTTTCTCTGCATCTATTGAGATGATCATGTGATTTTTGTTCTTCATTTTATTAATGTGGTGTATTACATTGATTGATTTGTGAATGTTGAACCATCCCTGCATCCCTGGAATAAATCTCACTTGATCATGGTGTATAATCTTTTTAATGTATTGTTGTATTTGATTTGCTAGTATTTTGTTGAGGATTTTTGCATCGATGTTCATCAGTGATATTGGCCTGTAATTTTCTTTTTTTGTGTTGTCTTTGTCTGGTTTTGATATCAGGGTAATGTTGGCTTTGTAGAAAGAGTTAGGGAGCTTACCCTCCTCTTCAATTTTTTGGAAGAGTTTGAGAAGGATAGGTATTACGTCTTCTTTGAATGTTTGGTAGAATTCACCAGGGAAGCCATCTGGTCCTGGACTTTTTTATTTTGGGGGAGGTTTTTGATTACTGTTTCGATCTCCTTACTGGTGATTGGTCTATTCAAATTCTCTATCTCTTCTTGATCCAGTTTCGGAAGTTTGTATGATTCTAAGAATTTATCCATTTCTTCCAGATTGTCGAATTGGTTGGCATATAGCTTTTCATAGTATTCTCTTATAATTTTTTGTATTTCTGAGGTGTCTGTTGTAATTTCTCCTCTTTCATTTCTGATTTTACTTATTTGAGCCTTCTCTCATTTTTTCTTGGTGAGTCTAGCTAAAGGTTTGTCAATTTTGTTTATCTTTTCAAAGAACCAGCTCTCGGCTTTATTAATTTTTCTATTGATTTTTTAGTCTCTATTACATTTATTTCTGCTCTGATTTTTATTATTTCCCTTCTTCTACTGATTTTGGGCTTTGTTTGTTCTTCTTTTTCCAGTTCCTTCAGGTGCATTGTTAGATTGTTTATTTGAGATTATTCTTGTTTGTTGAGATAGGCCTGTATTGCTATAAACTTCCCTTTTAGAACTGCTTTTGCTGTATCCCATAAATTCTGGCATGTCATATTTTCATTTTCATTTGTCTCCAAGTATTTTTTGATTTCTTCATTGACCCAATCGTTGTTCAGTAGCATTTTGTTTAATCTCCACATAATTGTGGCTTTTCTGATATTCTTCCTATAGTTGATTCCCATTTTAATACCATTGTGGTCAGAAAAGATGCTTGGTATTATTTCAATCTTCTTAAATTTATGGAGACTTGTTTTGTGGCCTAATATGTGATCAATCCTGGAGAATGTTCCATGTGCATTTGAAAAGAACGTGTATTCTTCAGTTTTTGGACGGAATGCTTTGTATATATCTACTAGGTCCATCTGTTCTAGTGTGTCATTTAAGGCCAATGTTTCCTTATTGATCTTCTGTTTGGATGATCTATCCGTTGGTGTAATTGGAGTGTTAAAGTCCCTACTATTATTGTGTTACTGTCTATTTCTCTTTTTATGTCTGTTATTAATTGCTTTATATATTTAGGTGCTCCTACATTGGGTGTGTAGATATTTACAAGTGTTATATCCTCTTGTTGGATTGTTCCCTTGATCATTATGTAATGCCCTTCTTTGTCTCTTTTTACAGTTTTTGTTTTAAAGTCTATTTTGTTTGATATAAGTATTGCTGCCCCAGCTTTCTTTTCATTGCCATTTGTGTGGAGTATCTTTTTCCATCCCTTCACTTTCAGTTTGTGTGTCTTTAGGTCTGAAGTGTGTCTCTTGTATGCAGCATATATATGGGTCTTGATTTTTTATCTAATCAGCCACCCTATAGTTTTAATTGGAACATTTAGTCCATTGACATTTAAAGTAGCTATTGATAAGTATTTACTTACTGCCATTTTTTAACTTTTTTTTCTCAGTGTTTTAGTAGTCCTCTATACAGAATTGATGGTCTCTTTAGTTTGACCTCCGTCTGCAAGCTCTACTCTTTAACTCCCTTCCTCCCTCATTTTATGTTTTTGATATCATATGTGACCTCTTTTTTCTGCAATTGTATCCATTCTTCTGTTATCATGGAAATAGATAATTTTTCCTATTTGTGGTCTTCTCTTTTCCCTTCAAATAAGTCCCTTTAACATTTCTTGTAGCACTGGTTTCTTGGTGACAAACTCCTTTAATTTTTGCTTGTTTGGGAAACTTTTTATCTCTCCTTCCGTTTTGAATGATAACCTTGCCGGGTAGAGTATTCTTGGCTGTAAGTTTTTTCCTTTTTACACTTTAAATATATCGTGCCACTCTCTTCTAGCCTGTAAGGTTTCTGCTGAGAAGTCAGATGATAGCCTTATGGGTTTCCTTTGTATGTAACTTGTCGTTCTCTTGTGGCTTTTAGGATTCTCTCTTTATCTTTAATTCTGGACATTTTGATTATGATATGTCTTGGTGTGGCCTCTTTGTGTTTATCTTGTTTGATGTCTCTGTGCTTCCTGTACCTGAATGTCTCTTTCCTTCCTTAGGTTAGGGAAGTTTTTATCTATTATTTCTTGAAATAGATTCTCTGCCCCTTTGTCTCGCTCTTCTCCTTCTGGGACACCTATAACACGGATGTTAGTGAACTTGATGTTGTCCCAGAGGGCCCTTAGACTGTCCTTACTCTTTTTAATTCTTTTTTCTTTTACCTGTTCAGCTTGGGTAATTTCTTCTAGTCTTTCATCCAGCTTGCAGATCCGTTCTTCTGTATCTTCTACTCTGCTTTTGAGTCCCTCCAGTGACTTTTTCATTCCCAGTATTGTATTATTCATTTCTGATTGGTTCTTTTTTTTGTGTGTGAGGAAGATCAGCCCTGAGCTAACAACTATGCTAATCCTCCTCTTTTTGCTGAGGAAGACCGACTCTGAGCTAACATCTATTGTCAATCCTCCTCTTTTTATCTCCCCAAAGCCCCTGTAGATAGTTGTATGTCATTATTGCACTTCCTTCCAGTTGCTGTATGTGGGACGTGGCCTTAGCATGGCCAGAGAAGTGGTGCATCGGTGTGTGCCCGGGACCCGAAACTGGGCCGTCAATAGCAGAGTGCACACACTTAACCGCTAAGCCATGGGGCAAGCCCCTGATTGGTTCTTTTTTATATATTCCATTTCTTTGTTGACATTCTGAGTTCATCTGTTCTTCTCCTCAGATCAGTGAGCATGCTTAACACTCTTTGTTTGAACTCTCTTTCGAGTATGTTGCTCATTTCTGTTTCACTTAGTTCCTTTTCTGGGGTTTTGTCCTGTTCCCTTACTTGGAATATATTCCTTTGCCTTCTCATTTTGCCTTTTTCCCTGTGCTTGTGTCTATGTATTATGTAGGTCAGCTACCTCTCCTGCTCTTGAATAGGTGACCTTATATAAGTGATGCCTTAGGCGGCCTGCAGTGTGCTTCCCTCAGTTCTCAATGTTCCAGGAGTGACCCTTATGTGGGCTACATGTGTCCTTCTGTTGTGGTGTGTGTGATACCCCTGTAGGCGCCCAGGGAGGCTGAGTTATGCTCCTGGCCAGCTGTTGTAATGCTCAGCTTCTTGTAGTTGTTGTGGGCCCTTCAGTCTTGTTATCAGGTGTGGGAAGCCCCAGCACAGTTGGCTGCAAGTTCTAATACCATATTTGTGTTGCTGTATTTCTTTGAAGTGAGTAGGCCCCCAGCGTGGCAGGTTGTTAGGCTCAGGGGCTTACAATTGCAATAAGCCTCCAGCCTTTAGGTCTCCTGTCAGCTCTCTGAGGATTGCATCTGTGTAGGGCTGGCCTCAGGCATGGGAGCACCCACTTGTTTCAGGCTTTGGAAGGTGGGGCAAACCCCCTATGTGGGTCTTTGAGAAGCACAAGTCTTCTGTAGCTGACAAGCCCCACCGCCCACAGGTCCACACACACAGTCAACACAGTCCTGCACCGTGTGCATGTCCCGACCTCCTGAAGTGGAACCAGTCTCTCCATGGCGGGAGCCCCACTCGCTCCACGACCGCCCCACACTCTCCACCCACTCCTTGTGCATGCCCTGAACCACTGAAGTGGGTTCAGTTGCCAGACTGCAGAGAATCCAGTCACCAATCTATACAGGCCCACAAGTTGCCTGAGGGCTTGTTGTTGGGTGGAGCCAGTCCCTAGGGTGGGCTGCCTGCCCTGGCTGAGCTGGATTAAATGGGTGCTCTAGTGGGTGGGGCAGACCTGGACTAGCAGGCCCCAGGGAGAACTCCAATGGTGTCTGTGTCAGCACGCCCACACCAGGCCACAACAATGGCCGCCGCCAATGTCCCAGTCCCTGGAGAGGTCTCACCTCTCACTGAGATGCACTCTGAGCCTATCAGGTGAGTCTCTTTTCACCAAAGGGCTTTGCACCTTTCTTTCTGGTGATTTTAGGTTGCTTTCTGAAACCGGTGAGTTTGCGCGTGGGCCCTTTAAGAGGCCGTTTTAATTTCTTTGTGAACTAGTTTTTCTGGGGGTATTCCCCAATGTTTTAGTAGCAGGCAAAGTCAGATATTATGCCACTCATCTCGATTGTGTTGGGTACACAAAATTCCTACAGCAGGGGCACTCCCCGGCTCAGGGCCCCACTTCTCCAGGGAGGCTGGGGACCTGTGGCTTGTGAAGGTGGCATTTTTTCTCTCCAGAAGGGAGTTTCTCCCTCTTCCACCTCGATTAGGATTGTCCCTTGGTGCAGGAGTTCATCTTATCCAGTTTTCACTTCTCTCTCGGGGTAATTTGTCCATGAGTAGTTGTAAATTGGCTGTGTCCGCTGGAGGAGGTGAGTTCAGAGTCTGCTTATGCCGCCATCTTGACTTCTCTCCTGTCACCCAGAGTAATCCTGTGAAATGAGTGTTATTACTAATAAAGAAACTAAGAACTTGAAAAATTAAATGACTTGTTCAAAATGGATAATCAAGAATATGTATCTAGGCTTTCCGATTTCATATTAAGCTGAAGTTTGTTTATATTGGTCAAGTTAGTACATTTATTGAGACCAAAAATGCAAGAAGAATAGTAATTTAAAATGATGCCAACCCTGCTTTTTTGAGGTTTAACTGTTGCCATATAATTATGATTTATTCATTCAAAAATACTTACTCAATACCACTTCATATGGTAGCTGGACTTTAGTATTGTAGTCATGAAAAATTTGAGACAGTTTCTGTGTGAGATAGAAAATAAATAAGTAAATAGGTAAATGAACCTATTTCCTAAATGAATTTACCACTTCTGTTCCATGCATCCCGGACTCGGTAATTAAGACCAGTACTTCCACAAAGTACAGCTAGACAAACTGTACAAAATGTAAAAAAAAAAAAAAAAGAAATGCTTATGAGCATCGTTGAGCTGATATAACAGCAAAGGATTACCACATGAGGATTCAGGGGAGGAAATACAACTATGGAAATAAACCTAACATTTGCAGATACTTTTCTCTTAAGAACAAAGAGGGAAGCTAACAAACTAAAAGGGTAGGATGTACTTGTAGCAGCCCCAAAGGACTACGTATGCAGATGTTGGAGTTCAGGTGTCAGGCCTTCCAAAGGGGAGGTAGTAGTGGTTGAGGCTTTTGGTTGTGAGTTTGAACCTGATAGGTTGCATCATTGAAGTAAAGGTTGTCTAGAATTAGAAAGACCCTCATAGGCATTTCCATTCCATGGTGAATTATCTCAACCTCTAAAATTAGATGGAGGTGATATAGGAATGTTTGTGCACCCTTGTGCACTAGTTCACGCCTGACAAAAGCAAAGAAATGCACCCTCTTGAGTAAGATCACCACATTCCAGGCCTCAAATTATTTCTTAAAGCAATTTTGCAAATGGAATGTCAAGTGTGTAATCCAAAATATCCAGGCACACTAAAAGACAGGAAACATGTTACATGTGTGTGTGTGTGTGTGTTTAGGTGTAGGGGGGAACATAGCAGAAGTAACAGAAACTAGAAAGAGACAATGAAGGATTCCAAATATTAGAATTATCAGATTCATACTTTAAAATAACCATGCTTAACATGTTTAAGTAAATTGAAGACAAAAGGGATAATATTGGCAGAGAACTAGACACTCAAAAAATTAAATAAAAACTCTAAAATTGAAAAATACAACAAAAGTTTAGAATTCAATATTTGGGTTTATAGCAGATATGACATAAACAAAGAGAAGTAATAAACTGGAAGAGAAGTCAAAATACAATATGCATCATGAAGACCATGAAGAAATAAATATATTGAATATACAGAAGACAGAAAAAGCGACATGATGGATAGTGTGAGAAGGTCTGATAAACAGCAATAAAAACATAAGTGAAATAAAGCACAAACATATAGAATATTTGAGCACAATGATTAGAAAACCTGACCTTAAACTGGCATATACTGTTCGTTGTAACTAACAACTCCAGAGTATGCAATTGTCAAACATACATGAAAATATTTACAAAAATGTAACCTTATATTTTGCCATAATGAGTCTCAACAAATATCAAAGCAGTGAAATAATACAGAGTATATACTCTGACCACAGTGCAATTTAGCTAGAAATCAATAATGAAAAGTTAACTAGAAAATACTATGTTTGGAAATTAACCAATAAGCTTCCAAAATAAACCTTAGATCAAAGAAATAAATCAGGGGAGAAAAAAATTTGAATTGAATAATATTACAACATGGTAATACAGCTAAATCCTTAATGAGAGAAATGTGTAAAATTAAACAGTATATTTTTTAAAGAGAAAAACTGAAAATCAAGGAAAAAGTTAGAAATAGAACCATAAAATAAATCCTAAAAAAGGTAGGAAGGAAATTATGAAGATACAAGCAGAAATTAAAATAAAATTCATCCATACAAGATAGATGATCTTCAAAGATTCAAATGAAACAACATTTTAAATTCATAATCTCAGGCAAGATTAATCATGACAAAAAATCATTATCAAGAATAAAAAAGTAGTCAGCTGTACTAATTGTACAATTAACAGATAACAAGAGGATACTATGAAAAACTTTATTCAAAATAATTTAAAATATTTAATGATCAACTTTGAAACAATCAAATGTACAGAAAAATATAATTTCCACAACTGACCTCTAAAAGAAATGGGAAATCAGAAATTCACAACCAGTGAATTCTACCAAACATTTAGTAAAGAAATAATGGTAATATTGCCCAAATTATTCCAGAAAATGTAAAAAAAAAAAAAAGGAACAATTCCAAACTTATTTTATGAAGCCTTGTTTATGCATAAATCTGATAAACATATTAGTAAAGAGGAAAAGTGTAGCCAATCTGAATGAAATATTGAAAAACTACATCTATATATGTGTGTGTGTATACACATGTATGATAATGTATCATGACTAATTTGGAGTTAGTCTGTACATTTGACTGATTCAAAATATTAATCAATTTAATTTACTACAGTAACATGAAAATTGATAAAAATCATATAATCATCCTAATTCAAAAAAAATTTTATAATTTCAACTCATATTAATGATAAAAAAAGTACTCTTAGCATCCTAGGTTTAGAAGAAAACTACATTAATGTGATGAAACATTGCTGCAAAAAAATCTACAATAACCATCACATGTAATGATAAATGTTGAGTGACAAGAATTCCCACTACTATCCCTTGTACTCAGTATTGTACTGGAAATCCTAGCTAGTGCAAAAATAGAAAGATAATAAATAAATTTGTAAACATGGAGAAACTGAAATAAAAATGTTATTATTTGTAGATGATATAATCACATATAAGAAAATCCACTTGAATCTACAGATAAGTTATCAGAATTGACACAGGACGTTGTTGAATTGACAACAGCAAGGTTGTTAGCTACAGGTCAATATATAAAAAAAAAATCAGTTGTATTTTTGTATTCAAGCAATAATAGTAAGAAAGTGTAATTTTTAAAAAATATCATTTATAATTGAAAGAGAATTAAATGGCTTAGAAAAAAATTAATAGAAGATATATAGATATCTAAAGAGAAAACTATAAAATATTATTGATAAAAATAAAGACCTAAGGGCCAGCCCCAGTGGTCTAGTGGTTAAGTTCGGCATGCTCTGCTTCGGCATCTCGGGTTCGATTCCCAGGCACGGACCTATACCACTCCTCTGTTAGCAGCCATGCTGTGGTGGTGGCTCACATACAAAAAGAGGAAAATTGACAACAGATGTTAGCTCAGGGTGAATCTTTCTCAGCAAAAAAATAAATAAATAAAAAATAAAGACTTTAATAAATGCTGGATAAACCACATTCATGGAATGGAAGATGTCAATTGTCTGTTAAACCAATCTCTAAGTTCAATTCAGTCTTAGTCAAAATCCTAGCAGTTTTGTTTTCTTTTCTTTTTAGGATGTGTGTGTATGTATGTATGTAACTTGAACTAATTCTAAAGCGTATGTGAAAATGCAAAGAGCCAAGAGTAGTTGAAAAATCCTGAAGAAAGAGAAATGGAATGAGCGCATGTTATATCAGATATCAATACTTAGTATAAAGCCAGAGTAATTAGATCAAGGTTTTATTAGGCTAAGAATAGATATAAGGCCAAATGAAAGAGAATCTAGAAACAGACCAGTGCCTATGTGGACATATGATGACAGTCTTGACACTACAGAGCAGTGCAAAATGGACTGTCTTTTCAATAAATATGATTGGACAATCAGCTATCCATATGAAAAATAATGAAAATTGACCTCTATGTCACAGCATACATAAATATCAAATCTAGGTTTATTGTCAGTCTAAAGTGAAAGAGAAAACAAACTTCTGGAGGGTAATATAGGAGAATATATCCATTACTTCGTCACAGAAAAGACATCTTATATAGGGCACAAATACAACCACAAAGGAAAAATTGGTAAAATGGACTTTATTAGAATAAAGAATATCTGTTGATCAAATGACCATTAAATGATGTAAAAGACAAGCCACAAAATTGGATAAAATATTAGTAACACTTAAACTGGCAATTCTGAGAGAATTTCTCTGAGGACGTCAGAGTTTCTTAGATAAAAAGTAGTTTTAATGTAGCTTAAGAAAGTTAGTAGCCTGAGTCATGTGAGAGAAAATATGATATAAACAAGACCATAGCTTAGAAAAAGAAATTAAGTCAAATTGTACTAAAGAGAAAACAAAGAATTAGGAAACCAACCAATCTAGTATATGATCAATAAATAAATTTCAAGCAAGACAGACGGAATAGAAAGGAATGGGTAAAGACCTACATTAGAATTTCTAAGGGCCCAGATCTAGAGAGTTCCAGGTGCGAGTAATACATAGTAATGTATTACTATGTGGACACTGAGCTGAAGCTAGAAGTAGTGGAGGGTTTTTATGACAAAGTCTTTCTTTTTGCAAACCAGAGCCTGGAAATTAGAGAGGTCCATAGATGCACATTGCAGCCAGAGCTTAAGTAACGTATGGTCAATCCCCAGCTTTTGTTCAGGACAAGGAGTAAAGAAACAGAGACTCCCTCATGCCAGATGATATTTCTATGAGAATGTTTCTCTAGATAGAATGTGCCAGGACCCAACTCTTCCAGAGGCAGAAATGAACTGGGAGTCTGAATGCCATATAATTTATGTCATCAGTCATCACAGAATCAGAAAAGGGCACTTAGCTTTGACATTCTCTTTGCTTAATTCTTTTTGTTTTTCCATAACATCTTGGCAACATTTTGTTTTTAATGCTTTCTTTTAAAAAAAGAAGAAGAAAGAGAAAGAGAGAGAGAGAGAGGAAAGGAGAAGGAAAGGAAGGAGGGAGGGAGAGAGAAAGAAAGGAAGGAAGGGAGGGAGGAAGAAAGAAAGGGAGACTTTGTCAGACTTGGCTAATGGTTGATCTGGGAAATTTGGGGACTAGAAGAAAGAGAAAAAATCTGACTGTAGTTTATCAGCAGAGTACCTTAGAAACCTGATGAGATCATGCCAGCTAGAGGGTCATGGGAAAATAGCAGAACTGAGGCTGTGAGTGGGATGAGTTCTCCAGACCAAGGGCACTGCTGGGAATAACGGAGATGGCTGGTTTTTGTCTCTTAATTATTAAAAAAATATGAAAGATTACAAATTAGAGTATTAAAAACTGCCCAGATGCCCATTATCTCAGGCCCTGAATTACTTTCAACCTCTGAGTCTCTTCCATTATTGTCGCGTTTGCCAGGCCTCGTGGTGTGAATTCTATAATTCTCCCAGAGAAATGCCCTGTGAGGCTGGGAAGCATGGCTACTGCATATTTAAAAGTCACATTCATGATTTAATTAATGGTAAGGGAGAATGTTCATATAAGACTGAAGCAGGAAAGAGGCAGCCTTGGAAGAAGGTGAGGGAAAAGCCTATCAAGGCAACTCTAAAAAACATCTTCCACTCTATTAGGTCCCTGGCCTGGTGTATCTTTATAGTGCACAATATGAACAACAGGGTGGGGAATACAGTTAACCAAGGTTTCTCAGACATTTGAGTATAGATGAGTGAATAGCAGCTTACAGGGGGTCTCTGAGGATGCCCTGGTTTCTAGACATTTCAGGGTAAAGATAATTATCTTATTAGCCTCAATGGACTATGTTAAGCTGAAAGGATGATTAGACTTCAAATTTAAACCATTTTAACTTGTTGTGACTGGTGAGTATATTGGCAAATCTTCTCCTCAGAAAGAAACTATGAAGCTGGATAAAATAGACAAAACAACTATTTTGGTGCTCTGGAAATTAATCAAAGACAGATAAAAATCTGAGGAGCATTTAGACTTGAAAAACTGCTGACCTTTGGGTATGTATGAACTGTGGGAATCTGTGGCATTCTGGCCTTGGCAACTCCCATATCTTCCACTTTGTTGACAGAGGGCAGGGTGGGCCATGAGGAGCGGCAGCTTCTCTAATACCATTAAAGGTGGTTCATTTGACATTATATGCTTTTACTTCCCCTTCCATAAATGCCAGAGGGGATTATCCTCATCAGGAAGAACCACCTATGGAGAAGTGTTAGGACCTATGGTACCCACCAACCCTAATGAACCCTTGAGGTACAAGTCCTTGTGAAGGATGGTTTTGCTGATAGATCCTCCGACAAGGGGATGCAGCCTCTACCCAGAGGCACCCCATGGGATTTTGGCCTTGTCACCTCTCTGATATGACTTCCAGGTACAATCTTTTTGAAAAGTAACTTTTACCTTGCTCCTAGGCTCTTGTCAAAACTAAATCTCTGACCCATGGGAGCTTTGTGACTGTCTTGCCAGATAGTCAGTTTGGGGAAGGATCAATTCAAAGGCAACAACCGACAAGAAGGGAAGGCATCAACAAACCTAGCTTGTCAAATGGACATGGAATATGCAGGAAAGCAGCTGACCTGACTCCAGTGATATTTCAGATTTTCACGATAATGTGACATTTCAGCCTTACATGGAAAAGTGGCAGCTATTCTTTTGGAGAAAATTTTAATGTCCCATTCTACCGCCTCAGGCAAAGTTACAGGCTCGATGGATCCCTCCATTCACAGAGACTTCCCAAATGCCTGGGCTTACTAAAATTCAGTGGTGTCTACTGGGCCGCTATGGCTGTTCAGCCCCAGCTCCAGCTAAGCAGAAACAAAAGCAGGCATGGTTGTCTCACCCAGTGAGCAGAACTCAAGACATTTCTGATAACTCTAGGCAATACCACCTTTGATGAACCTTGTTACAGTTTTACTGAATCTTAGGATATTGTCAATGGCCAAGCTGTTTGGTCTTCCACTTGGATAACCATAGACTGGCAGATTAAAGACATCCCTCTCTGGGGCCACAAAATATGAAAACATATTGTGACTGCCAACTGAACTATTTGGATCACTCAAGTAGATACCCATGATAAGGACCTGTTTTCTGATGAGAATGGCTAGAATTGAGTTGCTGATTGAGTCTCTGCTACCCAGATTGTCATCATTGCTGCCTGGATTCATCATGGTACCAGACATGGCAATACATCCACCATCATAAACTGGACACAAAGTAAAAGTCTCCGTGTTTCTACCATCCTGGAAGAAACCGTCCTCTGCACACTAGACTTGCGACTCCCGTGAACATTTGACCCAGCTGTCTCATGGTAGAGAAAGCCTCCCCCTGTCTACTCCTGGCAATTTAACTATATCAGACCTTTGGCTTCCCTCTTGGGGTTTTCAATGGTGCCTCACCTCTGGTGACAGTTTTTCAGGTTACTGTTTTGTTGTTCCAGCTTGATCAGCTGGAATATCCAATGCCCTTGAGATTTGGAAACAAAACTGTCATATTTTAAGCTTTCTGGATTATTTGCAGTCTGACACTGGTCTGATAGTCACAATATTTGATGGTATTTCCATACTCTCTGCCACCCAGAGGCATTTGTTATTGCTGAGCATTGGAATATTTTAGCCTTCTAAAATATTGACACAAAAATATTTCTGATTTTACCTCCCTTAGCTTCTCCTGGCCCATATACCTTAGAAAGGATTTTTGGTCATTGAGTGTGTCTGTCCCTAGAAAGGGATTGTTTCTTTTCATCTCAGAATGAAAGACCTATTTTGAAAATACAGTACTCCATCCTGACCACTCATGGGAATGATTTTTCTTTCTTTTCCCTGGCAGCAAGCCTAGGCTGGCCTGTTGGTCAACACTCTGGGGGCCTAGGGCATTGAAATTTAACTCTGGTTCAGCCCCCTGAATTCTCTTATTGGATTGGCATGGTTCTAGATCATAAGACTAATGACCACTAGATTGAGTACAGTTCTAATTATAAAAAAATACCCTTACCTCTCTTGTACTCGGCCCTTCTGGATGAAAAGTCTAGGTGTGAGAAGAGGATAATGGAAGGATGAGGGGCATGAAAGTATAGCCCCTGGAGTAAGATACAACAATTTTCTGGCAATGGAGAGGGAGCAGCAACATAGGCACCTAGAGAGGAAACACTTTAGATCTTGGGAGGAATAGAGGAGAGAGGGCAATTAACAATCTTTTGTCTTTCAGTGCTGCCCTTGGCATTCCTTACAAGGGAAAACACCCTGGTGCCATTCTCCTAAACTGATGTAAATGACTGTTGAGTCCACTATCCCCCTAGTGTTCAGTACAGCTCTGAACACAATTTGATCTTCATACCCTTGAACCTTACCAAGAAGTCTGTCAAAAATATTTGAGGATATCCCTAGCTCCTGAACCTCCCATGTAGATCACCTGCCACCTCTAGATGTCTTCTCCACCCCCATTCTCAGTCATTCCTTGGGGGCAGACAAACACTACCAAGCTGGTACATGGGCAAATAGGAAAGAATGGACTGACTGTCCTTAGTCAGTCCTCCAAAAACCAGAACTAGGCTCAATTTTTACAACTGAACTGGGAAACCTTAGGCCTATGAGCTGGCTGAAAAAGCTACTTTGGAGATACTGTCAATCTGCCCACCCCTCCTCCTAACTGATACACTTCTCATTTGGGATCTCCAACAATTGTTAATATCACTTACTTTTCAGAGGCACCATGTGTGCTCCTGGGATGGTATTCCAAGAATGGAATTAAGGCATTAAATTGCCTCCTTCCCCAAAATACAGTGACTTGCTCCTTAAGAGTGGTCATAAAAGAACTGCAAGTGTTTAAATAAAAACCATCTTGCCCCTGGAAGGCATTCAGCCATCCTCAACTCACCAGGGCTGTTAAAGATATAATTTCCCTATACTTTCTCCTGGGCTGTTGTGGGTTGAATTGTGTCCCCAAAAAAGGTATGTTGAAGTCCTAACCCTCGGTACCTATGAGTTGACCTTATTTGGAAACAGGATCTTTGCAGAAGTAATCAAGTTAAGATGAAGTCATACTGGGTTAGAGTGGGTTCTAAACCCAATGACTCATGTCCTTATAAGGAGACAGATACAGAGCCACAGAGAGAGAAACACATAGTGAAGAAGGCTATGTGAGGATGGGGGTGGAGATTGGAGTGATGCAATGCCAAGGATTGCAGGTAACCACCGGAAGCTGGAAGAGACAGGGAAAGATTCTTCCCCCAGAACTTTCAGAAAGAACGTGGGTCCATAGACAACTTGATTTTGGACTTCTAGGCTCTAGAACCGTGAGAGAATAAATGTCAGTTTTCTTAAGCCACTCAGTTTGTGGTAATTTTTATGGCAGCCCTAGGAAACTAATACATGGTCCAAAGCAGAGTCCAGGCAATTGCTAATACATCTTTCTGTACCTGGATAAATGCCTCAGTCTGAGTGGAAAGGTCAAGTACTTAGTGATGATATTTATGGTGAGGGGGAAGAAGAAGATTGAAAAGTTTGGGCTGAAATTTATGAGTATAGTTTGTCTGTTTTACAAATTATTATTATATGTAATTTTATTAGCATTCCCGAATAAAATTTAGCATGCTTTTCCTCAATATCACTCCCAGAAATTTGTTTTATACATATCATCCTGCCTGGATTATTTGTACATGCATGTCCATTGAAAATTATCAAGGTCTTTAAGAATGGGATCTCTATTTACTTATTTTAGTGTCTTGTGGGATTAATACAATGCCTGATTCTTTGCACACATTGTCATAGCCAATTAAAGTTTAGTGAATGAATCAATGTGTTACATCCGTGTATTCTTCATTGTATCTCTTTAATATAGTTCTACTCAATTACAGTTAAAGTATGGAACTATGAAATGGAATAGGGCATGAGAAGGTTGATTAGTAGCAAATAAAACATATCAGTTACGAATTCAGTCTATGTAAATTCACTTGTCTCGGTGAAGAGGACAAGGAACTTTGTCCATTTAGTCTCACTTTCCTAAGTAAGTTCATTCTTGTTCTCTGGATCCTTGTTTCAGTATCTTGTATTTAAAATCAGAAATCAATTTTTCCACAGCCATTTCTGGTTTTTATTCTCACTCATTAATGAGGCATTTTTATGCTACAGAGGCAAATAAACCTACTAATAGGGTTATGCCATGGAGCTGAGTTAAGATCTGTGGAGAATTTCCAGCTGTTTATTTTTCCATCGCCCAGACAAATACAGGAATGGTATTCCAAAGCCTATTAAGTTATAATTTCCATTTCTACATAGAAAATGGAACTACAATTTGGAAAAAGGACTGTGTTTGAGCTGGCAACTGGCTACTGTATAATTATCATTGCTCTTCTTTAACTGCCCGCCTTTGCCTTATGTGGTGCTTTGTTGATAGAAGTAACCTCGATCGTGTTGCTATGGTGACAGTAACAGTAGCTGAGAAGATTTTGTTTGTGGTAAACAAATTCAGGCATATGCTTGAAGCCTGGTGGAGCAGTTTCCCAGCTTCCCTTCCACTGCTGTCCTTGCATAAAATCAAAGAACCTCAACTGAAAAACTCACAGCCTGGATTTGAAATGGAAAAATAGGAAGCAGTCCTGAGATTATGGTTTCTTACGTGTGTGGGAATGGCCATGTTCACAAGACAGGGCCTCCTCTGCTGGTGAGGCTTCTCTGTGTGACACCATCAGAGAAATGGACCTGAGAGTGAGAGAAAGCCTTGCGCCCCTGGGGACTGTTGACACAAATAGCAAAGCTGGGGCAACATATTAGCATAATGAGAAAAATTGCTTCTCTTTTTTTTCCTTCCCAAATTCTCTCTGCTAGGACAGCCTGACTGTTTATATGTTGGAGAGAAAATTCCTTCCAGAACATAGTTTCCTTAACATTGAAGTAAGATACTTTCAACCCTACTTAAAGTTTTAGATTCTATGAAAGTAGAGCACCATTTAAAGAACAGTTATTGTGTGGATAGGTGGAATCTAGGATCTGATTTTCTTCTCTGCACTGTGGAGAACATGTTTGTGTTGGTCTGGTTTCGAAGACCCAAGACATTCTCTATCTCCCATTCCCTGTCTTTTCCACCTACCTCCTCAAACATTGGTTCTCCAACTCAACTGATATCTACAACTAAAACCTTTCCTACAAAAACCTTTCCTAAAACCTACAATTAAGATCTTTCCCCCTAACTCTTCTTCTTTAAGGTAAGACTTTGATGGCTCAATTAATAATGAACATTCAAAAAGCTTTAAGATATTATCAGCTATCTATGCCCAGTGGTGTGCATTAATTAGAGATCCTTTCTTGATACAAAATTGTAGAGGAAGAAAGTGGATTACCTAGCTGCATATGGTAAATCTTTCAGTAGAGAGCAGAAGGGCCACTGGCCTGAAATACCAAGAACCACTTTTTTGAACTAGTAATAGTTCCTGAGGACTAGTAGAATCCTGATGTGCTTGCTTGTTACTTTTAGGGCTAGTAAGAGCTTTGCCGATCCCTAGCTCTCAGGTTCCACAGTCCTCTAGTGCCTAGGTCTACTGAAAGGTTGGGTTTTAACATGGCAATATGGGAAGCCAATTTTCAATCCCTCAAACACAATTAAATTTCCTTGCGTTTTAACCTTTTATTCAGATGTTTGTCTCATAGGCCCCCTCTGAGAATACAGTGCTGCAGGGTTTGATGTAGCTCATTAACTCAAGTCCTCCAGTGAGGATTCTGGGGATGGTGGGGTGAGTAGTACACACCAACGTTAAAGTGATTTCTGTGCTAAGAACATTAATCAACATACCACTGGTTGATGTGGGGTATTAGTTTTGATTTGCTTATGTAACGTAGCAGAGACAAAAAATAAGTATTTCTTGATAAAGAGACCTGAAATTAATTAAACAGTAATAATAATAATAAAAAAACATTGTATAGTTTTACAATTTAGAACAGAATTTTCTCTTTAGTGAGATCAAAAAATATTGAAGGCATAATGCTGAATAAAGAAGATAACTAGGATTTCTGATACTCCTGCCCCCTCTCAGACTTGGCATCTTTTTAGGCTTATAGCATATGTGTTTCTGTCTATTGATGTCCTAGTTCTGTTTCTGGGACCTTCACCCATCACATTTACCCTCTTAACTGCCAGTCTCCAGGGTCCTCTCATTCCTCTGTAATTGCTCAAACATCATTTAGACACACACACACACACACACACACACACACACACACATTGGACCTCTCAGTTCTGCCTTGCTTTCTTTTCTAGTTCTTAATAGAGGTTCCTCTCTTTGGCTACAACACCCCATTCAGCTGCTCACCATTATGATTCTTCATCATTAAACTGGTGAGTGGCTGAATCAGAATCTTGGCAAATGTCATCTTTTGTCTTCTTCACGACTACCAGTTAAAATACAGGTGCTATTCCTCATGTGTCTGATGGAGAACCTGGGTGTGGAAGGGTCACACAGATCCAGGAGCCACAATTTAACCTCATGTCTGTCTGACTACAGAGCCCATGTTCTTAACTATGATGCTAAGAGACTCTTCAGCAAAAATACTTTGTTCCTGAGCAAAGCTTCTGCCCATGGAACCTGCTTCCCTGTTTTTCTTGCTGAGCCAGTCTGAGAATCGTAGAAGAAAACTTTAAAGACTCATTTACCTCTCTTTTTTAGAGCCTGGAGCCCAAAGATGGCCATAAACAGCCAGTCCTCAATCTTTCTCTTCTTGTCCCTGCCAGGCGCCTCTAGCTCTGCTTAGAGAGTCTCTGTAATGCCCTCCCCTCTCCATTAAATTCACCTCCAAATGGACGCATTCCAAATTCCAGCCAGAAAGAGAAGAGGTCAGAATTTCTTTGCCTAGGGAAATTATGACTCTGCTTTTTAAAATAATCATTTTAAGATTGGTGGTTAGTCTCCATTTGAGTTGTAAGTACGTGGTGGTTACTTTCAGTCCTCTTCTAAGAAATACAGTGCAATGGTGGGGCAAAAGGGAAGGACTTGGGTCTAGCATGCCACAGCAACTAATAATCCAATAATATTCTACTTTCAGTCTCTTCTATAAAGATCTGACTATGCATAGTCAAATATGGCTGACTATAAGCTCCTTCATAGTCCTTTATAGTCCTATAGATTTTCACTTTTTTTTTTTTGTGAGGAAGATCAGCCCTGAGCTAACATCCATGCTAATCCTCCTCTTTTTGCCGGGAAGCCTGGCCCTGAGCTAACATCTATTGCCGATCCTCCTCCTTTTTTTCCCCAAAGCCCCAGTAGATAGTTGTATGTCATAGTTGCACATCCTTCTAGTTGCTGTACGTGGGACGCGGCCTCAGCATGGCCTGACAAGTGGGGCATTGGTGCGCGCCTGGGACCCGAACCCAGGCTGCCAGTAGCGGAGAGCGCCCGCTTAACCACTAAGCCACAGGGCCGGCCCAGATTTTCACATCTTAAGAGAGAAGTGTGAGAGGGTTGAGAGATGAATAACAGGTGGAGCACGGGGGATTTCTAGGTGGTGAAACTATTCTGTATGATACCATAAGGGTAGATACATTTTTCAAAACCCATAGAACTACATAATACAAAAAATGAACACAAAACTTTAAATCAGTAATAATGTATCAATATTTGTTCATCAATTGTAACAAATGTATCACATTAATGCAAGATGTTAATAACAGGGGAAACTATGGGGAGGGGGATGGGGGCATATGGAACTGTACTTTCTGGCCAATTTTTCTGTAATTCTAAAACTGCTCTAAAAGTAAAGTTTATTAACTAAAATAGAGAGAGAGAGAAAGGTGTTAGTCCAAATTTCTTGCAAGGGGAAGTGAAAACTAGAGTGCCAGTGGTTAAGGTAAAGAGATTGGGGTCCTCCAAGACCCCTTAGTTATTCCTCTGCCCATTTCTGAAAGTGTTTTGATTGTTACGTCCACCCATATAAAGCAGCCATCTGGGCTATGAAGTGAATTGTATCCAAGAGTCTTGTGAAGGTAAAAAAGATTGGACACCCCTCCCCCTCCCCCAGCCAAAAAAACCCAATTTGCCTATGTTTCAGTTTCTATAAAATGCACAGATGTGCTAGAATTTAGCTGCCTCCCTGGGGAGCAGTAAAGTGTTGTTCTGAAGTGTTTCAAGACTGGAGCATCCCAGGGCCTGGCACTGTGCTGGGACACGAGGGAGGAGATAGAGCAGAAATTGAAAAGCAGTATTACTTGGAAAATCGTGGTTTAACACACGGGACAGGCAGTCTCTCCCTGTCGACTAAGATTTCTTCCTTATTGCTCTCACAATACCTTGGGTCACAATATCAGGGGCATACCTTTCCCTCCCTTTCTCTACACCTCAATCACATTTCCATCCTAGTGTAAGAGAAGCAAGATTAGGTGAAATCGTGTGTGCTCTTTGACAGAAACTGTGCATGTCTTGTCCTCTGACAATTTAACTGTCAGCCTCAGTACCAGCATCACCATTTCCAGAACCTACACATCTTTCAGAGCTTAGCTCTAATCCACCTCTTGAAACTCCATCCTGATAGTCATCTTTACCCCTTCTCTCAACCTCTCACTGAGCACTTCAGCTGCGCAACTCAGAATTTAGAACTTGACGGCCTGCTGCTGTAGTATTAGTTGCACTTGCAACTTACAATCTTGCCTAACTTAAAAAAAAATCTACATATTTATGTCTATATACCTATCTAATACTAAAGGTAGGACTTTTCCTTTTATATCTGTTGAATCTCTACTTCTATCCATCCTCAACTCCTGCCACTGTGTGTTCATTGAAGACAAAGCAATATATGTTGGAGATTTGAAAGAAAGAAAAAACTCAGAAGCCCTCTGTCTGCCCTATTTCCCTTCTTAATCATGCCCCCAAACCCCAAAATTTTACCATTACATTCCTTAGGCTTAGTGGATTGACTCTGAAATCATTCTGAGATAATTTTTTTTCGTTAGTCAATTAACACAGACCCTATTATGTTATGTTTGAGATTTTAGGGGGCCTGGGTGTCCTGTTTCAATGAGGAACGTGAGAGTAGGTCCTCCTTTGGGTAGAGAGGAAACACAGGACAACAAAGCTGTGAGACAGAGGGCACAAGCCCTATATGATTGGATCAGCTTGGAGTATCAGCCCCAGTGTTGGGCCCTGAAAAAGAACATGGTCCCGAGAGAGAAACAAGCATTTTGGATTCAACTACCTGTTCTAATTCTTCAAAGTCCTATGAGCAAGTTTCTTAACCACCTTAAAACTCAATTTTCACAAATGGAAATGGTGTTTCTTTCTGTCTCACACACATCAGTGAAGGCCACATAAGATAAATACCCAAGGAAGTTGTTTCACAGTTGTTGCAAACTGCAAAATACAAGCATGGATTTGTTAACAAGAAACCAAAGAACAGCATGTAGGCATTTGCTACCTTGGGAGGATGGGAGGCAGGGTGGGGGATGTAGATTCTAGAAAAATAGGGAGGGGTTGCCAGTAACAGTTTCCCTACTTCAGATCATCTTCTGGGATTAAGCCTGTTTGAAGACACAGAGAATTCAAAATGACTGAAACACATCTTTGTAATTGTTTAGTTGAATCTTTTTGTTTTCTGGATAATGAGATTGAGTCACAGAAAGATTAAGTACAAGCCCAAATTTCAGTGCACGAAAGATAGTCACACTCATACATCTGTGGTGGAAGCATATGAAAATTTTCAAATTATTGGACCTTCCCTCAGGTAGTTTGTTTCTTTATTGATTACCTTAGCCATAGTTTTTATTCTTGTCATGGAAATTTTGAAAGCTATCTGGCAAAGACCTGTCAATTTATCTCTTTGGTTTCCAGTATTGATTCAACTCCTTTACCTAATCTGAACACTGAAGATCTCCAATAATATGGCTAGGTCACATCCATTTACGCTGTACTTTGCATTTATAAAGTTTTTACTTTCTCTCACCTGTATACTACAGTGGCATTTTCTACAAAGGAGAAGGAGAAATTTGCCCTCCTCTGGAGGTGGACCTTTTTCTATAAACTCCTCCCAAACACTTCATTCCCTAAAACTTATTCTTTCATGAAATTCTGTATCAATGACAGAGTAAACCCAAGGCATGATTTTCTTGTCACAAAACTGGCTGATAGTCAGTTATCAAGCTTTTATTGAGAGCTTACTATATGGTAGGTAAAAATCCAAGAGGAGAAGTAAGACCCTGCCCTGTTCAGGGAGGCAAGCTCTATACTGCACAGAATCAAAAAGGGCTAGGATGTGGGGCAAACTGGACACCAACAATGACACATGGAGTTCAGCGGAGGGGTAACTGGACTGAATTTGGGAGTTCAGGGGAAGATCCAAAGAGCTGATTATGCTGAAGATGCTCTGAGGATTGTCAAGGTTTAAATCAGCAGAGTGGGGGAGAGGAGAATGTCATGGATGGGAAAGCAGAAGAAACAGAGGGCAGGATTAGGTAAATCAGATAACAAGGTTGGTAAGAAGCCTTTTCTGGCTGGAACAGGGAGTTGGTCTGAGGAGATAATGAAAGATGGGGCAGAAAAACATTTTAGGATGTACTATGGATCACCATTCCTGCCAAGATCAGAAACCAGAATTTGTGTTTTTAGCACTGGTGTGTGAACAGAGGATGGGGTTTCAAAGGCTAGGCACAGAGCCAGAGACGTTAGAGTTTGACTTTTGGCATATAAAGCCACCGCCTGCAGAACTTGGGCAACTTGCTTGATTTCTCTGAGCCTTGATTTTCTCCAGTGTAAAACTGAATTAATAAAATCTCATGTGTCTATTATGTAAAATAAAGTAGGTGATGAAAATTTATTTGGTTGTTGTATTTTGGTATTGGTTTTACTTTTTGTTTGTTTGGTTTGGGATAGCAGTCTTGTTGGTATGAAATTATTTTGCTTCTTAGTAATTATCTAAGTCAGACTATTCCTTAAAACAATACATCTTTTTCTACCTATTCTCATCACTCTGTTGGTTTTTGGAGCCAACATATTCTCCATGATTATAGGATCATGGGCTTTGAATTTCAATTTGTCTCTAGTCAGTACTTCTTTACATTTTGGGAGTTGCAACACTCCGTCATTGTCTGACCTTGTGGCATTTTTAGAAATTAAAAGCCGTAGAATAAAACTTTACAATGAAAAATGGAAAGAAACGTGCAAATAACTTTATTTTTATACTTAAAGAGAACAGTGGATTTGATGAATAGATAAAACTGGCAACTTTAAAAGAGTTTTCCCCTTCAACAGACATATTCCCCTCATTCACCTCCTATGGTGCCTGAAATTCCACCATATGCTCTCATCCTTAAGGAGCCATGGACCCAGCAGGAGCATATTGATACAATGATGGTTTTCACAGCATTATATTCCCTGGAAGTGGTAGCACATTAACCAGCCAACACACCAAAAGGATACATGTCATCTCAGCTCATATTGGTCACACTCTCCATTACTGTCCTCTAACATCATGGAGGTGCTTTAAAAATGGCCAGTTACAAAATAAGAGTAATTGCAAATACTTATAGTACTTGCTATATGCCAAGTAGGTAAAATTCTCATAGTAGTTTTGGGATATGGGTACCATCACTACCCTCATTTTACAGTTGAAGAAACTGAAGGAGAGAGAGATACCTAACTTCTGAAGAGTAAGTTACAAGATGGGGATTTGAACTTGCGTTCTTTGGCTCCACATCTGATGATTAACTGTGACACTAAACTGTCCTGCTGTATATAACGGTTGCCTATTTTCTACTCCATGACCAATTATGGGGTCTTTTGGGGAGACATGAGGGAAATATAAGTAGATCTGATGACAGATTGTTTGCATCTATGTGAAAGGTTTTGGTCGTGTATGTGTGTGTTGCCTCCTCTCCCGACTTTGGAGATGGGAATCGCCATGCAGGGGCAGCTTCACCTCTGAAAGTCTTTGTAAGGCTATTAAGGCTGTAGCCTGATCAGGGAAATTAAAGAAGTTGGCTTCTTATGCCTGACCTCATTCCAAACTTTAAAATTTAATGGCAAAGGGTATTTTCCTGAAGTTTTTACACTATACATCCAAGCTCTCCACAGCCCTCTGTAGCCTAAATCATAGCCAGCAATGAAAAGTATATATTCTGTTAAAGTAATTAAACAAGGAGGCCACTAGGCTCAGGTGTCTTTAATACCTTGGCAGCCTATATAAGCAAACCAAAACCTAAGCCAGACTCAATTCCTGTAAATGCCTCAAGATTAAGAAATCAAAACTCAAGAACAGCTAATCACAAACAGACAACTAGGCTTTCCCAAAGAAAGCAATGGCTTAAGCTATAGCCAATCAAATAATTTCCTTGCTTTGCTTCCACATCTGTTCTATAAAAGCCTCTCCCTTAGCTCCTGTTGGTGGAACACTCCTAACCATTTTTAGTTTGGCACTGCCTAATTTGAGATGTTTGTTCAAATAAATTCTTCAAAATTTTAATGTCCTTCAGTTTATCTTTTAACAATTTGCATTGTACCAAATCTCCTGGTAGCCTCATTTTATCGGTGGACACCTGGACAGAGGTACCAGTACAAAAGAGGAAAGTCAATGTCTCACATCACTTATGATTACCCATGCTAAGGAAATGGAAACAAGATAGGAGAGCTTTGATAGGGGAAGATGTTGAAGACTAATACTCAAAGGAACGTGAAAGCCCAGAATATAGAATAGAGCATTTAAAGTAAAAAGCGTTCCAGAAGACAAGTGGAGAGGCTCAAATATATGGAGGACTTGGCCAGTCTGGGCATATCCTAGCTGAAAGCTTAACAACCCAAAGATTATATGTCAATAATTGCAGAAGACTACGTTTTCCAAAGATGACAACAGTGTCTCCCATTCCTCACTTTCTTCTGCGGTATGACCTTGCTGCTCCTCCATCAAGAGAGAATCTATTTCTCTACCCCCTTGAATCGGCGTGAGATGGGACCAGTGACTACTTTGTGCAATAGGATATGGTGGTTGTGACACTGAGAACCCAGTGATCATGCTGAAAAGCCCAAGGTTCAGGGAGTAACCATGTCTAGGTGCTCCTCTCAATGGTCCCTGCTCCCAGCTAACAGCTAGCATCAAGTCCAACCACGTAAGTGATCTATCTTGGTTGTCTGGACCAGTCCACTCTTTTAATGACTCCAGCTCCAGTTGTCTGACTGCAACCACATATGAGGCCTTGAGCGGGAACTGGTGAAGTGAGCTCAGTCAACCCACAGAACCATAGAGATAATAATAAAATGTTATTTTAAGCCACTAAGTTTTGGGCTGGCTTGTTATACAGAGATAGATAACCAGAGCAATATTGCAACTGAAAGGAGCAGAACATAATGATTCTCAAAGAGTTATTAACGTCTAAGAACTAAGCAGAGGGAATTTTAGGGTACTGATACATCAGCATATGGCATTTATGGAACCTGCAGTAGACATAACTTCCCCTTGATTGAGGTCCTGTGCCTTCACTCTAGTGAAGACCGCTATTCTCACTGTCTTAGCACAGGAAGAACTTAACTTCTTCCTGAGATCTTTGGCCTTGCTCTTATGAATCAATGAACTGCAGATTCAGGCCTGAGGTCTTCAATCTCTCGGTCCCATTGCAGCTCTCGTGCGAAGCACTTCCTCCGTTGAACCCGCTTAACTAGTAATGAAGACCTATCAGGACCATCAGGGGATGGGAGTAATGGACAGGAGGGCATTTGAAACTCAACCAAGTGGCTGAGAACTCCACTCTCAACTTTCATTCTCCAAAGATCAGTGACCATTTTTCATGAAAAAGATAAATATATAGCATGGACCAAAATAACACCTCCTAAGCCAGTGAATTTCTCTATTTCCACCTTCATCTTCCAAATTCCTTTTAAGTCATCTGCAGTTGTGCCATGAAAATTCAAACTAAGAATCTTTTAAACATGGTGGCTGGTTGCTGGTGCTCTTGGGCCTCTGGTTATTATCCATGAAGTTCTGCTTCTTCCACTCTCGTCTTGTTCTCCTATGGTTTTGATGTGGCTGTTTGCAGCTTGCTATCTGTGTTCTCATCTCTTAGCTGCCTTCTAAGCATGTCTGATAATTTCACTTGTTTAGTTCAATTTATATGTATTTGATCTTTTCCTTCTTTGATTAAATGTCAGCAGCAATTTTGTTAGTAGCACAAACACATTATTGCTACCAGTAAGCTGAGGCCAAAAGCACAGGATTTTTTCTTTTTCCTAGCTTCTTAAACTTCCGTTTCTAGACGTAATTTTGGAGAACATTACACCATAATTCTAAGATTGCCTATCTTGTTAAAATAAAAGTAAAAATGTGGCCTGTGAACAGCAATAATAGAACATTTCTAGAAATCATCTATTAATGGAATTCAAAGTGTCGTTGGATACCAGATCCCAAGGTGACTAAATAAATCAAATCATTTAAATATGTGAAGGACTTTAAAAATTATATACTAGAGTAGACTCTGTTTTGAAAAGCACACTGTGGAGTGGTCCTGGGTGTTAAAAATTCCCAAGAAGCACTTTATTTAGGCTTTGTAATTCAAAGTAGAGATGGGCAGTGACAATTAAACACTTGGAGGGGTGGGTAGAGGGATAGACCAAGGCTAGAATGAATATAGTTCAGGAGGGTAGGCAGGTTTCTGGCTGGACCCTTTTCTAAGCAGACAAGGCAGGCTTGGGGAGAGTGAGTGGAATGGGGAGGAGTGGGTAGAATTTAACAGCAGTATAATAGATAGCTCCCTGCTGTCTCTTGGCTTCAATGGAGATGTGAACCTATGCTCATGTCCTTGAAAAGAGATTGTCCTTTTTATTAAAGGCTGTTTCTTGAGGAAAGGGTCCAAGTTTTCTTGTATACAACATCATTCAGTGTCTGTGTCCACCAAGAAGAGCATCTGCTCCATGCAGCTGAGAGAGCATGTAGGGTATTTCCGTCTTGGCATAACTTGTCAGATTGATTTTTTTTTAAAATGTTTTATTTTTATTTATTTTTTCCCCTAAAGCCCCAGGCGATAGTTGTATGTCATAGTTGCACATTCTTCTAGTTGCTGTATGTGGGACGCGGCCTCAGCATGGCCGGAGAAGCAGTGCGTCTGTGCGCGCCCGGGATCCGAACCCGGGCCGCCTGCATCGGAGCGCACGCACTTAACCGCTAAGCCACGGGGCCGGCCCTCAGATTGATTTTTTAATCTCTTCGTGTGACCTGCTTTTCTTCGTAAATAAGCTACTTCAAAAAAACCAAAATAAGACCCAGAAAGGAGATCATTTCATAAAATCCATGCAGATCTTTAACTCCAAAGCTAAATCTAGAAATCAGATTGCCTGTCAGTAAATTGTTTTTCCCACTGTATAATGTAGTTTTGGTTCTGTTTTGTTTCATTGCATGCATGAGTGTGCGTGTGTGTGTGTGTGTATGTATGTATTAGGTCATCATGATGTTTTCCTTTCACTCATCAATTTATTTATGCTTTTCTTTAACTTGTTCAGCAAATGTTTGTAGAGTACTACTATGCCCCCTGCACTCTTTTATACACTGAAACACAAAATTGAATACACAAGTCTTATCTTTACTCATAACCTGATCAGAGAGACAAAGAACCAGTAACAATAGAGGGTGAGGGCTGTGAGGGGAGCATGGGCCAGGTGCTATAGGAACACAAGGGAGGGGGTGCCTGACTCTTCCTAGAAGAGTCAGAAAGCCTTGGCGGGAGTGGCCACTGAAGAGAATTTTAAGGAATTTCCCAGTACATTTTGGAAAAGAAATGGAAAAATAAAGTGCATAGGGCACTTGGGGTTTAGCACGACAAAGGGCAGACCCCCATGGTAAAGAGTGCAGGCTCTATGTAGGCTTGATCCCTGATCTACCACTTGCTTGTTGGAGCTTAAATAAGCCTCTGACCTCTCTATGCATCACTTTCCTTATCTGGCAATAACATCTGGCAATAAGAATGATATCTGCCTCATAAGGTTGCTCCGTAGACTAAAGAAGATGGTTCATGTCAAGTGCTTAAAAAAGTGCATGACTCCATAAATGCTAGCTATTTTTATAGCTGAAATTTAGAGTCTGATTGGGAAAGAGACAGGGAATGAAATTGAAAGTTAGGAAGGAATAGAACATAAACTTTTCAGACTGTGGTATGAAGTTTGGATTTTATTTGTCTCCAAAAGTATGCCTTGGAAATACTTTTAAGTAGGATGATGGCCTGATTAAATACTCATCTATAAAAAGGTTCCTCGATGATGATATATCCATAGGAAGACCAATTATGAGACTCCTGCAGTAATGCAAATAAGATGAGTACTTGATCTAGAGACAAGGGCCACGAAGGAGGAGTGTGAATGGATATAAAAGATTATAGAGACAATCTAGAACATTGAGGACTATATATTGGATAATAAATAACTTAAAATAATTGGTATTCTTTAGTTTGCATAACTAGGTGGACAGTAATGACATTCATCAGGAAATTCAGGAAAAGACCAAGTTGAAAATAGTATGATGAGTTGGTTTTCAGATGTGATGTGTTTGAGGTACTCATGAGCTATCGTGGTAGAAAGCTATGAACAGATGTCAGGGGTTGAATATTTATTCAGCATGCATCTTGAAATATAGAATTAGTAATCCTGAGTTTAAGTATAGTTAAGCCATAGAAAGTGTGTGATATAATAAAATTAGAATTTACTGAGTACTTACTATAATCTAGGACATAAACTAATCCCTTTGCATGGGTAATCCCACATATACACAACAATTGCTGAAATGGGTACTATATGGTTCCCATTCCACATATAAGGGAAGTGTCTTTAAAAGCTTTAAGGAACGTGAGGTCACATAGCTTACAAGTAAGGAACAGGAATGCACAAATAACTATTAGATTCTTGTGAGTGACAGATTCCTCAACATATGAGTGGGTTAAATAAAAAGAATGTACTTTCTTTTCATCACAAATAAATCTACAGGCACCCAGGTTCTTTCTAATTTATTTCTCTACAAAACTTAGCATTTTGCTTCCTCTCAAAATCTGTCATGTATCTATTTCAACCAGTAGAAAAGATGAGAGAAAGAACTAAAGTATGCTACACTCATTTACAGAATCTCTCTAGAAGTTGGACACAATGCTTCTGCTTATATCCCATTGGTAGTACTTAGTCACATGACATGCCTAGCTGCAAGGGAGGCTGGGAAGTGCAGGAGGTTTTTTTTCCTGGGAAGCTATTGCCTAGGAAAAAATTGGGGGTTCCATTACTAAGTAGGAGTTGGAAAATAGATATTGAGACAGAACTGGCAGTTATCTACCACAAAGGACTCACTAGAAAAAAATATAAGGTTTAGAAAACTTAACTGAAGACATCAGTTGGACTCATAGAGAACTTCAGCTTTGAATGGGGTAGCTGGAGGAAACGAGTCCAAAAAGCATACTGACTATGATAGGTCTTGCTGCTGCCATCATTTTCATCATAAGAGTCCATTAATTGAATGGATACCTAGACTGTAAATGTAGACAGAGCATACTGAAAAATTAATATTCTTGATAGGAACTTGGTGCACATAATACAGACAACTCTGTTAAACAGAAGCATGGAGAAATCTGGAGAGGAGTTAGAACTAGGTATAAGTGAAAGCATCAATTCAGTTGAACTCCCACTTTTAGACTACTAATAAGCCAAGCACAATGAAAAGGTGATTATTTCCTTATCAAATGTTTGTTCAAATTACAAAAGGGTTTACTTCAGGGTTTTTGTAAATAGTGAACTCCCCTAGTGCACTTAAAATAGAATTCAGTGTAAAGATATTGAATTTACAGGCAATTTTCAGAAATACATTTATGGGGTAAGTAAGATGCACTTGAAGTACCTAATCTCAGGCATAGAAAGGAATGGAATTAGTGCAAAGAGAATCATTGTATGTAAATATTTAGATTTGAGGAGGTGGAGCAAGTGTTTCCTTTCTGAGGGAGCTCCTATGGGGAGACAAGTTTTCATATAAGGCACATACTTTAAATAGTATCTCTTGAGAATATGAGAATACCTAAACAGAATCCTCAAATAAAACTCTACTGAACGCTCTTGGTTCTCTACTGAAGCTACTTCTCAAAAGTTTATATATAATTTTGAAAAAATGTTTGGGAATAATGAAGAGACTTTATCAATTGCCTCACAGACCTGAGAAATATATAAGAGAATAGAAAGTCATGTCATCCCATCATCTAACCTAAGCGTTTTGCACTGTCAGTCAGGTATACATACATACATACATACATACCATTCACTTAGAAACATTTACACATTCAGATTGAATCAGGGATTCAATAACAGGGGTTGAGTCCTTGGGATGCATACACCTGCCCTTGTCTTTATAAGTCAAACACAGTGCAGCATCCCCCCAGTGCCTTTTGGCCCAAAGGTGACCTGGTCTCCTCTGTGGTCTGATTCTGTGATTAGAATTTTTTCTGAAATATAGGCACATTTGGTTACTATAAAAGGCTCTTTAGCCACCTCCTCCTCCAAACCCTATCATTCATATCCATCCTATTTACTTTGGTGAAGCCTGAAATTTCACCATTAGAAAATTATTGCTTTAGCTTAAGTCAATATAACATTTTGTTCCTTTGTTATACAAAGGTTTCTGGTCACAGATACAGAAATCTTGCCCCCTATTTACATCTCAAGTATCAAAGGAAGGACCAAAGTGCCTGAAGCTGGTGGGCAAAGGATATAGAAATGCAAATTTTGAGTATATTTCTACTTCCCTGTTTCCGTGCTGCACCTGATATGCAGAGAATAAATCCCAAATTGTTTAACAGCCTCCTCAATAGAGCTTCTTCTGGACAGTTTTTTAGCAGGGAAATAAAACATTTGTTTAAATAGCCCTGTTCAATTGTTTGTCTCTGGTAATAATAGAAGTTGCAAATATTTGGCTTCACTACTGAGTAAGGCTGGTACTCTTTTGCCTCTTTGTCTTTACTAATGCCATTTCCTACCTGGACGGCCCTCGATGTTATTTTCTTTCTTTCATGTTTCAACTATGCTTTTATTGAAGTAAACCATACATAATGTCAGATGCATACAACTCCATGAATGTTCACTAAATGATCACATTTAGTGTAACCACTTCCCAGATTAAGAAATAGATCATTAAAGTATTCTAGAAACTCCTCTGATGTTCTTGTAAGGGATGGAAAAAAACTTTTCCTCTACCCTCTTAGGTTCTATTACTAGATCCTACAAATTAAGACAAAAGACAGATTAACCATTTGCCCTCTTGTGTGGTCTAAACAATATCCAAGGTAACTGCCAAAGGAATCTGAGGCCATCCACTGTAGTTCCCAACCTGTGAAGGATTAGCAAATGGGTTATATTTGCCCCTTCCCTCCAAGTTAGTGTTCTAAATATCCTTGATTTGTGTGGACACTGAATCTAGCCTAACCCAAGCTTTTCCCAGTTGCTGTGCAAACAAGGCCACCACCATTTAGGGAATTCGAGAAACTGAGTACCATGTACGGATACCCTCATTGAATAGATAGTGATTGGGGGGTCATATTTTAAGGGTCCTGATGTGCAGGACTGGGCAAAGAACACGACACTGAGTGGAGAGTCCATCTCCCCTATAACCCACAGGCAGTAGGGTTGGTAGAAAGGAAGAATGGAATGTTAAAGCAGCAGATTAAATTACTAACAGGCAAAACCACCTTGGCTGAGTGGCCTAAGTATTATCTCAAGCTTTAATACAGTTGAAAGATCAACCATTAGGGCCTGTTGGCCCATATGCCAGACCCAGTACCTCTGCTGAGATGCTCAACACTGTAAAGGTATGGAAGTCGAGGGAGACATTTCCCCGGCTCTCTTCATGGTTCAGTGTGTTATGCTGCTGAGAACATCAAGCCCCATCATGCTTGGGAGAGGCATTATCCACTGGAATTTGCAATGGGACATCTCACCAGGATGGGTGAGTTACTTTGCACCTCTGGGTAAGGAGGAACTGCTCAGTTTCCACTGGGGTCCCACTGTCCTTCTGCAAGCTGGACCTGTTGAAACGCACTATACCTGGATTGGGACACCAAACATTGAAAGAGGGCAAAAGGTGGGAGTTCTGGTCTGGTATACCCCACCCCCAGTCCATCTCCTCATGAGTGACGGTGCTGCTTTTCCCAGCCAACATGTACGGTATACACAGCCAGGTCAAATTCCTAAAGCAGCAGCCACATTAACATCTAAGAATCAAAACACAAGTGCAATTCTTATAGAAGGGGAAGATCTTCCTATACAAGTTCCTATTAAATATCTCTCTTTCCAACTTTAGATTTCTACTGTTCCTGTGGTGTTGGGTCATGAGATGGGCACTTAATGGAAATACCTTTGTACAGTGTGCCCACTCATATGCCCAGCAAAGGAGTCAATCCAATTCTTAGGTATGTGGCAGCTGGCCCTCTCTAGCTGGGTGGGATTTCCATGGTGGTTATCACCACTCCAGGGAGGAGATTGGAAGGCCCTGAAGCAGTACCTTAAGAAAAAACAAGCTAGGACAAGTACTCTTAATTCACCTGATATTACCAATACTGATCCAAAAACACGGCCTGTGGGACACACTATCAAAAACCCTGGGCATGGGTATTCTTCTTCTGTCAATCAAACTACACAGGCAGCCCACCAAACTGCTGACTGGAAGGGTACTAAAAACACTACCATCAGAGCCTTGGGCAGCTATACTCAGATTTGAGATAGGTTCATGTGGGTCACCCCAGGTTATGGATATTTGAGCACACATGCACCTCTATGTTGAGAACAGAAAAATCACTCTAAACAGAACCAACTCAATTGTACCAGGGATATGGGATGGATATCAATGGAACTATGTAGTCATTCTGTAACACTAAAGGACTGGTTTGGCACTGAATGGTCACACTGATATTGGCTCAAGACAAGGTTGAGATGAGGGGAGCCATATTGTAGAAAAGAAGCCCTATTGTAACTTTGAATGACCTCTGACAAAGTAACCCAGCTGGATATGCACCCTCCAAGAGATCTAACTGCTGTGTAGATTTTATGACCCCTGCTTGTGCATGTACCTTCCAGCTACAATAAGATGATAACTTTGTTCTTTTGAGTTCCTTAGGAGCGTGATGACCCCCGAATAGAGAGTCTATGCTGATAGCCATCATCAATGAAAACTGAAAGATCTGGTGTGGCAACTCCCAGTCTGTAACACCGGAAGGTCAACATTCTTAACCCCCTCCCCTATAACCCAATGGCCGATATAACTGCTGTAAGATTTTGTGCCCCCTTAAGAGGGTTCTTTGAGACATTAGTCGGCCATCTTGCCCCTTGCTAGCAAGCTGTAATAAACTGCCCTTTCTTTTCTACCATCTTGCCTCTTGACAGCTGGCTTTTGTCTCACGACGAGCAGATCGTGCCCTTTGTGCAGCAACAATGTCACCTTGGTATTTATTAGATAACCCAAAATAGGACCCAATGGTTGTGTGGTACAAATCTGTGGCTGTGGCATCCACCTGAGTCATTGGGCTGCTGTATCCTGGGTTTTCCCTAGGCACAGGGGAGCATCCACCCTATGGTAACAGAAATTGCCAACCTTCCTCTCCTCAAGGCCAGATGGGCATGCTGTCTTTTCCAGTGGTATGATCTTTTGATCATCATCTTTGCTCCCTCTATTGGCCTGTAGGACATTATACCACACATAGGACCCCTTACTAAATTCACCCAGGAAGCCTTAAATGATAGCTAACACAGCCTGTCCTTAGTGAACACTGAGATGTCTCTAAAGTGGAAAGCTGTCTTCCAAAATAAGATGGCCTTGGACATTACTACTGCCTCACGAGGAGGCACTTGTGGCATTATCCAAGTGGAATATTCCATGTTCATATCTGATAAGTCTGGTAATGTATTATCTTTATTAAATCTCTTGAGGACACAAGTGAACACCCTGAGTGATCCAACCCCCAGCCTAGAGTTTGAATCATAGGGCTCTTGGTGAAAAAAATTGTTACTTACTTTAGGAACTGTTATCTTGATCTGTGTATTCTCTTGCATGTGCCTCCCGTACTACAATGGTATCTGCCTCCAGTGCAGCCAGGTAGCCACCAAACGAGCCACCTCCATGCTAGTGAAACCCCTTGCTGACTGCTCAGGGGACACTGCAGAGAAGAGTGGTGTGTAAGATTGTAAGAGCTGGTCAGGAGGGGTGGCGGGGTGGAGGAGGTCAGTGAGAGGACCTGATGGCTAGTTGACCCATGAGTTTGGACCTGGGCAATCGAAGACTCTTCATCTTTGTCCTTTGAATGTATGTCCTGTCCATCGTTCCCATAGTGGGAGCCATTTTCAGGGATGCAACCTTGAGAGAACAATGTATTGTTAAGACCTGACTGGTCTAAACTGGACTGAATACATAACTGAAACCATTAAGGCTTCTGTATAAACTTTGAAGATTCTGGCAGGTGAATGTGGACATCTACCCTTTTTGCAGCAACCCAAGACAAGTGTCATCTGTAAGTTCCCTTGCTTATTAAAACTGTGTAGGGGGTGTGTTGACCTCCTAGGGGTGGTAAATTGTGGCAAGGTGACTAGGAAATGTATGGTAAATAAGGGTTGTTTAGTAAGGTTTGTTATGCAGCTAAGAGTTGTTTTCCTCTTCCTGGTAGAGGAGAGGGGAATATTTTTACAAATGGAAATTTATTCCCTGCTTTTAGGCATAAAGGGGGAGGGCAAAGACTTCTTCCTGGGTCTGCAGTTTCTCAATTGCCTTCAGCTCAAAATAATCCCTATGTCAAAGTGGCATATTTTGAGACGGCATATTCTGATTCCTTTCACCCTTTTCCAGTTACTAGCATCCCATTTTGCTCCCTACACTCATGAGTAATCACTACGCTGAGTTCTATCATCATTGCTTTATTTCAACTGGTTTTAGATTTATATAAATGGCAACATACAATCTATATGATTTGTGCCTAGATTTTTGTCTCAATATTATATTTTATTATGTTTGGGATATTCATGCATGTTGATGGATATAGTCGTAGATCACATATTCTCATGGCTTTATAGTGGTCGTTTTGTGGGAATACCACAACCTATATATCAAGTCTACACTTAATAGATATTAGGTAGTTTCCAGTACTGGAATAGCATAAATGGCACTGTTATGAAAATTATTATATATGTTATTTGGTAAATATGTATGTATTTGCTGGGTATATACCCAGGAGTGGAACTGTTGAATCATAAGGTACCGGTATAAACAACTTTAGTAGATATTGCCAATCAGATGCAGTACGTAAGAGTTCTGAATGTTCCATATACTTACAAACACTTGGGATTTTCTGCATTTTAAAGCATTTTATTCATTTTGGCAGGTGTGTAGTGGTATTGCAGTGTATCCTGAATTTGCATTTCCTTTATCATCAATGATGATGAGCATCTTTTCATGGGTTCATTGACTATTTGAATATCCTCTTTTGTAAAGCTCAATCCTTTTGCCTATTTTTCTGTTAGGTTGTCTGACTTTTGGTTATTGATTTTGAAAATTCTTTATATTTTATGGATATGTGCATTACAAATGTCTTCTCTTACTTTGTGTCTTGAATTTTCACTCTCTTAATGGCATATGTTAATTTAAAGAAGGGTTTAATTTTAAAATATTTCAATTTATCAACTTTTTCTTTATGCTCAGTGTGTTTTAAGTCCTATTTAGAATATCTTTGCCTGCAGCCATAGCCCATGAAATTTTTCGTCTTTCTTTACTATTCTTTAGAAGTTTTTACTATTTTTTTTAATAGCAGCTTTACTAAGATAAAATTAACATACCATACAATTCTTCCATTTAATGGTTTATAGTCCTATTAAGGTTATTCTTTTCTTAAACTTAAGGGTTCATTTACATTCAATGTTTTTTAGTATACTCACAGATACAGGCCACTATCACCACAGTCAATTTTAGAACATTTTTATCACTTCAAAAAGAAACCCTATACCCTTTAATTATCGCCCTTCTAATTCCCATCTCCCCAAGCCCTAAGCAACTACTAATTTACTTTCTAACTCTATAGATTTGCCTATTTTGGACATTTAATAAAAATGGAATCAAATAATTTAAGTATTTTGTTACTGCCTTCTTTCACTTAGCATAATGTTGTCAAGGTTCATCTATGTTGTAGCGTGTATCATACTTTCTAGGGCTGAATAATATTTGATTTTGTAGATATACCACATGTTGTTTACCCATTCATCATTTGATGGACATTTAGAAATCTTTACTTTTTCGTCTTACCTTTTATATTTATATTTACCAACCATCTGAAATTGAATTAGGTGGCAACATAAAGTACCAATTCAATATTCATCTTCTTCCTCATGGATATTGAATTGACACAGTACCGTTTATTGAAAAGGCCATCCTTTCCACACTGCATCAGGGTGTTTTTTATTTGTCTGCTTGTTTGTGCTTTTATCGTGCATCAGCTTACTGTATACATGTGTTTCTGGCCTCTCTGTTCTATTCATTTGTATATCTGACTATCCTTGCACCAAGTCTACAATGTCTTAACTACAATAGGGCAATAAATCTCTGATAGCACAAATTCTCCAGGTTTTTCCTTAAGATTGCCTAGGTTTCTTGGCCCTTTGCATTTCAATGTAAAAATTTGCTGTCTGCTTGTCAATTTCTTTAAAAAATTGACTAGGATTTTGATTAGAATTGCAGTATATTTCCACTTTGTGGAGAAATATTCTTATATTTTTATTGAATCTTCCATTCCATAATGTTTACAATGTACATCTCTCCATTTATTTAGACTTTCTTAATACTTCTTAATAATGATTTATGCTTGTCCTTGAAGAAATATTTCACATTTTTTAGTTATTTAATGTTCTTTGAAGCTAGTGTAAATGACTTTTTTTTTTGGCTACTTCTTTTTATTTGAGGCACACTTGAATTTACTGGGAATTGTGACTTACCCATTTTTAAAATTTCGACTCCTAGTAGAAGTCCTGGCACATAATAAGTGCTAACTCAATATTTGTGAAATAAATGAATAGATGAATGTATGTCTAACCTCCATGAAACCTTAAGTTCTTACTCAAGCTCATGTCCACCAACTTCCTATAAACTCCACCTAATTCATTTGTTACCACTATCATATGTTGTATCACCTTTGGCATATCCTCTGTTTCTAAATATTATTTAGCAGTACACCAAACCAAGTGCAGTCTTTCTCGGTGTAAGTACCATTCATCATTAACCCATGCTGCATAACTCCCTACTTAGAAAGATTCAACAGAAGTTTGTTAATTGTCTAAGAAGATCATTAAGAAGCTGAAAATAAGAGATAGACTTAGTGACCTGTGAAATTTAAATAGTTATTTTTTCTGTGCACTTCCATCCTCCTCTCCTCACTGTCTCTATTCTTTAGCTCCAGTTCTCACACTCGGCCTCTCAGATAGAAAATGCTAACAAGGAGCCTAGTCCTTCTCCTCATCTGCACCCCCTAGCAGGGCCCTGTGCTCCAAACATGTCTCATTGTCTTGTTTCCAACATGGCCTACCTAGGGGCAGCAAGCTGTGATGGAGAATTGGCTTTAGTAGTGAGCAGACTACCTTCACTTGCTGGACAAGTAACTTACCCTCTGGAGGCTGTGTTTCCTCATCTGGAAAACGTAAAGCATTAAGAGATGCACTGAATTAATTTAAGTTCCTTCACGTTACTTATAAAAATATGGCAAAATATTTTCAAACTAAGGTACTTACTGCGGATATTATCCTTCTTAAATTAGTGTTAGACATTTCCTAGCCTCAAAGGAGGACACTGTGGAGATATTAAACCATAAAAATTACATTGCATAGGTAATCTCTCATTCTGCCTGTGAATAGCACCTTTCCTAGACGTGAGCAGGTTTGAACTCTATCATTTTTCCACTGCCCCCAAAAGATTGTATGCAACCTGATAATAACTGAAAATTTTCTAAAAGGCACTTATTTCTACTTGCCAGAGTTTGCTTATGCTTTCTACTTGGACTGTGGATAGGTTTCTAGATTTAGCAAATAAAAATACATGACAAACAGTTAAATTTGAATTTCAGATAAACAATGAATAGTATTTTAGTGTATATATGTCCCAAATATGCAATATACTAAAATTATCGCATCATTCCAAATTTACTTATGCTTAAAAATTATGTCCTATGCAATATTTGAGACATACTTATGCTAAAAATTTGTTTTCATTGTTTATCTGATATTCAAATTTGACTGGGCATCCTATAGTTTATCAGCAACCCCAACTGATCCTTTAAAAAGTGTTTAGGAAATTCCCTGGCTTTTTTTTTTTTTTTTTTGGTGAGGAAGATTGGCCCTGAGCTAATATCTGCCAATCCTCCTCTTTTTGCTGAGGAAGACTGGCTCTGGGCTAATATCCATGCCCATCTTCTTCCACTTTATATGGGATGCCACCACAGCACGGCCTGACAAGCAGTGCGTTTGTGTGTGCCCAGGATCCGAACCAGCAAACCCCAGGCCGCCTCAGTGGAGCGCGTGTACTTAACCGCTTGCGCCACCGGGCCGGCCCCACCCCATGGCTTTTTTTGAAAGATCATCTCTAGGGAGAGATTTCAGAGGACTTAACAGGGATCTTAGAAACCCTTGAAGAGAAAGAGAAATGCCTACCCCCCATTCCCCATGTCTGCAGCCAACCTCCCTCTGAACTCACATACTTCATCTTCCCTCTGGTTACTATGATGACCCCGCTCCTAACCTCAGCCCATCATTCTGCAGGGAACTTGATCTAACACCTTCTCTTACTTAAGGATTTGCTCTCACACTTATCCTTTATCCTGATCGTCAATTCTTCCTTCTCTACCCGATGATTTCCATCATAAAAAAAATATTATTGATCCTATATCTTCTTTCATCTGCCACCTCAGTTACAAAATCCGATCAAAACACTGTGTATAATAGCAGTCTGCTCTGACTCACCTTCCATTCTCTTCTCAACCAGCTCCAGAAAGGATTATCCTTCTGTTATAGGCCAAACCAGACTTAGCTTAAGGGAATTCATCTTATAACTCTTCATAACCTTTGCTTCTCTTCCCTCGTAGGGAATGCTTGAGGCTGTATATAGTCTAGATGAACTGGTAACCGTCTTCTAGGAAATATGCAGGCTCTGTAGGTTTTCTGACCCCTGCTTACTATATACCTCCCAACTGCAAAAACGAGATAACTTTATTCTTTTGAGTTCCTTAGGAATGTAATGATCATTGGACAGAAATTCTATACTGGTACCCATCATCAATGACAGCTGAAAGGCCTGGTGTGGCGACTCCTAGTCTGCAAAGCCAGATGGTCAACGTTCTTGACCCCCTCCTCCATGGCCCACTGGCCCTATATAACTGTTTCAAGATTCTGTATCCTCTTAAGATGGTTCTTTAGGATGCTAGTCCACCATCTTCTGATCAGCTAGCTCATCATGCAATAAAGTCCTTCCTCTACCGCCATTCTGCCTCTTGACAGAATGGCTTTGTCTTGCAGCAAGAAGATAGAGCCCTTTGTGCTGTAACACTTCCATTACACTGAATCTCCTTTGCCAACTGGCACAAAGTCAAGCTTTGTCAGTAGAGAGTATGGGAGGGACAGTGCTGGAAGTAAAGTCTTCTCCCTTGGTTCCAGTGTGCTTCCTTCCTGTACAGCCTACTAAACTAACATAGCTAAAGCAACCTTTAACTTAATTTTTTCAAAATTATGCTTTCTGAAATAGCATGTTTTTTGAAAAAAAAAATCAGAGAAGCAAACAATAAAAAAGAAAAACAAATTATCACAGTCTAAGAGATAACTTTAATTATTTGGATTAGACAGCCTTATAAAAATTTTAAACATAATGTCTAATATTAAAATGTATGATATCTTTTTGTGATATTTTGTAACATGATGACTTTTTTTACCTACTGTTTCCTGAACTAATCTCATTAATTAATATGACTATACAACAGCATGCTATTGATATTACTCCTGTTTAGTTTCTCCATGTCTGAATTGCCATGATTTATTTAAATAACTCTTGTTGACATGTTTCTTAAATGACTGCACTGTTGTATCTAGGTTTTGGTTTTAAGAAAACAACAAAATGTATACATATTAAAAAATGTCAATTTTAGGACCTACTCTCTTCAAAATATTGCTTCTTCTTCTCTGTAACAATGGATGCCAACAGGTTAATTAGATAACAAATTTCTGCTAATTGGTTAGCAAAAATATCCATTTATATTGTTAATTCTGTGACTTTTATGAGTGATTCCAAAGATGGACATTTTGAACAATATGGCAAGTTGACCCCCTGGATGTTCTGGGTGCTTCTCTTTTCCACAGTCACACTGTAGAATTCACTCAACAGCTAACTAGTCTGATTTTGTGTAAGTCACCAATTGGGTCCATCTTTTAAAAACAATTGATTATATAAACCCATATTCGTATAAGTATCTCCCATAACAGAGTAGTTAAATAGAATCCAAAGATGGTGTAAGTCAGTTTGGTAAACTACAGCTCACGGGTGGCCTGTTTTTGTAAATGAAGTTTACTGATACACAGACACACCCATTAGTTCACATTATCTGTGACTGCTTTCACACTGTAATGGCAGAGTTGAGTAGTTGCCACAGAGACTCTCTGGCCCATAAAGCCTGAAATATTTACTATCTACCCTTTAAAGAAGAAGTGACCCCTTGGTCTAGGGTGAGAACTTGATGATTCCCACAAAACCAGTTGAAAAAGAAATTTCAGTCAGGCAATTTGCTGATTTGCATCAATCAATATATATGCATTTATTGAGCCCATACTCTGATTTCAACATTCTTGGAGATAAAATTGAGGTATAATATACGTGATCTGCTTTCACAGAAAATTTATAATAAAATCAAGGAGACAATATATCCACACAAATAAAGTGACATGGGTATCTATAATTGAGTGTTTAGGGTAGATAATGCATATTTTAAAAACTCATAATTTATATATGGCAGTATATCTTTCCCACAATTCCTAGAAAATACCTCATTGAAGTATGTTGGCTGACTAATTGCAGCTACCTACAAGCATTTTGGGGTGACTCCTTTAGTTCCACTTTCTCTGAGCTAAGATGTCTTCTCATTCCTGATTTGAGAGGAAGTCCATAAACTAGTTCTCTCAAACTAGTAAGTTCTTGATAAATGACATACACGCTAAATTGTGTCAATAACCAGGATGTTCCTACAGAGCAATGAATTTTGCTAACTCTGAACAATAGATAAATGACTCATCTAGTCTGTTTAAATGACCTGTTTGCTGTTATCTGCACATAGTAATTTACTGGAGGAAATTGGATTTTGCTGGCCTATACTTCTTGCTTTGTTCACTTTATGCTTCTTCCCTCTTCTATTCTCACTCATAAATAAGTCAATCTTACTTCAGCATGACAGTTTTAAAGTCTAATACTTTGTGAGGAACTTTCTTTTTAATGATACTCTTGAAATTAAAATGAATAACTTGCTGTTGAGAATATTCTCATATGACTATGAAAATTAAGATGGATAAAATGTTAAGAAAATATTTCTAGAAATATTCTACAATTCAGAAGAGTTGCTCCCTTATAATAGCACACTTAATTGATTTAATTTCATCTTAGAACACCCAATAAAGTGAAATTTATGAATGTGAACACTGCAAGTGTTTATGTTTCAGGTGAACAAAACCTATCTAGCTATGAAAAGCCAGTACAGATATTTATCTTGACTTGCTGCCTATTGTCACTGAAGATGTGAACCAAAGTGACTTTCCCAATCAAACCCTGACATTGAACTTAATGAAGTAATCAATCAGACAACCGAGAAGTATCTGCTGAGCATCTGCTTAATGCACAGCACTGTCTTGGGTATTCTAAAGTTCTGGGCACCATAATAATTCTGATTCTTAAAGAAATTACAATTTGTTTTGGAAAAATGATCTATAGATGGAAAACCAGTGAAATGTTGAAGAACATAAAATTAAACGAAAACAGAGATCATGGCTAATAGATTTTTAAGGTCTCCCAAGAGACTAGTCCACCACTTAATACATGTGAAAAGCTAAATAAATTATTTGTAAGTGAAGTCTTTGATAAGTACATATTGGTGATTTATAATCTCCCAATATAACTAAATTCATAGAATTTATAAATTGGATTTTGAGGTAATTTAAGAAACCCTCAATGAGGTAATGGATTTTCAGTTTATCCTTTCAGAATGGGAAGACTTTGATGAGCATAGTGTTGAGGTAGGCATTCCAGAGAGTGGGAAAAACATGACCAAAGGCATAGACATAGAAATGGGTACAGCATACGAGAGAAAGCTGATCTGCTTATATGTTAATCAGTAGGAAAATTGAAGCCAGATTTTCATGGAACTAGAAAACCAGGAAAAAAATTAGATTGACTTAATGAGCAAAAATTAGCTTTTGCAAGTTCTTAAAGAGGTTGGCTAGCTGCGAAATGAGTATTTTGTCTACAGAGAGAATTATCCCAAAGAATCACAGCTTTATAATAGGTTTTTAAATCTGGGCTAGGATTTCTTTAGCTTGTTAATTGGCTAGCACGAGCATGGGGTTTTCTTTGTCATTTACAAAGCAGTGGCAGCTTATTAACTTTCTTAGTAAGCTTTGATTGTCTTCAACTTAAACCTGTGCAAATTATATTCATCAAACTTGACTAGAATAACCTTTTGTGATTCCTCCTTCCCATTTTTTAACTTAAAGCCAAAATTACTCTTTCAGATTGTACTAAAATTCAGCTTAATATCTAAATTTCCTGCAGTTCCATGTGCATTACAAACCCAAAGGAGAGTTCATAGTGATGATTACCTTGTTCATAAACAAGGAGGCATGTACCAACTTGATTGTCATTCTTTGACCCAAATGAAATGGTTTTTGTTCTCTTAAAAACATAATTATCCTCATAAATTCCTTTCAAACTTTTTTATTTGAAATTGTTACATAAGACTGCATTCTCTACATACTGATTCTACTTCTAGCAAAAAAACAAAGTTGATTATCTAGACTACAGATAAAAGATGTTAAAATGCTGAAATTAATCTGAAATCCATCCAGATATGCTTTGCAGCAATGGTAAAGAATAGGCAATTAATAAAGGCAAGCTAGTGAAGTTTTTAGAAGGAAGATACTTAGGAGTAATTGAAGTTATGAAGGACACAGGTCAGCAAAGTTTCATTGTTGAGATGCTACTCCAAAGGTAGTGTTATATTAGGAGGAGAACCAGTGGGAATTAAGGGAAGACAGAGTCTAGATGAGAATTAAAGACCCCTAGGAGCCTCAGGTTAGGAGCAGAATTCCAGTCCATTTAATCAGGAGAACTTCAGGCAGAAGTATAGTCTAGCATCCTCAATAACTCAATAAGCCCCAACTCAATTCCCTCTCTTCACTTTAATCAGACAATTTCTCTCTTATTTCTTCCAAAAAACTGAAGTTATCAGGTGCGATCTGCCTCACCTTCTTAATAACTTCCACCCACAACCATCTATATTCAAATACACACACACACACACACGCACACACGCACACAAGAATCATTTCCTCCACTATGAGAAATTTAGGTGCAACTTCTCCTATTCATGACCAAAACTTCCACCTTTGTTCTTAAATCAGTCCCTTATACGTTTTCTAGTACCCCATCAGTTATCCCCACTCCTATATAATTCGTGCTCTTACAGCTTAAACTGCTCCAATCCTGAAAATTGTTTCCCAAGACCAGAGGGTCCCTCTACCATCTTCTCATCTCGAAGCTTTCCTTTGCAGCTGTACTTCCTGAAAGATTAACAGTTTCTATTTCTAATTCCTCAGCTGCTATTTCCTCCTTAACCTTATAATCTGATTTCAATCCCCACTGCTCTAGAGAAACTATGCTCACCGAAGCCGTAAATAGCTTGCTAATTGCTCACTTAGGCAATCCCTTATTTACTTGAAATTCTGGTGCATATGCATATTATTGATTATTTAATCCTCGTTTCCCTCTTAAATTCTGACTCCTCACTTTCCTCACACTCATTTTCTCTGAGAGTTCAAAATTGGTATCCTTTATGAAATCTTCCATTAGTCCTTTTCTTCTGACTTATACTCTTCTCTATAGGCTCTCTTTAGAAAAATCTTGCCACACGTGTATTTTTTTAGTGAATAAGTTATTGATAGATATCATATATTCACAAATGTTTACAAAACATAATTATATGGCTTATACAACCTGATATGTGGTAAGGCAGATTCCTCAGCTGTTCTTCCTCGGGATATGTTCTTTGCCATCTCAGGCCTATTAGATTTCAGAATAATTTTATCAAATTGTCTGTAAAACCCTGTTGTGATTTTGACTGGAAATTTACTAAATTTATAAATAAGTGTGGAGGATAGTAGACAGCTGTGTTATTCATAAACATGATACTTCTTTCCATTTAATTAGTTCTTTTAATATATCTTTTAATAAAATCGACAATTTTACCAGTAGAGGATTTCTGCATCCTTTGTTAGATTTAGTTCTGAATTCTTGATCTTTTCAGATATTCTTATAAGTAATAACTTCTCATTAATCATGTTTTCTGGGTGTTTACAGCTGACATTTAAACATGCAGTTGGCTTTTGTACATTAAAAAAAAATCAGCTTTCTTGACAAACTCTTCTATTATTTTTACCAATATATCTATAAATTTGTGCTTTCTAGTCTCTGCAGAGAATGATAGTTCTATTTCTTTTTTTCCAATCCTCATGACTCTAATTTCTTTTTCTTGTTTTATTGGACAGGATACCACTTTCAATACAATATGAAGTAGAAGAGGTAGACATCCTTTTCTAATTTTTAGTATTGAAGGTGATATTTCTAATGTTTCTCTATTTGCAATAATGTTTGCTCTAAAATTACACAGATACCCTCTATCAGATTATGGAAGATACCTTCTTTTCCTAATTTATAAAGAACTTTTATGATAAATGGGTATTAAAATTTTTCAAAATTCTTTGTATCAATTGAGATGATCACTTATTTCTGTCTTTGTTTTTCTGTTAATGTGGTGAATTTTATAAATTTTCTAATATTAAACAATCTTCACATGTCTTGGTTAACTGTGATGTTGTTATAGTGTATTACGTTTTTATAGAATCAGATTTGGTTTGCTAATATTATGTTTAGAATTTTTCTGTCTTCTTTCCTGAGTGAAATGGACTTGCGTTTTTTGTTTTGTAAAGTTCTTATAGTATATTTGTCTGATTTCGATATTAGGGTTTTGATGACTTCTAGAATGAATTGGGAAGTATTCACTCTTTGTTGTATTTACTGAAAGAGTTTGTACAAAATTGGAATGGTATTCTTTTTTAAAGTCTAGTCATGCTTTCTGGTAAACAAATCTTCAATTTCTTTAATAGTTAGAGGTATATATAAGTCTTTATTTCTCCTAGAATCATTCATGGTAAGTTATAGTAAGTAATCATTCATGGTAATTCATGGTAAGCATTTCTAGAAATTAGTTTGACTTATGTTTTCAAAATTGTTAGCATGTAAGTGTTGGTTTCATTATTTTATTACATTTTTAAATATCTAATTAATCTGTAGTTAAGTACCCCCTTTCAATTATATTATACTATTATTTAGCTGTGACTTTGCTCTTTTTCTCTTAATAAGTCTATGCAATTAATTTTGTCAAAGAACAAAATTTTGATGTTGTGGGTCTTCTTCATTATATCTTTGTTTTTGTTTCAATTTTGTTCATTTCTGCTCTTATTTTTATTTACTTTCTTCTACTTGTTTTTAAATTTTCTCTCATTTATATTCTAATTTTAGTTTTTATATGAGGTGTTTATTTTATCTTTCATTTCTAGGAATAATTACATTTGTATTATAATTTCTTTTCAATCCATAAGCTATTTAGCAGTATATATTTTAATTGACAAACATGAGAATTTTGAACTTATCTTTTATTTATTAACTTCTAATTTACTTACACTGTGATTGAGAGATAATTATCTATATGATCCTATTATTAGAAATATGTTGAGCCTTTCTTTATGTCCTGGAATATCATCAATTTTTGCAAAACTTTGATACGTGTTGAGAAAAATATGCATCCTCTAATGTTGGAAGTAGAATTCTATAAAAGTTCTAAGGAAAGTCTGCTCATTTTGTTTTTTAGATCTTCTATATTTACTGATAATCTGTCTTCTTTACTTTCCAATTCACCTGAAAAATCCCATTAGGATGATATTTTCTCCCTTTAGTGACAATATTTTTGTTTCATGTATTCTGAGACTATTTTACTAGTAGCACACATTAAAATTTTTAATATATTCAGCTAATTGAAGCTTTTCTATTTTATATTGCCTGACATTGCTTTTTAAAAAACAATCCTTTATTCTTAATCTTCCAGTATTTTACACAGAAAAGATCTAGAAATTTGTAATCAATCAACTTTTTTCTTTTAATGGGTAAATTTAGTTCATTCATAGTCATTGCAATTTTTGATTTATCTGAACTTTTTCTACCGTTGTTATTTATTACTTCAGTTATTTGCACTTATTCTATGTTCCTTTATAACCCCATTCTTACTTTTTAAATTTTGATATCTATATCTTGCAGTTATCTACAGGAACTTTGGAATACTCTGACATCCCTCATGTTCCTCCTAACTCTCACTCTCTGTCTTATGGTTATTATCTAGATTTTTATGATCTGAGTCAATATGAGTCTATTTTTTACTTTTTTGTGTTCTACTTTGGCTTTGTTTCAGCGACCACCAATTTTAGGAAAGTATTTGACTGCCTTTACTTTTCTTTTTTTTTTTTTTTGATAAAAAAATCAAAACAAGAGAAGACTCAAACCAATAAAGTTGCACATAAATGCTATAATTTAGCTTTTAAGAAGAATCCAGAATATTTGTACATAAAATATGTCCAGAGAGCAAAACTTAGGAACAGCTGAGGTAGACAGTGAAGTTATGTTAGCACTCACCCATAGAAATTTAAGAACTACTTAACGCCATCTCACTAAACATAACAAGCAAGTGCCCAAGCTCAGAGCCAGATGCCAGAGAGAGTGGAAAGTTGTCAGTTAGCAGAGGCAGTGAGCTTGACCTGTAGAAACAGCTGCACAAACTAAAAGCCACTTGAAAGTTTTTAGTTTGCACAGAGAGAAGCTAAAAATGTGCTAGTGAGGATTTCAATCTCTGTATTTTTATCAGCAGCAAAGTAGAAACTGATAAAAGTTAAAGAAAATTCTGAAAATTATCTGGGCAAGACTTTATGGAAGAAAGTAAATCTAACAAAGTTTAAGGAAGATGATTTGTTTGTTCTACATGGTAGATTTTGCTGGTTAAATGATTGCTATAGTAGAAAAATACATAAATATTTACACGAAGTCACATGGTGATGAGACTGGTTTTGTTCATTTTTCTTCCTAAATTTAGTCCAACTGTTATGCTTCTACAGCTCTAGTGAGGATCCATTTATTACTTAGTACCCAATCACTGAAAGGAATACAAGTACCTCTCAAGCCCTTCCAGCAGAAGATGCATGGCAATAAAGATTGATGACAATTGTAGGGCCCTTCATAGTGGCATTGTGACTGCTGCAGAGCCACATTAGGAAGTGGCCAACATGGTGTGATTCACCAAAGTTTTCTGAAATAAATATCCATTCATCCACTAAGTATGTTTTGAATACATATTATGTGCAAAGCAAGGTGAGGCATGAACTCTGTGAATGCCACCTAGCTGAGGTTGACTTCATTTTAAACTAGAAAATATGATCTGGTATTTATCTTGACAAAAGAGATCACATCAAGTGACTATAAATCCTTCTATCTGCTTATAAAATGTCTATTAGGTCAGAGCCTCTCAAATTTTATCGTGCATACAAATCACCTGGAAATCTTGCTAAAATACAGATTTTGATTCAGTAGATCTGAGGGGTGAGAGCTAAGCTTCTACATTTCTCAGATAATCCTTTTGTAATAGGTTGACAGACATATTGAGTAGCAAGTTATTAGATGGCCTAGATACAGCCTGATGAGAACAAGGAGGTGTGAAAAGATAAGCACCTGGGTATAAAGAAATTCCTTGAGAGAGTAGTCCTGGATGGGGGCCTGTGGGAGATCAATTTGCAGGATCCTGAAAACATGAAGACGTTAAAAAAAAAAAAAAGACAACTAAAAACAAAAATGAGTGAGAAAGCTAAGAATAAATTTTGTCTAATTTTAATTTTTCTCAGGAACAGGCCTGAACAGTACCAGATCTGCACCTGAGAAACAAGGACCACTGTCCTGGGGGCTGTACTTTAGAGACCTCCGATCTGGCCCTTCTCTGGCCATGGCTCTTCCCGTGGAGTAAGAAGACTGTAGGGCCAAGGAGATGTGCATCTTGGAGCACAAACTGCCTCTTCTAAATCATATACATGCTTCACTTCCCAAATGCCCTGAGCCCACCTCTAGGAATTACATGAACACCAGTCTCAGAATGTTCTTCCCAGGGCAAACCATGCCCCCCATGGGAAACAGAGATTGCTTGTGCATCCACATCGCTGAGACTCACTGCAGTGTGAGAGAAAAGGGGTTTGGGGGAAAAGAAGGGGTGCGGGCTACAGTCCTCCATGTGCACTCTTGCCCTGGGCCCCACAAATGTTAAAGACAGTTCTAGATCCATGAGGGAGGTTTCAGTGTTTCTGATTGCCTTGTTTTCATTTGGTAGCTGTGGGACTACTATTGAAACAGCTGGAACCCAGATTGGCCTCCATGTTTAGTTTCTGGAAGCATCCTTTGTCCCAAAATGTCTTCTTTATTATGCCTGAAACTCCTCAGTATAAATCAGTTTCTATATTTTCAAATATGAGAATTAGAGACAGTTATGGTGGAAAGAATCAGAGGGCTCAGTAGTGGGGTAAGTAACCATAAAGTCTTTGGGAACACAGGGAAAATAAAGTCAAGGACTTGTCTTTTTTGCTTTGAATGCTGAATATCCAGTGCAGAGCCTGGCACACAGTTTGTGGTCAATAAACATTGCTGACCTGACCTTTTGATGAATGAATGGACTGACAAGAAAGGAACTAAAACTAAATGTCTTAGCTTTCCTCTCACCTTCTCACCTTCCACATCCTACTTCAAACCAAAGCTCGGCTTTGACAACACCAGCTGATGGGGATGCCCCTCTGAGTATTTGGTCAGACTATGCTTGTGGCTGGGAAGGTAACAGTAGGATTTCCTAGTCTGGCAACTAGAGTGAGAGAAAACTCAAGTATTTGGAGGATCATGGAACTCAGAATAAGCTAATGGATTCTAGCCTGGGCTCTGCCACAAATTGGATGTAAAACTGGCAAGTTGTCAGATTTCACTTTCTTTAGTTACAAAATAAGAGCTGTAGTAACTAATCTCTATACTTAGATAAAATGATTAGAAAAAATGCTTTGAAACAATACAGTACTATAAAAATGCTACATATTCATTTTAATTATATTTAGTACAAAAGTTAAGTCTTTAGTTTCTCTGTGTCTATATTTGGACAAGATATTTAAGATGAAAGTAAATCCCAGAATGATATTGTGCATGGTGACTTAAGACATAAATAAGAACTATAAAATCCCTTGAATTTGGTCTGATTTTATTTATTTCAAAGAGAACTATACAAGTATGGTGAACAAAGCCTATAAGTTTTCTAACTTGTCGATCAGTTTTTGAGTGGAGAGTAAGTTCAGAAAGCATCTAGGTATAAACAAAGTTCAGTCAACCCAGCCCTAGGGTAGACCACCATTACAGAGGACCAAGTATTTTCCTAAGTACAGATTCATAAATTTTGTGATGTGCTTCTATTTTTGTGGATATGTTGAATTTCTACCCAATTAATCAGATCATATTATTGTGATTTCCAAAGAATACTGCTCAAAATATCAGGGACTTGAATTCAAATTCTGACTATTCCTTTTGCTAGCTTCTCAATCTTAGTTAAGGCAAATTACTTTAGTTCTTTGTATTTTCATTTCCCCATCAACAGCACAAGAATTGTAATAAAACCTGCCATATTTTCCTCATAGAACTGTTGCAGGAACAGAAAGACAGATTGAGACCGAGAGACAGAGAGAGACGAGTAAATATGCCTTGGAATGTGCAAGTCTTTGCACAAATGCTAGCCCTCAGTATTATTAACTGTCTTCTAGGTTCTAGCCTGAGGAATAGTGACCATTTTGCTGCACATGCTTTCATGTGGCTTTTCTTATGACCAATCGCCCACAAGGACCAAATAATTGGCCAAAGTTGAGAGTGGCTCTGGAAGAAAGCAAAGATGGCTATCGTACAGGAGGCTGATCCTATTATTATTACTTGACCATGTTTACTGAATAGACTGGGGGTTACATGTATCGAGTTAACCTGATCTTTGAGAAATCAGCATGTTACTTTAATTTGTGTGGAGTTTTTCACAGCTGAAACTATGGTTTGCATAATAACGGCAGCCAATTTAAGCACTTCATGTATTTAAGCAAAACATTTAATAAATTTGATCAACAACAATACCATCTGAAATTAACAAATGCCAAAAGTATGAATAGGTACAAACTTTCAACTGGAAAGCCTGCTATTAATTCTGCTTCCCCGATGCAACTACAAATATTTAATTATCCACAGTCTTCAACAGCATTTGGGATAAAAATTTGGAGGGTTGTCTGATGTATTTCCAACAATCATATCCAGAAATAAATATCTGGGTGTGTTAAATTAATAGCTTTGTGTGCGTACACACACACAGAGACGTAAATACACACAAGGCTGTGTCTACAGTTAGACAGCAAGCTCACATATATCTAGACTTAAATATTTACATATACCTTAGGCAATCACATCTTCCTATCATTGGATTATTTTTTCTCCTTGAAAATTTTACTTTCCAAAAAAGATTTGAATTTCTACGGTGACACAATTACACAGACTGAAAGTGAATGTAAAGTAATCTCTAACCTCTCATTCCCTATCCTTGGCCAGCCAGCTTACCTAAGGAACACAACCAACAATAGCGACCCAGGACCCAAAGGAAGACCCACAGTCACTATTTTTCCTTTGTATTTCGCATGCTAATTGTGCTTTTTCTGTGGTTGGATGATTTGGGAACTCAGATTTAGGAGTGAAAATTATTATGACTGCATTAAGTCTTGGCTCCCACCTTTCACTGTCTTTTTACTTTAATGGTCGTTTAAAAGGCATTTGTAGAGTTTGACAAAGCATTGATGACTCTCAATAAGAATAATGTGCACATTCAAATGGAGCCTAGCTTCCCAATAAATCTGAATTCAGGCTGTTGGGACGTGTCTGAGTATTTTCCCCAGATTTGCTGCAGAACACTGCCATCAAGTGTGAAGTTGAAGAGGTGGTTTCCAGAAGTAGTTTTAGTGTGGATGTGCTGGTACAGGAGTCTCCCAGAAACCTGACCTCCAGATTTTTTTTCAGTTTTGTGACAAGTTCACAGCAGGTGTCAAATGCTTTTTAAAACTTTTCAGAGAATCTTGCATTGATACAGCTCTTTTAACCTTTATAGCAAAGAAGAAATATGTCACATTAGTGGCAGGAAAGACTTGTAGGCTACGACTCTGGTGCTTTTTCAGGCTTTGAAGAAAAGAATGAACAGACATGAATGACCTCCTAATTCCTTTCAAGAGTGTCCCAAATTGTTCTGCTCAATTTTGTATTATGAAGAAATCTACTTCTGTGTTTCTCAGCTAAACTTGGAATAATTAAAATATAAGCAAACAAAACCTCTCTGTTGTTTTTAAGCAAGCAATATTTATATAAATGAATCCATATTATCTTCCAGAATGTTCTGAGTACATTGTCTGGCAAAGAGTAAACATTCAAAGACTATATATTGAATTAATGTAAAATTAAGTAATAAAATTCACCCTGTCATTCAAAATGCAGCAAATACTCAAACAGCACAGCATCTTTCCAACTATACATATTTTACTCTTCTCACAACATAAAGCTTGTACTCCAATCAATATTGAAAGATCAATAAAAACATTACATTTTCTTATTTCTCTGACTCCTTCAAAATGTCATTTCCTTTACTTACTGTATTCTATAACCTTAACTTTACCAGTAAATATGCCTTGGAAATATGCCTTAGAATTCTACTAATTCTCCCATGCCTAACTCCAATTTTTTGGTTACTGAATCTAAATTAATCCTTCCCATCTCTGATCACCTCCAGCACTGAGTCTGAATCTCACATCTGAAAGTAATTTCCATCCTTATAAATGTCAATGATATATCTCCTACCAGTTTAAAAGCTATTTGAGGACAAGGTTTATATTTTATATTTTAATTGATCAAGACCAAACCATCTCCCATTGGCTATCCAGGAGAAGAATTCCTGTCTGTGACCCTAGACATGGGCAGCCCCATCCAATTTACCCAGTATGCCCCACTTGCCTCTCAATGGTCTAAAACTTTCAAATTTCACCAATTTTTAGCAGGATATCCCAGAAACCTAGAGGTCTGGTTGTGATGTGGAAAATAGAGTATTACTGGACTCTGTACAAGATCTTCCTCTGAACCAAGACCAAACATTCCTCTCGTTATATTATAGCCATGTAGCCATTCACATAACACATCGTTTTCCAAAAGCTTTTGAGATGCCTGTAGGCAGAGCATACATAAACAAGTTGTTTGTACTTGCAAAGCACTTAGTTAAATGACATAAACATTTTAGTTTTATTAAGAGGAAAACTAGTGGGTAATAAATTAGTGGAAAATGAGAGCAACTATGGTAGAGGTCTCGTTACATAACACGTTTTTAAAGAAAAATATAGATTTTGAGCTCAGAGAAGAGAGTTCTAGGCAATTGGCATGAGGCAATTTGAAGCATTAGTTAATAGTTAACATACCATATGACCAGTCTTATCTACTGATTGCACGTGGTCCAAAAGTTGGAAGATTACAAAGTTCAATCAAGTTACAATCTTGCTTTTTAATTACTTTTAATGAAAGGAATAAAAAGTTTTACTGCCATCTCCAAGAGACAGAAGTACAACATTTGCTTGGATGATAGTAGTATGGAGCCAAGATGATGGGCTCTATGCTAAGTATTTCACAAACATTATTCCTCTACTCCCCCACAGTGTGGTAGGTAGGTAAAATTATTCACAAGTTATAGACAAGAAAACTGAGATCAGAAAGTTTTAGCCACTTACTTAAGTACATGGTTTATTGTTAGGATAGCCGTGATTTGAACCCAGGCCTATCTGATTCTACTCCATATGCTTTAAATATTTTATTTAATACTAATCACTAAGGTGGTAGTATAAGTTGAATTGTTTGGTTTGCTGTGGATCAGGGGATCATTACTAAAGATCGACTCTTGATTTGGGCATAGAATTTACTGACAGTTGTCTCTTCTCATTTTCTTCCATTGATGTGAAATGCATATACATACATATCACTCTAGAAAGCTAAATCTTGTATTCTCTTTGAAATATGGTTCAAATATTTATTCCTACAAATTATGTTTACCAACTAATCTCATATCATTCTGACTATTCTGACGCTTCATATTTCATCAATGCTTTCATCAAGGTTATCAATTTATGTTTACATTTTTCATATGCATTGCAAAATATTCCTTAGTCGGTTCATGGATGTCAGCCTAATTCCATTGCAAGTTCCCTGAGTAAAGGAAACAAGTCTCATGGAAATTTCCACTCACTATTCATTCCTACCTAGAACATAACACACTGACTCATAGAGTTTCTACTGGAAAGATTCCTATTGACTAATATTTAAGTCAAGATGACTGAGAATGTTTTATGTTTGCCACGTAAGGATTATAAGAAAAATTTGTACCTATGTGCTGTTGATTAGGGAGATAAGAAACTGTCAAAAATTGGCATTAGTATCTAAGTAACGAATGTTGACTCCAGTATATTTGAGACAACTTTGCAAGCAGTGTCTTTCAATAGGAAAAGAGTGGTTCTGGGATTTAGAGATTTGGGTTGTATTTTCCGTTTTCTCACTGTCAAAGTGAAATGTGGAATATATTTCTCAATCTCTTGACCCAAGTTTCCTTACATGTAGAATAAAAACATTATATCTGCACAGCTCATTTCATGGGTGATGAAGATTAAATGTGATACAAGGGGAAGAGAATTAAAAGTTTAGTGGAAACATAAAGGATTAATAACTTCTAAAAGCACACATTTGAGAGCAAGAATAGCAGGCTTTGTTCCTCTGGGTTATGCATGCAGTCTTGTTACTCAGCAGTTGGTCTGGGTTGTGGCTTAGCTATTTTAAAGGAATCTCAGTCCATTGCACTGCCAGTGCACTCTTCACTGATTAAGTGGCTCTTGAGCTCTGTGGGCTAAGAATTGCTGTTCCATTGTATTCTGTCAGTTGTCTAGCAGGCATCTAAAAAAAAATGTTGGCAGCGCAGATCTCCATAGATAGGCTGAGTGGAAAATGACAAGGTTAATCACTTTGGGGATGTCTTAGAAATGTCAATTTGCCCGTTACAAGTAATGCATGATCCATTTTCAATGTAAATATGCGTGTGTGTTTAATTAACATAGTCTTTTATAATGTACTAATAAAATTACGTCCTGCTAGTGGGATTAATCCTTAGAATTGACATCTGTCCTACAGAATCAGTGTGATTTTGGGGATGAGATATAAAACTTTGTAATAACTGCAGCTTTAAATTAGCTATAGGGCTATATGAGCCATGAACTAAAAAGTCACTTCTAGCCGTGAAGGAACAAAGTCTCAAATAACCCTTCCCCATCTCTTACCTGCTGCTTAATGTTGGTTGGGGATTTCAGTGACAACTCAGGATGAATGAGCGATAGCCCCCAGTGGACAACACTTATAAAGTCAGTACTTCTCTGCCCCAAACCTACTCTCTTAGATGTACAAAAGACCAGCAAAATACTGAGTTCAAGGAGAGACAGAGCTCCTGTACAAATAGAAACCAAATCTGTCAACATATTAGGGGTCCTGGTTACAACTGACTAGAGTAGAGGATTATCTAATATCCAGTGAGATTAGAATGAGATCCTGTATGTATTCTTGTGGCAACCATGAGACTCTAGTCCATGTGAGTGGAAACTGCTCACTTCCTTCACTGTAGTCCTACTGGATTATAATCCTACCCTTACCTGAGGCCCAGCCACCCTTTGCCTCAATGCCCAATTCTAATTTCTATTCATCCAAGCTGCTGGCCAGAATTCTTCTTCAAACTGGATAGTCCATCCTAGGACCACAACTCTGTAACATAACTAGGAGAATACTTGCTGCCATGCCTTGCAATGAAGCTTGGTTAATTTTGGTACTGATGTCAATTTGGATCAGATCAAAAGCCTTTATATGCCCTTGTACATTGCAAATAAGTCTAGCTGTTCCTCATTTTTAGTAATTCCAGCCCAATTACCATGTAAGTTACTTTTACCTTAACTCAGATTTTCAATTTACTCCCATTTCCCAGACAACTCACTCTTTCGGTCTAGCATCTTTAATGAAGCGTACATAGGAAATAATCTATACTTCATTACGCATGCAGGGTGATTTTATACTTGTTTGCTTATAGCCAGGCTCTGCTTTAAGACCTTCTCTGACTGCCCAGCTCCTAATGATTATTTCGCTCCTCTAAAGCCCTTTAACATCAACCATCCGTACCATTCACTTGAGACATAACAAGTATTCCATTTAGAATTATTAATCTTCTGTGGTACATGGTCTATGACCTCTATATTATAGGCTTCTAAAGTGCAAGTTCTATGCTTCGTAATTCTTTTGGTATCACACTGTGCTTTGCAATATCTTGCTCATTTGATGTGTAATAAGTATGTTGATGATGGTGATGACGAACATTGAATTTTTCTCTTAAAACTTAAAATCTTCATCTCCTCTCAATTGTCACCCTAGTTCATATTTCTTTATCTGTTGCTTCATTTATTCACTACAACCACTGTGGCTTGGATTGCATAATCTTAGTGAAAACTCAGATTACTAACAAAGTTGAAAATGGAAATGATTAGAATTTAGTTTGGTTGGGTCAGATATTTTGATCATCTGATTACCCAAATAAGATTGGCCACATGACTAATTTCATTGTTTTGACAACATCAGCCTTTAAAATGACTCATCTTGGATGCTGACTTCCATGGCACTGAGTAAACACAATCACATTGCTGGATTTGGGAATGATGTGAGCTCAGAGTTTCTTTTGCCATTTAAGTCAAGTCTATGCTAACAAAACCAAATGGGAAATTTGAAACAATCCAATAATTCTGTGGGGTAGGCAAGAGGGAGAGAGAAAGGGAGAAAAAACTATGCATAATAACTTTAACTTCCTTTTATCTTTTCAAAGTATCTTCAAAAATATTGTGATTAAAACCTAGTTGCTATTACTATGATCTACGTGGGACATGTAGAGAAACTGAAGCCCAAAGAAGATATGGAAGTTTTCTAAATTTGTGTAGCTAATGATTAGAATAGTTAGGACTAGAATTCTCGGCAAAGATGATTTCAATTGTATCACACCACCTCTGACACTTCAATTTTTAGGCCACAGAAATGAAGCTATTTCTAAGTTATTGTGGTAGGACTCCTGTCTTTCCAACCCCATTGCTGATTTAATCCTTGCCTTAATCTTTCTGAGCAAGGGTAAAAAAGAAGGTTGGGCTAGTTTCTTCTCTTCCAAAATGATTTCCTAAAATCTTGACATCTGCCAAAAGTTTGGACTCAGAAGGAAGCTTTAAAAACCTCTAAACTTTAATTTCAAATATTTCTTTGAAACTTAGCTGTGACATGATTCCTCAGGAGGCCTAGCCACCTGCCAAGTTTGAAGTGTTTTTGTTCAGCTGTTTTTAACTTGCGGCTGAGAAAGATCTTAATTTTAACAAGATGGAAAATTATATTTTTTCCATTGGCCTATAACTCCAAAACAACTAAATGGGTGTGCTCCGTGAAAAAGTTAAGAAAGAAAAAAGCAAAGGCAAAACACTTCGTTTGGATATTCTGATAAATAAATTATGCATTTGAAAAGTGACATACTAAGGTCAGGCAAAAGACAAAGACCACTGTCCCTCAAACAACTGCAAATGATTTACTCAGTGTCAAGAATAGATCTAGCCCATATTTGGTACCGTTTAGGAAATAAAATAGGAAGGCATTGCCCAGGCGGTAGGGGGACACTCAGTCTGCTAATTAGCATAATTATATCCTTGATCAGAATGTTTAAATCAGAAAAGTAAACCATCCAAAGAGCTGTATCATTTTTCAAAAACATTATTTCATCTATAGCCATTATCTATGTATGTTAGGAAATAAGAAGCAAATAAAATATACAATAATCCAATTTATTGTTATTTATTAAGTGGCCTTAATAATTGGAACCAGTATTTGTGAACCTGCGTAACTCATCTGCCTGTTGAAAGGGACAAATTAATAAACAATTTTTCCTCTTTCCTATCAGTTTCTTTTTCAATTTTCTGAGAGAATAGCCAATTTCAGTCTTGCTGATTACATGGGCATAATTGTTTGACAGCAAAATTATATCAAATAAGCCTGTAGCTACGATCTCAGTTGAAACCACAGGCTATGTAGGTACTGAAGGGTGTCAAAATACCCGGAGAGAACAAGATGCTTGAGTATGCATTTTGCTTTCTTGTACCATCCGTCAACACATTTAAGCTATTTGGTACATGGAGACACTCCCATAGTGTTAGACAATTGAGTAATTCTTCCTGATGCTTGTTGGAACACTCTCTTGTCCTAAATAGAAGGCTGAAGCTTTCTGGAGTCTGAGTCACCTTTTCACCTATCCTCTGAAAACTTGTTCATGTCCCACCTCCGACTCAACAGAATGTTGTCACATGACTGACTGTCTCCTACATTATCACAAATAACTTGCAAATCACAGACACTTCTTCAGAAAGTGAGAGACATTTATTTTGCAATAATGCAGTGATTTTTGTCTCTATTATTCAAGATGATTGATGTAGATGTAATCATTCTGTCTCTTAGATATTGGTAAAATAAAGTGACAGTTGTTGGCTGTGCAATAAGGGACCATCTGCACCAGAACACTTAGAGGAATTGAAAGGTTGGCATTTTCACAGCATGAGATAAAGGATCACAATTATTCAGTTAGCTTATGAAGGCTATGTCTAAATCAGAATACTCAGGCCTAACATTTTACTTGAAATCCTGAATTATGTAGATTGGTTGCAAGAATTAGAAAAGATCAATTTTAGGAAAAACATTCAAGTGACATATTCATGAGATTTCAGGTGTTTTCTTTTCCATGTGTACTTAGAATGCCCAGACTAGAATTACTTTCCCCCTCATGTCTGCCCATATAATTGCTATGCCATGCTTTTAGGTCTAGGCTAAAGCCTGTCTCCTCTAGAACAACCTCAGCTAGGCTTGGGAGAGCCTATGCTTCTCTTACTGTCTCATCCTCTATTCAATGAAGAAACATGTAATGAACAAATACTTTGTGCCAAGGACTATGCTGGGGTGATGAGAATCAAACACGAAGTGAAGCATGATGAGGTTTCCAGAAAGGCATGATAATAATAATAATACATCCATATCAAAATGGTTGTAAAATGATCACTTTGTTTCTCCCTGAATTCTGAGTTCACGCAACGGGAATTTTTACCAACACTTCTTTCCTCTCAAGCAATATTAGAGGAGGAAATATGTTCCTCCTATCTACCCTTCACTTCTTGCCCACGGGAGAAATCACTAATCCAGATGGGAGCCTGCCATACTTTAATTCTTGATCAGAGCCACTTGAGGTGGCAAATAACACAGCTCATGCTTGTCCTTTGTGCTCCTTCTCTCTCTTTTCCTCTCCCTCTCCTTTCCTTTTCCTTCCTGCCACAGAAGTATGTTTCCATCCTTGCCATTTTTTTTAGAGCCGATGAGTAGATTTTTAAATTAACATTCTAACAGTAGAAAGTTAAGATCAGGGAACCGTTTACCTACAGAGAGGAATATTATTCAGTGAGAATATTTTACTTCCAAAGAAGCTGTAGTATATGGTGTAAGATGATGGTCTACTTTCATTTTCTTTAATGTAGCTATCCAGTTTTCCCAACACTATTTGTGGAAGAGACTTTCCTTTCTCCATTGTATGTTCTTGGCTCCTTTGTCGAAAATTAACTCAAAATGGATTAAAGACTTGAATGTAAGACCTGAAACTATGAAACTTCTAAATGAAAACATAGGCAGGATGTTCTTTGACATCGGTCTTAGCAACATATTTTCAAGCACCATGTCTGACCAAGTAAGAGAAACAATAGAAAAAATAAATAAGTGGGACTACATCAAACTAAAAAGCTTCTGCATAGCAAAGGAAACCATCAACAAAATGAGAAGATAACCTAACAATTGGGAGAAGATATTTGCAAACCACATATCTGATAAGCAATTAATCTCCAAAATATATAAAGAACTCATTCATCTCAACAACAAAAAAACTAACCCAATTAAAAAATGGGCAAAAGACCTGAACAGACTTTTCTCCAAAGAAGATATACAGATGGCTAACAGGCACATGAAAAGATGTTCAACATCATTAACTATCATGGAAATGCAAATCAAAACTACACTGAGATATCACCTCACGCCTGTCAGAACGGCTATAATTAACAAGACAGGAAACAAGTGTTGGAGAGGATGTGGAGAGAAGGGAACACTTATACACTGCTGGTGGGAGTGTGAACCGGTGCAGCCATTATGGAAAACAGTATGGAGATTCCCCAAAAAATTAAGGATAGAACTACCATATGATCCAGCTATTCTGCTGCTGGGTATCCATCCAAAGAATGTGAAAACACCCACGCATAAAGATACATGCACCCCTGTGTTCATTGCAGCGTTATTCACAATAGCCAAGAATTGGAAGCAACCTAAGTGCCCATCAAGGGATGAATGGATGAAGAAGATGTGGTATATATACACAATGGAATACTGCTCAGCCATAAGAAACGATGATATCCAGCCATTTGTGACAACATGGATGAACATTGAGGGTATTATGCTAAGCGAAATAAGTCAGAGGGAGAAGGTCAAATACCGTATGATCTCACTCATAAGTAGAAGATAAAAACAACAGCAAACAAACACATAGAGACAGAGATTGGCTTGGTGGTTACCAGAGGGGAAGGAGGGAGGGAGGAGGGCGAAAGGGATGATTAGGCACATGTGTGTGTTGATGGATTGTATTTAGTATTTGGGTGGTGAATGTGATGTAATCTATGCAGAAATAGAGGTATAATAATGTACATCTTAGATTCATACAGTGTTATAAACCAATGTTACCGCAATAAAAAATTAAAATAAAATAAAATAAATAAATAAATAAATAAATAAAAAGTTAAAAAAAGAAGCTGTAGTAATATTTAGAAAGTTATCTTTGCAGATATGAAATTAATACAAAATATCTTCCCACTTGCAAATGCATTGGAGGAGCGAGATGAAGCAAGCATCATTTAGCAGACATGAGACCTGACATGACATCTGAAGTGAAGAGGATCTGAAGCGAAAGGTAGATTTTGAATAGGTAGAAAGGAAACAAATTCAGGACAAGGATAATAAGAGAAACAGCTATAAATTCAGGAAAAATTAAATTGTATTTTTTATTAAAGTGAAGAGCTACAGTGCTTTGGGTAATTGTTTTTATCATTATTATTTCACGTTAATCATCATTAGCATATATCCACGTTTATGCAAATTGAAAGGTTAAGGTAAATTATTTTTATTAGTTCATACTTTTGGCTCTCTCACAAAATACAGTTCTTTATAGAGTCATATAGCTGCCACTCCTCTCTTCGGTGACCCTCCATTTGAAATAGAGATATTCAGGTAATTGAAACATCAACCTTGCAACTTATTGTCTTCCCCTTACATTAAAGTCTGAAAAGCCACCTTAAAATATGTATTCGTTTGTTTACCTAAACAAAGGAACTTCTTTTTCTTAAATTTTAGACTTACTCTTCCATTCGTTGTGGCCCCTTTTAAATGTAATTTAGAATATATCTTTCAAAAAATAAAGTTTAATTGTAAAGGAAACTTTTACATGTTTTAAATAGCTCTTGTCCCTCTTTCCTTGATGCCATGAACATTTTTAATGGTTCAAAGCCAGAATCCGAGGGGTACCGGTTACCATCCTAACATTTAGAAATATCAGGGCAAGGTTTCCCTGGAAACCACACGCACATAAAAACCATGCAGAGCAGACTTGGTTTCATCTCTGGTTACATTTCTATTGAAAAGAGAAATCCCTCAAGCTTATTTTTTGTCTTGGAGGTGAGATTCAGGGCAGAAAACTGTGGAAGTCATTATATTGGGTTTCAACATCTAGCAGACTGATCAAGGAGTTATAGTTTTGGGATGGAAAAAAAAATTAAATATGGGCTAAACCACATATACGCCTGAAAATGAATTAAAAGCCCAGTCTTGCCTTTTCTTCTTCTTCTACTTATGGGAAGAAGAATCACACGCGACAGCGTGGAAGGATTTCCTGGGTGGCCTCCCTAGCCCTGGGGAAGGAAGAGAGAATGGTGACTTCTAGAGAGGAGAAGAAAAGCTTAATTATCTGCAGTGTGCACCAGGGTGGTCAGTTGGGAAGAAGGTGCCCACCAAGCACCTTTGACTGCTGAGAGAAAGGAAGAAACACACTTTATCTCATATTGATTTTTCATGAAGGTACGGTAATCACCAGAAGATAATAATTTCTTTTCACTAATTTATGTATATTATAAACATAGGTTTACTGTCTTGTAATTTCTTAGATTTGCTATGTGGTGATGACAAGTGTTTAAACAGTTTCATATTTGTCTGAATTTCCTATCATAGAGTCTATGATTCTGTACAGTACATTATACAAATATTTCATACAATGTATCAGTTAGCATGTGCTTTCATTTAAATGTGGGACCAAATTTCCCTTTTATGCATAAAAGTCTTGGACATAATTCAAATGAATAATTTTAAAAAATCAAGCTGGTAATGTGGTAATGCATTAAATTATGGAGAGGACACAGCAGTTTTTCAAAAGCTTAGAATTTATATTCCTTTTCCTGGAGTACAACTATAATTCTTTACAAAAAGAAAAAGAAAAAACAAGAAAACCTGTCTCTACCTCTAGAAAATTCCAAGCTGTTGGTAGAGGGAAAATGCACATTAAAGAAACACAGGGATAGGGGGCTGGCCTGATGGTGTAGTGGTTAAGTTTGCGCGCTCTGCTTCGGTAGTCTGGGGTTCATAGGTTCAGATGTCAGGCACAGACCTACACACTGCTTATCAAGCCATGCTGTGGCAGGCATCCTACATATAAAGTGGAGGAAGATGGGCATGGATGTTAGCTCAGGGCTAATCTTCTTCACCAAAAAATAAAAAACAAACAAACACAGGCATAAAGATCATCTCCAGTCTGAAATTACCCAATATTTCTCAAAATTACCAAGGACTAATCCTGCCAAAGGGCTGTGGGAAAGAGAGAGAAGAGCAAATTATCTTCATCTTCTATAAACTTATCTACAGAGCAGATGCCAGGTCACATCTTAAGCTCCTGCTTCTGCTGGTCCAAAATATGCTATTTGTTAGCAATTTGGAATGGAGAGAGTAAAAGTCAGGTGACAGAGGGACACTGTCCATACTCTGTCCTCAGAATGGCCCATTGTTAGTACTATCCTGTCTTACAGGAATTAGGTTTTCTTTGTGTCCATTCAAGCTAACCAGTTGAACCTCATTATTTACTTAATCATTGCTAGATCTTTTGTTCAACCATCAGTTGGCCACGTATTCATTATGTTATACTTCCCAAGCTAGTTACTTTTAACAGTTAAGAAAAATAAGACAATGCCAATTATGTGTACAACCTTCTTAAAGGATATGGGATTAAATATTGGAAGCTAGGAAATCCTTTTTTTGTTTTATAAATGAGAAAGTAGGTACTAGGGTTGATAAATAATTTTCCCTAGAGCCTTATAGTCGCCTGGGGATGAGCTGAGCCAAAATGAGACACAAATCTCCTGATCTGCTAAATGATTATCATGAAAGAAATTTATAAATAATGAGTAAATGGAAATTTGAGTCTTAAATACTTTTATTTAACATTGAGTTATTTACACACAATTTACTGGGCAGTGGACCTGCCTGTTAGCCTTTATTGGAAGAGTGGTTGTTAAATTCTCATTAATTCATGCCTGTGTGACAAATCAGCCAAAGGTTAGAGGGATTTGAGTGGGGAGGAAACAGCATTATGGAGTCTTAGCTAAGGATGTCAACACTGACTTTGAACTCATTTCTTTCCTGGGTGACATTTTTGCAGAAGAAAAGAATAAGAAAACCCCATATCACATTTAAAATTCAACATCTGTAGTGCAATTTGATTTTTCCGTACATCATTGGTATTTATTTTTCATAATGACCTACAGTTTCAACAGAGGAAGCTGAAAAGTATGATGGGCTGCAAGTTTGCAACTATGAATCACAGAAGCTTCCATTGTGGGATATTCTGTTGTATTAGCACGAGGGAAGACTAGTAGGTTTTATAAGAACATGAGAAATGAGAAGGAGACAAATAATAATGTCTTGCACTGGACGTTGGTCTCATTTTCTGATTGTTCTCAAGAACAATTTCAGGATATTAGGGAATTTTCTTCTTTAGTAGCATGCCTGCCCAAAAATGAAGCCTTAAAACTCACTTTTGTCACTGTAGGGTAGCAAAATTTGCCACCCCAAAATGTGTCTCTTTGGTATGAGGATTATTTTAGGCTGATTATTTTTAAGAAACAAAAGATTCAAGAAGTTTGTTTTTACCTCCCCCTTAACTGTCTAAAAGAATTTAGATAGAGGGGCTGTTCCAGGAACAGAGCTATCAGCAGAGATGATTATAAAGAATATGAGCTAGGTGTGGTAGACTGGTGGTACTTAGCAAGACCTGGTTGTTCAAAGTCCTCTCTGGGTCCCTTTGCCTCTGCATGGCATGGCAAACTTTTGTTTACCAGAAATTTGCTTTTCCCATCTTCCTGTGACTTGTCTTCCTCGTCTTTGGAGTCCCAGACCGCTGCCCTCTTCATCTTAGCTCACGATGGCATGATGGCATGTAAGCCTCAATTGCCTTACTGTCAGGGAGCCTCATGTCTTCATGGGGTTCCCGTACATACATAATTAAATTTGTTTTTCTCCTGTTAATCTGTTTTACGTCAATTTAATTACTAGACCAGTCAAAAGAGCCTAAAGGGTAGAAGAAAATTTCTTTCCTCCCCTAAGATTTAAAATTTCCTTTAAATCTAGGCTACAGCATTTGAACTCTTCTAATTGGATGTTGTCTCCCAAGACCTTGGTTTGGGACTGAGTAATCAGAGGAAGAATGCACTCAGCAGAACCAGTTTTTGGCAAGGGCAGCTGTAGAGACCTGTGGTTTCCAGGGCCAGCAGCAAAAGGAGATCTGAACCCTTCAACAGTGTCAGCTTGGGATCTGCGCCCACCAGCAGTAGCTGTGGCGTCTTTGCTAGAGTCAGTTCATAGTGAAGCTGAGTGTTGTTTCTAGCTGCATGGATTCCAAGTATCACATTCTGACCTTCAAGTGTTAGTTAATATCCCTTAATAAGTTTCTTTTTTTATTAAGCCAGTTAAAGCAGGTTTTATAATTTTCAGTTAAGAATTCTGCCTGACTCAGCCCCCAACTATATGCTAGACATTCCGCCAATTGTTTTACATATTCAACACGATCTTATTCCTTACAAGCATGCTACCATACAGGAATGTTATACAGTGAACTCCAGAGATGTTAAGTACTTTGTCCAAGAGCATTCAGATATAAAAGAGCTAAGACTCCATCCAGATATGCTCTTTCTAACCCTATATAGTGTGAGGCTGAGTTTTAACTAAAAAAGGAAAAGGCTTGGGTGGTTTACATTGGAAGATAAAATGAGGAAGTATTGATGAGCTCAAGAATCTGAACCCAAATCCCTTATCAACGTCCATCTTGCCACTACCTAACACAAACCAGCTATTCTTAGGCATCAGGAGTGTTTACTATTTCACATAGATTCCCACCTCTTCTTAGACTGTTTGCAAAAGTGTCCTTCTCTTCTCTCTTCCACTTATCCAACTTCTTATACTTCCAGTTCCATTTGGACCTTTCACTAATCTCTTCCCTTCTTAACTCCTATGGAACCTATTGTCTACATGTGATAATCAGCCGTCATTTAGTCTGTGCTACTTTGCCCCCTCTGTTTGCATTCTATAGCTCAGGAGTCAACAAACTTTTTTTGTAAAGGACCAGATAGTAAATATGTTATCCTTTGCAGGCATATAGTCTCTGTTGCAACTATTCAACTCCCCTGTTGTAGTGAAAGCAGGCATTGACTATCAGCCAGTGAATGAGCATAGCTGTGTTCCAACAAAGCTTATTTACAAAAGCAGGTGGCAACCTGGATTAGTTGGTGGATCTCTGCTATAGCCCAGTGATCCTCAAATGTTGGCATGCCTCAGAATTGCCTGAGGGCCTGTTAATACACAGATCCCTGATGCTGCCCCCAAAGCGGTGACAGGGCTGGAGAATTTACATTTGTAACAAATTCCACTTGTCTCTGCGGTAAACATGTATCCTGTGCCTACAATGGAGAATGGGAATAGTGGATAAATGTTTACCCCTCCCTTCTTTAAGAAACATTTTATAGGCTTCTCAGAACATCCCACTGGACTGAACAGCCAGTTGCCTTTAATGTTGGCCAACTTGATTACACATTTTTGCATTGACTTTGCCTCTTTTCTGTTTTGTTCCCTCTATCTTTTACTCCTGCTCCTTGGAATTACATTCCTAAATAATATACCCATTCATGGGTCTTTGTTCATGCCAGTTTGGGGAAGAACCCAGACTAATAACATTAGTACCAGAAGTGGGGTTAGAGATTAACTCACGGCATATAGTATCACATTTATTGACTTGCTTTTGCTTGATTGTGATAATGGGCATGAGGGATGCGAGGCATTGGATTATGTGATAGCTGGGGCACTTAAACAGTGTGGGGAAAACTTTAAGTATAAGGATTACAAAATAAGTTGGAATTCCTTAACTGCTTTGGAAAATGATAGATTTGGTTAGCCAAATATCAACCAAAAGAAAGCTATGAAGCCAGAGGTTTGTATTTCAGGGTTAGAGGAAACCCTCCTCCCTATAACACCTGGTGAGACTGTGCTAAAAATGAGTCCCAGTATTTAATTTTAAACATGATAGAACTGCAAAAGAGTCTCAGTGTGCAACTCTGAGAGGTTTCCTATGTCAAAGACAGAGATCTAAAAAGAAAAGAGTTCGACCCTGAAACCTAGGATGAGAACGGTTGGTAGCTGAGCCTGAGTCTTAAATTACTAAAGCTGTCTGAATTGTCTATGACAGCAGAAGCATCTCCCACCTCTTGATAAAGGAGAACAGAGTACTCTTGCTTGGTGATCCTGTAAATACTCACCTAACGCAGGTGACTTTCAAGATGATGCTCGCTGACTATAAGATCTGCCCATGCCTCTACCACTCCATATTTCCTTCATGCCAAATACCAGGATCAGGGCTCAGTATAACCCAAGCAGAAAATAGAGCCATGGATCTTTGGGAACATAGCTTACACGTTAAATAAGTATAAAGTCTTGGCTAATAATATGTGTGAGAATGGATTTCTAGAGTCTTGTACTAGTTGGGGGCGGGTGTAGATATAAGGCTTGACATGTGAATACTCACTATCGTCTTGAGAGTCAATATTCTGGCAAGATTTCCTCAAACCAGTGTGTTACTAGGTAGATCTTTGAAGCTGGGATATAGTAACTCTATTTACGTGGTAAATGAAGTGGAGATGATATAGAAACTGCAGGGCCTAGTACTGAGGAAGTGGTCAGAAGGCTCAGGGCAGTGAGCATCTTGTCTTGAATTAATTATGTGAGATTGGACAATCTACCAGCCAACTTAGTTCCCTGGGAGGTTGCTGGGACACTCGTTTCGTTTAGGCAGTAAAGAGTACACTAGTGTGAACATAACTTTCTCCCTGAAAAGCTCAATGTGGCTGTCCTCTAGAGGCCAGAATGAGCAGTGGAAGTTGCTGCTGTGGACTGGGATCGCCTTTACAGTGCTGTATCCCTGATTAACAGAATACATAGGTCTGGGGACCAAAGGACAGAAGTAGGATTGGCCCCTCTCACCATCATTTCCACTCACTTGTAGGACCCTTTCTTCCTATTTCTGAACACTTATACTCTGCTAGATTGAGATCCTGAATCTTCTTGGGGAACTATTCTTTCAGAGGACACAGTAAGGGTTCTAAAGAACTTGAAGCTATAACTCTTACATGGTCACTTTGGGCTTCTCATGCTAGTGGAAGCCAGGTCATAAAAACAAAAAACAAGTTCTTATATAAGTGGCAGTAATTGATTCTAATTATTATGAGTAGCTAGTATTCTGACTATATGACAGTGACAGAGAGGATTCACTATGACATCTCTTGGTGCCTCTATTTTCAATGATAATGGCTAATGAGCAGTTGAGCAACCAAGGACCAATAAAGCAAGGCAATTAAGGACTCATGTATGAAATTCAGATCACATTTCCAACAAGCCACTTAGACCAGTTGAAGTTTTGGGGAAGGGTGAGGGGATGATAGAGTAATTGAGGAAGAAGGAACATGATAAATATCAATATAGCTTCAGGACTAAGTTGCTGTGGACTGTAACTTGTTCTACTAACTCTCTTGTATTCATTATTCACAGTTTGTGACTGGCTGTCATATTGAATGTGATACTTTGCTGTATTGGATTTAGTGAAGGATATTAACGTATGAGTAGCACAAGGGTTTGACTGTTGGGCTCCTTATGTGTACCACTTCAAATCTTTTTGGCTTTAACTTTTGTTTCAGCCATTTTTTAAATAATAAATCCACACAGTCTTCAAATATCTTCATACAGAAGCAACCCCAAAGCCCTCAAGTTCTCTTGTTTCATGGCCCAGAGCTTCTCTTATACTGAAGACACCCATAGGAATTCACTCCTGCATCTGTAGTCACGCATGAACAACCTAGGGATACAGATGTTAGAGATACAACAACATAGAAGGGATCCCAAGTCCATAGGAGCATCTTCCACTCCCCATTCTGGCCTCTAGAGGACAGCCACCATTGAGCTTTTCAGAGATGCAAGTTATGTTCATACCTGTGCACTCTTTACTGCCTAAATGAAAGGAGTGTCCCAGAACCCAAATGTGCAAAGTTGTAAGTAACCCATATGACAAGTTTTGAATTATGGAAGATGGGAGATGAATAAATGTTTCTCTCTTTCTTCCCCCAGATGGAAAAAATCACAGACATATTTCTTAGGTTTTTTGGATCCTGTGGAATGGAGCAGCTGCCATTTGTAGGGGTGACTAGCTCGACAATGTACCCTCACACTCACTTTTCCTTTTCCCCTGCTTAATTCCACCATTCGTAATTTCTGCTTTCTATATATTAACTTTTATGTCAGGATCTGCTTTGAGAGGAATTTAGGCTCTGCAAATCAGAAAGAAAAATACTCACTTTTCACCCCAGGATTACCATGAACAAATGCATGAATGTTTGATTGCTTAGTCCAGCAATCATCAAATCTGGTAGAAAATAGGATGTTTAATCTTTTGGATTCTTTTAAAAGCCAAAGATACCTTACTGAAGGGAATTGCTGGTTGTGAAAAAAAAATACTCACAGGGTTAAAGTACTAGAAAAGTCCTGTGTTGTGGAAACACAACACACGTAATGAATCATAAATTCAGATGCAAGTGTAATGGTTTCACAAAGGTGGTGGTTCAGCGATACACTCAAAAAGATGGTTTCGGCCATATCATTTATCTTTGAAAATTTTAAATGTGTTAAAGCAAAGCTGACTTTACTTTGGTGCCTTTCCAATTAACAGCCAAAGATAGAGCTTGATGCAATCATAATATCGCATATTAGTAACTCTAATCATTATTCTAAACGTAGTTTGCTTTTTGTCAATTATAGCTCCTTAGGGGGCAATTCAAACCGCTGTGTAAAGAAGGCTCAGAAGAACAGCACAATTTATAATACTAGAGTGACTTTTGTGTTGATTGAGTTTTTCATTTTATATATTTTTTCAAAACGTAACCAATTTTTGACATTAGCTCTTTTTTTAATTTTTCAAAAAATTTTTAAAATTTTTCTAGGGACTATTTGCAAATATATAACTGACTTGATTACCAAGAGTAATGAGTAATAAAATGGCTTAGAGTCAAAGAATGTTAGGACTGAACTATAGAGTCTTAACAAAAACTTAAATATTTCTTCTGTTGGCAGAGTTAAGTAAGGGAAAGGAAGGTAAAATAACTTGCCAATCCTGGGACCAGGACCCTAATCTTTTGACTGAAAATCAATCTCTTCCATCTCTGAAGATTTGTTGGGAAATTGTATTTCTTTTCTTATTTTTAAAAATTACTCTCTTAGTCTTTCCTGTTTGTGCCTTGAAACAGAAACTACTGTAATGAATAAAATATCGGAAAGCGGGAGCAAGAAAGAGGGCTGCCAGGATCCTCAATGTGTTCCATGTGGAAATACATTTCAGATACCTTCCCATTGGCTAACACTGCCCTTAGAGAAGAACAAGCTTCTGGGAGACATCCTGTGGAGATAACCTTCCTGATGGATTATCTAGATCTATTCATGGAGATAGAAGTGGCCACTCCAGTGCCACTCCAAGTTTGACTGACTTCTCCTCAAGTGAATCAGCCTATTATTCATTACAGTCTGTTCGACCTCACTCATTGAATCTCCACTTCCACTTCACATTCTGGTCCATTAAGTCCTGGTAAACAGGTCCAAATAAGCAATTTTAGTACATAGGGAAACTTGCTTCCAAATGAACCTAGAGGAAGCCTCATTCTTCTTTACGTATAAAATAATCTGAACTTTTACGTGGTGTCCAAATCATCTAGATATCTATATTAATCAAGATAGAGTAGTTTACGTTGACACAGAAACAACCCTGGAACCTAGTGGTTTGAAACAACACAAGTGTATTTCTAATCTGTGGTACATGTTCAGTGACAGTTATCGGGGGGGATGGAGGAAGGGGAGCTATGCTCATTTTAATCACTCAGGCTGACAGAAGCTCCCAATCAACATATGCTTCTGTGATCAAAGAGGCTGCAAACGGGGACATGATGAAGTGCACAGTTTTTTAAAGTTTTTTTCCACGGAAGTGATGCTCTTCCCATTTCCAAGGGAATAGAAGAGAGGCAGAAATATTTTGTAAATAGAGGTAGTGACTATCACAACTCCCTTATCATGTCCCCCACTACCACTCATAGGAGAGGCTGTATAGACCACCTTAAAGTTCCTGCTCCATCTCCTATCACCTGTGTTCTGAGCCTGCTTTCTCTTTTCTAGCTTCTGTCTTTCCTCCTGGAATAATTTCCACTAGCACTCATATATTTGGCACGTCTCTAGCATTCTTTCTGTCTGGATTGGTTTGATTGAAACTCTGGATGCTCCCTTTGGAAGTACAGCTATACGCAGCCAACATGCCAACACCACATCACCCTTGAACTCACCCCAAAGCTTGCCCAGAATCTCACCTTATGTATAGCACCTCAGGCTTATGATTGTACAATAGGGCCTTCCTGGGATAGATTGAGAAAGGGACTGAAATAGGACTGGCCTGAAAAAGACCCAAAACATAGCAATCATATAAAGGAAAATGACTGATTGAATTGATTTAGAAACTGGGTTTTAAGGTAATTGGAGAGGAACCACAGACACCAAGAAGGAAGGAATATTTAAAATTTTAGCTTTATTGTCTGTCTACTTATTTGAGAGATAAATACATATAAAATGTATATATTTCATACGTTATATATAATAGGGAGCTATTAATTGAAAAAGAGATTTCTGAAAGAATTGATTAAATTATGTACATATTTTATTTGAATACTATTATGTAAGGGGTCATGAATTCATAAGATGAGACTTAAGTGTAAAATTATAATTGGAACCCATAGGAATTTGTTGTAAAATACAACTCATAACTAAATTCCTTCCATTTCTCACTATATTGGTCAGTAGGAAATATACTGAAACCTGAGAGTTTGGTCTCAGGCCCTGTTGAATCTCTAATTAGTGGGATAAACTTGGAAAAGTTAGTTTGCCCTTCTGGGCCTCATATTCTTCTAAGTGAGAACATTGGAGTAAATGATCTGAAATTTCTCTTTCGGATATAAATTAGAGAAGCCTTTTCTTCTCAGCATTAAATCTACTTAAATGGGTGTAGAGAGTAAGATCCCAGTAGAATCTCTCTTTAACTATTTTACTGATATTTTGATTATGGCTTCCTATCCTTCCTCCTGAGTAACAGACAGCCTTGCTCAGACATTCTAAGTGTTTGTAAAACAGCCTGCACTATTTTTTTATTATTATAATAGTTCACAAGAGTGTAGAATGTTCCTCATTCCACAGGAATTCCAAGGCCAGCTGCAACTTATTTGAGTCACCACACTGGACTTCACACAAAGGAATAGATATCCTTAAAAAGTGGGTTTTGTAAAAATACTTATTAGTTCATGCTAATGAGAGATGCCAGGTCCTATGATAGCTCTCAGTCAGGGATTAGCCCAACCCTGAGAGCAGAGACATCCTCAAAGTGTGATCAATCAAGCCGTATATCTTGCAGTCTTTCACTCAAAGGGTGTTCAGGTGGCTGAGATGTCTGTTTGAAAACCTCTAGGCCTAGTCAGAAGACCACATTTCTAGGCCACACAGCCCCACCAGTTCACTGGCTGAGATGATTCTTTGCTTTTCGTCTCCTAATGTAGCAAAGGAAGGAGTTAGATCAGAGCAGAGGCTTTCAAACAATTTTTTTAAGCTATGGAACTCTCAATTTTTAAGCTGGGTAATTATAGAGCCACCTGCTGCCCCCTCATGAAATATCAGCACCATGGCCCACGGATGGAATACTAGGGTGGCAATGAATAAAGGCCCCAAATCACTGAGCGTTCTGTGTTTCAAAAGACATAAATTAAGGCCATTGTCTAAGTTAGAGTAACCTAGGCTCTCTATGTACCATCCCGTAAGTCTTTAGGCTTTCAACAGGATTCCTCTGACTGCTTTAATTGAAAATAGGTAAAGAAACAAGAGTTTAAGCTGAGAGAACAGTTTTGAGATTCATGTAGGAGCCAGGAGAGGGTGGTAGGTGGTGGTAGTAGAGATATCGAAGTGAGATCAGATCCTGATAATATTTTGAATTCAGTAACAACTATATTCATTAATGGTTTGGAAGTCAGGAATAAGAAAGAGAACAGAGGAAAGATATACTTCAAGTAATTTTGGCCTAAAAAGTGTAAGGACAGAGTTGCCATTAACTTAGATGGGAAGAATACAGGAAAACAGACTATATTTTCATATAATTTATATATTATACCTTATGAGATATTATTAAATAATATGCATTATACATTTTTTTATAATTTACATAATTTTTACATCTATAACTATGTTTATATATGTGTGTGTGTATAATATATACATACATATATATAGTAATATATATATACATATATATAGTAATATATATATACATATATATAGTAGTATATATATACATATATATGTAGTAATATATATATGAGGAGGGGGAGTTTCCAGGAACTCAAATTTAGATATTTTGAGACAACTTGTATGTTCATGAATCTCCCAGTGTATTTTCCTATGCATATATAATATTATGAATACATTTATAATCATACTTTACACAATATTGTATAAACTTTTTTTCCTTTGGACCCAGATGAGCAGGGAAAAGCTTTGTGAAACTCTAAAGAATTGAATTTCGGGGCCGGCCCCCTGGCATGGTGGTTAAGTGCACACACTCCGCTGCTGGTGGCCCGAGTTCGGATTCCGGGTGCTCACCGACGCACTGCTTGTCAGGCCATGCCGTGGCGGCATCACATATAAAGTGGAGGAAGATAGGCACAGATGTTAGCCCAGGGCCAGTCTTCCTCAGCAAAAAGAGGAGGATTGGCATGGATGTTAGTTCAGGGCTGATCTTCCTCACAAAAAAAAAAAAAAAAAGAATTGAATTTCTACTGTTTCTTATATTAGGTATCTTCTCCAGGGTCTCTCAGGGAAGTATAACACTTGGCCTCTAATAAATAATCCAAGGTTATCATTAATGTAACACACCTAAATGATCCACACTTTTTATTTTCTGAAGCAGGCAAGAAAATGTCGTGTTTTGGGACAGACCAAACCCTTCAGGTCAAGATGATGACATATGGTCAGCTTTATTGGAAGGATAGACAAATCTATGATGGTGTTACAGTGAAAGGGTATGGACAGTATGAGGGTGGATTTGTCCCCAAATTCCGCATTCACCTGTACCGCAGACAGCCCAGCCCTCACAAAGAAAAGGTTTGGTCTCTTGGTACATTTCTGGGTTTTGTAAACACAAAATTGTGCCTTAAATGAACCCTGGGCCAACTAACCACAGGATTCTGAGGCAGATTGCTCTAGACTCATGATTAAATTTGAATGTGGGTCTTTTCATTCCAGTTCAGACAACCAATTACCAAGTTCCCCAGAGAGAACTCTGTTGCACATAAACTAAGCTCCCTACGTAATAGAAAACATTAATTTCTCCTGGAGACAATATAGGATGATTCTCCATGGAGGAACTAATATTTGTATTATTTATAAATTTATTTTTTTGTCCTTTAGAAACAAAGGGCCTCTGATTCCTGCACCTCCTTCTACTCCTTTCCCCATCATGGTGCTTAGATGCTCTTGGCTCTTTCCTGCCCGCATAAGGCCTGCCTGTAATTTCAAGACAAGCCACTCTGGCCAGAAATGGTTGCTCTTTGCTGAAGGAATAGTGCCAGATCCTTCTGCATTCTATTCTCTCTCTGAACAAAGGTGATGAAGGAAGGAGTGACTAATTCATCCCACTCATACCACATGGTTAACAATCATTTATTGGTCATATTTCTACCTTCAGATTCTAAGTGCCTTGCTTCTATTAGAGCAAGTGCAAATAATTGTAATAAGTTAAATGGAATTGGCATCTATTTAATGGATGAGAATCCATCCATCCATCCAAGAGAAAAGCAGAAAGTAAAAAGTCCAGAATATTCATGAGTGGCTTTGGAGCAAAAGGGAACATCGTAAGGACAATGAGTATCTTGGAAAGAAGTAGCTCCACAAAAGAGGCAAATGCACAAAAGCAAAGCGGGAAGTAATCAAAGGAAAACTTGCTGATTGTCCAAGTTTGCCTCTGGCCCACTGTATGTCCAGTATAACCAGGGCAGTGCACTTTGGAGCACAGAAAATTTCCTGCGATGACAAGAGTTGCAGGATGTTCTCAACCTCAGCCTGGCACAAACCAGCTTCTTCCCACAGCTCCAAATCTCCAGCTCTCGACCTACAAACAAAGTGACGTTTGGCCCAGACACACAACACTGTCAGTTCCAACAGGGGCCAGGGTGACTTTGTCCACCGGTCTGGAACATTCCATGAAGCGACCAACTGTACACACTTCAGACCCTAGCTAACCCCAAGTCTCGTAATAGGCATCTGCAAAACAAAACATTTACCTGCAAAGGAAGAATTGCTTTTGGACAACATTCCATGCTTAGAGGATGTTATATAAGGTGGCAGCTGCAGATGAACTCAGAGACTGGAAGCTTGTGCAGAGCAAGTTACTGAATTTTGTTAGAGTGTCTTGAAGAAAATTACCCACCTTTACCGATTAACCCACAGCAGTGAGTCTAACACTGTTCTTTACACACATAGCATGTTCTAATAAATATTTAATGTGTCTGTCAATGAGGAGTCCTTAGTTCATTCTATTAGGTCATGTTCCTTGGTACCTGCAGGTAGGATGATATAATTGATCTTATATTTTTTTGAAATAATGCAATTATTCTTGGTAAAAGGATTAGTGTGGTATGAGCTACTCTTTCATAATCAGATCATCTCATTATGTTTTTCTTTTTTTTTTTTTAATTTTTCTTTTTTTATTTTATTTTTTTTTTAATTTTTTGTTTATTGCAGTAACATTGGTTTATAACATTGCAAAAATTTCAGGTGTACATCATTGTACTTCTACTTCTGCATAGACTACATCATGTTCACCACCAAAATACTAAATACAACCCATCACCACACACATGTACCGAATTATCCCTTTCACCCTCCTCCCTCCCCCCTTCCCCTCTGGTAACCACCAATCCAATCTCTGTCCCTATGTGTTTGTTTATTGTTGTTATTATCTACTACTTAATGAAGGAAATCATATGGTATTTGGCCTTCTCCCTCTGACTTATTTCACTTTGCATTATACCCACAATGTCCATCCATGTTGTCACAAATGGCTGGATTTCGTCGTTTCTTATGGCTGAGTAGTATTCCATTGTGTATATATACCACAGCTTCTTTATCCATTCGTCCCTTGATGGGCACTTAGGTTGCTTCCAAGTCTTGGCTATTGTGAATAAGGCTGCAATGAACACAGGGGTGCATGTACCTTTGCAAATTGGTGTTTTCAAGTTCTTTGGATAAATACCCAACAGTGGAATAGCTGGATCATATGGTAGTTCTATCGTTGATTTTTGAGGAATCTCCATACTGTTTTCCATAGTGGCTGCACCAGTTTGCACTCCCACCAGCAGTGTATGAGAGTTCCCTTCTCTCCACATCCTCTCCAACACATGTTGTTTCCTGTCTTGTTAATTATAGCCATTCTGACGGGCGTGAGGTGATATCTCATTGTAGTTTTGATTTGCATTTCCCTGATAGTTAGTGATTTTGAACATCTTTTCATGTGTCTGTTGGCCATCTGTATATCTTCTTTGGAGAAATGTCTGTTCAGGTCTTTTGCCCATTTTTAATCGGGTTGGTAGTTTTTGTTGTTGAGATGCATGAGTTCTTTATATATTTTGGAGATTAAGCCCTTATCAGATGTATGGTTTGCAAATATCTTCTCCCAATTGTTAGGTTGTCTTTTCGTTTTGTTGATGGTTTCCTTTGCTGTGCAGAAGCTTTTTAGTTTGATGTAGTCCCATTTGTTTATTTTTTCTATTGTTTCTCTTGCCCGGTCAGATGTGGTGTTTGAAAAGATGTTGCTAAGACCGATGTCGAAGAGCGTACTGCCTATGTTTTCTTCTAGAACTTTCACAGTTTCAGGTCTTGCATTCAAGTCTTTAATCCATTTGGAGTTAATTTTTGTGTATGGTGTAAGGTAAGGATCTACTTTCATTTTTTTGCATATGGCTGTCCAGTTTTCCCAACACCATTTGTTGAAGAGACTTTCTTTTCCCCATTGTATGTTCTTGGCTCCTTTGTCAAAGATTAGCTGTCCATAGATGTGTGGGTTTATTTCTGGGCTATCGATTCTATTCCATTGATCTGTGTGTCTGTTTTTGTGCCAGTACCATGCTGTTTTGGTTACTATAGCTTTGTAGTATATTTTGAAATCAGGGAGTGTGATACCTCCAGCTTTGTTCTTTTTTCTCAGGATTCCTTTAGCTATTCGGGGTCTTTTGTTGTTCCATATGAATTTTAGGATTCTTTGTTCTATTTCTGTGAAAAATGTTGTTGGAACTTTGATAGGGATTGCATTGAATCTATAGATGGCTTTAGGAAGTACGGACATCTTAACTATGTTAATTCTTCCAATCCAAGAGCACGGGATATCTTTCCATTTCTTTGTGTCTTCTTCAATTTCTTTCAGAAATGTTTTATAGTTTTCGGTGTACAGATCTTTCACCTCTTTGGTTAAGTTTATTCCTAGGTATTTTATTCTTTTTGTTGCAATTGTAAATGGGATGGTATTCTTAATTTCTCTTTCTGCTACTTCGTTGTTAGTGTACAGAAATGCAACTGATTTTTGTATGTTGATTTTGTATCCTGCAACTTTACCATATTCGTTTATTACTTCTAAAAGTTTTCTGGTGGATTCTTTAGGGTTTTCTATATATAAAATCATGTCATCTGCAAATAGTGACAGTTTCACTTCTTCCTTTCCAATTTGGATCCCTTTTATTTCTTTCTCTTGCCTGATTGCTCTGGCTAGGACTTCCAGTACTATGTTACATAGGAGTGGTGAGAGTGGGCATTTGTGTCTGCTTCCTGTTCTTAGAGGGATGGCTTTCAGTTTTTCACCATTGAGGATGATATTAGCTGTGGGTTTCTCATATATGGTCTTTATTATGTTGAGGTACTTTCCTTCTATACCCATTTTATTCAGAGTTTTTATCATAAATGGATGCTGGATCTTGTCAAATGCTTTCTCTGCATCTATTGAGATGATCATGTGATTTTTGTTCTTCATTTTATTAATGTGGTGTATTACGTTGATTGATTTGTGAATGTTAAACCATCCCTGCATACCTGGAATAAATCCCACTTGATCATGGTGTATAATCTTTTTAACGTATTGTTGTATGCGATTTGCTAGTATTTTGTTGAGGATTTTCGCATCGATGTTCATCAGTGATATTGGCCTGTAATTTTCTTTTTTTGTGTTGTCCTAGTCTGGTTTTGGTATCAGGGTAATGTCAGCTTCATAGAATGAGTTAGGGAGCTTCCCCCCCTCCTCAATTTTTTGGAAGAGTTTGAGAAGGATAGGTATTAAGTCTTCTTTGAATGTTTGGTAGAATTCCCCATGGAAGCCGTCTGGTCCTGGACTTTTATTTTTGGGGAGGTTTGTGATTACTGTTTCGATCTCCTTACTGGTGATTGGTCTATTCAAATTCTCTACTTCTTCTTGATCCAGTTTTGGAAGGTTGTATGATTCTAAGAATTTGTCCATTTCTTCCAGATTGTCAAATTGGTTGGCATATAGTTTTTTATAGTATTCTCTTATAATCTTTTGTATTTCTGAGGTTTCTGTTGTAACCTCTCCTCTTTCATTTCTGATTTTACTTATTTGTGCCTTCTCTCTTTTTTCTTGGTGAGTCTAGCTAAAGGTTTGTCTATTTTGTTCATCTTTTCAAAGAACCAGCTCTTGGTTTTATTAATTTTTCTATTGTTTTGGTCTCTATTTCATTAATTTCTGCTCTGATTTTTATTATTTCCCTTCTTCTACTGATTTTGGGCTTTGTTTGTTCTTCTTTTTCCAGTTCCTTTAGGTGCATTGTTAGATTGTTTATTTGAGATTTTTCTTGTTTGTTGAGATAGGCCTGTATTGCTATAAACTTCCCTCTTAGAACCGCTTTTGCTGTATCCCATAAATTCTGGCATGTCGTATTTTCATTTTCATTTGTCTCCATGTATTTTTTTATTTCTTGTTTGATTTCTTTGTTGACCCAATCGTTGTTCAGTAGCATTTTGTTTAATCTCCACATATTTGTGGCTTTTCTGATTTTCTTCCTATAGTTGATTTCTAGTTTCATACCGTTGTGGTCAGAAAAGATGCTTGGTATTATTTCAATCTTCTTAAATTTATGGAGACTTGTTTTGTGGCCTAATATGTGATCAATCCTGGAGAATGTTCCATGTGCCTTTGAAAAGAACGTGTATTCTTCGGTTTTTGGATGGAATGCTCTGTATATATCTACTAGGTCCATCTGTTCTAAGGTGTCATTTAAGGCCAATGTTTCCTTATTGATCTTCTGTTTGGATGATCTATCCGTTGGTGTAATTGGAGTGTTAACGTCCCCTACTATTATTGTGTTACTGTCTATTTCTCCTTTTATGTCTGTTAATAATTGCTTTATATATTTAGGTGCACCTACATTGGGTGCATAGATATTTACAAGTGTTATATCCTCTTGTTGGATTGTTCCCTTGATCATTATGTAATGCCCTTCTTTGTCTCTTTTTACAGTTTTTGTTTTAAAGTCTATTTTGTCTGATATGAGTACTGCTACCCCAGCTTTCTTTTCATTGCCATTTGCGTGGAGTATCTTTTTCCATCCCTTCACTTTCAGTTTGTGAGTGTCTTTAGGTCTGAAGTGTGTCTCTTGTATGCAGCATATATATGGGTCTTGTTTTTTTATCCAGTCAGCCACCCTATGCCTTTTAATTGGAGCATTTAGTCCATTGACGTTTAAAGTAGCTATTGATAAGTATGTACTTACTGCCATTTTTTAACTTTTTTTTTTTTTTCCTCAGTGTTTTAGTAGTCCTTCTCTGTTCCTTACTTCTCTATACAGAATTGATGGTCACTTTCGTTTGACCTCTGTCTGAAAGCTGTACTCTTTAACTACCCTCCTCCCTCCTTTTATGTTTTTGATATTATATCTAACCTCTTTTTTGTGCATTTGTATCCATTACGTTCTAATCGTGGAAATAGATAATTTTTCCTATTTGTGGTCTTCTCTTTTCCCCTTAAATCAGTCCCTTTAACATTTCTTGTAACACTGGTTTCTTGGTGACAAACTCCTTTAATTTTTGCTTATCTGGGAAAATTTTGATCTCTCCTTCCATTTTGAATGATAACCTTGCTGGGTAGAGTATTCTTGGCTGTAAGTTTTTTCCTTTTAGCACTTTAAATATATCATGCCATTCTCTTCTAGCCTGTAAGGTTTCTGCTGAGAAGTCAGCTGATAGACTTATGGGGTTTCCTTTGTATGTAACTTGACATTCTCTTGCGGCTTTTAGGATTCTCTCTTTATCTTTAATTCTGGACATTTTGATTATGATGTGTCTTGGTGTGGGCCTCTTTGGGTTTATCTTGTTTGGGGCTCTCTGTGCCTCCTGTACCTGGATGTCTGTTTCCTTCCTTAGGTTAGGGTAGTTTTCATCTATTATTTCTTGAAATAGATTCTCTGCCCCCTTGTCTCGCTCTTCTCCTCCTGGGACACCTATAACACGGATGTTAGTGCGCTTGATGTTGTCCCAGAGGTCCCTTAGACTGTCCTCACTCTTTTTAATTCTTTTCTCTTTTACCTGTTCACCTTGGGTAATTTCTTCTAGTCTTTCTTCCAGCTCACTGATCCGTTCTTCTGTATCCTCTACTTTGCTTTTGAGTCCCTCTAATGAGTTTTTCATTTCCAGTATTGTATTCTTCATTTCTGATTGGTTCTTTTTTATATCTTCCATTTCTTTGTTGACATTCTCACTGAGTCCATCTATTCTTCTCCCCAGATCAGTGAGCATCCTTAACACTCTTAGTTTGAACTCTCTGTCAGGTAGGTTGCTCATTTCTGTTTCACTTAGTTCCTTTTCTGGGGTTTTGTCCTATTCCCTTACTTGGAATGTATTCTTTTGCCTCCTCATTTTGCCTCTTTCCCTGTGCTTGTGTCTTCTTATTAGGTAGGTCAGCTACGTCTCCTGCTCTTGGATAGGTGACCTTATGTAAGTGATGCCTTAGGAGGCTTCCAGTGTGCTTCCCTCAGTTCTCAATGTTCCAGGGGTGGCCCCTATGTGGGCTACATGTGTCCTTCTATTGTGGCCTGTTAGCTCTCCCTATAGGCACCCAGGGAGGCTGAGTTATGCTCCTGGCCAGCTGTTGTAATGCTCAGCTGCTTGTAGTTGTTGTGGGCCCTTCAGTCTCTTTATCTGGTGTGGGGAGCCCCAGCACAGTTGGCTGTAAGTTCTAATACCACATTTGTGTTGTAGTATTTCTTTTAAGTGAGTAGGCCCCCAGTGTGGCAGGTTGTTAGGCTCAGGGCCTTAGAATTGCTGTAAACCTCTAGCCTATTAGGTCTCTTGTCAGCTCTCTGAGGATTGCAGCTGGGTGGGGCTGCCCTCAGGCACAGGAGCACCCAATTGTTTCAGGCTTTGGAAGGTGGGGCAAACCTCCTATGTGGGTCTTTGAGAAGCACAAGTCTTCTGCAGCTGAGAAGCCCTGTTGCCCACAGGTCCACACACACAGTCAACACAGTCCTGCCCCGTGTGAGTGCCCCGACCTCCCCAAGCGGACCCAGTCTCTCCACGGCGGGAGCCCCACACACTCTGCCACCACCCCACACTCTCCACCCACTCCTTGTGCACACCCTGCCCTGCTCAAGTCAGCTCAGTTGCCAGGCTGCAGAGAATCCAGTCACCAATCTATGCAGGCCCACACGTTGCCTGAGGGCTTGTTGTTGGGTGGGGCCAGTCTCTAGGGTGGGCTGCCTGCCCTGGCTGAGCTGGAATAAATTGGTGCTCTAGCGGGTGGAGCAGACCCTGGGCTAGCAGGCCTCAGGGAGAACTCCAATGGCATCTGTGTCAGCACGCTCACACCAGGCCACAACAATGGCCGCCGCCAATGTCCCAGTCCCTGGAGAGGTCTCACCCCTCACCGAGATGCACTCAGGGCCTATTAGGTGAGTCTCTTGTCACCGAAGCACTGTGCACCTTTCTTTCTGGTGATTTTAGGATGCTTTCTGGAACGGGTGAGTTTGTGCGTGGGCCCTTTAAGAGCCAGTTTTAGTTTCTTTGTGAACCGGGTTTTCTGGGGGTGCTCCCCAATGTTTTAGTAGCAGGCAAAGTCAGATATTATGCCGCTGGTGTCGATTGTGCTGGGTCCACAATATGCCCACAGCGGGGGCGCTCCCCGGCTCAGGGCCCTGCGCCTCCAGGGAGGGTGCATACCTGTGCGCTGCTCCCAGCAGCCGTGAAGCTGGCGGCTTGTGAAGGCGGCATTTTTCCTCTCCAGAAGGGAGTCTCTGCCTCTTCTACCCCAGTTAGGATTGTCCGTTGTTGCAGGAGTTCCTGTTATCCATTTTTCAGTTCTGTCTCAGGGGTAATTTTTCCACGAGTAGTTGTAAATTGGCTGTGTCCACGGGAGGAGGTGAGTTCAGAGTCTGCCTACGCTGCCATCTTGACTCTGCCCCTCTGTTTTTCTTTTTTTAACTTGAGTTCTTATTGAAGTATAATTTACTGACATAGGTAGGTTTCTTAGAAATCCTAAGATTCTAAGACTTGTGTGTGGGTAGCTTATTGGGATATACTGTTACAAAGAATCACTTTCATGAGAGTGAAACAGGTAGGATGGCTCAGCAGAATTTGAATTGTGATGCAGTCATAAGAGCAGATCAGCCAATCTCATGGGGTTGACACTACAGAGCCGGCCTGAACTGAGGTGAGTGTTTAGGCTTATGAACCCATGCATCAATCAATGACAGGGTACAGGCTACCCTAGGACAGAAGGTGCAAACTTAGGAAAAGTGGTCCCATTGACTGAAGGTAATTTCCAGAAAGCAATGCAGCTGTGAGCCTTTAGCAGCCACTTTCCCAGCAGCTGAGGAATAAGAGCCTCAGTTCTGAGAGAGGATGGGTGAGCCAGGGAGGCCCTCTGCAGTGATTGACTACAGTCTACCCCTTACACTCTGGGAGTCTAAATTCATCTCTCCTGGAAACAACTAACTGCTCCAGGATTATGGCTGGTTTTGTTTCCCGAGAAAATTTACAAATGGAGGAGTCCCTGGCACTGCAACTGGGTCTTGAGCCTCTAATTGATACTCATCTCTCTCTTCTACTACCCATTCTAGATTTCTCTCATCCTGTCTACTATCTCTTCTGGTCTAGGTGGCTTACTGGGTAGGATGGTCCAGATCCTTATTACTGAGGAATCTGAGTGCCTTGACACATGTGCCTTAAAACACAACATAACAAGATTTGTGGGATGCAACTATAGCAGAGAGAAAGAGAGAAATTCATAGCTTTAAATGTTTACATTAGAAAAGAAGAAAAGTCTAAATAAATGCTCTAAGATTCCACTATAAGAAAACAGAAAAGAGAAGAAAACAAAATCACATATAGTTAGAGATGAGGAAATAATATAGAAATGAAGCTTATTGCAATAGAAAACAGATATACAATAAAGAAAGTCAATGTAACTAAAGATGGTTCTTTGGAAAGATGAATAGAACTGATATACTTCTATTACTTCACTTGCTAAGACAATGAAGCAATAGAATTACATAGATACATGTATTTTTTTCCAAGAGCAGTTAATTGTTTGGGATATCCTTTCACTAATATTGCATCTTTAAGCAAGTAAATGAAAATACCTGAAACTCATTAAAACTCTCCTTGAAACTATTTTTGAAGCTTTCTGAAAACTAGGATGCTAACATCACATTTTTCACAGCCCCAAACTACCAGTTTTTCTGCCTCTTCAAATGACCTTTTATATGTGTGAGGTGTTTGGAATTTTCGGTTGCTCTTTCCAAAACTATTTTATTATTAGGACTTACCATTGAAGTTTGAAATGTAGGCAGAATAACTTTTTTTTATGCCATCTCCTTTCATTTGATATCTTGGTCCCCTACATTTAAGTGCCATTCTCTAAACTTTGACTTCCACTTCTGACAAAATAATGTGGGAATATAGACTTGTTTCAAATTAACAATGAAAATGAAAAGAGCTCAGGAGAAGTCCCAGAAAAGCCTCTATACACATTTTCCCCAACTTTCAACAGTTTCTGAAATTCTATCATGTATGATCCTCTCTTTTTCATTAAGCCTTCATATATATACTTAAAATGTCTCTAGAATGATTAAATTAAGACATCATTAAACTTTTTAATTCTAGACATATAGGAAGGTTTTTTTGAATAGATTTTACCTTTTAGAAAAGTTTTATGTTTACTGAAAAATTGAGCAGATAGTACAGAGTTCCCCTATAAAACCCCCACCCTATCCTGCACACCATTTCTCTATTATTAAGACCTTAGCTATTATGGTACATTTGTTACAATTAATAAACCAATATTCATACATTGTTATTGACTAAAGTCCATAGTTTATTCAAATTTCCTTAGTTTTTCCTAACCTTATTTTTCTGTCCCAGGATACCATATTACATTTAGTTGTCATATCTCCTTAGGCTCTTCTTGACTATGACAGTTTCTCAGACTTTCCTTGTTTTTGACGACACTGGTAGTTTTGATGAGTTTTAATTAGGTATATCGTAAGATGCTCCTTTATGGGAATTTTTCTAATATTTTTATCATTGTTAGACTGAAGTTACTGTTGGAGGAGGAAGATCGCAAAGGTAAAATGACATTTCCATCACATGATATCAGAGTACAAACTATCTCCATGCTGTTGACCTTAATCACCTGGCTAAAATAGTGCTTTTCAGGTTTCTCCACTGTAAAGTTACACTCCTCCTTTCTATACTGTGCTCTTTGGAAGGAAGTCACTATGCTCAGCTCACACTTAAGGAGTAGGGAGTTATGCTCCCCTTCGTTTAGAGTACAGTGTCTACATAATTTACTTGGAATTCTTCTGCGTGGGTGATTTGTCTCTTCTCTCCCATTTGTTGATTTATGCAATCGTTTATTTATATTAGTATGAAAATCCTGACTATTTTATACTTTAGATTATAATCTAATTTTACTTTATTTTGTTGCCCAAATAGTACCAGCTTTGGAAGTTGGGAGCTCTTTCAGTCGGCTCCCTGTCACTTTCACATAACCTCATCATTATGCATTGCCATTGTTTTTGGTGGAGCACCTCCTTACTTTCTGGTACTATAGGATACTCCAGGCTCATCTTGTATATTTCTGCCCCTAGTCCTACAATCAGCCTTTTCTCCAAGGGGGGTAAGCTTTGCTGTTCAGTACTTTTAATAGATCTTTCATCATTCTCTTATGGGACTTTATAACACCTTTTATTGGAGACGGTATTAGAAACCAAGATCTGGGCTTTAGATGTGCTCATTGTTACCTGGGTGTCATTTCCTTTAGATCCTCCCTGCTGATGATGCAAAGAAATATGTGTGTATACTAATCCATGTACATGCACATATTAAATTAAATGTGATTTCTTACTGATTTCTCCAACTCTAACTTACTACAATATGGATCATTCTATATACTTTCTCTTGCTTATCTGTAAATTTCCACTTGAACCGTGAGAAAGCTGACTCTCCCTATCTATCTGCCACCTATTTACTTAATTGTTATTCAGTTCCAGTGTACATGTATAGTAGCACATTTATTATCCTATACCCCCATGAGAAAAACTTTATCAGAGTACAGTGCTTATGTCCAGTTCATTTTGCCTTTAGACTTTAGTCTTACAGATTCCATTTATCTCCAAAAATTACTTAGATCAGCACCTTTTCTCACATCTCCCTCAGGGAGATTGTCTCATATATTTGTGTTACAGTCAGATTGTCTCGGCACAGTTTGCATTCTTTCCTGAGATCCCTGACCTCCTAAATGATTTTTTTTTTAATTTATATAATTAAAGCTGACCCTTTGTGTTGTACAATACTCTGAGCTTTGACAAATAACATGTTATGTATCCACCATCAAAGTAAGACACAGAATAGTTTCAGCAACCCAAAAATCCTCTGTGCTTTATGTATACATCCCTCTCCTTTCCTCCTGAACACCTGGCAACAACTGATACTTTTATTGTCTGTATAGTTTTGTCTTTTCCAGAATGTCATATAATTGGAATCATAGAGTATGTGGTTTTTTCAGACTGGCTTCATTCACTTAACAATATGCATTTAAAATTCTTCCATATTTTTTGTTTGTGTGGGTATGTGTGTTTGATAGCTTATTTGCTTTCATTGCTAGATAAGATTTTCTTGTATGGATATAACAGAGCTTGTTTATCCACTCACCTATTCAAGGGCATCTTGGTTGTATCCAGTTTTATGCAATTATAAATAAAGCCGCTATAAACATTCATGAGCAGGATTTTGTGTGGACATGGTTTTCAACACAATTGAATAAATATCTAGGAGCACAATTGCTGGATAACATGGGAAGACTATGTTTAGATTTATAAGAAACCTCCAAACTATGTTCAAAAGTGGCTGCATCATTTTGCATTTTTAACCACAATAAATGAGAGTTCCTCTTGCTCAGCATCCTTGCCAGAATTTGGCAGTGTCTTTTTTTCTGGGGAGGGGTTTAGTCATTCTAATAGGTGTGAAATCCTATCACATTGTCATATTATTTGAAATTCCTTAATAACATATGATGTTGAACATTTTTCTATATGCTTATTTGCTATCTGTATATCTTCTTTTGTGAAGTTTCTGTTCAGATATTTGCCCACTTTTTTTAAGACAATTTTTTAAGAGAAGTTTTAAGTTTATAACAAAATTGAGAGGAAGGTGTAGAGATTTCCCATACACCATTTGCCCCTACACATATATAACTTCTCCCATTACTATTATCACTCACCAGAGTGGTACATTTTTTACCATAGATGAACCTACATTGACACATCATAATCACCCAGAGTCCATAGTTTACCTTAGTGTTCACTGTTTTGCTCATTTTTTGATGGGGTTTGTTTTCCTGTTGTTGAGTTTTAGAAATATTTTCAAAATTTTGATACAAGTATTTTATCAAATATGTGTCTTATAAATATTTTCTCCCAAATTGTTAATTGTTGTTATATAGAAAAGCCATTGCCTTTTGTATATTAACCATGTATTGTGCAACCTTGTTAAAAATTGCTGATTAGTTCCAGGAGATTTTTGTTAATTCAGTGGGATTTTCTGTGTAGACAATCACATCATGTGGAAGCAAAAATAGTTACATTTCTTTTTTCCTAATCTATTTACTTTTAATTTACTTTTCTTGTCTTATCATACTAACTAGGACTTGTTGTACAATGTTGAATAGGAGTGGTGAAAGTGAACATCCTTACTTAGGTCCTGATTTTAGGGGAAAACACCTAGTTTTTCACATCAAGTGTAATGTAAGCTGTAGTTTTTTTATAGATGTTCTTTCTAAAATTAAGAAATTTCCCTCTACTCTAGTGGCTGAGAGTTTTTATCATGAATGGTATTAGATTTTGTCAAATTTTTTTTCTGCATCAATTGATGTGCTCATATAATTTTTCTTTTGCAGCAACTAATGTGACTGATTAAATTAATTGACTTTCCTTTTTTTGATGAGGAAGATTGGCTCTGAGCTAACATCTGTTGTCAATTTTCCTCTTTTTGCTTCAGGAAGATTGTCCCTGAGCTAACATCTGTGCCAATCTTCCTGTATTTTGTATGTGGGATGCCATGACAGCATGGGTTGATGAGCAGTGTGTAAGTCTGTGCCTGGATCCAAACCCATGAACCCCGGGCCGTCAAAGCAGAGCACACTAACTTAACCACTATGCCACCGGGCCAGCCCCAAAATTAATCGACTTTTTAATGTAGAAGCAGTCTTGCTTACCCATAGCAAATCTCACTGATCATGGTGTATAATTCTTGTTATACATTGTTGGTAAAATTTGCTAGTGTTTGTTGACAATTTTGCATCTATGTTGTGGAGAGATACATTGGTCTGTAGTTTTCCTTTCTTTAATGTCTTTAACTGGTTTGAGTATTATAGTAAGGTTGAGCTGATAGAATGATTTAGAAAGTATTCTCTCTGATTTTATCTTTTGGAACAGAAGAAAATATAGAGAACTGCTATCGTTTCTTTCTCAAATAGTGGTAGAATTCACCAGTGAAACCATCTGAGCCTGGTGCATCCTTTTTTTGTAAGGTTATTCCTTATTGACTCAAGTTCTTTAATTGGTATAAAGCTATTCATATTATCTATTTTTCATTGTCTCTAGGTCTTGGTAGTTAGTATCTTTCAGGGAATTATCCATTTCATCTATGTTCTCAAATTTGTGGGCAGAGAGTTGTTCTTAATATTGCTTAATTATCTTCTTAATGTCTGTGGTATCGATACTAATGACCTCTCTTTTATATCTGATATTAATATTTTTATCTTCTCTATTTTTTTTCTTTATTAGCCTGGCTAGAAGTTTATCAATTTTATTGACTTTTTCCCTGAACCAGCTTTTGTTTCATTGATTTTCTTTACTGATATCCTTGTTTTCAATTGATTTCTACTCTAAGTTTTATTACTTCTTTTCTTCTGCTTGCTTTAGGCTTAAATTACTTTTATTTCTATAGTTGCCTAAGGTGGTAACTTAGATTACTGATTTTACAGCTTCCTTCTTTCCTAATTCAATGCTATAAATTTTCCTCTAATACTACTTTCACTATATCCTCTAAATTTTGATAAGGTGTACCTTCATTTTCATTTAGTTCAAAATATATTTAAATTTATCTTGAGACTTCTTTTAGCTATGTTTTATTTGGAAGTGTGTTGTTTAGTCCCCAAATATTTTGGGGCTTTCCACCCTTATTTCTGTTATTGAATTCTAATTTAATTCCATTGCAGCCTGAGAATATACTTTGTATGACTTATATTCTTTTAAATTTGTTTGGGTGTGTTTTGTTGCCCAGAATGTGATCTATATTGGCAGATCTTCCATGTGAGCTTGAGAAGAATGCATATTCTGCTGTTGTTGGATGAAGTATTCTCTAAAGATCAATTAGATCCAGTTGATTAATGGTAGTGTTCATTTCAAGTATATCTTTACTGATTGTTTGCCTACTGTATCTATCAATTACTGTAAGAGGGATATGGGGGCATTTTGTTGAGGCAAGATTGTAGGCAGTACCTCAAGCCTATCAGAATTTCTGGAAAATAGGGAGTGATCAGAACAACACGGAGTATCTAAAAGGAAGGAGAATGAAGCAGGAACAGGAAAGGAGGACATTAAGGATAACTGTAGAGAGACTGCGTTTAAAAAAATGCCTGGTCCTTTTGCTAGGATAGAATTAATTTTACACCTATTTTTCAAATAAAAAACTGACCCAGCTGAAAAAAATCTTCTTTTCTATAAGTCACATGCTTTTATTATAAACAGTATATGAAGAGAGTCCTTAGTAATGTCAATAGGAATTTTCTCTTTAAATGAAGCAATTTAAAAAATGTGAAAAATATACAGTGTCATTTGGCTAGGGACACAATGGAGTTTCCAAAGATGTTGTTTCTTCAGGATTAACCCTTCTGTCTCTGGACATTGAATGAGAACTGTGAGAGTTTTTCCTGCTGGTTCTGTTGAATTTCCCTTAAACCAACAATCACTAAAGGTATGCCCAAGTGAATAGAAGTACTTCTCTTGTTAAATAAAACCCATAGGGGGCCTGATCCAAGGAATGCTTGGCTAGGTAAGCAGGCTAAACATGCTGAGCAGCAGTTTTGAGGCATTCTGTTAGGTTTCCTTTTTATTGATTTATTTATTTTTTCAGAAAACATTGCCTCTGAAGTCCAAGCCTGTGATAATTATTCAGTTCCTCTCAACATCACAGTTGCTTTACCCAAAGGCACTGTCTTTGTAGAATTGAAGAATCTGGATTGATGCCCTCTTGGTATAAATTTCTTCTTTTGATCAAAAAATAAATAGACAAATATTAAATTTCTTATGGTTTTGCATTCTATTTGATTAAAAAAATGAAAAGGGCTAACACCAATTAGAAGATTCCATAGTCTACCCTTTTTCCTAATGCTCATCTTCTTTTAATGTAACACTTTGGCCAATAGCTTTTTTAAATAAAAGAAGGAGAGGTGTAAGAATGATGAGAAACTTAGGCAATAATGGAACTCTTCTAAGGAAATGTGAGCATAATGAGGCTTACACTAGATGCCATCTTCTTGTTAATAACCCTCCTAAAACTCTCTTCTATCTATCCCCATTCCTCAGAAGTAACCTGTCCTTTTGTCCTCCTGTAAAGTTATATTTAAATCTCCTCTGAAAGTGTGTATTGGATTGATATAGAGTGAGTTACCCACCATAAATAAATGAAAAGCAATAAGATATATTGGTCTATACGAGGAAGCCATTTGGTTTAAAACTAACTCAGTCTGATCTTGTTTTTCCAAAAGGGCCTGACATGGCCTGTTGAGCATGCATTGTACATCTTCCTCCTCCTCCACTAACCAAGAGCTACAGTCATTTGCATCTTCAGCTACAGCCTCACTCAGAGATCACAGCACCAAAACGGATATTACCTCAGGAAAAGCTTAAAGGCCCTTGGGCTCAAGAGGAAGTCATCTTCACTTCTCATTGGAAGGGCAGAGAACAAAAGGGCCTTTGTCCTTGCAGGTTACTGTGATGCTAACCTGTTCAATGCCTCAGTCCCCTCTTATATTTAGAACATGCCCTAACTTGGCCTCTGACTTGTGTCTGACTTTTAGAACAGCTGGATACAAACTGATCTTGTTACCCAGCCTCCTTTGTGCCCCACTCACCCTGCGAGTCCAGTTGGATATCTTTCTCCTTGCTAAATCACTCTCTAGGCTGTGGCTGGAGATTTCAAATCAATGGAAGTAGAGTTGGCTTGTTGGATTGAATCGTTTTTGTCAAAACCAGCAGCTATGTCACTTCCTAGCAGTTTCCCTTTTCAACTCCTTCCTTCTATTTCTTTTAACTAAATTAGTAATCTGTAATGTCCTGCTGAGTTCAATTACCATTTTGCTTAATTTTCCAGTTTTCTCCTCCCTAATCGTGCCTAGGCATGCTTTACATCCAATCACTCTTCAGTTCACGGGACCTTATTCTTAAACCAGGAAAGTTTTTAAATCTGAGAACATGCCTTGAGGGGCTCTTGTGGTTGAGCTCACTTACCCCATTCAAATTTAAAACGGGCCTCTAAGGAACTGAGCAGGGAGCTAGACTGACATGGAGGACAAGTGAACACGTAAATACTAGTGGGATTTCAGATATAGATACCACGAATCAGTTCTACTTAATGGTTCCCATCTAAAACCCTCCATTAAAGCTCCATTCCTCAGCCTTACAAAGCTTTTCCACTTGTTGAAATACCAATTTTGATCAGCTACATCTCAATGTGAATGTCTTTAACACAGCATTTCCCCAAAGCACGTTTTAATAGTGGAAAGGGACTGTTTCTTATAGGTAGCTGTGTACCTGAGGCCTTTGGGAAATGTTCCCCAGAGATGAGATAAATAGAGCAGAAAGGAATAGCTGGGAATTCTGGAAAATAAAACTCAAGGTTTTCAGGAAGAATGGCCATGCGTCCTCATGTTGTTTAACTCTCTAAGCTGGTCCTCCATGGGAACAATAGCAATGCTGAAGACTAAGAAGATTAATCTTTACTTAGTAAATCATTTTTGAGTCTGGAACTAGTTCTCTGCAAATTACCCTGGAATTCTTAAGAATTCTGTAGTTTTCTCCTTGTATCCTACCTAAGGTAGCATATTCTAGGCATTTGGAATTTCAAGTAACTAGTGCTTTCTCAAAAGCAAAAAATGTCACTGTCTCAGTTCTGTATTGTCCTATACAGATAACTAACTTAGTCCAGGTTCCCCTTTCCTCCACGTAATGATTCTTTGTGCATTGGCTGCCCTTCACTGAGGTCAGTCTTCCTCAGTCTTTCCAAGTGTTTTAATTCTTTACTGTAGAGATTAACAATTATTTGATTTTCTAAACCTTCATAGGGATTTTGAACCAAATCTATTAACTCTAGAAGCAAGCATTTATATTTTTTTCTTTATCCAATAAAAAATGTCCTCTAAATCAATATCTAAATGACTCAAATACTCCTTGCTATCATTAGTCACTGAGGTTTTTTGTGTTTCCCCTTATAAGATTTAACTGATTCTTATTCTTTGACATTTTCCAAGCAAGAACAGCCTTTTTGAATTCATTAATGGGGTCCTTAGCTGGATACTTCCCTCCTGTGAATTCAGACCCCTCACAGTTCAACTTTCTCCAGCACATAATTGCAAGCTCTACATCACTCCCCTCTGATTGTGACTTTTAAAAATTGCCTCTGTTCATTACCTGCCTTTTTTTAAGAAGGCCCTGTGAGAGTCCTCTAATTTTTGAAGCTTTGCTAGATTCCAGCCCACTGTTAGGATAAGTAGAAAATGGGAAAATTTTTGTCTCTTGCTTTGAGAAAGTACCTCAAAGTAACCCCTCTCTAAATGTCTTTTTTTTTCCTCATTTCCCACCTCCACTTTGACACACAGGCACCAGGAGGCCTCAGTAGGGCGGCCAAAAGCTCTATTCAGGAGCAATTAGACAAGGTCACGTCTTCACCTCACCCTCCATGCTTTTCCCAGCATATGTAGCCTTCAGGGCAAGTAGGGAGCACTGGAGAGGTCACCAAGCTCGAAGAACCTCTCCTCTGCAAGCAAAACATTTAATGCACCTTATTTGAAAATAATTTACTGGTTAGAATTCAGGTTTGCCTACAATGTGAATCATGCTCCTTATGTGGTCCAAGAAATAATACCTAATTGAAACTACCTGCTTTGGGAGGGACTGTGTTTTAGGCTCCAAATGACTAGGAGTGAATTCCTCATAGAGAAATTCAGGGAATCGCAAATGGACAGTCCTGTTTGCTATAAAGAAAATTTTAATATCATAGTCAGTCTTACTTATTTATTCAAAAACTATGTTTGAGCACCAATTATGCAGAAATGCGTTTGCCAAGCAGACTGGCCTATTTAGTACAGATTATTGGCTACAAAGAACTAAGGGATTGAGTATGTGGTGCCATAACTCCTTCTGGGACAGCACATCATCAATCCCTAAATGATAGAAAGTGAAAAAAAAAGAAAGAAAGAAAAAAATCACTGGCAACTGGCAGCTAGAAGCTGAGAAACAGGCTGGGGTGTTCTCAACTGAACGTGGACAAAACAAAAGAACAAAAACTTTCACAGAATTTACACAACACTCAGACAAAGCTATGTGTGACCCTGGAGGAGCATGACAGTGATACAGAGACTCTATGAAGAAACTAGATGAAAAGAACACCATGCACCTCAAAAATAACTAAACATCCCCCACTTCCAACTAACATGAGTGACTAGTATTTCCTCACCAGTAACAATTCTGATTACACATTAATCCTCCCACCTCTGGCTAAAAGTTGCCAAGATACCCAATCAGAATTGCCCCTACTTCCTGACAGCATCCAATCCAGAACTGATCACTGCTTCCCATAAACCCTCCTTGAATCACCTTGTACATGTTCAAGTCGTATAATAAGCCCCCTCCCAGTTCCCTTTTACCAAGATGCCCTTTGATTCCATTTTCCCTTGCTGCTGTCAGTCAAGTGAATCTAACTTTGTTTGAGTACAATCTGTTCCTAGTGGTCATTGACTGATATGTTATAACACATAGCACTTTTCGCAAATGATTAACTAAAGAGAATTTGGCTAAGTATTCTTAAAACTAATATATTTTAAAATAGCATTCGTTGACTTCTTTTTTCTGATCAGAAAAGATAAGCATGGCCATTGTAGGAAATTTGGAAAACACATAATTTTAAGAAACACTTTTCTTAGCTATGCTACCACCAATACTACTACTGCTGATAGAATGATTAATGCTACCACCATCATTCGTGATTATAGAGCATCAAGGGCATCAGCAAACAATTTACATACAATATTATAGTTATATAGGGCTTTTAAGCCTAATTACAAGTTAGGGATCTGAAACTGAGAACGTTCACAAACCTAGTAAGTGGCAGAGCTGGCTTTTAAGCCCCTTTGTCTTTTAACAGATCCATAGTTTTTTGCCATGTTTTAAGTCATTGACCATTAGTTTTCTAGGGCTGCTAATAACAAAGTACCACAGTCTGGGTGGCTTAAACAACAGAATTTTATTTTCTCACAGTTCTAGAGGCTAGAAGTCAGAGGCCAAGATGTCAATATGGTTGGAGGTTTATGAGGCCTCTCTCTTGGCCTTGTGGATGGCCCTGTCTCTTCACATAGTCTTCTCTCTGTGTGTCTCGGTCTAGTGTTCCCATCTTAGAAGGACACCAGTCCTATTAGATTATGGCCCACCCTTATGACCTAATTTTACCTCTTTAAAGACGTTGTCTCCAAATATTCTGAGGTACTGGGAGTTAGGTTTTCATACGAATTTAGCAGAAACACAATCAGCCCGTAACATTAACGTATGGTTGCATTTCTTTCCTTTCTTTTATTTTTAATTTTTTTCTGAAATTTTCAATAGTCACCATGCTGTACATGATATCCCTAGAACTTATTTATCTTATAACTAGAAGTTTGTACCTTTTGACCACTGTCACTCGGTCCCCCCCCCATCACTCCCTGCATCTGGCAACTACCAATCTGTTCTCTGTTTCTATGAGTTTGTTTTTTTTTAGATTCCAAATATAAGTGAGATCATACAGTATTTGTTTTTCTCTGTCTGACTTATCTCACTTAGTGTAACGCCCTCAAAGTCCATCCATGTTGTTATAAATGGCAGGGTTTTCTTCTTTTTTATGGCTGAATAACATCCTATAATATGCTATATATATATATATATATATATATATATATATATATATATATATCACATTTTCTTTATCCATTCATCTGTCAGTGGACACTTAGGTTATTTCTATATCTTGGTTATAATAACTAATGCTACAGTGAACATGGGCGTGCAGATATATTAGAAACATTTATAGACTAATATCTTATGTGGCTGCTGCCTGATGCAATAAATGTTTGGAGCAAATGATAGGCTAATCCAAAATATTGAGAAGAAAGGCTAGGAATGAGATATTCTTAAGGATTTTGAAAAGTCCCAACATATTCCCAGGAATCTAGAAGGACACTCAGATGTTCAGGGTTGTATGCATGCTCAGGAAAGGTATGAAAAGGCCCTGAGATCTCACCTCCTATAGGTCTTGAGACTCAATGGAAGCATGAAGTGAAAGCTAAGGCAGAGTTGCCAATTGTTGAAGACAATTGACAAAAGACACAGACACAGAACACATTGGCAAAGACTAGAACAATTTTTGGTTCTAGTCGTTTAAAGAAATCTCTTTCTAATCGTTAGGTAACCACCCGAGAAAACAGAACAGAGACTTCAGGGGACACGTACAGTAAAGAATACAGACTTTATAGAACAAGTTCAGAAGAGTCATTAAATAAAGAACAACTACAATAAGCAGAAATAACAAATCTTAGGCAGGAGAAAGAATCTGATTTCCAAAGTTTCCACATTATCATAATCAAAATGTCCAGTTTTCAACAAAAAATTGCAAGTCATGCAAAGAAAAAATAATATAGCCATACATGGGAAACAAAATAAATCATAGAAACTGTGTCTGAGAACCTCAGACTTACTGAGAATCTCTGGAATTGATATTCAAGAATCTACTTTTTTAATGACTTTCCTGGATGATCCTGGGTGACTTAATAATGGCAATTTGGTTTCTTTCTTTATATCCTTATAACTTTTACCTAATTTTTTGTAATATTGCATTAGCTAAGACATTGCATATTGAATATAATCAATAATGATGCTGGCAGGCATCCTTTAGTACTTCTGATTTAAAAAAAAAAAAATGCTGTTAAGTGGCCTACAGTTAGGAATAAAATTTTCTATTGTTTCTTGATTGATAACCTTTAAAAGTTTGAGGAAGATCCTTTGTATTTCTAATGTTAAGTGTTTTTCACATGAAGTCCATACAAAGTTTAACAAGTAGCTAAAAATATCCATTAATAACATATTTTAGGAAAACACATGCACACTTAACAATAGCACACAGTAAATCAACATGATACATAGGTGAACTAAAAGTCCCATAGACATTCTCTTGAGTGTTCTCAATATGAAAACAGAAATGATTGTAAGAATTATTAACTGCTTATGAACTGTCAGGCATTGTAATAATGTCTTTGCCTCACTATCTTACAAATTTCATAATAACACTATGAGGTAGCTAAAATAAAACCATTTTACTGATGGAACCTGGAGCAAAGGGTGGTTAATTAATTTTCCAATTTCTAAGGATTCTCTCAGTAGAGCAGATTTATATTCAGATCCAGTGGTAGTAGTGCTAATCTGCTTAACAATTATGCACTTGCGTTATTCAATTATGCAATGTATGTCTTTGGAATGCAGAGTTTATTTATAGTCCATGTACAATCCTAGGAACAGTTTATAGAAACAAAGAAATTACTCATATTGAAAGAGGATAATCTTTTTCAAATAAATGCCTTCATCCCAAATACGCAGAAAACAAACAAGATTCTGTAATTCCTCTCAATTTCATAAACTATAGTAAGAACACTCTTTTGACTCTACTTCACTACCTGGCTTGTACCCTATTTTTTTGTGACTCGACAGAAAAACTTTTTAGAAAAGTTATCTCACTTTTTTCAATTCCTCTTTTCCAATTATTTCTTAAATTTTATTCCAATCAAGCTCTCATCCCTACACTGGCAATGAAATCAATCATTCAGTGGTCACCAATTATTACCACATGGTTAAATTCCGGGTCTGCTCTCAATCTTCACTTAACTCATAACGTGACCACTGATTTCTTCCTTTTGACACCTCAGATTTCTTCCTTTTCACTTTTTTCATTTGGATTTCAGAACTCCACACTCACTTACTGTTTTTCTTACCTCATCAGTCACTTCTTCTCAGTTGTTTTTATTCATTTCTCCTCTCCTCTTGATTTCTTAAAGGAGAATGCCACAGGGCTCAGTTCTTGTTGCTTTACCTTCTCTATCCTCATACACTATGCTTGGTCTTATATAATCTCAAAGCTTTAAATACTATGTAAAATGCCCCCAACTCCAAAAAATTTATCCATAGCTCTGTCTGTTCCTGAATACCAAACCCATAAAGCCAATGCCATGTCAAGAGTGGAGTAATAAAGGTGTAGGGTGGTTTTGTAATGTTTACAGAGACTATATTAAGGAAACTAAAAATAAATCAGCTTTTTGTTATCACCATTCCCTGGCAATTCTATGATAGGTCATGGTTAAATATTTCTCTACCTAAAGTCTTTCATCGGTCTAAGTTCCAAACAATGGTTTGAGCGTTTGATAGATGCTCCTGTCATCCTGTCCTTGGTGTGCCACAGTACATAGCCAACTACCTTCTAGACGTCTGCATTTGGATATTTACTGAAAGTTAAACACAACATACCTAAAACTTAACTGCTTTCTCCCAAATTTGCTCTACCCTCAATCTTTTCCATTTCAACTGAAAGGCAACTAACGAAGGCCAAAAATCTAAGTCTTCGAGGACTCTTTTCTCCCTCCTACAACCGTCGATGAGTCTAGTAGGAAATTTTATTATACCTTTTGTATGAGAGCAGTATTTGCCGCCCCAAAATGTGTCTCTTTGGCTTGATTACTTTTAAGAACAAAAGACTCAGGGAGACACTTTGACCTTCCCCCTAACAGCCTAAAAGAATTTAAGATAGAAGGCCTGTTTCAGGAAGGAGCTGATACCATAGATAACTATAGTATAATATAAACTAGGTGTGTCAGACAGGGAGAAACCTAGCAAAGCCCATTTGATCAAAGTCCTCGCCATACCCCATTGCCTTTGCAAGGCATGGTAAACATTTGTTTACCAAACATTTGTTTTTTCATATCCATGTGAATTGCCTTTCCCCACTTTGAAGTCCCAAACCACTACCTCCAAAATCTTTGTTTATCTTTAGCTGAAGATGATATCTAAGGTGGTAGCTCTGACCATTTTGGCGAGTTACTCAGTTTTCCTGGGTTTCTCCTGTATATATGTTATTGAACTTGTTTTAATTTTTCCTGTTATTCTGTCTCATATCAATTTAATTCTTAGACCAGCCCAAGGAACCTAGAAGGATAGAGGAAAATTTCTTCCTCCCCTACACTTTACTAGGATGTGTATTCTTCTACCTGGATGGCAGAGATCTTTGTGTTTTTGTTTGGTTTTGTTTGTTTTTTTCCCTCTGATATATCTTAAGCTCAGTAAATATTTTTTGAAATAAATCAATGAAATATCTACAAAAAGACTTTTTTCATTATTTTAAAAATCTTCCCATTGTTAACAATCACCCCACCACATTTTGAGCAACATTTGCTCCTGTTTGTCTTTTTCTTTAAAGTTTCACGTAGCTATTGTCTTATTCTTTGAAAACTCACTTGTAAAAACTACCTATTTTTTTTAATTAAAGTTCTTCTAAGTTATAGCTTCCAAATATTGGCTTGTTTTCCTCACTGCTATCTTTAACATTGTTTTCTAACACTATCTCAAGTGGAAAATTAATATCATCAATTTTCAATAGTTAATCAACTAAATATTGTATATTTGTCAAATAAGACAAATATACAAATATTTCCAAAATAGGCAACGAGGAGATAAATGTTGGGATATTTTTAAGAAAGGAGGCACCACGTCTCATGAATGGTCACTTATGAGAAACTTAATGGAGGAGAGATCACATGACCTGGGCCTTGGGAATGGTTTATCCAGTCGAGAATAGCCTATTAAACTAGAGATAATGGCAGAAGCTCTTCACGAAGGTGACATATTGGTTGTCACGCTGAAGAACAGCAAATATTATAGTTTTGGCAGCAACAAGAAGCACGGAGGAGAGTGGGAGAAAATATTCTACAGATATATTGTAGCTACCTTATGTTTAGGGTCTTAATATCACCCAGAGAAGTTTATATTTCTAGATCTATACATTAGAAGGAAAAATATTGACATTATTTTGGGATAGAATTGAGGAACTAAAAGATTATGATGAAGAAACCAAGTAAACCACACTGTGCAAATGAAGGTGAAATGTACTGATCCTAAAACTACAGTGTCGGTACTACGTATTTGTACACTATTGTTACTGTGCACAACCTAAGTCCAAATCTCCAGCCTAGAGTTTGTCATGTAATAAAACCCTTTATTTTTAATTATTCATTGTGTTGTCATACAGACACTTCAATTTTCACAAGTCCAAAATGAAATTTATAATTTTCCTCTTCAAATCTATGTTTTCAATTACATCCCCAGTCTTGTGAAGGACCTCACAAACTATTCAGTTAGTTAAACAGAAATCTGAGACTCAGTGTAGATTTCTTCTTCTCCCTGTAGCTCAGCATACAATCAATTGATTATAAAGGCCTATAGTTTTCACCTCATCTCGTCTTTCACCATGTCTTTTTAACCTGTTCTCTTTTCTTCACCTCTCTGTAACTATCCTTTCCAAACTCTTACTTGAATTACTTAGGAAATATGCTTGCCTTCCATTTTACCTATCCTCAAACCATATACGAATGCTAGCAGAGCTCTATTATAAAATATAATGTTGTGACTTCCCTGCTTAAATTAAATATGCTGGTTTCTCATTGCTTCCAGGAAGAATGTCAAACTTCTTTGTGTGACCCTCCAGCTCATCCATGGTAATAATAATAAAAATATCCAGCTCTAGTAATAGTAATAATATTAATGATACTGAGAGTAATTACAATAGGCCCTAATTGAACGCTTAATCATTGCGTGTCAGGCATCGTTCTAACCATTTTACACAGAATAATTCCTTTTACTCTTCCCCATAGCCCTTCAGTAGATGATATTGTTACCATCTGATGTAATAGATGAGGAAAGTGAAACACAGAGCCCTGAAGTAGGATGCCCAAGATAACAAAGCAAGAAAGTGGCAGAGCTGAAATATAAGCCACTGGGTGGTCGCTTTTTCTCAGTTATGTCCTCAGAAGTTTTCCTCAGTTCACATCTCCCCAGCTACATTCGCACTTTGCTCCAACTATACAGGAATACTAAGTTTATAAAGCATTGTGTTATGTGGGGTAATAGTCTGTTTCCTACTGGCCTATTGTTTTTCTTAGATCATGAGCCCCTTGAGGGCAGAGTCTGTGTTTTACATCTCCTTCTATCCTCTGAGCTCAGCAGAATGCCTCCCACGTTATGGATGCTCGATATAGCTGTGTTGAGGTACAGCCAGTTCTGCTCCAATACTTGCTTTGAAAGGAATTTGTTCCAACGCGATTGATATATCAGGGAACGATGTAAGCATAATATAAGTTTCATGCTTGCTCATGTGCAATTTTGTCCTTGAGAAACACTTGGCGAGCATAGAAAATTGCACCTAAAAGAAGCAAGTGGCGCTGGAACACACAAAATGCACACATCTCAGCCATCTACCAGTGACTTTAATTCTCTGTGTGATATGTGCCATGCTCATCCACATCTGGTGTTACAACTTTCCATCCTATTTCAGATAGGAAATCCAATTTCAGATACGGTTTTTATTGTGCCTATTTTGCAAAGTATGGTGGTGTTTCAGAACACGCATGTCTCATTATAGCAGAAACTGATTGTACTTGAATGAATTAAAGAAAGGCTGAATCACGAACAGATACTGTTACGGGCTGAATCGAGTCCCCACAAAATTCATATGTTGAAGCCCTAACCTCCACTATCTCACAATGTGACTGTATTTCGAGATAGGGCTTTTAAAGAGATGACTGAGTTAAAATGAGGCTGTTAGAGTGGGCTGTACTCCAATCTGACTGATGTCTTTACAAGAAGAGGAAATTTGGACACACAGATAGACCCCAGGGATGTAAATGTACAGAGAAAAATCATGTGAGGACACAGAGAGAAGGCAGCCATCTGCAAAGTGACAAGAGAGGCCTCAGAAGAAACCAACCCTGCTGAGACCTTGATCTTGAACTTCCAGCCTCCAGAACTGTGAGAAAATAAATTTCTATGGTTTAAGCCACCCAATCTGTGGTATTTTGTTATGGAGCCCTACAAATTAATAAAGTTACCTTGATTAACTTCTATGCATCCTTCATGGCTGAGCTCAAGCATCTATTCTTTACTTGAACCCTGAGTCCCTCACCCAGGATTAGCGTTTTTATTCACACTCCATCCTTCCCAGTATATCTCTTCTTATAACACTTAATCAAACAATGTCATAATAACTTATACCTTCTCTCTTTGGTGTAGATAATGAATTCTTTAGAACAATATTGTCTATTTTTTTATTGATGTTTTAATAGTTTATAACATTGTAAAATTTTTGGTTGTACATTTTTGTTTGTCCATCACCATATACATGTCTCCCTTCACCCCTTGTGCCCACCCCTACCCTTAATATTGTCTATTTTTTTAACTTTTTACCAAAAATTTTTAATATGGCACTTATAAAATTGTAGATTCTGAATATGTTACTGGTAAATAACTGTATGTTAAAAATATTGTGGCCATAGAATCAAAAGAATGTTTAAATGCATTTAATGAAGGAAACCAAAAAATAATATACTTTATGTGACTGCAATGTTGGGACAGCACATCTGTGCCACTGTCCGTGTTTCAGATTTCTGAACCATTTTTGTTTCATTTCTGTTCATATGAGGGCACACAACTCCTGCCCATCCATGTTCCCCTGCACTATACTTAAGGAAAAATCATCCAAGATGTCTAGTGTAGATGACAGAGAGAATGACAGTACTATTAAAAAAGAAAGGAGGAAAGTGGAAGTCTGGAGAAAAATTACAAGGGAGGGTTTAATATATGAATCAATATGGCTTCAGAGGGTAATTATTGGGCATCCACCATCTATTGGTGGGCAATTTCCACTTATCTCTAAGGAAATTAGCTCATGTTGAATGATTGGTAACTTTCTACAGAAATGCTATTGCTCTGGCAAACACTGTGATTGCAGCAATGAAGGGAAGGAGAGTCCATGCTCAGTGCCTAATAATTGAGAGATGAGCAAAATAACTACAGTGATATAACTAGTATTTATACACAGATAAGGAGGATAATAACCGTAATATCAATCTAATAGTTAACATTTATTGACAAATTACTTTGTGCAAAGTGCTTACATTTCTTAATATTAAAGCATTTAAAATGCTTAAAAGTCATAAACTCTAAGAGGTGGGAGTCATCTTCCTCCTATTTTATCAACAAGAAAGCTATAGCCTGTGGTGGCTAATTAACGTGCCCAGGTTACATAGCTCCTTGGTGACAGCTAGGATGCAAAATCTGTTTGTGCTTATTTTTCTCCTATGTTCACTGCTGCTATCAGAAAACCCTCAAGACTGTCTTTTACTTCTTGATCTTCTCCAATCCTCCAAACTTCTCTTTTTTATTCACTTTATGTTTTCCCACTTGGTCCAAGCACTGTTTCTTATGACACCACCCTAGCTCACTGTCACTAATGTTCCTAACTATCTGTGAACTTTACATTCTGTACTATTCATTTGCTGGCTATCAGGCACAGTTTTGTCCCTTCTTGGTCATTTTAGAAGTGCCTTATATTCAGATAGTTTAGCTGCTTTAAAAAACATTTTCCCTTTGTACGTTATAGTTAAATCACACCTAAGAACATATTTCTGGATTGAACTCTAGAATGATTTAGTATTATGAGCACTTATCGAGGTAATCTACTACACGCCACACATCATGCCACATGATGCATTTTTTTCTTATGTCTTCTTCAAAAACCCTGATTGATAGTTATTGTGTTGTGTGTATTTATGTGTGTGTGTGTGTGTGTGTGTAACGGATTGTAATACAAAATATATTTCTTAAGTGAGTCATGGTCAAAAAAGTTTGACATCATTGTGACTTAATATAATTGCAAACCTAGGTCATATACTTTTATTCAAAAGCAAATATTTTAGACTTTTTTTATTCTTATCATTTTGCCAATTTGGTTTCTTGTAGATTCTAATGGTTTCTTGAGCCAGAGTTGCTTGAACGATCTTGATATCACAAATGCAATGACAGTCGGGCTAGGTTCATTTTCTCTCACCTGGCACAGCTCCAGAAGTTCATTGATTTCTGTAATTAAATGAATCGAAAGTAAATCCCAGGCCTTTGCTGCACGTTAGTCATTGGTGCCGATGCCGGAATCTTAATAAGCTGTTGAGTGTGATCTTTTGCCAGAGAGGCGAGGTGTTAACAGTCTTCCTGGTGCTCCCAGGCCATGTAGCAATCTGGGCTTATAATTGCCTAGTCCAGGACAAAAGAGAGAGAAGGTGAAATAGCATTAGATTCACATAATACGGCACACTTCAGAAAGTGGCTAGCTGAGTGAATACAAAATTTATCTTTTTTTTTTCTTTTAAATAAACCCGGGCCAGCCCGGTGGCTTAGCGGTTAAGTGCACGCGCTCCGCTGCTGGTGGCCCGGGTTCGGATCCCGGGCGTGCACCGACGCACCGCTTCTCCGGCCATGCTGAGGCCGTGTCCCACATACAGCAACTAGAAGGATGTGCAGCTATGACATACAACTATCTGCTGGGGCTTTGGGGGAAAAAATAAATAAATAAAAAAATAAATAAATAAATAAACCCAACTTTGCGGATACAGTTTTCTTTAGCTTTTCTAAATGGAATGCAGCAGTTTAGGCTCCCAGTTTCATTAGGATAGTCAGTATTTGAACTAAGAGAAGCCAACATTAAGCATTTTAATTAATTTTCAAAGATGATAAAGTCAATGCTAAATAAACAAATGCCAAGGTCATTTTTTTTTTTTTACTTCCTTGAGGCAGGTCTAAAAACTATACTATTTCCAAGTTCACTTAGAGAAAAAAAATAGAAACACTCCAGACTCCCAGATATACATGTACATATATATATATCATAGAACATGGAAGCTAGAAAATAATATAATCTATCTTTGAAATGAAATTAATATGAATTTTGTTCAATCAATGAGAAATTACAAATGTGGAAAACTTGCAGATCTTCTTTGGAAGGAACAGTTCAAAATCTAAATACATTTTAGGAAGAACTTGATAGAGAAAAAAGGAAATTCTGAGTTTTCACTTGCCAGCAGTGGAATTCTACATCTCTAGAATTTTCTAAGTTCTAAGAGTGAAATGGGTTCAAAATTGTGTTCATGCTTTACAAATAGTCATATCATTTAACCTGGAAATTCCAATTTAGAAATATATTCTAAGTAAATATTATACCTTCAAAAAAGAATGTATATAAAAGATTCTCATAACTTTCATGAGAGTGAAAAATATTAGAAAGTAAAATTCAACATGATCTGCTGAATACTTATAACATGCCTATACAATAAAATACCATGCAGGCATTAAAAACGAAAAGTGTGTTTTTACTGATATGTAAATATTTTACTATACATTGTGAAGTAAAAAACAGGTTATAAAATTATACATATGTGTATATATAAGCACTATGTAAGTAATGTTTTTATACACATACACATGTATATAGATCATGTTTATTTTATATTTATGTATATGATCAAGTATAGAAAATATTTGGAAATTTATATCATAAAATATTGACAGTATTTCTCTTTAGTAGCAGGACTATGGATCCTGCTATTTGGCTTGGCTCCATCTTTTGATTTCTTAAAAGTCAGCATTTTTTTTTTTTTGTATTACTAAAAACAGCTTAAAGAAACTCACATTTTAATGTTATTTGATATAAAACTGCAAATACAGTGATACTTTACCAAAAAGACAAATAGCAAATTGGACAGAATTCATTAAATACTTATTAAAATGTTATAATTATAATATTTTTGTGAACTCTGGAATATAAAGAGAAACAGAAGGTATTGTGCATGCCTTTTTTTTTTTTTTTTTTTGTGAGATCAGCCCTGTGCTAACATCCGCCAATCCGCCTCTTTTTTTTTTTTTTTTTTTTTTTGCTGAGGAAGACGGCCCTGGGCCAACATCTGTGCCCATCTTCCTCCACTTTACATGGGATGCCGCCACAGCATGGCCTGCCAAGCAGCGCGTCGGTGCGCGCCCGGGACCCGAACCAGCAAACCCTGGGCCGCCGCAGCGGAGCGCGCGCACCCAACCGCTTGCGCCACCGGGCTGGCCCCTGTGCATGCCTTTTATAGCATTAAATTTTCTAAACATAAAGCTCCAATACTCCCTTACTCAAACATACAAAATGGCTGCCTATCACCAAAAGAATTAAGTGAAAACTTCAGTCTGGCATTCAAAACTGCTACAAAATAATACCGAGTATGGCTATAATGTATAGTTTTTGGTAAGGACTCAAGTATGCTAAAAATAAATTCTAGTAAATTATTACATTCCCTTCACTTTTGGAGCACTGTGAAAGTCACAAGTATGTATATGATACATGCTCATAACCTCAAAGGGCTGGCACTCAAATTGAGAAAACCTAGGAAACTAACAGATACTGAGCTAGGAGGAGTGGGAAGGGGCTGCCTTTTTCTAGAGTAATCCATACTGGGAAGGCTAAGTAATTTGGGATCAAACGTAGAGTTTGCCCACTTATCTCTGCATTCTCTCTTAGATTGCTCTCTGTAGTTGCTCCTAGGGTATACATTCTAGGATAAAGGTATCCACAGCTTTTTGGCTTCTATCAATCCTGTTGAAAGTAGGCCGTCAGTGTTGTGTCATTTCTCACTGACGGTTTTTAAGATCTTTGCTGTACCTTTGGTGTTTCACAGTTTTATAATGATGGGTTTAAATCTCTCATATTTTCCAATTCTCAGTGTTGTATTGTGGGTGATTTCTTCTAATTTGTCTTGTAAGCTCTAATTGTTGATTTAGCTGTGTCTGATTTACTGCTTAACTACCAAGTGAGTTTTTGATTTTGGAAACTGCATTGATCCTTTCTAGAACTTCTACTTGATGCTCATTCAAATCAAGCTGTTTTTGTGGTTGGTTGCAGTTGTTTGTATGTTGTTTTTTGTGACTGCAGTTCCTTCTTTGATAATTTTAAGCACACATAAGTTATTATAAGTACCTGATAATTACACTATCTGGAATGGTCTAGAACCTGATGTTGCTATTTATTTAGTCTACAGATCCTCAGACATGACAGATTCTTTCCTAGTGTGTTTTATAATTTATGATTTGAGGCTTAGAATTTACTCAGATATAACCATTCTGACAGCAATTTTTACATACATTTATTACCACACAAAACTGGGGTTCTCTTGCCCATTGCCCATAAAGAGACAATTCTTATGGCATCAACTTTTTTTGTGTGTGTGTGTGTGAGGAAAACCAGCCCTGAGCTAACATCTGATGCCAATCCTCCTCTTTTTGCTGAGGAAGATTGGCCCTGGGCTAACATTCGTGCCCATCTTCCTCTACTTTATATGGGATGCCATCCCAGCATGGCTTGACAAGCGGTGTGTTGGTGTGTGCCCGGAATCTGAACCTGTGAACCCCAGGCTGCCGAAGCAGAGTGCACAGATTTAACCCTGCATCACCGGGCCGGCCCCCAGCATCAACTTTTGAGAAAAGAAAAGACTTTATTGTGAGATCAATTTTCAAGGAGATAGGAAGCATAAGCTCTCAGATCTGTCCCCATGATTCAGGATTTATGGCAAAATTTAAGAGGTTAGGGAGAACAGCCTAGTATGCAGAAATGCTGGTGGGGCAGGTTTTGATTGGAAGGCTTTAAACATTTATGGTAAGGCTTTAAACATTTACAGTAGGTGTGGAAGGGATTTTAACACTGATCTTCCTAGACAATGGGCCCCTTGCTTCTGATAAGAGTCCAACTTTCAAGTTCTGGTTGTGTCCGAGTCCTTCAGTTCTGTGGGGGGAGAATCTGTGGTTACAGGGTCATTTCAGGTCAAGACTTTCTCCTCTGTGCACGCTCTGGCTACATGACTTTGCAAATTTTTTTGGCTTGCCCCTGAAAAACCTTCTGTTGATAAGATGGGGTCAGTTTGAACTGGTCCTAGAGTGCCTGTGGTTACACATTTACTTGTTTGTAGACACGTAACCAGTGTAAATTGAGCCCTAAACCTATAGGACAGCAAGTCTGTAATTATGAATTCTCAGAGCAGGGGTTTTTTTTTCCTTATCTAGATCCCACATTTAAAAAGGCAATCTTTCTTGTCATCTCTTTCTGCATGGGGTTTTCATACTTATTCATTCTCTTAGTGGTTACACTTTTAACATTTTCAGCCTTAGTCATGGACCACATCAATTCCACCCTGCTCAGTTGAGTTATAAGACCCTTTAGATGCAAGTTTCTTGGTTATTAAACCCTAAAACCTCTCCTCTCTTCTTTTCTCCCCCACCCCACTCAATCAGAGCAGTAAAAGCATCAGTACCAACTCACCTCTCTCATGTTCAATTTCTCCTCCATTTTTGGTCTCTTAGAAAAATCCTTCACTTTTCCTGGAGATCAACACGAATTTAAAGGACATTTGTTGTATTTATTCAATGCACTTATGTGTATTTAGGCAGGACTTCCTCAGGTTATCCAGTCTTCAATATTGTTGGAAAGAGAAATCTCAATGAACATTTTATATATATACAAAAGCATGCCTAATCTTCCACATCCATAAAGCAAAATTGTTGAAAATATTTTCTCTCAATGATTGGCCCAGTGCTTATACACAGTAGAGGCTTAATATATACGTATTGATTGATTGAACATACAAAACCTAGAGCTATTAATTAGGAAGAATGTGAATGTGTACTTGTTCCCAGGTGCTGATATAAATCTTTTTCAGTGTTACTATAGTATTGCCTTTTAAGACATAGATGATAACCTCAGGAATGGATATGGACTGGATGCAGGGAACAATATGGAATACAGGGAAGGTCAGTGAACATCAGCACTTTTTTCAAGTAAGAATTTATCAGTCAGAAGCAATGACTGATCCACCAAAACTCAATACCTAACAATGTCCCAACCCAGATCAAAAGCCTCACGACTGTCACAATGGCTATAATTAACAAGACAAGAAATAACAAGTGTTGGAGTTTATGTGGGGAAAAGGAAACTCTCACACGTTGCTGGTGGGAATGTAAACTGGTGCAGCCACTAAGGAAAACAGTATGGAGATTTCTCAAAAAATTAAGAATAGAACTACCATACAATCCAGCTATTCTACTGTTGGGTATTTATCCAAAGAACATAAAAATATGAATACGTAAAGATATGTGCACCACTATTCTCATTGCAGCATTATTTATGATAAGCCAAGACTTGGAAACAACTTAAGCGCCTATCAAGAGATGAATGGATAAAGAAGATGTGGTATATATACACAATGGAATACTACTCAGCTATTAAAAAAAAGATGAAATCTTGCTATTTGCAACAACATGGATGGACCTTGAGAGTGTTATTCTAAGTGAAATAAGTCAGACAGAGGAAATCAAATACTGTATGATCTCTCTCATAAGTAGAAGATAAAAACAACAACAACAACCAAATACATAGAGACAGAATTAGATTGGTGGTTACCAGAGGAGAACAGGGGAGGGAGGAGGGCAAAAGGCGTGATAGGTCACATATATATGGTGATGGATGGTAAATTAGTCTTTGCGTGGTGAACATGATGCAGTCTACACGGAAATTGAAATGTAATAATGTACACCTGAAATTTATATAATGTTATAAACCAATGTTACCTCAAAAAATTAATTAATTAAGTAATTAAGAAAAAGAATAATAAGCTTAAAAAAAAAAGCCTATGGCATATCCCTATTGTCTTTCAGACAGAATCCATCTTTCTTAGAATGATATATATTTCCTGCCTTATCTCTTACTGCTATTCCTCATGCACAGGGTGACCTAGTCATTCCTATCTTTGCTCAAGTAGTTCACACATATAGAATCACTTATTTTGCATTGTGCCTGTATATTAACTGATTTATAAATGTTATTCAAATTTCTCCCTTACTTTTGTAACTTTTGTAACAAGGAGAAATAATGATTGTAGTTATTGGAAGTCTTGAAAGAACTTCTGCTGCCTGTGTCTTTTCCTCTTTGTGTTTCTCAGTAAATACCAGTATGACCTGTGGATTCTTCTTACAATTATAGTTCTAACCATGAATGAAAGTGATGGGATTATGATAGTAAAAATTGCTTTCATAAATATAATAGATTCTAATTATTCTGCATGTTGTATATTCTAATTGCTCTAATATTCTCTGTATTACTGTATGGATGTATTTGGGAATCAACCCAGACTGAACATCAGAATAGTTCGTGAAATTTATTTATTATAAAATGAAAAGATAGAAACAGACAATACATAGAGAGATAATTGCGAACGGTCCTTAATCTTACGAAAAACTGCTCAATTTGGCTTCTAATAACATAAATGCTGATTAAACTACACTATGATACTATTTTTAACAAAAATATGAAAATTTCTCTCCATTCTCTACTTGTACAGCTATGGAAGAAATAGACACTCTGACATGATAGCTAGTGGGAGTGCAAAATAATATAACTGCAATGTAGGAGAATCTGGAGATAGTGATCTGAAACAGATAAGCATTTGCTCTTAATCTCAGAAATCTCAATTCTAGGAACTATTCCTAAGAGTCAAGGTCAAAAATACAACATAATAAAGTGATATATGCATGATATTATTCATTGTGGCATATCGGTAAAAACAAGAGACTTAAAACAGGCCTCTTGTCCATTATCGGGCACTAGTTGAAGAAACTATGGGAAAACAACTCTAAATTAACGAGAAATAAAGATCCAATATGTCTACGAAGTATTAATTAAAGGTTAAAAAAATAGAGGACGAGCCACAGATACAGTATTTTTAAAGTAAAATTTAAAAAAAGTAAGATATGGAAACATGTTTATGGTAAGCTACTTATTAAATAGTAGTGTTGGCAATATGAATGTATATACATTCATACTTACATTTTCAAGATGTAAATATGGAAGAATAAAGCAAAAGCAAAAACTAATAAAAAATGGTTACCTTATATGAGGAAAGAGGGAAGCAGGGGAGGATATAGGAATAGAAATGAGATTTATGTGAATATACCTGCTTTTCTGATTTTGATTTTGAAACCACGAAAATTATGTCAAAAGGGCACAATACTTACAAATTGAAAATGAACTAAAGCCAATAGGCTTAATTATATATCAAGAGAATGGTATAACCCTGGAGAGAAGCCAATTACTTCAAGTGACTTTAAACACAGTATTTCAACTATGTATCCCTGGAAGAAATTATTCTAATGACAAAAAAGAAAACAAATCCTAACTGTGATCAAGTCTCTAAACCTAAGTGCCAGTTGATAGGAACTACAGGGGATAGAAAAACAAGGTAAGTAACATCACAAAGTAGCAGTCAAAAAATTCAGATAAAGCCAAGTGCTACATTCTAACATCCACAGGATAAATGATGTGGCTTTACTGATGTATCCAATGATATGGGGAGGAAAAGAAGGGAGATTATTATCAAATAAAAGATACTTAAGAAATGTTGTTCAGATACTGATTTGAACAAACCAACTCTAAAAATTTATCTTAAAGACAGCTGGGAAAATTTGAGTATAGACAGGGTGTTCTATGACATTGAAGATTTTTTGTTTATTTTATCTTGTGTCATATGGCTTGGTAGTTATTTTTTTAAAAAACACTCATAGATATGCATAATAATAGAGCCACATAATAAGCTATGTATAAGTAAAATGACATGACGATATCTGGGATTTGCTTTAAAATACTCCAGAATTATTGAAAAAAAAAACTATTTAGGGAAGATAAAATAAGTTTGGCAACATGTGGTTCAATGTTGAAGTTGGATGATGGGTACGTGGGGGTCCATAATAATATCTTATCTACTGAATTAGAATCCCTGAATAATAATAATTCCCAGCAAATTGTACTTTTAAGACTCACCTTGAGTACCTTTGATGTTCATCAAGGATTAGGAAATATTGTTACCTAGCAACAGAGAATATGTTTATGGAATCTTCATGCATCCAAGTCTAATGTCTACAATTCAATTGTTTTGCTAATTGATGCAACTATTCTTTACTACTGTCCAGTTTGCTTCCAAGTGGTATATATTTTTATTCTTCTACTTTTCTTCTCCTTCCTACTATCTTCTTTTATTTTCAATAATGTAGGATAAGCTTTTTTAAAAGTTAAATTCACTCATAATTCTTCACTTAAAATACTGATATAAAGAAGTAAAAGTTCCCATATTTGCCCCTCCACGCTATCCCCTCTTTAGCTCACTCAACCCAGACCCTACTAGAAATAACTACTCTTACCTCTTTGGTATGTATCTGTCTGGATTTTTTGTTTGTTTACACAACATATCTTTCCAAGTCAGAATGTAAATTGAGCTCCTTTATAAGGACCATATTAGCATTCCATAACATAAATTAAACATATTTATCTATTCCCTAATGATGGATATTTAGGTATTTAGTTATGTGTGTATTTGTTTTTGTTATAATAAACATTGCTGTCATTAAAATACTTGTAAATGTTCATTTATATTCTCTTCCTGGAATTTTGGTAAGACAGATTCCTCAAAAAAGTGATTGCTAGGTAATATGTATGCATGTTTTCAAATTTGAAAGGTACTGCCAAAATGCCCTTCCAAACTTTACAGCTGTTTGTACTCAGCGTATATACCTCAGTGTTATTATTGTGATTTTTTTTTTGGGGGGGGCAATATTCACACTTTTTACTTTATTTACTGAAATTGATCATTTTTATGTATCACTATTGGCCATTTGGACTTCTTCATATGTAAATTGCTTTTCTTTATTTTTCTGTCAGGTTGATTACCTTTCTTATTTGTGGAATCACTGTATATATAAGTTTATGGTATCCATTTGATTCATGTAAGGCCACTTTGTGGTATCTCTTACCATTCAAAAAGTTTTTTCACCTTAATATTATAAATTTTTTATGTATATATTTTAATGCATTTAGTTATTTTTAAGATATCTAAAAATTTAATTAATGAATGCCATGATGAGATAAGTCTCTCATTTTTAGTGGGCTTCAGCAAAACAATAAATTTAAATCCTAGTTTACTGAAAATAAATATCTATGCCACAAAGCAATGGCACAGTTGAACCATAAAGGATTCACATAGATTCCATAAAAGCACTTTGAATTTATCTTATTTACAACCTCACCATTTTCACCATTTGGTATAAAAATTATTTACACTGTTGAAGAAATTTCATGAAATCTTGATCAGATAAGGGATGTGTGTTTATGTGTGTGTGTGTTTACAAAGACCTCTTGCATAACTACAAAAAATCACAGCACATCAGACCCAAAGTCTCTGCCCAATTATTATCTAAATTTAAACACAAAAATATGAGCAAAAATCAACTTCTCTTGCCTTAAACTTTTGGTACTAGTGAATTTTAAGCATTTTTTTCTTAAAGAACCAGCATCCCCATTAAAAAGCTACATCTTTAGACAGCGTCATATAATTGGCCTAAGAAATCGCCAAGACAGGCTATATGCCTTCAAAGCAGTCATATTTGATGGTAGAATAGATGTGTAAAAACCTAATTAAAACAAATTTTGTTTTATAAAGATTTTAGTAGGTGACAGAACCTTGGTAGATTGTAAAAGGGATAATTTTCTTAGTATGGGCCCATATGGAAGAACTCTCAGGAGGTCACTTGAGCAAACTGTTGAATAAATCCAAAAGATGAGGTGAAAGGGGTGAGAAAAAGGAAGAAGAACTCAGAATAGAAGAGTAATACATTCTCAAATAAATAAATATGAGACAACATGATATGTTTGAAGAGCAGGTTGTTTGGCAAGGGTGGCATGCATTTATTTATGGAGGAGAGATTGATATGAGGCTGGAAGGGTGTTCTGACATACTGGGTCCTTGGGACTTTATTCTGAGTTAGCAATTTGCAAAGCTAACAAAACCCATGGAAATGCCTCAGAGCCTCCCTTGGTGGGGTTGAAGAAGGATAAGAAGATGACTATTGGTAAGGCTCTGTGCCCTATTTTTACATAGAAGTTCAACATAAGAGGTCATTTGAAGCAATGGGTACTACAGGCTTAATAAACAAAAGTTTTAAAAATCTGGGACCAAAAAAAAGGCACAATACTCTAGACATGTGTTCAATTTCAAAGAATAAAAGTATATGGGTTGCCCTGCTTCTGAACAACAGTGTTCTGCTGGTGTCCAAGATGAAGTAACAGTGACCAGATTTATTCTTAGGCCTGAAAGAAAAAAAATGCTGGAAAAAATATATGAAACAATGGTTTTTAAGACCCTGGGACAACAGGCATTGAAGTAGAATGATTACTGAGACAATGGAAACAAACAATATGAGCCTTATGATTGCCCCAGCTTACCTCATTGAGAGAATTTCAGCATGAGAGGCAATCCAGGAGAAGCTCATAGGACTCTTTGAGTCGCAGAGACAAAGCTGAGAGTCCTGAGAGACAAAGGTAGCTAGAGTTTGCAGGACAGTGTACCAGAGGGTAGACCGGAACAGAGATAGAAATTCAAAGATCTACAGAGGGATCCGTTGAATATTTGGTACAATACTGATCAGCACATGGGTAAGAGGAAATTACCCGAGGCCGAGGAAAGAACCACCTGAAAGAATTAGATGGAATAGTGTCTGGCATATACAGAGTAACGAGTAGTTTCCCACCAGCCAGTGTGGACAACCTCACAATTCATGAGGCATTGGCTAGAGTACCCAGAAAGATATTGCCTCTTTAGGGGAGAAATACTTACCCCAAATCTAAACACTGCTTTGGTCCTGCCTAACAAATCTTAACAGCAAGATCCAAATAGACAAATTGAATAAGAGCAAAAGCTAGTTCTTTGAGAAGAAAATTCTATTAATTCTATTTATCTCTTATTTATCTTTGAAAAGACAAATAGAATTAATAATTCTTTAGCCTGACTGATAAGGGGAAAAAAGAGAGAGAGAAGACAAAAAGTACCAATCAGGAGTGAGAGGGATGATATCACTATAGATTTTATAGACATTAAAAAGATAATAAAGAAATATCATGACCGTTAGGCCAATAAAGGAGACCATTTAGATAAAATGGACAAATCCCTTGAAAATACAAGCTACTAAAGTTTCTTCAAAAGAAATAGATAGAGAGGCGGAGTCAAGATGGCGGCGTAGGCAGACTCTGAACTCACCTCCTCCCGTGGACACAGCCAATTTACAACTACTCGTGGAAAAATTACCCCTGAGACAGAACTGAAAACTGGATAACAGGAACTCCTGCAACAACGGACAATCCTAACTGGGGTAGAAGAGGCAGAGACTCCCTTCCGGAGAGGAAAAATGCCGCCTTCACAAGCCGCCAGCATCACGGCCGCCCGGGAGCAGCTCACAGGTACGCAGCCTCCCTGGAGGCGCGGGGCCCTGAGCCGGGGAGCGCCCCCGCTGTCGGCATTTTGTGGACCCAGCACAATCGAGACCAGCGGCATAATATCTGACTTTGCCTGCTACTAAAACATTGGGGAGTACCCCCAGAAAACCCGGTTCACCATAAGAAACGATGAAATCCAGCCATTTGTGACAACGTGGATGGATATTGAGGGTATAATGCAAAGTGAAATAAGTCAGAGGGAGAAGGTCAAATACCGTATGATTTCCTTCATTAAGTAGTAGATAATAACAACAATAAACAAACACATAGGGACAGAGATTGGATTGGTGGTGACCAGAGGGGAAGGGGGGAGGGAGGAGGGTGAAAGGGATAATTCGGTACATATGTGTGGTGATGGGTTGTAATTAGTATTTTGGTGGTGAACATGATGTAATCTATGCAGAAATAGAAGTACAATGATGTACACCTGAAATTTTTACAATGTTATAAACCAATGTTACTGCAATAAACAAAAAATTAAAAAAAAAAAACCCGGTTCACAAAGAAACTAAAACTGGCTCTTAAAGGGCCCACGCACAAACTCACCCGTTCCAGAAAGCATCCTAAAATCACCAGAAAGAAAGGTGCACAGTGCTTTGGTGACAAGAAACTCACCTAATAGGCCCTGAGTGCATCTCGGTGAGGGGTGAGACCTCTCCAGGGACTGGGACAGTGGCGGCGGCCATTGTTGTGGCCTGGTGTGAGCGTGCTGACACAGATGCCATTGGAGTTCTCCCTGAGGCCTGCTAGCCCAGGGTCTGCTCCACCCGCTAGAGCACCAATTTATTCCAGCTCAGCCAGGGCAGGCAGCCCACCCTAGAGACTGGCCCCACCCAACAACAAGCCCTCAGGCAACATGTGGGCCTGCATAGATTGGTGACTGGATTCTCTGCAGCCTGGCAACTGAGCCGAGTTTAGCAGGGCAGGGTGTGCACAAGGAGCGGGTGGAGAGTGTGGGGTGGTGGCGGAGTGTGTGGGGCTCCCGCCGTGGAGAGACTGGGTCCGCTTGGGGGTCGGGGCGCTCACACGGGGCAGGACTGTGTTGACTGTGTGTGGACCTGTGGGCAACAGGGCTTGTCAGCTGCAGAAGACTTGTGCTTCTCAAAGACCCACATAGGAGGTTTGCCCCACCTTCCAAAGCCTGAAACAATTGGGTACTCCTGTGCCTGAGGCCAGCCCCACCCAGGTGCAATCCTCAGAGAACTGACAAGAGACCTAATAGGGTAGAGGCTTACAGCAATTGTAAGGCCCTGCCTAACAACCTGCCACACTGGGGGCCTACTCAGTTAAAAGAAATACTGCAACACAAATGTGGTATTAGAACTTACAGCCAACTGTGCTGGGGCTCCCCACAGCTGATAAAGGGACTGCAAGGCCCACAACAACTACAAACAGCTGAGCATTACAACAGCTGGCCAGGAGCATAACTCAGCCTCCCTGGGCGCCTATAGGGAGAGCTAACAGGCCACAATAGAAGGACACATGTAGCCCACATAGGGGCCACCCCTGGAACATTGAGAACTGAGGGAAGCACACTGGAAGCCTCCTAAGGCATCACTTACATAAGGTCACCTATCCAAGAGCAGGAGACGTAGCTGACCTACCTAATAAGTAGACACAAGCACAGGGAAAGAGGCAAAATGAGGAGGCAAAAGAATACATTCCAAGTAAGGGAACAGGACAAAACCCCAGAAAAGGAACTAAGTGAAACAGAAATGAGCAACCTACCTGACAGAGAGTTCAAACTAAGAGTGTTAAGGATGCTCACTGATCTGGGGAGAAGAATAGATGAACTCAGTGAGAATGTCAACAAAGAAATGGAAGATATAAAAAAGAACCAATCAGAAATGAAGAATACAATACTGGAAATGAAAAATTCATTAGAGGGACTCAAAAGCAGAGTAGAGGATACAGAAGAACGGATCTGTGAGCTGGAAGAAAGACTAGAAGAAATTACCCAAGGTGAACAGGTAAAAGAGAAAAGAATTAAAAAGAGTGAGGACAGTCTAAGGGACCTCTGGGACAACATCAAGCACACTAACATCCGTGTTATAGGTGTCCCGGAAGGAGTAGAGCGAGACAAGGGGGCAGAGAATCTATTTCAAGAAATAATAGATGAAAACTTCCCTAACCTAAGGAAGGAAACAGACATCCAGGTACAGGAAGCACAGAGAGCCCCAAACAAGATAAACCCAAAGAAGCCCACACCAAGACACATCATAATCAAAATGTCCAGAATTAAAGATAAAGAGAGAATCCTAAAAGCCGCAAGAGAATGTCAAGTTACATACAAAGGAAACCCCATAAGTCTATCAGCTGACTTCTCAGCAGAAACCTTACAGGCTAGAAGAGAATGGCACGATATATTTAAGGTGCTAAAAGGAAAAAACTTACAGCCAAGAATACTCTACCCAGCAAGGTTATCATTCAAAATGGAAGGAGAGATCAAAATTTTCCCAGAGAAGCAAAAATTAAAGGAGTTTGTCACCAAGAAACCAGTACTACAAGAAATGTTAAGGGACTGATTTAAGGGGAAAAGAGAAGACCACAAATAGGAAAAATTATCTATTTCCATGATTAGAACGTAATGGATACAAATGCACAAAAAAGAGGTTAGATATGATATCAAAAACATAAAAGGAGGGAGCAGGGAAGTTAAAGAGTACAGCTTTCAGACAGAGGTCAAACTAAAGTGACCATCAATTCTGTATAGAAGAAGTAAGGAACAGAGAAGGACTACTACAACACTGAGGGAAAAAAAAAGATATTTAAAAAATGGCAGTAAGTACATATTTATCAATAGCTACTTTAAATATCAATGGACTAAATGCTCCAATTAAAAGGCATAGGGTGGCTGACTGGATAAAAAAACAAGACCCATATATATGCTGCATACAAGAGACACACTTCAGACCTAAAGACACTCACAAACTGAAAATGAAGGGATGGAAAAAGATACTCCATGCAAAAGGCAATGAAAAGAAAGCTGGGGTAGCAGTACTCATATCAGACAAAATAGACTTTAAAACAAAAACTGTAAAAAGAGACAAAGAAGGGCATTACATAATGATCAAGGGAACAATCCAACAAGAGGATATAACACTTGTAAATATCTATGCACCCAGTGTAGGTGCACCTAAATATATAAAGCAATTATTAACAGACATAAAAACAGAAATAGACAGTAACACAATAATAGTAGGGGACTTTAACACTCCATTTACACCAACGGATAGATCATCCAAACAGAAGATCAATAAGGAAACATTGGCCTTAAACGACACACTAGAACAGATGGACCTAGTAGATATATACAGAGCATTCCATCCAAAAACAGAAGAATACACATTCTTTTCAAAGGCACATGGAACATTCTCCAGGACTGATCACATATTAGGCCACAAAATAAGTCTCCATAAATTTAAGAAGATTGAAATAATACCAAGCATCTTTTCTGACCACAACGGTATGAAACTAGAAATCAACTATAGGAAGAAAATCAGAAAAGCCACAAATACATGGAGATTAAACAAAATGCTACTGAACAACGACTAGGTTAACGAAGAAATCAAAGAAGAAATCAAAAAATACCTGGAGACAAATTAAAATGAAAATACGACATGCTAGAACTTATGGGATACAGCAAAAGCGGTTCTAAGAGGGAAGTTTATAGCAATACAGGCCTATCTCAACAAAC